>NW_028258294.1:10167394-11417394 GCF_053883595.1 Heterocephalus glaber
CACTGTGGAAGACTGAGGCAGGTGATGACAAGTTGAAATCCAGCCTGGGCAACTTAGGGAAAACCTGCCTCAAAATATGAAAGAAGGGCTAGGGATATAGCTCAGTGCAAAATCCTGGGTTCAATCTCTAGTTACTGGAAAAAACAAATAGACAAAAGCTCCTATTCAAAGCATCTTAAATAAAAGGAGGGATTTAATGGTTCCTGTAGGATACAGAATGCGAAGGTGTACTGCTGATCTCAGGGATGGTTGGATCCAGAGACTTGAACACTATTAGGACTCCCTCTCTGAGCTCCTTGCTTTACGTGAGATTCATGCTCTCAGACCAGCTTGTGAGGGATGCCATGGTGGAGAATTTCCTTGGTGAAGCTCCATATTCATATCTTAACATGAGCCCAGAGAGAAAAAATATTCATTTCTCCTGGCTCTAGAAAAAAAATTACTGTGAACGACTGACTGGCTCATTTTAGGTCATGTGCCTGTCCTTGGCCTAAACCCAGATATAACTGCAAGGGTGACAAAGAACTTCAATCTGTCCAGTCTGGGTCACATGCCTTCCCCTATATCCTGCAGGGCTAGGTCAGCATCAGAGGAGGAGAGAAATGTTGTAGACCAAAAAAAATAAAATTGTCATTAGCCTACCTAATATTTATATACCCCTTTTGAGTTTACAAAGTGTTCTTATACGATTCTTGTCTTTTGAGTCTCAACCATCCTGTGAAGAGAGCAGATCAAGTATTACTAAAGAAACAATGGTGGATTAAGATGGTCATAAGTTCTCTATCACTCTGTTGAGAGATGGAGTTCATATTCCTTTTACTTGGATCTGAGCTGGTCCTGTGATACTTAACACATAAAATGTGGGAGAACTTATTACAACTTCTCCTCAGCCTCATCTTCCAGAGCACTTGCAATTCCACTTTCTCTGGGAATGCTCACTCTTAGGACACTCCCTCTCAAAACCTAGCCACCAGAGACTGAGATGTCCAATCCAGATGGAAAGGGCACAGGTAAACACTCCAGTCAACAGTTTCAGCTAAGCTCTCAGCTAACAGAAAACATCAACTGCTGGCCAAAATGAATGAGCCATTTTGGACATTCCAGGGTGGTTTGATTGGCAGCAATACAGAAACAAATCAGAAACTAAAGCTCATTGGTTTAAGGTTTCAGTTAGAAAATATCAGAGGTGTAATGCTAAGTCAGATGGTCTGACTCAAGCTCATGAGGGTTTCTTACATTCTTTTTTGTTTGCTATTAAAAACAGAACAAGCTTAAATTCAGAATGTCCATTTGTAGAATTTTTTCCCAGGATGCCAGCTGGGGAAGTGGAGCATATATTTTCTTCATTTGTTCAGCTGTTGAACAGTACTGAGAAGCTCTATATGTCAGATAACTAAGCAAAATGCACTCCTGGTTCTCAGAGGGCTTGAAGTCTAATCAACAAGGAGCTTCACAAACAGCTCATTTCAATAAGAACTCACAATGTCATGGTGGGAATAGTGCAGGGTGCTTCTGGCAGCCATGGCTGGGTGTTAGCCAAGCCCAAGGCATGAAATAATAGCTTTATTTTTGTTGGGTATAAAAGGGTATCTCTGAATCTGTGTTGAGGAGGTTGAAGATATGTTTTAAATAAATACAATTATCCATCAGGATAAATGTGACAGAAATGGTGAAGGGAGGCAGGGAAGAACTGAAATATTTGTTTGGGAAGAATCATGAAGTCTAATCTTCATTTAACATGTATTCTTGGTGAAGTCACTGACTCTCTGTTTCTTAGTCTGCAAATGCAAGGTGAGATCACAGCATTCCTTTGTTAGCTGCTTAAAAGTTCCTTTCTTCAACACTCTGTCTTTATGTTTGGTGCTCCTTAGGTTGGTCCTTAGTTTATTGCTTTCTCACTCCACAAATTATCCTTAAGTGATCCTGTGCTTTTGTTATTATTCATATGACAATGAACCCCCTGTATACCTAGCCTAAATCTTTCTGAGGGCTCTTTCCCAAAGCATTTGTTTATTTGTTTCACATCACTGGATGTTCCACAGGTATCTGAAATTCAAAATGTGCAGACCTCTTGTTACGGCTTGTATAGATGTCCCCCCCCCAAAGCCTCATGGGATCATAGGTGGAGCTTTTTGGAGGTGGCTGGATCGAGGGTGTGTGATACTGTGATCAAGGATGGGGTTAAGGGTGTGAGTGCCACCCACCCTAAGAGATAGAAAATGGGCTGATGTGGTTATTGCTGGTCACTTGCTTGCTGCTTGCTGCCTGCCCTGCTTTGCCATGATCTGTTTATCCTCTGCAATGCCCCCATGCTATGTCGCCCTGCCTTTCAGGAAACTATGAACTGAAACCTCTACAACTGTGAGCCAAATAAAACTTTCCTCCCTTAACTTGTGGGTGTTGAGTATTTTGTCTCAGCAAAGAGAAAAAGTAACTAAGACACCTCTCCACATACTATTACTTCCTGATCTCTTCCTTGAGAATCAAGAATCAACACTGCTGTCCAAGCTAATGACTTGTAATATTGACTTTATTCTCTTTTCCCTCACTCTCAAATCCAACTGTTTTTCAAATACTGCTAATTGTGCATACCAAAAACTTATGGAATTCATCTTTTTATATAGATATCCCCCAAATACTTCAAATTCAAAATATTCAAAGCTGAACTTCATACTTCTCAATTTGCTCTTCTTCCCGTGTTCTACCAGGATATTATCTCCATCACTCAGTTGCCTCTCACAACCATATAATCACCAATTCCTGATATTTGACCTCCTATTTGACTTTTCAATCTAACCACTTCTCTCCATCCTCAATACTATTTAATTTCCCACAGTACTTTAATCAGTTATATTGCCTTCTGACCTCTTCACAATGCAGCCAAACCTCCCATCCTCACCCTCATTTTCTAATTCTTTGATTCCTAATATGTTTTACCCTGTAGTCTGTGAAATCTAGATGAGTAATAATGCATTTAACCTTGTCTCTCTTGTGCCTGGCACAGAACACCTGGCAATAACAGATGCACAATAAATACTGTACTGTATGAACCTGTGCTCACTCTCTGATTATAGGTTACTTATAGCATGTAAGTCCGTGCCATGCTCTGGATGCGCAATACCTCTAGAGGTACAGAGTAACATGATAGGACTCATGTTCTTAAGAGCTGCAAGCCTTGACTAAAAGTTATCACTTAATGCACATAATAGGATCAATGAATTTTATTGTCAATACATAAAAGGATGTAGGGCTCAAGACATCTTTCATGATGGGATCTTAAAACTAAAGTAACCTTCATGGCTCCTGGCAAACATCTTCCCCTTCGTAGAGCTGTAAAAGAAGCACAACTCCAGAGACGAAGTAAATCTCAAAGCACTGGCAAGTACGAGAAACAATAGACGTCTAAGTAGTGCTTTTGCGCGTGCGCCAGGCTTTCCAGCAGCGCGGCCTTCCGGGGGGACCAGAAAGAGGCGGGACCAGGCCGATTCCCGCGGTTTGGTCGCGCCATTGGCGGACGGTTTGAATGACGGAAGTGACGAGAGATCGGTGCAGGCCGCCGCGCAGGCGTACAAATGGTTGTTGGGAAGCTGAGCAACCGGCTCTACTGGGGTTTCTTTCTCTGAATTACAACGCCTGACCCTGGCTTTCGGGTTCCCAGGTGAGTGACGAGAGCATAGGCGCCCTGAGGCCCAGGAAATGGGAGTGTGCCCGGAAGAAAGGGGGTCCCGGAAGGTGGCCTGGTCTGCGCCCCTCTGGCCTTGGCTGGCTGAAGGCCCTGGCCCTGGCTGCAATCGGCGGGCGGCTGTGACGAGCGCCGGTCAGGTGATGCATCCAGACTGGACCCCCCCCCCCCCGCCTCGAGCGGGTGGGCTTGCGTGCACCCCCGTGGCCGGTCGCGCGGGCCTCTCCTGCATCCTCCCGGTCCCTGAGCTTCCACGTTGGGGGCGGCGTGAGGATCGCGGCTGCAAACGCGACTCCAAGTCACCCGAGAATGTGGCCAGGAACCCTGTAGACTCTTAAGATCCTTGCCTGGAGACCTTCTTGCAAAGAGCGAACTCTCTTGGGGTCCGCCACTGTTAATTTCTCTGGTATTAAGTTCTTTGACAAACTCAGCTCTTAGAAGTGTCAAGTGAGTCTTTTAATACTTAAATTGTGTTTGGCAGTTTCATTATGATTAAATCACATAATCAGAACAATCTGTTGGGGTAGATATTACTCCATTTATATAGATTAAGAAAACGAGACCAAAATGACTCAAGTAACTTGACTTCCTGCAAAGTGGAAGTGTCGAGTCTTGAATGCACATTATCTGAGTCTAGTGTCAATTTTGTGATAACCATGTGTCATGTATGGTTTAACCCTCAGGATGCAATCTTTCGAAATATGTAATATCATCTCCCTTATCAGGTAGTAATAAAACGTAAAATTAAACAACCCACATGTATAGGAATAAGTAATTTAATAAGTGGAGCAGCAAAGGATACTTCCTTAGGTAGTTTTCCTATTGATAGGTATAGAAGGAATAATAGAAATGCAAAATAACATTTGCTAAACAACACAGCAATTGGTCAGACAACAGTTGTGAGTATATGCTAAGTGGGCAAAAGTATGATGAGAAACATAGTATTTGTGTTGCCTTTACTATCCATCCATCAGATGCTTATGAAGAGAAATGTAGTAGCTACCATAGAGAAAGCTGGTAAGATGCGTCTTAATGAAGTGAACAAACTTTCACCAGTAGTAGACATACTGACATCATTTACCTCTTGATATGATGCTCTGAGAAGAGTACATCTTCACTTCAGTGGAGTTCTTGGTGGAAGTACTAACCTCAGCCCAGTACAAGAAAAAATTAGATAAATTCAAATTAGATAAATTCAGCTGTTCTGAATAAAGAACTAGCCTGTATTTTTTTTTTAAGTGTCAGAGTCTTGAAATGAAAGACTGAGGAACTGTCCTGTATTAGAAAAGACATGGTCATGAGATTGTTTATTAAATGGAGTTACACTTTTTTGACATCAGAGTCCTGTTGAAGTTAGTAGAAATGACTGTGTGTACCTGGGTGTAATCCTTTATGTGAATTAACTGACTGAATGTGTCGTTCAGTCAACACACTGAATACCTACATAGGTGTGAGACATTGTTTTTAGAATTTGGGCAAAGAACAGTGAATGAGACCATACTTTTCTTCACTGAGACTACATTCTAATAGAGAATTCACTGGGAAGCTATGAGATCCTATTAACCCCACAGTCTCCTGGCCTTATTTTATTTTCACCTGATTAAAAATAGTATTCATTCATAGTATGTGAATAATTCTTATTATATTTACTTGAATATTACAATTTGTAAAAACCATAGCTACCATCTTCAATTGTTAGTAATCTATCTACAAAGAACAAACTGTAATTGAAAATCTAGTGGCGATAGTACCAAGATGGCATGAAATTAGTCCCTATGTAAAGGTACAGATAATATACATGACAGGTGGGCAAGTCAGGAATGAATGTGTAGAACAGGAACTACTAGAGGACTCCTTAATGAAGGCAGTGTGGCTTAAGTTAACTTCATAGAGATGTACGTATCCAGTAATGAAGTTTGCCTGCCTGGTCATTGTGGAAAGACCTGAGAAATACCGACTCATCTCAGATAAAATTATGGTTGTGTATTGATGTGAAGTATATAATCTTTGGATATGATAGTAATAGGAACAAGTGATATCAGAATTACGTGAGAAGAGTTTTCAGAATATACAAACTCTAGAATTTTTTTTTTTTGGTACTGGGGATCGAACTCGGGTCCTTGTTGTGCTAGGGAGGCAGGCAGTGGAACCACTGAGCTAAATCTGCGGCCCCCAAACTCTAGATTTCTTTCCATTCCTACCTACCATACTCCCCCAGATAGGAGCATGTTAAAATCTAGTGTAAAAGTACCAGTAGAAGAATCACTTGATACATCCAAAAAAATTTATTTTAGAAGGGTTTTTTTTTTTAAGTCATTCATTTAAAAATCAAACAGTTGCAGTTATTGAAGGAGCGTTTACTATAGTGTACCAGAGACCTCTGCAGTAGGTTCCAGTCTCCTGCTCAGTGTATGAGACAAGGTTGAAGAAAGACTCAAAGACACAATTAAAGAAAAAAGAGGGAGTCCAAGCCACTGATTTTTATGGATAAAAATGTGGGGTAAAGGGGAACTATGCATAAGGATTTATAGTAGCTTATAATGAATAAATTGGATATTTGACTATTTGCATGTATATACACCTTTAAATGTCAAAAGTTTTAATATGAATTTTTACAACTTTAATTTTTGCTAATCTATTTCAATGGTTCATGTCTTTATAGACTTTTTTTAGTTTCAGATCCTTTTAATGTAAATTACACAGAAATGAAGAGAAAAGTAGTGAATGCTGGCAAGCTGAGATTGAGTCCTAATGAGGAAGCCTTTGTTTTGAGGGAAGATTATGAAAGAAGACGAAAACTAAGATTGCTACAGGTATGACTTATTTGGAATGAAGTTTTAATTGTATTCTCCAAATCACTTGTACTTTTTTTTTAGAATGTTCTAAAAGAAATGTTTCATTTGAAAACCTTTTCTGGCTGCATAGGAGCCCTAGTTTTTATGTAAACTAGGTTTGGAACATTTGAAAAATAGAGTGAAATGGAAATTAAGTTGGAAGAGAATGGAGGATAGGTATTATTTGACTTTAAGTCTTTAAATATATTTTTTTAGTATCTGTGCTGCCGAATAGAGCATATATACTTGAAAATATTTTTAAATGGTCTGTAATACATGAATATTAGAAAAGGAAGTTTAGAATGACTTTCAAGAAAACTTATTGGAAAGAATATTAGTTTCTGAGACAAATTTACTAGGAAGTTATAGATTGTTTTCTAACAAAAATGAGAGAGTTAAAGTCTTTGTGAAACATGTTTCAAGTGTTGTTCTGTCTGGAATTGAAGACAGTATATGGCAGAAATGGGATTCTCATCTGGCCCTACCTGTACTCCTCTGGGCTATGCATTTTTGAATCATGTTTACCATTTTAGCATTTTATACGTTATTAGGGTGATATAGTGCCACTAGGAGTTTAGGGGAACAGAAAAATTAATCAGGTAGTCTTGAGGTCTGGGGTTTTTTTTGTTTTGTTTGCAGCGCTGAGGATCTAACCTAGGACTCTACATGTACTAGACACTCTACCACTGAGCTATATCCTCAGCCTGAGATTCTTATTTTTTCTATATTACTTGGATAATTTTGCTTTACATAGTTCTTATCTAATATAAGGTAAATATTCAGAAGACTTGATAGACATGAATAGAATGCATTTGAGTTTTTGTTTCCAAATAACTTTTCAAAAAAGTTTAAGCTTCCTTCCATATAATCCATTAAATATTCTTCAGGTTCGAGAACAAGAAAGGGATATTGCCTTACGGATTAGAGAAGACATAAAGCAGAGGAGAAATCAGCAATTTGCTCGTTTGGCAGAGGAGCTAAGGGCAGAATGGGAAGAATCACAAACTCAAAAAATACAGAACTTGGAAAAACTGTATTTAGCAAGTTTAAAAAATATGGGAGAGGGACATCGACAGGCCAAAGAAAATGTGAGTGAGAGTTATTAGACTACCTGATTGTAACAGTAATAGTAGTAAAAATAAATTATTTTTGTTGAATTCTTGTATAAAAAAGTATTTTTGTATATAGAATTTGTTTTGGGCTGAGCTTTTTTTTTGTCAATTTAACATAAATTGAGAATAATAGTATATTCATTTCCTAGTAATTCAGCCAAGTAAAATTTCTCTCCCTATAATATTTAAATTAGCATTATCCTCTTCTAGTTCTTGTTTACCTACATAAATCAAGTAACTTTTTAAGTGATTGTCTCAAACATTTTGGACAGATTCAGCAGGGTGAATTCAAATTTCCCATTTCAGCTTCATTCCTAATACCTCTGAACATGTATGATTTTATATATATATATATATATATATTTTTTTTTTTTTTTTTTCTTCCTTTGTTGACTTCCAGGAAGGCAAAGTGGAACTTAACTCAGGATTTAAAACTGCTCCCCGCCTTATTTTGATTTGTTTATTGTGATTTATGCTTAGAAAATTGTAGTTTGCAGTCCCAGACTCAAACAGTAAACAGACTGGTTCCAAGGAAAATAAACCTTTGCTAACAAGTTAGGGAAAAAAATGTCTAAACAATATGGCAGCCTGTTTCTTTGTCCTGGTTTTAGTTTATATCTGTGTGTATCGCCATTAACTTACTGCTTGAGTGCCGTTTTACCCAAACTTCAGTCACTGATCTCATGAGAAAACTGTCATGATTTTTGCTATAGCTGGAAAGCTACTGGAATCACTATGTATGTGACATTTTAATTTTAATTAAATGGATTCATTTATTACTTAACAGTGTCCTAAATAGTTTTATGTCCTATTTTTTAAATAATAATATTAAGTAATTACATTGATTCTGTGTGTTTTGGCCCTCCTGATATGTTGTTCAAGGTACCATTACCACACTTTGAGAAATACTGCTGTAGTATGTAAAAAGAGCTGACAAAATTGAAAAGTCATTCCTGTTCTGACATCAAATAAGATGCATTTCTATTAATCTTGTTCAACTTGACATTTTAAGTAATATACATTTTTAGGAACCTGATTTGGATGCTCTGGCACGGCAAACAGCAGAAAGGAAGAGAAAAGCAGAAATGAGGCATAAAGAGGCCTTGAAAATGCAGAAAAATCAAAACGAAATACTAACGAAACAAAAAAACTGGTAACGTAATCATTTTCATCACATTCCCAACTGAAATTAACAAGGCTGTAAGTAGAGGATCCATAGCACACTGTATAAGTAGATATTATATAGAAGTCATATAGTATATCCATTGCATTTTGTTAAACTGGATTTAAAAATAATACAAGAGGGAGTATTATTGCTAAGATGAACTAATAACGGATGACCTTTCTCTTCCAGTTGGATTCTGTTTATTCTGAGGTTAGCAGCAATGACTAAATTTCTGAAGCAGTGTGTAGACAGTATTTGTGTATCAAGCAAAACCTGTCTTTTACATAAGAAAAAAAATTAATGTAATTCAGAACATTAAAAGAGGTTGTAGACTCTGCAAGTCATTAATATTTTTTGTATGGTATAATACTTAATGTGCCTCATACTGCTCACTAGTGGTCATTTTGTATAGTGGCCCATCTCTTTCAGCATTTCTACTTTTTGACACTAAACTATACTAAAAAAACATTAGATGTTTCTGGGTTGGTCTCCACTATATCTCTTTCAATTGGTAAATATTTTCTTACATTATGTCCACTGTATATAGATTTTTTTTTTTTTTTTTTGGTACGAGGGATTGAGCCCACAGTGCTCACACTGAGCCACATTCCCAGCCCCTCCCCTTACCTTTTTTAATTTTCTATTTTTTATTTTGAGGTGGTGTCTCAATAAGTTGTCCAGGCTGCCCTTGAACTTGTGATTCTCCTGCTTCAGCCTCCCACAGTGCTGACATTGCAGGCATGCACCACCACGCTCAGCTTAGACTCTTTTTATTAAATTATAGAGTGTGTTTGTGGGATCAGACTGGAGGACTTCTAGAGATTCCTTGGCCTTTGTGTTTTAACCCTAAGAAATTACCTGAAAGATTAAGTGATGACATTTCTTGTTTTTAAGGCGTATAAAAGCTCGGAAGGAAGCATTGCTTGTAGAAAAAGAGAGGTCTGCCAAAATTACAAGTTTGCCTCCTCCTCCTCCTGCTCCTTTTGAGGTAAATTACTTAGAACTTTGAGAGAAACTGGGTTATGACAACTTTATTATTAAACTTCAGTGGAGGACAAAGTAATTATTGTTTGAACTTAATTTTTAATTACATAAGTAATGCATGAGTAAATCTGGAATACTTTGAATCTTAGCTATCATTTCGCCCATGAATCATTTAGTATGTATTTCTAATATATAAGGATTTTAGGAAAAAAACCCAAAAAAACAGTAGTTGCTTGCCATGGTTGTACATGCCAGTAATTCCAGCACTCTGGGAGGGTGAGGCAGGGGATTTGCAAGTTCTAGCCCAGACTGTGCAGTTTAGCAGGATCCTATTTAAAAAAAAAAAAAAAAAAAAAGACTGGGGATGCTGCTAAGTACAAAAGCCCTAGATTCAATTCCCAGGATTGAAAATAATGATAGCAGTAATACTAATATTTTCCCCAGTATTGTCTTTTTTTTTTTTTTTTTTTGGTACCAGGGATCGAACTCAGGACCTTGCACTTGCCAGGCAGGTGCTGGAACCACTGAGCTAAATCCCCGGCCCCGTATTGTCTTAATCCCAGTATGTGTTCAGTTTCCCCATGGTCTCAGAAAAAACTTTTCGTTTGAAAAACTATAATAGTTTTAGCTTTTAAAAGCTGTTTATAATTCTGCCTTTTTATTTTCTCTCACTACAAATATTCACCATTTTCTAAGAAATTAAAATTCAGAGCTGGGCATGTTGGTGCATGCCTATGATTCCAGCACCCAGGAGGCTGAGGCAGGAGGATCGATGCGAGTTCAAGGCCAGCCTGGGCTACATAGTGAGTTCAGGGCCATCCTGAACTACAAAGGGAGACCCTGCTTCAAACCAACCCCCCCCACCCCGGTCAATAAAAGAAATTAAAGTTCAGATAAATTTAAGAACCTTGGGGCTGGGGCTGAAGCTCAGCAGCACCTGCCCAGGAAGCCCAGGGTCCTGAGTTCCATCCCTGGTACCAGAAAAACAAAATTTAAGAACCTTACTCAAAATGATAAGGTAATGAGAAAGGTTTGTTTCTGGGAGTAAAATGTGTACGTTTGTGATTAGAGCTAATTTTTAAGAAAATATTTACTAAGTAAAGTGGAATCTGATTTTAATTTTAAAAAGTATGGTGTCTCATAATTAGCTTGTGGTTGTTGAAATGGCTTTTAAATGTTTATCAAAATTATAGTTATTTTTATCTTTAAAGTTTAGAAATAAAAAACATACAAATATAGGATATCTTAGTTATATATGAAAGGATGTTTTATGAATATATGATCAGAATAAGTACCAGATATTCTCTTACATCTTACATTTTGTCAGCCTTCTTGCTTTTATATTACTCCATCTGCCATAAAATATTTGATACAAGATTCAGGTGGAAGAGTCATATTTCACTCACTCCCTCAGTACCATCTGAGATGATAAAAGGCAGGCAGTATTTTATCCATAATGCCTTTTGATTACCTTTGTCATAATTCTAATGTTCATAAAAGCTAAGATCAAAAATTTATAAAAATCAAACAAAATACTGTCTGTGTAAGTGCTTTTGTAGGTATGAATTATACATAAATATGCAGTCTTTTTCTTTCAACTTCTTATGAAAAAAGTTAAGAGCCATGCATGGGACATGCCTACTATAATCCCCATACTCAGAGCCTGAGGTGAGGTCAGTCTGGACTATATAGCAGGACCCTGTTTCAAAAAATCAAACAAAAAGGCTGGAGATGTAGCTCAGTGGCATAGCACCTGCCTGGTAAGTGCAAGGCCCTGAGTTCTATTTCCCGTACAAAAAAAGACAAAAACAAAAAATCAAATAGAAAAACTAGACATGGTGGCTCATACCTTTAATTCCGGAAGTGTGGGAGCCTGAAGCAGGAGGATCACAAGGTCTAGTCCAGTCTGGAAACTTAGTGACTTAGTGATACCATGTCTCAAAAGAAATAAGGGCTGTGGATGTAGCTCATTGTAAAGGCCCTGGGTTCAGTGCCAGTCATCGGGAAAAAATGGACAGGACAGTGCGTGTTTTTCCTATAAATACAGTAAAGTAATTGTAATTTGATATGACATATCCTGTAAGCACTTACTTTATTCAGCAGATTTAAAAATGAAATGTCTCAGAGCTGGGGATGTAGCTCAGTAGTAGACCGTTTGCCTTGCATGTGTGAGTTCAGTCCCCAGTATGGGCAGATAAAATCTAGAGCAAAAACAATGTCTTTTTAAGTAACTTAAGAAGTTCAAGTAAACTTCTTAACTGAGGTAAGAGAGACTGATTACATTAAAGGCACCTAGGCCCAGGATTTAGCTCATTGGCCCAGCACTTGCCTTACAAGCACAAGATCCTGAGTTCAATCCCTGGTACCTCGAGAAAAAAAAAAGGTTCCTAGAAGATATTTTGAAGTACTACTGGATTTGGTACTTTCACTAAACTTTAAATAACAGCTCTGGAAAAAAGAGATTTATTTCATTGTGAGCAGAATTTAGCTTCTCTCAAGTGAAGTTACTGATTGTTTTAATCCGTTTTCTGTTGCCAATAATACAGTACCACAGACCCGGTAAATCACTAAGAAAAGTGATATATTTTGGCTTGCATTTCTGTTCCAAAGGGGCAGGGCTGCATTTGGTGATGGCCTTGCTGGCAGAGTCCCAAGCTGATAATGGACATCACGTGGCCAGAAATAGCATGTGTGAGAGACCAAGCCATACTGGCTTTTATTGCACTTATTCTGGAAATAACTCATAGAGCCAGTAGTCTATTAATCACTTGAAAGGATGAATTCATTCATGAGTTGATGTTCCAAAGGTCCCACTGGGACCCATTTCTTAATATCTCATAATGGAGATTAAATTTCAAACTAAGTTTTGGAGAGGACAAACCGCAACACTATAAAATGCAAAAAATATTTGGATCCAGCTCTAAGTGAAAATTAATGCCTTTAACCTAAACTATGTATTTTTTAATATTCCATTTTCCAGAACATTGAAGTAAAAAGAATTTCCTCAGTGAAAACCAGCAGTTCTACCTATCATCATATTTCCACTTTTGTGAATAGACAGATGGAAACAAAGCAGGTGATTGACTCATTGTTTGTTCATACTTTCACCTTATTGTTTCTGTGTTCACTGAATTGAGTTATATTTTGGTTCCATGTTTGGTGTTGTCAGATTGCAAAATTTGAACAGTCCTACTAAACATCCCAGGTAATAGTGATCAAAAATCTCTTAAATATGTTTTGGATATTTTCATGTCAAATATGATATTCTTATATGAATGGAAGTAGATGGCTATTTAAATAGCTATCTTTTAAAATAGTAGATTTTGGTGGGCATGGTGGTGTAATCCTAGTACTCGGGGGGCTGAGGCAGGAGGATCGCCATGAGTTCAAGGCCAGCCTGAACTACATATCAAGACCCTGACCCAGAAACACAAAGAGTAGATTTTAAGTCAGGTGTGGTGGCATGTGCATGTAATCCCAGCACTCAGGAAGTTGAGGCAGGAGGATTGCCATAAATTCAAGGTCAGCCTGGGCTGCATAGTGAGTTCAAGACCAGCCTAAATTATATAGGAAGACCTTGTCTCAAAAAAACAAAATAGTAGAGGCCGGGGATTTAGCTCAGTGGTTCTGCTGCCTGCCTCACAAGCCCAAGGTTCTGAGTTTGATCTCTGGTACCAAAAAAAAAAAAAAACCTCAAAATAGTAGATTTTAAAACTTTACCATAAAGTAATATGTTCTCTGTGAAAATTGTAGAACTATGCACATAAGCATAAACTAGGAAAAACACCAATGATTCTGTCACCAAAGGGTAATAAGGTTAATAATTTAATGAATTTATATTAATCTTTTTATATATAAACATCTCTACATACTTTTCAAAATGTGTTTTTTAAAAGCTACTTAATATTTCATCAGAGAATTAACCTTTCTCGTAGCTTTTTTACTTATGTAAATAGTGTAAGTATAGTAATCTTATACATTTATCTTCATATCTCTAGTTCTATGTTAAGAATAGATTCTGAGAAATTTTGGGTTCCAACTGTTAACATTTGATACACAACATTAAATTGCCTTTAAAAAGTATCAACAACGTGTGAGAATAGCTGTCCTGTCATATATTTGTCTGTTAAGGTTTTTAAACTATTGCTAGTCTTAAGAGTAACAAATGATATACCTTTATGAAATTTGCTATTTCTTTGTAACAGTAGGTTTTAATATTTTTCATGTTATTTATTTGGCTAATAGGAAAATAAATGATAAATATAGATTTGTGTGGAGCATGGAATGCAACAGATACAACATTGTGGTTGACTACATAATAGCAGATGTTAAAAATCAGTAAACAGTCAGTATAAAAGATGAATGTCATCATCATAGAATGAGCCTTTAAGATTCAAGACTAAACCTGAGGGCCGGGGGATTTAGCTCAGTGGTTTCGCGGCCTGCCGCGCAAGCGCAAGGACCCGAGTTTAATCCCCGGTACCAATAAAAAAAAAGACTAAATCTGAGATTTATTTAAAATTGTATAGTATTAGAATTTTACTATTAAGATAGAGGAATTATAACTTCAAATTGTTGCTAATTTGTTCTTTTGGTTAATATACTGTATTTCTGCAATATTAAATACATGTTACCTTCCAACTAAGATTGATGAAGAAAGGTCTTTTTTTTACTTGTCTTTATCAGTATAGGGCAGTGATGGTGACCCTTTTAGAGCTTTCAATGATAACCAACAGCCGGCTGTGGCACATGTGCCATAGGTTTGTCACCACTGCTGTAGGGTATTGGCTGGCCTTGAACTTGGTGATCCTTCTGCCTCAGCCCAAGTGCTGGGATTATGGGCTTGTACCACCACAGCTGGTAACTAGAATATTTTGTACTAATTTAAAGAAGATGCTTTCTGTATATTTTCTGGAGCAGATTCATGATTTTACAGTTTTTATTCTGATATATTATTTTTTGCTTTACTGCGTCACTTAAGTAAAATCTGTCCATAAATCTTGGATTTACAAGGTGACAAAAAGCGCTTTCAAGATAAAATTATTTCTGAGCTGGATATGGTGGCACATGTCTGTAATCCTGGCAGTTTGGGAGGCTGAGGTAGAAGGATTGCAGATTTGAGGCCAACTTAAACAGTTTATCAAGATCCTGTTTTAAAATCTACAACAAAATTAAAAAGGGCTGGAGTGTAGTTAAGTGGTATAATGCCCTTGGGTTCAACCCTCGTACTGTAAACCAAAACCGAAACAAAACAACCTCTGAATTTTTATCTGCATCTCAGCTTATATCACATACACAGTAATTTAGCATCTTCCCTGTAGTAGAATGATACATAATTGTATACAACAAGTATCTCTTAAAAATACTCACATTCTTGACTTACATGTTTGGGTATTTTTCTTTGACAGCTTTTTGTAAATGGACTACTTTTGTTTGTTTAGGCTTTTTAACATGTAAGGATTGGTATCACAATTTTTGTTTTTTTTAACCATTCTGAAAAAGTAGTTCCAAAATATTTTGTATGTCACTGTTTGTCTTTTGCTGAAGAAGAATGATGACAGTAGCCTGCTATAGTCCTACTTTGATCAGTAATTCTCTACGTTATGTTTTGCTGCCTTGACTTTCAGTATATTCCACAAACAAAGCATCATATGCCTGAAAGTCCCACATTACTGGTGGCCTTCATGTTTTCTTTCCTTTACTGATGACAGTTGGGTAGTGGTTTTTTAAAAATGGATGTTTGAGTCTAGAAATACTTGTCTAACCTGATCTACTATACTGTTTACTGTGAGACCCTGAAATGTCTACAGAAAAATGAAACAGTTAAAGTCATTATCAGTTTGCTACACTATCATATTTCAAAAGGCTTCTGTCCAAGTAACTGAACAAAATGCAGATGTATATTTAATAATATCACATTTGAGAACTGCAAAAATGAGTCCATGAAAAAGTTTTTCAGAAGCGTATTTTCTAAAATATTTTTTTCTCACTAGGATTCATAGTTTTTGCAAATTTTACATCTTTCATCTCCAGCTACTAAAAATGAACTCTAACAATTATTGCAATCTGGTTTTTGTTTTTTAATTAATTAATCTATTTGTGGTACTGGGAATTCAACTCAGGGCCTTCACACTGCAGGCTGTGTCCAGCCTACACTACAAAGTGAGACCCCGTCTGAAAAAACAACAAAAATTGATACTCTGCTTTTAATTTATCCTATAAAGTCATGAAGAATTCCTTAGCAACTTTTTCTTGAAAACTTCATGGCCTAAATGGAAGAATAGTTTTTAACGGTTATTTTGTTTAATGTTATGTATGTTAATATACTAAATAATTTTGTGTTGATTATAATTTTCATTTCATCTAGCCTTTTTTGTTTTGCCTGGTTTTATTTAGATTTGTTTAAATATTTACTGGCTTAAAAGAAATATTTTTAATAAACTTTTAGCTAGTATACTCTGAATAATGATAGATCTCTTTACCTATTTATTTCACTACTTGGGTTTTTAATCTTACATATAAAGTCAGTAGTTTTTATTATCTGTATTGTTTTAACTGAATGTTAGAATTTTGGCATATAAAATATATGACTTTCACTCCTGGTTACCTTTAAGATGATTTAAATTGAAAGTGAATGTTTAGATAGTAAGAGTAAATCCAAGTTGTATTACTATTGTTACCTTAGTAAGATATGATGACTGACTATACAATAGCATAATCATTGGTTATGCATAAGATCTAGGAAGCCAGAATTTATATTAAAGTAGGTATTTTGGCCTTACTCATACTGAAACCAAGCACCAGTTGTTGGTTAAAAACCAAAGAGGGCCAGGGATTTAGCTCAGTAGTGCCACCGGCTGCCTCGCAAGTGCAAGGTCCAGAGTTTGATCCCTGGTACCAAAAAAAAGAGAAAATAAAAAAAAGCAGACAAACCTTTGTGTTCCTGTAGATTACCTACATGACCTTAGATGCTTGCATTTTCTTTACTGTCTTTGAGGGTATTTACCAATGTGTTTGCATTAGTAAAACCTGATCTGGTTTGAAATGAGCAATTTATAAAACTTTGCTAACTTTGCTAATTTGATCTTTTTATAGACACATGCTGTTGATAATTGTGGGCATTAACAAATTTAACTCCTTTCCATATAATTATGTCTATATAAGTAGAAAACATGGTTTTAAAGTTGTTTTTCTTTTTAGTGTTTTTTTTCTATACTTTTTTGGAAAATTATCTAAAATATTACTGATTGACTGCTAGCCAGATGCTCATTTGGCTGCTGAAGAAGAAGCTAAACGATTGGAAGAGCTGCAAAAACAGGCAGCACAAGAGAGACTGGACCAGTTTGAAAAGGCACATGTACGGGGTTTCCAAGCCATGAAAAAGATCCACTTGGCCCAAGTAAGAATTAAATTCTACCTGTGCCGACTACCGATAGGCTTACTGATAGCATTGCAGAACTAATTAGTGAATGGGCACAAAGTAGAGGATGTGAAAATGTTACATATATTCTTTGTTCCTATGATTTCAAGTTTTCCAACTTCCTTTGCCCCTCCTCTTTCAGATTGGATTATTCTGTTCTTACAGTGTGTTGTTAGTCTTAAATTTTACTGATGAATTTTTTCAGAATCCTAGTCCAAAAATGGTATGAGATTGATCATTTCTAATTTAATTGCTGTGTTTGGATTGCATTTGTGCTCTTTAGATTTGAGGATTCACTTCCTATGTATTTGTGGAACAAAGCATTTACTGGCTTTGCAGTATATTGATGCAAAGGTAAAGATATGATCTTTGCTAGTGAGTAGCTTTGAAAAAGTGACTCTTGTAGACCTGAAAAATACATAGTTTTAGCCTTACTTCTGTCATGCTTTGTTCAGTTAGTGTTTATTCTTAATCACAGCATGAAAGTGATTCATCTTGTTACAGGTCTCATTTTTATTTTCTGAATTTTAAACATTCACTTTAGGAATGAGTTTTTAAGTGTTTCTGTGGAAATCAAATGCTTGTATTAGGAAATTTCATTTGTATACCCTGAATGAAGTTATGACCTCTCTTAATTTTTGACTTTTGTAAACTAAAAGTGAATTATAATTAAAATAACTGATATTCTGAATTTATTAGTAATTAAGGTTTAAACCATAGGAAAAAATGCACATGAAAAGCAGTCATAAATTGAACACATTCTTCCATAAAAGGAGTAGTGTTTAGTGGGTATGAAAGTGTACTCCACAGACATTTGTCTGGATTTACCTCTCTTCTTTACTAGTTTGCTGTTTGATTATAGGCAAGTTATGTCATCCCCCTGAGTTCTGTTTCATCATTGGTTTTATCAGCATTAATGGGTTTAGTAAAGCCCTTAGAAATGTATGTGGAATAAGCTTATAGTAAATGTTAGTGGTATGGTCATTGTTATTATAAATAATACAAGTAGAGTAACATGCCCAAACTTTCAGTGAGCTAGAATAATACACTTATTCATGTAACACTGCAGTTAATTTGGTGAGATGAATCTTAATATAAATGAAATGAATTTGTTCATAATTTGATTCTGTTTCAGAGCATGACCAAAAAAAATTCATCTCCAAATGGCAAAAAAATTCATCTCCAAATGGCAAAATATTTAAGATACACAAAAGAACAAGTAGTGTGTTTATCACTTGACAAACGTCGAGGCTCTTTTGACTTACTGTATACTTAATGTTTCTTACAGAAGAATGGTCATCGTCATCAAAAGCTACCTAATCTCTCTGCTAATAGATCTCCTTTTCCCTGTCTGAACCTTTATGTTGCAGACCCTGTTACTGTGTGAGACTATTTCCCCCTGTGGTCTGTTGTAACTAGTATTTAGCCTCCATCTGCCTTTGCAATTTTGTCTTCTTTCCTTACTCACCCTTGCTCTACATGCCCTACTGTTTTCTGAATTCCCCATGTCTTCATCACCACAGTTTTGTGCTCCAGTTATTTTTTCTTGTACTCTTACCTCACACACTTTATCTAGTTAAATCCTCATTCCAAGGACTGAAGAGTCTTTTTTCTCTTTACCCTCTACCACTAAAATTCAGTTATATAACCTCACTAAAATACTGCTTAAATTTTCATATTAGCCATGTTCTAATTTGAAGGGATACATGCAGTTCCCACCCTCCATCCCCCACCTTTTCTTGTGGTGCTGGGGATTAAGCCTAGGAGTTCTACATACTCAGAAAGCTCTGCACCAGCCTTGTAGATCCACTTTAATCCTGGAACTCATAAGAGTATGGAGTAGCCTGTAATCCCAGCACTTGTGAAGCTGAGTCAGGAGGATTGCCGTGAGTTTAAAGATAGCCTAACCTCCATAGTAAGTTCAAGGCCAGCCTGAACTACATAGCAAGACCCTGTCTCAAAAAAAAGTATGGAGTAACAAGAAATATCTGTTGAATCAGTCACTGTGGTTCTTAGTGCTTACCTGAGACAGGTATATGAAGAACTGGACCACAGTACATTCCAGGAGCCATGGGAACTTAAATAGAAAGTATCTTCATAACTTTCTTTAGGAAGGAGAACTGCAGCTGGCCAACACTTTTGAAGCTTTATGGCCTAACCAGTACCTCCATTTCATAGTATTAACATGGTAATCTCACTGCTAGATGAGGGTTGAGAATTTTTCCCCCTACTACTTGTATTATCTGGGATTCAGCGAATATTTGTTGAATGGATAAACTAATTAATGTAATTTGTCTTGTAGCAGAACAAATGATAGAGAAAGGGAGAGGTACCTAGGCCCTGTCTCATGGTTTTCCCACTTTTCCTCACCATTACTATTACTGTCCAGTTTGACTCAGCTCTCATTAATCTCTTTATTCTTGAAGAATCAAGAGAAAATAATGAAAGAACTGAAACAGCTACAACAAGAAGACCTGGCACGTAGGAAACAGACTGTAGCACAAATGCCACCCCATCTAGTTGAACTTCCATATAAACGTAGTGAAATGAAAGAAGACTGGCAGAGAGAGCTGGAATTCGCATTTGAAGATATGTACAATGCAGACAGGAGTAAGATATTTTCAGTAGACTTTCAGCAGTGCTTTTAAATGCTTTGGTGGGAAAATATATTTGTAATGATTAAAGCAGTTTTTGTTTTAAAATGGGTTCTCAATTTGGAAGAGGCCCTCATATTTTAGATTTAGAAACTGTGATGGCCTTTGAAATTTTTATTATCAAATTCTTTTTAATCACTGGAATGGAAACATATCTCTATATTTCTTTATTAAGAGGTGAAAGGAAACCCGGTCTTGCATCTTGAACCAGAACCTTTGCCCACTGTGACTGATCAGACCCAAGATGAAGAACTGGACCTTTCAATGGACCAAGAAAATATAGGTGAAACTGAGAACCTTCCAGTGACAGAAGCTGAAATATGTTCTAATGAAATGGACGGTAAAACCCCTTCTAAACTGAATATTACAGTATTTCACGGACAAAAGTATTATTAATTAGCCAACAGTTAGGAAAATTCGGTCTCATTTAATTGCAAACAGTGACTGATACTAATTATAGTGGTGGCAGAAGGAAACAATATTTTAATATTTCCATCATTATAGTCTCATTTCACATACCTAAGAAGGAAGCTATATAGTCTGGAGATTTTTAGGTGAAGTTAGATGTTAAATTTGAACTCATGTGAAGGGTCAGCATTTATTTGTAGACTTCATCATTTCATCAGAAATCCAGTTTTGTTCCCTCACTACTAAGTATTGTGATGAACAGCACAGACTATGTCTTCCCTTCATCTCTGTCTCCCACATCCTGAACTTTTTCACTTGGCTGTCCCATAGACACCTAAAACAGTATCCAGCAAAAAAATTTTCATCATCTCTTGTGAAACCTACTATTCCTTCTTTATCTTGGTGATGATCCCTTACTCTATAGTTACCCAGCCCAAACCAGTAGAATTCAATTTACCTTTAACATTTCCCCCTCTTTTATTTCTGCATCTCCTTTAAGATCAAATCCTCTTCATTGAACTGATCTCTTTTTTTTCTCCTTATCTCTATGAGTATTGCCTTTTTAAAAAACCACTCAGGCTGTCTTAAAATCTGCATCCTTCACTGTAGAAGCAAGCAGCCCTTTAGGGTTCCAGCTTTATGTAGGTCTCCTGTTTGATCCTCTGTGGAGGCTCAAGGCTTTATCTTTTCCTTCTTCTTTGTCCACATGGCTATTCAGACAAGTATAAGGTACTGTGTTTTAGCTTTCACATAAATTTCATGAAAAATACTTTCAGTACTTACTTGCCTTTCTTCCAAGGTTCTCACTTAAACTTCACTTTTGACTCCTCCAGAATCTTTTCTTGCCATATCAGCAATGTCTTTAAAAGATGTTTTTATCAGCTTTTTAGTTATTTTGGTGAGGGCAGAAGGTGTCATTCAGATCTCTAGTTTGTCAGAATTGGAGGTCTAGCCTTGCCTAAAGGGACAGTTATTTTTCAGCTCTGGCTGATTCCTTTTAGAATTGCTGGCTTGGTATTGCCAAGTCTTGATTCTTTTTCTTAAAAACCTAGGAAGCTGGGCATTATGGCACATTTCTGTAGCCCTAAGGACTCGAAAGGCTGCAGCAGGAAGATCAATTGGGTTTCAGGAAGCCAGGACAAACCTGAGCAACATAGTGAGACCCCATCTCTTCTAATGAAAAATAAATAAATAAATAAATAAGCTAGACATTCCATTGTTTATTAAATCATTATTTTTAAATATGAGCACTTAATACTTTTAAAAAAGAGTGGGTTAGCCAGGTGTGGCAGTGCATGTCTGTAATCCCAGCAGTCTGGGAGGCTAAGGCAGGAGGATGGCAAATTTGAGTCCAGCCTGGACAACTCAGCAAGACCCTGTCTCAGAATAAAACATTTTTTAAAGGGGACTGGGGATGTAGCTCAGTGCATAGGTCTGATTCAGTCCCCAGGACCATACATACATAAAAAAGATTACCTAAGCATATGATTCCATGTTTTTATGAAGCTACAAGTAAATCAAGTAGGCAGAATGAGCCTGTGGCCTTCAAGTTAGAATACTAGTTATCTTTAGGGAATATTGACTGGGAAAGGGCATGAAAAAACCTTTTATGTGCTGAAATGTTTCACATGATCTCAATGATGTTACATAGACATAGCTATAAAATGCATTGAGCTTTAGATTTTTGTGTACTTTATAATTTGTAAGTTATAACTCAATTAGACATTTTTTTAAAATGTGGGTCACAAAGACATACATTTTGCCATTTTCAACTCCTGTAAGTTTTGTTTCTTGATTAAGCCAAAGAATTGCATGTTTACGGTTTTGTTCCCATAGAGAATTATTAGTTCTGAGTTTTAGCATTTATCATCAGCCCATATAAAAGAATATTTGAATCGATATCTTGTTTTTGTTTTTTTGATAATTGAAGGGATTGCTATGAAGATAGGAGAAATGTTTTCCAGATAGTACCAGGAATGATTTGAGAGCAACTGATTTCCTCAGTAACCTACTAAGAAGTGGAGCGCCGTGTTTGGAACCATTCTCTAGCAAACAGTATAGAACCTTACACTGAGTATTTCTAATACTAACCTTACCCAGAGATTAATGAGGAAATATGCAGTATGCCATCATGTAGCAAGCAGGATAAATAGCCTCCTGATAAGTTTTTAAGGTTGTAATTTCTGTTACACAGATATTGTTGTTAAACAGTTGAATTTTGGCACATTTACATCTAAATCTAAGTTGGAAGTATTATTCCTGATGATAAAAATAGGAATAGAATAAAAAAGCATTGTATATATTGCTACATTGTAAGTATTGACAAAATAAAGTTGACTTGTTTTAACCAAGTAATTAGAACAGTAACTAAGTATAAAGACATCAATTTGCCTGGCATGTAATAGGTACTGAATAAAGTGGTTTTTGCTTTTCTTTTTTCCCCTTTTAGTTCCCTTGGCAATAAACACCCAACAGGTCCCTTCAAAAATTCTTTTTAAAAAGTTATTAAATAAGATTCGAAGCCAAAAATCTCTCTGGACAATTAAATCCATGTCTGAAGATGAAAGTGAAATGATTACGACTGCTAGTGAAACTGAGAGTAAAGAACAAACAGTTGAATCTAGAACAATTGCCAGTAGGGAAAGAACACTATCCACAGCGCAGGAACAAAGTAATTCTCTCCAATAGTCCTGTTTTATAGTGTATAAACCCTTTCTAAGTTGTTTTTTTGTTTGTTTGTTTTTTGTATTAAATTCTTTTATTGGTACATTGTAGGTATACAACACAATTACATTTCTCATTGGGAATTGTACCTTTATATAATGCATCTTGGTTCTTATTTTTTCCCCATTCCTAGCCCTCCCTTCACGCCCTCCACCCTTCCCTATTTACAAAGACTTCATTTCCATTTTTTCCATTTCTCATTATTTTTTCCTTTCCCTTCTTTCCTTTCCCCTGTGCCTCCCACTACCCCTACCCCTTTGGACCTTTTATTCCTATTTTACATTATCGATTGTTCATTCTAATAATTGGTACATTTTAAGTATACAATATAATGACATTCATCATTGGAAATTTGAACCTTTACATAGTCTCTCTTGGTTCTTGTTTTTCACCCTTGCCCAGCCCTCCCTTCAACCCCTCCAGCCCTCCCTATTTACAAAAATTTTGTTCCTATTTTTCCATTTTCTCATATTAATCCCATTCCCTTCTATCCTTTCCCCTAGCCCTCCCACTTCCTTCCCCTTTGCCCCTTTTCTTCCTATTTCATATGACCTATTTTACCTTTTAGTCCTTATTTACACTTTGTTTCTCACACCAGAGAAACTATTCGGTATTTACACATGTGTGTCCTATTTATTTCACTTAAGAGTATTGCCTCAATGTGCATCCACTTAGCTATAAATGTCTCTAATTTCTCCTTTATAAATTGTTTAAAACCGTGCTCGTATTTTGAAAAATCAAAGAACAGAAATCAAAAGTTTAAAAGCTTAATCCTATAATTTAAAGGCAACATATATTGAAAACCATAATCTTAAAGTTTTCTTTCACTGTAGTATTACCAGTCATTTATATATATAAATTCCACTGTAATTGATGAACAGAATTAACCAGTTCCCTACTACTGGGATTTTAGGGATTTTTGTTCATTTGTTTGTTTGGGGTATTTCTGGTGAAGTCTCTGCCCACATCTTTATTTCCTTAGGATGAACATTGAAGAATTTCTGAATCAAAAGATTCAAACATGTTCGTGGCTTATACTAGGTGTATTTTGTTTTCTTCCACATTTCCACCCATGATTTGGTTTTTTTATTTGTTAATTTTAAAGAATAGCTTTGGTTGTAAGTAGGCTATTAAATATATTTCTAGAATTTAAAAAGATCATACCAACAATTTTGCCTTCAGTTATATTTGAGCAAATGAGAATTACGAAGATATAACTCTTTGATTTGTTTTGTTTCTAGGAGCTTTATATTTTGAATTCCTTTAAAGATGTGTTTGTATTTGTCTGAAAATGTTTTGCTAGCAGACTTTTGAGAGAAGTGACATATGGCCTGTATTTGGATGTTGGATTTAATACTAAAAGGACAGGAAGCCTTGAAATACACACTTCACTTGGTCTTTTGATACCACCCTCTTGGTCTTGGTACATCATTGGTTCCTCCTTCATGGTCCCCTTTTCTGTTTATCCATATTTCCACAACCATGAGCCATTGTTCCCAAAGCTCATTCTTCAGATCGTTTCTCTATCAGAACTCCTTAGTTGATCTCTAATGTCATGCTTTACATTACTATCTATATACTAATGTCTTCCAAAGTGTGTGTTTCTAGGCTTGGCCTCCCCTTTGAATTCAAGTCATTTACTTTATTTGATATCTTCCCTTGTATATCTAGTAACATCTCCCCCCACACCACCCTTTTTGGTTATTTGAGATAGGGTCTTACTGTGTGAATCTCAAACTTGAGATGCCCCTGCCTCAGCCTCCTGAGTGCTGAAATTATAATCCCAGCTTGTACCACCATGCCAGGATCTAATAACACCTTAAATTTGTCCAAAACTGAATTCTTGATATCCCCCCTACACTTGCTTTTCTTATGATCTTCCACAGTTTAAAAACTAGGGATATTTTAATTCCTTTGCTCAATCCGAAAAGTTTGTAGTTATTTTGGTTTCCTTCTTTCATATCCTACCTTTAATCAGCAGCCCATCCAGTTGGTCTTATCCTCAAAATGTACCTAAAGCCCAATCATTTCTCACCATAGACCATCCTACTTTAAGCCACATTTGTTTTATTAAACAGATTTTTGTTGTTGTTGTTTTGTTTTTGTAATACAGGATTGAACTCAGGAGCACTCTCATGCTGAGCTACTTCCCCAGCCCTTTCTATTTTTTATTTTGAGACAGGCTCACTAAGTTGCTCAGATTGGCCTTAATCTTGGAATTGTCCTATCTTATTCTGACAAGAATGGGTTTATAGGCATGTGCCACCGTGCCTGGATTCTAGTATAAATTCTTGTAGTGGTCTCTATCTTCAGCTTTCGTATCTCCTTCCTAGAGTCTGTTCATTGAGTGATCCTATAAAAATGTAAGTCAGCTCATCCCATTCTTCTGGGTGAAGACCTCCAATAACTATCAGTTTCACTGAGTAAATACCAAAGTGATTACACTGGCTTCACAATTTTGTATGTTCTACACACACACACACACACACACACAAACACCCACACACTTCTACCCTTAGCATCTTTTTGACTCCCTTTTCTGGCACACTTCCCACCCCAACCACTGTCCTGCAGACGCTGACTTCATTTCTCAAACAGACCAGGCATATGGTTCGTGTGGAGTTTGTGGGTTCAATCCCCAGTATGGCAAAATTAAAGGGGGAAAAAAAAAAGAAGGTAACTGGATTTTAACTAAGACATTTAGTGGACCAAGATTGAATGGGTACTGGGATGCATATGTTTTGTTATTTTGCTTCTTTAAGCTTGATGATAATGGGGTTATAATAACAATGGTATTATCTGTTACAGTTGTGGAAAGTGATGTACTGACAATTGAGTCTGGACCACTTACTAGTGAAGATAAGCCACTTTCATGCCACACAGACTCTGGAAAGGAACAAGGTACTTATTTTTATCACATCTTAAGATTAAACTTACTAACTCTTTACATCTTTTTCCTAATAAGCTTATATGTAATAAATAACTGGAAGGGATAATAGTGGTTTCAAAATTCTGAATTGTTGGGACTAATTTTTGTTTTGGGGATTCTCATAGAAATAAATGAGACTCCACCTGTCACAGCTGTAGCTCAGAGTTCAGTTCTACTTCACCCTCAAGAGGAAGCAGTCAGAGTTAGAATGTCAGCAAGGCAGAAACAGGTAATTTGAAATTTTATTTTTAAAGATTTCTTTATTTTTTTTTATTTTTAAATATATTTTTTATTTTTAAAGGTTTCTCCTAAGTAATGAAACCACCTGTGTCATTTGTCTTACCATCTGGCTGTTTTTGATATCATGTTTCCCACCTTGTTTTACACAAACATTCCCCTGATAAAATGCAGTTTATCTTTGTACTTCTCATTTGACTCTTACTGTATCTGCTTTGTATTTAATATTTTTGTATATATCTTGTATTCCTATAAAATTTTTAAGCTTTTTTGAAGGCAGACCCTGTCTTCTTTAAAAAATTGGTTTTGGGTAGGGGATGTAGTTTGATGGTAGAGCACTCACTGACCATGTTCAAGGCCCTGAGTTCAATCCTCAGTACTACCAAAAAAAAAAATCAATTTATCCTTTATAGCTTCTGCTTCAATGCCTCATTCACATGGGTTTTGTAATCCCCCAAGACTTTTGAGAAATAGTCTTTTATGAAAAAATTTTAAGTTGAACCTTCTTAACTAATTACTCGTAATTAGCTCTACTTTAAAAAAACTTTATTTTTTAAATTAATACATGTTTGTAGTACAGAATAGTGATGTTTATTTGGGGAAATTGGTACATGTGTATAACTTATCTTAATTTTTTTTTTTTTAAAGACAGGGTCTCACTCTGTAGTTTAGGCTGGCCCTGAGCTCACTAGCCCAGGCTGGCCTGAAACTCATGGCAACCCTCCTGCCTCAGCCTCCCAAGTACTGGGATTATAGGTGTGCACTACATGCCGTGGCACCTTGACTGATCATTTTCAGTCCCTTATTTCCTTTTCCTCCCTCCCATGATGTTCTTCCCTATCTCCAGGAGTCTACCTTCTAGTTTTCTACTGTCTCTCCTTTATTTTATTTATTTATAGTTTAAGTTTCTCATATAAGAAGAAATATTAAACTTTCTGAGTCTGACTTCTTTCGCTACCATCATGTCTCAAGTTCCATCCATTTTCTTGGAAATGACATAATTTTATTTTTTTGTGTCATGAATGATATCCCATTGTTTATATACATCACATTTTCTTTACACATTTTTCCTTTGATGGCCATCTAGGCTATTTCCAGAGCTTAGCTATTGTGAATTGCATTGCTTTGAATATGGGTTTAGATGTATCACGGTAGTATGATGACTTAAACTGTCAGGAGTGTACTCCAGAAGAGATATATTGAATCAAATGGAATTTCTACTTTTAGGTTTTTGAGGAATCTCCATATTGATTTTGTAGTGGTTGTACTAGCTTACATTTCTACCAACAAGGTAGAAGGGTTCCTTTTCCCCTACATCTTTGCCAGCAGTCATTGTTCTTTGTGTTCCTGATGATAGCCTTGCTGATCAGGGTTAGATGGAATCTCAAAGTTGTTTTGATTTACATTTCCCTAATGGCTAAAGATGTTGAAGAATTTTTATATATTTACTGGCCCTTTGTACTTCTTCTTTTGAGAATTGTCTATTCATTTATGCCTGTAATCCCAGCTAGTTGGGAGACTGAGGCAGGCAGCTTGTGGGTTTGAGGCCAGCCTGAGCAATGAAGTGAGACCCTGTCTCAAAAGAGAAGGGAAAGGGAGGGAAGGGGAAGAAGGAGGGACAAAAAGGCACTATAACTTAAATTCAGTGGTTCCAATGATGAAAGAAAGTAAAGAAGAGGACAGGTGCTCAGCTGTAGCCACTGTTGCCTGGTGGGAAATAAATAAAGTATCATGCTGGGATATTTTTTTACTTTGAAAATATGATTATTCTTTCTAAATTATCTGTAGTAGAACTACTCCTCTTTATAGAACTACACATGCCTCGCATGCGGAAGGACCCGAGTTCGATCGCCGGTTCCAAAAAAAAAAAAAAGAAAACTACACATGCAATTTTTATTCAGTAAATTTTTAATCTGTGTATCGGGCTGTACTAGGTGTACTAGGTGCTACATTTGGCAGGCAACAAAACTAGTTGTCTACTCTATTGCTGGAAATAGTGACGCATGACTGTAATCCTAGCATTGGGAAGGCTAAAGGATCACTGAGAGTTAGAGGCCAGCTGGGCTACATAGTGAGTTTTAGACCAGCCTGAACTATATAGTGAGACCCTGTCTCAAAAAGAAAAAAAAAAGTTAACTACTCTTAATAAGCATTTCTAAGAAATCAAAGTGTTTTGGGAGGCCTCTATTTAATTTCTTTAGTCATTATTCATACTGGAAACAATGGAAAATTAAAGATGTGAACATAGAATTTGGCTACACACCATTTGCTCCTTCTTTGGGGGTGTTTCCTCAGCGGTACTCAGGAATTCCTTGTGGTCCAAGAAGATAGAAATAGTAATGCGTTTGTTCCTTCTTTTTTTTTTTTTTTTTTTTGGTACTGGGAATCAAACTCAGGTCCTTGCGCTTGCAAGGCAAGCAGCGGAACCACTGAACTAAATCCCTGGCCCTGTTCCTTCTTTTCTTGCTGCTGCTGTACCCTTCTCTCCCTTTTCTGTCTTTTCCTCCTTTGCTATCTACTTTTATCTTCCCTCTCCAATTACCAGTAACACAGATAAACACCTTTTTATGGATAATCATGTATTCTTTGTGATAAAACCTTTCTTTTTAATGTGATACATAATTAACTT
Organism: Heterocephalus glaber; assembly: GCF_053883595.1. Taxonomy (NCBI): domain Eukaryota; kingdom Metazoa; phylum Chordata; class Mammalia; order Rodentia; family Bathyergidae; genus Heterocephalus; species Heterocephalus glaber. The sequence goes on from NW_028258294.1 coordinate 10,196,173, forward strand.
TTGTATGAGTTTGTTATTAATAGATTGATAGTATTTTTATTACCTAGATAATGGAAATAGAAGAGCAGAAGCAAAAGCAGTTGGAATTACTTGAACAAATCGAACAACAGAAGTTAAAATTAGAAACTGATTGTTTCAGGGCTCAGCTGGAAGAAGAAAAAAGGAAAAAAACTCAACAGACTGGGGTAGGATGTAGGAAATTTCTCTACATGAATCACTGGGGACAAGGAAATATGAGCAGTCATAGAATTCAGAAAAGTAAAATGTCTTTAATTTTTTTGTTCATTTAATAATGTATATATAAAAATAAGTTTACATCAACCTAATGGTTTTTTTCTCTAAGCACCCATAGAGTGCCAATATAAATGTGCTGTCAAAATAAATATGATTATGATTTATATATTATCTATAGTGGTGCATGTCTGTAATCCCAGCCCTTCTGGAGGCTGAGACATGAAAATTGCAAGCTTTTGAGCCCAGCCCTGGTAACTTTATGGCTTAGTGAGACCCTGTCTTGAACTTTTCAAAAAAGGGTTGGAGATGTAGCTTAGTGGGAAAGCCCTGGGTTCTATCTCCAGGACAGTAAAAATAAATAAGTAAATAAAGGGCCAGGGATTTAGCTCAGTGGTTCTGCCGTCTGCCTCGCAAGCACAAGGACCAGAGTTCAATCCCTGTACCAAAAAAAAAAAAAAAAGTACTCAAGTAAATAAAGCTATGTAGAAATTTGCAGTTGTGAAACTTAAGTTTACATAAGTTTAAGTTTAAAATACTTTAGTACTTGTTTCTGAACTTGCCTTTTAATTAGGAGTTTTGTCTTTTATCAGGTTGACACTGCTCCAGCATCATTCCTTGTAATTTCTGATGAAGATAGTCATAGGCAGATGATTCATAACTACCAACAGCAGCTTCTACAACAAAACAGGTATTGGCTAAGGTATAATTTCATATGACAGTGTATGGTACATCTTTCGTATTTCTTATTTGGCTTATATGAAGATCTAATTTGAATATAGATTTCTATATTTAATGTATAAACACTTGATAATTGAAGGCAGTTTTTTCATTTGTTGTTGTATTTGTTCTTGATAGGTTACACAGGCAATCTGTTGAAGCAGCCAGAAAACGATTACTTGAATATCAGATTATGTTAAAAGGAAGGTACCCATCAACATCAGCTACATCATTGATATCTGATTCCATTATCACAGTACCACCAAAGAAATCTGAAAAATCTACTGCTATATCACAACATTGGGATCAGAGTCAGAGATTCGAGTTGAATCCTAACAAATATCAACCCATGCAGATCTTGAAATTAAAGCAAGATCATATTCATGCACCAAGACAAAGTCAGTTTCCACAGATAGAAACATCAAGCACTGCAGATTTTTTAGCCAAGCAGTCTTTGGAGTCCCAAGAACATCTAAGGCAATTCTCCCAGATTGAAACACAAAAGATAGGCTATAAATTAATCCCTAAAGATTTACATACACTTTCAACTGCTTTGTCACATGATAGACAGCTACTGTTACAGGACACTAGAAAAATATCTGAAACATTGAGGCCAACAACTTTTCAAGCTGTAGATTCCCAGCAAATAGTGGCAGAGGACAGTGAAAATATATCTTCGAAACTAACTGAGCCTTCATTCCTACCACTGGTACCTGAGAGTTCTTTTACTATTCTCCCTAGTAAAGTTGAGTCTGGAAAAATTCAAGAACCCCTTTCAACCATGAATAAAAGTGCAGTTTCTGTAAGTCATTCTGTAATCAGCCAAATGCACGATCGACCTTTTCTATCCTCAGACACTATTACAGCCCAGCAAGGTAATTTGAAGGCTCTTCAAGAACAGTTAGAACTACAGAAGGAAGTTCTTCAGGCAAGACAAGAAGCTCAGGAACAGTTTCTTTTGCGCAAACAGAAAGAATTGGAAGAGCAGACTGGTCTTTCAGTATTCTTCCCTCTGGTTGCTCCAGATTCATTTGCTTCACTGTCTTCTGCCAAAGCTGAATCAGGGCGAATCCCGGAATCTTCACCAACCAAAAATGCTCCTTTAGTTTTCTCAGGTCATGCTGTGGTTCCAGATCTTCAGGATAGTCTTTTGAGTTTTTCACAGCCTGTCTTATCCCAACAAAATAATTTTAAATTTCTCCAAGAACAGTTAAATATTCAGAGGGATAGCCTTCAGGCTAGGCGGGAAGCTCAGGAAATCTTATTTGTACATAAACAGAGTGAATTGAATGGAAGAGTATGTTCCGAACAGGTTGAGCCCTCTTTGCCATATCAGGTAGCTCAGCATACATTTACTTCACTACCTTTTCCTGGTAGAAAATCTGAAAAAATCCAGGAGCAGCATTTATCTGGCAGTGATAAAGGCCTTCTTTCTAGTGGGTCCAAAATCCCAAAATCTCAGGATGGGTCATCAGGTTTCCTACAGCAGTTTCTACCTCTTCATGATAATTTGAAGTTGCTCCAAGAACAGGTGACTGCACAGAGGGATGCTCTTCCGGCTAGATGTGATGCACAAGTGGAATTAATTTCCCATGGTCAAAGGGATTTGGGGGACTATTTGCCTGGGCAGATAAGTTCTTCATTCTTACCACTGGTTACTCAACATTCAGATGCTTCACAAACTTCTGCTGATGTTGAACCCAGAAGATTTGAGAAACTTTGTTCATCTGAGGAGAATATGATTCCCTCAAGTCATTTGATAATTCCACCATTTCAAAAGAAGTCTCTTAATTTCCCACAGCACAGCCTAACCCAGCAAGAACATTTGACAGCACTCCAGGAACAGTCACACATACAGAGGGTAATACTTGGTGCTAGACAAGAAAATCAGGAATTTGTACACAAACAAAGTGAATTGGAAAAAAGGATTTCATCTGAACAGACTGGTACCTCTTTGTCTTTATCCCAGGTAGCTGAATCTGAAAGATTCCAGGAGTTTATATCAATCACAAGTGATGTTAATGGTTCCTTTAGCCATTCTAAGATTCCAAGATTGCGAGAAAGACTTTCACACCATGTACTACCTCTGCAAGATAATTTGGAAGAACACCAAGAACAGTTAGACACAGAGAAAGAGGTCTTTCATCTTGGTCAGAAAACCCAAGAAAATACATCTTCTGAACAAACTGGTTTGTCTTCATTTATACCTCAGTTAAGACAACTATCATTTACATCATTAGTTTCTGTCAGCTCTAGTACAACCCAGGAACCTCTTTCAACAGAGACTGATAGTAAAATTCCTTCAAGCCATTTTCAGATTCCAGAGTTGCAGGATAGGCTTTTGAAGATGTCACAACTTATCCAGCCCCAACAAGATAATTTGAAGGCACTTCAAGAACAGCTAGCTAGACAGAGGGAGGCCATCACTCAGTCTAGACAGGAAGCTCAGGAAAAAATACTTTTACTTAAGCAGAATGGTTGGAAGGGGAGAATATCTTCTGAGCAGGTTGGTACTTTTTCACCCTTAGAAACACAACATTCGTTTGCTTCATTGCCTCCTACTGAATCTGAACAAACCCAAGCACTTTGTCCATCTGATAGTGATGATACAATCTCAAGTCATTCTGAAATACAGAGATTGCCTGATAGGCTGTTGGGTTTATCACATCCTGTTTTACCTCAACAAGATAATTTGATTGCACTTCAAGAGCACATTCATACACAGACAAATGCCTTGCCTTCTATTGAGAAAACTCAGAAAGAATTAGTATTGCCCAGACAATATAAATTTGAGGAAAAGGTACCTTCTGAGCATTTTATCGAACCTCACTGTGGTGATTTGAAGGCACTTCAGCAGCAATTAGATCTACAAAGGAAAGCCATCCGATCTGGACAGGAAGTCCAAGAAGAACTACTTTTGCAAAAATTAAGTCAGTTGGAGCAAAGGGTATCATCTGAGCAGATTGGCTCCTCTTCACTTCCATCCCAGGTGGCCTTGCCTGCTGCCCATTCTGAAAGAATTAAAAAGTCTTTCTTAACCAAAAGTGATGATACTGAGACCCCAGGGTCACAGGGTAGGCCTTCGAGTTTTTCACAGCCTATTCTGTCTCAGAAAGATCGTTTGACAGCACAATTGGAATTAGACAGGGAAATGGTGCATTCTCCAGAGAAACCTCAGGAAGAACTGCTTTTAAACAGACAAAGTAAATTGGGCAAAAGTGAATCTGCAAAGTATGCCGTCCCCTCTTTGTTTCTATCCAAGGAAATAGATCATTCATTCATTCCACTACCTTTTGCGGAAGCTAAATCTAAAAGCATTTGTGAATTGTATTCATCTGAAAATGAATATGCTGCTACCTCAAGTGATTCTATGATCCCAAGATTTCAAGATAGACTTTTGAGCTACTCACAGCCTGTTTTAGCTCAGCAAGATAATACAGGTCTTCAGAAGCAATTGGATCTACAAAGGGAAATTCTACATTATAGCCAGAAAGCTCAGGAAGAACTGCACATACAGAGAAAAACAGCATTGGAGCAGCAGATCCAGAAACATCAAGAGACATTGAAGGATTTCTTTAAAGACAACCAGGTATATTGTAAATACCTAAGAATTAAACAATGGAGGTGTAAGCCTGACTCAGTTTTAATCCTAGACTTAAATTTGTAGTTGAGAATAAGTGGTTTGATTGTAAATGTGCTTTAATGTTTACCACAAACAATGTGAAAGTGAAAACAGTTGTGCTGGGCATGGGACACCAACCTGTAATCACAGCTACTTGGGAGGCTGAGGTAAACCACAAGTTCAAGGTCAGCTTGAGCAACTTAGTGAAACCTTGTCTCAAAAAACAAAGCTGGGGACAGGTGTAGCTCAGTGGTACAGAACCTGTAGGTGCAACCCCTAATAGCGTTTTTAATTTTTTTAATCTCCCTACCTGATGTTGAATGTGACATGGATATATTTGAAGCCCAACTAATTTTAAGTATAAATATTAAAAAAGAAAACAGATTTTCATTTGAAGTCTTCTTATAATAGGCTTTAAGTTTACCATACATTCAAATTGTAGAAACTGGTTAGGCTGGATGTGGTGGTAGACACCCATAATCCCAGTATGTGGGAGGCTGAGGCAGGAGGATCATGAGCTTGAGACTGGCCTGGACTACATAGTTAGACCCTGTCTCAAAAACAAGCAAACCAACAATAACTGGTTTAGAATTTGTCTTATACAGTAGTAGATCTCCTGCGCTACTGACATTTATACATGAATCAGGATAGTACCATCTTTTTCCTTAAGTGACATTATCATCTGTTGTAAAGCTGGTGTGATTTTAGGCTAATGAAGAGCTGGACTTCATCTTGCATCTGAATTGTTGAAAAATCTGTTACAGTCACTTAGGTTCTTAGTTTCTACATATGGGAGGCAAGAGTGTTCCGAATATGATTGGATCCATTTTATTTTAAAAGGTTGCTTAAAAGTATTATTTAGTGTCAACAGAATTGTGCAAATCTTTGGGGTTCAGAAGAAGCTTGAATTGAGTTCAAAGTCAAGTCCTAGGGATTTTCTGATCATTTAACGGAAAAGAAAGGAACGGTCTCTTATTGAAAGGTAAAGTGAAGGCTGAGTTTTTAGGTCTAGGTTGTACTTTTTCATGGAAATATTACTCTTTGAATATCGGAAACATTCAATTTTATAATAAATTATAACTGTGAGTGACGGAACTATTTATTTGATTAAGGTTCTGATTTAAGAAGGGAGATCTACATAATCCCTCATTGTGTCATTCCCACCCTCATCTGTCTACTTTTTCAGGCAAGCAAGCTAACAGTTCAAAATGATTTAAAAACACAGAAGATGGAGCAGCTCAGAGAGTGGCTTCCTCATTTGGAAGACCTAGCAAGAGATGATCAGGAAAACATCAGTCATGCAGATAGGAGCAACTCTGATGATGATCAGCTGCTTTCAGAAGCTGCTAGTCCCAAGCAGAGTGGTAAGATGATTGCATTTTATTGTAATCCACTGATTCTTTTCTCCTCTCATTTCCTGTAGCTTGCTGGTCAAAGAATGTTAATTTTCACTGTGTCTGAGTGTTGTCTTTGGCTTGATAGGTGAGCCTCTGCACAAAGAAGCAGGGAAAAGAGCCTCAAAGCCACCTGTGGCAAAAGTTAAATGTGGATTGGATTTAAATCAACATGAACTTAGTGCTATACAAGAAGTAGAATCACCTACAAGTGGCAGAACTTCTGTACCAGGTAAACAGTTTGATACAATAAAAGATACTCTAGTAGTTTGCCAATTTTCTACATTTTTTCAGGATGCTAAAATTTGTCAGACTTGGTCTTTGAGTACTTGAGAGAGGAAAAAGTTGGTATATATAGCACTGTTTAAAATTTGGGCTAAAGGAATGTGGCATCAGGTAACTAATTTATCATTAATATAGGAAAAACTAATTTGCTTCACACAGAAATTCTTTGATATCTCATATTCTGACACTCCTGTTCCCGCTGCGTCTGTGTTCTGCCTTCTAACCCTATTTCTTTAGAATGTCACCCAGTTCTTTTTTTTCTCTTTTTCTTTACAGCTTTTCTACTGTAGTACCTTTATTGGTTTTTCCCTATATCTTTAAGGAGAACATTTATTGGTACATTTTAGATATACAGACTGATAGGATTCATCATAGGAAATTTGTACCTGTACATGATACATCTTGCTTCTTTTTTTCCGTTTCCCTCCCCTCCCTTTTCCCCCGCTTCTCTTTCTTATTTAGAGAAGCTTTGTTTCTAATTTTTCCTTCCGCTCTCTTTTTTCCTTGTCCTTTCTTTCCTTTCCCCGCTCCTCCCTCCCTTGTTACCCTTCTCATTTGAACATTTTCTTCTCATTTCCCAATGTCTGTTATACATTTCAGTCCTATTTCCATTTTTAGTTTTTCACTGGAGAAACAGCGTGGTATTTAAACATGTGTGTCTGACTTATCTCACTTAAGAGTATGGTCTCAAGGTGCATCCATTTAACTAGAAATGTCTCAAGCTTATCCTTCTTTATGGCGGAGTAATACTCCATTGTGTAAAAAAACCACATCTTTATCCATTAATTGGTTGATGGGCAGTTGGGCTGTTTCCAAGATTTAGCTATTACAAACTGTGCTGCTATAAACATGGGTGTGCATATATTGCTGTGGTATGATGCTTGTAATTCTTTGGGGAAGATGCCAAGAAGAGGAATAGCTGGGTTGAATGGAACCTCCAGTTGAAACCTTTTAGCATGAAAAGCATGCTCCCAGGGGCCCACTTCCTCTCAACCACCTCCCAGTAATATCAGTGGGGACCAATTTTTATACATGAGCCTTTGGAGGAAACTTAGGGTCCAAACCACCATATATAGTATGGCTTTATAACTAAAGTTATTAAAATTACATACGGGTATAGCAATTAGAGGAAAAGAAGAATCAAAAAAACTCCTTTTGGGGAGTGATTATTAAAAATAAAGTTTGGAAACTGGTATATATTGATCTTGTGAATTTTACTCCTTTTGTTTTTCCTTTCCATGCAGATTTTGATAATTCCTTTTTTCTAACTTTTGTTCTGAATTTTTATTTTGGTTATTAAATTTTTAGACCAGGCGTGGTGGCACATGCTTGTAATCCCAACACATGGGAGGCTGAGGCAGGAGGATCGCCAAGAGTTTGAGGCCAGCTTGGGTTACATAGTGGGTTCAAGGTCAGCCTGAACTACAGAGCAAGACCCTGTCTCAAAAATAAATAAACAAATTGTAGTTTTTAGAAAATTGGTTTTTCCCTCCCTTTTCCTAACATCCTGCTCTTGTTTCATAGATGCAGAATATTTGTTTGGTTTCTGTATTTTAAATTTTTTGTGCATCTTCAGAAGACTTTCCTCTGCTATTTTACATGTATTATATTAATAGAATGCTAAAAGGCTAATTGAAAGTTTTACAGGTGAGGGCTTTTTATTTACTATTGGATTTCATTGGAAAGGGTGTGAATTTTTCATCAGGAACTTTCAGCTTAACAGCTGTAGTTCTTTTCCTTCAAAGAAAGATGCTCTAACACAAGCACGGCCTGACTGTTGCCATCACAGATCCAGGTCTGGCAGATCTGGGATGCTAAAGCAGACTTCCCTCGATACCCTTGGTGTCTTCATGGCAGTCATCACCCCTGTCCACCCTTGCCTTCTTTCTGTGCCTAATCCCCCTGAATTCACAGTGCATTGGAGTCAGTCTTTCCAGAAAATAAACCTTTAATCTCCTCTGCGGGTAATATGAAGGACAGGGCTATCGGGATACCAGAACCTCCAACTGTTCAAGTTTGTAGTTACAGTATTTTCTGTTTTCAGTTAGAGATACGTCCTTGCCCTTTTTATTTTGTTCTTTTTATCTTGAGACAGAATGTTGCTAAATTATCCAGGCTACCTTCAAACTAATCCTTCTACTTCAGCCTCCCAGATAACAAGAATTACAAGCTTGTGCCACCAAACATAGCTACTTTTTATTTTTGCATCAAAGTATTACTTTCAGAGAGGTACACAAATCATATCATTAAAATCAGATGAAACACTTAAATTGTGAAATCACACCCAGGTCAAGACCTCAAAAATTAGAGAACCCTTTAAAGCCTCCTCTAATAAATTACTGGGCCCTTCTTCTAACCCCTAAGTTCTTACATGACAGTTTTTGCGTGGAGGGTTTTTGCTTTTGTTTTTCTTTCTCTTTTTAATGTACTAAGGATTGAACCTAGGGCCTATACACTTAGCTGCATCCCTAGCCCCTTTCTTTTTATTTTATTTTATTTTATTATTATTTTCAGGCTAAGTATTGCTAAATTGTCCAGGCTGGGCTTGTGCTGGGATTATAGGAATGTGCCATCACATTTAGATCATTGTGGCTTTCTTTGAACGTCATATACATTATGAATGTATATTAAAACACTATTGAGCAAGAGTCTCCCTCCTTCCTGCCTTGCCATGGGGAGGAGGGGTCCACTGGCCCCTAAAGTGGGGGCTGAGTGCCAGCTCTTTGAGGGCCAGAGATTTAGCTCAGTGCCTGCCTTGCAAGTGCAAGGTCCTGAGTTCAATCCCCGGTACCAAAACATTTTTCAGGCATTGTTTTGTGTGTGACTATTCAATACTGAAGTATAATCTTCTATTAGGAAATAAGGGTACCATTAAAAACAGTAAAAGTGAAGTAAAATAATTTAAAGGCCTGACTGAACAATAAGCTATTACTATTTTCTTGCTACTTAATCAGATCTTTAGCAGTTTAATTTTTCCTTAATGTAAATTGCCATTTTAGTTTTAGCCAGATCTAGAAACTTAAGGGGAAATTTAATGAGTCATTTTTCAGGTAAACCAGAGTTTTATCAAGGTAGAGATCCCTTGAGGGTCTCAGTAAGCCGAGAACAGAGTTTCCTTGGGAGCCCACTGTCCAGTGATTCATTTGTTTGTCTTCAACCAACTATTCAGGAACGCATCTGTGGTGATCACTACGATGATGAAGCAGGTGAGAGATAAATTAGTTAACAGTGAGACTGTGTGCATAAGATATATGGGCCAAAGGATATATATTTGTAGGATTATAATACTGTCAAATAAGCTCAGTGACTATGGGTAATTAAATCACAAATCACACCTATATTCTGTTGTCGTTTGCTGTTTTAAAAAGTAACGGGGTGCTGGGGATTTAGCTCAGTGGTTCCCCCGCCTGCCTCACAAGCTCAAGGACCTGAGTTCAATCCCAGGTACCAAAAAAAGCCCCCAAAAAAGTAACGATGTAGGGGTGGGGGAAAAGACTGGGCATCATGGCACATGCCTGTAATCTCAGCACTCTGAGAGGCTGAGGCAAGAGGATTGCAAGTTCAAAGCCAGCCTGGGCAACTTAATCACTGTATCCAAAAAAAACAGTGGCTAGTGATTTAGCTCAGCATTTCCTGCATTCAATCCCCAGTACTGCAAAAAAAAAAAGTAATGAAGGCAAGGGCTGAGGGTGTAGCCCAGGTGAAGTGTGTACTTAGATGTCAATTAAAAAGAAATTACCATGTTAAAAAAAAAAGCAATAATAATGAAGGAGAAAAAAATCTGTGCTTAGGAAATAGCATAGAAAATTATCTAGAATGATAATCATCAAAATGTTGGTATAGCTGTTGGAGACGAGGTTTCACTTTCTATTTTATATGTTCATGTATTGTAGATTTTTAAGAAATTAGGCACCTGTTTCTTTACAGAAAAAGTTGAATGAGAGAAGTGAAGTTTATAGAGAAAATAAGTGAATTTTGCTCTTAAATTATCTCATTAAGTACTAATAGGAAGTATATGAGGGTAGAGGTTTTCTTGTTTTGCTTTGTTTTGTCTTTTGGTACCAGGAATTGAACTCAGGGCCTCATGTTTGCCAGGTAGGCACTGTGCCGCTGAGCTACATCCCTGGCCCGAGGGTAGAGTTATATATTTGGCAGCTCTACATATTTTGTGTTTAAGTCTATGTGTAACAATCTGCATTTTAAATTAAACAGTACTGTGAAATACCATAAAAATTATCTGTGATACTCTAAATCATAGAGTGGCATTCTGTGAAATTGTTGGGTTTTTTTGTTTTGTTTTGTTTTTTTGGTACTGGGGATCGAACTCGGGTCCTTGCGCTTACAAGGCAGGTGGCAGAACCACTGAGCTAAATCCCCAGTCCAATTGTTGGTGTTTAATGGGAGAGCAACAGGGCCAGGTCAGCCCCTGACTGGCAAGGGGCTGGCTGCTTTTCTCTTTCTCATAGCCATCCCCAGATTTGGATATTTTCTCTTTTGAAATGACCTAAATTTTTTTACCTGTCTGTTTCTTCCCTGCCACTGCCTCCACACCTTGATTTCTTAGTAGCTTTTAAGGTGGAATACTAACTTCAAGCTTTGTATCCTTTGTTTTTGTTGGAAAGCCCGATATGGTGAATTATGCACGTCATGGGAAGATAACTGTTTAAGGTGTTGCTTTCACTCTTTTTAGGAACATATTCATGTGTCCCTGTTATGAGTTTATTATATTCCAACTGATGCCACTTCTTTTTCACCTTTCAGGGACCTTTCTCCTGAATTTTTTAACATCTCAAGTAATTCTGGCCTTGCTTCTTCCTCTTACTTTCATTTTTCACTTCTTACCACTACACAAATGCTACGCCGTTCACTCAGCTTTTCTGTAGGGTAGATTTGAAGGTATGTTATAGATAACACCACATAATTATGATTAATCGAACTGAGAAACCCTAGATTAACTTCTCATCTCCCAGCTTGCTTTTGAAATGAGCCATTTAAGAGATAATAAATATTCAGAATAAAATTTTACCATCTCACATTTTCTTTGAAATTTAGCATGTAGAGAAGCAACCAAATGACAATAGTTAAATCACTTAGGTCACGATAATATATTTTTTAATGAACCAGAATAAGATAAGAGTAAGAAATTATATTTAGGGCCGGGGAGGTCCTGAGTTCAATCCCCAGTACCAAAAAAAAAAGATTATGTTTAAAGGCAAATGATTAGAGGCCGAGGCAGGAGGATTGCAAGGTTAAGGCCCATCTGGGCAACTTAGTTGAGACCCTGTCTCAAAATAAAATTAAAAACGGGCAGAAATGTACTCAACAGTAGAGTACTTGCTTTGCATGCACAAAGCACTGCCTTTACTATTCCCTTTGCTTTTGCTTTAATTAAGCATGATACAAATATTGTTTATATCTCCATATACACACATACACTAATAGACATGTAGGTGTATATATGTACAAGTGTTTGTGGACTGGAGTTCCATTTTTAAAATAACTTCTTAAACATTTAAGAAACTTGGCACTAATGTATACTGATCTTTTATAATAACATGGTAATCATGAGTCAGAAACTTTATGTGCACTGCAGCAGTTTTATTATTCTGCTTCAGAACCACAGATGACTGTATGCCTTAGCCAGCTTTCCCATAAATTCAGAATGCCTGAACATTATTAGTAGCACAGGCTGTATGTGGTGTTGCTCACCTTTAATCCTAGCACTCTGGGCAACTGGGCCAAGAGGCTCAAAAGTCAGCCTGGGCAACTTGGCAAGACACTAAAATACTGGGCTTGGGATGTGCACTCATTGATCAGTGTGAAGGGCCTGAGTTCAGTCTTCAGTAATCTCCAGTGCTTGGGGGGTAGGGGGAGGGTTAAAAAAACCTGGTTGAAGCCAGGCATGGTAGCACATACCTGTAATCCCAGCACACAGGAGGCTGAGGCCGGAGGATCGCCGTGAGGCCAGGCTGAACTATATAGTGAGACCCTGTCTCAAAAAAACAAAACAAAACCTGGTTGTACATGCAATAGTACCAAGAATGAACAAATGGGATCATGTCAAATTAAAAAGCTGCACAACAAAAGAAACCAACAGAGTAGAAAGACAGTCTATAGAATGGGGGGAAAAAATTTGCCAGCTATTCCTTAGACAGAGGAATAATGTCTAGAATATACAAAAAACTCAAAAAAATTAGGCCCTCCCAAATAAAGACCCAATCAAAAATGGGCAAATGAAATGAATAGACACTTCAGTGAAGAAGAAATACAAATGACCAATAAATACATGAAGAAATGTTCAACATCGCTGGCCATTAGAGAAATACAAATTAAAACAACATTGAGATTCCATTTTACCCCAGAAAGAATGGCTGTCATCAAGAAGTCAAATAACACATGCTGACAAGGCTGCAGGGGGGTTGGAGGGCTTCTGTTGGTGGGAATGTAAACTACTAAAACCACTATATAAATCAGTATGAAGATTCTGCAAAAAACTGAAAATAGAAATTCCATTTGACCCTTCTAGGTATCTTCCATAGAGTTAAAGACATGTATTGCAGTGACACACACATACCCATGTTTATAGCAGCACAATTCAGAGTGGCTAAATCTTGGAAGCAACCTATATGTCCATCAACGATGAATGGATAAAGAAAATGTGGTATATTCACACAATGGAGTACTACTCTGGCATAAAGAAAGATAAACTTGAGTCATCTGTAGAAAAATGGGTACACCTTGAGACTATAATATTGAGTGAAACAAACCAGACAAACAAGCTTAAATATCACATGATTTCTTTTATATGAGAAACCCAAATTATAGAGAGATAATAGATAAAGATAGATAATAAGTAGGGTGATAGATCCTTCCCAAAATTGGAAGGGGATCAAGAGAGGGAATAGGATGGGCCGGGGATTTAGCTCAGTGGTTTTGCCACCTCCTGCGCAAGCGCAAGGACCCGAGTTTGATCCCTGGTACCAAAAAAAAAAAAAGAGAATAGGAGCAATGGAGGAAAGAAGTTGAAAAAAGGAGTTAAGATGTGTAAATGTGCGCATGTGGGGCTCCACACAAGAATGAAATATTCTGTACTAATAAAAAAGTGACATAGTATAATTTTTATATATGTTCTAATATGTCAAATATAATTAGAAATGATAATATATTACTAAACAAAATATGTTTATTTTGACCTTAGCACTAAAAGATATAAAGAAGTAAAAATTGGGACTGGGAATATAGCTCAGTGGTAGAGTACTTAGTGTCCACTAGATCCTGGGTTCAAGCCTCAACATAAAAAATATAAAAATTAAGTCAGGTTTTGGTGGCTCAGGCCTATAGTCCCAGCAGCTCCAGACAGGACTTGAAGCAGGATTGCTTGTGGCCCAGAATTTCAAGACCAACCTAGGCAACACAGAAATCTCCATGTGAAAAAAGAAAAAGAAGTTAAATTTACTCCTTGTCCTATTACTCATTACCAATTACTGTTTGTAGCTTGGTGTTCTTCATTGTCTTTTTTTTAATGTGCCTTTTATCCCCTTAGAGATCACACTGTGTTCTTGATTGAATATTCTTGCTTTTCCACATAATGGAACAGAATATTTCCCATAATGTTCAAAGGGTTTTATTCATGTAGTAACAGTGAAAACTACAGTTAAAAAAAAAAAAAAGGAGTGAGTCTTGCCTAGTGTCTTAAATGAAAAAGGAAATGACTTTTTTTTTCCCCTTTGGTCTAAGATAAGGCAACTTTAAGAACCAAAACAGGAAAGTTGGGATTAGTACCCTCTGATGCTAATAATTTAATTTGTCCTAATCCAAATTTTTTTTCTTAGGGCTGGGGATTTAGCTCAGTGGTTCCAGTGCCTGCCGCGCAAGCACAAGATCCTGAGTTCGATCCCCAGTACCAAAAAAAAACAAAACAAATTTTTTTCTTCACATTTTGAACTCCAAATTCATTTTTTAGTCAAGTTCAAGGAATTTGACGTTGAGAATCATGCTGTGTTAAGTTATGCCACAGAGGAGGCAGAGCACATGTGCCTGGGTCCAGCAGTGAGGCCAGATGATAAGGTTAGTGATATTTTCTCATGTTCTGTTTTTAGAGCAATGTGGTATCATATTCTCTTTAGTTTACTGAAAAACTATGTTCTCTGAGATCTGCTCTTATTGAAGTGGATCAGTGATGAAAAATAGCCAAATCTGAGCATCAGAAGACCTTCCAATCTCCCTGATGCATGATCTCTATAGTTCTGAGAAGCAGATCTGTAAAATAACTTAAAATAGTAAGGGATATGTCTTGTGTGTGTGTGTTTGTGTGTGTGTCTGTGTGTGTGTGTGTCCGTGAGCATGCATGGATGTTTGTAAGGTAATTAAATTTAACTGAGGGTATTCTGATGGGTCAGTGAGATTGGAGACTCTTGTGTGTGCGTAAGGCTAATCATTTCTGAGCAATGATGAAAAAGGTTTTACTACTGACCTTTGTAACCATGAAGGTTTCTTTCTACACTTGACCTGAGCTCAGAATTGACAGCTGCTAAGGTTGGTGATTTTGAGTTTTCCAGATACTGTACTTCTTGACACATCATGGTCTAATATTTCTCTTTAATTTTTAGGCTGAAACACAAGATATTTCTCATGAGCCATTATCTTCAATATCTGTTTCTACTGGCAGTTTTTTAAGTTATGAAAACACAAATTTGAGCCTTACAGATCCAGGTAATAATATCAAAATGTAAACAGATTGAAAGTCCAACCCCAGTTGAGTTACAGTATGGTAGTGGAAGGAAACATTGCTTTTTCACAACACAATGGGGAAAAAGAGAGTTTCTTTAAATCTGGAAAATAAAGTGCCAGCGTCTAATAGAATAATGGTCTTCTAAAAGTGACTAGAAGTTACACAGTACTCTATAGATCCCTTACAACATGAGAAACATTGCTAATGTCCAGTTTTCCCATTCAGTGGAATTTTATCTTATGAAAACTCTTGATTGCACTGATCTGTTAGCAGTATATATTGCCATACTTATCTACCAAGTTATGTTTCCAAGGAAGCACCCAACTGGGCATGGTAATCCCAGCATTCAGGAGGCTGAGGTAGGAGGCCTGCCTGGGCTATATAGTGAGTTCAAGGCCAGCCTGAGCTGCACAGTGAATCCCTGTCTCAGAAAAAAGAAGCACCCAGCGGTCAAAAGGAACACAGTGTTAATTAAAAATTTTCATTAAATTCAAATTTCAGAGCCATTTTCAGAGTATGTGGACTACCAGGAACAAGAATCTATCACCAATAAAAAAGAGGAAACAGATATTTTAAGTTCTGTAGTTCCTTCAACACAAGTTACTTATCAGCAGCAAAACTCTTCAGATGTTCATAACTCTCTGTTGCCTGCAGTGGAAGAATTTACACCTGGACACTCACACTGTCAACAGATTATAGACAAGAACATAAATGAACCAACTTGGATACCTGAGAAAACAGACTTTCAGGGTAAAACAATTTTAAAGGGAAAAAAAATTGTGTATATATATGTGTGTGTGTGTGTATATATATATATATATATACACACACACACATACATATATATGTGCCCAAAAATGTATACATCAGGAAAAGAAAACCTTATATAAATATTTTAATACTAAATTTATTGAGATATCATAAAATTAATACACGTTACCTTTGGTCTCTACAATTACAAGAGGTGCTCAAAGTGATAGCCATTAGCTTCCAGACATTTATTAGCACAGCGAACTGCTGAAGTGTGTGTACATTTTTTTAGCAGACTATATATATATATATATATATATAAAACACACACATGTATGTATATGTTAATGGGTTCTTTTTTCACCTTTTATCTTTCTGAATTTTTAGTAAATATTGTTCAAACTTCATGTTTTTATCCCTGCTGCAACACAATTATACCACAGGAAATACTGATATTTAGTGAAAGAGAGGATGTGGACCCAATTTGACTGATGGAAGAGTATGTAGAGAACATTAATGATCACATCTTTCTTTACCTTCTCAAAGTTAGCTCTTTGAGCTGAGTCTGGGTAAAGTTCAGAAATCAGAGAGATCTCGGTTCAAATCAGAGGTGAGACTATTTCCTAGCTGTGAAACCATAGGCAAGTTTACTTTTTCATCTTTCATAGAAAGAAAGATGTTGGAAATTAAATGTGATATACTCATAAAGTACAATGTCTGGCCCATGGTGACACTGAATACAGTGAAACTTTCCTTTTTCCTTCTTTTAATCATTGTTCCTGAAGTGAGCTAAGTGGGAACAGCAAAGCTTATTGCAGTGATGGTGAATGTTTTTGGGCTTTCAGTGTTAACAAACAGCCCATCACTTGCCTGTAGCAAAGCAGTGGTCACATGTGCCTGTTACTCCTAATTAACCTGAGAAGTCTTTGATCACAGAAGATCTGGGCTTTTGTTTTGTTTTTTTACCTTGGAAGTAATCATGATAGGGATAATTTGAAAGCATTTGCTGATCATGAAATAAATAGAATTTGTTGCATTAGAGTTATCAAAGTTTTTAATAAACATGTTCTTTGTACTTGTTTTTAGGCTTTACTTTAAATCTTAAAAATAAATTCTTTTTTTTCTCACAGTTCCAGCTGTTGACTTTGACTTTCCAGAACTAGAACACATTTTTCCAAATTTGCATCGTCAGCTCTTTAAACCTTTAGAACCACATCCTGACTTTGATTTATCATCATCATCCTCTGGGATTTCTCAAGACAACAGAAATTTTTACCAGGTATGTAAAACTAGATACTTCTAGCAGTGAATATCGAAGAGCATTTTTTAATTCTTTTCTTTTGTAGAACAGTGGTTCTTACCTGTAGCAGTCTTATTAGAATCACATGGAAAACTTAAAAAATTTCAGTGCTCAGATTATTTCCCAGACCAGTTAAATGAATTTCTGGAAGGACTCAGATACTGATTTTTTTTTTTAAAGCTACCCAAGTGATTCCAATGTGGAACCTAGATGAAAAGCTGCTACATTAGAATTTTGTCCCATCCAGCCTTATTTTAGCTGGTGGATATATTGATTGATAGGAAGAAATGGATTTCTGAGTGACCAAGTTATTACCATGATAAAGTAGTAATTAAGGTAGAGCAATATCAAAGAAACATAGTGATGATTAATTCAGCTAATAATACATAATATTTCAAGTATTCTCTGTTGTGTTCTGTCAGGGCTCAGATTCTTCATCTGAAAGACCCTGTGCTACTGTATCATCCAGAAGTACAGTTTCTTTTACAGCACTGGGAAGAACCAGCTTGAATTCTTTTAACAAAAGCCTGAACCAGCAATCTGACCCTAATTTGGCTCATGCTGTAGTTCAGAGTTTTGCTACAGAAACTATTGAAGGTATGTATAGCTAAGAAAAAGTTAAATAAAACCCAGTATTTTTTTCATTTTTTTTTACGTTTCGTTGGAAATTGTGCATAGCACCTGTTGGTTTGTCTACATGTGTGTCTTCACTGTTTTGGGTACTCTTCATATATTTTTTTAAATAACAGAAAATATAGTTTCCATTTTTTGTTGTTTTGGTTTGGTTTGATTTTTGAGATAGGCCACTCTACATAGTTCAGGCTGGCCTTAAACTCACTACGTAGCACAGGCTGGCCCCAAGCTTGCAGCAATCCTTCCTCAACCTCCTGCGAACTGGCCTTACAGGCATGTGCCACCATGCCTGCCTCTTCAGTTTACATTTTTATAATACTAAACTCTGTAAGATAAAAGTCAAGAGTTGCCTCTTGGCTGTCAACTTTCCTACCTTTATAGTTCTGTCCTTCTAGAACTTTTTCACTCCTTATAGTTAGGTCCTTGTAGAACTTTTTTTTATTTCTAGAATTTTTTTCCTTTAGAACTTTTTGTACAAAGTTTCTATATATATCATATATGTGTATACTTGTAAGCACATTTTCTGTTTGTTATTAAAATCAAACTATGAGACTACCTATAATTAAATTTTATAATATATGATTGATTTTTTAAAATTTCTTAATGCAGGATCTGAACAATCTTTTCAACAACTTCTGCCAGAATTTTCTTCACAGGAGGTGAGCCAGCACACTGATCTGCCAAGTATTTTTAACATTGAAGCAAGAGATTCTTTTCAAGACATGAAAAATGAGAACTATCCGTCAGATCAACAGACTGAAATACTACAAAATAAGAAAAGTTCAGCCTGTAGTTCATCTGATGAGACTAATACATTTGATCAGTTACGTATACAGCATAGCACTCCATGTGGTTCTACCTCTAGTGAGTGCTCCATAAAACACCAATTACGGGTAGAAAGCAAAGAAGAAAGGTTGAGCTTTGAAGACCTGTCGAAAAGAGAGGCTGTTAAAATTGTACAAAGTCAAGGACTCTCTGAAGATGATGAAAATGAGAGCCATCGGATGTTAGCTATATATCCACATGTAGAAGAAACTGACTCTCAATTATGTGTAGGAACAGTAAAGATGGGAACTTCAGATCAGACACCACAGTCATTAAGTACCCAAAATGAAAAATATTTTGAGACTTCAGCTGAAGCTCCAGGAGTCATAAAAAAGCTACCTCAGCCAACACTGCCTGAGCCCTTTCTAAGTTCTGGATCATTTTCATTACAGAGCTCTATTCCATTCTGGGTAAGTGAGATCTATGTTATGTAAATAACATTTTAAGTTCCTTTTTAGGAGAAAGTTTTGAAACAAAATGTAAGAAACAACAAAGTTGCTGAATATTCTCAAAATAAAATGAGAAAACTCCAAATTTTGAAAACTGTCCTCTAAGAATTATAAAAAAATCTTCCTTCCCTATCCAATACTCCTTTTCTACCTTCCCTAAGGAATGGTTAATCAGCCTGTGCTTTAGCACTTTTCAGTGTTAAACCTCATTGCACTGAATCCATTATTGGAATAACTGTTATACTGGACATGGTTTTCATTTTTTCACATGTGCAGCTCATCCTTCCAGTTAAGACAATGGAGATTTATAGGCCATAGATGTGTTTCTTTGGTTGTTTACATTGCTTCTCTGTTTTTAAATTCTTGTTCAATATGTGAAGCTGCTTCCTTAACAAAAAATCTTTGTTGTGAAACATTTAAAATCTGTCAAGAGTGGTCCACATTTGTTCCCAGTAGTCACTGCACCCTTTAGATAGAATGTCATGCAGTTCTATATACCCCAGCCAACCTACCTAGCCATATGAGTGTTCAGATTTATGATCCTTGCAATATTTTAAGACAGCATAATATTTTACTACACTGCCAAATCTTCTCTGTTTCTCCTAGTGATGAGAGGTACCTAAAGGGGAATCCAGTCTGTTGATGTTCTAAAACTTATATTATTTTTTCCACTTACGTACATTTGCACCAAATACACATAATGTACAAAATGCACATTTATGTATTTTTTTCACATTTTGGATGCTTTAAGGTTTTTTTTTTAAATGTTTTCTTTTCAATTATACTGCACAGGAGACAGAATCTGGCCATGGCATAATGGAAGAACCAGAACTTACTTTGGTAAGCACCAGTGATATCAGTATTGATGAAACAGATTTTGCAAACTTAACCCTTGAAGAAAAGAAAGAGAATGAGGCAAAAAGCTGTTTTCAGGTAAATTTTATAGCATTCATTAATACAGCTATAATACAGATCATACAGGAACCTGTAACTAAAGATTAGGGGAACAGAAAAGGATACGAATCCTCTCTTCACAGTATGGCATCTTACCTCACCTTAGGATTATCTGCACATTTCCTTCCCTCTATTACATGTAAATGCAATAAGCTGCATCCTTACAGTAGAAATTGACAGTGAATAGGAAAAGTTCTCAAAGTCTAAATGTACTGGTTATACCATGTAATATGTAGTTCTAGTATCTGTGAAGGTATGGCTGTTAAGACTCAAGTAGAATTCATTCCTCACCTATCCCATGACAAATACTTAGTCCTAAGACCAGGCAGCAAAAATAGAAAACTCTTCTCACTTTTGACATTTATTTTGAACTTTTCAGTCAAAAGTTAACAAAAATTCCCTGGCTACTACGAAGGGTCTAATCAATCACCTACCTGGTAATTTCAACTCTTGGGTCATCATTGGAGGGATATGCTCTTAGTTTTCATTTAGTTGGAACTGTAGGTTAGCAGGTGCCTTTTCACTCACACACACACACACACACACACACACACACACAGCTGTTTTTTTCTTTTCACTGTTAAACACTTGAACTCAGGGCCTTCACACAGAGCTCCATCTTCAGCTTTAGTTTTTGAGACAGGGTCTTGCTAAATTGCTCAGAAGGGACGTAAATGTGCAGTCCTCCTTCCCCATTTTCTCAATTGCTGAGATTACAGGTGTGTACCACACCCCCCAGCTTCATACCTACCTTTTAGTGTGGTGGAACAGATTTTTGTTATCACACAGGTAGTGTTCTGATGCCAAGGAATGGAACTTCTACCTAAAAAGTAACTACAGAACCACAAGTGAAATTTCTTAAAGGGTAGGCAGTAGAAAAGAGGTTATGTACTTCTCATATGGATTGAAATGCTGAGATCAAATATAGGTAGGCCAATCTGTGGCTATAGTTTCTAGGTGCTTCTCACCAGATAAAGCCATGTCTTTATTCAAGCTATTAAGACAGAAGCGTAATGTGCAAGGAGAATGAGAACTAAGAAGGTAGGCATAAATTCATGTTTCTTCTACCAGGTGACCCAACCACCACTCTCCCACTCATTAAGAGCGTGCTCAGAGGGGGCCGAGGATTTAGCTCAGTGGTTCTGCCGCCTGCTTTGCAAGCGGAAGGATCCGAGTTCGATCCCCGGTACCAGAAAAAAAAGAGCATGCTCAGAATGTTGTTAGTACATATGCAGATATAGTGGTACCTTGGTTTGTGAACTTATGATTTTAGGGAAGATGGCTGCATTTGTTTTTGTGGGGAAGATTGCATAGTTGTATTTGTCACCCTATGCAGAGTTTGCAAACTGAAGCAAAACTTTGTTGAATGCTTTTGTGAACCAATTTGTTTGCAAACAAGTGTTCATGAGCGGAGACATGACATACTATATTACTGTATTGGCAAAACAAATAAACCTATCTTGGTTAGTGGCTGTATTTGGGGGCAGTGAAGGGCTAATGCAAACCAAAAGGCACTTCACATAAAAGAGCCTTTTTGGAAAGTTCATTTTCCCAGTGAACACTAGACTTTGAACTACTTACTCTAAGTGGTATACTAAACTCATTTTTTATTTTCTTGCAATTAGCTGAGTGAATTTCTGCCCATTGTGTCAAAAACAGAAACTTCAGTTCATCCACTTGTATCAGAACTTTCTGTGGAAAATTCAACAGGATCTACAGGTATGTCCTAACAGCCTGAATTGTAAAGAAATTGCATATACCTGCAGTTGGCATAAAGTTAAATGTGAAGATATATCTAACAGAACAGTTCCCAAAATTTACAGCCATACCAGAAAGCTTACAAGAAGCATTTGTTAAAAGAAAAAAATCATTTATGGAGAGATCCTACCAGAGGCAGAAAGAAATAAGGAGTAAAACTCGAGTTTCTGAACATTCCCAATTCAAAACAGTTAAGAAGCCATCTACAGGTATGGTTTAAATATTAATCTTCAACTTCCTGAAATGTTTTAATGGCCTGTGTGATTCTTCTGGTACTAAAGGATCAAACCTAGGGTCTTGTTCATACTAGCTCTGAGCTATATATACCCCCAGCCTCTTCACTTTATTCATAAACCACTCTATAGCTGAGCAGTAATCCATTATAGATACTCCATGTTTATCTAGTCATCTGTTAGGTATACACATTGCTTCCAGGACTTACTTAGCTACAAACAAAGGTATGCATGTATCACTGCAGTATGTCTTAAGCTCTTTGGGGGAAGCTACCCAGAAGAGGGGACACATGGGTCACATGAAGTTTTTATTTCACTTCAAAAAATCTCCATACTGATTTCCATAATGGTTGTAGTAGTTTGCATTCCCCACAATGAAGGAGGGTTTCCTTTTCACCACACCCATGCCAGCATTCGACTTAATATCATTCTTCCCAAAATAAAGATGTGGTTTCTCTTGTCCATTTTTGACTGGCTCTTTTGCTGGCAGAACTTTCTTCCCAATAAATGACAAATCTTTAGAGAAATGGATGCACCTGGAAAATGGTGACATAAACCAGACACACAAGCTTAATTATTGTATGGTATCTCACTTGAGTAAAAGAGGATGGATCTCTGAATAAGGAAGTGTGGGCACAATGAAGGGTAATGAGGGCAAGGGAAAATAAGATATGCCAATTTAAACAAGAATAAAGACTGGGATGGGGAGTAGAGGGAGGTCATTAAAAGAAATAAGCCGACAGGTCCATGGATTTAGCTCAGTGCCTCAGCACCTGCCCCTCAAGCACAAGGTCCTGAGTTTGATCCCTATGTGACCACTCCCAGGATAAAAATCAAAAGAAATCCCTTGCTTTTTTCAGGTTCCTCTATGAGTAGTCTGAAAGGTGTGAGTAAAGTTAGAGTGTCCCTTCCTGAAGAAAGAAGAATGGCACAAGCCCTCATGCATAAAAGGGCTCTAAGGTACCTTTTTTGTTTGTTGTGTTCCGGCGATTTTACTCTTCTTTTCTGCAGTATTTACACTTACACTTAATATTTTATAGGTTATACAATCAGTTATCTGAAGTAAAACAACAAAAGGAAGAGAAAGCAAAGCAAGAAACTTATGCCCAAAACAGAGCAAGGGCAGAAGAATTTCATAAGGTGAAAGCCTTCCCATCCCAACCCCTCTCAGCCCGATTTTTAGTATACCATAATTGAAACTGATAGTAATTTTATTCCCTTACAGAAAACACTAGAGAAACTTCGAGCCAAAAATATGTACTGACTTACTACATACAACACTTGTAAAAAGGCTTTTATAAAAAGGCTTTTAAATAAATATGACATTGTGCAAAAATTAAATAAATTTATTTAAGGAATTTCACATGTGATGCCTTCAGTACTCATCAAGGTCACTTTAGTGAAGTTCTTTGTCTTCAAAATAGCCCTGAAAAGGAGAAAAGACATTGGTTAAACTTTGAAGCATTTACCTTTTCCCATCACCAGTGAGTTTATGACTAGCTCAATATTGTATCTCCTCAGGAAAACACAGCACTATTGAGTGACTATGGCAAACTGTGGAGAACTTCATTCTCCGGTCATCGCGTTAAGAGCTCTTGGTTTCACATCCCCACAAGCCCTCTTTGAAATGACCTGTACAGTAGTTTTCCTCATGTGTACATACCTTTTTCAAAGAAATGATGCTTAATCCAGTCAGCCTATCTGCCCTGCATAAGGATATAAAAGATAATCATTGCAGTCATCAGTGAGTTCCTGAAGCTAGCCTACTTCACTTAAGTCCTCTGCTTGTAAAATGATTAGCTACTAAGGGTAACAGTAGTTTAGCTAGGGAGAACAAGCCTCCAAAGCTAAGCATGCCTTGTGGCAAGAATTTTAAATGTGGCTATTGTGCACACTGGACAATGTTCACCTAAGCAATGTAATGTTCCCAACAGGTTGATTGCTAGCAACGTAGCAGATAGAAAACCTAGTGGGAAATTCTTTTACGGTCATGTCCACAGCAAATGAGAAACTTCATTCTAAAAGCCTTGGTAATGACCATTGTAATATCCCAATAGTTTATGGGTAATATAATAGAATTACTTGCCGAAATTCTCTTATCTCCACTGGGAATTATGGACAGTGACAACTTCAAAACTCCTATTCAAGGAAAAAATTCTTATTTACTATATAATAACTTTATCCAGAAACTAAGGTTCCTTGCATTAAGTGCACCACACCCAATGTCCAAACTACTATGAAAATTGCAGCTGTAAAAAATTTTTCACTATTATGTTACTCTTTAATCCAGTTATCATGTTCAAATCATATCTGAATTTAGAAAATGTGAAATGAACCTTGAGTTTACATTCTGAAACAGTGTACTTAATGTGGATGTTCAGAGGCGCTAGTTTCATTCAGCCCATTCAGAGCAGTTGAACATTTTGCCAATCATCATAACATCATACACTCATAGTGACAGTAAAATTATTTTTCTTACAAACTTTGGTTGTAACAAAAAGTAGCTTTTGCCTTTGAAGTAAAAAGTTAAAATCTTACCTGGGGTCTTATATCCAAATTCCTTCCAGCACTTCAGGAGCCTAGAATTTGAATTTTACATAGTATTGGTGTTGTGGCACATGATCTAGATTCTCTATTATTCCTTAATCATTCATTTCTAATGTTGAAAGTCAACATTTTTCATTATTCTTGAGCAAAATGTTACAGGTCTCATTGTCACCACTGTAATATGTTTACTGTGATGGAAGCATGACCTGTGTCTCAATTTTAGCCACACTGACCAATTTTGGACACCAATCAGTAGTGCCCATTCTCATCTAGAATGAGGCTTTGTGAAAGCTCCTCCAGAGCTTATTCATACAGTATGTGCAAAGCTTCTGCATCTGCATGGAATCTATTATGCTGCCAATAGGGGTAAACACAAGTAAGAGAAACAGAACACCTTACCACTTAGAGGGTAGATGGATCTGCCTTGCTCACACCCTAAATTAAAAAAAAAAAAATTACACAGAAGACTATGTACCAAAGTGAATATTAAAAAACCATAAAATACTGTATCAATAGAAATACCAGGTTTAACATGCACAAAGCCAAGAAAACCAACGATGCCAGATACTGAATTTCTATCGCACTGTCTTTTGAACACACCAGCAGGAATAAACTGTTGAGTGCAGATACCATACAGTGCAGTCATTACTGAGGTATATAAAGCCCCTCTACTCTACTTCCAATTAACATTATTAATATTCTAATGAGGTCACTACATATAAGAACTATAATCCTTATCTGTCAAATCATAAAGGATTAACTCAGTTGTAAAGGGTTTGCCTAAGCACGCATAAGGCCCTGGGTTCAGTTCCCAATAATGCAAGAAGAAAGATCACTGTTGCTCTGCCAAGCAGTCCCAAGTATATATGCTATATATTTGGATAAACCATGTAGAAATGCCAGTTGGATAAATGACAGTGCAAAAAGTCTCTCATTTTTTCATTTTATAAACACATGTATCACTTTTTGAAAAGATCTTAATTCTGTTTTATTCTCAAAGTGTATAAAAGAAATGGATTATACTCAATTTTTATAAGTCCTTGATAAATTAGAAATATTTCACTTACTTCTCTAAACATGCACGTGAATTCATATTCATTTCCTAACGAGAAATTACAAAATAAAAAATTTAGAAGGACACTAAGTATTTCCAGTAAATACGTACAAGTTTTTGTTTATTGTGCAGACTTAATAGCTATCTCCA
Organism: Heterocephalus glaber; assembly: GCF_053883595.1. Taxonomy (NCBI): domain Eukaryota; kingdom Metazoa; phylum Chordata; class Mammalia; order Rodentia; family Bathyergidae; genus Heterocephalus; species Heterocephalus glaber. The sequence goes on from NW_028258294.1 coordinate 10,221,809, forward strand.
GCTGTCAGAATTAAGTTTTAGTTCATGTTTGTATCATTCAGCAGTTGAACAGTTAAATTCATCATCTGAACTGGAACTGTGCCCCCAGAATACAATATTAAACTGTCACCAATTAAAACTTACCTAAGCTATTCAGAGTAGTATAGATCTCTAGGATGTGCAAATACCTAAAGTTAAAAGAAAAATTATTAGGTCTTTCATACTTTTTGCTGTCTTGTAGTGCCTTATCACAGGCCTAAGAAATAGACCTGTGAGCAAAGCAAAACCACAGTGTTACTCTATGAGGCGTTTCCAACGATGTGCGGCCACAGGAGAAGCCACATCGGGATAGACCTCAAGATACTCAATAGCAGTGATAAGCAGGAATTGAGATGTGCTCTGGCAAAATACAAAAATACTAAATCCTTGGCCCTATAATGATTTTTAACAAGCTTGTTTAGCAGCTAGAATATAAACTGATAAATAAAAATATGCAAGTATCATCAAGTGGCTTTGAGTTTTTTGTTTGAGACTGTTTCACTATCTAGTCCAGGCTGAGCTTCAACTTCTAATCCTCCTGCCTCGGCCTCCTGAGTACAGGGACTATTTACTGTATGCCACCAGCTAAGCAGCTACTTTAGATGAACCAAGGGAAAAAAATTTAAGTATCAATTAGTCTGAATCATGACCTTCAATACTGACTGCTGATGTTTTGCCTACTCAGCCTATTTTAAGTGAATTACATTTCAAGAATGTAATTGACACCAGTGTGTAAAATGCTTGAATCTAAGCTTAGTTTTTGGCATTCAATGTCCTAACTGGAATTAAAGAAAGGCAACGATCTTTATTAAAACCTGCAGAAATTTTAATCTGATGTTACTTACATTTAAAAATGATCCAAACACAGTAAGACAGTCTTCAACTCCAGCCCCATGTTCAAGACAGAAGCCTTTAAGTAAACAAAAAAGCTATCTTTGTGTGCCACAACATAAATACTGGAATACCAAATCTATAAAGCTGAGATTCTATTCACATTCTGAGCTTTATAAATTAACTTTAGTCTCAGAACAAAACCTTCCATCGCTTTAATCTGTATGTGTTGTCATTTTGTTTTTGCTTTGTTTTTGGAGGCAGTCTCGCTATACAGTACAGGCTTCATTCCTCTTGCCTCAGCCTCAGGAATCCCATTATTACAGGGTTATATATACCACTGTGCCCGGCAGTAATATTCCTTCTTATATGTATCAAAACTCATACTCAACAATGAGTTCTGGGTTGCAAAAGAGGATTTATTTTTTGCACCTGTCCATGAAGTCTTAGTCCACAAGTTAAGACAAAAACATACACAAGTGCCACTGTACAATGCAATGCATACTAAATAGCAGTAAGCTATACAATAGTGATCCTAAGGAATATCACAGATGAAATAGTAAAACTATACCAGGTATATTAGGGAAAGTTATTTTTGAGCTCCTGGGGATTAAACCAAGGGCCTCATGCTGCTGAGCTACATCCCAGAGAAATGACTAAAATTTGACAGTAATCTCTTTTTGTCTGAATAAAGTTGGGATTAAAAGCAGGGTGTTCCAAAGAATCTTAACGAAACTGGTTGGATTCCAGTGACTAACATTTCCTTTCAGTGTTCCATTCACACTTGTAACTTTTCACTGAAGTGGAAAGAACTGATAAATACAGCAGGACTTGGGCCAGGGATTTAGCTCAGTGGTTATGCCACCAACCTTACAAGTACAAGGACCCAAGTTAGATCCCTGGTACCAAAAAAACCCAAAAAAACCAAAAACAGCAGGACTTATATACAGGAACTGGTATCTCAGCTTTTCCCTGATGTTTGAAAATTCAAAATTCTTTTTGTATTTTAGTTTCTTCTACAAGCTTGTTCAGGTTATTATTTTTCTCCTTAGTTCTTGGTATAAGAATTTCTTCAACAGGTATCTCCACATTAATCATCTTTAGTTCTTCCTATCAAAAAAATCACCTTCTATATATTGTTTACCTTCTGACATTCACATGTCTGTCTCCTTTTCAGGCCCTTCTGTCCTCTGTCCAGTATTTCTGGCCTTAGGAACTCCCTTTATAGACAAAGCAGCTTCTTTATTGTTCTCTCGTTGTAAATACATATTCATCTTGTTTGGAAATTCAGAACTTATTATGAAACAACTCTCTTCCTGCATAAAAAACAATACATTAAGAAATAATTATACATGGCCAACTGCTAAGTTACCTGAAACTAAAAATCTAAACTAACATTTGCCTATTTACAGTCTAATTAGCGACACCATATATTACAATGCTCTTTCCCTAAGGGTTACAGCACTTGCCTAGAATTTACAAGAACCTGTGTTGGATAGGATCCCCAGAGCACAGGAGAAACAAATGAAATGAATTGAATGAACGAAATGAAAAATGAATGGAATGAATTTTGTCATCATCATGTATCCAAAACTTAGTATTTCTATTCATTTCCTGTCTTAAAAGGCGAGACTTTTTAATTCAGTTTTTCAAATTTTAAATGGAAAGCCTGGTGTGATGGTGTATTCTGAGGCAAGAGAATCAGGTTTTAGGCTAGCCTGGGCTACAAGAAGGTTAGACAAAAAACTACCAGATACAATTCTACCAATGCCTGCTTTCCTCAAATGATAGGATAAAATTAAGTCACTTACTACCAATTTGATATCACATTCACCACGTTCAAGATGTGTCTCATCTTCTGCTCTGTAACATTAAAATGTGTCATAAATTACAGAATGTTTTGACACAGTAAGACACTGCTCTACATGCCTGAAAGAGCATTTTAGCCAAGGTAAAAACAGTATATCCTACTTAACATTGAAAGGGGATATCTTGGTTTGACCAATCAGCTCAAATGTAGTAAATCTAACTGGCCCATTTATTGTGTGTACTGTGTATTAATATTTAAAAAAAAAAAAAAAACAAAAAAAACTGGAGTCAAGCATAGTGGCATACACCACTTGGGAGGCTGAGGCAGAATTGCTACAAGTTCGAGGCCAGTCTGGACTACCTAGTAGCAAGACCGTCTCAAAAAACCAAAAGAAAAAAAAAACTGATGACAAAATAAGACTAAAAGTTTAAATAAAGTCTATGTGCCCAAAACTATTTTAAAAGGTTCAACTTACTCTGACTCTTCAATAGGAGAAATGGAGCCATCATCATCCAAGTATTTGTATCTCCGACTATCAAGACCTTCTTTTTCTAAATCTTCACCAACATTCATTTGTTTCAATGATTCCTTAAGGTGGTGTTCATACTTCAGTTTTTCAATGTAGTTAAAAAACCCTCTTGCAACAGCTTGCTGTTATGTTAAAAAAAAACCAACATTTTGTCTTGGCCTTTCAAAATAAACTCCTCTGCATTTCTGGACCAAACAAATCAATGATTATCACTTTACACTTTAACAAGTACTCTCAAAATTATGCCTGCAAAGTACCACATGTTAACTGTACATTCAACATCCAATTCTCAAATATTCCAAAAATCTGTTAGCATTAAATATCAGAAAATAACAGCTAGGCTTCAGGAATGTTGACCGAACAGCAAAGACATGAGTTTAATATGGCTTACAGCAAAGTAAGTGGAAGTCATGTTTTAGGGTTGAGATCAAGGAATACACAGAGGTAGACTTGAACAATGCTTTCATATATTCACTTGCCAGTGAAGAATTCACCCAGAAACCCAAATGAAGTCCAAGAGGAAGAATGGAGTCAACTTTTAAGTACAGAATATCAAAACTGCACTGTTTCTTTTGTCTTAAGACAATTCAAAATGAGCCAAAACAATTCAGACATTTTAGCTATGTGTATCTGTATATATAAACCACTGACTCACCTCAAAACTTAAAATTTTCCTCCAAGGTAATGGTTTCCTTCCATCTTCAGAATGTAAAAATGGAAATGTAGGTCCTTTGTCTTTAATTTGTTTTTTATCTATTTGTGACCTTCTAGTGTTTCTCCTTCCTTTTGGTCTTCCCCTTGGTGTTAATTTTGGCTTGTATTTTCTCTTTTTACGTTTCTTCTTTTTCTTGAATCTTTCAAAAATAGCTTTTAAAGTCAATGGTCTTGGCTCTATAGATGAGTCACTTGATGAATCTGTTTGCACACTTTCAGGTATATGAACAAATTTCCTACTGGGGTTTCTTTGAGTCCGTTTAGGTAAGGAAGGTACACACTGTGTTTTAAATAAGCTGCTACCAGATGAAGAGCTATCACTAGAAAATAAAATTTTATCATATTACTAAGTGCTTAGTAGTAATGTGCAACCCCAACTGCATATTTAAGACCAACTGAGGAGAACATGCTCAGAATAAAAAATTATTAGAATGGGCTCAGTACCAGACAGCCATTGAATCCTGACCATGGTATCTAAAATGGTCACATTTGTCAAAAAATGAAATTTCATTTCCCAAGAGATTTAAACTGCCCAAAAGTTGTCTGGCTCACTTTTACAACTTCCTCTATCTAAACAGCCTATTAAAAAAAAAAAGACATTTGTCAGTATAATACCAGGAAAGTGTAGTTTCCCTAAGCTATGTTCCTGTATAATATATTCAGATTGTGAAGAATGTACTTTCAATAATTCAATAAATATGTAACTGGATAAGCTTGGAAGGTGTCAGCCAGTTTCTTTCCCCAATCTAATAATTATCTTTAATACCAATTACGTGATTTATAATTTCCAACTCTTAACACACAGTAACTATTTTTACTAAATCCAGTTTCCTGTAAGTCCATTTACCTTTGGTTTTCAATTTCCACAGCTGTATCAGATGTTGTATAATTAACAGCATCCATGCCTGATTTATCCATCACTTAAGTTTCTGAAATTACAAAACTCAGTATAGGTAATATAGCTTCCATGAACAAATGCAAACATACATATACAGCCAGTATCTACTAAAAAGTTCTTGGACCATGCCACGGCAAAATCATTTACTAGGCTTTTAAGATCTAGGGATCTTAAAAATCAAATCAAAATTTCTTTAAACCTCTAGAATTTGCATTCACACATTTCTAATTTTGGCTCTCAAAACCTACCCAATGTAGCAAGATCCTTGAAAAGTACTTAATTTCAACAATAAAAGTTTGAGTACAAAATAGTTTATTGGCCACTATTACTAGCCAAAACAGGCATTTCCCAAAATCAAAGAGGGACTCATAGGAAAAACTTGTGCCAAGAAAACCAGAAGGCAAACTGCCTGTCAGAAAAATAATCTTTCAGACTGCATCTCCATCCAATTCTTGGTCTGAACTTAAGACTTACTGCCTCCTTCAGTGTTCCTTCCGGGGTTTCATGTAACTGCATCTCTTTGTCATATTACCTGTCATTATTGGTGGAAACTTAGTAGTTCAGAATTTTGGCATGCATACTGACACTACTTTTGTCTCCATCTTCTTGGTAGAGTATACAGCAGGCAAGAAGACAACAAAAATTTTAGGTTAAAGGTGACTATTAGCCAGGTCCAGTGGTGACATCTGTTATCCCAGCATTCTGGGAGTCTGAGGCAAAAGGATCAAAAAAAAGTTCTAGCCCAGCCAGGGTAAATTAGTGACTTAGCCAGACTCTCTCAAAATTTTTAATAAGGGCTGGAAACAACTCAGTGTAAAAGCCCTGGGTTCAATCCCCACTACTCCAAAATTTAAAAAATAAAAATTACTTTCATTATTTCAACTCTCATGATGTTTCTATTCCTTAAGTGTACCTGAAAACAAGTCATTACAAACCCTAGAATGACAAACTTACAAAATACTTCAAATACAGGAATATGTAAAGCTCACTAAAATCTCAGATTTGTTAAATGTTAACTTCATAGTGTTTTGCTCTCTTAAGTGTAAAGCCCTAAGTGTCATTACATATAAACTGGTCTAAAGTGAAATCCACACCTTGGGCAAGTCAGCTAGATCTCTTGAAGGGACAGGACATGATGGTGCATGCCTGTAATCCCGGCACCCTGGGACGCTGAGGCAGTAAGATTAACTTTGAGCCCTCTTTGGGCGACTGAGACTGTTTCAAAATTTAAAATGGCTGGAGAGGTAGCTCAGTGCAAAGGCCTTGGATTCCATACCCAGTACTACAAAAAATAAATAAGTAAATGGGGATGTAGCTCAGTGGTACAACACTTGCCTAACATGGGCAAGGCCTGAGCTGATCCCCAGTGCGGCGCAAACAAAACTGATATCCAAAAAACACAATAGTACACGCGTAAATTTTTAAAATGACCAAAATACATGTGGCTCAAAAATCCCTCTTTCGATGCCAGCCCGGTGGCGCACGCCTGTAGTCCCAGCATTCAGGAGTTCGAGGCCGGCCTGGACTACATGACGAGACTCTTCACAATAAAAACGAACAAACAAACTCAGAACGTGTTTAGAAGCCCTCCGACTTGGTCGTCGCTTCCCATCCTGGGATTCTGAGATTTAAAGCGGACATGGCCTGTCTCGAGCTAACGCAGACCACTTTGATCTGCCGGAAGCGGAGGTTCCTCAAGTGAGAATATGACGCCAACACCGGACCCCTCACACATGGGCCGCATTACACCATCACAAGTCACTCGTCCAGACTTACGTTTTATCACCCACATCGCTGACAGCACCGGCCGCTCTGCACTTCAATCGCCTGACCCTCGAGCAGGGCCAGAGCAGCCCACAGTCGGGGCTGCCTTCGGCGCACTCGAGCCAGGCACACAGGCCCGCATGACCATGGCCTCTGCCTGCCACTGACTTCCTGCCGAAGCCCAGAGATCTGCCCCCTTCGTCCCACTACCCGTCCCACTCCAGTCCACAACAGCCCCAACACCACCACCTACCTCTCCCAACAGCACCGCAGAAAAGAACGCGCCAGCCTCGCGACCCCGCTAATAGTGGGACAGGAATCTCGCGAGACAACTTCGCCCCGGAGAGAAAACGGGCAAGGGGAGGAGACGCGAGGCGCTAGCGCCTTTAGATCACCGCGGGGGGAGGGGCGAGGCGGTGGGCGGGGCCTAAACTGCTCTACTGGAGGCCGAGAAGTTGACTCAGGGCTGTTTAGGATTGCGGCCTGAGCGCTTCACTTACTGGTCTGGTAAGTGTAACAGTCAAGAACATTTCGGCAAATAAAAATAAATGTTGGGCCAGGTGTGGTAGCGCACGTCTATATAATCTCAGCACTCTGGAGGCTGAGGTAGGGTGATCGCAAATTTGAGCCCAGCCTGAGCAACTTAGACCCTCCCTGTCTTAAGCTCCTTGGGAAGGGCTTGGGTTCAGTCCCCAGTATCGCTAAAAAGAAAGAAAAAAGTGGGGTCAAGTGAACGGAGTTAATGAGAACAGATGATTTTTTTTTCTACGGGTTTCGCGTTTTGCTAAACTGAGGTGTGGTCCTGCCGTGTCTGTCTTTGCCGTCATACATGTCGTCTGTGTTAAAATACTGGGAAAGGCTCGAACATGATCATGATTTCAAAAGTATATAACCTAGGTACTGGAGCCCAGAACTGTCACCGTATGTGTCTGTCTCACTGGATAGCCAGGTTCCTTGTATCCCAAAGAATTGAGCAGAACACACAGAAGCAGTAACAGAGGCCAAGATTTATTAAAGGAAAGTGTATTTTATACACCGGGAGCGAGCCAGTGAGAGAGCTCAAGAGCGAGTTTGACTCAGAGCAGCCCCATCCGTTGGAGGTTTGAGGTTAAAGTACACTTGGAAGAGTTTCGAGTAGAGTTCAGAGGTAGCACTAGAAAGTACACCCTGAAGAACTGCAGCGAGTTCTACCTTTGGTTCCATTTTGTTTTTCTAGCATTTGGGCAGGGATGGGGGTGGTAACTCATTGGACTCCGTCCAATTAATTAAGTCTCCACCCTCACGTGGGGAGGGGGAGATTTTTGAGCCCTCTGGAAGTCAAAACCGCTGTGCTAATGATATAATGACCTTTGGGTTACTCTAAAGCTATTAGAGTGGGTGCTCCTGGGGCCCCTGTCAGAGGTCAAGAAACTGTGATAAGGAGAGGATTTTGAGGGAATGTGGTGAAAGCAAGGTGATGCCCTGCTGGCCTCTGAGAGCCAGAAGACATCCTGTCTGTTGTGAGCCTGAAATCGGTCTCCCAGTCTTCTGCCTCAAATTGCACACTCATATCCCCTCCCCTGCTCAGTCTGATAGCTCAGTTTTATGCTCTTAGTTAAGGGTCTGCCTCCCAGGAGTTGGTTAACCTGTCACCGAAGATACCAGCACGGGATTTTTAACTCCCTAGTTTCCTCTCTTCCTAAATTCTCCCTGCAGTTACCGAGTTAAGGAGGAAACAGCTTAATCTAGTTTAATTTGATTGGCTTTTCCCCTAGGAGGAGTTAAAAAATAAAAAAGAATAAACTGGTTTGATTTTTTTCCATTTTCAGAACTCTTGTATCATATGATACACCAGTAAAGCCGGCTATTCCTAGTTAATGTCATTTTTAGGATTGGATAGACCTTCAAAGTAGTATGTATGGTCTCTTCACTCCAAATAGTGAACAATTCCAGCTATAAAAAATCTCATCCTAGGGCTCAGGGATTTAGCTCAGTGGTTCCGCTGCCTGCCTCACAAGCACAAGGTCCCGAGTTCAATCCCCAGTACCAAAAAAAAAAAAATCTGATCCTGTAGGCAATGTCCACTGCTTTCCATCCACAGTCTATGCAACTACTATAAGCTCCAGGAAAGGTATCTGTGTGTGTCTCATTCCCTGCCTCATTGGGAACAGGCCCCATTATGTAATTTGTAAGGCTTGGGGCAAAATGGAAATGCAGGGCTCTTTGTTCAAAAAAAAGAGGGAAAAGTACCATTAAAGGTACTAAAATGTAAGCTCTTTCTTTTGTGGTACTGCTCTTGTCCAGATATTTTTTTTCTTTTTTGTGACACAGGGTCTCACTGTGTAGCCCAGGCTGGCCTCAAATTTGCAATCCTCCTCCTCCAGCTTCCCGAGTGATGGGATTACAGGCATGTGCCACCACTCTGGGCTCTGTCCTGATACTGTTACATTAGCAGTATCATTCTAAGTACAGAAAAATTAAAACTATTAGTGTAAATGTTACCATTTTTCTTTACATTGTGCAATGCTAGTTTTAAATACAAACGTGAACATTTAACTTGAATGCAGAATCACTGAAATTTCACAATTGTTATTTTATAGTTCATATAAGTATATGTACTTTGTTTTTGTTAAAATGCTTATTAGAAATACTGTACAAAGTTAACTAGCCTGTTTTTATTTTACTTCTTGGTATATGAACATTCTACCAACATTCTGTAGAATCCAGCAATTTTGAGTCTTGGTGGACTCCCATACATGGTGTGTCCACCAGAATTCGAGACTAACAGGGCTTTACAAACACTTGATGTGAATGGGGTGACAAAGCATGGTGGAGGACACACGTACTGCACCTCTCTCCTGTTCATGCTTCATTGTCCCATAGTAGTTCACTTAAAATACAAGTTCAGTCATAAAGTTCTTGGGGTTGGCGTTAGAATGAGACCCTGGGTTCAATCCCAGCACTAGAAAAAAAATTCATGTGAATATGGTGGCCTTGTGCGACTGACTGCACTAGCTGCCACCTATGAAACCAGCCCTGTAAATACTGTTTGCCTCCCTCTGGCTCAAGGCTGACCTCCTGAAGCCACTCTGACTTTATATGAAAATCTTTCTCCTATTACTTGAACTCCACACATCCCAGACATTTAAACATACTACTGCTGCACTGCTTTCTGTGCTGTTGGCCTTTCAGAAGCTCTGCATTTCTAAACCAGTTATTCAGGCTGCAGCCTCCTAGGTTGGATTTCCTTTCCGTGGGGGAGGGTGGGTACTGGGACCAAACTCAGGACCTCTTGCATTGGACTTTTGTTTTTTGGTAGGGAAATAAACTGAACTTTGTTTAGAGAGAGTACAGTATATAAAATTAGGATTAGATTTGAATTTAACTTGAGTCCTTACTCCTATTGTAAGCAGAAATATCTAAAGTGCTTTTATTATATCCTCATAAATATACTATTCATTGTGCAGATTTTGACATGTTCATAAATATATAAGTGCCTGTTTGTCTGATAAAGAATGTAATAAAATGTTAACATTTGGGAAATCTGGGTGAAGCATATACAGTAATTTTTTGTATATAATATTTGTCAATTTGAAATTATTGTAAAAGAAAAAGTTAAAATGTCTTTGTCCTCAGCAATTACAGATTACACAACTCAAAAATGTGTTTAAGATGCTGGAGATTTAGCTCAGGGGCACCGTGCCTGCCTTGCAAGAGCAAGGTCCTGAGTTCAATCCTTGGTACCGCAAAAAACAAAAACAAAAATGTGTTTAAGATAATTGAAGTATAATTAATATATTATTTGGAACCCATTATCTAGTTATTTATATTTAATTTAGGAGACCAGATTATGTATATTAAATAACTAAAGGACAATGAACACTAGTATTTAATGTGGCCTGTCCCCACTACTCTAGACTGAAGCAGGAAGACTGCTTTAGCCTAGGAGTTCCAGTCCAGCCTAGGCAACAGAGGGAGGTTCCATCTCTTAAGAAAAAATATATAAATGTTAAGTCCAAAGTGTACGCAATAGCATGTTTATGGAGGATATGTTGTTTGGAAGTATAAAAACTAGAAATATAGCTAAACATGGTGGCACATGCCTGTAATCCCAGGACTCCGGGAAGCTGAAGCAGAAAGATTGCAATTTCCGGCCCAGCTTGGGCAATTTAGCAAGACACTAAATAAAAATAAAGCCCAGTGTGATGGTACAGGTTTGTAATCCCAGCATGTGGGTGGCTGACTGGGGAAGGAGGTACACAAGTTCTAGCCCAGCACATACTACTTAGCAATCTAATAAGACTGCCTCAAAATTAAAAAAAAAAAAAAATTAAAACAGCAGGAGATGTAGCTCAGTCATCCTCCACCCAAAAAAGAAAAGAAATTCAATTTCTAAGAAAGCTACAAGCCAGGTGTGGTGGTAAACACCTTTTAGCCCAGCACTTGGGAGGCTGAGGCAGGAGGATCACTGTGAGTTTGAGGCCCGCCTGAACTACATAGTGAGATCCTATCTCAGAAAAACAACAAAAGAAACCCCCCCAAAATGACAACAAAACAAACTACAAAGCTGAAAAATTTGTTTTAAACAGTTTTCGGAACTATTTCAGCCAGGCATGGTGGTGCAAAACTGTAATCCCAGCCCTCTGGAGGCTGAGGCAGAAGGATCCTTGCAAGTTCAAGGCCAGTCTGCCCCATAGGCTGCATACCTATAAAGTGAGACCCTATCTCAAAACAAAACAAAATAAACAAAAAAAACAAAACTATTTTAAGTGACTCTGAGGGACCACCTTTCACTTGCTAGGCAAGCATGTTCAAACCAGAGACTCTTCAGATTAATAAAGTGTTCTATTAGCAATTGTGATGACAACTCTGGCAACGCTCCTAAAAACAGAAATGGCCTTGAGTTTCATCTGTATTCCTTGTTGTGATTGGCCTGGAGTGGGCTTCCCTGCCCACTTCTTTTTTCTTTTTACATCTGCCTTCATTTTATTTTATCTCATTCAACTTGCACACCTCATCCCTTGAACACCTGAGGTAAGACACTACTTTCTGTGTATGTTTACCATGAATTACACTTAGCACATATTTTTAAAATTCCAGATTATATATCAAGTTATAATTGGTTCAGTTATCAGAATAATTTTCACTTTAAAACTGCATACCAAGAAAGAATGTTTATTTGTAAGTGGAAGTATACCTTTGAATTCCAGAAGATAATCATTTCCATAGGTTTCCATTTCCATTAGTTATTTAAGTTTCTTTCTGTAAAAGTTTAAGAAGCTTAATTTTTCAGCTTATATGTCAAATATAGAGAAGGGAACATAGGTTATCTATTCCAGAGATTTCTGTATATGTGTTGTTATATATGCATGCATATATATGTATATATAAAACACTATAGAATCCCATACTGTTTTCTGCAACCATTTTGATGCTTACTCATAATCCTTAGTAAATGCCTTTTTTTTTCCATTAACTTTATTGGTACATTTTAGGTATACAGTACAGTACATTCATCTTTGAGATCTTGTACCTTTACATGATGTATCTTGGTTTTTGGTTTTTTTTTCTTTAATTTTATTGGTACATTTTAGGTATACAATATAATTACATTCATCATTGGAAATTTGCACCTTTATATAATCTCTCTTGGTTCTTATTTTTTCCCCATTCCCCTGCCCTCCCTTCACCCCCTCCACCCTTCCCTATTTACAAAGACTTTGTTTCCATTTTTTTACTTTTCTCGTATTTTTTCTTTTCCCTTCAGTAAGTCCCTTTTATTTCAGGACCAACCATTAGAAAATTACAGTTTCAATCTAGATAGGTGCCCTCTTGGCTTGGTGTCTCCTCGTTTCAGTCTATTTTATTTTATTTTTTTAACTTATTTATTTATTTTTTTTCCCAGTTCCAGGGATCAAACTCAGGACCGTGCCCTTGCAAGGCAGGCGCGGTGACACTAAGCTAAATCCCTGACCCTCAGTCTATTTTAAATGTCAACCATTTAACAGTATTGGACTGGAAGTATAGCTTAGGGATAGAGTGTTTGCCAAGCATACATGAGACCCTGGATTGGATCCCTAGCACCATGAAAAGAAGAAAAGAACAGTATTAAAAGAGGTCTTTTGCCAGTTGCATACTTGGAATACTAAATGCTAAAGCTGGGGTTGCTTTTCTGTGAGGATAAAAAAATCTAATTGCCCTTTGCTCTCTTTATACAACTGAACTCTTAATGCTCACTTCCAGAACAGCAGCTGTTCATGCCTGATGTACTTTGAACTCTTGTGATAATTAACCAAGAATAGTTTTACTTGTGTAACCTCCCACCTAAAGAAGACAATGATGGCTTGTGCTGAGTTTTCTTTTCATGTGCCAAGTCTACAGGAGCTTGCTGAAGGTAAAAACAATATTAACTTTGGATTTTTAAGAACTATTCTGAAGAAAAAATTAAGATTCTAAAATATATATGTACCTTCTTGGCTTAAAATCCAGAAAATCTTTTCAAGAATTTGGTCCCTTTGTAATTGGTGAAAAGTAGGTTTTGCTATATTTTCACATACTGAATCTTAATTATATATATATTCATAACTCATTCAAGATGGGAAATTTCCCATTCAATTTAGTTTTTGTTCTTAGTAAATAAAAGATCTGGTATGGACTATCTGATAACTTCATATTTTCAGAGTCTCATTATAAAAGACTAAACTAAAAGGTGACACTACTATCAAAACTCTTATAAGAACTTTTTTCTTATAAATAAATGTTCAAATGAGAAGGAGAACAAGGAAGGGAGCAGGGGGAAAGGAAGAAAGGGGAAAAAAAGAATAGGAAAAAATGGAAACAAGGCTTCTGAAGTGGGGTGGGAGAGAGAGGAGGGGAATGGGGAAAAAAAGAAGCAAGATATATTACCTACAGGTACAAATTCGCTATGATGAATATTATCATTATGTATATCTTAAATGTATTAATAAATGTTTTGCTTCCAAAATAAATAAATAAGCAACAACCCAGCATTCTCCATTTTTTTTAATATATAAATTTAGGTTCAGAGTGTGACATAGAAAATTTGAAGGAAGATGTGATATGTGGTGGCCAATTTTTACCTAAAATTAATAGCCCTTTTCATGTCTTTATTAGTTATGCAGAAGGGGCTAAAAGATAACTTTGCTGAAGTCCAAGTCTCTGTAGTTGACTGTCCTGATTTGACTAAGGAACCATTTACCTTTCCTGTAAAAGGTAAGTCGTATTTTAAAAATATCCTTTTGGTTTTCAGTCATAATCTTTTTCTGAAGGCAGAAATATTTTTATCTACAAATAAATATTATCACAACTTTTCAGCCAAATTTTGCTTAATTTCCATGCTCATGCTCATTGTTTTCTGATGTTGGTCACATTTCATTTTATACCTTTGTGGTAAAAGACTGTGTTTTATTTACGTTTGTAAACATCACTGCTTATATAATATTCAGTGCACTAGAATTTTGATATCACATGAGTTTTTATGAGTTTTGTTTTTAATTGCTGAAGAGATGAGACATGAGAACTTCATTTATTCAAGATCAGAAAGTATCTTAAAAGCTTTGTATTTCCCAGCACTCCAGAGAATGAGGCAGGAGGATTGCTGTGAGGCCAGCCTGCATTACACAGTGAGTTCAAGGCCAGCCTGAACACTACATAGTAAGACCCTGTCTCAAAAAAACAAAACAAGAAAAGGCTGTATTTGACTCATCTATTAAATATTTATAACCCTTCAACAAATCTACAGAGTGATCATTCTCTGTTTCATGTGAGAAAGGAAAGAAATTAATATTGGTTGAGTCAGATAATTTGTCAGTGTAATGGATATCTATATTTGATGTCTTAATTTTTACAATACCACTGCAGGGTGAATACTAGCTCCAAACTACAGATGAGAAAACTGAAGCTGAGAGAAGCTAAGTAAACTCGGTGTGAATCATAATCAGATTAAAAAACAGGGCTATCTGGTCTAGAAGTCTTTCCCTTTAATACCCTACTGTTGTGAGGAATTAGATAGACATATCATTCTTTTATTATGTAATTGACATCTTTGTTAAAAAGTAGTTTGCCATGGAAGAATTCCTGATCTCTGATTTCTGTTTCTGACATAAACTTTGCATTATCCTGAGTAAACCACTCAATGTATCTCAGCCTCAGACACATTAAAATAGGGAGATTTCACTGAATGTTCTTTGGGGGTCTTTCTGGCTTAAACAGTCTTTGGTTATAAGTGTACTTACTTTTATAGAAGGTTTGTGTATGGGTGGCAATTTCTGTTAGCATCGTGAGATCATTTAAAATAATACATTTTTATAGCCATGGTTCCTCTGAATATAAGTAATATATTCTACTTGCTAATTAAAATAAACTAAAAATCAGGAAATATAGTACTAAGAAGAAATCTTAATTCTGTTATCCAAAAGGTTACACTGAAAAAGTCTTCTGGTCACTAATTTGTATGACTTGAAATTGCAGTACTGGAAGTCAGATATATATGTATATGTGTATGTATGAGCTTTCATAAGCAAAGGCAATTACTACATGAACTGATCTTGCTAAGGTCACTAGTGACCTTTGTATGTTATTTAGTGTTGTTTTATTGGTCTATATATTTCATACTATTTGGCCATTGTTGCCTAACATTCTTCTTTTGGTTCTTTGGCCTTCACCTTTGGATTTTTTTGCTGCTTCTTGCTTGGTTCCTACCACCTTTGTCATTTTTCCTGGCTGCTTTCTCTTTCTGGCAGTCTCTTAAATATTGAAAATCCAGAATTTTTTTGAAGTCTATTCTTATTTTGTATAATCCTTCTGGGTTTTTTTCAGGTACTTTTGAGATTTAATTACTACCTGGATACAACAGCTTTGAAATGTTTGTCTCACCTAGTTCTCTTTTTCTTAGCTATATATATCTGTATTTTCAGCTGCCTGTTGGACATCTCCACCTATATATGCTAAAGACAATTTGAAGTCCATATGTCTAAAATTTCACTCATTACTTCACTATAGTTAACTATTCTTTCTTTGTTCTTTTGTGAATTTCCTCTTCTCCACCTCTACACTCACCATTATAAACTATTATTTATTTTTCCATAGTCTTTTATAAAAGTCCCCTAATGATTTCTCTAGACTTCAACATCACTATCACTTATGAGAAAGAATCTTATCTATGAGTAATTTCTGCTAGTTCTATGGAAAACACTTCCTAAATTCCCAGATAAAAAATGGTCTTATCAGAATTTTGTACATTGATACTCTTCTTAGCTTGAGTACAGCAATTATATCTGCTTTACTTTATAATAAGTTAGCATGAAACTTATAAGACTTTTACGTGTGTGTGTGTGTGTGTGTGTGTGTGTGTGTGTGTGTGTTACTGGAGATTGAACCTGGGCCTCATGTATTTATTGCTTTACCACTGAGCTATATCCCCAGCCCTAAGACTACTTTTTCTCAAATAAAAGAAAATGACTGCTCTTCATTTTAAAAGAAGTGCCTTTTCCCAAACTACATCTTGTTATACCAAGATAATTAGGTAAGTAGAAGACCTGAGGTATAGTTCGGTGATAGAGAATATTCTTAGTAGGCTCAACACCCCAGGTTCAAGCCTCAGTACCTGTCCCCCAGAAGTAGAAAGTAGCATCTAGGGTTATCTCTAATCTAAGGTTATCTCTAATTACATGTCATTTATATAAATGCTCTTGGAAATAAGCAGCTTCCAAGATTTCCCAGTATGGATCTAAAGAACATATATTCTACCAGAGCAAAATATTTTAAATTATGAAACAATTTTAGAAGAAAAAGGCCAGCACTCCTCCCAAAAAAATAGATTTTAAAGAATTAAAATATTGCAACTAATTCCACATATCTTATCCAGTCGAGTATTTGGTGCCAATTCTAGCTTGTGCTCTATTTGCAAAATCCAGTTGTGTTTCTTGCTACCAACTATATCAAGCCATGCTAGGTTATGATGACATTGGAGACACAGATAGGTAGTTAAAAGAGGACAGAAGTACTAGCTACTTATATCTTCCAGCTCTTGCTGTTTAAACATTTTGAGGATGGAGGTTATATACTCTTAAATTAGTGTCTTCTGGTATTTTATATTTATTTTATGTTTGCTTATTTTTAAGATGGCTTGTGTTTTTTTAGGCATCTGTGGGAAAACTAGAATTGCAGAAGTAGGAGGTGTGCCTTACTTAATGCCTCTTGTAAACAATAAAAAAGTAAGTATATTTTTATTCTTCACATTCACATGAAGATTGTTCCTCTTTATTGTTAGAAGATTCATTAGTCAATGTGCCAGGCAGGAGGGTGCTAATGGACTCAGCAATGAAAAGTAAACCAGAAAATTTGTGTAAGCTGTGATTTAAATATTTTTTTCCCTTTATAGGTTTATGATCTGAATAAGATTGCAAAAGAAATCAAGCTGCCTGGAGCTTTTATTCTTGGAGCAGGGGCAGGCCCATTTCAGACTCTTGGGTTCAATTCTGAGGTCTAGTATATATACATAATTATCCATTTTATTGATTTGTCATTTGCTTTTCCTTTTTCCTTTTACTATTTCAGAAAGCATACTTTCTGAGTGAACTATAAATGCTTGATGATGTCATATCTCCCTACACATTTGACACATATCTGGACTGTAGTACATGCTCCAGTTGGTCCAACTCCAATGGAGCACTAATGTTTAATTTCAGATTTTCTCAGGGGATTACGTTCAGCCTTGGTTGGATTGAGAGCCTTGGATATTCTGCTGAAGGTCTTGGAGTGTAAAAGGAGTTTTATTCTTATATATCATACCTTCCTCACTTCTCTGTAAATCTTTGCTTTTGGTATGAAAGAAGCTTGAATTAGAAGATGAATGGAGTAATGATCCAATCTAGAATGCAAGCCAAATAGTAGGAAACTATCGTAGTAATATGATGGTTATTTATAGCAGTTAATACCTATTATCAGTATATTTCATACACATGCTGTAGCACATGTGATATATACTAAATAGTAGCATATTAGTATTAACATATATGAAAATATATACATTTCATGATACTCAATATTGTATTAGTAATAGTAATATTACTATATATGAATACATACTTATATGAAATACTTAAAATGTTTTAAACTGAGATAAAATTTTGTTATATTATTCAAAATGGTGTCTTCATAGAGATATTAAGATTAATTACCTTCTCTTGTTTTCAGTTTATGCCAGTTATTCAAACAGAAAGTGAATACAGTCCTCCTGTGAACAGCAGTTACTTTGCCTATATTAACCCTGCAGACGGAGGGTGCCTACTACAGAAATATAGTGAGAAACATCATGATTTTGGATGTGCACTACTGGCTAATCTTTTTGCCAGTGAGGGCCAACCTGGGAAGGTAATTTGTCCATAAAAACATAATGTTCTTTAAATGTTCCCAGATAGCTAAAAATTTGAATTTTTTATGCTAAATGGGGTCTTCCTAAGAAAATTAGAGCTACCAAAATCATAGCTCTTTATATAACACAGTTACACAAGAATCAGGATAATATAGGCAACATGAAAGTCTTATTTAAAACTGAAGAATAATACTTAGTAAGTAATGTTTTTCTGAGTAAATGAAAAGTAATAGAGCTGGGCGTGGTGGTGCATGCCTGTAATCCCAGCACTTGGGAGGCTGAGGCAGGAGGATCACTACAAGTTCGAGGCCAGCCTGGGCTACATAGTAAGTTCAGGGCCAGCCTGACCTACAAAGAGAGACCTTGTTTCAAAAAAGCAAAAAAAAAGAAAAGAAAAAAGTAACAATATTAATTTGGTGTTAAAAGAACTATGAGGCTACAGTAAATGCCACCTATAGGTAGTACTTAAGTAATTTGCTCATTTCTGACCAATCACACATTGTGCTGGATAGAAATGGTGATAGCAAAAACTTATACCAAGCAAAATATACAGAAAATTAATATCTTCATATTTTTTCTTTTTAGGACACAAAAAGATTTTAGTGTTAGCATTTGTGAGGATTCCCAGATTTTCTAAGTAGAAATAGCCACTTCAGCTAATTGAGAAATGAAGTAGAAAAGTACTACTAAATACCTAAGAGAGAAAACTTAGTTTTACAGGAAGTGAGAAAATAGAATCATTTCTCCTCATCTCCATTTAGCAGAGGTTAATTCTTTTTAGCCAGGGAATTCTCAGCCTTTTCTACTTTGACATATATACTTAAGAGTCTCTAGAGTTCAGTGTAAGACTCAGTTCAGGAAAGCATAAATAAGATTTATTATTAAAGGTATACATAATTGATATATTTTTGTATACAGATACATCAATTCAGATCTGGGTATGCTAAGTAAACGAGAATATTCATGGAATTGTTACATTTCGGCAGTGTTTACATAAAATTTTACAGCTTACTAAATGGTATGCATATTTATGTTCTCTATAGGTCATTGAGGTAAAAGCCAAAAGAAGAACTGGACAACTTAACTTTGTGACTTGTATGAGACAGGCTCTGGGAACTCATTATGGAAATAAGCCTGTAGGGATGGGAGGTACTTTCATAGTTCAGAAGGGAAAAGTAAAGGCTCACATCATGGTAAGTTCTTGCATGTGTCAGTGTTGTTGTGCATATGGTTACATTCTTAGGATTTTAAGTATGTTGAGAATTCTACCTTTAAAGAAACCCTGAATAAATCTTTTGCTAGGAGTGTATTAAATTTTAAATGGCAAACTATAATGTAAATCATAATGTGAGATGTCATGGAGAGTTCTCTTTTGTTTGCTTGAGTTTCCTTTTTTTGAGACAGGATCTCATTATGTAATCCAAGCTAACATGGACCTCATTGTGTAGCTCAGGGAACTTTCTTTTCAATGTACTTATTTTTTTTTTGGTACCAGGAATTGAACTGACATTTTTGCACTTGCAAGGCAGGCAGTGGAACCACTGAGCTAAATCCCCAGCCCTTCAATGTACTTATTTTAAGACCAAGATTAATTCAAGTATAAGCCTTAAAAACTGTTTATTATTTTCATTACCAGAATCCCAAACTCAATACATAACAGACTTTGCAACTAAGATGGTTGTGATATAGGGAAAAGAAATTGCATTATGAAAATTATAATCTTATGGTTCTGTGTACGGTGCCAAGCACCTGTAGTCCCAACGGGTGAGGCAGGAGGATCACTTACGCCCAGGACTTTGACATCAACCTGAGCAACATGTCTCAAAAAAAAAAAAAATGTGTTACAAGTATGGAATACCATATGAAGCCAGGTTTAGGCATTCAAGACCTTTTTGTTTCACAATTTTTAGTAGCTGAATAAATGAAGTGTAAAAATAACTACAACAATTTTCTTTTTTTCCCTTTTTTTTTGGAGACAGGGTCTTGATATGTAGTTCAGGCTGGCCTTGAAATCGCAGTGATCTTCATGCCTCAGCTTCCTAAGTTCTAGGATTACAGACGTGCATCACTACACCTGACTCCTAGCACCATTAAAAGTTGTCCCTTTTACTTGCTGAATGGTGTCGACACTCTGAAAATAATTTCATCCTATAGGCAAGGGCTTTTATCTGGCTTCTATATTCTATTCCATTGGTCTGGATGTCTGTCATTACACGAGTAATGAGTGGTACTATTTTATTACTGTAGCTTTGTAGGAAGTTTCAAAGTTAAGAAGTATGAGATCTCTGACTTTTTCAAGTTTATTTTGAAAATTTCAGTGTCCATATATTCTATATAAATTTTAGGATGGAGTTTTCTGTGAAAGTCATTAAGATTTTAGTAGGGCTTAAACTGAACCTTTTCTTTCCCTAGTGCTTGGGACTGAAACAAGGGCCCTGCATATTATAGGCAATTGGCAGGTGCTATACTACCGAGCTGCACCCTCAGCTCCACAGTGAATCTTTAGATAGCTTTGAGTAATACTGATATTTTAATATTGAGTCATCCAATCCCTAAAGATGAGGTAAGATGTCTTTCCACTTACTGGAGTCTTTTTCTTTCAGCGATGTTTTGTAGTTTTCAGTGTATGTCTTTTACTTGCCTGGTTAGGATTAATTCCAAAGTATTTTGTTCTCTTTTTGAAGCTTGTATTCAATCATAGTGCTTTATTTAAGTGGTAGACTGCTTGTTTGCCTAGTATACATGAGGTCCTGGGTTTTATCTGATGCATCGCAAAAAATATTTTTTTTAAAGATTAGAATGTGGAAATATACATAGGAAAATTGAGAATCTATGAAAAATAAGAGGGGGGCTGAGGCTATATTTCAGTAGAAGAGCATTTGCCTTCCACATGCAAGGCCTTAGGTGTAATGCCCCAACACAGCAAAAAAGGCAAAACAAAAAAAGAATAAAGAAAAACATAGTAATTCATTTATTCATTCCTAAGCTTTAATTTATACACAGTGATTGGCTTTTTGAAAACTAGGTTATATTATTTAACTTATGCCAAAAATAATAGAATGTTTAAGAAAATTTCAAATTTTAAACTTAATGAAAATATTTTTAAATTTTTAAGTTCTCAATAATATTCAGTATGCTTGTTTAACCATCTTTCATTATAGCCCACAGAATTTTCCTCTTGTCCACTGAACTCTGATGAAGAGGTAAATAAATGGTTGCATTTTTATGAGATGAAGGCACCTCTGGTTTGTCTACCAGTTTTTGTTTCCAGAGACCCAGTAAGTCTTATTCATTTATATTATTGTATACTACAATGATAAAGCTTGATTTTTAGGATATTGTTAGAACTAGGTACTTTTTGTAGTGGTCTCATTTAAGAACTAGGATAGTCTATAGAATTATCTTGAAAGATAAGGAAGTAGGTGACTTATACCCTATGAGCGAGGCAGAGCAGATTTTACCTTTTAGTATATGAAGGCACAAGCATTTTCAGTAACACTCAAAGGCACACTATTAAGGTAGAATCAGGGCCGGGGAATTTAGCTCAGTGGTTCCGCTTCCTTCCCTGCAAGCACAAGGACCTGAGTTCAATCCCTGGTACCAAGGAAAAAAAAAGGAGAATCACACCTAGGATTCAGATCTCCTATCATTTTATTTGGTGTTCATCATATTCTAGTACTGTACACAGGAAAAAAATTAATATAGATAAATTCAAAGCAAATATCCACCCCAACATGGACTAGTTGTGTATTTTGATCCAGTGATCACATATCTAGGATTTTATCTTTAAATATATGCATAACTGGGGCCAGGGATTTAGCTTAGTGGTTCCACCGCCTGCCTCACAAGCATAAGGTCCCCAGTACCAAAAAAAAATGCATAATCTTGTAAAAAGAAAAAGTTAAAAGATTATGAATGACAACACTGTAACAGCAGAAATGGAAATAATATAAATGTTCGTTAAGAAATTACATACATACAATGGGATACCATGTAGGTATAAAAGAATGCAGAAGCTCTTTTATGATCTGATAAACAAAGATGTCAAAGGTTTAAGCTTAAAAAAAAAAACTATAGAACCGGGTGCAGAGTGCTACAATTTGAATAAAAAAAAGTAAAAGTAAATATTTCTGGAAAGATATATAAGAAACTGCTTACATATGTTGTCTGTAACAGGGAAAGGAAATGAGTGGTGAAGGCAAGTGAGAAGATACTTTTTACTGAATATATCCTTTTATACACTTGGATTTTTAGAATCATGTCAATTTGTTGTCTGTTTAAAAAATAAAATTTTTGTAACTAATTCCTCCTTATCCTTTAAACAAAAACTAATCAAAATAATTTCAGTACATACCAATACTACTTGTCTGTTGTCCTAGGGGTTTGATTTACGACTGGAACACACTCACTTTTTTAGTCATCATGGAGAAGGTGGACACTACCATTATGACACTACTCCAGATACAGTGGAGTATCTCGGATACTTTTCACCTGCAGAGTTTCTCTATCGCATTGATCAACCAAAAGAGACCCATGGCTTTGGGAGAGATTAAATCAGTTGATGCTTGTTTAGAAAAAGAAATAATTAAGGTTAAATAACTATAACTCATTAATTGATACTAATATAAAATCTAAACTGGGTGTGGTGGTACACACCTGTAATCTCAGCACTAAGGGGCTGAGGCAGGAAGATCACTGTGAGTTTGAGGCCAGCCTGGGCTACATAAGTAAGACCCTGTCTCAAACGAATCAAAAAAAATCTAACAAAAATTACAACTTAAATTTTTCTTTTTGGCTTTCAAATATATTTGACAGATCTTTCTGAAAGAGATTACTGGGAACACAAATAAATAACTGATATGTTCATTGTCCTTTTTTTTACATACCCTTATTGAACCAACTTCATTTTCAAAAAATTCTATAGTAGCAGCAAATCTATTGTGTTTTTACCTCAAATATTAACATGATCAAGAATCACCAAATTATTTCTACTACCTGGTAATAACAATTTACATTTGTATAATAATATATTAAAATTTTCAAGTTAGCCTCACAACTGCTAAGTGAATTATTTCTGGCATATGAAAAAAATCAGTGTTTAAAGTCAGGCACAGTGGCATGAGTGTGGTCCCAGCACTTCAGAGTCTGAGGTGGTGTCTTGTCAGCAGTTAAGTCTGGGGAGGTTCACTTGATATTTGAACAGCCTGAAGAAGAGATGCAGAGCTGTGGGCTGGTTAAACATCTTTTATTTAACTGCTTAGCCATAGTCCCTCTGTTGAGCTGCTCTATTGGCCCCCAGCTACTGTACATTCACAGCAGTCCTCAGTCCTCTAGCCAGCCCATTCTCAACAGCAGTCCTTGGCCGCTTGGAACCCTCTCTCACAGCAGTCCTCAGCTGCTTAGTCTACATATATTCCAAAATACACAAAGGTGACCATGCCCAGTAACAACCTTGGTTATGTGAATTATTTACACCAGCCAGCACTGACTTTAGTTACAGAAGTTATTTACATCAGGGTATGAGGAGACATGCCTGCGCTGGAACCACTGACCCACTGTCTCTCAGATTCCCCTCTCTTCACAGCCTGAATCAAAGTACTGCCATCTTTCACATTCATGTTTCCCTACAGATGGTAGGTTCTTTTGAATCTAGGAGTTTAAGACCAGCCTAGGTAACACAGTGAGACGTCTCAAATGAAGTAAAAAAGAAAAAGATAAAGAAAAATCAGTGTTAAATGCTGCTAGTTGCTGGATCTTTATACTGATTTTTTAAAATTCATTCTAGAAAACTGTATACTTTTTTTACAAAACAATATAGGCAAGCCCATCAACCCTTTGGTGGGGTAAATCATTTTTCACAGTTTGCAGTTTGCCTTTCACAAACATTAGCAACAAGTTGGTTAGCCATGAGTCTTCCCTTGTTTTGACTGCCATTTGGAAGCAGTTTGTACCTTGTTGGTTATTTGCAAGAATAGAAGAAAAAAGAAACAGCATCAAATTAATGAGTTGCATTGGTGATGTACCCCTATATTTTTAGCTACTTGAAAGGCTGAGGCAGGCAGATCACTTGAGCCCAGGAATTTGAAACCAGTCTGGGAAACATGGTGAGACCCTAGCTCAAAATAAAAAACAAGAGCTGAGGATGCGGCTCAGTGATAGAGTTCAATCCCGAGTATGTCAAGAAAAAAAAAGGCCAGGCATGGTGGTTCGCATCCAGCACTCTTGGAGTCTGAAGTAAGACTGATATAGCTCAGTACAAAGTCCCTAGGTTCAATCTCCAGTATTGTAAAAAAAAATTGAAACAAAAACTGATGTGAGGCTATTACTGAACATGACCACTGTGCTTCATGAAATATAAAATTATACTATGATATGATTATAATGGTTAAGAGTTTTCTTGATGTTCTACAATAAGCATTAGCTGAAAACCAACTCTCTAATGTAGCTAATGCCAATAAGGTACAAATTTAGGATTTCTTTTACTGAACATATAATCTTCAAATAATTTTATGGTTTTTTTAATACTGAGAATTGAACCCAGGGCCTCACACATACTAGCCAAGTGTTTTGCTACTTAGCTACACCCCAAGACTCCCCATAATTTTTTTTTTTTGAGACAGGGTTTCACTAAATTGTCCAAGTTGGCCTCAAACTTGCTATCCTTCTACCTCCGCCTTCTGAGCAGCTACAATTACAGGCATGAGCCATCATGCCTAACCAAATAATTTTTTTATTATTTACCATAGATGTTAGCTATAACATGTCTTGTGAAAACTGGGTACAGTGATACACACCAGGAGATAGGCAGGAGGATCACAAGATTGAGGTTAGCTTGGGCAACTTAATCAAAATAAAATATGAAAAGTGCCAATATTGCCCCCGCAAAATTGAAAAATTTTAAAAAGCCCTATCTTTTAGAGTATAAATCTGTTTTTCTTAAAGCAGATTTTTGTTGTTGTTTTTCCTATGTTGGGATTCCATCATGTTCCTCAGATCCTTTATTTTTTTATCTGTGTCCTCTCTAGATTTATTAATCATGTCTTGCACCATGAGCAAAATCTTTGCTGTTATCTGAGTAATTATTTCTGATTTCATTTTTCCCTCTTTTGTTGCCAGTTCAGAGAGTCCAGGCGGTTGAGTATCAGATTGTTCCATCTCGTTTCCCTTTGGGGTTGCTGTAGGTGATCCAGAAGTCTGTTTTTGAGGCTTGTTTACATGTCTTCTCATTTCCACAGTGCGGGGCAGGCGGGGGGGGGGGGTGTGCTTCTGGTGCCCAAGCAGCTCACCTTCTCTGCCCTAGGAGCTTGGGATGGCAGCGGGGGAGCTTCCTTCCAGGTGCTGGGACCAGCTCAGCTTCTCTGCCCTAGGAGCTTGGGATGGCAGCAGGGGAGCTGTTGTTGTTTTTGAGATAGAGTCTCACTGTGTAGTTCAGGCTGGCCTTGAACTCATGGTGATCCTCCTGCCTCAGCCCCCCAAGTGCTGGGATTACAGGCATGCATCGCTACCCCTGGCCACTATTGTTTCTCTTTATGTCCAAATAATAATATTAGTATTATTTTAATATGTATGTATTGAGCACTTGCCCTACCCTCTAGAATGTAAACTTCATAAAAACAAGATGTTTGTTCATCACTGTAGCACTAGTGCCTTTAACAGTGTTAGTCAAAGTAGGCACTCAATAAATATTTGAATGAATGAGTAGGTGGATGTTTACACCAGACACTTCGCTGGATGCTGGGGACCTGTCTAGTAAGTGCTATGTAGAGAAATAAAGAAGGGGCAGACTGTAAAGGAGGAGGCTCCATTACACCACTGACACAAGATGGGTTCTCTGCATTAATTTAGTTCTATATCAAGACTGATGAAGTCATCCCCGAAAGGGTTTATTCCTCATAATGAAGCCTTTTGGGGAAGAGCAGGGAAGCTCCTAAGCAAGTCCAAAAATGACTTCAGAGAACAGGGAAAGGAGATAAGTTTTGAGGATTTTGGTGATTGGGGGTAGGACCAGGGTGATAAGGTTTGAATTTCCCATAAGTGAAGAGCACTTAGGCCAAGCATGGTGGCACATTCCTGTAATACTAACTACTTGGGAGACTGAAGCAGCAGGATCACAATTTGAAGCCACCCTGGGCAACTTAGTGAGACCCTAAGGCAATGCTGGCGAACCTATGGCCCACATGCCACAGCCAGCTGTTATCACTAAAGCTCTAAAAGGTTTCCCATCACTGCCCTAAGGGCTGGGAATATAATTAAGTGCTCCCTGGGTTCAGTCCTCAGTACTGCAAAGAAAGCAAGAGCACCCAGGTTATTTTAGCTTGGCAAAATGTAGGGCCAAAGGGAAAGGAGGGGTTATGGTATAAAAACTGTCAGCAAACAAACAACAACAAAAAAAGGAAATAACTCTTTAGTTAGACATTTTACAAACGGGGATCAGAGAAAACCTCTATTATACATTTGAGCAAAGACCTGAAAGAGATGAGGGAGAAAAACCATGAAATTTATTTGATAAACGTTTTTTTCTAGCGGACTCACCGGCCCAGTAGCAAAAGAAGACTTGGTATGTTCAACAAATTGCAAGGAGACAAAATAGGATCACCTGACTATGCAGTTAACATTCCAGTACATGCAACAACAACAACAAAGGCTGTCTATATACTTATATATAACCTTTCTGGAAAAAGACTAAAACTTTAAAATTTAAAGGAATGCTGGGCCGGGGGCTCAGTGGTGCCGCATTTGCCTGGCAAGCACAAGGTCCTGAGTTCGATCCTCCATGGGGGCCAGGGGGATCCTAAATACTGTAATTATATTCATGACAGTACTCTCATAGAAGTATCAACCTTTGGGCTGGGGATTTAGCTCAATGCTGTCACTGCCTCGCAAGCCCAAGGTCCCAAGTTCGATCCCCGGCACCAAAAAAAGAGTATCAACCTTTTTCAAGTCTATAAATTTAATTCAATGTCAGTCTAATCCCAGTAGGTCTTCTTATAGGACCTTACCAGATATTCCCAGAATATATAAGCTAACAAAGGGCAAAGACAAAAATAATTTTGAAGTCAAGGTCAGGGGGATTTAGTATATACATAACAAAACTTACAAGATGGTGTGGGTTTTTTTGTGGTACCAGGGACCGAACTCGGGTCCTTGAGCCTGCGAAGCGGCGGCGAAACCACTGAGCTAAATCCCCGGGCCCTGTGGGTTTTATCATTATGGAGAACGAAGTCAAAGAACAGAAAACCAAGGCCAGAAAAGATCCTTGTATAGCCAGACTTCGCTTTTTTTTCACGGAAGAGTCACTGCAGATCGATGAGGAAATGAAAATGTTCAGTACCCAAATAGTGCTGACACAACTATTTATATGGAAAAATAAAATTGGACTGTGTTCAATACCAAATAAAGACCTAAATGAATGTTAACATTTCTTCGACCTTCCTAAGCCTTCTTTTCTCCATCATGTGCAAACCAATAACACTTAAGACACAGACAGACACAATCCAAGAGCCTCCCCACAAGCCCGGAACCTCTCCCTACCTGCGTGGGACCCACCGGAAACGCTCCCCGGCGGCCCACAGCGCCTGCGCTGGCCCAGCGTTGTTCCTGGAGACGGAGCGGCAGGAACTTCGCTGTGCATTGTGGGAGCGGCGCTGGGCGCCCGGCTTTGTCTCCGCCCGAGTGCTGCGTTCGTCCTCCTCAGGGTTCCTGGGTTCCGGGAGTCCTGCTCTCCGCGGAAGCTGTTCTGCTTCTTACCTCGATTTTCCGCTGGCTCGGCGGTCTGCCCGCCTACGCCACCAACATGTCTGGAGTTCGCGCTGTGCGGATCAGCATCGAGTCGGCCTGCGAGAAGCAAGTCCAGGAGGTGGGCCTAGATGGCACCGAGACGTATCTGCAGCCTCTGTCCATGTCACAGAATCTGGCGCGTCTAGCCCAGCGGATCGACTTCAGCCAGGGTTCGGGCTCCGAGGAGGAGGAGGCGGCGGGGGCGGAGGGCGACTCGCAGGACTGGGCGGGTGCCGGGTCCAGCGCGGACCAGGACGACGAGGAAGGTAGGGCTCATTGCTGCTGCAGCGCGACTGGCTGGGGCCCTAGAGGCCGCCTGCTGTCACTGCCCCTCCCGCTCGCGGCCAGATGCTGGCGTCGCTTAGTCACCCGCCGGGGCCGGGAGGTTCGAAAATGTCACCGGCCAGAGCCCGGGATTCCAGAAGCTGAGATAAGGAACCTAGCCATAGAGTAAGTTTGCAGGTTCGCTGACTTCCATTCCGGAAAAAGAATTTTCAGGACTGGTCAGAAAAAGCCATGGGAAGGGTTTATTAGGCAGAAATTTACAAGTACACTCAAAGAAGTAGAGTACGGGCCCTGAAAGGGGCGGGGGGGGGGGGTGACAGACATTATTTTCTGGAACTGGGGAACATTTATGCTTCTTTTGAGGTGGGGTGGGGCCACTAGGAAAAGGTGAACCACCCCCAGAAGGGTACTGACCCATTTTACAGGTATGAGCCGGATCTCCCCCCACTCCCGCCGTAATTTAAGCATGCTTTGAATTCTCTCAGCCTTTTTGTTTAGCTTAGGATCAGGTTTCTGCTGTTTACTTTCTCAATCCAGTATATAGACTTACAGTTCCTGAGAAATGTTGTGTGTGATGGGTCTGGGAGGGAATGGAGCCTAAATTTAACCAAGGGAATGCCCACATAGATCGCCTTACCTAACTTCGACTGGGTCCCAGAAGTTGCAAAATTAAAAATTCATTTTTTAGCTGTGATTTTATCACCTTTCTACTTATTTTATTTCTTCTATCCTACTTTGGGAGTCTTTTGAAAGTAACACTGTCGTGCAGTAATTATTTTGCTCATTGTAGTCTTCTTTAGAGCCAGTTTAGGACACTGCTTGACTATTTCTTGTCCTTCTGTAAGTCTTATTGAGTGGGAGCATTTGACACAATACACTGTCACTGGTGAAGCGTTTAAATTTTTTTTAATAGAACACCGGTAATGAGGCAGACTTAATGATTAAGAGCTCAGTAGCTCATATAGTGGTTGTGCTGCACATTAGTTATGTGACCTTGGGTGAGTTACTTTGCCCCTCCCTATGCAGTGTGGATGAGAGAGAGTAGCACCTACTGTAAAGTGGTCTGTGTTGACTGGAATAAGAAATGAAGTATAAGAGGTAGACAGGAGTCACATCATGTAAGACCAATGGGCCATGATAAGCATTTGGCTTTTATTAGAAGGACAGCTAGAAGCTTGGGGGAGCGGTAATTCTTTTTGTTTTATTTATTTGTTTATTTATTTTGGGGACAGGCTCTCCCTCTCTGGTTCCGGCTGGCCTTGAACTCACTATGTAGCCCAGGCTGGCCTCAAATTCTGGGTGATCCTTCTGCCTCAGCCTCCAAAGAGCTAGGATTACAGGTGTGTGCCACCACACCCAGCTTGAAGAAATAATTTTTTAAAGAGTTTACTTAACTAAAAAAAAAAAAAAAAAGATTTTACTTAACTTTGGAAGTAGAAGAGACCTGCTTAAGATAGGAAACAGACACAAAGGAAAATATAGCTATATTGATTTTATAAAATTTAAAGATAATGGAAAAAATGCCATACAGTAAAATGGTATCAGACTGGGAAAAGTATTTACAACATGTAAGACACATCTTGTTATTTAAAGAGTCTCTTGAAACTGAAAAAATAACTGATGGGGAAAATAGGTCAAAGACATAAACAGCTCATAAAGAAAAGACTTCAGATGCCAGTATGTAAAAGTAATGTCAGCTCAATCTCAGTAGCAGGGAAAGACAAATCAAAATATCAAGATGCCATTTTTATGCATAAAATTGGTAGAGATTTTAAAGATTGTTAATATCCAGTGTTGGGAATGTGAATTTGTACAGTACTTTTTAGAAGACAGTTTAGCAGTTTAATGTGCCAAAATTTTAAAGGTGCATCTCTTTTTATCCACTAACATTTTACCCAAGTATTTAAGCTCCAGAAATGTTGTTTATCTACATGGGCATATATTCAAGATTCTTACCACTCCTAGTTTTGCGGGAGGCACTCTGCATGTCTATTAAGTAGGAATGGTTGAGTATATTGTACATCCATGTTCCAGAATATCATATACTGTGTTAAGAGAATGAGGTGGGTCTGTATGTACTGACATGGAAGTGTCTCTAGGATATAGTAAGGGAGGAGGGGAGGACAAGTAACAGAAAAATGAGAATATACATATGTAAATACATTGGAAAACCTTTGAAAGGGGACACTCCAACTGTTAATAATGGTTATCCCTTGGGAAGGGGGACAGAGAATCAAGGGTAAGAATGAAGGACAGCCCAGGCTCCTAGGGCAGAGAAGCTCACCCAGTCCCAGCACCCAGAAGGAAGCTCCCCTGCCACCATCCAAGGCTCCAAGGGCAGAGAATCTCAACCAGTCCCAACACCTGCAAGGAAGCTCCTACCAGGCTCCTAGGGCAGAGAAGGTGAGCGGGTCCCAGCACCCAGAAGGAAGCTCCCCTGGTGCCATCCAAGGCTCCTAGGGCAGAGAAGATGAGCTGATCCCAGCACCCGGAAGGAAGCTCCCCTGCTGCCATCCCAGGCTCCAAGAGCAGAGAAGCTCAGCCAGTCCCAGCACCTGAAAGGAAGCTCCCCCACCACCATCCCAAGCTCCTAGGGCAGAGAAGGTGAGCCCCGTGGGTGCCAGAAGCACCCCCTCCTGTGGAAATGAGAAGAGACGTAAACAAGTCTCAAAAACAGACTTCTGGATCACCTACAGGAAACCCAAAGGGAAACCAGATGGAATAATCTGATACTTAACCACCTGGACTTTCTGAACTGGCAACAAAAGAGGATCTGGGAAAAATGAAATCAGAAATAGTTTCTCAGATAACAGGAGAAATTGTGCTCCTAGTGCAAGACATGATTAATAAATCTAGAGAGGACACAGATAAAAAAATAGAGGATCTGAGGAACATGATGGAATCCCAACATAGGAAACAAATGGAATCCATAAAACAGATACAAACAGATTTCCAAGAGATTAAAATCTCCATCCAAAGTCTACGCAGCAGAATGAACCAATGTGAGGATAGAATTTCACATATAGAAGATAAGATTGCAATTAGTGAACAGGAAAATAAAAATTGCTTTAAAATTGTAAGGGAATGCGAGAAATCAATCCAGCAGCTGCTAGACGATGCAAAGAAGAATAACATAAGACTGATTGGAGTCAATGAAGAAAGAGAAGAGAGTGCAGATGACATAAAAAAACTGTTCACACAAGTGATGGCAGAAAACTTCCCAAGGAGGGAAAAGGAACTTGACATACAGATAAGTGAGGCAAATGGGACTCCAGCTAGCCTTAATCAAAAAAAATCTACACATGGGCATATAATAGTTAGGATTCCACAAATCCAACAGAAGAACAAAATTCTACAAGCAGTGAGAGAAAAGAAACAAATCACATACAAAGGAAAGCCCATCAGAATTACAGCAGACTTCTCAATGCAAACCCTCAAGGCAAAAAGAGCTGGGAGTGATGTATTTCAAGCCCTAAAGGAAAACAGCCTCCAACCCAGATTGATGTACCCTGAAAAACTATCTTTCAAAATGGATGGAGAAATAAGATACTTTCATGACAAAGAGCACCTCAGGAACTTCATGAATACCAAACCGGCACTCCAAAACATTTTAGACAATACCCTAGGAAAAGACAATGAGGATCACAACCCCAGGAAACCCAGCAGAATGAATCCATTGGGCATGACAAATTAAACCCAAAGAGGGAGAATCCAACAAAAAGAAAAAGTCATGACAAGGCTTTTAAAACTTTTAACTTCATCTCCCTAATGAGTGTATAATTCAGTCTTATTATTGTACTGATTAGTATTTTTCTGATTCTAGAGTTGCACACCATTCCTTGTGCTATACTGGCTATTTATCATCTTCTTATGTCTACATTTTAATTGGGTTGTCTATTAATGAGCTCTAAGAATTCTTTATATATTCTGGTCATAGGTTATATGTATTGTAAATATGATCTGTTTAAGGACTACTTTTCATTTTAATGATGTCATTTAAAGTTCTAAATTTTGATGGAATCCCATTTATCAATTTTTCTCTTTTATACATCATGTTTTTTATATCCTAGGTAGTTCTTGCCTACCCTGAATTCATAAATATTTTCCCTTATAATTTCTTCTTAAAGTTTTATACTTTTAAGCTTTCATATTTAGGTTCATAGATGCTTTCAAGTTATTTTCATGTATGGAAATAAAGGGTTGAGGTTAATTTTTTATATACGGATACCAGGTGTTCTAGTGCCATTTGCTGCAAACACTATCTCTTCCTTGGCTCTTGAGTTGAGTTTATATTCTATAAAATGCTAATGTTAAATAATTTTCGAAACTCAGTGGACCATGTATGTGTGGTTCTATTTCTAGATTCTCTGTTTTATTCAAATGATCTATATGTCTTTCCTTACACCAACACTACCTTGATTACTATAGCTTTAGAAGAAGTCCTAAAATTAGATACTAAACATCTTCCAACACTGTTTTTGGTTTTGTTTTTGTATTGTTTTTAATTTTTCTAGGTCCTTTGTACTCCTACATAACTTTTAAAGTTCAATATCCAATTCTTCATTTATAGCAAGTATACACAGACCTGAATTTTTATATATACCTTGTGTTTTCTAATCCTGCTAAATTCAAATACAAGTTCTAGGGGCTCCTAGAGATTTCTTAGTATTTTCTGTGTAGATGATCATTTCATCTACATATAAAGATTTTGCTTCTGCTGTGCTGATCCTATCCTAATTGTGTCATTTTATTGCCAGACTATTTTGGTGGGGACTAGGTTTCAAAGTTTAATGGACAGATAAAGAGTAAGCATTTCTGCCCTTGTTCCCCACCTTAAGGAGAAAGCACTGTGTCTTCTCCATTCATATAAGGCATTCTCACTTGAAGTATGGAGTACATGTCTTTAATCTGTTGAGAAGTTTCTGTTCTACTTCTACTCTCCTGATAGCTTTGACCATGAACAGCTGTAGAATTTAGTCCAATACTTTTTCTCCAACTAGTGACAGGATCATACGGCTTTTTCCTTTCCTCTGTTTAAATGATGACTTTTGGGGTTGGATCTTACAGTGCTGAAGCAACACTGCCATCCCTATAACAAAACCACTTTCTACATCCTGCCAGATCTGGCTTCCAATAGTTTGTTTTGTTAAACAAATTTCTACCTATGTTCATACTTTTTTCTTCTATTATCTTTATCCAGTTTTAGGATTAGCACAATGTTGAGTTCCTAAAATGAGGGGAGAAGTGTTCCTTCTTTTTTCTGCTTTAATTGTTTGATATAATTTATCAGTTAAAATGTATATGAGCCTGCTGTTGTCATATAGGTAGGTTTTCAAGCTAGGAATATACTTTCTTTAATAGGTGCTATTCAAATTTTATATTTCCTCCAAAGTTAGTTTCATTAATTTGTCTTCCAAGGTACTTCTTAGAAGTTGTCAAATTTATTTCAAAAAAGATTTTTGTAATATGCTTTCTATATCCTTTTAAATTCTGTAAAATCTGTGGTAATGTCTCCTAGATCTTAATATTGTAATTTAAAAAATGTATAACTGATATTGTGTAAGAGGAAGAAAAGGTCTAAAAGACCAGGGGAATTGGGAAGAATAGGGGAAGGGAAAGGAAAAAATATGAAAAGAGGAAAAAAAATGGAAACAAGGTCTTTGCAAATAGGGAAGGGTG
This sequence comes from Heterocephalus glaber, assembly GCF_053883595.1. Lineage (NCBI taxonomy): Eukaryota > Metazoa > Chordata > Mammalia > Rodentia > Bathyergidae > Heterocephalus > Heterocephalus glaber. Next base: position 10,255,488 of record NW_028258294.1, read on the forward strand.
GAGGGGTTGAAGGAAGGGCAAGGGAAGGGGAAAAAACAAGAACCAAGATACTCATGTAAAGGCACAAGATCCCAATGATGAATGTAACTGTATTTTATACTGAAAATATACCAATAAACTTAATGGGAAAAAAAAATGAAGGACAACTTTCACTTTTTATCTCTAATCATTTATAGATTGAACCCTATACAGTGAGCATTTTAAAAAATGAAAGAAATTGAAAGCAAGACATCCTAATATGGCTAATATCAATGCTGCCATTTTTGGCCTTATACTTTGCTGCATTTTGGAAATTCTGTAGTTTTTCAGGTTCTAAAAGCTGAAAGAAAACCGGTTATGAAAATTCTTGCATAACCCAAATTATAAATAAAGAGCAAAATAAAAGATAGATAATAGGAAGTAGAGAGATCTTTCTCAAATGGGAAGGGGATCAAGAGATGGAGGGAGAGGAAAGAGGAGAGAAAGGGTTGGAAAAAGGAATTAAGATGTGTTAATGTTCTAATGACAGAGTTAACCTATGGAAAGTCGACATCCAGTTTGTTTTACCATAGTAGAAATGCTAATTTAAATGTTAACAAAGATTCAAAAAAGAAAGAAGGCAATGGAGTAAAGAGGGATAATTTATTTATTTTTTTATTTTTTTTTGATATCAGGGATCGAACTCGGGTCCTTGCACTTGCACAGCAGCCAGTGAAACCACTGAGCTAAATCCCCGGCCCAAGAGGAATAATTTAAAATAAAAATTATTATTTCTTTTTTAGTAGTATGTGTCTTAGTTACTTTTCTCATTGCTGAGACAAAATACCTGACACTCAAAGTTAAAAAAAGGAAAGGTTTACTATAGCTCACAGTTGTAGCAGTTTCAGTCCATAGTCAGCTGACTCCAAGGCAGGGTGACATCACAGAGGTAATCACAGAGGAGAAACCGTTCACGGCAAGCAGGCAAGAGACAGCGAAGCAGCAAGCAGCGAAACAGGAGAAGCAGCAGGGTCAAGCCTGTCTCTCCCTTTTATTCCATCCAGTCTATAAAGCTTGATTGGTGCTGCACATACCCAGGGTGGAGAACTCTTAATCCCAGCATCACACCCTTAATCCACATTCACATAACCTAATCTAGCCATCTTCAAAACTCCCCACCTATAATCACATGAGGCTTTGAGGGGACATCTAGATAAAACCCATAACAGTATTTTAAAGCTCTGAATGTGTCTCCTATCTTCTAGTCAGTGTAACTAATATTTTTGTTTCTTTATTCTCTCTCTCTTCAGGGTTGGTAAAATTTCAGCCTTCCCTTTGGCCCTGGGACTCTGTGAGGAACAATTTAAGAAGTGCCTTGACAGAGATGTGTGTCCTCTATGATGTTCTCAGTATTGTTAGGGATAAAAAGTTTATGACACTGGATCCTGTCTCTCAGGATGCACTTCCTCCAAAACAGGTATTCATGAACTTTAATCATAGTTTTTTATTAAGTCCCATCTTTTGGTTGTGCATCTGTTGTTCCCTTTTCCTTTCTTACAAAAAGAAGTCCAGATGAAGTTATAAAAGCTAACTGATCCAAAGCAAAGGCACAAAACTATCTCCGTTGTCTTTCTGTGACCTTTGGAAGAGTTATGATTCATTAATAATATATGACTTTAAAAGTTCCCAAATCTTAATAAATTCTTACACACTGAATCACATTTCACAAAAACGGAATGATGCACTGGCTTTGGGGTTACATGAGCTGGGTTCAAATCCTGCCTCTGCCCTTACTAGCTGTGTGGCCATAAGTAAATTATTCTCTCTGAATCTCAGTTCTTCCCTTCAAATCCCCACTACCATTTTGGTAGGGACCGGTTTAGTTAGGTCAAATTATGAAACATACTGAAAGATGGTAGAATTGTTGATATATAGTTCAGTATTTGACGATGAAAGAAAAGCAGCAGAACGAATTGGAGAACAAAGAGTCTGAAGTCAAGGGAATTACTTAGGAGGTCCTTAGGACAACAAGTACCAAATGAGTCATGGAGAGGATGCAATGATTAGAACCCATTTGTAAATAAAATGAATGAATATAATTATCATATAGTACTGTTTTTGGAGTCAAGGAACACTATGCAAAGATGTCATAGAATTCATTAAATCTACTTCCTTCATTTTGCAGAGAAGAAACTAAAGCTTATAGAGATTTGTGATCGCCTCAGGTTACAGTCAAGCCAGTACTTAGAGGGCCAAGACTAGAATTTAGGCACTCACAGCATATCACCTTTTCCGCCATTCTCTCCTTTTTTTTTTTAGAAAGCAGTCTCCAAGGATTTAAGATCTCCCAAGATTTTTTTTTTTCTGGCGGTACCGGGGATCGAACTCGGGACCTTGTGCTTCTGAGGCAGCTGTGGTGCCACTGAGCTAGTTCCCTGGCCCCAAGATCTCCAAGAATTTTTAATTAGGTTTCCTAATACATTCAAAAGATAATTGTGGAATTTCTATGAAGCTTTTTATGGTCTTTTGTCTCTTACGTAGCCAGGAAGCCTCCTTTTATCAGACTTGGTTTTTCAGAAGTGTATCTATTTAATAACATACAAGTTAGTGATGATTGTGAATATATACACTTTTATGCACTACATAGATTTTTATTTGTGATGAGTTTCAAAAATCAGTATTCAGTGAAGCATACTTAATGCTGCATAATTTCAGCCTTAATTTCAAAAGTATTTCACTAAGTTGTAACATAAGATAATCTTATACTCATTGAAATCATTTATTTATTGAGTAAACATTATGTTCCAGGCGTTGTTGTAGTGTCTGTGTGTGCAGAGGTTTCTGCCATCACATAAGTTACATTCATACAGGGAATAGAGACTTTAGTCAGAAGAATAAGTGCTACAAAAAGGTATACATAGTGTTGGGGTGGGGGTTACAGCACATAAAGAGAGGAATGGCAGTGCTTAAGAGGGGATCCTAAACCAACTAGAGTTGGTGCAGTGGGAAGATCTTATTTCTAGGCCATTGTGTTTTTGGTTTAACAGAAATCTGTGTGACTTGACCAAAGAAATAAGTTAAGGTTGATTATGTATTTATGGCAGCGTTAGGGATAAGGTTGTTTTTCAAAAGCATTGTTATGTATACTTCACCCTCTTTAATTCCTAAATTTTCCCTTGACTGTTTTGTTATTGAGAAAATGTGTGGTCTTAAATTCATCTAAAAATAATAGAGAACTCCTTTTTTGATGGTTTCTGATAGAATCCTCAGACATTGCAGCTGATATCTAAAAAGAAGTCACTTGCTGGGGCAGCACAAATCCTGCTGAAGGGGGCAGAAAGACTGACTAAATCAGTTACTGAAAATCAAGAAAACAAGTTACAAAGAGACTTCAATTCTGAGCTTTTGAGATTAAGGCAACACTGGAAACTTAGAAAAGTTGGAGATAAAATTCTTGGCGATCTGAGCTACAGAAGTGCAGGTATAGATAATTGTTAAAAGCTATACTTTTCTGTAAGTATGTTCAGGTAATTGTAATATTGTACATACTTCCATACTGTGTTTCTTGGCTACTTTTTTTTTTGAGACAGGGTATTCCTGTGTAGCTCAGACTGGCCTTGAACTCACGATGTATCCCAGTCTGGCCGCCAGCTTGCAGCAATCCTCCTGCCTCATCCTCCCAAGTGCTGGAATTCCAGGCTTACACCACCACACCCGGCATACTTCTTACATTTTCAAAATTTTATTTTTGTACACGAAAACCAAAACCATTCTTTATCACAACCCTATAATAAATAGCCTAGTTTTAATTTTAAAACCTTTTAGGTACATGTAACAGAAACTTCAGAGATCAAGTTGGTAAGTTTCGCAGCTCAGTGAGTTTAGAGCTTTGAATGCCAAGAGATGAGACAGAGTCCTGGCTGGAAAAGTTGAGATAATAATACTAGACTGGTATCTAAAAAGATTCATTTGCCAGAGCAAGCCGTCAGTATCCTAAACTTAAAAGAGGGTACTTTGAGGTGTTTAAATTAAATACTGGGGAATCTAAATGCCTCAGAATTGATGTGAATTGGGAAGTTTTGAATTCTGCAGATAAAATCAAATTGCAAAGATAAATTCAAGAGAATGAAGCCATTTTTACATTTAAAATGGGATTTGAGGAAGCAAGGCTTTCTGATTTTAGACATTTTAAGTTCTTTCCTACAAATAATTATGTGCAAATACTTTACTTAATTTCTCTGTGGGATGATCACTCATGATTAGGAAAGGATTCAGGTTTTTTTTGGTACCGGGGATAAAACTCAGGACTTTGTGCTTGCCAGGCAGGTGCAGTGCCACTGAGTTACATCCCCAGCTCAGGATTCAGTTTTTAACTATAAGAAGATCTTGAATATTTTCCCTTGTTATAAAAAAGCAGTTACACTTAACTACCCATTTCCCATAACAAACTGACCCAAACTTCTGACCTGTACAAAAACACATCACGTAAAGGCCAGGGATTTAGCTTAGTGGAGCTGCTGCCTGCCTCGCACACGCAAGGTCCTGAGTTCAATCCCCTGTACCAAAAAAAAAAAAAAAAATCACCTAAGTCTAGAAACTAATTGAATAAGGAATATTGTACGCACTTGTTTTTGTCTTTCTGTTGCTGGATTTCGAATACCTCAGTTATGTGCTGTTACAGAGGCTGAGTTCTACAATTCACGGCTAAGGCTTGAGTCTGAGGAATTATTTTCTAGAATCACACTCATGTTTATCAAAACTCCAGTTAGAATACAACTTGGATGGCCCACAGAGTTTACATTATTATTATACCAGTAGACTAAGGGGTGTTCACTTTTTTTAAGATATTAACTTCTTTCCCTGCTTCCTTTTTCCCCTTGCTCACCACTCTTCATACCCCTTTCCCAATGTGCAGTTTATATTCAGTGATGTGGATGTGAAGTATTATATACTTAGTAGTGTATGTTAATACATTAATTTTTTATTTTCTTTTATTTAATACCCCATTAGGATCTCTCTTTCCTCATCATGGTACATTTGAAGTAATAAAAAACACAGATATCGATCTGGATAAGAAGATACCAGAAGATTACTGCCCTCTTGATGTCCAGATTCCTAGTGATTTAGAAGGGTCTGCATATATAAAGGTATTTATCGAAGTATTTATAAAATAATTTCTTATTAATCACCCAAAGCTAATTTGCTAACTTTTTAAAAATGTTTTTATATTCATACAGGTGTCCATTCAAAAACAGGCTCCAGACATAGGTGATCTTGGCACAGTTAACCTCTTCAAACGACCTTTGCCCAAATCCAAACCAGGTATAGTTATGTTCTGTCCCCTAAATTTGGTCTTAACTTACATTTGCCAATAAATTAAAGATAAATATACATGGGAAAAAATAGATGCTTTAGAGTAAGAGTAATGGAAATAGTATTCTTGTTTTTGCTTTTTTTTTGGTACTGGGGCTCGAACTCAGGACTTTGTGCTTGCGAGGCAGGCATCAGAACCACTGAGCTAAATCCCCAGCCCCTCAGTACTCTTGTTTTTTGAGACAGGATCTCACTATGTAGTTCAGGCTGGCCTTGAACCCATTATGTAGCCCAGGCTGCCCTTGAACTCATGGTAATCCTCCTGCCCCAGCCTTCCAAGTGCTGGGATTACAGACATGTGCCGCCATGCCTGGCGGAAGTAATATTTTTATAGTATAAAATAAACCACTAGTAAAAAGCTGTGCAAATTTTTTTTAGACTGAGCTTATTTAGTATATTTCTCCATGTAAATGAAGTGAGGTTTTCATATCTTAGGAAAAATATGCGGTAATACAGTGGTTTCTGAATGTATGTCTTATAGTCACCATTTAAGGTGGTTAATACATAATATGCTTAGATAATTGCATATATGTATATACCTCTTGTCTTTCAGGTTCCCCACATTGGCAGACAAAATTAGAAGCAGCACAAAATGTTCTCTTGTGTAAAGAAATTTTTGCACAGCTCTCTCGGGAAGCTGTTCAAATTAAATCACAGATCCCTCATATTGTGGTGAAAAACCAGATTATCTCTCAGCCCTTTCCAAGTAAGAGCAACCAACCCTTTGAGAGTATAAATGAGACTTTGTGGTGTGGAGAAACAGAACAAGAGAGTAGCTATTTGAATGTGTGGAAGAATTTAAAGAGCAAAGAGGTGGTAGGCTATTCATAATGGCAACTGGTAAAGCATGTCACAGAAGCTATGCTGCTAGTTCTATTCTGAATCCCAAATAGTATAACTTTTGGATTTTAAAACAATGCATGTTAAAAATTTATACTAGGTATGGCTACTTTTCATTATAATTGCTTTGAAGGGAAGATTTTTCGGGGATCCTGCCTTAAGTAATTTTAAAAATGTTTATTCATAATATTTCTAGATTTGTTGAAACTGGACTTTTCTTAGTCAAAAGCAATTAGACTTACCATGGACATCAGTTTTTAGATAGCTGTGCCTTTTTTTGAGATGGTCTCATTATGTAGTCCATGCGGCCTTGAACCTGCCTCAGCCTCCTGAGTGCTGGGATTATAAGCACCACACCTGGTTTCTTCTTTTGCAGTTCCAGGGATTAAACCCAGGGCCTTCACACTGAGCTACATCTCCAGTCCTTTTTATTTTTTTATTCTTAAACCAGAGTCTCAGTGAGTTGTGCAGGCTGAGGTCAAACTTTCCATCCTCCTGCCTCTGCCTCCCAAAGTGCTCAGATTACAGGCATGGATCACCAGCCTAGCTAATGTACTTTTCTTTTTTTAAATACATTTTTAGAACTTTCTGCTTAGGTTTTATGAAGGGAACAGGAACAGGGAAGGATATCTTTCTTCTACATGATAAGACCAGCCTGAATTACAGAGCAAGACCTTTTCTAAAAAGAAAAAGAAAAGAGAAAAAGAATCAATAGCAACAAAAAAACTAGGTGCTACATGGTAAGACTAAATATAAATTTCATATTTAAAAAATTAAAATGTACCTTCTGTTCATCAGTCTTCAGCCAGAGCTCAAGGTCAGCAGCTATATTTTATGTCAACAGAATTTTAATTGTTAAAGTACATGGACATTTATTATATTCATGAATGGTTGTTTTGTTATAAAAACATTAATGATGATGCCTGATTTTCAAGTTTAGAATGTCTTTTGAGAATTATCTGAGATTATATTTCATGAAGATAGTTTGTGCCAGTCTGTATTTTACGTTATTTGCCTCTGTCCTTCTTTTTACAAATAGATTTGCAGTTATCTATTTCTTTGTGCCATTCTTCAAATGATAAAAAATCCCAAAAATCTGCTACTGAGAAACAAAGTCCAGAAGACCACCTCTATGTCCTAGAGCATAATTTACATCTACTGATTAGAGAGGTAATGAAATAAATCTTGTGGGTTTTGGGGTTTTTTCCCCTTTTTTGCATTGTGATAAGCTTATACAGGGCAGTGAATATGCACAACCTCCCTCCTGTGGCTTGATTATTCATGTAGCAATAACATTTACTACCTTATCTGAAAACCCTTACAGTGTGCTGGGGAAAACAAATAATTAGAATACAGTCCCTGTTCCCAAACATTCTGTCTAGTGGTAGAAATGTGCTAGTCTCAAAATAGTAAAGGTCTAAGAAACATATGCTAAAGGATATAGAGGGAAAGGTGATTCTGATTGGGAGAAAATGTCTTGCCCTAGGAGTGACATGAGGTAAAAATATGTCTTGCTATAGCTGTGAACAGAAAGGTTGAGGTACTTCAGGACATATTCTATTTCTAAGTCATTGAAGCTGTGTTTACAGAGTGTAGATTCACAGTTTAGGTTAAGTTCAGAAGAGACTTGGTTCAGTTGATTGTGATAGTATGAAAGCCATTGTTATTAAAAATCTCTTTAGAGGGTTCTGATAGGCAGTCAGGTTTTTGAACCTCGAATCTGGTATATAGTGGAATAACTGTCTACTGATAGTATGTGTTCTCTTGATGAGACTCAATGAAGAATATCTTTTGTATTTAAAACTAAAAATTACAGCTTCATAGGGACCATTCTCTGTAAATTTGCATTATGCATGATTTAGTGAATGCTAATACTTACCTCTGTGTCAAGATTGCTTTTATATGTAGTTCAAATCCATTGCTTTCAGTGTTTCCAAAATGTAAGCAGTGCTGTGATTAAATATCCCATATTATTTCTACATAAGTATAGGTCATTTAAAATAGTTTCTTTTTGGATCAACTGGAAAAAAAAGCATGACTTTTGAAATCTCTGAATGGCTTGGTTCTCAGTATTATTCTTTTTGAATTTATTTCTTACTAATGTAGTTTTTAAGACTTTTTTTCTGAAGTGTTATGTAATTTTTTAGCATGGGTAGATGGGAGTGTCACTTGTATGTTATCGTACAGCTGACATGTACTTTTTATCTATTTATTACCATAGTAGTTTCATGCTGTGTATGTACCATAACCAAGCTATTGCCTATGAGAAACATGTAAGATAATGTATTTATAGCCATTGTTACAAGTTATAATGTATTTTTCTATCTTTTTTTATATGTATGTTATATAACAGTCAAAAATAATTTTTTTTTTCTTGATTGAGAAAAGGATACAAAATGCAAAATCCACGGTTTTGATAACTGGAAATAGCCAATTGTTTTGCAGTACTTTATTATACTGGGTGTCTTGTCTTTTGGGGGCTTTTAGTTAGCTAATGAATGAATACATTAGACAGTTTTGTGTTTTAGTTGGGATTTTACATAGCTTGCATTTTAATTCTTTGGTTCTTTGCTGTTTCTATTAACCCATAGCATTATTTTAATAAATGTTATAATACCAAGAATAAGTAAATAAATAAAAAATAAAAATAAAATAGTTGTTTTTGTTAGTTTCATAAACAGACCTTGAGTTCTATCATGATGCCACATCCAGCAAGTGCACCTTTTGGCCACAAGAGAATGAGACTTTCAGGTCCTCAAGCTTTTGATAAAAATGAAATCAACTCATTACAATCCAGTGAAGGGCTTCTGGAAAAGATAATTAAACAAGCAAAGCATATTTTCCTGAGGAATAGGTAAGGATAAAGAAAGTTGCTATTTTTCTTTGAAATTGAAGGGTTTTTTTTTTTCCTGTATTGTTTCATGTATGTTATTTTAACCTTTTTTTCCAAAGAAAAGAAGATGGCTACAGTATAAGTTTATGGTGGTACACTGGGTCCTTTCAGGTATAGAGAAGCCTTAGATCTATTGCCAGTTTAACTTAATGTATTGTTTCTAACACTGCACTAAAATTTCACAAAGACAGCTGACTAGGAATGTGCCTTAAGACACCATACCTTTTTTTTTTTGGTACTGGAGATTGAACTCAGGGCCTTGTGATGTGCTCTGCCACTGAGCTGTATCACTAGCTTCATACTTTTTTTAGTGAGCCATAAATAAGGTACTTATTCCTGAACTGATTTGAGTCTTTTTGAACCTTTCTGTAATTTTTGCTTGTTAAATATTTAAGGTCTAAAAGGTACTTTCCTGTATGTTGACTTCACTCCTGCTCTTTGGGGCAGACAGTATTAACTCTATTTTTACTGATGAGAAGATTGAGGGTTAGGGAGGTTAGGCAACTTGCTCACAGTTACACAACTAAAAGTAACAAAATCAGGATTAATTCCCAAGTCTATGTAATTCCAAGACTTTTTTTTTTTTTACTTTACCTTGTTAACCCTAACCCTAACCCCAAGTAATCTTTCCTGAGTGGCACAAAATGAATGGAGTTAAAAGCTAATGAGTTCATCATGAATTGTTATAATCAGAAGTGTGTGTTTTAAGGTGAATCTGAAACCACCACATTAGTGCACAAGAGATTCTTAGAACTCTACCTTACTTCACTGTCTTTGATTTTCAAATGGTGATATTGTCAAAAAGTAGTTGTGTAGTTTCCAAATTTTTATAAAATTCCTTAGCGATTTGAATCCTTTCATTTTGTATGGTGACTTTAAAATTTTTAACTTTTTTTTTAAAGAACTGCTGCAACCATTGACAGCTTAGCAAGTCGCATTGAAGATCCTCAGATACAAGCTCATTGGTCAAATATCAATGATGTTTATGAATCTAGTGTTAAAGTTTTAATCACATCACAAGGTTATGAACAAATATGCAAGTAAGTACAAAAGTAAAAGCTACACATTCAATATGTTAAGTTGCTTGTTAAATACTTGTGTTTCCTAAGTGATTACATTAAGCTTTTGGTTTTTATTTACTAGGATGCCATAACATTCCAGTAAATTTTATTAACTGTGAAGTGTTTGTAAGAATGAGAGGTAAGAATGTCTAAAATAGTCTCTTATTAGGTAAATATCACAGATTTGAACTACATAGAAAAATGAATCCCATCATTCAACAAAACGTTGCTTCACTTCCTTAGATTCCAGTCTTCTTCAGTTCTTACCTCCAGCGTGTGGGGAGTCGATTGTATTTGAAGTGAGAAGTGCCATTTATATTAGAGTCTATCCTGTCCGTGTTGTGCCTAAAGCAGCCTAAGTATTGTGGCTCTCTCTTAACCTGATGCTGACCCTAGATCTAATCCAATTCATGATTGTGTCCTTTTAACCAAGTTGATAGCTGCATGCATGTTTATGAAGTGGCAAAATGATTTTTATCCCAGCATTCTTAGAGGCCCAGTCTACTTGATTTACATTCATACATGATAAGTTAATAAAGTTAGCTAGAAACCATGAGATGGTATTTTGGTCCTCTGTTTGAGTCTCTTTGAAATTTAACAGCTAATGAGATACAGATGAGTCCCTTCCCCAAGTTAGTCTGCGAGAGCCACCAACAAAGATTTGTCAGTGTCTGTGAGTACTTTCTATTCAAGTTGTAACTGCTTTATTTCAGACAGACCTAACTAGCCACTGTGGGCTAGACCCAAGACCAAAGTAACTGGAATTCTGGTTACAGAACCCAATGTGAATTCTCTGAAGAAAGTTTAGTAATAATTTAGCCCTGACAGAATCATGAGTTGAGGAGTAATAGAATATACTTTTCATCTTTTATAGCTCATGTGAATTCATTCTACTTAGGGTTGAAAGTGGTTCTCAGAACTCCCCAAGAATAATCATGTTAAACAGGTTTATGCACGTCTGTCTATGAAAGTCTATGTTTATAAGCATATACATCCCACCCACATCCTATTTACTTTGCACAGCTTGTGTGTTGTTTAAAAACTTGAGATATAATTCATATAATAAAATTTTAATTCTCTACTATGTAACCATAATCACTAATTTCAAAACATTTCTATCACCCCAAAAGGAAACTATGCATATTAGTGGTCATTCTCACTTTGTGTACTTTTTTTACTCAGTAATGCTATATTGGCAAAATAAACACTCCGTATCACCACATACAGTTCTACCTCATTCTGTGTGTTTATGTGTGTGCGTGAGAGAGACAGAGACAGTGAGAGAGGGAGGCTGGGGATTGAACTGAGGTCCTTATCACAGAGTTACATCCCCAGCCCTTTTTTTATTTTTATTTTGAGATATGGTCTCTAAATTGCTAAGTTTCTCAGGGTATTTTTGAACTTTCAGTCCTCCTGCCTTAGCTGCTCAGTGTTAGGATTACAAATGTGGCCTTCACACCCAACTCATTCTTTTTTAACCCCTTCTATGTTCCATTATATGTGTTGAAACTTTTAATCTTCTACTGAGAATTTTCGCTGGGTACCAGCAAAGTAATTTGTACATGTGCAAGTATATCTATTTATAGGAAAAAGTCCTTATGAATATAATTGCTGGGTCAAAAGATTAGGACATTTCACTTTTTTACTAGTGTTACAAAATTGTTCTAAGTGGTTGCCACAAGTATGCTCCCACCAATAGTGAGTAATAAGAATTCCTGTTCCTTCACCCTGTTGTTTAAAAAAAAATCATAAGCCAAGCATGATAGCACAGGCTTTATTCCCCACACCTGGGAGGCTGAGGCAGGAAGAGCAAGAGCTTGTGGCCAGCCTGGACCACATAACAAGACCCTGTCTCAAACAAAGCAAAACAAAAAAGCTTTTTAAAAATTTGGTTAGAGTTATGTCTTTTCCTCTAAGTCTCCTGAGTTTTGTGATAACTTTGAAAAAAAGCAATATAAGTTATAATTCATCAAAATGGCAACCTTTTGTACACTATTGTCAAAATGCTTTATTCCCAAATATTTACTACAAAACAATTAAAAGTGAGGTATTATGGAATTATGGAAAGACACAGTATGACTTTTTTCTGCATTTTTTCATCAAGATTATTTGGTTTGGAGAATAAAGTTTCTTGTACATGTTATATGGTAAGACTTTTTAAGTTGTTTCAGAAGAGTGCAATAGAATGAATGTTATTTATTGACTATTTTATGAGTTTTTTGCCCTAAGACAAGTTACTAGAGTATACATAACTCTGACTTGCTGACAATTTCAGAGGAAGAGGGTAAAGAGTTAACTTCTTTCTATATGAGAATTTGACCTTCAGTTAACTAGCTCTAGTTCCTGGAAAACCTAATAAGGAAAGATTTTATTTATATTATTATGCAACATTGCTTATGGTAAAAATAATCTCAAACTGGAAAAATGCATCTAGGTTTTTACATACTGATTGGATGCCTTTGGGCTCCACTAAATGGAGTGACTTTTAAAACTGGGCATGTCTCTTAAGGAGCACCTGGAAACCATGCCTGTGGAGCTGTAGGAGCTCCATGATCCTGGAGAATGAGATCTCCTCCTGTGAGGTCTGCCATGGAAGAAAAGCATCTGGTGTTGGTCTGCTAAGTGTGACCTGGTGCTCAGTATATTGGGATAGTCCACGGTGAGGCTGTTTAGTTGAACCTAGCTAGACCTTTCCCCTCCCCGGTGAATGTTAGTGTAGGTTATTAAAATTGTTTTCTTTTTCCTGATGTTAAGGTTTAATGTTTGTGGCATTGTGCAAGATAATTTTGAATTTCTGATTTTTGGAATATATTTATAAAGGTCCATTCAGCTTCAGTTGAATATAGGAGTTGAACAAATCCGAGTTGTACACAGAGATGGAAGAGTAATTACACTGTCTCATCAGGAGCAGGAGCTACAGGATTTTCTTCTGTCTCAGGTATTGGTTGTAGACCACAGGTTTCTTTTCAGACTACAAGTCTTAAGCCCTTTTCTTTCATAACTCTTTAAAGAACAAATTGAGTAAGAAAAATGTAGTAAATGAATTAAGAAGAAAAATTTTTTCTGCATTACATTTAATTACTAATACATATTTTGCAACCTATCAGAAAATTGAAAGTATTGGTAAACTATTCTATATTTATTTCCATTTACTTTGTGTTTAAAATGAAGGACCATTTCTGAGACAGGCAAATTTTTTGTTTCTTATGGTTGTTAAGGTTTACAGCCTCTCCAGTTCTAGGCAGTGAAAATCCCAACAGGACCAGTGAAAATCTCCAGGACCAGGAGTGGAGAGCCATTAACCCAAGAAAAAGAGATCACATATATTATCCATAATTATAATGGAATATTTTAATTTTTAGCCCTAGGAAAGAGTTCCTTATATTACAGGACAGTATAGAAAGTACTGGGCTCTAGTCCCTGCTGTACCACAAACTTAACTGTGTGACACTGGACAGATTTCTGATGCTTTCTGTCCACATCTGTAAAATAGTGCTTTTCCTATCCTCTTCATGAAGTTGTAATCTAGTGAAATGCTGACTTTTGGTGGAAAGAGTAGGTTTTTGAGATGCTAATATAAGGTAATATTTTTCTGCATAAAGTTAAGAATACACACACAAACACAACAGTGCATCCCAGAAGGAATGATATTCTATATTGATTTGCTTTTGCTTCTTTGGTGCTAAATACTTGTAAAATGAATTTGTGAAGGATGGCAGCTTTTAGCCGATTGCATTCTAAGTGTCTTTGGTCAGCTTAAGCATACACAAAAAATGCACTGAAATGTTATTGGTAGCTCCCAGAATCAATGGGAGGTCTAGACATAAAGTTGCAAATAGAAAAAGATCAAAGGAAGCTGGGTAAATAGCAGTGTTGCTATCCTGGCACTACTACCTTCACTGCTAGTGCAAAATGAGTTCAGCTAGGGTCCAAATAAGATCTAGGTGTTATGTTCAAGAGGGTGTATTTATGAAGGATCTGTCTACCAAGTTGTGCATATAAGAGAGCCACCAGGGATAGTACGGTAGCCTGCTGTTGAAGTAATCAGGTAACCAGGCTCCAAGGTTTTAGTAGTCACCAGTCCTAGGTCAAGGTTGAGGAGAGGAACGAATCATAGGAACACTAATCAAAAGAGCCATGTACAGTAGACCACCTTGAGAAGACCAGCAGCCTTTTATCAAGAGATATAGCCAGTCTAGATAACCTTCAGGAAAAGTACTAAGGGAATAAATACCCTGACCTTACATTCTTCCTTGCCAGCTTCCTGGCTCCCATTCTGTAGTTCTCTGTAGTTACATGGGTGGCTATTACCTGAACCAACCCTAAGCCTGAGGACATAAGAAGCTGTTAAGCCAACAGTTCAGCCTCAGGGCAGAGAACATGGTAGAGACTGAATTTGAAGGGGCAAATGGAAGCTATTCAGCACATAGGCTACTTTTAGTGTTGCTCCACATTCAGCGATCCAGGTGGGAGGCTGCAGCTGGCCATTTAGGTCACGTTCCTGTCCTCAAGCTGCCAGTGGACTTGGAAAGCAAGTATCAGGCAGTTTTAGCTTCTGCAGTGGAAGATGGGGTCCTGTTCCCTCTCCATATGTAGCCACATTGAGGATTTCTAAAGCATAAACTAGGGATGGTGTTCTAGGCAGTGAACTTCCCAACAAAAGTTTGCCATCACGATGTGAAATCACTGCAAAGTAAATGTCTGTGCTGTCAGTCAAGTTTCCTTTTTCATTCACAGATGTCCCAGCACCAGGTGCATGCAGTTCAGCAGCTAGCCAAGGTTATGGGCTGGCAGGTCCTCAGCTTCAGCAATCATGTGGGACTTGGGCCTATAGAGAGCATCGGCAACGCCTCTGCCATAACTGTGGCCTCCCCAAGTGGTGACTATGCTATTTCAGGTACTGTCTGCTGCTTTGAAGGAGAAGGGACCATTGGGAGTTTGACTTATTTTTTTTTAATTTTTTTATTTTTTTTAAAGTAGGAATGTTTTACATTTATTAAGTGTAGGAAGAGAAACCTGCTCTCCAGAGCAAGTTTGGGACAAGTAAAGGTAGGAAAAGAAGTACACTCTGCAGCATAAGAACAGACTACTATGGCAGTTTGATTTAACATGCAGCTTCAATAATAAAATGTACATAAAAGTAAATTATTTATCTGCAGTGAGTTAATGTATTTACACTGATGTTTATCTGATTGTACTTACTGTTTAGAATAAGAAATTACTAGTTTTCTAATAGTTATAAAATGTTTAGCTAGTAGGTCCTTTGAAAAGTGACATTAGCTTCGTTACTCCTTTAATGATTAAGCTTTTTAAAAAAAATATACTTCTATAAAGCAGGTGTGGAGGCACACACCTATAATCCCAGCACTCCAGGAGGCAGAGGCAGGAAGATCCCAAATTTGAGCCTAGCCTGGGCAAGTTAGTGACGTAGTGAGACTCTCAAAATTTTAAAATAAATGAATAAATAAAAATAAAGTGCTGAGATGTACTGTGCTCTCTTTGTCTCCCTCTCTCTCTCCTTTTGTGTGTATGTCTGTGTGTGTGTATATATACTGCTTTAAACGTGGAAAGAATAATATGTGATAGAATAGAAAGGAGAGAGGTATTTTCTAAGCACCTACCATGAGTAGATGCTTTAATAGGCTATTGCAAAAGCTAGCATATAATAGGGTAGCTTAAATTTATGTTTGTAGGGTTTATAGTTTTATTATTTTCTCTATTCTCTTCTCTGAATACTTTCATGTTGAAAAATTAGAGACAGTTAGCAGTATTTCCTCACAGGATCCCAGCTTAGGGTTCTGCAAGCCTGGCCCTTGCCAGGTCTTTATTGCTAAGAATTTCTTTTTTTCTTTTGGTGGTAGGAATTAAACTAGAGTTTTGCACATGCCTGAGTATGCATTCTCCTATACCCACAGCCAGTATTGCTAGAAATTTCAGAGTACCTTTTTGTCATTCCAGAGTAGTAGTTAAAATCTTATTACTACAACCTGAAGTTCTTAATTCAGAATAATCCTTCCTTTAACCATTCAAGTGCTGATTCTGAATGGTTGAGTTTTGCTATATATTCACCTACATGTTGAATGATTGAATTATCAAATGAATATATTAAAAAGAGGTAGATTGGCACTCTGGGAGACTGAGGCAGGAAGATCACAAGTTGGAGCCCTCCTGCCTGCCTCAGCTTCCCAGAGAGCTGAGATTATAGATGTACACCACCATGCCCAGCTTGAAAAGTGCTTTTTAAGTGATTGTTTAAGTTGGTAAACAGATAAGGTTTTTCACAGCAGAATGAAGTTTTGGGTTAGATCCTAGTTATTTTCTAGTTTGCAAAATCTGGGTGTGTTGATATTTTGGTCTTTCTCCATAGTTCGTAATGGACCTGAAAGTGGCAGCAAGATCATGGTTCAGTTTCCGCGAAACCAGTGTAAAGACCTTCCAAAAAATGATGTTTTACAAGATAGCAAATGGAATCATCTTCGTGGACCATTCAAGGAAGTCCAGTGGAATAAGATGGAAGGTCGAAACTTTGTTTATAAAATGGAGCTGCTTATGTCTGCACTTAGCCCTTGTCTGCTATGATTTTTTTCCAGAAAAATTTCCAGATTTTTTTTTTCCAGAGACATTTCCAGAAGCTTTGACTTGAGATGCTTGCCGATTAACTATAAGCACAAAGAGGGATAATCTTCCAAAGGAATATTGTTTTTAAAAAAAATAATTAGGCCTGGCATGGTGGTGCACACTGCATCCCAGCACTTGGGAGATAGAGGCAGAAGTATCTTGAGTTCAGGATTAGCTTAGGCAACATTGTGAGTGAAATCAAGCCTAGCCTGGACTATCAGGTGAGACTTTGTCTCAAAAAAGCACACAAACAAAACCAAAAATACCTAACAGCCGTAATTAATAAATTTTTACCTAGCAATTTGAAACTTCACTTTATAAGTGACATGTACTTTGAAATGCAGAAGTTATGTACAGTTGTGGGTATACTGTGTGGGGAGATGTGAAGTCATGCTTTTTTATACAGTTAACCTGAAAATGTTACTAACTTAAGGGTATGAATGTACTTTTTAAAATATCTCTTCTTTGATACTGACATCAAATAAAATGTATCATTAAAAATCTTCCAAATACAGTACTTTCTGAACTCTTGAATAAATTAATTGTCTTTAATAGATTACACATCCTACCATTTCTTAAAAGAACACATAAGAACATTGAACCACTTATGAGCAGCTTTCATACAGAAATTCACTTACACAGACAAGCCAGGCCCTCTCCCTGCAGTGTAAGGAGAGCACGCCAGCAGAAGGAGCAGGTCCTCCCTTGAACACGGCTCTCCAGTGTGCTCATTCTTAGTGAGTGAAGTACTTTTCCTTGGGTGTCTTGTTGCCTGCCTTGGTTCTAACCTAAAGAGGTAAGAGCTCCTCAGAAGGGACAGTTGAAGGCACAGAAGAAAGCAGATACCAGGCCTCCTCCTGGTTTTTGGTCTGTTCTCCCACCTACGTGGGCAGTGCATGCTGTTCCCAGCCTCCCCACCCTGGCCCTGGATTACCTCCTGCAGTTGAAGTCTTATCCATTATCCCTCTGTTTTCTCAAAGGGGAAAAAAGAAATGGATTAATGGTTGCCTTTTCTAAGTAACATATTTGCACTTCTTGGAAATAATATCCCAATCCTAAAGTATGCCTGAAAAATTCCCATTTAATAAGATGTAGGCTTATGGGCCTTTTGGTATCACTGAAAATATCATATGGTAAGGTCTTATAAGTGAAGCTTTCGATTTTTAAAGCATTTAGCTTTAATGATTTGTAACTCCATACTAATAAAATCCTTTGTATGTCTCTTGTTTTGGGTTTAAAAGAAAAAATGGAGCTTGCTTTAAAGAAAAATCTTTGTGCTTTTGTTTGCATCTTGGGCTGTGGGTAATTCATTGGTAGAGCTCTTGCCTAGCATGTGTAAGGCCCTGGATTCCATCTGCAGCACTGAAAAAAAGAAAAAAACACATACACACCCATATACAAACACTGCATTTTTCTATCATGGAAATTAAAAAGAATTGGTGTAATCTTCATTAGTTATTTAAAATCTAGTGCTTCAAAAATTGTGGTGGCCCACAAAATTTGCCTTGGCTAATAGGCTAATCTGTATAGTTCTACTCACAAGTTTTTCACATGATTCTGAAGTCTCGTACTAGTATGCTAAATAACACATTTTCACAGAAGGACTACTTTTTGGTGTTTTTGGTTTGGGATTTTTTTTTTTTTGCAGTATGGGAGATTGAACCTAGCTAGGGTCTTTGCACTAAGTAACATCCCACCTCCTGGCCCCCTTTTTAAAAAGGCAAACCAAGCAGTTTCATTCATTAGTATTCATAAATACACAGCTGCTTCATTAGAGATTCCAACGTTTCTCTTCTGTCTCAATGTAGAATATTAGAAGGGCTTTTTGTATGTCACAGTATTGGAAGCAGATATTACCCCTGCATGGCTACCTACATTTTCCTGGTAGAAGAAAAAATTAGGTGAAAATGATTATCATATTTTCTCTCTTCCTTTTGATTGTATACAATGTAGTGAGTGACATCTGAAATTACAATTACCAAAGAAACCCAAGATAGTTGTTACTGGCAAATACAGCACAGTGAATGCTGCAAATTGGGATGTCATCAAAGAGGAGGTAGTAGAGGTTCATTTCCTTTAAATTTAGGTTTTCTAAAGTAACATCTAAAGGCATATCTACACAGCCATAGCACCAAAATCTGCGCACACACACACACACAACACCCCATTCATTATTTAAGGGCAAGCTCTCTTCATGCACTGAAGTGGACAAAGGAGCTTTTAGACAAACAGGCAACCTTCTATGAATGTGCTTTCCAGAGACTGGCACTTTTTCAGACATTTTAGGATCATTCAATTTAGCTAAAAGAACCCTAGCCTTTTAAAAATGTTTTATTTTGAGACAGTCATCAAATTGCCGAGGCTGGGCTCAAACCTGTGATCTTCCTGCTTCAGCCTCCCCAAATACTGGGATCACAGATGTGTGCCATGTTTTTATTTTTCTCTTTTTAATTGCTTTGGCAAGCCAATAAAAATTAATTACTAGAAACATGAAATTTTAACTGGATGTGGTCATACATGCCTGTAATCTGAGCTATTCAGGAGACTAAGGCAGGAGGATGAGGCTAGCCTGGCAAACAGTGAGACCCTGTCTCAAAAGCAAAAGGATGTAGTTCAGCAGCATGCATGAGGCCCTGAGTTCAATTCCTAGTACTGCAGAAGGGGGTGTGGAAACAGCTCAGTACAAGGCCTTGTTCAACCCTTGGAACCCCCTTCCAATTTTTTTTTAAGATATAAAAAAACTTTTATTTGATTTTCATATGCATAGTACTGCTATCAAATATAAAAATTTCTGAATGCTTTGTTTCTATGCTTATCCTTTCATAAATAAGTAAAAGCTTATGGATCAGCACAATAATTAGAATGGGTAAGGGCCATGCACAGATTTTATCTCCTGGTTTTTTTTTTTTGGTACCGGTGATCGAACTCGTGACCTTGTGCTTTTGAGGCAAGCGGCGGAACCACTGAGCTAAATCGCCGGCCCTCTCCTGTTATTTTAAACGCCATCTGAGCAGAGCAGATAACTGAAGACTGTCAAGAGCATAAGTTCTCCTTTCTCTGTTCAGTTATGTCACTGGCTAGGGAATAGCCATTACCCATCTAAAAAATCCTAGGAACTGAAGCAAATGCGAGAGAAACAACAGCTTAGTTTTTATACTAAGTCTTGCGCCTTGGGTTTATTTACTTTTGCCAGTTTGATGTTTCAGTCTGAATTACCTGGATCTGGAGGGATATGCTGTGTAACTAAGGAGACAGGAGAAAACCAATTACTTCGTTGACAAGTATTTAACAGGTTGGCAAAAGAGCTACATCTGGATGTTGGCTCTGTTACTGGCTAACTGTGTGAGCCTGGCAAGCTTACCTTCTGAAACTGTTCCCTTGCATAGAATGGGAGACAAGGACACCTTCTGAGCTAATCTCAAAGCTTTGGATAAGGTTGGTAATGGTGGTTTCTAACATGGTATGCAAATAAAAAACATTAAGCAACTGTGATTCTAAGAGTCAAGCAATTAGAAGATGGAAAAACAGTTAAGATGTCAACTTTATGACCAGGAGAAAGCATTTCAGAATGTCCAGTTTTCCCATTTATAAATGTTTTGTATATGAAAGCTATGAGTGTTTTGTGAATATAAAGACTGGGGTTTATTCCAGTTATTTTTTTAAAGCCGTGCTCTATGGCCTACTTCTCCCATTTATTTCTCCCTGCCTTTGTCTTTAATTTGTTCAGTTCTATTTCCCTAATCCTGTTCTGCATTGATGCCTGACATATGTGGTGATCACAAGTATTTGCTCTGTTTTCAATAAACGAGAGAAGTATCTTTTGCTTCCCTGAAAATTGGGTGCAAGAAACCTATGCCAACTATGTAAACTCTGAGGTTGGCAAGGGTAAGTGTTTCCACTTCCCCCAGTATCCCCCCACCCCCACCCCACTGTCAAAGATAGTGCCTTCGAGTTGCATCCCTGGGAGTCTGTCCTGTTATAGTAGGGCCCTCGCTCACACCTGGGCTCTCTCTTCTGCCTCTTTTCCTCTACCTATTGTTACATTTAATCAGCTCTTCTGAATGGTGCCCTCCCTTAGGCCTTGTCTCCGCATTTCTGCATTGGGCAGGACTGATCTCTCACCGCTTTGCTCCTCAACTTTGTGTGCTATTGCTTCAAATCAGAGTAAGCCTGAAGTGCTTGAAGGTATCCACCATCTTTTGTGGTGTGGGACTGCATAACTCTGTAATCATAAAACCTAGCCCCAACTGTGATTGAGAGTTAATGGATAAAGATGCTTGTTAGTTTTGGGACACTAGATAAAATCTGTAGCAGACCTAAAGTCCCAAACTAAACTACTCAACTCCTTGTCTGCCCAGAACTGATGTTCCGGACACCACAATCTATAGAACAAGCTGCAAATGTCTGCTGACCATCAATACGTGACAGTCGACCACTAACCTTTGTCCCTTTTCTTTAATTCTATATGTTAACTTCCCCCTCAACCCCCTATAAGAACAGCCTCGGACTCTGAGCCAGTTGCTTCTCTAAGCTACTTTGCTTTGGGAGTGCCGTCTGGCCAGACTAATAAAGGTCTGTTTTACTTTCCAACTTGTCCGGTGTGTTCCTTCCTGGGTGTTCTTCGCTGCAGTCAGCTCCTCAGAGCATTTGGTAAGGCCTTCGGTCTTACAGTGAGCTTCATAGGACTTGGGTTCTCTGCTCCCACTCTGCTTGCACACCCAGAATACCATGAAATGAGAAAGAACAACATATACCTTCTTGGATTCTTAGATGATACTCTCTGAGAGGACAGTGTTGATAAAGTATGTGTGTTATGCAGGGCAACTTATACACCACTGAACTTGGTGGTACAACTGTTACATCCTAGTCTTCACCCTGTTCCAGAAGGACAAAAGTCTCTATGGAGATCAACTAATATTCCAGAAGCACAAGTTTCAAACTGATTTTCTGGCTACAATGCAGGGAATATGGTGGTATTAATAAAGTACTGTTTTTCTGAATTGCTAAAAAGCATTTAGAACTAATGTGATTAGTTCCACTGTCATTTAAAATATGTGCCAGACCCTGGCTTTGTTGAGGGTTTTATGATCCTTTGCACTGAGTGGAACCATCATCCAAAGAATTCTTGGCAGGATTGGGTACACATAGAGACCAGGGCTTTATATTCATGTTTTATTTCATTCATTTTTTTAAAACAATTTTTTTCACAGCTTGAAACACAACAATTTTACACTGGCCAATCTATTGAGAGATTTAATATTCTCTCTCTTTTTTTTAAATAGAAGACAAAAACCTCAGCCTCTGGAATTTAAAAGTTAAAGAGTTTTTTAAATGCATAAATAAATCCTCTTTTCAAAAAAATAGAAACTTTGAGATTCTTTGGGAGCAATCTAATTTGCATCTGAGTTTGCCCATGGAGGCCTTCTCTGTATGTCCTTTTCCATTTTTTTTACGATGAAGCTTACTAGTCCTGACTGCTAACAAGCTGAAAAGTAGAGTTCTGGTGAGGAGGCATACACTCCAGCAGCTACCCAGCTCCAAACACATCTCATGCTGCTGGGCTTTCTGTGAGAAAGAGGAGAAAAACATAACCAAATCATCCTTGATCCCCTTTTTCTCAAGCACTCCTCACCCCGATTCTTCACAGAACACGTGGAAACTGTCTTGGCACAGGGCTGGCTTCTCTGGCTGCTGCCTGTGGAGGGAGTACAGGCATGCAAGTTTGCATGCGTGCACACAGGACATGGCCTGAGAGTATCTCCTATGTGTCAGGTGCCAGAGGTACATGTCACTTGTGTAAACTTTGCTCTTTTGACTTTTGATTCAAGTATGCCTTTGGAGCCCTTCTCCAGATACTGCTAGTTCCTGCCTGAATACTCCAAGTGATCCCTTCCTGTAGCTCTGGCTTTGTTATTTAGGGAAAGGCCTCTAACAAACTTCTCCAGATAACCCTTTACCTTCCACATGGGAAATGGAAAAGATAAGGACATCGGTGACCTGAAAGGAAAGAGAAAGAAATATTCTAGCACTTCTTCACCTTTACACATGTGAATTTTCAGTTGAGGCCTGGGAACACAGGTAGTGACCTCAACCTCCATCATAATCAGGGTAGTAACTTTAATTGTAGCTATGAATATTGGAGAGAAAAAAAGAGAACAAAAAACAAATTCATGCCTGCTTTTAGAGCTTGCCAAATGGAAGTTGGGATGGAAAACTTTTGGGTAAACATTGTGACCAAGAAATGGCAGCTAAAACCTAATCTCTACACTTAGCTGGAACCACAATAACTCAGGTCATTTTAATTTCCAATATTTGGTACAGTATTTTCCAGTACAGCTTTCTAGATCCTTGAAGAGTTCTCATGCTTTTCTTAAATTGCTCACAGTGCTCTAGGCATACTGTGTGCTTCTCTTGATACACTTACTGTGAGGTAGGTGATGGCCAAGTGTTCCTTAACCCAAGTAGGAGAGAGCAAGGGCTTGACTGGAGTCATGAAGTGTTGGTGACAGAGAGAGACAGATCTGAAGCCCAAGATTACTGATGTTCCAGTTGTACCACCCACTCTGCAGGCTCAGGTTCCACACAGGCATCACTCTGCCGGGAGGTCAGAGGCTGCCCATAGTGGAGATGAGCCTTGTTTTCTTCACATTGGCCTAAGGTTGGGCCATGAGAGGGAAAATGCAATGAATTTCACAACAAGAGAGGAAGAGAAAGCATATTGTCCTTATTCTCTGCATTCAAAGCTGGCCCCCGAGTATACTGAGCTCCTCTTCCTAAAGCTCCAAGGTACTAGGCCTCACCTCTGAGCAAATCACTACAGCACAATAGCATCCTCTCACCACCAAAGCTCTTTCTACCTCTGCTTCTGAGGCAGCAGATTGTCTAAATGCCTCAGGTTTTCTCAGGAGCTCCCATAGCAGTGGTGGTAGGATTTGAGAAAGGGGTTTGGAGGGTACAGTAGTGTGCAGAGCAGACAGGAGCACAAAAGCACAGAGAGTGTTCCAGGGCTGGCTGCACATCAAGAGTCCCTGACAAAGGGACTTCTCCAATAGGCCATGCCTGGGGTCAAAGCCAGTGTCATGAGCAACAGCTAGTGCTTGCTCTATGCCATTGGTTACGGGTTAGCATATCCTGAAGCTGTAGCCAAGCAGGGCTCCTGGTTGAAAGCCTCAGTCTCTCTTCTTCTTGAACCAGTGCAATCCCTAGAATTGATTTTGTCCAATCCATGGTCTCCAACTTCATGCAGTCAACTTTGTTGCCTTCAGGCTATCCCATCAGGAATGGGTTGAATGGCAGGACTACAGGAAGCTGTAGAGTAAATTGGCTGTGTTTTTCCTTTGGCTGGAAAATGTTTTCCTCTTGAGGTAGGAATGTAATTGGGCCCAGCCTTAGCTAACACTCAACATTTTGCAGCTCAATCTCCTCAGTTGTGCTTTCTGCAAAGCAAAAGTCAAGTCAACAAGTTGAAAATCAGCCATAAGGTATTATTGGTATAAGTAACATGTGTCACTTGTGACCTCAAACCATGAACAGATGATCACAAGACCCAGAAGGTTACCTTTAAGTTTGTGTCTCCTCTTCCTCTGGAATTTATATGCACACCTATTACAAACCCATATGAGGCTGATTAACACTGCGGCCACAGCAGCAAGTAAAGCAATAAAGACAGCAACAAAGTGGAGGTCTTCATAGCGGATCTCTAGAGGTGAGGAAGGAGAGAGGAAAGTAAAGTCTCTTTTAATATAGGGCCAGGGATTTAGCTCAGTAGTGCCGCCTCCTGCCTCGAAAGGGCAAGGTCCTCAGTTCGATCCCCAGTATCAAAAAGAAAAAAAAAACTCAAAAGAAAAAGAAATTAATATCACGACTAGGCCACTCATACTTACAGTTCAGAGGGCCCTGGGTCCCTGGGGCTGTCTTACCAGACACATGCAGCACGATGGAGCCAAACTGGCTGCTCCCCAGGTGCTCTGTCACGGTGATGACATAGTAACCAGAATCCCTCACGCCAACACTGAAGAGCTGGATGGAGCCATTGTCAAAGGTGCAGACTCTGTCCTTGTGGCTTTCAGAGATGTTAACCTGAGTCCCTGGTTTCCATTCCACGATCTTCTGCTCGCCCCAGTTGGATGTGTACTTCCATTCGATGGTGGGCACCCCGTGGCAGTAGTAGTCAACTGACAGCAGGATGTCTTCTTGTACAGTGGCATTGATGGCGGAGTGAGGAATGTACAGTGACACACCCTGACCTGCAAGATGGGGTGGTAAATGTTGGGCACGCTTTATGAACTTAAGTCAACTTATTTAATTCATTAGCTTATTTCACAAGCATTTACTGAGTGCCTATTATATGGCAGTGGCTTGAGGTTCTGGTGATGACACTGATTATAAGGTGGACAAGATACAAGTTTCCCTGTGTCTAGCTTGCATTTAGGGGAGACATACAAGGGCTCAATAAGCAAATGACATAAAATATTAGATAATAACAGTGCTTTGAAGGTGATGAATAAGGGTAATAGTGGCCAAAGAAGATGATACCCAACATTAGACGGTCAGAGAAGACCTCACTAAGGAAATGACATTTGAACAAAGACCTAAAAGTCAAGGAAGGGGAGGAAGAAGCAGCCTTGCAAAGAAAAGGGAAGAACAGTATTTCAAATAGAGGAAACGACAGATAAAAAGCTGCTCTGTGACACTGAGCATGGCTATGCTTGAAGGTCAGGAAGGCAGCCAGAGTGCTGAAACACTGGGGAAGGTTTAGGAACTGAGGTTAGGGAGCTGGACAGGAGCAGAGTCATGACATCAGAAACTCAAGGGCAGTGGGAAGTTGCAGGGTGGCTTAGGAAGCAGGGTGATGTTCCCTATTCAGTTGGGAAAGTCTGCCATGGAGAAGATACTGGGGGCTGGGCGTTGGGCACAAGTGTGGAGCAATCAGGTGGCTGCTACAGGAGATAAGAAAACCTTGGAGATGAGTAACGAGACGAGTATCTTGACACTTCTCCTAAGACCAACACAACTACATTATCTATCCCTGAAATTTAACTTTGGTGTACTATTTTCTAATACATAGTATATCTTCAAATTTCTTCAACTGTCCACAAAATGACCTTTCCTGTTTTAATGCAAAATTAAACAACAATTGCTGATGGCATTTGATTGTCATGTCTTATAGTTCTCCTTTTGCAAAATTTCTCTACCTCTTATTGGGGGGGCTGTGAGCTTTCATGACGATATTTTAGAATCCTATTCTAAGTTTATTTAGAATAGTGGCAAAAATATTGCAAAAGTGGTGCTTCCATGTTTCACCACTTCAGGAGGCAAATGTGGTGAGCTTGTCCTGTGGTTGGGAAGCTGGGTTAGATCATATGGGTGATGTCTGACATGTCTTTCCTTTTCCCTTTTATTGATAAATCATCTATGAAGTAATATTTAGAGACCATGTAACTAACCAGCAACAGTGGATACATAGTTTTTAGTATTTGCTAATGAGCCTCACTCATATTAGTTATTTCACAGATGGCTACAAAATGGTCATTTTTCAAATCTGTCATTCTTCTAAATTTATTAGCTGGCTTTCTGTAAAGAAGAACTATTTTTCTATGTACCTGTCCACCCCTTTTTTCCTTAGTATCTTTAAAACTCATGGATTTTTTTCTTATGACATCACATTCTATTATCATTTCTTTCTGAATTGTTCTACATTTTGCCAGCGGGATCCTCTTCAATACATTTATGTGTTCTTTGAAATGTCCTATTTGGTCTATGGCCATGCCACCTGAATGCACCCGATCTCATCTGAAATGTCCTATTGGAGTTTTAAGCATTTTCTTGAACTGATTACACTCAAACAAGGACCTTCTTGTCTTAAAGCCAAAGAATAAGAAACTGGGAAATTCTGGCATTGGGGCAGAATTACTTTTCTTTCATTGCTGAGACAAAATACCTGACACTCAAAGTTAAAGGGGGAAAGGTTTATTTGGCTTACAGTTCATAGAGGTTTTAGTCCATAATTGGCTGGCTCCAAGTCCGAGTGGCACAGCAGCAACAGTTCATGGATGGCAGTCTGTAGCCAAGCAACAAGAACAGTGGGAGGGGCATCACAGAGGAGAAAGCTCACAGAGCCCATGTGGTAACTAAGGGAACAAGGGACCTTAACAGTGTCTTTCTGCCCCCTTTATCTTATTCAGACTATTTAAGATGGGTAGCACTCACACTCTTAATCCCAGTGCCCTCGGGCCTAGCCCCACCATGAATCCATCACACATGCTAGATTCAGCCACCTCCAAAATAGCACCACTTCATTCTCATAAGGCCTTGGAGAGACATCTAAACACAAGCCATAACAAGTAGATGGGTGAGATCATTTTGAACAGGTATTGTTTTTGCATCCCATACTCACATCACTTGGTGTGGCCAGTAGCCCCACTTGTTAGCCATCTTGGGGGTAGAAGCCCAGGACAGAGTCATGCTGTTGAACTATGCACACATAGGAGCTCAATGAAAGACCCTCAGCCTTCTCTCCCAGTGTGGAATTCAAAGAGCTCAGCTTTCAACCTCTGCCAGAACTCTTCCTTGCAGTGATAGAGCGCTCTCCACCACAAGGCAACCTTTCTCTACTTTGGGAAGCTTTATTTACAAAGCTGCTCCCTTTGTAGTGATGTGGACTACAGAAGTTATATCCCAGTATATGAAGCCCTTCAGATCCTAAAGACCATTCCCTTGACTCCTTGGATCATATCTCATTCAGACCCTCAATATGTGACCTTCTGTTCCTTCTTCTTTTCTTTCTCCCTTTTTTTTTCTCCTCTCCCTCCTCTCTCCTCCCTTCTCTTCCCCCTTTTTCTCCTCTTATCCCTCCTTCTCCTCTTCCTCTTTCTGTGCTGGGCTTTGAACCTCATCACTGAGTTGTATCCCTAGATTTTAAAATATATATATATATATTTTAAAAATATATATGTATATTTAAATATATATATTTTGAGACAGGGTCTCACTAAGTTGTCCAGGCTGGCCTCGAACTTGTGATCCTTCTGCCTCAGCCTCCTGAGTAGCTGGGATTACAGGAGTGTGCCAACATGCCCAGAGGCACACAGTTATCCTTCAATACAGAAAAAAAAATCCAGACTTTAAGGCTCCTTCAATTAAAAAAAAAAAAAAGGACAAATTTCATCTCAGCCCTTGGAGGGCAGAACTCATGTTTTGTTTTGGTTTTTTTCATCCCTGTGTCCCCTGTACCCAGCACAATGCTTGGCACATAATGATTGGTCAATAAATGTTTGTTCAGTAAATGAATAAGTGAATGACCAAATATTTATAGAAATAAGAAGCATCAGCTGACCCTTGATAGGAATGGTGCTGCTTGCATGGTTTAAAAAATTAGGTACACTTAAAAGCTAGCATATAGGGAGGAAAGAGAACTATAGTTTAGTGTTTTAATCATTATATACTTTATAATCACTATCTCTTATTTTTTATGAGTGTCAATAACATGCTCACATAACAGTAAATGGCAAAGGTGAATTTTCAAGGTTGTTCTGCTTGGTTCCCCTGTCTATCTATCTATCTATCTATCTATCTATCTATCTATCTATCTATCTAGCACCTTCTATTTATCTATGTTCCTGATTTTTCTGACCTCAAATACAGTTAGAATAGTGATTACTATAAAATTTAGAGATCTAATGATAAATTTGTATCATAATCTCTGTGCAGTTCATGTACTGGCCATTACTCATGTTGGTCAAGGTTACTGACAGACTCATCTCCAACCCTTTTAAAAGCCTTGGGAGCTGGGCTTGGTGGCTCACCCCCACAATCTCAGCACTGAGGAAGGTTGAGGCAGGAGTATTGTCAATTTGTGCTCCCCTTGGGCAACTTAGTGAAAAAAGTACTCTATTTACTCTGTTTTTGATTTTGATTTTTTTTCTTTTATAGATTCCACATATAAATAAAACTGACCTTTCTCTGTCTGGCTTATTTCACTTAGCACAATATCCTGCAGGTTCATCCGTGTTATCACAAATGGAAGGATTTTGTATTCCTTATGGGTGGATAATACATGTATTCTATGATTTCTTTATGTATTTATCTATCAATGGACATTTAGGTGGTTTCCAGGTCTTGGCCATTGTGAGTAATGCAGTAACGAACATGGGAGTACAGATGTCTCTGTGACACACAGATTTCACATTGTTTGGTTACATGCCCAGAACACCTAGATCATATTGTGTGTAGTTATATTTTTAATATTTTGAAGAACTGACATATTGTTTTCCATAGTGGCTGTACTAATTTGCATTCCCATCATGGATGAAGGATTTGTTTTCTCCACAACAAAACATTTTGTTACCTTTTGTTGTTTTGATAATAGCCATTTTAACAGTTGTGAAGTGATATCTCATTGTGATTCTGATGTGCACTTCTCTGGTATTTAATGATGTTGAGTAGTTCTTCATGTACCTGTTTGATCATTTGTATATCTTCTTTGGAGAAATGACTATTTGGTTCTCCTGTCCATTTTAAATTATGTTATTATTATTTGCTATTGAATTGTAAGAATTCCTCTATATTGTATACTATATAACATATAAGTACATGTATATATAGTATATGTATATGTGTATATGGTATATATAGTATATGTGTGTATATATAGTATATTATATACATATATATATCTCACATACTAGACATTTGACATGTTTGCAAATACTTTCTTGAATTCTGCAGATTGTCTTTTTATTTTGTTGATCATTTCCTTTGTAGTGCAGAAGCTTTTTAGTTTGATGTTGTTTCATGTATTTATTTTTGCTTTGGTTGCTTATATGTACTTTTAATGTCATAATTCCCCCCCCCCCCATTGCCAATACCAGGGTCAGGGAGAGTTCTCCATCTGCTTTCTTCTGGAAGTTTTATGGTTTCAGGCCTTACATTCTAATTTTTGTGAGTGGTATAAGATAAGGGCCCATTTTCATTCTTTCACACATGGTTGCTCAGTTTTCTTTCCCCAATATGATTTGTGAAGACACTATTCTTTCCCTATTGTGTATTCAAGGTGCCACTGTCAAATATTATTTGAACATATATGTGTGTGTTTGTTTCTGGGCTCTGTTACGTTCCATTTGTCCACGTGACTGTTTTGATGCCAATCTCATATTGTTTTGACAAATATAACTTTGTAATATACTTTGAAATTGGAAAATGTGATGTCTTCAGCTTTGTTTTTTCTCCAGAATGAGACTGCTTTGGCTGGTCAGGGTTCCTTGTGGTGCTATGAGAATTTTTGAATTGTTTTTCAACTTGCATGCATGCGTGCATGCATGTGTGTGTCTGTGTGTGGTGCTGAGTATTTCAACCCAGATCCTCAATCATGGTAGGCAAGCACTATATCACTAAGCTACTCCTTCATCCATGTTTTCTCAATTTCTATGAAGAATGTCCCTTTTTTTTTTTGTATAGAGGAGCAGGCAAGTGTTCTTTCTACCACAGAGCTACATTCCAAGCCTGCCATTGGAATTTTGAAAGGAATTATATTGAATCTGTAAATTTCTTTGGGTAGTAGGCACTTTAACAATTTTAATTTTTCTGATCTATGACCATGGGATTTTCTTCCATTTATTTATGTCTTCTTTAATTTCTCTTTTCAATGTCTCATAGTTTACAGTTTACAGATCATTTATCTCCTT
Source organism: Heterocephalus glaber (assembly GCF_053883595.1). Lineage (NCBI taxonomy): Eukaryota > Metazoa > Chordata > Mammalia > Rodentia > Bathyergidae > Heterocephalus > Heterocephalus glaber. The sequence continues at coordinate 10,285,913 of NW_028258294.1, forward strand.
GGTTAATTCTATTCCTAAGATTTTTATGCTACTGTAAATGGGATTGTTTTCATTATTTTCTCAGCTCATTGTTAGTGTACAGAAAAGTGACCAATTTTTTTATGGTGTTTTTGTGTCTGTTTTTTTCACTTAACATTATGATCTTTAAAAAAACATTATGATCTTAAGGTGCACCCCTTTTCCTACAAATAACTCATTTATCTTTCTTTATGACAGAGTAGTACTCCTTTGTGCATAAATACCACATTTTTTAAAATCCATTCATCTGTTGATGGGCATATAGGCTGCCTTCCAAGATTTAACTGTTATGAATTATGTTGCTATAAACATGAGTATGCATATATCCCTGTAATATGATGTCTTTAACTCTTTTGGGAATGTACCTAGAAGGAGAATAGCTGGTTCAAAATTAATTTCTAGTTTTAGTTTGGGGACTTTTCATACGAATTTCCATAGTGGTTGTACTAGTTTACATTCCCACTACCAATGTTCAAAGGTTTCCTTTTCTCCACAGCCTAACCAGAATTGGTTATTAGTTGATTTCTTGGTAATGGCTATTCTTTCTGGGGTAAGACAGAATCTCAGTATTCTTTTAATTTGCATTTCTCTACCTGCCAGCAATGTTGAACATTTATCTTTGTATTTACTGGCCATTTGTCCTTTTGCCTGTGAAGTGTCTATTCATACACTTGCCCATTTTTGTTTGAGTTTTTTATTTTGGGGGTTCTAATTTTTTTGAGTTCTTTATATATTCTAGCTATTAGTGCTCTGTCTGAGGAATAGCTGGAAAATATGTTATTCCAATTCTTTAGGTTGTTTTTCACTCTGTTGATTATTTCTTTTGCTGTGCAGAAGCTTTTTAATTTGATGTGATCCTATTTGTTGATTCTTGGTACTATTTCCTGTGCAATTAGACTTCTGTTCAGAAAGTCCCAGCCTATGCCTATGTCTTCAAGAGCTTTATCTATTTTATTTTCAAGCAGGTTAAGTGTTTCTGTTTTAACATTTAGTTTTTTAATCCATTTGATTTTAGTTTAGTACATGGTGAAGGATATGGGTCTAGATTGAATCTTCTTCATGTGGATAGCCAGTTTTCCCAGTACCATTTATTAAAGTTTCCTCCAATGTATGTTTTTGGCTTTGCTGTCAAAAATCAAATAGTTGAATTACCCCTCTTCTAGTCCATTGATCTTCATGTCAGTTTTTATGCCAGTTCCATGTGTGTGTGTTTTTTTTTAAATCACTGTAGCTTTGTAATATAACTTCAAGTCTGGGATTATGATGGCTCCCATTTTGCTCTTGTTACCTAGGATTGCTTTTGCTATTCTGGGTCTTTTCTGGTTCCATGTGAATTTTGGGATTGTTTACTTCAGTTCTATGAAGAATGCTGTTGGTATTTCGATAGGGATTACATTAAATCTGTATAGCAATCTTGGAAGTATGGCCATTTTGACTACATTGGTTTTGTCTATCTCTATTTTCTGATAGGGTTGGCATCAATTCTTTATATGTTTGGTAAAATTCACAAGTAAAGCCATCTGGTCCTACACCTTTCCTTTTGGGGAGGTTCTTGACTACCAACTCAATCATCTTTCTCATTATTAGTCTACTCAGATTTTCTAATTCTTTGTGATTCAGTTTTGGTAGGCTGTATGAGTCTAGGAATCTATCAGTTTCTTTATTGGTCTTCCAATTTGTTGACATATGATTGTTCAAAGTAGTTTTTATGATCTTTTGTATTTGTGTAGTATTCTTTTTATTTAAAGTTTTGTTTGTTTCTCTTTTCTTTTAATCTACTAAGGGTTTTTCAATTTTGTTTATCTTTCCAAAAAATAAAATCTTAGTTTTATTGATCTTTTGTTTTTCTATCCCCTGTGTCACTTATTTCTGATGTCAATATTTCCTTCTATCTGCTAACTTTGGGCTTATTTTGTTCTTCTTTTTCTAGTTTTTGACATGTAAGGTATGTTGCTTACTTGACATCTTTCTTTTTTCTTAATATAGGCATTTATAGCTATACACTTTACTCTTAGAACTGCTTTTGCTACACTCTATAATTTTTTTATGTTGCCAGACACAATGATGCATATGTATATTCCCAGCTACTCAGAGGGCTTAGACAGGAGGATTGCAAGTTCAAGACCAGCTCTGGCAACTCAGTAAGACACTGTCTCAAAATAAAATATAAAAAATCTGGGAGTGTAGCTCAGTGGTAGAGTACCCCAGGTTAAATCCCTAATACTAGTTTTGTGGAGGATGTTATGTTTCCATTTTTGTTTGTTTCAAGATTTTAAAATTTCAGTTTTGATTTTTCCTTTGATCCATTGGTTGTCCAGGAGTATGTTGTTTAATAACCACATATTTGAGAACTTCCAATTTTCTCCATTATTGCTTTCTAGTTTCATACCACTATGGTCAGAAAAGATATTTGATAGGATTTAAATCTTGTCTTTCTTAAGAGCTGAGAAAAAAACTCCCCTAATCAGACAAACTAACCAGACATTTAACCATGTTTTAGGTCCAAAGTGTTTCTCTTCCTGTCAATCTACCACATGTAAGTAGGAATAAATATTCACAAGAAATATAGATAATATTTCTGAGGTTTTTACAGCAAACTGTCAAATGTTAAAAAATTTGAATCAATGAGTAACTATTTCTTCACCCTATGCCAAAATTATTCTGGAATAAGTCCAGAGAAAAACTAAAGCCTACACCAATAATTAGATCTGCTCAAATGTTCTATCCAAGAAAGTTGGTTTAATACATCAGATTTTATTATAAAATGAACCCAGGCACCCATGAATAAGAATGAGATTTGTACAAAAAAAAAAAAAGAGTGAGATTTGTGGCTGGGGGTATGTAGCTCAGTGACAAAGTAACATATACAAGGCACAGTAGTAGAATGCATGCCTAACATAGGCCCTAAATTAAAGTCATAGGGCCATTAAAAAAATATATGGACAAGGAAAGATGTCTATGGTGTTACTAAATTACAAAATAAATCTATAACTGGGTGTGGTAAACCCAGCTACACAGTTTGCAGTTCAAGGCTAGCTTGTGAAGTTTGTTAAGACCCTGACTCAAAATAAAAAAATAAAAAAAGTCTAGAAGACACCTCTGAAAAGGAATCATTTCACAAGGGTTTTTAAACACAAGCAACAAAGATACCTACATTAAGTAATCTTGAAATATCAACCCAGGAATTAAATCAAGGACAGTACCAAAAACAAAAATGAGAAGACACTTAAGCAAGGCACAAACGCAGGCTTCCACACCACAAAAAGGAAATTCTGGGGGAAATGAGGTGGAAAACTCTGGTAAGCAACCACTTGGACACCCTGAACTGATGGCACAGGAAGTAACAAAGCAGATGCATGAGGCTCTAGAAAATTTCAAAGCAGAAATAATCTCCCAGATAAATACAGACATGGTGAGCAGAGTGAAAGACATGATTAGAAGCTCTAGAGCAGAAACAGATAAGAAAATAGATGAGACCAGAAACATGCTGGAAGCCATGAATGCCCAGCATAAGAAAGAAATGGAAAACATGATCGCTCAACATAAGAAAGAAATGGAATCCATGAAACAGATTCAAACAGATATTCAGGAGATTAAAAACTCCATTGAAAGCATCCAGAGCAGACTAAGAGAATCTGAAGATTTTATTAGAATATTAATATTAATATTTATATTAGAACATTATATATAGAAGATAGATATAGATATAGAAGACAGGTTTGCGGTAAAGGACCATGAAAACAGAGATTTCTTAATTCTGATTAAGAATTAAGAATTAATTAATTCTGATTTCTTAAAGATAGTAAGGGACTATGAGAAATCAATCCAACAGCTGCTAGATGATGCAAAGAAGAATAACATAAGACTCATAGGAGTCCATGAAAAAACAGGAGAAAGTACAACAGGCATAAAAAAACTGTTCATAGAAATAATAGTAAATAACTTCCCAGACAGAGGTAGAGAGTTGGACATACAGATAAGTGAGGCATATAGAACTCCAACTGGCCATGACCAAAAAAAAATCTACACCTAGACATATAATAGTCAAGATCCCAGAAACCTAACAGAAGAACAAAATTCAACAGGCAGTTAAAGAAGCAAATCACCTACAAAGGAAAGCCCATCAGAATCACGGCAGATTTTTCAACACAAACCCTCAAATCAAGGAGAGCCTGGAGTGAAGTATTTCAAGCCCTAAAAGAAAAAACTTCCAACCTAGACTGTTGTATCTGGCAAAATTATCTTTCAAAAATTAGAAAATTAGATACTTCCATGACAAAGAACACCTGAGAAATTTCATGAACACCAAACCAGCACTCCAAACAATTTTAACCAATATCCTAGAAAAAGACAATGAAGGTCACAACTCCATGAGGCCCAGCAGAGACAAGGCACCACGCAAGGTAAGACACTAAAGTGAAAGGGGGGGAAATAAGAAAAGAGCCAACAAGAATAAAACATCATGGCAAGGATGAGTCAATATCTATCAATGTTAATGGCCTCAATTCACCAATCAAAAGAAATGGACTGACAGAATGGATTAAGAAGCAAAACCCAGCACTATGCTGTATACAAGAAGCACACCTAACTCAAAAGGAAATCCATAGACTGAAAGTAAAAGGATGGAAAACAGTTCTCCATGCAACAGGAACCCAGAAAAAAGCAGGCATAGCAATCTTATTTGCAGACAAAGTAGATTTCAAACCAAAACTAATTAAGAGAGACAAAGATGGTCACTACATCCTTGTGAAAGGAACAATCCAAGAGGAAGAGATGACAATCCTAAATATATATGCACCAAATACAAATGCCCCCAACTATACAAAACAAATATTAATGGACAGAGAAAACCAAATAAGCACTAATACAATTGTAGTGGGGGACCTCAACACCCCTCTATCACAAATAGACAGATCAACTAGGAAAAAAATTAACAATGAAATTCTAAGACTAAATGAAGCTATTGAACAAATGGACTTAATAGATGTTTACAGAGTGTTCCACCCCACAAAATCACAATACACATTCTTTTCAGCTGCACATGGGTCATTCTCCAAAATAGATCACATGCTAGCTCATAGGACATATCTAAGTAAATGTAAAAGAATCAAAGTTATCCCCTGTATATTATCAGACCATAGTGCAATACAATTGGAGATCAATAACATAAGAAACCACAAAACACCCACAAACACATGGAAATTGAACAACACCCTCCCAAACAACCAATGGGTCAGAGAGGAAATTAAAGAAGAAATTAGACAGTTTCTACAAGTAAATGAAAATGCCAGTACAACATACAGGAATCTGTGGGACACAATGAAAGCAGTTCTACACAGGAAATTCATAGCAGTGAATGCCCATATTAGGACAACAGAGAAAACTCAGTTAAATAACTTAATGCAGAACCTCAAGCTCCTAGAAAAAGAAGAGCATAACAAACCCAAAGCTAGTACAAGAAAGGAAATGATAAAGATCCAAGCAGAAATCAGTGCAGTGGAGACTAAGAGAATGATACAAAAAAAATCAATGAATCAAAGAGTTGGTTTTTTGAAAGAATAAATAAAATTGATAAATCTTTAGTCAACCTTATCAATAAAAGGAAAGAAAAGGCTCAAATACATGCAATTAAGAACAAAAAAGGCAAAGCCATAACAAATCCAGCAGAAATCCAGAGAATCATCAATACCTACTTTGAGAACCTGTACTCTAATAAAATGGAAAGCACAGAAGAAATGGACAGATTCCTAGATACATATGAATCACCAAAATTAAATGAAGATGATATAGAAATTCTAAACACCCCAATTACAATGAGTGAAATTGAAAATGTAATAAAAAACTTACCAACAAAAAAAAGCCTAGGTCCAGATGGCTTCACTGCTGAATTCTACAAGACGTTTAAAGAAGAACTATCACCACTACTATTTAAACTCATCAAGGAAATTGAAAGGGAAGCAAGGCTTCCAAATTCATTCCTGGAAGCAAGTGTTACTTTGATTCCAAAATCAGGGAAAGTCCCAACCCAAAAAGAAAACTACAGACCAATCTCCCTGATGAATATAGATGCAAAAATTCTCATCAAGATACTGGCAAGCAGAATACAGAGTGTCATCAAGAAGATCATACACCCTGACCAAGTCGGATTTATCCTGGGGATGCAAGGATGGTTCAACATCCGTAAATCAATAAATGTAATACACTATATTAACAGAGTCAAGGACAAAAACCACATGATCATCTCAATAGATGCAGAAAAAGCATTTGACAAAATCCAACACCCATTCATGACAAAAATGCTACAGAAAATTGGAATAGGAGGTCTTTATCTCAACCTGATTAAGGCTATCTATGAAAAACGAACAGCCAATATCATACTAAATGGTCAGAAACTTAAAACTTTCACACTAAAATCAGGAACAAGACAAGGATGCCCACTATCACCATTGCTGTTCAATATTGTTCTGGAAATATTAGCCATAGCAATTAGACAAGAGAAAGAAATAAAAGGAATAAAGATAGGAAAGGAAGAAGTTAAACTGTCATTATTTGCTGATGATATGATACTTTACATAGAAGACCCAAAAAACTCACTCAAAAGTCTTCTAGACCTAACTGGCAGATTCAGTAGAGTAGCTGGATACAAGGTTAACACTCAAAAAACAATAGCCTTTTTATATGCAAATAGCAGACCCATTGAGAGAGAAATTCGGGAAATAATTCCTTTTACAATAGCATCTAAAAAAATGAAATATCTAGGAATCAATCTAAAAAAGGAAGCAAAAGACCTCTACACTGAAAACTACAGTACTCTGAAGAAGGAGACTGAAGAGAATATAAGAAAATGAAAAGATATCCCTTGTTCCTGGGTAGCAAGAACTAATATAGTGAAAATGGCCATACTTCCAAAACTACTATATAGATTCAATGCAATGCCAATTGAAATTCCAACAATATACTTCACAGAACTAGAGAAAACAATACAAAAATTCATTTGGAACAAAAAGAGACCCAGAATAGCAAAAGCAATTCTAGGCAACAGAGACATGGCTGGGGGCATCACAATCCCCAACTTGAAACTATACTACAAAGCTACTGTGAGAAAAACAGCATTGTACTGGCAAAGAAACAGACCGGAAGATCAGTGGAATAGATTAGAAGATGCAGAAAAACTCCAGACATACTCAGTCATCTCATCTTTGACAAAGGAGCCAACCACCCTCATTGGAGGAAAGATAGCCTCTTTAATAAATGGTGCTGGAAAAACTGGATTTCAGCCTGCCAAAGATTAAAACTAGACCCATACCTATCACCGCACACTAAACTAAGATTGAAGTGGATTAAAGATCTAAATATTAAGTCAGAAACACTAAACTTGCTGGAAGGTAAGTTAGGTAGAACTCTTGAAGACATTGGCATAGGAAAAGACTTTATGAACAAATCTTCATTAGCACGGGAGCTAGCACAAAGAATCAACAACTGGGATCTCATCATATTAAAAAGCTTCTGCACTGCAAGAGAAACTTCCAACAGAGCTAAGAAACAACCTACAATGTGGGAAGAAATATTTAGCAGCTGTATCTCAGACAAAGGTCTACTATCAAGAATATATAAAGAACTGAAAAAAATCAGACCTCCCAAATTCAAAGACCCAATTCAAAAATGGGCAACTGAAATGAGCAGACATTTCTCAAAGAAGTAAAAACAGCAGGTAAATATATGAAAAAATATTCAACATCACTGGTCATTCAAGAGATGCAGATGAAAACAACACTGAGATTCCACCTCACCCCACAAAGAATGGCTGCTATCAAGAAATCAACCAATAACAAATACTGACATGGGTGTGGAGAGAAAGGAACCCTTCTCCATTGTTGGTGGGAATGTAGATTGGTGCAACCACTGTGGAAATCAGTATGGAGATACCTCAAAGAACTAGGACTGGAAGTCCCATTTGACCCAGCTATTCCCCTGCTGGGTATCTTCCCCAAAGATTTAAAAGAATCATACCACAGTGATATATGCGCACCTATGTTTATAGCGGCACAGTTTGTAATAGCTAAAGGTTGGAAACAGCCCAAATGCCCATCGACTGGAAACTGGATAAAGAAGATGTGGTTTTTTTTATAAAATAGAGTACTACTCAGCCATAAAGAACGAGAAACTAGAGACATTTATAGCTAAATGGATGCATATTGAGGCCATACTCGTAAGTGAAATAAATACCGAATAGTTTCTCTAGTGTGAGAAATTGAAAGTGTAAATAAAGATGAAAATGATTAAAATGAGTAATTGATAATTTGAAATAAGAAAGGGTCCAAGGGTTTGAGGATGGTGGAAGGGAAAGGGGAAAGGGAAGAAGAGAAAGAAAAAAATTATGAGAAAAAAAAAGGGGGAATCAAACTCTGTGTAGATAGCGAAGGGTGGAGGGGGTGAAGGGTGCACAGGTAATGGGAGAAAAAATAAAAACTAAGATGCATCATATTCTGGTACAAACACCCAATGTTAAATGTAAATGTATTTTATACCTAAAATGTACCAATAAATATATATATTTAAAAAATAAAAAATGAATAAAAATAAAAAAAGCCTGGGGATGTGACTCATTCATAGATATTTGCGTAGCATGTGCAAGCTCCTGGGTTTAATCTCCAATACTGAAGGGGAAAAAAAAGAAGAAGGAAGGAAGAAAAATAGGTAAGAAAGGAAGAAAAGAAGAGAGATCCTAAAACAGAATGATGTAAAAAGCAAAGAGGACTAAATTTCTAGCCACCTCCTGAGAGATGGGGTGCCTCCTTTAAAGAACAAGTCATAGAACTGACTATTTTAGCAGAGTAGAAGTCACTGTAACCTCAGCCACAGAGCTTCCTGAAAACTTGATTCTCTGGAGCTAGTGAGATCCTCTGGGAAGCAATCATTGAGCTGTGGAGAACAAATAGTAAAAGTACTTGGAAGGAGAAACCATCTAACTGAGCAAAAGGCTGGAATAAACACTAAATGTGTACTTGTTCCTTTTCTTACAAATAAATTTCAAAGGTTGTGCTTATTAGCTTTAAAACAAAAAGCAATTATGTAAAATGGAGGATGTATTTCCTGAAATCACAAAAGTCAATGCTGTTCTGACAACAATGAAAGGTTCCACCACCTCCCAATAGCATCACAGGCTTTAACACACATGCCTTTGGGGGACACTTGTCCAAACCACAGCACACACCTTAATTAGGACAATTCATTTTTGCATCACTGATCTGGAAAAATCACTTATCCAGCAAATGTGATCAACAGATACAGCTAAGAACCAGGAAATAAGCATCATTCTCCTTGTCACCATGATCAAGCCTTAAAGCAGTGAGCAGAGAAATCACAAAACCTAGGGTTTAGGAGTCTTAATCAGAAAACTGTCAGAGTGGGGTGGTGGCAGGATCTGTCACATCACAAGAGGATCATTTCAGGTAGTAGTGGGGTGAAGCAGAGACACCTGATGTGGGTGGAATACACATAGCTTCTACACTGGGACATCCCCACTGGAGGCCTGGAGAACCTCAGTTTTCCCCAGAGGATAAGTGAGATGACACGTCCAAGGCCCAGCAACAGACAAAGGAGGCACACAGCACTCTGTGGTCATACTGGAGCTGCAGGCCCATCACTCACCCTCTCTTATCAGCCCCATGTCAATGGCCACAGGGTGGCCACCTATGCCAGTTTCCCTGAGACTGAGGGATTTTTCAAGATGCAGCAATTTCAGTGCTACAATCAGGACAGTCCTGGGCAAACCAGAAGAGTTGGTGACCCTGAAACTCAACAAAGAAATGTAGATGAGTGCAGAGAAACCCCAAGACACACAAGGGCTGATGTGTGAGATGCCCCAGGGGATTTGGCAGGGCATGTATGGAGGAGGCCAGCTTTAGGTAAGTGGAGATAGTGGAAACCAGTCTCCTTTCACTGCCCCGCTTCCTAATACGTCTCAAGGGTCAGCATCCCACATACCCCCAAGCATCCCACATACCCCCATCTGAGTGTAGATCTCCCATTAGTTCCTGAACCTATCAAGCCCTCTTAATAGCAGAGGACTGGTCCATTGGTTGCTGCCTGGGGAAAGTTTATTGCTATGTCCATTTTATCAGAAAAGGGAATCAAAATTCTCTGAGGATAAGTCATTGGCCCAATGTCACAGTAATTGGCTGACTGTTGATTCAAAATCTAGACACTTTTCACTTTCTAATGAGCCAGGAAGTTGGCAAGAATTGGGGAAAGGGAAAGAACACATTTAAACCGAGGCATAAAGAATAAGATTTTAAAAGGAAGGACAATCCCAGGTGAGAACAGTGAACCCAAATGGAGCCCCAGGAATCTGATGGAGCCTCAGGTTTGGGACTTGGTGAATATAGAAGTGCAGGGTGATAGTTCAGGGGTTGGGGCTGCATAGTGAGAACAGGTTAGAGACTGCTGGAAGCACCACATCTCAGGTGGCAGGGATCCAGGAGGATGGTCAAATAGAGCTATGCATGATCTTAACTGGAAGAACTGTCTGGCAGAGTCCATTTTATATCATTTACACATATCACATGCACTGCCCTGGGCCCACCACAGGAGCTTGTCCTTTGGAAGAACTCACAGCAGGGCCCAAACTGCCGGGAAGGACTTGAAGCACTTGGTGTGGTGGTGCCTGAGATTACTGGGTGGCACCTGCTGGCCTCCAGGAGACATGGAGGAGGAAGTGCGCCTGTGCACAGTGGGTCTGCCCTACACACTGAGATCTTGCTGAGAGAACTCATGTTCTATGCATCTCAGATTTCCCATCACCCAGCACAGGGCCTGGAACTTGTAGGCATTCAAATATACTGCTAAAAATGAACAAATGAGGATATGCGTGCCCTGCCTGTGAAGCTATTGCTAATCTGGAGAGACCAGGAAAAGGAACCTGTGTTGGGTTGAGGGGCACCAGGTTTTGCTAAGGGAGGTGTTGGCAGGACCTGTTCCCAGTCCCAAGTCTTCTGAGAGCTAAACAATTCAGAGGACAAAGGTACAGTTCTAAGGAGCAACTGAAATACCCATATCCCTAGCCACCTTGTGCCATTCTTGAACCAACATTCCTTTGGATCGATTTAGGATCCTCTCCTACCAGACTCCACTAAAAGGCCAAAGTTTGGCTAACCTGAGAAAGTAAGAAACAGGAGCTTGACCCTAAAATAAAGGAAAAGGCTGAGAGAATCCAGAGAATGTTTAAATTACCTATCCAAAAGCAAACACTGCCCATGTCTGTGGAAGGGCTAGTGTCCTTTTGGAGTTGTGAGGTGACACTCTTTCCCAGGCTTTACCTCCTGAAGAAAAATATAAATGCTCCCAGTTCCAAACTATAATACATCTTATTTCTCTGAGTGCCTGTAGTCTGCTCTTGAGTACATCCTAAATCTCTAATAAACTCTTCTCAGGCCTCTTACTGACATGTCCTGAAAATTCTTTTTCTGTAGTGAGAGTCAGCAAACTTACTACAAAAGCATGGGTTATATTCCTTATTTCAGCTTCAAGAATCTTTCAGACTTACACTGGTGACAGCCCAATGCCACCCAAGCCCAACCAAATGCCATGGACAGAGACAGGTTTAGGTGGAGGCTACTTGGCTACTCTCCTTCATCAGATTTCAGAATTTGTACACCAACCAGAAAAAAAAAATCAATCCAAAATATCAATAGGCACCATTTCCTACCAGTAACACCTGGTAAGCATCAGACTAGTATCACAGTCCAGCCCAGCCCAGGGTGGGAAAGTTGAATGACTTGGCCATTATCAGACTGGCAAAGATGAGTAAGAGTGATAACATTATGTCGTCAGGAGTGTGCAGAAGTTATATGCAAACATTACTGCAATGATTGTAAGTGGGTGTAGCCTGCTTAAAGTGCAATATGGCAAAAGCCATAAACATTTAGATAACTTACCTTTTGACCCAGAAACTCTACTTTTAGGAATTTATCTACAGATATTATGGACATATAAATGCAAAGATACACATGTAAGTGTTGTCATGAAGCATAGCATAGTCACTTACAGCAACAAAAGACTGGAGACAATTCATATGCTCATTGCTATGGGACTGGTTAAATAAATTATCAATATTCATACTTTGGAATACTACAAAGACATTCAAAAGAATGGGGTATCTCCATAAATGTTGACATTCGATGGTCTTAAATATAATGAAGAAAAGCACAGAGGAGAACAATTTGTACAGAACACTTCCACTTGAATAAAGTAATTATATGCATGTAAGCATACACTCACAAACACACACACAGTTATACATTTATTCATATAAATACACAGAATATCTTTGGATTGGGTCTGAGTGCTAAATTTTTCACATATGAAAATGTTAGTCACATTTGACAAAGTACTTCACAAACAGGGATATTTGCACTTGACAGTTGATAGGCACCTCAAAATCAACATCTTCAAAGGTAAATTAAATGCATTCCTTGAATATCTCAGGATATAGAAGACTCTGTAACACATTTGGCTCCAAGGGGTAAGGGGATGTCCTAGGTAGCTGGAACACAAAACTTTTCTTTTTTAGACAGGGTCTCACTATGTAGTCTAGATTGGTTTTGCAGTCATGATCCTTCTGCCTTGACCTCTCAAGTGCCAGGATCACCGATGTGGTTGTGTCATCACACCCGTCCACAGGCAAAACTTTAAGTACGCATATTTTTGCCTAAAGTGCCCTATAATACATACATACAAACCCTTGTTACCACATATACACTCACGTACACAGCACCCAGTTCTTGAGTTTCTGGCAGATGAGAGCCATGTGTAGAAATAATTCCAAGGAATCCTACCATGGAAACAAAGACTTCAAAGGAAGTGAGCCAAGCTGACATGGGTTCAAATACCAACCAGTCTTTTGTTAATATCATGACTTTGGCCAAATTATCCCAAAGTCACAGAGCTTCTATTCCTCTTCTCTAGAACAAGGATAGCATAGCTGCCTCTGTCAATATGTTAGAAGGAGTAAGAATGAATGCATAAAGGTCAAACACCTAGCACAACATTCCCTCCACACCCCAGTAAATAAGCAGTAAATGGTATGCAGGAGTATATACCATCCATGACTAGAAGAATCCCAAGATTCATTAGAAGAAAATTCATGGTATATCCTATCCTGCTGCAAACACATCAAATGTAATTTTTAAAACAAGGAAAATATGCAAACTGCTTCTATGAATTCTTAAGTGGAAATTTAGCAAACTGAATGAGAGGTCAGCTCTCCTTTTGTCCTGTGTTAATGGTGTACATGGTTCAGGGCTGTTGGATGGAGGTGGAAGTGGGGGATCTGCTGGTGGAAGCTGTGGGTGATTGAGGAGGATGGGAGCACAGCTGGGGAAGCCACAGACACACACACAGTAGATCCAGAAGACCCCAGTGTGAGGATCCAACTTGATATGATATGGTCATAACTGCCATCTTGCCCTGGTGACCCTGGCATGCATTCCAAACCTTATAGGATAAACAAAGTTGTTAAGACAATTAGTCAAGTGTTTTGTGCTGAACACTGATACCCAGACTGTTTCAAAACTGATATTTAATGAAGTAGGTTTTTTGTTCTTGTTGTTGTTTTTAGAAAGCCCATATACATTCCATTTGGCCTTGGGCCACTTTGGTCCAGTTTAACCTATAAACTCCCTTCCTCTTGTTTCATTAAATTGCATTCTGTGCAATCCTGAGTTCTCCTCACCCCCTTCTTTGTCTCTGGGCACCTTCCATCTTTGGCAGCTGATTCTCATACAGTGGAAGCACACTGGTTCCATTCTAGCTGCATATGCTCTGGCTGGGTGACTTCGCACATATCCCTTCAACTTCTCTGGGGCACCATTTTCTCATATGTAACCAGGGATCTTTGCAAGCTTGTTGAGGACAGTCAGTCTCTTGACACAGAGTAAGGTGAATTAAAAACAATTATTAACGTAGTCCAACAGTACTAGTTTGAGGAAGTCATACAATGTAGTGTCAGGGGCCTAGTAAGGCCTGTGTGGGAGCCACAGTCTACAGGTTTGGATGGAATGTAGGTAGGGCATGGTCTTACCCAGACCTGTTCTCTACCCATGGTTCTCACCCATTTTGTCTGTTTCTATTTAAATTGTGTCTCCCCTCACCACAAACAAACAAACAAAACTAGATCCTAATCTAGTATTTAAAATGCTTATGTCTCTTATTTAGAGATGAGATCTTTAAAGAGGTAATCAAGTTAAAATGAGGTCATTAGGGTGGACCCTAATGGAATGACTGGTGTTATTCTAAAAGGTAGAATTTCGATCTGAAGACAGATGTATACAGAGAGAATGCCATGTGAAGATGAAAGCAGATAAAAGATGTTATGTCCATAAGCCAAGGAATGCCCAAGATTGCCAGAATAGATGAGAAGCTAGGAAGAAGCCTGGAGCACAGTCTTCCTTTCCACTCCAAGAAGGAAGCAGCCTTGCCCACAGTTTGATCTGAGGTTTCTTTCAGAAATGTCAGATACTAAATTTGTTGTTTGAGTTACCCAGTTGTGGTAATGTTACAGTAGCCCAAACAGCTAAAACTCTGCCCTTCTATGGCATTTGTTTCCAGAGGTAGTTGTCTTCAGGTATTTAATTTTCTATTTGGAAAGAACTAAATCAGCTAATAAAGTTGTTTTCAGACTTTGATTGAACATTAGACCACCCAGGGAAATTTCTTTTGCCAGTACTGGGCATTGAACCCAAGGCCTTTGTATAGAGCTACATCTCCAACCTTTTTAAATTTTTAATTTTGAGACAGAGTCTCACTAAGTTGCTAAGCTGCCTAGGCTGGGCTAGAATTTGCATTCCTCATGCCTGAGCCTTTCAGAGTGCTGGGATTACACGTGTCTATCACCTTGCCCAATTCACTTGGGGAAACTTTAAAAGATATTACCCTGGACTAATGAATTCAGAACCTTTGGGGGTGGGACCAAGGTCTCTGTGATTTTTAAACTCCCTATGTGATTCCAGTATACAGCCAAGATTTATAAACACTAATCTAAATTTTCTGAAGATGTTAGCAGCTGGAGAATATTTACTACAAGTCCTTCACAGGCGGCACTTTAACAAAGCTTAAAGCCAAAGGCGTGCATGCCAGAGGAATATCTGAGACACTCTTAATAGCCCTTTCAGGGAGACATTTAGGGGAAGTTGACTCTTTCTGGCATCCATCAAATTTTACACATTCTAGGGCCGGGGATTTAGCTCAGTGATTTCGCTGCCTGCCTCGAAAGCGTAAGGTCTAGAGTTTAATCCCCGGTACCAAAAAAAAAAAAAAAAGAAAAAACCCCAAACTTTACTCATTCTGGTTGCCCCTATTTCTAGAAATTCATCCTTTGGGACCTAGGAGGGAGAACAGGCAAGCTAAGAAATTCCATTTGCTCCCTCCATCCTCTCTAGTCCTATAATGCAATGTTTTCAGAATGTAGCCTCATCAAAATTACCTGCAGGGCTTCTTAAAACCCAGATTGTCTGGTCTGTTCCCACATTCAGTAGGTCTTAGGTAAGGCCCAAGAGTGTGAATTTGTCTATCTGAATATCTGCTGTCTGTCTCGTGTGTGTGTGTGTGTGTGTGTGTGTGTGCGCGCGCACGTGCGTGTTACTGTGATTGAAGCCAGAGCCTTCCCACTGAGCTACATCCCTCTGTCTTTTTAAAATTTTGAGATAGGGTCTCACTAAGTCACTGAGTTGGCCAGGCCAAGCTTGAACCTGAAATCTTTCTTCCCCAGCTGCCCAGAGTGCTGGGATTACAGGTATGTGCCACCATGCCCAGCTAAGAGTTTGAATTTCTAACAAGTATCTAGGTTATGCTGCTGCTGGTTCCTAAGCCATACTTTTAGAATTTTTGGAGTAACAATTCTGCAAGATCTTAGAACAAAGAGGGCACCAAGATGTGCTCAGGATTCTGGCAGCCCAGCCCTTTCTTTTTCCAATACTGCTAACATCACTTTTGCCAGGCAGAGGACCACCTGTGATGTGGTATAACTCATATTGGAAAAGAGAAGAAATGGGACTCCAAATGATTACCAGAATGAAGGCCAATGGGTAAAAATGGAAAGGAGATGGGTTCTGGTGAGCAGAATTGAGGTAGTGTATGTATAATGGATTCTGGAATCAGACTTATGGTCTCCCAGTAATAACTGCATGACTGGTATAAATCAATTAATCTCTTTCAGCCCCAGTTCCAATACCTTTGGCATAAGGACAGTATAATTGTGCTATGCCCACCTTTTGCAGCAGAACAAAATTTAAATGAGACAACACTGATAAAGAGCTCATCAGTTTCTAACACTTCATGATCACTTAAAAATATTAGCTATCATTAGTGAGAATTCTTTGCAGGTACACAGAGCTGCTTACTGAGGTAGCGAGCTCCCTATCCCCAGGGTTGTGTAAACAGAAGCTGGAAGGATATAAGCAGTGCATCTGAGACTGGGAGTTGAGTATTGGGTGGAAGAGCCTGGTTCTTCAATCTGAATCACACAGTAGGCGTAGAACTGGGATGAATTCTAAAAATGTTGGTGTTTCCTCAGAATTCATATGTTGGAATCTATTGGCCAACATGGCCATATTAAGAGGTGGGCTTGAGGACAAAAACCATATGATTATCTCCATAGATGCAGAAAAACCATTTGAAAAAATCCAACATGCATTTGTGATAAAAACCCTACAAAAAATTGGAATAGATGGTCTCTACCTCAAACTGATAAAAGCCATCTATGAAAAACCAACAGCCAATATCATACTAAATGGTCAAAAACTGAAATCCTTCACACTAAAATTAGGAACAAGACAAGGATGTCCACTATTACCACTCTTGTTCAATATAGTTCTGGAAACATTAGCCATGGCAACTAGACAAGAGAAAGAAATAAAAGGAATAAAGATAGGAAATGAAGAAGTCAAATTGTCATTATTTGCAGATGACATGATACGATATACAGAAGACCCCAAGAACTCCACCAAAAGTCTTCTAGACTTAATAACCAAATTCAGTCAAGTAGCTGGTTACAAGGTCAACACACAAAAATCAATAGCTTTCCTATACACAAATGACAGACTCACTGTGAGAGAAATAGGGCAAATAATTCCTTTCACAATAGCATCCAAAAAACTGAAATACCTAGGAATCATCCTAACCAAAGAAATCAAAGACCTCTTCTCTGAAAACTATGCCACTCTGAAAAGAGAGATTGAAGATGATATCAGAAAATGGACAGACATCCCCTGCTCCTGGGTAGGAAGGATTAATATAGTGAAAATGGCCATACTTCCAAAACTGCTCTATAGATTTAATGCAATTCCAATTGAGATCCCAGCAGCATACTTCACGGACCTTGAGAAAACAATCCAAAAATTCATTTGGAACAAAAAGAGGCCCAGAATAGCAAAAGCAATTCTAGGTAACAGAGACATGGCAGGGGGTATCACAATTCCCAACCTGCAACTATACTACAAAGCTACTGTGATTCAAAACAGCATGGTACTGGCAAAGAATCAGACCTGAGGACCAGTGGAACAGATTAGAAGATGCAGAAATAATACCCGACACACTCAGCCATCTCATCTTTGACAAAGGAGCCAAACACCCTCACTGGAGGAAAGATAGCCTCTTTAATTAATGGTGCTGGAAAAACTGGATTTCAACTTGCCAAAGATTAAAACTAGACCTATATCTCTCACCATGCACTAAACTAAAATCAAAATGGAAGATCTAAATATTAAAATAGAAACTCTGAACCAGTTGGAACAGAGGTTAGGTAGAACTCTTGAAGACATCGGTGTAGAAAAAGATTTTATGAACAAAACCTCAGTTGTCCGTGAACTAGCACAATCAACAAGTGGGATCTCTTCTTATTAAAAGGCTTCTGCACAGCAAGAGAAACCACCAGCAGTGTGAAGAGACAGCCCACAATGTGGGAAAAAATCTTCACCTGCTCTTCCTCAGACAAAGGTCTACTATCTCGAATCTACAAAGAACTTAAAAAGATCAGACCTCCCAAATTTAAAGACCCAATCCGAAAATGGGCATCTGAAATGAACAGACATTTCTCAGACAAAGAAGTAGAAATAGCAAATAAATACATGAAAAAATGTTCAACATCACTGGTCATTCAAGAGATGCAAATGAAAATAATGCTGAGATTCCAACTCACTCCAGAAAGAATGGCTACTATCATTAAATCAACCAAAAACAAATGCTGGCAGGGCTGTGGGGAAAGAAGAACGCTGCTCCACTGCTGGTGGGAGTGTAGACTGGTGCAAGCACTGTGGAAATCAGTATGGAGATACCTCCAAGAACTAGGACTGGAAGTCCCATTTGACCCCGCTATTCCACTGCTGGGGATCTTCCCTAAAGAGTTAAAAGAATCATACCACAGTGATATATGTGCACCCATGTTCATAGCAGCACAGTTTGTGATAGCTAAAACTTGGAAGCAGCCCAAATGCCCATCAACTGGAGACTGGATAAAGAAAATGTGGTTTGTTTTTTTTGTATAAAATGGAGTACTACTCAGCCATAAAAAATGAGAAATTAGAGACATTTATAGCTAAGTGGATGCACATTGAGGCAATACTCTTAAGTGAAATAAATAGGGCACACATGTATAAATACCGAATAGTTTCTCTGGTGTGAGAAACTGAAAGTGTAAATAAGGACTAAAATGTATAATAGGTAATGTGAAATAGGAAGAAAAGGGGCAAAGGGGAAGGAAGTGGGAGGGCTAGGGGAAAGGATAGAAGGGAATGAGATTAATATGAGAAAATGGAAAAATCGGAACAAAGTCTTTGTAAATAGGGAGGACTGGAGGGGTTGAAGGGAGGGCTGGGCAAGGGTGAAAAATAAGAACCAAGAGAGACTATGTAAAGGTGCAAATTTCCAATGATGATTGTCATTGTATTGTATACCTAAAATGTACCAGTGATTAGAATGAATAATCGATAATGTAAAATAGGAAGAAAAGGTCCAAAGGGGTAGCAGTAGTGGGAGGGGCAGGGGAAGGGAAAGAAGGGAAAGGAAAAAATGATGAGAAATGGAATAAATGGAAATAAAGTCTTTGTAAATAGGGAAGGGTGGAGGGCATGAAGGGAGGGGTAGGAATGGGCAAAAAATAAGAACCAAGATGCATTATGTAAAGGTACAATTCCCAATGAGAAATGTAAATGTGTTGTATACCTACAATGTACCAATAAAAGAATTTAAGAAAAAAAAAAAAGAGGTGGGCTTTGGGGAAGTGGCTAAGTCATGAAGGTCCCACCAGTGTCCTTAAAAAAGATGTTCAGACAAACTCTTGTGAGGATATAGAAGGTGCCATCTTTGTATACTGAATCTGTTGGCACCTCAATATTGGACTTCCCAGCCTCCAGAACTGGGAGTAATAAATCCTGTTTTCTATTTGTTTGTGTCTTGCTATGTTGCCCAGGCTGATCTTGAACTCCTGGGCTCAAGCAATCCTCCTGATGCAGCCTCCTAAGGAGCTGGGACTACAGGCACTCACTATCACCCCTGGTAATTTTATGTTATTTATAAATGACTCAGTCTGAGAGACTTTTATTATCACAGCCCAAAAGGACTAGATTAGCACTGTAAACCTGCTCTTTGGTTTCCAAAGTCTCTTTTGGAAGCATGGCAAGAAACTGGGTGACCTGAAATTTCTCCCTGTGAAATTTCATAAGGAATTTTCCTACCACAAATAAAAGCCACCCTTGCTGGAAAACTGGACTCTTTACAAAAGACCACAGTATACAGTAAAATCACTATTGTGCTTTCCACCACATGCCAAAGAAGCCTGGAATGACAGCAGTGACTGCCTTGCTCTGCTCAGCCCTGGGGGTTGGGGAGCCAGCTTTGATGCCTTCTGCAAAGCTGGGCTGCAGGACAGTGTCTGGCCTGAGCCACTGGCCAGCCTGAAGAACTGGAATAGGTCCTCCTCAGGTACCTCTACAGTAAACATGTGTGAAACAAGAGGACACAGGAAGAAATGAGGTAGTGTGATCACCAGTAATTATTTTGGGAGGAATATATAGGACACTTGAAGGCATTAGGAAGAGAAGGATAACAGGCACATACATGACTGGACACCCCAGAGTACAGCAGATGTTCCTCCAAAGAAACAAATGGGTCAGTTCCTCTTCATCCTTTAAGTCTTAGTTTAAGTAGCAGTGCTTCCAGGAAGACTTCCCTGTTCCCTCAGTAGCAGGTAAAGAGTCCCAGTTATGTATTGCTCCCCATTCCTCTGCATCAACACACTTCCTCTCTGTTGTAATAACTTTTGATTAATAGTTCATCCTCCTAGATCAGCTGTCAGCTCTGAGAACAAAAGAACTGTTCTCTTTTGGTCATGATGGAATCCCCAGAGCCTAGCACAGTGCTCAGCAACTTGGGCTTTCCATGAACATCTGCTGAATGAATGAATGCTTTAGGCAAGTCCCTCTATATCTCTGAGGCTCAGTTTCTTTATAAAATTGGGACTAAGAATCTCTTTGCAGGATTACTGTGAAGATGAACCAAAAGCAGGGTTTGACACCAAGAAGGAGCTCAACAAACAGTTACTATTTTCTTGTAAGACTTATTGACAGATTCAGAAGATTCAGGCTTTTCTTCTCTTTGTTTGGCTGGAAGTTATTATTAGCAGTCTTCTTAAATTGTACATCTAGCTGTATCTTATCTAGCTCTAAAAGATCTCAATAATCTGGTCCCGGAGCAACTCACTTTCCAGTCCCCCTTCTGTCTCTCTTAGAAGCTTTCTTTCTCTCAATAAATTTTTCCTGCTCTTAACCTCCATTCATCCTAGACTTCATTCTTCAATTTTAGAGAACACAAACTTGCATTTCGGATATCTAGTAGGTTTGGGAGTTACATCTCTTCCTCCTATATCATTTTGGAGGTCTTCCACTGAGATTATTGGTTGTAGGTAAGAGTTTTCTTTCATAGGTTCTAACTTTGGTGTTTTTGCTTCATAGATTATTACTTTTCATTTCATAGGCTCTGGCTATTTGTTTCATAGATTCTGGTTTTTGTTTCATAAATTCTGACCTTTGTTTCAGCTTTTGTTTCAAAAGTGTCTAATTTTAAGTTGTATGTTTTAAATGTTTGCAAATTTCTTGTTTTTCTTATGCATTTTTTTTGTTAAAAGTACATTATATTCGTGTTTTGTATATGTTGCATTTGGACTTAGTTCCTTAAAAATGTTGTAAAATGGCTCTCTTATGAAATTGTCTCAGATAAAGACAGTTCGGGCTTTTATCTGTCCCTTATAGAATGCCAAACGGTGGTTACTCTGCCAGTTGGTTGCCCTTAGGGCAGCTGCCACTTTTAAAGCAGAGGACAGGTTTCTCCAGTTGCCCTCTTGTGAATCTGCACTCCCATTGACACCAATGGTGGGTGGAATGCTGACCAGATAGGCAATTGGGTTCCTTTCAGAGACAGATCTCTGATTGCGTGGAACTAGCCGAAGCTGAGGTGACAACTGAGGGGTCATGGCCAGGGCTACTCTCTGGCAGATACCCAAAGGTTCCCAACAGCCCATCCAGATAATCAGCAGAAAATCTCCACATCTTGTCCCCATCTGGATTCCTCAGTGAGGTGAAAGGGGAACTCTCTCAGTGATCATCAGATATCCTCTGTCTAGGAGTGATCTGAAATGATGCTGTCAGAGCCCTCTCTTAAGCCTCCATTAAGAGTTGAGCTACAGGTTTGGACTGCTTTCTCTACTACTAATAAGCCAGATCTCTAGACAAACGTTAAAAAAACAAAACAAAAACCTGAATGTTTGATAGATTAAAAGCTACCTGAACCTCCCCCCTCCCCCACCCTGCCAGGCATGGTCTTCATCATTTATGTGTGTAGGGGAAAAAATACCTTTGTTGATAGGTTGTGGACTTTGGAACTTTCACTATGGACTTATAAAATACTACATATGATGATTTTTGGATATTTAACCAGCTTGAGCTTTATTTGGACTTTTTCTCTCTGTGAGTGAGTTAAAAACTCCCCTTAAATTTTTCTCCAACTTGTTGGGAGTTCATTTGAGAATCCCTCATCAGACAGCTCCTTCAGACTAAGGCAACTTGCAACAACTGTTTTGTATTATACTAGGGAAAAAAGCAATCAGTAACTTGCATTTGTATTTTTACACGCTAACTAGAATATAGGACTATTTTGGTCAGCCTTTCTCTTCCTTCACACGCGTGTGTAGGAATTTGATAAAGTGCCTTTACTAATGTGGTATGTGGCTGCTAGGAAGACCTATGAATTTCTAATACTTAGTGAATTTAAAATGGACCCTAAATGAGTAGCCTTGTATTGCTGCTAATAAAAGTTGCCTAAATGACTGAGTAGACAACAGCAATGTCTCAGAGCTTTCTCTACCCAAGGGCCCAGGGCAGAATCTCTGACTTATCATCTCTGGAGGTGATCTCTTTAGCAGGAAAAAATGCTCTAATTTGACTGTTGACCTATTTTCCTCTCTCTTTCAAGGAACTAAAAAGCAGTGGTTTAAATCTCTTGGTTTGCTAGCAATACTTCCTTCTCTAAACATGATTGTTATTGCTAAGGTCAATTATAACTTGTGCTTTGAGAGTACCTACTGGAGTAAGGATATGAGGTACCTGAGGAAGATAAGATCACGCGCTGGTAAAGGGTAGATACTACAGTCCAGTTTTATTTTCTGGGTCTCTCTCCAGATGGTAGCTACTTACCCTGGAGTGGAATAAACCTTGAGGGATGCCCTGGGTATCCCTAGGGGGCACAGGAATCAAGCAGAGACTTATGGGATGCCATATTTGTTTCTCTTATTTCAGACTGTTACCATATCTGAACCTCATACTCCTTTGGAATGTATTAAGGAGCAATTCAGGATTTCTCTACACCCGTGCATGGTGTGCCTACTTCCTAAAGCCAAGTACACAGGGGAAAATACTATGATGCTATCTCACAATTAGAATTATACTGTAAGAGAGAGAAAATGGTCAAAATCATCTTATATTGAGATTTTCTTTACATTAAGAAGTAATTCTTGCTTGTGTTCAAATGTAAATGTGGGCCATAGAAAAATGAGAGCCACCTCACCCTTAAGGCACTCAGTACCTCTAAGACTGAGGCATGCCTCACCCTAATCACCAGGTGCTGAGGGTGGAATTTCTAGGCCAGCCATAATTTTTTTTTAATTCAAAAACTTTATTTGCTGAATGAAACTTATGAGGTATGGAAAACATGTCAACATTATTTACTAAGACTATTTTAGATGAAGTTCTGCCTAATCTATTTATCATCAAACTCTATAAATGCTGCTGTAGTAAGTCCTATGCAATCTGTAAATTAACTAGGTCAGGCCACAGCTAGTGAATAATTTCAGCACCAAAAAATTATTGAAAATGGGATTTTACACCACTAAGAAATATAATGGTTAGGTATTCGAATGTCAAGGTCAAGGTATAATTTTAAAGACATCAAATTTCTGGGGGAAAATCCTTTTTAATAGTATTTTCACATTAGCTTTACAATAGTAGTTGTACTCTGCTTAAAATCATATGCAGTCTGGGCATATCAAATATATGATGATATTTAAGACATGAAATTGAAGCCCTCTTTCCCAACTCCAGCACTATGAAGAAAATGAATCAACACTGCACACTGAAAAAAAATCTATTCTTTCAATAATAAATTGATAGAGCAGCATATATAGGACAATTTCTACTAAAAAATTAAATGTCTTATTTGTGCGGTGTGGAAAATTTGCTGCAACTCTAATTTCCTTTTTAACACAAATTTTTTAATATACACATTATATGTATTCAGTATTCAAGTAAAATTCCCTAACAGTTAATGACAATTAAAAAATGTGCAAAACTACAAAACTCTTTGTAATAGAATGTGTAAGGTCAAAAGGGTGGAACGGCTTACAGCTACTGCACTGAATAAGTGCATCATAAATCTTTAAAGAAAAAAGAACTGGTTACTGTAGAATCTCAAAATTTCCTGTGCAGCATTACAAAATATTTTATATTTAGTGAGTAAAAAGAAGCTTGTATGCAGCACATGAAGCATCCACAGCAGGTATAAGATTGAAACCTAATAAAGTAAGTTGTTGACTGATGTAGGTACTAATAGCATCTGACTTTTACCACTGGTCTTGATTACACAAGAGATGGAGCGGTCATTACAATTCAGAAAATATATTTAAGAAATCATTGTCAGTTTTTATAATAATGTCTCAAGCCCATTCTTTGTTGATAGCCTCCACATTTATATGGTTAAGTCATTGTTGCTGTGTTTCTTATCTATGACCACATCACTTTTATTTCCTTTCATTTGTGGATTCTTAAGACGTTGCAAAAGGTTCATTCCTGTACCCCAATACAGATTCACTCCCTCTAGATGCCTTTTTTTTTTTTTTTTTTTAGCACCAATATGCTTTAAAAAAAGATGCACAAACAACAAGCAGTGACAGTGAGGCCAGCCATAATTAATCTCTATAAGGCTATATCCATCCTTAACTAAGTTGTTCAGTTTCCTCAAAGACAATATCCCTTGCAGGAAGTAAATGGCAAATATGGGACTACCTGTGTTCATGTGTCTTTTTCTCTCAGTGATCTAAGACAGATTAAATATAAGACCTAAGAAAGTTTTCAAATGATCCTGATATGTACATTGAGATCTTCAGAGGACTTACTCAGGCCTATGGACTAAATTAGAAAGATGTAATGTTGCTCTTAAATCAAATGTTGATTTCTAATGAGAGACAAATAGTATTATAGGCTGCTATGACACATAGAGACAAATACTATCTTAATTTTGGAAACTCAGAAGACAGGCAGCCAGGGGAACAACTGGTTCCTACTGGAACACAAGCAGTTCCTATACAAGACCCCCACTGGCCTGCCAATGAGATAGGAGATTAAAATAGAAGACATTTTCAGGCATGTATTCTTGAAGATCTAAGAAAGATGAGAACTAAACCCTTCAGTTAAATTGTCAACTATTTATCAGGAAAAAGATGAGGACATCCCTGGATCCTGATTTGATAGAAGGAAATACTATAGTTTTTCCCAAGTCACAGTCTTGCAATATGTAGATGGTATGCTGTTATGCGCCCCCTCAGAAGAGCTTTCTAGCCAAATATCTGCTCTGCTGAATTTTCTAACAGACAGGGGTTATAATGTTTCTAGTTCTAAGGCATAATTTTGTAGTCTTGAGGTAAAATATTTAGGCCTTATTGTATCTAAGGGAACCCAAAGACTGGGAGAAGAAAGAAACTAATTTTTTTCTTTTCCATAGCCCAAGACTCTAAAACAGCTAAGGATATTCCTAGAAATTACAGGCTTTTGTGGCCTTCAGATAGCAGGATGTAGTGAGATTTTGTGACTCCTCTATTAGCTTACAGAAAAACCCAAGAGACAGACAGCTGGGAACCTTATTCCCAGACTACATTCTAGAAGCTCAAACAAGCACTGCTAAGTGCCTAACTGCAGGACACCATTTCAGTTTGTATGTTAATAAAAGGTGAGACATGGCTTTGGGAGTGTTTATACAAGATCAGGGAGCTGCTCAACAGCCTGTAGGGTATTTCAATCATAAATTAGATATTATAGATTCAGAGTAATTCATTAAAAGGGTTATTCCTAAACAATATAGTTAGAACACTTTCATTCTCTTCCAAGAGGCAAAAAGCAGCCATTCAGGATCTCTGATTATTGGTTTGATTTTCTGCTTAGCAATGCAGTTGGAGTCCATCATAGCTTTTGTCTCTGGAGACATGTTTTGCTAAGGATTACAGATCCACTCTGGAAAAGCTCCTGATCTTAAATGTCCTTCTATACCTGAGATGGTTAAGATTTAGTTCTTGTGCCATACTTAAAGGCACTCTTCTGTCCCTTCTCCACTTCCCTGCCCCTGAGAAATAATGCAGTTCTCAACAGTATTTGGTTCAAGCCACTTCCATCCTCTGTGGCTACTGGATTTCAAGACAAAGCTTCCAAAATGGTGAATTTCCCTTCCCTGGAACCCTTCCAGAGTAAAACTGACCTTCACTTATCTCTGGGCCATATAGAAAACTGGTCTAGGTTTAATCCTAAAACTCTTAAAAAATAAATGTTAAAGTTTTAGTTCAGATTAATCTGTCTTTCAGCCCCCAGAAAAAATTAGAGAATGGTAAGAACAGCTAACCTGGCTCTGGCCACTTCCTTGCACTTCTAGTCTGCCACCACTGGCACTGAACAAGAGGGATAGATGGGCATGCCCTATTTTCCTGGTTTTTTTTTTTTTCAAAATGGAAAAAACTGTCATAGGTAGACATCTGCAGCACAGCAGGTTGGAGGCTTGGCTGGCCTTCTTCCCTCACTGTATGAAATTCATACCTAGCTCCAAAAAGTGTCACCTAGTCTCTTCTACATGCAAACCTGGGCTGAGCAGACCCCCACTGGAGATAGTTAAAATTACCTTTAATAGTCTCTCCCTTTAGAGGGAAAAATTACATGTGGCTATCAAACAGCTATAGTTATCAAAGCAACAATGAGAAGCCTGTATAGCTGGGTATTCAGTAAGATAAACTGTCAGCATAGGGCCCATCTTAAAATGGTCTTTGCTTTCACAGGTGTAGAAGATTTTTATTCCTTTTGATTCTTATTACAAGAGATCTCTGTTAATTGATCTACAAAGTTCTGGCTAGTCTTTTTTATAATTATAAATGTAAACATTATACAAGTTATTATAATTCAACTTGGCCAAATACATCTGAGTGCACACTGGTTTATAAACATGTTGTCTTATGTATGTGTGTGTCTGTCAATTCAATTTGTTACAAACATACAGCTGTTATGTTTGAGCTTTTTTCTTTTGGTATTTTGGATTTTTAAAGATGTTTGCCTGTAACTCAAATTGGCTTATAAATAACTATAATTAAAGACATGCTTCCCCCAGGTTGCCAGATTATCCAAATAATGTCAACTGGTTTTACGAATACAGTGCATATTTTTATCTATATATAATATCTCAGGAATCTTTCATTGGTCAAAATGAATAATGTGTTAATTATTATGATCTGGCTCTCATAGGCCATCTAAAGATTTGTTAAGATAATTAAATAAAGACTCTTGGGCTTAAGAAAACTACTGGACAGGACTCCCCTTGGTAAATAAAGGAGCTGCTGCCTGGAAAAAATTTATTTCAGCCTTTGTTCACAAAGGGGACCCCAATAATTTCTACAACCTCATGGGAAATACATCGCTAAACATATCATTGTGATATGTATACACTGGTCATGATCAAATGGCTAAGTTTTCTGTGGGAAAACAATAAGGTTTTATTTAAAATGTTCTTGGTACAAAACAAAATTAAGGGACAAAGGGTTTCATGTAACTGATACTCATTGTCATTTCATGGTATATATATATTCATGCCTTCCAGGTGTACAAGTCTTCTAGGATATTGTTTTATGGTAATGATCGTATTTGATTCAGGTATCTGCCTTTCTCTTGCACTCCAGCTACTTGTGATAAAAGGTACATGTCAAGCCAGCATGAGAAAACCAGTCAAATAATAATTTTCTTAAAAACTTATGTGATGTGTGTTATATGCGTCACCACACTTAGGGATGTTCAGTTGCCAAACGGTTGAAACAATGTCACACACTAAAATTAGAGGCTACACATTATGAACTCCTAAGGTATATTTATAGGCCAATATGTATGTTCTCTTTAGATAGCATCCTACTAAAGGATAACAAATAAGAGTTTTCTTTATGTTATTTAATGTCTTGTGATCAGATGGAAGTGTTTGACTGAAAGACTATTCCATACTAAGATGGACATATAAGTGTTACAAAGAAGTCATCGTGATTGTCATGCTAAAATACTACGTGTGGCTCTTGATCTTTTTTCTATATAATGTATAACTGTTGTCTGTTAACATTTGCAGGAATTCAACTACTAAAACAACCATGGTTGATAAAATATATTTCAAAAGTGCTTAATGTCCAGATGAAATTATAATAGTTAAGCTCACTTCTCCTACTGAAATACTTATGTCACTGATCTCTTCTGGGTGTTCAACAACTAAAGTTTGGAGACTAAAACTAGAAAGGTAACTGCACTATGAGGACAGCCCATATTTTGGCCCTGGCCCCTCAAGGTCAACAAAGATCCAGGACACAAAGGAGCCTTTCCTACAGGATCCTACATCTTTGGTAAGTCACTCAGATTGCTGGGCACCAGAGGACAAATGTACCATGCTAAAGGAGGGTCACAAAGAGGGAAAAGTCTCCCATGCTTTCACTGAAAGCAACATAGTCAGGCAAGGCTGTGACCCATCCTGATGGCTGACACTGACAGAAGAGCTGAGAGATTCTATGAATGGTTCCAGAATAATGCCTGAGGAGACTTAACTGACCTTAATAGATAACAAGAGGTTCATACTGATTGAAACAGGTCTCATTTAACTTGGTCTTAAACACCCAGCAGAAAAGAATAACCAAAAGAGGTATAAAATAATGCCATAGTAATAAAGCTAGATACAAAAAGGGGCTCCAATTGCTGATCTCTTCTAGCTACACCAGTAGCTGACCACAGTTATGGATCATTAGGAAAATACTATGGTAAAATCTATAAGAGCTCAGCTAGAGTTTTAAATTTCTTAAGTGAGATTTGTTCTTCAAATGACATAGTATCAGACTTATACATAATCTCTATCAATGAAAGAATCTAAGAGTCAGCAGATTACAATCACTATTTCAATTTCTAAGTGTGACTTTCTCCCCAACCTGCCCTTTCACTCTAGTGTGCTCATGCTTAGATTATGCATACTCTAATTTCTTAAAAGTTTTGTTTATTCTTGCCTAGAGGCTGCCAAACTACAAACAGTCATACAAATGGAACCAGTGACAAATGTGCTAGACTTGTTTTACCGGGGTCCACCAGATTGACCTTGTAAACAGCTTATAACTGCTAAACTATACATTATGACTTCTATGTTGGATTCTGAAGTCCCCTGGACCTTCTTTTCTTCTTTGTGGGAGGCTATTACTAGTTCCTCCCAGGGGAAACACTTGTTGGCTATATTTATAGCAATCCTGCTGACCTTGTAATTTGGCCCATGTATTCTTAACTGTTTCTTTGGCTTTGTCTCCTCCAGACTCAAAGCTATACAGCTACCAAGATGACAATGCCTGGCATCTAACAAAGGCCTTTAGATAGACCCTCTGTAAAGTAACACTGACTGCTGATCACAACTACGACCCTCTCCAGTTGGAAGTAGGCAGAACAGTCGTTCCCCTTTGCCCCCTCAGAGCACTTAGGGGTACTTCTTCAGAGGGGGGAACACTGCAGATAGGTAAGTTAATTAGATATCTTGTAGGCAGTTAGACAGGGGCAGCCCACAAGGAGCCAACATGGAGGACAGTGAAGACACTTTCACTGAAGCCCAGCATTGTAAAAGGAAAAAAACTACCACACCCATGTAGGATGAATAGCAGCAACTGATATTCTAAACAAGTACAATCACCTGGTGGGGGGCCAAGGTCTTAACCCAGCCTTTCTGGGAAA
This sequence comes from Heterocephalus glaber, assembly GCF_053883595.1. NCBI lineage: Eukaryota > Metazoa > Chordata > Mammalia > Rodentia > Bathyergidae > Heterocephalus > Heterocephalus glaber. The sequence continues at coordinate 10,315,507 of NW_028258294.1, forward strand.
TATCCCTGACCCCCCTTATGAAAATCCTTGTATGCTTGCTATGTGACTTGCTCCCCCATTTGACCCCCATTTAATCAATATTACCCAGGTGACTGTACTTGTAATCCTATTGGTTGGTCATGGCTTTGTCCCACCTCATGCCCACCTTGTAAATTTCCATTGAGTCTTTTTTTTCCCATTGAGTCTTATAGTTTTGTCCCACTTTGTACCCACCTCACCACATGGCTTTGCTGTATAAAACATCTTTGAGGGCCGGGGATTTGGCTCAGTGGTTCCGTTGCCTGCCTTGCAAACACCAGGTCCCAAGTTCGATCCCCAGTACCAAAAACAAAAACAAAAAAACCTCTTTGAAAAGCGAGGTGTGTGGGCAACCTGCTTTCCAGTGCTCCTTCTGTCTCTCTTAGGCAGAAGCTTTCTTTCTCCCAATAAATTTTTCCTACTCTTAAAAAAAGAACAATCTGGTCCCAAATTTCTTTTCCATCATCTTTTTCTGTGATTCTTCCTCACTCATAGGCTACCCCCCAATGGACCTCTATCCCCTTAACCTTAGCTCACATCACCCCCTCTGTATTCCCAGGTTCCTGCTCAATCTGCATGGCACACCTTACATGTCATCTCTGCTCCACGAGGCTCCTCTAGCATAGTTCATAGCTGTGTGGCACTCATGTGAGATGGGCCCATCTCCCCTGCTAGAAGAGGCAGTCAATACCACATTGTTCTTGTCTGCATCAGAAGCACACAGAAGTGTGTTTATTTAAGCAGTGGCTGTTGAATTGACTAGCTAGCTGACCTAAATGAACAAGTTCTGTTTCAAGAATCCCTGAAATCTCTTCCCCAGTGAATGTAGAAGTGTTGGCTAATAGGGAAAGGAAAGAACAGAACTAGTGTTCCACTTTTAGACAATGGCTTCCAAAAGGCATTTATCCACCTCCACAGTGAGCCAGAGACAGGGTCTTATGTTAGTATAGAGGGGCAGATGGTCAGAGGAGCTTCACCTGAGGTCCCTATTATGCTTTATGTCTAGATATCCCTCCAAAGCCCCATGTGATCATAAGCAGGGCTTTTGAAAGGTGATCACTTTATGAGGGTGGTATAGCTGACCTGTTGTTAGGAGATGGGATCATATTGGAAGAGTTGGATCACAGTAGGCATGACCTGAAGGATTTACCTCCCTCCCCAGGTTCTCTTTTGACTCTTTGTTTACCAGCTGCAATAAACTGAGCAATTTTTCCTCTGCCATGCCCCTCCACCACACTGTTTCTTCTTTGGAACCATCTGACCATGGACTGAAACATGAGCCAAAATAAACCTCCTCTTTTAACTTGTGGATGTTGGGTATTGTGTTTGAGTAATGAGACAATAACTATAACCATCTCCTTACCAGTGCCTGGTCCCCAGAGACCCATTTTTCCCTCTTCCTTTGGTACTAGTGCAAGGTCTATCAGAGGAACAATTCCAGCAGCTTCTACCCAAGATTTAAGACTTTCCAAGCTTCATTCTCTTAACTGCCAAACAATTTCTAGATTGAATATGAAGAAATGGACATGAGTTAAGAGACTCCACTGGGGCCCTGGCAGGGTCTGGATGTGCTAAACAAGAGAAGAGGAGGTGGTGCTGCCCCAACAGGTACTCACTGGAAGCTTAACAGATTCCCCCACAGAGATCACACTCACACTAGGCCCATGGCTTGGGCTCAAAGGACTCTAGGCTCCTTGAGCCTGGGTTTTCCCTGGAAAATGGGGTTGGGGTGGGAAAGTATAGTCAGCATCCTTAGCAATGGGGATGTGTTCTGAGAGTATCACTTAGCTAGCTGAAAGAATGGGAGGAAGGTTGGGACTGGTAAATTCAAGGTTGGAAAATAACTCATAACAGATTTGCTGGGCTGGGAAGGCACTGGTCAGTCCTGTAGAGAAAGGGAAAATGACATACTGGACCATGAAGTCCACTTTAACTGAAGAAAGATCTCTCCTACTGGCCCAGAGGCAGGATGTGCCTCAGGATGGCCCTGTGCAGGACTCTCTCCCAGCTCACCTGAGCACCTCCTACTTTGCCTTCAGGGCTTCCTCTTCAACAAGTTCCTCCCCACTCCAAACTGAACTTTCTTCCTCTTGCTGCCGCAAGGCATCCAATGTCATATCATTTGCTTGGGATCTGACTGTCCCTAGAGCTCTATGATGCCCTAGTACAGGGGCTTCTTGTGTAGTCCCAGCTCCTGGCATGCTGTCCAAGAGACAGTAAGTGCTCAGAACCACTGACCTGGACAAAACTTCAAAGCAAAGCAGCCTTGTCCCTTGGTCTAAGCCTGGTGGGAAGGTCTTTGTAGGTTTGTCAGGAGAAAACCACAGTAAGATGCTATGACGTAATGGTGGGTGTTTTGAGAACAAAATATGGGAGATATGTGTCTACTTCCTGGCAAGCTGTTCCCCTAGGGCCAGACCTAGGACGGGACCTGGTCTAGGCCCGTAGTGTTCTGCCTGGCCATATGTTAAAACCACCTGGGGAGCATAAATGCAAAACAACATAGTGCTTGGGTCCTGCCCTCAGGGATGTTAATTCACTTGGTCTACAGCATGGGCACCTGTTAGGTTTTCAAGCTCCCCAGCTGCAACTTTTGTTGAAAACCACTAAGCTCCTTCACTCTCCTTGACCTGAGAACTCAGAGAAAGAGGGTGACCTCACATATGGGGATTTAATGGGCAGCAGTTGGACTGGAAGCAGGCCTGATTGCCCCGGCCCTTTCCCTCTGCCAGCTGGGTATTCTCCACAATAGGGCTGCTCTGGCCTGAGCTGCACCCCCAAGGTGTGCCTCAACAAGAGAAAGGCCAGCATGCTTCCTTAACTGGCTGGAAATGTGGGGAAGGAATATTCTGTGCTCCCTTTATAATCATTTCCCCTTTGCCCACAGAACTCACTGCTGACTACTGACCTAGGAAATCAATTACGGAGGGAAGATGTTTTCTAACTTTGAACATACCATTATCCCTCTCTAATTTTGGTGGATATGTGCCACATAACTGTGGACCATTTATATGATGGTGGTCTCATGATTATATCACCTAGTAACACCATAGCTGGCTTAATTTGTAGAAGCACACTCTTTGATGTTTGCACAAAAATGAAATCAGCTAATAATGCTAATAATACATTTCTTGGGATGCATCTCTACCATTAAACAAAGATGATATACTGTACTTTGCTACCCCAATCCCATCAGAAAATCAGGTGCAGGGAGCTGGACCCTAAGTGCACAGACTGTGGGGGCAGTGTCAGAGTGATCAGCTAAGGACTAGCTAAATTCTCCTTGAGTGTTTCCTTTTCTATTCTTACTATATCCAGATCATACCAAGCTTGCAGAGTGGTAGCATGTCTATTTTTTGAGCACTTGCTATATGCTTGCAATTCTTTTCTCCACCCTGTGTGACAGTGCATATTAACTCATCTTTCAAGACTCACACTCACTTTCACTAGGAAGCCTTTCCTGAATCCCCAGGTAGGGTGCCTCTGACATGGAGTTAAGGGAAGATCCTCTTGGCAAAGAGTCACGCATTCAAGCTTACTAATCTTGCAGGCCCAGCAGGCTGTGGCCAAAGGGGATGCTGACTCTGCTCCAAGAAGAGATCACGCCCCCTGTCATACTTCCCATAGCTGCAATCCTGTTTGTCTTGCCTTGGCTCCCTTGAAGGAATAGTTCAAGGATGGGACCATCCTGAGAAGTGTCTCAGCCCGTTTCTGTAGAGATTAGAGTGCATTCATAGAGAAGAAAACATTAAACAACACCTGCTGTTTATGCATTCACCTTAAATAACCGCTGTAAGTACTATATAAGAGATGTATGAACCAAGAATAAACGTCCTGTTGTTCTTCAGGACCCCCTGTGTCCCGCTTCTGTTTCTTTGCGCCCCTCCAATCTCGGCCCCTATCTTCTCGAGGCCAAACAACAAGCCTCCAGTGACTGGCAGAAGCAATACACATGTTCTCTCTAAGGCTTGGACTTCAATCCAGGCCAGAAGTGGTTACAATGAAGCTACTGATTTATAACATGCATGCTGACTTTAAATACATTAAAATATTTTAAAAGAAACTGTTTTGCACAGGATGAAGTATATGGCTGCCCTTAGGTCCTGGGGATAATGGAGAACAGACATCTCTGTGTACTAGCTCTTCTCCCCAACCAGCAGAGTGTATAATCAGAAAGGCTCTTGGCATCAGGAATAAAGAAATTTGGGTGACTTTCTGGCTGAGTCCATTTCTCCCTCAATAGCTTCAATTTATTTCTGTGGTTTTTTTTTTTTTCCTTTCTCTTGTGGAAAAGGGGTGTGTGCAGGGAATGCTTGTGGGCTAGGTAGATGGTGCCTTCCCTGTATGATGTACATGTCACTAACAATGCACATGTCACTCTGTGTTAGGGGCTTGTCTCTCCCCCAACAGAAGGCTAAAAGGTAAAAGTTAATAATGTCCATCAGGAAGGGGCTGGGTAGGAAAAAAGTAGCATGTTTATATGACTAGGAGTCAAAAGGACTGCCCCAAATCCCTGCTTATCAACATTGATAGTGTTAACAAACAACTAGTATTAAAACTAAGTTGGTGAATAACAAGTATAGCATTTGTGTTTTTATTTGTTTATTTTCTTGAGACAGGGTATCGCTACATGTTCTAGGCTAGCCTTGAATTCACTATGCAGTCCAGGATGGCCTTGAACTTATGGCAATCTTCAAGCCTCAGTCTCCCAAGTGCTGGAATTACAGATGTGCACCACTACACCCAGCTCTGCATTTAAAAAAAAAGAAAACACTTTTTCCCAATGGGTACAAGTGTATGTATGCAAAACTGTTTTCTATGAATCGGAAAGAACAATTCAAAGTGAAACCACACTTCATCTGCCTCTCTTTCATCAGGGCCCACCCAATGTAGCACAGTAGGTGCTCAGTAAATACATGCTGTGGGACTGACAGCACTCGGTGACTAGTGTGAGGCTTTGGTTCTTGTTGAGGTAAAGGCTCTTTTCTTGGGTTGCAGACTGTCTCCTTCTTGCTATGGCCTCACATAGAGGAGAAAAGGTGAGTTCTGGTCTCTTCCCTTTCTTATAAATAGAACACTAATCCCACCAAGGAAGACTCACCAAATAACCTCGTCTCAACCCAGTCACACCCTAAAGTCCTCACCTCTAAATAACATCACATTGGAGGTTAAGGCTTCAATATATGAACATATATGGGGACAGAAACAGTCTGTTCACAATCTTCTGTTGCTGGCACTAAAGACTCATATCCTTCTTGGATGCAAAATACTCTCATTCCATTCCAATAGCTCCCAAAGTCTTAACTTGTTCTAGCACTAACTCTAAAGTCTGAAGCCTCATCTAGATATCATCTAAACTAGATATGGGTGAAATGCCATGTATAACTCTGTCCTGAGCCAAACTGCTCTTCAGCTGTGAAACTAGGAAACTACAAAAGTTGTGTGCTTCTAAAATACAGTGGAGAGATGAGCCTACAATAGACTTCCCATCCCAAGAGGGGGAAATTGGAAGGAAGAAAATAATGATGGGTTCAAAGTCAGTCCCAAATCTGATGCTCTGCTGGGTGGTCCTGTGTCCCTGGGGGCTCAAGTCAGATGCTGGCCTGTTGGAACTGAAGCAGCATCCCTCTCCCATTCTCTTCCATGGACTGGGGAGGCAGCCCTGATGCTCTCTGAATCACAAGTGACTGGGATGAGATAAGATCAATTAGCGCATGTTTACCACTGAATAGCCCTGTGGTTCGGTCCTGGAGGATCTAAGAATCCATATTCTTTCTCCATTTTGAACTGACTCGGATCCCTTTTGTCCAAATTGGCAGTTTTTCTGCTGGAGTGGCTGATTAGTTCACAGATACACTAATCTTTATCAAATGGTTGTTTGCCACATCCTTGCAGTTCTCTTCTGAGCATGTTTTTTATGTTTTTGAAAGATGAGCAGGCTAGAGGTTTCCAAATCTTTAAGTTCTGATTTCTTAATTGCTTAAGAATCCTTCACCCCACCCCAAAAGGACCCTAGTCTCTCCTTTAACATTTTGCTTAGAAATCTCCAATTTCATCACTTGCAAGTTCTACTTTCCACAAAACACTAGAAAACAACAAAATTTTCCTTTATAACACGGATTGTTTTTTCTCCATTGCCAATAGCATGCTGCTCATTCCTATGTGAGACCTCACCAGAAATGCACTTAGCATCCATATTCCTGGCATGCACCTCAGAGCTCCTCCAATCTCTACCCATTGCCCAATTCCAAAGCCATTTCCACAGTATTCTGTATTCACTAGAGTGACACCCTACTTCTCAGTACCAATTTTTGTCTTACTCATGGCAACTATAACAAAATAGATGGGTTGGCTTTAACAACAGATATTTATTTATTATAGTTTTGGAGACTGGGCAGAGCAAGGTCAAGGTGCCAGCAGGTTCATTTTTTAATGCGGGTTCTCTTCCTAGCTTGCTAAACTGTGCTTTCTATGTTCTCACAGAGGAGAGGGAAGGAGACCTCCTCCTCCTCCTCCTCTTCCTTCTTTTATTTATTTATTTTTTCACAGTATCAGGGATTGAACCCAGGGACTTCACACTGAGGTATATCCCCAGCCCCTTTTTTATATTTTTATTTTGAGACAGGGTCTTGCTAAGTCTGTGTATTTCTGTGCATGCTTTAACATAGACTTAAGTGTAAATTATGGATATCAGACTTTCTGAAACAGAGCTTTGGACAGAAGCTGAGGAGCCAGAGGAGGAAGGGAGCTGGTAAGAGGAAGGAGGCCCTCTCTATACCATTAAGGCTGGCCTAAAGCACAGGCCACATCCAGGCATGTACACATGCATTCAACATCTTTGAAGAGGTAGCTCCTGCTAGCACTGGCTAAGCACTACAGACTCAGAGTGAAAAGAGTGCTTGTCCTCCTAGCACTTACAGCTGTGCAGGAGCCAATGGGTAATTACAAATGTTGATTTTTTTTCATCAGATTTTATGTGTGCCATTCTGTCTGAGACACCCTACATTCCCTTTGCCCTACTGGGCTGCTCCTAGCAATAAGTTAAGGCCAGGTAGGTGTAGCTATGGTTTCACAAGTCTGAGTTCTGACCCTGGGCACTCCTAAGAGCCTGGCACTTGTGTTTGCTTGTCAGTACCCCCATGAGAGCCTAAGCTTCTTGAGGACAAAACTGTGAACCAGGGTATCCCCAGTGGCCACTGTAGCCCACTTCCTGCAGGGAGAAGGTTCAGGAGTGGATGGCTGCCCCCTGTATAGATGTGGAAGAATGGTGATCGGAAACAATTAATGGGGCTTGGAAAACAATAGAAAATGTCACTGCAAAGCCAGAGACGCACCCACCTCCTGGACTAACAATTAGCTACTTCTTGCCCCACAGCTGTCAGAGGAACATGTGTGTTACAGTTTGCATCCAGATGTCCCCAGAAAGCCTTACACACTCATAGGTAGAGCTTTGGGGAGGTGATTGGATCACAGGGGTGTGATCCTCACCAGTGGACTAGTCCACTGGTGAGTTTATAGCTAAATGCAATGTTGGGAGGTAAAGCCTCCCAAGAAGAGGTGAGTCACTGGGCGCGTGTTCTGGAATGTGTATCTCCCTCCCCTGCTCCCTTGATCTCTCCCTCCGCCATGCTGTGAGCTATTTCTCCACAGCCATGCCTCATGGCCATGCTGCCCTGACTTAGAGCCAACCAACGATGGACAGAAACCTCTACAAACTGTGAACCAAAATAAACTTGTCCTCCTTTAAGTTATGGGAGTCAGATATTGTGTCTTAGCCACGAGAAAGTATCTGGGACAATGCCTCATTCCACTCTCAGCGGGGCTCTGAGATTTGCAACCTGCAGCCAGAGGAGGGTCGAGGTCAAGAGTGTGAACACAGCATCACATGTGAGCCTTGCTTTTGCCGCTGACTACCTAGTAACCTTGTGCAAGTAACACAGCCTTTCCCTGCTTCAGTTTTGTTGTGAAACAAAGCTAAGAGTAACACTCATTTTATAAGGTTGTCCTGATGATAAAGTCAGCGTAATTGTGAACATGTAAGTGCTTACCACATGCTGGCCCTTACTATAGGTCCTTGCCCCTCCAGTGGCCCTGCCCTGGTCCTCTCCAAACCTCAGTTGACTAAACTGTAAAATGGGAATAATAATAATTATAGTGATTAAATGAGAAAGTAAAACTGCGTCATCAATCTGTTTGTTTCCCTGGGAGTTTGTGGGATAGGCAGTACTTTTAAGCTTGTCAGGCCATGGATTCTAGCGCTGGCCCACCCACAGCGATCTACTTAATACTTTGTGCTGACCTTTTCTGGCGCCAGTGCCAACCCAAGCCCCCAGGATCCTTTCCCTCTGGACCAGGCCACTGCGGGTTTGTCTGAATGGTCGCAGGGGCCTGCAGAACGCCCTGATGACCCAGGAAGCGCACGGAAGGGTGGAAGGTCCCCATAGTAGAAGACCGGTGGGTGTGCCCTTGGGGGCTGGAGTCTGCTATTCCAGAAAAAAGAAACTTAAAACGTTGTAAAGGAGAGAGCCGCGGGGCAGGGAGCCATTTATCTCCGGGCCAGCTTCCAGCTCTGATAACTGAGGGCGAGGGGACCAAGGTTGGCACCAGCGTTACAGCCGCACCCAGCCCAGCCCAGCCCAGCTCAGCCGGCGAGGAAGCGGCGGGGAGTCCGCGCCCCGGCTCGCCTTGCCTCCACTGGATGAGGTCCCCCCTCCCCCCACCCCCACCCTGCAGCCGCGGGACCCCCTGCTCCGCCGCGCTTACTCTGCAAACAGCCGGCTGCAACCAGGCACAAGGTGAGGATCCCCAGGGAAAAGCCGCCGGTCTTCCTTCCGGGGCGCGGCGGAGGCCTCATGGGCGAGTCCCGGGTGGCGCGGGCCTCGCATGGATTCCCGGGCGGGTGCTCGTGGAGGCCGCTGCAGCTCCTTCTGGAGCCCTGCTGCTGCGCTTAGAGCTCCTCAAGTTCTCCAGGGCCAGCGGCAGATGAGTGGGTTGTACTCTGGTTGAACCAGTTCCTAAGAAGGGAGGGAGAAAAGAAGGAAGGGGAAAGGGTGAGGGGGAGGAGAGGAGGAGGAGGGAGAGAGAGAGGAGAGAGAGAGAGAGAGAGAGAGAGAGAGAGAGAGAGAGAGAGAGAGAGAGAGAGAGAGAGAGAGAGAGAGAGAATGTGGAAAGGTATGGGAGGAATGAGAAAGCACACACTCGTATAATGGTAAGTAATGAGCAGTCTCCTGATGTTCACACCCACTTTACTGCTATTGATTCAAGAATCAGCTAGATGCTGGGTGCCAGGAGGAGGACAAGTAGTGGCTAAGAATGGAAAGGGACCATCTGATGGCACCATGGAAGGAAAGCCTCTTAAGGGAGTGAAATGACAGCCTGGTGTGGGGGGAAACAGATGGAAGGCTTAGATTGCTCAGGGTGGAGCCACTGGTCAGTGATAGCAGCCATCCATCCATGCATCCAGGAAATGTCCACTGCATGGCTACTTAGTGCCGGAAGGCATGGTACATGTAGTCTCGTCTCTTAGAGAACACTGGAGGGATGAAGCTGGGCACTATGCTAAGTGGTAAAGATGCAAGGCTAATATGGTTACTTTAGAAATCTTAGCAAGGAGTGGGGGCTGGGGAAAAATCAGCAACTGCCTTGTGGGATGTACATTGATGTATTTTGCCTATGACAAGGGACAATTTGCCCTCCTAGAGTGCTATGGGGGCTCCCAGCAAGAGTAACCTTGAGGAGGGGTGTGTGTAAGTGAGAGAGGGAGAAATCAATATTGGTTAAAGTAAGTGAAGTTCTATTCCATTTTGTCGGTATTAGATTTCCTAGCCTCCCTTGCAGCTATGACCAAGTGCTGGGCAGTGATGTTTAAGGTGAAGCTTTCTTGGGGTCTTGGTGTGTTTCTGGAAAAGGTTTTCTTTTCCTGATAAAATCTGGGAGGCAAATAAGGCTGGGACTGTCTTTCATCCTTTCTTCTGCCTTGAAAACATTCTTTCTCAGGGTCTTTGATACCCTCATATAAAGGCTTTGTGCCGTTAGTCCAAAATTAGGAGGCATCCAGATTTGGCAGAAGCCAGCCACTCTTAGGAAGGAACCAAAGTGTTATTTGGTGATAGGATGCCTGAGATCACAGCCTCGATATGGTCTCTAGACAGCTTTCATTCCCCGGGTTTAAGAATGTATCCCAAGTATTGGACTTTCTGAAGGGATATCTGACCCTTTTCCTTTGAGACTTTATATCCCTTCTTTGCTACAAAACTGAGGGCCTGGATAGCTCCTACAATGAGCTGTGGATTAGAATATAATCTATATACCTAGAACAGTTCCCTGTTTAAGCTCTAGGTTAAATCCTTTCTCAGTGCCTGAGCAAAAAGATCAGTGCTAGCTCTAAAGCCTGGTGGGAGAACTGTTCCAGTATATTGTTGTTTTTCGTTTGAAACAGGATTTTCCCATTCAAAGGCAAACAAACTGGGACTCTAGATGGAGGGGACTAGAAAAGAGAGCATCTTTCAGGTCTAAGACTGAGAGAATTTTATATTGATCTGCCACCAGAGGGTGGATTGGAATTATAGCCTTGTTAATGAGGCAGAAGTCTTGTACCATCCTATAATTTCCTGAAGGTTTTACAACAGGGAGAAGAGGAGTATTGCATGCAAGGGGACTGGCAAGGCCCTGTAAGGCCATATTTGAGAAACCTCTTTATGAGAGGCTGGAGGCTTTCACAAGCCTCTTCATTGGGCTTTTGGTAGGGAAATTGGCTGGGATCTTCTATTTTTTGTTTTTCTTTTGGTACTGGGGACTTTGCACTTGTGAGGCAGACGCAGTGCCACTAAGCTAAATCTTCAGCCCTGGGATCTTCTAGTTTTATTACTACTGACATTGTTACATTTGCCCTCCCAGGTATTCCATTATAGCATGCAGCAGAATCTACTTGTTGGCTTATTAGGCCAGGGTGGTCTGACATGGTCTCAACAGGTAATATCCACTTTGGCTTTTGCTGGAATTGGAGAATTGCCCCTAGTTTTGTTAGTAAATCTCTTCCCAGTAAGAGAGTAGGACACAGTGGGACAATTAAAAACTCATGGTTGAACAACTGACTTTTGAACTAACATGTCAGAGCAGGGGTAAAGAAGCTCTGACTAGGGTCCCCTTAATTCAAATTATGGCTATAGAGGGGTTTCCAGAGAAGGAAGTTAAAACAGTATGCTGCTACTTTATGGACAAGCAATTGAATTTGCTTACTCTAGGGTCACACAGGGCTCTTCCTAGGAGATGGAGATGTCTGTGGTCAGGGACATTGCAGATTGCGCTGGACGCTCCCAGTCCTCTTCATCAGAGTGGGAGGTGAGGGTTTTGTCTGGCCTAGCCCTTCTCTGGGAGCTAGGACAGTCAATCTTCCTATACAATGACCCAGGAACATCAGCTGCCTGACACATGGAGCAGGGCCGAGGTGGTGGCTTGGTACAGTCACCTGCTCAGTGTCCGGTTTCCTTGCATTTAAACCAGGAGCTCTTTCCCTGCTTGGCCTTGGGTTATTTATTTATTTAGCTTAAATTCTTTTATTGGTACATTTTAGGTATACAATACAGTTACATTTATCATTGGGTGCTTGTACCTGTACATGATGCATCTTGGTTCTTATTTTTTCCCCATTCCCTGTCCTCCCTTCACCCCCTCCACCCTTCCCTATTTACAAAGACTTTGTTTCCATTTTTTCCTTTTCTCATAATTTTTCCTTTCCCTTCTTTCCTTTCCCCTGCCCCTCCCACTTCCCCTACCCCTTTGGACCTTTTATTCCTATTTCAAATTAACTATTATTTGTTTTAATCATTTTAATCCTTATTTACACTTTCAGTTTCTCACACCACAGAAATTATTCAGTATTTACACGTGTGTGTCCTATTTATTTCACTTAAGAGTATGGCCTCTATATGCACTTGTGTAGCTATAAATGTCTCTAGTTTCTCAGTTTTTATGGCTGAGTAGTACTCTATTTTATAAAAAAAACCCCACATCTTCTTTATCCCGTTTCCAGTTGATAAGCACTTGGGCTGTTTCCAAGCTTTAGCTATTACAAACTGTGCTGCTATAAACATGGGTGTACATATATTGCTGTGCTATGATTCTTTTAATTCTTTTGAGAAGATACCCAGCAGGGGAATAGCTGGATCAAATGGGACTTCCAGTCCTAGTTCTTTGAGGTATCTCCATTCTGATTTCCACAGTGGTTGCACCAGTCTGTACTCCCACCAGCAATGGAGAAGGGTTCCTTTCTCCCCACAGCCCCGCCAGCATTTGTTATTGGTTGATTTGTTGATAGCAGCCATTCTTTCTGGAGTGAGGTGGAATCTCAGTGTTGTTTTCATCTGCATCTCTCCAATGACCAGTGATGTTGAACATTTTTGCATATGTTTATTTCCTGCTTTTATTTCTCTGTCTGAGAAATGTCTGCTCATTTCAGAGGCCCATTTTTGAATTGGGTCATTAAATTTGGGGGGACTGATTTTTTAAGTTTTTTATATATTCTAGATAATAGTCCTTTGTCTGAGGTACAGCTGCTAAAACTTTTTCCCCACATTGTAGGTTGTCTCTTAGCTCTGTTGGTGGTTTTTCTTGCAGTGCAGAAACTTTTTAATAAGATGAGAGATCCCAGTTGTTGATTCTTTGTGTTAGTTCTCATGCTACTGAGATTTTGTTCATAAAGTTTTTTCCTCTGTCAATGTCTTCAGGAGTTCTACCTAACTTATCTTCCAGCAAGTTTAGTGTTTGTTTTAATATTTAGATCTTTAATCCACTTTGATCTTAGATTAGTGTATGGTGATAGGTATGGGTCTAGTTTTAATCTTTGGCAGGTTGAAATCCGGTTTGTCCAACACCATTTATTAAATAGGCTATCTTTCCTCCAATGAGGGTAGTTGGCTCCTTTGTCAAAGATGAGGTGGGTGAGTGTGTCTGGGGTTGTTTCTGCATCTTCTAATCTATTCCAATGATCCTTGGGTCTGCTTCTTTGCCAGTACCATGCTATTTTTCTCATAGTAGCTTTGTAGTATAGTTTCAAGTTTGGGATTGTGATAACCTCTGCCATGTCTCAGTTGCCTAGGATTGCTTTTGCTATTCTAGGTCTCTTCTGGTTCTAAATGAATTTTTGGATTGTTTTCTCTAGTTCTATGAAATATATTGTTGGAATTTCAATCAGCATTGCATTAAATGTATATAGCAGTTTTGGAAGTATTGCCATTTTCACTATATTGGTTCTTCCTACCCAGGATCAAGGGATGTCTTTCCATTTTCTTATATCCTCTTCGATCTCCTTCTTCAGAATGCTGTAGTTTTCAGTGTAGAGGTCTTTTGCTTCCTTTGTTAGATTGATTCCTAGATATTTCATTTTCTTGGGATGCTATTGTAAAAGGAATTGGTTCCCTAATTTCTCTCTCACTGAGTCTGTTATTTGTGTACAAGAAGGCTATTGTTTTTTGTGTTGACCTTGTATCCATCTACACTACTGAATCTGTCAATTAAGTCTAGAAGTCTTTTGGCGGAGTTTTTTGGGTCTTCTATGTAAAGTATCATATCATCAGCAAATAATGACAGTTTAACTTCTTCCTTTCCTATCTTTATTCCTTTTATTTCTTTCTCTTTTCTAATTGCTGTGGCTAATGTTTCCAGAACTATAGTGAACAAGAGTGGTGATATTTGGCATCCTTGTCTTGTTCCTGATTTTAGGGTGAACGTTTTAAGTTTTTGATCATTTAGTATGATGTTGGCTGTTGGTTTTCCATAGGTAGCCTGAATCAGGTTGAGATAAAGACCTCCTATTCCAATTTTCTGTAGGGTTTTTATCATGAATGGGTGTTGGATTTTGTCAAATGCATTTTCTGCATCTATTGAGATGATCATATGGTTTTTGTCCTTGGCTCTGATAATATAGTGTATGACATTTATTGATTTATGTATGTTGAACCATTTGTGCATCCCTGGGATAAATCCGACTTGGTCAGGGTGTATGATCTTCTTGATGACACTCTGTATTCTGCTTGCCAGTATCTTGCTGAGGATTTTTGCATCTATGTTCATTAGGGAGATTGGCCTGTAGCTCTCTTTTTTGGTTGGACCAGGATTCCCTGGTTTTTTAATCAAAGTAAGGCTTGCTTCTAGGAATGGATTTGGAAGTCTTGGTTCCCTTTCAATTTCCTTGATGAGTTTAAAGAGTAATGGTGATAGTTCTTCCTTAAATGTCTTGTAGAATTCAGCATTGAAGCGATCAGGACCTGAGCTTTTCTTTGTTGGTAAAGTTTTAATTACATTTTCAATTTTACTCACTCTAATTGGGGTGTTTAGAATTTCTATATCTTCTTCATTTAACTTTGGCAATTTGTATGTATCTTCTTCTGTGTTTTCCATTTTATTAGAGTACAGGTTCTCAAAGTAGGTATTGATGATCCTCTGGATTTCTGCTGGATCTGTTGTGACTTCACCTTTTTCGTTCATTTTTAAAAAATTTTATTTTATTGGTACATTTTAGGTATACAATATAATGACATTCATCATTGGAAATTTGCACCTTTACATAATCTCTCTTGGTTCTTATTTTTCCCTTCCCCTGCCCTCCCTTCAACCCCTCAATCCCTCCCTATTTACAAAGACTTCCTTTCCATTTTGTCATTTTCTCATATTAATTCTAATGCCTTCTTTCCTTTCTCCTACCCCTCCCACTTCCCCTTCCACTTTGCCCCTTTTCTTCTCATTTCACATTATCCATTATACCTTTTAGTCCTTATTTACACTTTCAGTTTCTCACACTAGAGGAACTATTTGGTATTTACACATGTGTGTCCTGTTTATTTCACTTAAGAGTATTGCCTCAATGTGCATCCATTTAGCTATAAATGTCTCTAATTTCTCATTTTTTATGGCTGAGTAGTACTCCACTTTATAAAAAAACACATTTTCTTTATCCAGTCTCCACTTGATGGGCATTTGGGCTGTTTCCAAGTTTTAGCTATTACAAATTGGGCCACTATGAACATGGGTGCACATATATCCCTGTGGTATGATTCTTTTAATTCTTTGGGGAAGATACCCAGCAGGGGAATAGCTGGGTCAAATGGGACTTCCAGTCCTAGTTCTTTGAGGTATCTCCATACTGATTTCCACAGTGCTTGCACCAGTCTACACTCCCACCAGCAGTGGAGGAGGGTTCTTCTTTTCACACAGCCCCGCCAGCATTCATTATTGGTTGATTTCATGATAGTGGCCATTCTTTCTGGGATGAGGTGGAATCTCAGTGCTGTTTTCATTTGCATCTCTCAAATGACTAGTGATGTTGACCATTTTTTCATATATTTATTTGTTATTTCCACTTCTTTGAGAAATGTCTGTTCATTTCAGATGCCCATTTTCGGATTGGGTCTTTAAATTTGGGAGGTCTGATATTTTTAAGTTCTTTATAGATTCAAGATAGTAGACCTTTGTCTGAGGAACAGCAGGTGAAAATTTTTTCCCACATTGTGGGTTGTCTCTTCACACTGTTGGTGATTTCTCTTGCTGTGCAGAAGCTTTTTAATAAGAAGAGATCCCTCTTGTTGATTGTGCTAGTTCACAGGCAACTGAGGTTTTGTTCATAAAATCTTTTCCTGTACCAATGTCTTCAAGAGTTCTACCTAACCTTTCTTCTAGCCAGTTTAGTGTTTCTGTTTTAATATTTAGATCTTTAATCCATTTCAATTTTAGTTTAGTGCATGGTGAGCGATATAAGTCTAGTTTCAATCTTTGGCAAGTTGAAACCCAACTTTTCCAGCACCATTTATTAATGAGGCTATCTTTCCTCCAGTGAGGTTGTTTGGCTCAAAGATGAGGTGGCTGAGTGTGTCTGGAGTTCTTTATGCATCTGCTAATTGGTTCCTGTGGTCCTCAGGTCTGTTTCTTTGCCAGTATCATGCTGTTTTTATCACAATAGCTTTGTAGTATAGTTTCAAGTTTGGGATTGTGATACCGTCTGCCATGCCTCTGTTGCCTAGAATTGCTTTTGCTATTCTGGGTCTCTTTTTGTTCCAAATGAATTTTTGGATTGTTTTCTTAAGGTCCATGAAGTATGCTGCTGGGATTTCAATTGGGATTGCATTGCATCTATCTAGCAGTTTTGGAAGTATGGCCATTTTCACTATGTTGATCCTTCCTACCCAGGAGCAAGGGATGTCTGTCCATTTTCTGATATCATCTTCAATCTCTCTTTTCAGAGTGCTATAGTTTTCAGAAAAGAGGTCTTTGATTTCTTTTTTAGGTTAATTCCTAAGTATTTCAGTTTTTTGTATGCTACTTTGTTTTTTGTTTTACTAGGCAAAGAATTTGATTAATCTTTGTTTCAAACTTTATTCCCAGGCTTCTTCATTAATTGCCTGCAAAGAATGAATTGTAATGTAAGCAAAAACTGAAAAAAGCTTCAGTGTCCAAGAGGCTTGGGCTTAAAAACATTAGAGATCTAGATTTTATCAGATCCATAAACAAAAACAATTTTAAAAAGCAGTCATAATATAAAATAGCAGCTCCCAGTAACTTCCTCCAAGTTATATCTTCTTCAGAAGCTGACTCAATTCAGTTTGCCTCATTCTTAGTAGCCTCATCAAAATTCTCCACAAGATCTAGAACTTCATCATCATCATCCTCTACAGTAGCAAGTGGTGCTTTTCCATCCACAGATTGGGCAGAGCTTCAGCCAGTCTCATTAAACTAGTCAGACTGTCTGCATCGAGCTGGTTCAAGGTGCTGGGTAGCATTTCTGTCAGCTGTTTCATCTCAGCATGGCCTGTAATGGTGAAAGTGTTTGCTGCCAGAGATGCCTGAACTTTTGGGTTGTTGAAGTGGATCACTGTTCCTTGGTTTGCAAACATATTCACCTCTTCAATACCAGAAATATTGTTTACCCCTAACTTCTTTAATGAGAACTGAAGTTTTTTTTATCATCTGCTGTAGCTGTTCTATGAACCACCTTCTTCCTGTGAGCAGTTCCTTTCCCACCAATGCTCACTTGTGCCTCCAATTAGGAGAGTTTTTCCTGGTTCATGATAGTTTCTTTCATCTTGTCGGAGCGGTTATGGGGCAGCGCAGGGGACTAGGGCTGGCCCTCAGGGGGTCTCGGGCAGACCAGCTGAGATTAGGTGCACACACGTGGGGACTCAAGATGGCAGTACTGGATGCTACTTCGAAAGGCATTCTTTGCCCTATTTCTGTCTCAATGAGTGTGTTGTTTGTGTAGAGGAAAGCTATTGATTATTGTGTGTTGACCATGTATCCAGCTACATCACTGAATTTGGTTATTAAGTCTAGAAGACTTTTGGTGGAGTTCTTGAGGTCCTCTTTATAGAGTATCATATCTGCCAATAATGACAATTTGATTTCTTCATTTCCTATCTCTATTCCTTTTCTTTCTTTCTTTTTTCTAATTGTCATGGCTAATGTTTCCAAGACTATATTGAACAGGAGTGGTGATAGTGGACATCCTTGTCTTGTTCCTGATTTTAGTGTGAAGGATTTCAGTTTTTGACCATTTACTATGACATTGGCTGTTGGTTTTTCCTAGATAGCTTTTATCAGATTGAGGTAGAGACTGTCTATTCCATTTTTTGTAGGGTTTTTTTTTAATCATAAATGCATGTTGGATTTTGTCAAATGCTTTTTCTGCATCTATGGAGATGATCATATGGTTTTTGTCTTTGGCTCTATTGATATAGTGTATTACATTTATTGATTTGTGTATCTTGAAACATTGCCGCATCCCTGGGATGAATCCCACTTGGTCAGGATGTATGATCTTCTCAATGATCTTCTGCATTCTATTTGCCAATATCTTATTAAGGATTTTTGCATCTATGTTCATTAGTGAGATTGGCCTATCATTCTTTTTTGTGGTTTGGTCTTTCTCTGCTTTGGGGATCAAGGTGATGCTTGCTTCCAGGAATGAATTTGGGAGTATTGCTTCTCTTTCAATTTCATTCAAGAGTTTAAACAGTAGTGACAGTAGTTCCTCTCTAAATGTCTTGTAGAATTCAGCAATGAAGCCATCAGGACCCAGGCTTTTCTTAGTTGATAAGTTTTTAATTACATTTTCAATTTGATAGTTTGATATTAGGTTGTTTAGAATTTTTAGGTCTTCTTCATTCAACTTTGGTAATTCGTACATATCTAGGAATCAGTTCATTTCTTCTGTATTTTCCATCTTATTGGCATATATGTTCTCAAAGTGTAGGTATTGATGATCGTTTGGATTTCTGCTGGGTCCTTTGTAATCACACCATTTTCATTCCTAATTGCATGGATTTTGGCCTTTTCTTTCCTTTTTCTGATAAGGTTGGCTAAGCGTTTGTCAATTTTGTTTATTCTTCCGAAGAACCAACTCTTGGCTTCATTGATTTTTTGTATCATTCTCTTAGTCTCCATTGAATTCATTTCTACCCTGATCTTTATAATATCCTCCCTTGTATGAGCTTTGGGTTTGTCCTGCTCTTCTTTTTCTAGAAGCTTGAGGTTGAGCATCAGGTTGTTTAATTGGGCTCGCTCTGTTTTCCTAATATGAGTATTCACTGCTATGAATTTCCCTCATAAGACTGCTTTCATTGTGTCCCATAGATTCCAATATGTTGAATTGTCATTGTCATTTAATTGAAGGAACTGTCTGATTTCTTCTTTAATTTCCTCTGTGACCCGTTGTTTATTCAGAAGTGTGTTGTTCAATTTCTGTGTGTTTATGAAATTCTTGCAATTTCTTTTGCTGTTGCTCTCCAATTTCATCACACTATGGTCTGATGTTATATAGGGGATAACTTCAATTTCTTTGCACTTACTTAAACATGTTCTATGAGCAAGTATGTGGTCTATTTTGGAGAACGACCCATGTGCAGCTGAAAAGAATGTGTATTCTGATTTTGTGGAGTGGAACACTCTGTAAACATCTGTTAAGTTCATTTGTTCAAGAGTTTGATTGAGTTCTAGTATTTCATTACTTGTTTTTTGTCTAGTTGATCTATCTATTTGTGACAGTGGGGTATTGATGTCCCCCACTACTATTGTATTAGTGCATATATGACTTCTCATGTCCATTAGTATTTGTTTTATATAGTTGGGTGCACTAGAGTTTGGTGCATGTATATTTATGATTGTCATTTCTTCCTGTTGAATTTTTCTGTTTACAAGGATGTAATGTCCTTCTTTGTCTCTCTTAATCAGTGTTGGTTTGAAATCCACTTGATCTGCAAAGAGGATAGCTACTCCTGCTTTTTTTCAGGTTCCTATGGCATGGAGTATTGTTTTCTCCCCTTTAACTTTCAGCCTATGAATTTCTTTTTGAATGAAGTGTATTTCTTGTATGCAGCATATTGTTGGATCTTGCTTCTTGACCCATTCTGCCAGTCTATTTTTTTAAATGGTGAATTGAGACAATTAACATTGATGGTTATGACTAATATGTATTGACTTATCATTGTCATGACTTTTTCTTTTTGTTGGATTCTCCCCTTTTGCATTTAATTTCTTGTCATGCCTGATGTTTTCATTCTACTGGGCTTCTTGGGGCTGTAATCCTTGTTGTCTTTTCCTAGGACATTGTCTAAAACTTTTTGGAGGGCTGGTTTGGTATTCATGAAGTTCCTCAGGTGTTGTCATGAAAGTATCTTATTTCTTCATCAATTTTGAAAGATAGTTTTGCAGGATACATCAATCTGGGTTGGAGGCTGTTTTCCTTTAGGGCTTGAAATACACCACTCCAAGGTCTTCTTGCCTTGAAGGTTTGCACTGAGAAGTCTGCTGTGATTCTGATGGGCTTTCCTTTGTATGTGATTTGTTTCTTTTCTCTAACTGCTTATAGAACTTTGTTCTTTGTCTGGGTTTCTGGAATCTTCACAATTATATGCCTATGTATAGATTTTTTTTTGATCAAGGCTAGTTGGAGTCCTATATGCCTCACTGTCCCGGCCCGCGGGTAAGTCAACGGAGACCCTAGAGGGGGGGTGAGAATGAGAAAGGACAGGGGACACGAGAGATGGAGACAAGACAGGTTTCTGATCAAGTCTCGTTTATTGCGGAAGCTGCTACAGCATATATACTGTAGGGCTAGAGGGAGGGAGCAAGGGGAGGGTACTGGGGCTACTTCCTTGTTGCCGGGTAGACTTGCAGCAGGCTTAGACATGCCCGTAAAAGGCACTCAAGAGTACTAGCGGGGGGGGGGGGGACAAGGCCCCCCACAGGTCCTCCCTTTAAAATTATAATTATAAGAAAGGCGTCAGGAGAGCCAAGCCTGCGGGGGCTGAGCCTGTCTTGGGTCAGAGCAACATACGTGTCTGCACCATGCACCTTACCTGTCATCGGTTAACCAGAGAATCAAGGCTCTGGCACCTGTCTTAGGCGGCACACAAGGGCTCTCTCATTGCATGGCATGCTTGCTCAGTTGCCCGTCATTGGCTTGCCAGCCCACTCACCAGGTGGGGTGAGAACACTTCGCCATGGCAAGGACCTAATCAACGGTCTGGCATTCGTCCTGGTCAGCCATTGCCAATCTATGATAGTAGACCTGTATGGGTGCTGTTTTTATTGTCTCTACCCGGGCTCTAAGGAAGGCCATGATTTTGTTGTATATTATGGGCCCCAAGGAAATGAGCAGAAGTAAACCCAATAAGGGTCCCAGCAAAGGGAGGAGATAAGGGAGGAAACCATTGAGGCCAGTCCAGAGGGGATTTTGGGAGAATTCTTGTTGTCTGTTTAGATCTTCCTGAAGTTCGCGAATTTTTTTCCTGACGATCTCAGATTTATTGGCATAGAAACAACAATGTTCATTTAGGGCTATGTAAATCCCTCCTTGTTTCGCTGTGAGGAGGTCCAGGCCCCTTCTATTTTGAAGGACCACCTCAGCCAGAGAATCGATCTGATCTTGTATATCTGTAAGAGTGTTGGAGAGAGCTTGAACATCATTAATCAACTGGTTGGATAATTTGGCATAGGAGTGTAACACCACCCCGACGCCAGCAGAGCCAGTGGCAAGGGCGCCAGACACCCCTAGCCCCACGAGCAAGGGGACCAGTGAGATGGCCCTTTTATGTCGCCCAGCGATATAGTCAAAGCTGGGCAAGGGCACTGGCTCATCTCCAGGAATAAGGGAGATGTCCAGGAGGACAGTCGCCACCACGCACAGCCCAGTCCAATTAGTGGGGAGGGAGGTGAATGCCAAGCTCCCTCCACAGATGAGCACGTGACCCGGGGCAGGGCAAATGGCGGCAGGGCCATTAAGCACTACCGAGCAGAGAGAGAAATTTTGGACTCCAACACGTATATCAAAGCTATTGTTGTGGCCCGAATTTAGATAACAAATTGAGGCATTGAACTGTACTGGCTGGACCCTGAAGGGCAGAGAAAAACTGCAATTGTAACTAGAACTGTTGGCATAGTCAGTTTGGTCGACAACTGGCAAGGCGAGGGGCAGGGGTGTGCCAAGGGTCAAGCATAGCCAACAATCTGCAGCAAAGGCTGGGTTAGATGTATTGATCAAATGATAAGTGGCCTCCAGGACACTCAGGGTTTGGGCGTCAGGGTCTGGGCCTCGAGGTTTGAGAAGGGCCAGTGGATGATAATTTAGGGAGGGGTACATCTCTTGGATGATAGTCTCCAGTTGTTTTGTATTTGCTCTTCCCTGAGCTGATCTGAAGGCCCGCCACCATCAGATACATGAATTGGGGCCTGTGGTGGCCAGGAACAGCAACAGACCATGCAACAGATTCAGGGATGTCATCTTTTTAACCTGTAAGCAAAATTTCGTCCTGTGATGTAAACAAGGCTGGGCTGTAGATAAGAGAGTTAGGCTAACCTGATTAAGCTTTTGAAGATAACCAATGTGGACATACTACAATAACATATTCAGAACTTAACCAATATAAACATTTTGTAACAACATATTCAGTGCTTAAATATCAAGGACAACCAATACAATCAATTTATAACATATTTAGATAATATTCATTGTGATATGTCTCCCATAAGATTATATAATATAAAATTTACTAGGGGGTCCCTTTAATGAATTAAGACCAGAATAATCATTTTCTGGGTGGCCACTTCTATATTCATCAAAGGGAGTTCCCATCTATAATCGTTTTGACAAACAATTAAGAATATATATCTTTTTATTTTATAACTGTTAATTGCAATTTGATTGTTGCATGTGGGTGACAATACACGTCACTTTCATAAAATAAATTTCAGTGGTACTTTGATCAATTAACAACCTGGGAAGGAAAGAATGTCTTTAATTTAATAATATTTATCTATAAGTCAATTTAACAATAGGCGAATATCCTTTGAAAAGGAAGGAACATATTGAGCTCAACTGTACAAACACAAACAACAGACAATAGACAAACATATGAGACAGTGTATAAAATTAGGGTGCACTCAAATATAACTGGCCAAATTGAATTATACTATTCTCTTTATGATTATTAGATTATAATTGTAGGCGCCATTGTTAACTGGTTGAAATTGGACAATGTTAGGTCATCGGCATCATCAACACGCTTATCAACTTGTTTTACTAAGCGTTCTGGAAGCCACCTGGCTGACTTCATTTCCTTGGAGTAAACACACACTGACCCTCGGCCCCAGATGAGTACGGGGTCAGGCCCATGCCATGAGTGGTCCAGGGGGTCTCTCCGCATCACAGAGGCAAATTGTTTTTGCGTCTCTGGTTGCCAGAAATGGTTGGCTGCAGATAATCCTTTGGCATCCAAATTTAAGAAGTTAAGAATAAATAGTGCATGTGATATCAGGTTTCTAGGTGACCCCTTGATAGGGTACCATTCCCCTCTTTTTATTTTATCTAATGTAATTTTGAGTGTGAGGTTGGCTCTTTTTATAATGCCTTGTCCCTGTGGATTATATGGGATTCCCGTTATGTGTGTTATTTTTAATTATTTGTAAAACTTTGAGAAGCCAGAACTGGTATAGCCTGGACCAGTGTCTGTCTTAATTTGTTGTGGACATCTAAGTACTGAGAAGGCAACTAGAAGGTGGGCAATTACATGTTTAGTAGCCTCCCCGGATTGTAGGGTGGCAAATACAAATCCACTATATGTATTAATGTTGACATGTATATATTTAAGATTTCCAAATTTAGGGTAATGTGTGACATCCATATAGTGTATAACATACATTTGGGCCCAAGATTTACATACGGCCTGAATAGCTGAAGCTACAAAGGACTGGCTCAATGGGCTGCACAATACCTGTAGAGTGTTTACCTAGCCCTTTGCCTGGAATGTACCCATTTTTAAACATCTGCATAGTGACAGTTTTATTAGGGCTAGAAATAATCATCCCCATTTGTGATAATAGGTCTCTCCCCCATAGATTAATGGGTAACCCTGAGATGATATAAGGCTGAATGGTGCCCTGATTACCATCTTGGTCTCTCCAGGTCAGATCTTTGGCACTTTGTTTAGGATTTTGACTCTGACCTATACCCCTGAGATGGGTGAGGGTGTCTTTTAATGGCCACGCCTGAGGCCAATTTTTTTCCTTGATGATAGTTACATCAGCACCAGTGTCTACCAATCCAGAAAATTGTCTCCCATCTAACCACAAGGTCATGAGAGGTTTTTGGGCTGAAAGCATCTCCGACCAGTAGACATCGGATGAGCCGACCAGTAGACATCGGATGAGCCGAATCCCTGGCTGCCTCGGGCGTTGTTAAGAGCCTTATTAGAGGTAGAGAGAAGGGGAAGGAGTAACAATTGAGCAAATCTTCGGCCTGATTGAATGGTGTTAATGACTTTGGGGGAAGAAACCATAACTCTAATCTCTTCGGAATAATCACTATCAATCACCCCCGGGTAGATCAGCAGCCCATCTATAGTGCTGTTGCTCTTGTCTATTACAAGCCCAAAGGTTTCCTTAGGCAGGAGCCCAAAGACCCCTGTCGGAAGGGCCTGTACCCCCATTTCTGGAGTCAATACTGTGTGGGCGGTGGAACTGAGGTCCAGTCCGGCACTTCCCGTTGTTGCTCTGAAGAGGTCTGGAATGGATTGTTGTTTGCTGGAGCAAAATTGAGCGCCCCGTAAATTTGTTTGGGTGTGGGGGCCCGGGGCTGGCCCCCTTTCCCATTTGTTTCCCTGGTCCGGGTTATGGACAAGCGGGAGGGGCCAGCCTTGAGCGTCAGTCGTGGACTTATATTCATTTGTCCAATGTCTCCCTTTATAGTATCGAAGGCAAGGCCCTGGAGGTGTGGCCCTAGGGGCCGACGCCCTAGGGGCCTGACATTCTTTGGCAAAAACAACCCGTTGTCTCGCACCGGAAACATTTGTTACCTGGGCGGCGCGACAAAAACTGTTTGACTGTGTAACCCTGTATGGCGGCAGCCCTGGCAAGTCCCTGTTGGTAGGCGGTCCCAATTTCTGAGCAAAGGCGAATGTAACCTGAGAGATCAGTTTTCTTTTTATAAGGGCGGATGGTGGCCTGGCAAGCAGCATTAGCATTTTCAAAAGCAAGCTGTTTAACAAAATCTGTCCCGGTTTTTGCGCTCCCAAAAATCTGACCCGCTGTTGTGAGCAGGCGGTGAACAAAATCCGTGAAGAGCTCATCAGGCCCCTGTCGGATATTGGTGAGAGAAGTCAATTTTTTGTCACCGATTTTAAAATGGCCATTGTGTAAGGTGCAATGGCCCTGTATTGAGCCGTGGCCGGTTTAAGTTTTTTAATAACCTTAAAATCGAAACCACTGTGGTGTCTCCACGCCTGTCCCTGTGTGTCAGTAGTTTCAGTTACGGGAAAGGCTTCCGCATTTTTAAGTTTCAGGGATACTCCCCACCCGGATGGCACCCTAGGGGCCGCCCCTCTAATGGGGGTCGTGGCTTAAGTTTGTCCTCTCTACAGACATTTTCATGGGCTTTGTCTGTTCTTAAGCCTTTGAGCTGGGCAATAAGTTCTTGATGTTCCTTTTCTAATCTTATTTGTTCTTTTAGAAATTTTATCTTGTCCCGGAGTTCCTTTTGGGGATCAACAACAGGGCATGTCAAAGCGGGCGCAATGGGAGTGTTGGGTTCTGGAAGATAAGGAGGCGGACATTGAACTACGGGTGGCCAATCAGGATTGCGATATCTGGTTGCCTCCTCCTCGAGATTGGTCCAGTCAGCCTCCCCCGGACCGTTCTGTGGGAAGGGGGGGTTTCTGAAGTGTCGGAGGGAAGGCTACAAGGCTGGTTCCTCCTTAACAGGCGGGGCGGGGTCAGAGGCAGGGGCTGAAAGAGCGGAGGCGGAAGCTGAGGAGCGCCGAAGCTTTTCTTTAAAAGGCTTGGAAGAGGCAGAGCCCGCCTGTAAACCCTCATCAATAACATTTTGTTTTTTCTTGTCTGGGTCATCGTAGCTATCAAAAGACATCAAGTCTTCTCCTTCATCCTTTGAAGGAGTCCCGTCCCGCAGGGGCTCGGGCCTCGGCGCCATCTTGGCTTCCCGCAGGGTATTTACAAACTTCTCACTCCGAGGGAGAGTGATCGACCCTTCCTCCGATCGGAGAGCTATCTCCCCGACCTGGGTGGCTTGAGCCACCACCGGATCTTTGGTTTTCTGAGAGATAATGTCATTAATAAGATTCCAATAAGAAAATGCAGTGATCGGGACCTTTCCTGGTCCGCAAGTAGCATAATAATCCTTAAGGGCCTCCCCTACTCTTTTCCATCACCTCTCGTCAATGGTACCCTCGGCGGGAAACCAAGGGCAGAGATCTCTAATATAATCAAAAAATTTTAACAACTGTTTGACTGTAACCTTTACCCCTCGTGCCTGTAAAGTTTCTTTAAGACCTTGTACAAATAACTCATGCTGGCTAATGCCCTGTCCCATAATCGCTGCTCAACTCACCGAGGTGCAGGAAAGACGGCAGGTTCACGTCAGACGCAATCCTCTTTTTTCTATTTTATTTTATTGGGCCCCCGAGCAGCGTTCTTCACTGGATCCCCCATTCTCTGGCCCCACGCTGGGCGCCACTTGTCCCGGCCCGCGGGTAAGTCAACGGAGACCCTAGAGGGGGGGTGAGAAAGAGAAAGGACAGGGGACACGAGAGATGGAGACAAGACAGGTTTCTGATCAAGTCTCGTTTATTGCGGAAGCTGCTACAGCTTATATACCGTAGGGCTAGAGGGAGGGAGCAAGGGGAGGGTACTGGGGCTACTTCCTTGTTGCCGGGTAGACTTGCAGCAGGCTTAGACATGCCCGTAAAAGGCACTCAAGAGTACTAGCGGGGGGGGACAAGGCCCCCCACACCTCACTTATCTGTATGTCAAGTTCTTTTCCCCTGCTTGGGAAGTGTTCTGCCATCACTTCTGTGAACAGTTTTTTTTTTGGTCATCTGCACTCTCTCCTGTTTCTTCATTGAATCCAATCAGTTTTATGTTATTCTTCTTTGCATCATCTAGCAGCTTCTGGATTGATTTCTCATGGTCCTTTACTATTTTTAAGAAATTTTTGTTTTCCTGGTCACTAATTGTAATCCTATCTTCTATATCTGAAATTCTGTCCTCACCTTAGCTCTTTCTGCTGTGTAGACTTTTACTGCAGTTTTAATCTCCTGGAAATATGTTTGCATCTGTTTTATGGATTCCATTTGTTTCTTATGTTGGGATTCCATCATGTTCCTCAGCTCTTCTCTAGATTTATTAATCATGTCTTGCACTATGAGCACAATCTCTGCGGTTATCTGAGAAATTATTTCTGATTTCATTCTTTCCAGATCCTCTTTTATTGCCAGTTCAGGGAGTCCAAGTGGTTGAGTATCAGAGTGTTCCATCTCATTTCCCTTTGGGGTTGCTGTAGGTGATCTGGAAGTCTGGTTTTGAGACTTGTTTATGTGTCTTCTCATTTCAATGCGGGGGTGGGGGTGGGGGTGAGGATGTGTGCTGCTGGCGCCCATGCAGCTCACCTCCTCTGCACTGGGAGTGGTGGTATGGTGGCCCGAAAGCCTCCTTGTCTGCACTGGGAGTGGTGGTCCTTTCAAAGCTTTTAAAGCCTGATGCAGTACGTGTGCCATAGGTTCACCATCCCTGGTATATGTTTTTGCCTTCTTAAATTCCAACACTTTGTTCACTCTTGGTGACACTCTAGGTTTTACCTGATTCTATGTCTCCTGACTTGCAATTGCTAAGAAATCAAATAAAGCTCTTCTGTCCTTTGCAACCTTGATATTGATTAACATTACACACAATGTAATACTTACTATGTGACCATCAAAATGAGGAAATTCTGTCATTTATGAGAACATGGATGGACCTGTGGACATTACATTATACTTAGTGAAATAAGCTAGGCACAGAAAGACAAATACTACATAATCTCATTTATATCTGGAATCTAAAACAATTTAAATTTTAGAAACAAAATTGAAAGGTGGGGTTCAACAACAGGGAGAATGAGAGAATGTGGATATTTTGATCAAAAGGTCCAAAATTTCGGTTAGAAGGAATGTTTTTGGAGATCTGTTGCACAGCATGGTGACTATGTGTGGTCAATAATAATGGACTGAATATTTCAGAATTGCTAAGAAAAGAAATTCCAAATGCTCTTAATACAAAATATAAGTATTTGAGGTGATGAGTGTGTTAATTATTTTCATTTACTCGATGCACATTATATATAACATTGCTGTGTATTTGTCAATTTAGAAAAAATACAAGGGAGACTATTATCAGACAAGAAAGGAAGAAGTGGAAAGGAGAGGTGGTGTAAGGGCAGATAGTAGGGGCCATGAATGTGATCAAAATACATTGTGTACATTGTACCCCCCCCAATTGAAACTAGGAGAGTAGGATAAGGAGGCTAATGGGAAACTAAGTGATTAAAGTATTTTATGTGCATGCAGAAACCTGCCAAAATGAAACCCATTAATCTGTATAACCAATATACACTAATAAAAATGTGAAAAAAAATAATGTCAATTTGCAATAAAACAAACTTGCTTGAATTCATATGGTTTATTGAGCTTAAGGTCAAGAGTGTTGACATCAATCTGTTTCTCTTTTTATTCCACCACAGTTGCTTGTTCTGTTGGTACCTTTGAAGATGGGAGTGTGTTTTGTGGTATCTGGTCAGATTAAAGTTTGGGGAGATAGAAGGGGAGAGCAGGCTTAGAAGAACAGCAGTGGACACAGAATAGATGTGTCCATTTTCTATTGAAATGAATACTATGTTTTGTTTTCCTCTATGAGGAACCATAATTCAGTTAACAGATTTTAGTTCCCACTACATTTACTTTCAACCCAGCCTTTCAATTCATAATTCAGTGCCAATTCTAATAACATTTATGTTTCTTATTAGGTTGGAATAAGCTTTAGGGCTATATTTGTGGCCATCGTGCCTGTCACAATGTTTTGGGGAACAAATATTGGCTGAATTAATGCATTTGCCTGTTACTTTTACAATTGTATCCCTACTGTTTGACTCACAAGAATTTAGTAACTTGGAAAAGAAAAGAATTTAATACCTTGAAGACCCACCAGGTGGTGCTGTAAGATTTCTTAGTGTAGATTGTACAGGCTGAAAAGGAATTGCATGTATGGGGCCAGTGTGAGTTAAAATCTGTGATTTTTGGTTTAAACGAAGAAGGAGAAGGGACATGGAGGACAGAAAAGTCTTTGTGTCATTTTTTCATTTACAACTGAGCCATAGTGTGAGAAGTGTGATGGTTTTATTTAGACATATAGGATTCCCTCATATTTGATGCATTTTCTGGCTCCTCCAGAGAAGGGGTTCTTTATTTTAATTTGTACTCAGTACAAGGTCAAACACATAGTAAAAACTTGATAAATTCTGGTTGATTGGAGGCACATAAATTCTTCCCAGAATCAGGCTTCCTTCTCTAGTCCTTCTTTTAGTTGATGGCATCTGCCTTCCTGGCATAGGAGTTAGAGCCTCAGAGACATCCTGGTGCCCAGTATTTCTCCTTCCATGAGTCCCTGGTTGGCATTCCCTTCCATAACCATTGAAAACATTCACTTCTCTAAAGTATTTGTTCACTTATTCATAAGAATTTAGAGTAGAGGACAGAAAGAATAAGCTGGAATTCACCACAGCAGCCTGTGAAGACAGACAGGAGCCTATGTCATTACATGTTGTCTCTGATCTTGATGGAATCCATGTCCTGTGGAATCTGGGGCTCTTCATTATAAAGCTAAACTGCACATCTGGTCTGGGGTCAGGGATGCTCCAAGAAGTCTCAGGAGATCCAGAGCAGCTGCAGCTCAATACCTCCCTCATGCTGATGAGGTAATCAATCCAACAGATATGACATGTGTGAGTGGCAAAGTGGCTGCTGCACCACCTCTACCCTATACATTTGAATAAGAATCTCTCTCATGATTCCAACTAGAAACACACCGAAATTGCCAAGCAAGTTGACATATTACAAGGCTACTGCATCAACTTTTTATTTTGAGAAATTTCAAACTGAATAGCCACTAAGGAAAACAGTATGACAGCTCTTCAAAACACTAAAAATAGAAATACCATATGGGCCAACAATTCCACTTCTGGATATATACCATGAAGAATAAAAGCAGGGGCGTGAAAATCTGGCAAGCAGCAGTGTGGACCAGAGAGGTGCAGCTTCAGGCAGGTCTAGACAGAGCCCTGCCCTGACCTAGCTTCTTGGGCACACAGACTCAAGCCAAGGGCCCACCTGGAAAAGAGCTGCACAGGCATACAAGCAACAGCCAGAGGCTCATTACCATCATTAATGGCCCAATACTATCAGTAAGTGCGAGGAGACCCTAGACAAAAGGCTGCTCAGAAACCAGGATCTGGGGTGCACAGCCCCTGGTCAAAGGCCCTCCCAGACAACAGCTATGTGGGGGGGCAGGCCCTAGCCAGAGGCATGCCTAGATACCATCCCAAGTGTGCATAGGCCCCAGCCAGAAGCCCGCCCAGACAACAAGTCAGCTCAGGGATCCAGAAGGCAACCATTCAGAACCCAGGAATTGGTGCACTGGTGAGCAGCAGAGAAAAGACTCCTCGTTGGCTTGCTGAGAATTGAAGATTATTGGGTGAGCAAAAAGTTGCCTCAATAAAGGCACAGTAGGTTGCATCTGTTGAAATGAGAAGACATGTAAACAAGTCTCAAAACCAGACTTCCACATCACCTAAGGCAACCCCAAAGGGCAATGAGATGGAACAACCTCATACTCAACCACCTGGATTTCCTGAACTGGCAATGAAAGAGGATCTGGAAAAAATGAAATCAGAAAAAATTTCTCAGATAATAAGAGAGATTGTACCCATAGTGCCAAGACATGATTAATAAATCTAGAGCAGACACAGATAAAAAAAAATAGAGGAGTTGAGGAACATAATGGAATCCCAACATAGGAAACAAATGGAAGGGGCTGGAGATTTAGCTTAATGGTTCCACCACCTGCTTCATTGCTTCACAAGCACAAGGACCTGAGTTCTATCCCTGGTACCAAAAAAAAAAAAAAAAAAAAAGATTGTATATAGTTAAGCATTTATGTATACATTATATTGTGTTCTGATAGAATATACATTTCTTAAGTGAATCCAATCAGGAAACAAATGGAATCCATAAAACAGATGCAAACACATTTCCAGATTAAAAACTCCACTGAAAGTTTAAGCAGCAGAATGAGCCACTGTGAGGACAGAATTTCAGATATAGAAGACAGGATTGCAATTAGTGACCAGGAAAACAAAAATTTCTTTAAAATAGTAAAGGACCATGAGAAAGCAATCCAGCAGCTGCTAGACAATGCAAAGAAGAATAACATAAGACTGATTGGAATCAATGAAGAAACAGGAGAGAGTGCTGATGACATAATAAAACTGTTCAAGGGAGTAATGGCAGAAAACTTCCCAAGTAGGGGAAAAGAACTTGATATACAGACATGTGAGGCATATAGGACTACAAATAGTCATGATAAAAAGAGTTCTACACCTAGGTGTATAATAGTTAAGATTCCAGAAATCCAACAGAAGAACAAAATTCTACAAGCAGTTAGAGAAAAGAAACAAATCACATACAAAGGAAAGCTCATCAGAATCACAGCAGACTTCTCAATGCAAATCCTCAAGGCAAGAAGATCTTGGAGTGATGTATTTCAAGCCCTAAAGGAAAACAGCCTCCAACCCAGATTGATGTACCATACAAAACTATCTTTCAAAATTGTTAGAGAAATAATATGCTTTAATGATAAAGAGTACCTCAGGAACCTCATGAATACCAAACCAGCACTCCAAAAAGTTTTAGACAATATCCTAGGAAAAGACAATGAGGATCACAATCCCAGGAAGCCCAGCAGAGTGAATCCATCTGGCATAACAAGAAATTAAATGCAAAGGGGGAGAATCCAACAAAAAGAAAAAGTCATGACAAGGATAAGTCAATACTTATTAGTTATAACTATCAATGTTAATGGTCTCAATTCACCAATCAAAAGAAATAGACTGGAAGAATGGGTCAAGAAGCAAGATCCAACAATATGCATAAAAGAAACACACTTATTTCAAAAAGAAACTCATAGACTGGAAGTTAAAGGGTGGAAAATAACACTCTATGTGACCGGAACCTGAAAAAAGGCAGGAGTAGCTATCCTCTTTGCAGATCAAATGGATTTCAAACCAATACTGATTAAGAGAGACAAAGACGGATGCTACATCCTTCTAAAGGGAACAAACCAAGAGAAAGAGATGACAATCATAATATATATGCACTAAACGCTAGTGTGCCCAACTATATAAAAAATACTAATGGATATGAAAAAATCAAATAAACACTAATATAATAGTAGTCGGGGACATCAGTAACCCCTGTCTCAAATAGATAGATCAACTAGACAAAAAAGAAACAACAAAATACTAGATCAATCAAACTCTTCAACAAATGAACTTAACAGAAGTTTACAGAGTGTTCCACCCCACAAAATCACAATACACATTCTTTTCAGCTGCACACTGGTCATTCTCCAAAATAGACCATTTACTCACTCATAGAACTTGTTTAAGTAAGTGCAAAGGAATTAAATTTATCCCCTGTATAACCTCAGACCATAGTGCGATGAAATTGGAGATCCATAGCAAAAGAAACCACAAAAATTTCATAAACACATGCAAATTGAACA
This sequence comes from Heterocephalus glaber, assembly GCF_053883595.1. NCBI lineage: Eukaryota > Metazoa > Chordata > Mammalia > Rodentia > Bathyergidae > Heterocephalus > Heterocephalus glaber. The sequence goes on from NW_028258294.1 coordinate 10,347,667, forward strand.
ACGCACTTCTGAATAACCAATGGGTCACAGAGGAAATTAAAGAAGAAATCAGACAGTTCCTTCAATTAAGTGACAATGACAGTACAACATATCGGAATCTATGAGACACAATGAAAGCAGTTTTATGAGGGAAATTCATAGCAGTGAATACTTATATTAGGAAAACAAATTAAACAATCCTCAATTAAACAACCCGATACTGAACCTCAAGCTTCTAGAAAAAGAAGGCAGGACAAACCCAAAGCTCATGCAAGGGAGGAAATTATAAAGATCAGAGCAGAAATCAATGCAATGGAGACTAAGAGAATGATGCAAAAAAATCAATGAAGCAAAGGGTTCTTCAAAAGAATAAACAAAATTTACAAACCCTTAGCCAACCTTATCAAAAAAATAAGAGAAAGACCCTCATCCATGCAATTAGGAATGAAAAGGGTGAAATTACAGTGGACCCAGCAGAAATTCAGAGAATCATTAATATCTACTTCCAGAAACTATATGCCAAAAGGGTGGAAAAGAGAGAAGAAATGGACAGATTCCTAGATATGTATGAATTACTAAAGTTCAATGAAGAAGGCCTAGAAATTCTAAACAACCCAGTATCAATCAATGAAATTGAAAATGTAATTAAAAACTTACCACCTAAGAAAAGCCCGGGTTCTGATGGCTTCACCACTGAATTCTACAAGACATTTATAGGGGAGTTATTACCACTACTGTTTAAATTCTTCAATGAAATTGAAAGGGAAGCAGTACTTCCAAATTCATTCCTGGAAGCAAGCATCACCTTGATCCCCAAAGCAGAGAAAGACCCAACTAAAAAGAGAACTATAGGCCAATCTCAATATGAACTTAGATGCAAAACTCCTTAATAAGCCACTGGCAAATAGAATACAGAAGATCATCAAAAAGATTATACACCCTGACCAAGTGGGATTCAGGGATGGTTCAAAATATGCAAATCAGTGAATGTAATACACTATATCAATAGAGCCAAGGACAAAACCATATGATCAATTCAACAGATGCAGAAAAAGCATTTGACAAAATCCAACATGCATTTATGATGAAAACCCTACAAAAAATTGGAATAGACAGTCTCTACCTCGATCTGAGAAAAGCCATCTATGAAAAACCAACAGCCAATATCACACTAAATGGTCAAAAACTGAAATCTTTCACACTAAAATCAGGAACAAGACAAGGATGTCCACTGTCCCCACTCCTGTTCAATATAGTTTTGGAAACATTATCCATGGGAATTAGATAAGAGAAAGAAATGAAAGGAATAAAGATAGGAAATGAAGAAGTCAAATTGTCATTATTTGCAGATGACATGATACTCCATACAGAAGATGCCAAGAACTCCACCAAAAGTCTTCTAGACTCAATAACCAAATTCAGTAATGTAGCTGTATACAAGTCAACAAACAAAAATCAATAGCTTTCCTCTACACGAATAACAGACTCACAGAAACGGAAATAGGGTAAACAATGCCTTTCACAATAGCATCCAAAAAACTGAAATTCCTAGGAATCAGCCTAACAAAAGAAATCAAAGACCTCTTCTCTGAAAATGATAACATTCTGAAAAGAGAGATTGAAGATGATATCAGAAAATGGACAGACATCCCCTGCTCCTGGGTAGGAAGGATTAATATAGTGAAAATGGCCATACTTCCAAAACTGCTATATAGATTCAATGCAATCCCAATTGAAATCCCACCAGCATACTTCATGGACCTTGAGAAGACAATCCAAAAATTCCCTTGGAACAAGAAGAGACCCAGAATAGCAAAAGTAATTCTAGGTAACAGGATATGGCAGGAGTATCACAACCCCCAACTTGAAACTATACTACAAAGCTACTGTGATAAAACAGTTTGGTACTGGGAAAGAAACAGACCTGAGGATCAGTGGAACAGATTAGAAGATGCAGAAACAACTCCAGAAACACTCAGACACCTCATCTTTGTTTTTTGTTTTTTGGGTTTTTTTGGTACTGGGGATTGAACTCGGGACCTTGCTCTTGCGAGACAGGCGGTGGCACCACTGAGCTAAATCCCCGGCCCAGCCACCTCATCTTTGATAAAGGAGCCAAACACCCTCACTGGAGGAAAGATAGCCTCTTTAATAAATGGTGCTGGAAAAATTGGGTTTCAACTTACCAAAGATTAAAACTAGACCTATATCTCTCACCATGCACTAAACTAAAATCAAAATGGATTAAAGATCTAAATATTAAAATAGAAACACTAAATAGGCTGTAAGAGAGGTTAGATAGAAGTCTGGAAGGCATTGGTGTAGGAAAAGATTTTATGAACAAAACCTCAGTTGCCTGTGAACTAGCACAAACAATCAACAAGTGTAATCTCTTCTTATTAAAAAGTTTCTGCACAGCAAGAGAAACCACCAGTAGTGTGAAGAGACAACCCACAATGTGGGAAAAAATTTTCACCTGCTGTTCCTCTGACAAAGGTCTATTATCTAGAATCTATAAAGAACTTAAAAAGATCAGACCTCCCAAATTTAAAGACCCAATCCAAAAATGGGCATCTGAAGTGAGCAGACATTTCTCAGACAAAGAAGTAGAAGTAGCAAATAAACATATGAAAAAAGGTTTAACATCACTGGTCATTCAAGAGATGCTAATGAAAACAATGCTGAGATTCCACCTCACTTCAGAAAGAATGGCTATCATGAAATCAACCAATAACAAATGCTGGCACACAGTGAGGAAAAAGAAATCCTTCTCCACTGTTGGTCGGAGCATCAACTGGTGCAACCACTGTGGAAATCAGTATGGAGATATCTCAAAGAACTAGGACTAGAAGTCCCATTTGGCCCAACTATTTCCCTGCTGGGTATCTTCCCAAAGAAGTAAAAGAATCATACCACAGTGCTATATGTGTACCCATGTACATAGGAGCACAGTTCGTTATAGCTAAAACTTGGAAACAACTTAATTGCTCATCAACTGTAGACCAGATAAAGAAAATGTGGTTTTTTTACATAAAATGGAGTACTGCTCAGCCATAAAAAATGAGAAATTAGAGACATTTATAGCTAAATGGATGCACATTGAGGTGATATTCTTTTTTATTATTCTTTTATTGGTACATTTTAGGTATACAGTATGTTTACATTTATCATTGGGTGCTTGTACCTGTACATGATGTATCTTAGTTCTTATTTTTTCCCCCATTACCTTGTGCCCTTCACCCCCTCCACCCTTCCCTATTTACATAGATTTCATTTCCATTGTTTTTTCTTTTCTCATAATTTTTCCTTTCCCTTGTTCCCTTTCCCCTTCCCCTCCCGCCACCCCTATACCTTTGGACCTTTTTTCTATTTCGAATTATCAGTTATTCATTTTAATCATTTTAATCCTTATTTACACTTTCAGTTTCTCACACTAGAGAAACTATTCGGTATTTACACATGTGGGTCCTATTTATTTCACTTAAGAGTGTGGCCTCAATATGCATCCATTTAGCTATAAATGTCTCTAGTTTCTCATTCTTTATGGCTGAGTAGTACTCCATTTTATAAAAAACCATATTTTCTTTATCCAGTTTCCAGTCATTGGGCACTTGGGCTGTTTCCAAGCTTTAGCTATTACAAACTGTGCCACTATTCTTAAGTGAACTAAATAGGACATACATGTGTAAATACTGAATAGTTTCTCTGGTGTGAGAAACTGAAAGTGTAAATAAGGCCTAAAAGTTATAATAGATAATGTGAAATAGTAAGAAAAGGGGCAAAGGGGAAGTGAGAGGGGTAGGGGAAAGGAAAGAACGGAATGGAATTAATGAGAAAAGGGAAAAATGGAAACAAAGTCTTTGTAAATAGGGAGGGGTGGAGAGGTTGAAGGGAGGGCAGGGGAATGGGGGAAAAGATAAAAACCAGGACAGATTACATAAAGATCCAAATTTCCAATGATGAATGTCGTCATATTGCATACCTAAAATGTACCAAGAAAATTAATTTTAAAAAAGAAAAGAAAAGAATAAAAGCAGGATCTTAAAGATACATTTGTATAACCTTGTTCATTGCAATCTTATTCACAATAGACAAAATGTAGAACAATCCAAGTGTCCATCAATATATGAGTGGATTTAAAATGTGGTATGTACATACAATTGCATGTTATTTAACCTTGTGAAAGGAAGTTTGATAAATGCTACAACCTGGATAAATCTTGATGGCATTATGCTCAATGAAATAAGCTAAAAGACAAAGACTGTATAATTCTGCTTATATGAGGTACCAATATGTGTTTCCAGGGGAATAGCCTCATAGGCAGAAAGTGCAATAATGATTGAAAAGGGCTGGGGGAAGGAGAAATGAGGAGTAATCAATTATTCTTCTTGCTCTCTTTCTATCTTTTCATACCTCTTTCCTTCTTTCTCTTCCCTTTTCCCTTTCTTCCTTTCCTTCTGTCCCTCTTTTCTTCTGCAAACATTTACATACAAGGCACAGAGCTAGTCTTTATGCCCAAAACATAGTTTATATAGTTCTCTAACTAAAGAAACCTACTTTTAAAGAGATTTCTTCTATGTTGTTCATCCCCAGCATTTACTCTTCAGTCAACTTCATTCCTCATTTTAACATTCTTTTTTTTGTAACCCCTTCTTCGAGGGAGGGTCACCTCTAGCTAACTAGCTCTTGATGTCCATCTGCATTCCAGTCTCTGACCTCTGAACTGTCCCCAAAGCTCATGGGTATCTATACTTGATTATTCTGTGGCATGTCAAAGTCAACATTCCTACCTGAACTTAGCATCTTTCCATTCTTCACCTCTACTTGCCTACCTTGTCTTCTGTTTTCTGTTCTGAAAATACAGACTTGATTGTGTTTTTCCAAAACTTACCACTCTCTAGTGAGGTCTTTCTGTAGGATTTTGTTTCATACTTCTTACTTCCTTCTGACTCCCACACTGCTGTGCATTATCTGTATAGAACTCCTTAGAGTTCCTCACACTCAGGATTTCATACCTCTGCATCCCATGCAGGATGTTACATCTGGCAGAAAGGAGAGACAATGTGCTTTCTTTCTCATGAAAGGCTTACTAGTGCTTTTCTCCCCACTGCCCCCCAAGATTAGGTTAGATACTCCTGCTGTTTGCTCCTGTGGTATGGTAACCAGAAGGCAAGAGGCAGAGGGAGAGATACTTTGGGATGATGGAACCCTGGTCACAAGGAGGAGCTGCTATGCCGAAGCTTGGTGGGGAACCCAGAACATCTGAGTCACAGCCCAACATGGGTTTCCAATGTCCCTCATCCCTGGCTACATCTATATCCTAAGGGACAATTCACAAATCAATCCTTTTCACAAATGGGTTAGTTTTTTGTTTTGTTTCATTTTGTTGTTTTAAGATCCTGTGCTAAGAGGATCAATTCCATTGGCCCTTAGAAATTACATTCTACTGTGGACATTCCATTACAAAACCATCTTCAATTCTCTTCCAGACCCTGATTCTTCAGAGAGAAGAGCAAACAGAACAAGGAACCTCTGGCCTGACCTGGAGGGGCAGGAATTGCTTGTTCTGCTCTTGGCTTATGTGTGGCCTCAATAATTCATTCCTACTCCCCTAAGAGTCCTTTATTTGCCTATAAAATGGGCATAATAATTTTTACCTCCCTTAGAGGTATTTGGCAAGGTGTAATTAATGGTTGCTTAAGTGCTTTGAGAGACGTAGATGAAAGGCCTTCTATAAATCTATATCATGATTATGTTTAATGGCATTTTTCTTTGAACCCACCAGGACACTGCCCTTTTGATTGAGATCATTTAACTGCACCTCAGCACCCCCATCAGACAGGAGATATGACAGCCTCCAGGTTGGCCACCCAAGAAATCTTTGCCTTGGAAATATTTTGCTATTCTAAAATGAATTTTAATCCCTGTACTACCTACACTCTTTTGACATCCTCCCCAAATTATCTAGCTTGAAAAGTACAACTTTTTATATATTATGATACTGTATTTAATCCAAACAATTTCAACAAGTATGAAGGAAAGAGAAAAGATTGTTCTTCATATTCGAACAACCCTGGATTTTCCCAGACCACAGAGAAAATCCAGACATCTATGTACCACTGAGGGACCAATTTCCCTAGGTGAGACCCAAATGACTCGGTATGGGGCAGTGCTAACACCGTATTGGGTTCTGGGCTTGTGGAAGCTGGAAACCTCACTCCTGAAAAGGAAAAGATGTGCTTTGATGTTCCCATTCAAACAATCATACCCACCTATAAAGCACAGCTGTATTCCATCTGTGGGGCAGGAACTTCCCAGTTCTGAGGTGTGAAGACCTAGGGTATTTCCTGAAGTGACCTTTAGACCTTCAGATTCCAGAATCTTCCAACCAGTTTCCACAAACTTCATCACACTAATAGAATGGAAGACACAGAAGAGCTTAAGAAGACTGAGGGTCAGTAATGTGTTTTGAGATTGTTTAAAATTATTTTTTGAATACTTAATTTGTTTTTTATTATTTAACAGACTCACAAGGGTCTCGAGTATATGTGCACATATTCAGAAAAAGACTTCATTTTCTTTATAAAGACACATCTTGGCAGACTCGTAATTTATATTTATACTCCAATTCATTACTGAGAGATTACTTTGCTCCTCCTTTTCTTGATTAGAACAGGTCCTGAGGTATAAGGTTCAGTTTTGGTGACCACACTTGGAGAGTATACAAAGTTGGTATACAAAATTGGAGTGAGCTTGGAGGTGATGCTCAGCTGGTGAAAGGAATCAGAGCTGAGGCTCGGGGAAGACATCATCACTGTTCTATTATCCTCAAGAATTTGAAGGGCTGAGGATTTAGCTCAGTGGTACCACAGCTGTCTCACAAGCTCAAGTCCTGAGTTCGATCTCCGGTACCAAAAAAAAAAGAATTTAAAAGTGAAGACAGATTAGATTGAAAATGATAAGATATAATTTATATATGCACCAATTCCCCAAAATGTATGTAAATATCATGTGTCCCAAACATAAACCAATACAGAATTACTTGGATCAATGATGCCAGCAACATATCGCTTCGGGGGCTTTCAAGTCCTTGGGTAAATGCTCTCAAAGGAAGCACATTCAACAGCCCACAAGGCCCTGGAGGCCCAAGCTTAGGTATAGACACCAAAGGCCATCCCTATTTACTATAGGGTCTAATCTACCTCCAGGACTGAGGCACAAGCAGCTTAGAAGAGAGAAATCCCACATGAGACAGTTATGTCTATTAGGGATGGGGCTATGGTGGCATGTTCCTTGGCGACTGACTTCACTTCTTCACATGCTAGTTTCCTGATCTGTGAAATGGAGACAGTAACATAGATACTTGGCCTACACGGGATCTGCATAAAGATTAAAGGAATTAATAGGGTATATTCCATTGTCTTAGCACAGTTTTAAGGCATTTTACCTTCAAAAGTATCGATGCTCAAACCTAGAAAAAATATAGTGTTAAATGGTTGGTTAAATTGAAGACAATTAAAGCCTTTTTCATAGTAGGTGTGAAAGTTGGTGTCCCAAGAGTCAACCTTGGAATTTTCACTAATATGCAAGAGGAGAAAAGGACACTGGGGTTCCAGGGGTTTCTTTCCCACAGCACCTGTCGAATATGTTCTCTTAAGCCAGTGGGTCTCAAATTTGAGTATGCACCAGAGTCTCCTGGAGGGCTTATTAAATCCAGATTGCTGAGCCCCATGCGGTGCACCTGAGTCAGTAGGACTTGATGGGGCCCTGAACTTGCTCTTCTAGTAAGTGCCCAGTGGATGGGATGCTGCCAGTCTGGGGACCACACTTTAAGAATCACTGTATTGGAGGAACAGATGGAGAAAGCTGGTCTCATCTTCCCTTCATGCTATCTTCTCTGGGGAGAAGAAGATCAGAGGGCCAGGTAGAAGCAGGCTATTCCACATATGCATTGGTAGGTAATGGCAACAAACTCCAGAAGGTGTGAATCACACACGTTGGAGGCTGAGGGGAGCAAGTAACACTGAGGTCTGGAGGTGGACCTAGCAGGGATAATAGTGACCATCCAGGACAAGTTCTGGTAATACTGATGAGAAATACACATAGGTGGTATGTTTTATGACAGCTAATTTCTAAGTCTACTTGGCTAGGCTATTAACACAGATATTTGTTCAAACAATATTACAGACATTTCTGGGAAGGTCTTTTTTAAAAAGTAATTTTATTGGTACATTTAAGGTATACAATATAATGACATTCACCATTGGAAATTTGCACCTTTACATAATCTCTCTTGGGTCTTATTTTTTCCCCAATTCCCCTGCCCTCCCTTCAACCCAGGAAGGTCTTTTTTTTTAATTTAAAGATGAAATTAACATTGTTAGACTATGAGTAAAGGTTACCCTTCATAATATAGGAGGGTCACAGTTGGGTGTGATGGAGCATGCCTGAAATACCAACACTCAGAAGGCTGAGGCAGGAGGATTGCCAAGAGTTCAAGCCCAGTGTGGGATACATAGAGAGTTGAAGGCCAGACTGAGATACATGATGGGATCCTGTCTCCAAAAAAAAAAAAAAAAATGGGCCTCATTCAGTACTGTACATTGATCTCAAGAAGAGATCTTGGGATCTTCTTGGGAAAAAGAGGGAATTTGGCCCATGGTCTGTTTTTGGACTCAAACGGAAACTCATCCCAGGTCTCCAGCCTGTTGGCCTATCTCATCAGGTGTGGATTCACCACACCTCCACAATCACCCAACCCAATTCCTTAAAATAAGTCCACTTATGTATATATATGCTATTGATTCTGCTTCTCTATAGAACTCCAACTAATATAATACTTGCTGGGATATGACCACTCACATGTTAGGAATGCACATGCAATCTCTTATTATTATTGAAAACTTGAAAGCACATTTTATCAACACAGTTGTTTGAAATGTTGTGTTGATTCCCTCCCTGGGCTGGAGGTGAGTGGGGAGTGTAAGCATGTCATTTATCACAGAATCACTTATGGTGGTGTTATTTGAACTGATCTTATTCAATATGAGTCAAAGAAGGGAAGCTGGTGCTGCGGGGGGCCACATCCCTGGTGACAAAGTGACAGTTTTTCTTTTAATAAATGATACACCTTTTTTATTTTCTACTTTGAAATATTTAGCATTTTCAGCTTCAAAGGACTCTGTAAGAAATAAGATATTCTAACAACAGCACTTCCTAGGAGGAAGTGGATGGATGTTGTTTCCATTTTATGTCTGGCAAGACTGAAGTGACAAGGTTGTGATACATTTGAAAATGTAGATAGAAATCAAACTTGAGACTCCTTGACTCCTAAATCTGTGTCTTCAATTAGGCTTTACTTTTTTCTCAAGTTCACAGTTAGGGGATTGGTATTATTCTATTAATATTAATATATCTTGACAGCTCCTATGCGCCAGCTGCTATATAACCTGCTCAGCATACATTACCTGTTTCACTTCTTCCAATAGCCCCCTGTGGCTAATGCAGTTATTATCCATACTTCACAGGTGAGAGCCTAAGACCCAGGGAACCTAACACTTTTGCTCAAGGTAGCACAGATGTGAAGGGAGAGTGCTGAAGTTTGAACTGAGTTCTAATTGATTCCAAATCCTACACCTGTACCACCACACCCTAATGTCTTATATGAATCCTGAGGATCTACTGGAGAACAGTTGGTCAGTGATTCTGAGCATTAGATAGCATAATCACTCTTGGATTTTAAGCAACATGAGGGGAACGACCTGAGCTATCTTGTTCACTACTTCAACTACAGTGCTTAGCATAAGGTCTGACTCCAAGAGGTGCTCAGTAAATATTTGTTGAATAAATGAACACCAGACATTGGGAACCTCCTAGAGAAATACATTAAGAAAAATAAGGCAGCTTCTTCTATCTTTGTAAGAAGTTGCAAATACCATTTTGGTGCTCCAATAATAAAGGATTCCACCCCACCCAAATCTATGAAGGCCTAGGGTGGGAAAAGGTATGGTTCACAAGGATGTATGCTGACTAGCTTTAGGAGTTTTCACTTAGGCTGTTTCAATCTGCTTCTGGCCCATCTACAAGCTTTAACCCAAAAGATTTTTTCCTAAACTAAATAACAGCTTTAAGAAGGACAAGGGCATTTACTGGGTAACGACAAAGGAGAAACTGGTCAACTGTTTGTCCATGCCTGCCCTTTGGTAGAAGGCTCTCATGGCCCTTTTCTTGCTTCTCTTTAGATAGGATGTGGTTTGTGGGGCTGTTTTTTTTTTTTTTTTTGTACTGGGATTGAACTTCAGACCTTGTGCTTGTGAGGTAGGCAGCGGCACCACTGAGTTAAATCCCCGGCCCTGTGGGGCTCTTTATAAATGGCTTGTCTTTTCTTTTTTCTTTGGTTGTAGTAGGGATTAAACCTAGGGCCTTCACACTGAGTATATCCCTAGCCCTTTTATTTTTAAGTTTTGAGACAGGGTCTTGCTGAGTTGCTAAATTGCCCAGGTTGGACTTAAACTTATGACCTTCCTGTTTCAGCTTCAGAGTTCTGGGATTATAGGTGTGTGCCACCATGTTTGGTTTTATTGGCTTTTCTAGGATAGTATTTTGGTTGGACAGAAAAGCTGGAAAGATAGTTGTGGGATTCAAGATGTCATGATAACAGGATGGGATGTTCACACAGCAGTATAGTCTGGGACAAGGATTTGAGCTCTTTTTTAATAGTGTTTCCTCTTAGTTTCTGTTCCTCAGAGCAGAATAAACTCTGTCATCATCCCCTCCCCCAGGTTGTTAACCCCTAATCCAGAGGCTCATGTCTCATTGCTTTATTTCTTCCTAACACGCAGGTAATGGAGAGGTCCACCTGTCATTGGTTCAACCTCATTATCTCACTAGGCAGAGCTGACTTGAATACAATTATTTTTAATTAATGATACATTAATATATTTGAATTATCAATTTTTTTATTGTGGTAAAGTGTACATAAAATTTACTGTTTTAAACATTTCAGGTATATAATTCAGGGCATTAATTACATTCACATTGTTGTGTAACTATCACCAGAACATTTTAATCACCTCAAGCTGAAAATCAGCCCCCATTACACAGGACCTCCTTCTGAAGGACCCTAGTTAACAAGACAGACTCCGTATTGCTGCTTGACCCACCTGCCGGTCCTTTAGATGAACTAAGAAGGAGGAAGCTTAGAAACCTCCTCCCCTTAAAAGGTCCCTTTAGAAATAACAATTAATCAACTATTGTTTTACAAATGTTCTAACAGCAGGACATTCCGCTTCTGTACCTTTTGCTTGCTTTACTAGTTCTATCCCACAGGGGAACCTAGAAACTGTTGGCCTCAAAGGTGTATAAAACATATTTGTCTCTCCCCAGTTGGGGCTCCAGTCAGATGCTCGGCTCAGGTCCCAGCGGGTAATAAACTCCTGTGTGGATTTAATATCGGTCTCTGGTTGGTTCTCTCTCGCTGGGTGTAACACTTCTTACCTCCTTCGTCCAGTTCCTGATAACCACTAGTCTACTTTCTGTCTCTATGTTTTTGTCTCTTAATTAATTTTCTCTTTTTTATATTTTAGCTTTGAATGGAGACCAGGAAGTATCAGCCCTAGGTGAATGGTTATGAAGATCATCTCCAGGTAGATGGGATGAGTTTTACTCTTGTTATTTAGGAGAGAAGAGTGGGTCTAAACTGCAGAAAGGAGAACATAGAAAAAAGATAGAATTTCCCTAAGTCAGCCCCTGAACAAACAATCTCCCCCAAAAGGAGCTAATGTCCTACTGTCTTGTGGGGGGAACAGCAATACAGAATGATGGTGTGACTTGCCTATGGATGTATGTGCAGAGTGAAATTTGAACTGTGGTCTGACTTCTAGTCCAGCATTTATTTATGTCATTTTTTAAAATAGCAGCTTTATTACATAGCACAGCAAGGAAACGAGAGAGAGAGAGAGAGAGAGAGAGAGAGAGAGAGAGAGAGAGAGAGAGAGAGAGAGATAGATAAAAAGTAAGCAGGGAGAAGTCCAAATTATTCCCCAAATAATCTATTCTGTTTTTTTCAAAAATATTTTAATACTACTATTTTTTCTTAGTTCATTCATTGAAGAGAAAGTTTTGTGCTTTTATCTGTTTTTTCTTTCTAAGAAAGAGTTTTTTTGTCCATGACTTGTACTCTGAGTAATATTTGGGCCATTCTTCTAAGATTATGATACACAGTGTATTTACTATTGCTATTCTCTATTATTTTGTTATGAAATTTTGTTTTATTTTTTCATAGAAATAAGAGTGCTTTTAAATATTTTCTTTATTTTGTTTGTTTGTTGTTTTTTTTTTTTTGAAAAGCTAGAAACATTTACTCAATTCAGATCCCCAAATGAAGCCCAATTTAATACACAGGGAATTACAAGGATGACCAAAACATGAGTAGATATTAAAGTTAACTACATTTACTAGCTGCCTTGATATATTCTATTCCTTTTTAATCTGTTCATAAGGCTCAAGTTCTGAGGCTTCAGGTTTTATTTAAAATCATGTAAGTCTCAAATTAACCAAAGATTTCTCTAGGCTCGAAGTGGTAATCTGCTCTTCATAACAGATTGCTCTGTCGTTTCTTCCACTTTAGACCTCTCCATTGGATTAATGCCTCTGTTTTGTCTTTTCCATGTGATTTTTTATGCTGGAAAAATGGAGCCCCACCACTTGAACACTCCACGTTGGCATCTGCAGGTGGATTTTGACTTAGAGGTTCAATGTACTGCTCGAGAACTTACTTTTCTTCATTCATGACCTAACTCTTCTCTTCGTCATTGTTTTCTGAATGGGTTGGCATCATTAACAGCTCAGGTCTTTCCTTTTTCAACTGATCAAGGAGTTGTTCTCGTGGTTCAGTTCTCACCAGTGTTGATGGGTATAAATAACGTTTCCTCTGTGGCGTTGTACCTGTTGCGATATCCAATTTGAGATCTTGCTGCAGAAAGCAATTAAGCTTACTCAGACCCAGTTTTGTAGTTTCATTAAGTTCTAAACTTCGTGCTAACAAATTTTCTTCATCAGTTCTTATCTGGCTAAGAAAAATATCAAGCTGGTTCTCATTTTCTGCTTTATGTCCATTTAATTTTTCAGTGATCTCTGACTTTGAAGCCTCTCAACATTTGTTTATGCCCTCCAATAAGCTCTGAAGTTCCTCTTCCTTTTTATTTAAGGATGATATTCACTGTTAAGAAAAACAAACTGTACTCATGTTCAGAGACTCACATCTTTGTTCAGTTTCTTGAGATATTTTTTCCAGGTTGGAGTTGAGTGTATCACACTGTTTCACAGACTCTTCAACCAATTTTGTACCTTCTTGGTTAAAATGCCTGAGTTCTTGTGACAAGCCATCAAAATCAGTACAAAATTTTTTACTGTGAAAAGTTGCTGTGCTGATTATACCCTTAGATTTCTGCTTTGTATTTTCTTGAACACTACTGAGTGGTTTCCAGATGTTTTCACACTTTTCTTCCAGAGTACAGAATCTATCTGCCCAAAGATTTATGAACTGGCAGAGTTCCTGTGAATGGGTTTGCTTTATTGTTTTCACTTCTTCACTTAAGGTTTCACACAGCTTCTGTGGTTCGACCAAGGAGGAAACTGTACTCTCTTGTAGTTCATGTAGTCTGTTACACATTATACTGAGAAAGCCGTCCATTTCTTTTTTCTGATCTTCTATCTTTCCAGCCTTTGTCAGTGAAGTCTTGAAAATATGTTTGAGTTGACTATTGATTTTCAATATAGACACCACAGTAAGGGACAAAACTGTTCACAGTGAATGTAGAAGGTCTGTTGTAAGTTCATTAATCAATTTCTGCAGTACAGTTTTACTTTCTGCTGCTAATGATTGTTCTTCTAGTATCATATTAGAAATTCGAGAAACATGAGTTGACACATTTTCCGAAATAGATGTGAGAGATCCAAGTGCTGTTGTAGTAAAGGAGTCTATTGCAGACACACTGGAAGACATCAGATCACCAAACAAGGTCTTGTGAACTTCTAGCATTGCCTTTTGTTTTGAACTCCATCCTTAATTAATTCTTCCATATTATTAAACAGACTCTTTAGTTTTTTGCCAAAAATATCCTGAGCTTCTTCATTGTGTTGCTCAACTGCCTTCTCACAATCCAGTTTGGAATGGAGGCCAGATACATCTTCTGTAGTTTCTTTAATTGTGTCAAGCAACTTGCTGGAAGCACCATGAAGCTTCTCCTTATTGTTTTCCAAAGCTGATGAGATGTATTCTTCTTTAATAAGTTGCAATTTAGTTTCTTGCACATGTTTTTGAGTAGTTTCAAGTTCTTGTGTCTTATTTTGCAGGTCAGATTTATACTGGTTAAGTTCATTTTTATTATCCATAAACAATTCTGTAACCCTACTTAGTTCCTCCTCAAGAGCACCAATTTTTTCAATGAATTCCACAATCTGCTATTCTTGAGCAGTTAATTTTCCACTCATGGTTCTAAAATTTTCTTCAGAAATGTTCACTCCATTTTTCTCTCGGGCTGCAGCAAGATCTCATTTCAGGTGCTCTATCTCATCTGTATATTCCTTAATAAGAGCTTTCTTGGTGAGTTTCTGATTAACTTCAGGTTTATTCAATATGTTCTTTGCTCTATGAGCATATTCCAGTATACTCAAAGTTTCCTCAAGATTGAGAGATGCAGGAGAAATTGTTGCAATTATAGATGTTCTTGTGCAGCCCCTGAGAGAATCTTGGAGGATTCTAGTTAATTTAGATTCTCGGTAAGGTACATGAGGTGTTTTTTCTACAAGAGCAGTAATCACCCTTTCCAAAGTCAAGAGGGATTGACTGATATTTCCTGCTTCCCGAGCTCTCTTGTCAACAGCTCCAGAATGACCAATGTTTTCACTTCCTGCAAGATCAACCAAGTTCAACTTTCCAGTTTTAACAAGTTCTTCTCCATCAATTGTAGTTTCTTTCATGTGTATTGTAACAGAAAAAACTGAGTGGGAACAACTGGAGTATGCATTCATCAAAGTTGCTGCAGTTGTCCTTTTTGCTGCTCCCTTCTCCAAAATTTGATAGACTTCATCCTTGTTGTGTACTGTAATTTCTTCTAAACCTTTGATTATCACTCCTCTCTTGTTATGGGGATCATCAAACATCTGTAATCTCTCAGAAACATCAGAAGAGGGATTAAGAAGATCAAAAAGTTCTTCATTATAGATTTCCAACAGAGACACTTTGACTGAAAATTCAGTACTATTATCAGTAAGCTTCTCAAAAATTTGATGAAGTGTAAGTGGAATTATACCAGCCAAAGGATCCTCCTCCCAGGTATATGCTTCATAGATGACCTTTCACCTTCCATTTTAAAGGTTTTTCCAGTGCCAGTTTGGCCATATGCAAAGATAGTACAATTGTAGCCCATAATAACTTCATCCAGAATTGAACAAACAACACTTTGGTAAACATCAATTTGTTTGGTGGATGCTCCAAAAAACATATCAAAAGTATATGTTTTCCTTGAGCTCTTATCAGGCCTCCAGTTCCTACACTAACTTCTTTCCATGTTTGATCACATTCTACTACTGAGTGGGTGTTGGCTTTCCACTCGGCCAAATTAAATGGTCTGCATCTCAGCACCACCTGGATGTTCTTTCACTTATCCTCTTTCTTCTTTGCAGAGGAATTCAGCTGGGAAGCCATGACTGTCCCAGCCAAAAAGTCAAGGCCTGGCTCCTAGGGCAGAGAAGCTCAGCTGGTCCCAGCACCCAGAAGGAAGCTCCCCGCCTCCATCCCAGGCTCCTAGGGTAGAGAAACCCAGCCAGTCCCAGCACCCAGAAGGAAGCTCCCCGCCTCCATCCCAGGCTCCTAGGGCAGAGAAACTCAGCCAGTCCCAGCACCCGGAAGGAAGCACCCCCGCCTCCATCTCAGGCTCCTAGGGCAGAGAAGCTCAGCTGGTCCCAGCACCTGGAAGGAAGCTCCCCCACCACCATCCCAAGCTCCTACGGCAGAGAAGGTGAGCCACATGGGTGCCAGAAACACCCCCCCCCACCCCGTGGAAATGAGAAAACACATAAAGAAGCCTCAAAAACAGACTTCCAGATCACTTACAGCAACCCCAAAGGGAAACCAGATGGAACAATCTGATGCTCAACCACCTGGACTCTCTGAACTGGCAACAAAAGAGGATCTGGGAAAAATGAAATCAGAAATAATTACTCAGGTAACAGCAAAGATTTTGCTCATGGTGCAAGACATGATTAATAAATCTAGAGAGGACACAGATAAAAAAATAGAGGAGCTGAGGAACATGATGGAATCCCAACATAGGAAACAAATGGAATCCATAAAACAGATACAAACAGATTTCCAAGAGATTAAAAACTCCATGGAAAGCCTGTGCAGCAGAATGAACCAATGTGAGGATAGAATTTCACTTATAGAAGATAAGATTGCAATTGGTGACCAGGAAAAGAAAAATTGCTTTAAAATTATAAGGGAACACGAGAAATCAATCCAGCAGCTGCTAGACCATGCAAAGAAGAATAACATAAGACTGATTGGAGTCAAAGAAGAAACAGGAGAGAGTGCAGATGACATAAAAAAACTGTTCACAAAAGTGATGGCAGAAAACTTCCCAAGGAGGGGAAAATAACTCGACATACAGATAAGTGAGGCATATAGGACTCCAGCTAACTTTAATCAAAAAAAATCTACACATGGGCATATAATAGTTAGGATTCCACAAATCCAACAGAAGAACAAAATTCTACAAGCAGTGAGAGAAAAGAAACAAATCACATACAAAGGAAAGCCTCAGAATCACAGCAGACTTCTCAATGCAAACCCTCAAGGCAAGAAGAGCTTGGAGTGATGTATTTCAAGCCCTAAAGGAAAACAGCCTCCAACCCAGATGGATGTACCCTGAAAAACTATCTTTCAAAATGGATGGAGAAATAAGATACTTTCATGATAAAGAGCACCTCAGGAACTTCATGAATACCAAACCGGCACTCCAAAACATTTTAGACAATACCCTAGGAAAAGACAATGAGGATCACAACCCTAGGAAACCCAGCAGAATGAATCCACTGGGCATGACAAATTAAATGCAAAGGGGGAGAATCCAACAAAAAGAAAAAGTCATGACAAGGCTTTTAAAACTTTTAACTTCATCTCCCTAATGAGCGTATAATTCAATCTTATTATTGTACTGATTAGTATTTTTCTGATTCTAGAGTTGCACACCATTCCTTGTGCTATACTGGCTATTTATCATCTTCTTACATCTACATTTTAATTGAGTTGTCTATTAATGAGCTCTAAGAGTTCTTTATATATTCTGGTCCTAGGTTATATGCATTGTAAATATGGTCTGTTTAAGGACACTTTTCATTTTAATGATGTCATTTAAAGTTCTAAATTTTGATGGAATCTTATTTATCAATTTTTTTCTTTTATACATCATGTCTTTTGTATCCTAGGTAGTTCTTGCCTACCCTGAATTCATAAATATTTTCCCTTATAATTTCTTCTTAAAGTTTCATACTTTTAGGCTTTCTTATTTAGGTTCATAGATCCCTTCAAGTTATTTTCAGGTATGGAAAAAATGGGCTGAGGTTAATTTTTTATATACAGATACCAGGTGTTCTAGTGCCATTTGCTGCAAACACTATCTCTTTCTTGGCTCTTGAATTGAGTTTATATTCTATAAAATGTTAATGTTAAATAATCTTTCAAAACCCAGTGGACCATATATGTGTGGTTCTATTTCTAGATTCTCTGTTTTATTCCAGGGATCTATATGTCTTTCCTTACACCAACACTGCCTTGATTACTATAGCTTTAGAAGAAGTCTTAAAATTAGGTACTAAATATCTTCCAACACTGTTTTTGTTTTTGTTTCTAACTTTTCTAGGTCCTTTTTACTCCTATATAACTTTTAAATTTCAATATCCAATTCTTCATTTGTAGCAAGTATACACAGACCTGAATTTTTATATATACCTTGTGTTTTCTAATCCTGCTAAATTCAAGTACAAGTTCTAGTGGCTCCTAGAGATTTCTTAGTATTTTCTCTGTAGATGATCATTTCATCTACATATAAAGATTTTGCTTCTGCCATGCCAATCCTATCCTAGTTGTGTCATTTTATTGCCAGACTATTTTGGTGGGGCCTAGGTTTCAAAGTTTAATGGACAGATAAAGAGTAAGCATATCTGCCCTTGTTTCCCACCTTAAGGAGAAAGCATTGTATCTTTTCCAGTCATATAAGGCGGTCTTGCTGGAAGTATGGAGTACATGTCTTTAATCTGTTGAGAAGTTTCTGTTCTACTTCTACTCTCCTGATAGCTTTTACCATGAAGAGCTCTAGAATTTAATCCAATACTTTTTCTCCAACTAGTGACAGGATCCTATGGCTTTTTCCTTTCCTCTGTTAAAATGATGACTTATGGTGGTGGATCTTCCAATGTTGAACCAATACTGCCATCCCTATAATAAGACCACTTTCTACATCCTGCCAGATCTGACTTCTAATAGTTTGTTTTGCTAAAAAATTTCTATCTATGTTCATACTTTTTTCTTCTATTATCTTTATCCAGTTTTAGGATTAGTACAATGTTGAGTTCCTAAAATGAGGGGAGAAGTGTTCCTTCTTTTTTCTGCTTTAAATGTTTGATATAATTTATCAGTTAAAATGTATATGAGCCTGCTGTTGTCATATAGGTAGGTTTTCAAGCTAGGAATATACTTTCTTTAATGGGTGCTATTCAAATTTTATATTTCCTCCAGAGTTAGTTTCATTAATTTGTTTTCCAAGGTACTTCTTAGAAGTTGTCAAATTTATTTCAAAAAAGATTTTTGTAATATGCTTTCTATATCCTTTTAAATTCTGTAAAATCTGTGGTAATGTCTCCTAGATCTTAATATTGTAATTTAAAAAATGTATAACTGATATTGTGTAACAGGAAGAAAAGGTCTAAAAGAGAAGGGGAATTGGGAGGGGTAGGGGAAGGGAAAAAAGGGAGAGGAAAAAATATGAGAAGAGGAAAAAAATGGAAACAAGGTCTTTGCAAATAGGGAAGGGTGGAGGGGGTGAAGGGAGGGCAAGGGAAGAGGAAAAAAAATAAGAACCAAGATACTCATGTAATGGTACAAGATCCCAATGATGAATGTAACTGTATTTTATACCTAAAATGTACCAATAAAGTAAATGGGGAAAAAAAAGTCAAGGCCTGATGGTGTGGGGTGAGGAGGGCTCAGCGATGGATGCAGGCCTGGGTGCCTGACTCCTCCGCCCCAGTGTTGACTGGGCCAGGAGAATCCACACAAGCAGCTCAGCATCCCCCCATCCACCTGGAACTCTTAAATATTTTCTTTATTAATATCTACTTGTATGTGAAAATAAAGTATGCAATTCAGTGATTCTTAGTATATTCATGATACTGTGCATCTACCACCAGTGATTTTGGAATATTTTCATCAACCCCTCCAAAACCTTATACTCATTAGCAGTCAATCTCCATTTTTTCCTCTACCTCAGCCTCTGGCAATCACTAATCTACTTTCTAACTTCATGGTTTTGACTATTCTGGGCAGTCTGTATAAACGGAATCATACATGATGTAGTCTTTCATAACCATTTATTGTATGGAGTGTCTTCTTTCACTTAGCATGCTTTTATGGTTCAACCTTTTTGTAACATGTGTCAGTACTGTACTACTTTTCATTGCTGAATAATATTTCATTGTATGGATATATCATACATATTTTTAAAAGGTGTCCATCTACTCATGATCATTTATTTGAGTTGCTTCTATTTTTTGGCTTTTGGGAATAATGCTTCTGTGAACACTTGTGTACACATTTCTTTGTGAAACTTTTCTCTTGGGTAGATGCCTAGCAGTAAAACTCCTATGCTTAGCATTTTAAGGGGTGGCCAAATGGTTTTCCAAAGTTTCCCACCAGCAATACATGGAGGTCCAATTTCTCCACATTTATAGGATCAAGATCAGCTCAAACTGTTGAGGGGAAAGTATATTTATCCCCAGATGTAAAACTATCCTGAAAGTTTATAGAGAAAAACAGATTAAGTCTACTGCAAAAAACCAGCCTTGTTGACGCTCCATAAGGACTAAGGTGGTGCCAGACCTAGGATGACAATCTTGAGACCCACAAGTTTCATGGAGAACATAGGATTTTATCTTCTTGCCTTTAAAGTGCAGAAAGTCATAAATATTCTGAGAAAACTCACTCAGTTTGATTTAAATCTAAACCTAAAGCTACTTATCTCCTATGATTACATCTACTAATTTGTTCCAAGATCATCCTATACTCCTTGGAAAGTTACCAAGGGAAAAGGCCATCCTGTAGCCACATAGATGCTTTCTCATAAAAGACACATCTGGCGAGCTCTCTAAAGACTAAAGAATTAAATGAGTAAAGCAAAATGGTTACTTAATCAAGTGATTGTGGTAGGTTGGACTGGAAGAGGTAGAGGTAGAGACATTTATGGCCAATGTTGCATTTTCCACCTATTGATTGTGGAATGGGGTTGGGTCCAATTATTTCTTGCAAAGGATCTTTGAAATTTCTGAAATGAAAGGCCCTATTTCTCTAGGAGGGTTTCTTGTTTTCATTGATCTGTTTGACTGCAATTTGGGGATGAAAGGTAAAGAAATAATTCATGTACATCAAAAATGTATTATATCTTTTGTATCCTTACTAACAAACTCAGTGTCCTCATTGTATAATGGAACACTATAAATGTTTGTTTTCATTAATAGAAGTGAAGGTCTGATCCAGCTTTCCTGACTGTAGTTCTCTTCATTCAGGTGATCCATTCTTCTCTTTATTAGATATACAGTTATGATGTGCCATGCATGTTTGAAGGATGGCATAGTGAAAGGAAAAGGAATGGAGGACTCATCTTTTTTCTCTTTTGTCTGCCAACCAGAACATATAATGGTTAGCAAACAGTTGCTCTAAGCATTAGGGGCAACTATTGTTGTGTTGATGAGTGTGTAATGAGAACCAAATGCAGGGCAACCAACAAAATCTCTAACTTTAAAGAAATGGGAATTTACTGCTATAGTATTTACTTGAAGAGCCTGTGAAGTTGAGGTAGGCATTTGGGCCAGAGATGTAGGCTCAGGAAAGCAGGTCCAGGATGGGCACTGCACATCTGAAGCAGTGACTACAGAGTTCAGTACACCTCAGAAGTTATGGCACTTGGTCATCTGAGATGGGCCGCAGATTAGATTAAGAGTATATTTTATGATGTTTCTGTTGGTGGAGAAATGTCGTTTGGATAGAAAGATACTTGTGTGTTCCAAACCAACTTCTCTGGTAGTTCTCAGATGTTCTTGGTAAAAGAGCCATGAACACTAGTGAGGCTCTCCATTGTCCTTAGTTTGCCCTTTGACTTGTCAGGCTGCCCCAGTATGGATGCCCCAGCAGGATGAGGTGCTATCTCTATTCATTCAAGTAGTTGGAGGTAATGATATGAGGCTACAGGAGATCTGTTTGCCTGTGTAGCAAGAGTATGAAATAGGTTTTAAAATTTTTCTCCAGAAGGATTGCTAGCAGCAAATAAGCTAATTCATACAAAGACATTATGGTGTAATAAAGAGAACCCTGGATTTTGAATGGGAAGATTTGGGTTTAAGTACTAGCTCAGTTAGATTTCAAGCTGTATGTACAAGGAATGATCAAAATATATGGCAAATATTTAAATTTTAAAAATTACAGTGAAGGAAACAGTGCTATTAATCTTTCTTAAAATATTTTGCTTCACTTTAAACATATCTTTCCCATCATTTTTGCCATTTTCTAAAGCAGTTCTAGAAGTCCTCCTTTTGTGAATGACCTTACAAAGTATAATAAAAAAATATGGTAAATGGAGCTGCCAAATTTCATGCAGTGGAAAAGCAGGCTTGTAAAAACATTATGGGGTGTCCTCATCCACCATGCAACATCTGGTCATCTCCAAATTCAAAATGACCGTGGAAGGTAACCATTTTGAATTGATTTAGGACATTCAGGCAGCCATGACAGGGAAACAAAAGACACCAAAGAAAACTTCCAGAACTGCTTCAACAAGTGACAGAAATAATGGCATAAATGTGTGTGAAGTGAGGGGCTATTTTGAGGAGGATTAATGGCAATGTGTCTCTCACTGTAATAAACTTTAAAAATGTAAACAGTCATTGTATTTTTTGATCACATTGTATAAGCTTACAACCTGTGTGAGCTTTGCTCTTTTACCTTGTTGGTATGGGTATATTGATTTCTCTCTATTTTTTCCAGAGCTGTTTTGGGGATCAATGAAATGATGAATGTGAATGATAAGAGGCCATATGGAGCTCAGTTGCCCCAGCACTGTCGTGTGGAGGCCCAGGACCACCCCCATTGCCCCGATACCATTGCGTGGAGGGACAGCCACCCCTGGACTGCCATATGTGACCCCGGACTGCCAAGTGGGCCCTATTTGGATCCACACCATAGAGGTACCTGGGCCATAAAGGCCACTGTTATGACTCCCAGAAGATGGAGCAGAAGTGAGCAACAGAGTGAGGGCCACTCTGAGGCTCCTTGATGAAATTTGAAGCCCATTGGGAAAGTGAAGAAAATATCTGCAATAAAGACACACCAAATCATTGTGGTTGGTAAGTTGGTGAGATCAGCACTTCCCAGCAGAACCCAGACTTGCTTCGGGGAAAGGGTGGTTTCAACATGTGGTAGAAACTTGCAGAGTTCAATCCTATAAGCGGTCAGGGAGCTCAACTTGGGCTTTGCAGCCAGAAATCAGCCTGAATCTCAGTGGAATACAGCTGGCTTGCTGAGACTAACTGACTTAGATCTGCACAGTGCTGCCCACATTGTTTACTATGACAGCAGAGATATACCTCAAAGGAGGCTCCTTTTTTGTCTCTCTCTCTCCCTTCTTGTTCTTCATTTCTCTCCCTTTTATTTTCCTGTTCCTGTCCTATTTTGAATTTTTTTTCTCTCTCTTTCCTTCTCTTGATTGTCATTATTTTTATAGGAAAGTGAATAGTTTCTAGCTTCCCTATTGCTGTTCTTGTCTTTGTTTCTTCACTCAGTCTTTTCCTCTTGTCTTCAACAGTTTCCCAAAGTCTGTGTGATCTTCCTGTGTCCTCTAGCCTCATTTCTAACCTTTCCTTCTCCTTATATATCTCTATTCCTCCCTCCCCAACTCCTTCTAAGTCCTCATCTTGAAGGGTAAATTTGCTATATTGAAAGGTTTATTTACTAAAAATATATTTTGGGCTGGTTCTTGATTTTGATCTAGTTCACACATGTAAAGGTGACAGATTAATAGCTACCACAAATTGTCCTTTTCTAAGCTGTGTTTGATGCTACTGTTGATGCTGATTGTATCACTTGGGCTAAGGTGTCATAATTGATCTAATCAGTTGTCCTTCCAGGTATACTGAAAAAAAGATTGCCTAAGAGTCATTAGAGATTCAAAACCTAAAGACCAGCTATACCTGGAAGATACCTCTGAGAAGTAATCATTCCACAAGGGTTCCAAATACAAGCAATAAAGATACTCACAACAAGCAATATTGAAGTATCAACCCAGGAATTAAACCAAAAACAGCATCAACAACAAAAATAAAAATATGAAGACAACTAAACAAGGTTAAAACCCAGTCTCTCAGCTCACCAAAGGCAAACTCTGGGGGCAACGAGGTGGAAAATCTGATAATGAACCACCTGGACACCCTGAACTGAGGGCACAGGAAGTAACAAAACAGATGAACCAGAGTCCAGAAAAATTCAAAACAGAAATAATTTCCCAGATAACTACAGAGATGGTGAGCAGAATGAAAGACATAATTAGAGACTCTAGAACAGAAACAGATAAAAAAATAAATGACTTCAGGACCATGATGGAAACCATAAATGCCTAGAATAGAAAAGAAATGGAAACCATGAACACCCAACATAGGAAAGAAATGGAATCCATGAAACAGATTCAGATATCCAAGAGATTAAAAACTCCATTGAAAGTATTTGCAGCAGAATGGGCCAATGTGAAGACAGAATATCAGTTGTAGAAGACAGGATTGTGGTTAGTGACCATGAAAAGAGAGATTTCTTGAAAATAGTAAGGGACCATGAGAAATCAATCCAACAGCTGCTAGATGATGTAAAGAAGAATATATAAAACTGATAGAAGTCCACAAAAAAGCAGGGAAAAGTACAAATGACATTTTTAAAAAATTGTTCACAAAAGTAATGGCAGAAAACTTCTCAAGCAGAGCAAAAGAATTTTACATACACCTAAGTGAGGCTCATAGGACTACAACTAACCATGATCAAAAAAATCTACACCTAGGCATGTAATAGTCAAAATCCCAGAAACCCAACAGAAGAACAAACTTCTACAAGCAGTTAGAGGAAAGAAACAAATCACATATAAAGGAAAGCCCATCAGAATCACAGCAGACTTTTCAACACAAACCCTCAAGTCAAGGAGAGCCTGGAGTGAAGTATTTCAAGTCCTTAAAGAAAACAACCTCCAATGTAGACTGAGGTATCCTGCAAACTTATCTTTCAAAGTTGATGGGGAAATAAGATACTTCCATGACAAAGAACACCTACGAAACTTCATGAATACTAAAGCAGAATTCCAAACAATTCTAAACAATATACTAGAAATAGACAATGAAGGTCACAACTCCATGAGGTCCAACAGAGTGAAATCGTCAGGCAAGGCAAGAAATTAAATGAAAAGGGGGTAAAAATAAAAAATAAAAGAGCCAACAACAGGAAAAAATCCTGACAAAGATAAGTCAATATATACCAGTCAATGTTAATGGCCTCAAATCACCAATCAAAAGGAATAGACTGGCAGAATGGATTAGGAAGCAAACTCCAACAATATGTTGTATACAAGAAACACACTTAATTAAAAAAGAAATTCATAGACTAAAAGTAAAAGGGGGAAAACATTCTCCATGTGACTGGAACCTGGAAAACAGCAGGGGTAGCTATCTTATTTGTAGACAAAGTAGATTTCAAACCAAAACTAATTAAGAGAGACAAAGAAGGTCATTACTACATCCTTGTAAAGGGAAACAATCCAAGAGGAAGAGATGACAATCATAAATATATATGCACCAAATACGAGTGCACCCAACTATATAAAACAAATATTAATGGACATGAAAAACCAAATAAGCACTAATATAATTGTCATGGGGTACCTCAATACTCCATTGTCACAAATAGACAGGTCATCTAGACAAAAAAATCAACAATGAAATACTAGAACCTAAACAAACTTTAAAACAAAGGAACTTAATAGATGTCCACTGAGTCTTCCACCCCACAAAATCAGAATACACATTCTTTTCAGCTATACACAGGTCATTCTCCAAAATAGACCACATGCTAGCTCATAGAACATATTTAAGTAAATCCAAAGCAATTGAAGATATCCCCTGTATATAGTCAGACCATAATGCAATGAAATTGGAGATCAATAGCCCCAAGAATCTCACAAACACATGGAAATTGAATAACATTCTCCTGAACAACCAATGGATCACAGAGGAAATTAAAGAAGAAATTAGACAGTTTCTATAATTAAATGATAATGCCAGTACAACATACAGGAATCTAAGGGACACAATGAAAGCAGTCTCACAAGGGAAATTTATAGCACTGAATGCCCATACTAGGAAAACAGAGTAAGCCCAAATAAATAACATAATGCTGAACCTCAAGCTCCTACAAAAAGAAGAGCAAGACAAACCCAAAGTTGATACAAAGGAGGAAATTATAAAGATAAGAGCAGAAATCAATAAAATGGAGAATAAGAGAATGATACAAAAAATCAATAAATTGAAGAGTGGTTCTTTGAAAGAATAAATAAAATTGACAAACCCTTAGCTAATCTTATCAAAAAAGGAAAGAAAAGGCTCAAATCCATGCATTTAGGAAATAAAAGGGTGAAGTCACAACAGATACAGCAAAATTCTAGAGGATCATCAATACTACTTTGAAAACCTGTACTCCAATAAAATGGAAAACATAGAAGAAATGAACAGATTCCTAGATACATATGAATTACCAAAGTTGAACAAAGAAGATACAAAAAGTCTAAACACCCCAATTACAATCAGTGAAATTGAAAATGTAATTAAAAATTTACCAACAAAGAAAAGCCCAGGTCCTGATGGCTTCACTTCTGAATTCTACATGACATTTAAAGAAGATGTTTTGAACTACTCTTTAAACTCTTCATTGAAATTGAAAGGGAAGCAATACTTCCAAATTCATTCCTGGAAGCAGCATTATTTTGATTCCAAAACAGAGAAAGATCCAACCGAAAAAGAGAACTATAGGCCAATCTCACTAATGAACATAAATGCAAAAATCCTCAATAAGATACTTGAAAACAGAATGCAGAGGATCAACAAGAAGATCATACACCCCGACCAAGTCAGATTCATTCCAAGAATGCAAGCATCATTCAACATACGTATATCAATAAATGTAATACACTATATTAATAGAACCATGGACAAAAACCATTTGATCATCTCAATAGATGCAGAAAAAGCATTCAACAAAATCCAACAGACATTCATGATAAAACCCCTTCAGAAAATTGGAATAGATGGTCTTTATCTCAACCCTATAAAGCCTGTCTATGAAAAACCAACAGCTAACATCATACTAAATGGTCAAAAACTGAAATCTTTCACGCTAACATCAGGAACATGACAAGGATGTCCACCATCACCACTCCTGTTCAATATAGTTTTGGAAACATTAGCCAGAGCAATTAGACAAGAGAAAGAAATAAAAGGAATAAAGATAGGAAAGAAAGAAGTTAAACTGTCATTATTTCATGATGACATAATACTCTACATAGAAGACCCCCAAAACTGTCAAAAGACTTCTAGACTTAATTGACAGATTCAGTAGAGTAGCTGGATAGAAGGTCAACACTTAAAAATCAATATCATTCTTGTACACAAATAATAGATTAAATGAGAGAGAAATTGGGGAAACAATTCCTTTCACAATAGCATCCAAAAAAAAAAAAATATCGAGGAAACAATCTAATGAAGGAAGTAAAAGACTTCTACCTTGAAAACTGAGGCACTCTGAAAAAAGAGACTGAAGAGGATATAAGAAAATGGAAAGACATCCCTTGCTCCTGGGTAGGAAGAATCAATATAGTGAAAATGGCCATACTTCCAACATTGCTATATAGATTCAATGCAGTCCCAATTGAAATTCCGACAGTATATTTCACAGAACTATAGAAAACAATCCAAAAATTCATTTGGACCCAGAACAGATCAAGAGTAGCAAAAGCAATTCTAGGCAACAAAGACATGACAAGGGGTATCACAATCCCCAACTTGAAACTATATTACAAAGCCACTGTGATAAAAACAGCATGGTACTGGCAAAAAAAAAACAGGCCCAAGGATCAGTAGAATTGATTAGAAGATGCAGAAACAACTTCAGACATACTCAGCCACCTCATCTTTGACAAAGGAGCCAAACACCCTCACTGGAGGAATGATAGCCTCTTTAATAAATGGCACTGGAAAAACTGGATTTCAACCTGCCAAAGATTAAAACTAGACCCATATCTTTCACCATGCACTAAACTAAAATCAAAGTGATCAAAGATCTAAATATTAAAACAGAAACACTAAACTTGCCAGAACGTAGGTTAGTTAGAACTCTTGAGGACATTGGCATAGGAAAAGACTTTATGAACAAATCCTCAGTAGCATGGGAACTAGCACAAAGAATCAACAACTGGGAAATCATATTATTAAAAAGCTTCTGCACTGCAAAAGAAACTACCAACAACATGAAGAGATAACCCACAATGTGGAAAAATTTTTTACCAGCTCTTCCTCAGACAAAGGTCTACTATCTAGAATATATAAAAAACTTTAAAAAATCAGATCCTCCCCCAAATTTAAAGACCCAATTCAAAGATGAGCATCTGAAATGAACAGACATTTTTCAGACAAAGAAGAAAAACAGCAAATAAACATGAAAAAATGTTCAACATCACTGGTCATTCAACAGATGCAGATGAAAACAACATTGAGATTCTACCTCACTCCATAAAGAATGGCTGCTATCAAGAAATCAACCAATAACAAATACTGGCAGGGTTGCGGAAAGAAAACAAGCTTTCTCCATTGTTGGTGGGAGTGCTGATTGGTGCAACCTCTGTGGAAATCAATATGGAGAAACCTCAAAAAACTAGCATTAGAGGTCCCATTTGACCCAGCTATTTTCCTGCTGGGTATCTTCCCCAAAGAATTGAAAGAATCATACAACAGCGATATGTGCTCACCCATGTTTATAGCGGCATAGTTTGTAATAGCTAAAACTTGGAAGCAGCCCAATTGCCCATCAACTGGAGACTAGATAAAGAAGATGTGGGTTTTATTTCTTAATAAAATAGAGTACTACTCAGCCATAAAGAATGAGAAACTAGAGACATTTATAGCTAAATGGATGCACATTGAGACCATACTCTTACATGAAATAAATAGGACACACATGTGAAATACCGAGTAGTTTCTCTAGTGTGAGAAACTGAAAGTGCAAATAAAAACTAAAAGGTATAATAGATAACAGGAAACAGGAAGAAAAGGGGCAAAGAGGAAGGGGGAGGGGTAGAGAAAGGAAAGAAGGAAAAGGAAAAAATATGAGAAAAGGAAAAAATGGAAACAAAGTCTTTGTAAATATGGAGGGATGGAGGGGTTGAAGGGAGGGCAGGAGAATGAGGAAAAAATAAGAACCAAGATATATCATGTAAAGGTACAAATTCCCAATGATGAATGCCCTTGTATTGTATACCTAAAATGTACCAATAAACTTAATGAATAATAAAAAAAGAAATGACTAAAGTGAGGAGAGGCTGTCATAACTAAAAGCCAGGTCTGATATATAGCACAAATATCATTTTAAAAAAACTGTTTACAGAAACAATAGTAGAAAAAAAAGAGGCTATATGGAGGAACAGATTCATGAATAATGTTGGAAGCGGGCCAACACTTCAACGTGTAAAGTAACATCTTCAATTCAATTCTTTTTCATTTAACCCTTTCCTTCATTGTGGCTGTAGATGATGGTGCATGCTTGTAATCCCAGCACTCAGTAGACTGAAGCAGGAGGATCCTAGTGAATTTGAGGCCAGCCTGTGCTACATAGAGGGATCATGTCTCAAAAAAACAAAAAACCAAAACAAAACAAAACTCTTACACTTAGAGGAATCTCAATTTTAGATCACTCTAGTCTCATAACTAAGAATCCAGAGACTAGACTAACAGGTGGCATATACTAGGCACTCAGATATCAGTTGACAGGATGGTAGAATTACTGGGTGTGTAATGGAATGTTATAAGTAGACCTGCTGGGAATTGTTGGGGACATTTAGTTACTGGGCTTACACTGTTAGTATAAGAATTCAGATTCCATAAAGAATAAATAAAGGAGACTGTAGGTTGCTCAAAAGAGAATTTTAGAAAAGGCTGCACTATGTGACTATTACAAACTCAGTATTGTTTCTAGTAATTTTAAAGTGAGTATGCCAATTATTAAAATATTATCTCCCAGCTTCAAATCAGCCTTTCTATATGTGGCACTGGGGCTGGTGAGATCAGAAAGAAGAGAGAAAGATAGGTAGAAATTAGGAAAAGACAAAGAAAATCATAATTCAAAAATTGTACTTTTAAGAAAATTGAAGCTTTGAGATTTAACCAAAGTTATCAAAAGTTACAATGCTCTTTTCCCTTCTAGGAAACTCACTCCAAAAAAAATCCTAAAAGTCTTAAAGATACAATAAAGTCATGCTTTTCTCCTGTCAATTAAGCCTGTGGTTTTCCTGTGATACTATAGATTAGCAAATCACACAAACTTCCATCCTCAAGGAAATAGCACCATTAAGGAAGTAGCTTAACTCTAAACTTCAAATGCTGGCAAATAGTTGTAATCTAACCTAGCCTGCTAAATGAGTAACCTGACCAATCACAGGAATATACATTCTAGAACACCCATCTTGAAGACACCCTCAAGACAATATGAAAAACCCAACTCCCCTACCATAACTCTTATTTTCTGAGTGTATACTTCTTTAACACCACCTAATAAATCTTTCTATGCCTCTCACTTATGTGTCCTGCAATTCTTTTCTGTGACATGTCAGTAAACATACAACTTACCCCTTTGGTGGGGTGAGTTGAAGTGTCCATCAGCTCTTTGAGGGGACTTCCTAGACCCCACCTGGAGACCCTGGGTCTCTGAAAATCACCTTCCTCCTTTGCCAGCTGCTCCTTGGTAGGCTCTGCCAGTATGGGCTGCTAAAAGAAGGCTGGAGGAGGAAGAGGGAGTATAGCCCTTCCTATATGTCTCAGACTTACCCCAGCAAGGCTTCTTCACTTTGGCAGGACTAGTGTGTTCTGGTAGCAGCAGGTGAGTCCAACTAGCACATTCTGCAACATTTGCTCAATAAGCCTCACAGCAATATTCCTTTCTGTCTAATGTGGGTTATCAGCTTCCATAACCAGTGTTTCTTCCTTAGAGAAGCCCTCTTCAGAGGGTTCTAGCCCCATTGAATCTTTCCTCCAAGCTTGTAGTTCCTAATAATGTTGACCTCTTACTTTTGTTTTCCCAGTCCTAGGGTTAGGACATTCATTCTGCATGTGTTAGTGCTCTGATACCTTAGACTTTTCATTTTGCCTTTTCAGTTCTTCCAAACCTAGTTAACCATTCTTTGTATTAAATTCTCTCTTAAAAGTACTGGCTTGGGGGCTTCTGGGTTCTAGTCTGCCATTAAGGAACTTAAAAATTGCCACTCTATTCTAATAAATAAAAAGTGGTATAAACCGAAAGATCAATAAGTTTTCTTAGATAAAAGAAGTGAAGTCTCAAGGAAATGTGTGCCCCTAAATTGCAGAGGCAGACGGGCAAATACAGAGAATCACAACTTACCGGAGCAGAAAACCACCAGTGAAAAGCTCCATGGACCCACTGGCAAAGGAAGAAAACTTAAACTACAATTGACAAATTGCTGGACTTAGGGTAAACAAGGCTGAGAGATTCAAAACTCCAGGGGACCCAGTTACCAGGGGTTCTACACTTTTGTGAGTCTTACCTCTTGGCACTTTGCCATATTTTCATAGCAACTGTGGGAGAAAAATTAACTTCTGTTTTCATCAGGAGAGGATCTAGGAAACATTTGAAACACACCAGAGCATTCTGTTCTTCTTAGCAGGTCTGCCTCCAGAAGAAACTAAGGAGAAATTATTTATTGGGATTTTGTCAGAGCCCAATTGACCTGGGAGAAGTGAAATACTCAACTCTAGTTCTTTCCAGCATCCCATTCCACATACTAAGTGGAGGAAGAACTAAAAAGCACATGTGAGGGCCACAGTCCAGAAGCACATGCTCACTGAAGGATTGAGATCTAATTATAGGACTATAGAATATTTCCTTCCCCATGTCATACCACATTATTGAATGCCTATTTAGAACAGTTGCTTTTACCAAGAACATTATGTCTGGCTATTAAGAGAAAATTAGGGCCGGGGATTTAGCTCAGTTGTTCCGGTGCCTGCCTCGAAAGCGCAAGGTCCCGAGTTTGATCCCCAGTACCAAAAAAAAAAAAAAAAGAAATACAATAAGAGAAAATTACATGGCAGACTAATAGAAAAAATTTAAAGGGAAATAGCAAGCGTCAAAATCAGACTCAGCTATAGCAAGAATGTTGGAATTAGTTAGCTGAACTTCTTATCCATGGGTTCCTCATCTGTAGTTCAAACAACTACATAAAAAACACTTAAAAATGTTTATCTGTGCTGAACACAAACTTTTTCTTGGCATTATTTCCTAAACAATATAGTCTGTCAAACAATTTATATTGTATTAAGTTTAACAAGAGATAAAGTACACAGGAGAATATGCGTAGGTTATATGTAAACACTATACCATTTTATGTAAGGGTCTTGAGAATCTATGGATTTTGGTATTCTCCAGGGTTTCTGGAACCAATCTCCTATGGATTCTGAGATGTATTTTTATTTTTATTTTTATTTTTATTTTTTTGGTACCAGGGATTGAACTCGAATCCTTGCACTTGTGCAGCAGATGGCAAAACCACTGAGCTAAATCCCCAGCCCTGAGATGTATTTTTATGTAGGCTTATGTAGAAATGAAATAAATAAGGGATGAGAGGGAGCAACAAGGATTATTTTACTATTATAAGGTACTTACACTTTGTGAGACTGCTTCAAAACAAACAGAGAGACAGACAAACAGGATAAGTATGTATCTCAGAGGCAGAGTAACCTGGGTTTAATCACTAGTATCATAGAAACCACACCCAACCATATTTTATGTACAAAAAGCTTACTGTATATATAACGACATATATAGGCTAAAAGTAAATGGGTGGGGAAATATATTTCATGCTAATCCTAATTAAAAGAAAGCACAAGTAGTTTATTAATTTCAGATGCGGAAGACTTCAGAACAGGAAATTATCAGGGATTAAACAAGGGCATTACATAATGATAAAGAGATCAATTCTTCAACACAATTTAACAAACTCTTATCATATATGCATCTAACAACAGAATATCAACATATGTGAGGCAAAACTGGTACAACTGCACGCAGAAATAGATGATCTACTATTCATTTTGATTGGAGACTTCAACTTCCTTCTATTAAGGAAAAGAACAGTCAGAGGACTCACATTACCCAACCTTATGAATGTACTGTAATCAAGACAGTGTGGTATTGAAAAGAGAGTAGATAAATAGATTAGTAGAACAGAATAAATACACATAAATATAGTCAATTGATCTTTGACAAAGGAGCTAAAGCAACACAATGGAGAAAAGATAGTCTTTTCAACAGATGATACTAGAACTGGACAATCACAAGCAAAAAAATAAATCCAGGCACATTTACCCATTTACCAGAAATTAACTCAAATGGATTACAGACACACATAAAATGCAAAATACACATGAACACATAACATGTAAAACTAGAAAAAACCTAAATCTTGGTGTCACCGGGTGTGATGACTTTTTGATAGACATCAAAGGCATATCTATGAAAAAATATTTGATAGACTTCATTGCAATTAAAAAGCTCTGCTGAGACAGATCATGTCAAGAGATTGAGAAGACAAGCTACAAACTGGGAGAAAGTATTTGCAAGAGATTTTGGATAAAATACTTCTATCCAAAATAGTGCAAAGCTTCCCTGTCAATCTGCCACCGCTCCCAGCACAGAAGAGGAGGCTTCCAGGCCAATGTACCAACGCTCCCAGTGCAGAGGAGGTGAGCTGTGCAGGCACCAGTAGCACCCCACCTCCCCCGTCAAAATGAGAAGACATGTAAACAAGCCTCAAAACCAGCCTTGCAAGCACAAGGTTCCGAGTTCGATCCCCAGTACAAAAAAACCAAAACAACAACAACAAAAAACCAGACTTCCAGATCACCTACAGCAGCCCCAAAGGGAAATGAGAAGGAACACTCTGATACTCAACCACCTGGACTCCCTGAACTGGCAACAAAAGAGGATCTGGAAAAAATGAAATCAGAAATAATTTCTCAGATAACAGCAGAGATTGTGCCCATAGTGCAAGACATGATTAATAAATCTAGAGAGGGGCTGAGGAACATGATGGAATCCCAACATAGGAAACAAATGGAATCCATAAAACAGATACACATTACCAGGAGATTAAAAACTCCATTGAAAGTCTACAAAATAATGCAAAGCAAGGTCCTGAGTTCAATCCTCAGTACCAAAAAAGAAAAAAAAAACCCAAAACAAAAAAACCCCAAAACCTCCCAAATAATGGAAAGATCTCTTAAAACTCAACAGTAAGGAAAAACAAACCAACCTGATTAATAAATGGACCATAACAAACTTCACCAAAGAAGATATATAGATAGCAATAAAGATATGAATGGATGCTCCACATCATGTTATCAATGAAAAGCTAATTAAAACAATGAGATATTACAATCTGTCCATTACAATGACAAAGTTCAGAACAATTAAAACACCAACTGTGGGTAAGAATGTGGGGTTACTAGGCATAGGATATGGCTCTTCAGGGGTGCATTTGTGACATGTATCTTGTGGTTTTTCTGGAAACCTCACATTCTAGAGAAAATTTCACTGAGAAAATTTCATATTCACTGAGAAAAGACATAACTTTGTAAAGGATATGAAAGTTTGTTTTGTTGGCTTCTTGCATTCCGAATGTTGAAGTTGCTTGAGCTTCAGGCCTTGAACACTTTCTTACTTTAGGTATACTCACTTTCAAGGCAATCTCCTGTAGTTCTGACCTAAAGCTTATTGTACAGTCTAGATCTGTATCTTTAATCCTGACCTTTGCCCTACTTGCCACATACATGTAACCAACTGTTTATGTATGGTTGCTCCATGGAAGCAATAGGAAAATTGGACTTGTTGTATCTAAACTTTTCATTATTTTCCCAATTTCTAAGACTGCTTCTCCTGGAATGTTTTCTGTCTGTGTAAATGATGTCATAATTTATTTAGCTGCTTATATCACAAAGCCCTGGAATCACCCTTGACTCTTTTCTTTCCTTCATCTCTCATATCTAATTCATCTGTAAATCTTATTCTAAAATTTAGCTTCTCACTTCCTCCATTACTCCACCCCATTTTTATATCGACTACTTGAATAGTTTATTAATTGGCCTCATATTTTTACTCTTGCTGTCCTTCACTCTATTACCCACAACAGAGCCACTCTAGGCTTTAAAAACAGTGAATCAGAGAACTAGAAACAAACACGGCAAGCCCTATGATTGTCCCAGATTACTACTTGGAAGTACATTCTGGACTCTAATACAGGGAGGGAGAATTCTGTCTTGTTAGTTAAGTAGAGAGTAGAGTTTAGGAAGGCTGAAGCAGCTAAAATTTTAAGGCAGAGTAATGAACAAAAGAAGCAAGATACATAGAGATAGAAATTACATGGTGATTTCCTTGAGTCTGTTGCTAAGTACCAAACTGTGCATACAAAGGGTAAAACTCCAAGAGGCCAGGTGAAGGATGACTGACTGGAGTCCTAGAAATGAAAACATTCTCAGAGCTGGCTGGAGATGTTTGTGTTCTGGTCAGTTAATATGCAAGTGCTATTGAATTCTTGGGGGATACAGAAAACACTTCAAAAGAGGACTGCCTTAGAAACAGGGCTATACTAGCCCTAGAATAAGACTACTTTAACATTTCACCACAAAATTTAAAATCAAGGTAGGAAAAGAACAAGTTGAACTTCAAGTGACTTGTCTACATACAAGAAAAAAGAAGAATCACTTTTTATAGAACAATTTTGAATTCTTAAAGTAGAATTCATGATGTCTAGCTTCTAAACAAAAACTACTAGAATTACTAGGTATGCAAAGAAATATGAAATGTGACACAGCTGTTTTAGGGTCTTTATTTTTGCTATTCTCTTATCCTAGAACTCTCACCAGATATCTAACACCTCAATCCATTTATGTATCTGTTAAAATATTAGCTCTGTAGAGAAGTCTTTTCTGGTATACAAAATTGTCACCATCTGTCAATATCAATTCCCTCATCCTGTTTATATATTTATTTTTTTTTAATTTAACAAAGAATACTTCTTCTGTACATAACAATATAGCTTTTTTTCTCTAAGAAACTTCATTTCTCCCACACATAGCAACATATTATTCTGAGAAACAACTACAATATTGGTTTTACCATTAAGATATGGATTTTATAATACATGTCAGCCACCTCTGACTCCCAGATAAAACAATGTTGTGCAGACTATCAGGTATATGAAAAAACAAAGCTGTCAGCTGTCCACAGGAAGTGCTTTCAGTCAATCAGCTGAGGATTATGTCATTATTTAGTCTTTGTTCTTTGTCTTTTGTTAGACTCTTCTCTTGGGGAATCTGTGAGCATAACTTCAAGTCTGACCCCATTCAGAATCCTTCCCATATAAAGTCACAATGGCATCAATGGCACTCATTCTATCTGCAAACTTGGCATACCCCACATTTTTTCCTGACACAAGGTAAACATTGATCAGGTTACCAAAACGACAGAAATTGCTCCTGGCTTGGGTTATTCCACACCATTGAAGCAAGTTGTGCAGCTACTATCTGTGTTGCCAATTTTCCTAAGGAGATCTGTTGCATTACTCCCACATTCAATGAAGGAAACACCTCTCCGATTTCCAGGAGGGTACTGAAATCCATGTAACTTGTATTTTGCATAAATAGCTGATGCTACGTTAAAATACTGAACCACTCCATGACCAAATGGAAACATCTTTATTCTAGGTTCATGTCCCAAAGCCTCCTTTCTCATGTTATTATAATAATCTTGTTCTGAGGATTCAGATGGTTTATTTTTTGGTTCAGCCAAGATTGCTCTAAAACTTCGATCACAGCTTTCTATTGCTTGGGCAGCTTGTGATGGTTTTAAATATCGTACAAAGCCCAAACCTTTACTTTCTCCAGTGACTTTATTCTTAATAATGCTGCATACTTGATATCTCCATACACCTTAAATTTTCCCTCAGATCTTCTGTGTAGGACTTTGGTATCATTACAAAGATTCTTGTAAGTTCTTCATCTTCAATGTCTCGGTGACTTCCTGATGATCTGGACTGAGCAATAAAAACAGTTCATAGAGTTTATAATCCACTGGCTCCAAGGCAGAGATGGCAAACAGGCATCACAGAGGAGAAACAACATGGTGCGCACAAGGCAACAAAGGCAACAAGGGAGAGCCTGTTTATTTTTTTTTAATTCACAGCATCTGATCATTAGCTTATATGTCTTTTAAAAAGATTATTTATCTTTTTGATATGTCTTTATTTTGATATGTCATATATCATATGCACTCAAAAACACTTATTAATGGAAAAGGGAATTATTAAGATGTGTTATATACATGTATCATCTCCCTATGATGAATGTAATTATCATGTACTGTAAACATGTACTAATAAAAAAACATTAAATGATTGAATGAATAAATGAATATGGTAAAATATTTTAGTTCTTTTTAGGTAAAGCTAAACATGATTAACTAAATTTCTGGTAGATGCCACCAGCATTATAAATATAGACATGCATCAACAATGGATTGCATATATTATTGTACTGTGATCCTATAAGATTATAATAGATCTGAAAATTCCTATCACCAGGTGATATTATATTTATTGTAATGTCATAATGAAATGCATTACTTATGTGTTTGTGATGGCGCTGGTATAAACAAACATAATGAGCTTTCAGTTACATAAAAGTATAGCACATACAATTATGGACAGTACATAATACTTGATAATGATAATAAATAATTATGGTGCATATACACATTTTACTGTCATTTTAGAATGTACTCATTCTACTCGTTAAAAAAGTTAATTGTAGAACATCCTCAGGCAGGTCCTTCAGGAGAGATTCCAGAAGGCATTGCTATGATTCTAGACGCAGCTCCACGTGTGCTACTGCCCCCCATAGCCTTCCAGTGGGACAGGGTATGGAGTGGAAGGTGGTGATCATCCTGAGCCAGTGTAGGTCCTGGCTAATGTGTGTGTTTGTGCCTCAGCTTTTAACAAAACACTTTAAAAAGTTAAAAAATTGCTATAAAAAGTGCCTAGAGTAAAGATATAAAGAAAATATTTTTATTAAATGTATTTATGTTTTAAGCTGTGTTATTTCAAATAAGCCAAAAACTAAAGAAATTAAAAATTGTAAAAAGTAGAGATGCTACAGTTAATCTAAGTTTAATTTGTTATGGAAGACTAAAACCTTTTTTGAAAAATAAACTTAGGATAGCTTAAGTCCATAGTGATTATAAAGTCTCCAATCATGCACAGTAACGTCCTTGACCTTCGTAATCACTTTCTATTCACTCCTGACTCACCTAAAGCAGCTTCCAGTCCTGTGAGTCCCATTCACCATGAGATGCCTGAACAGACGTAACATTTAAAAATCTTTCTTAACCATATTTTACTGTAACTTTTCCATGTTTAGATACACAAATATTTACCATTGTGTTATAGTTGCCTACAGTATTCACTATAATAACATACTGTACAGGTTGATAGCCTAGAAGCAGTAGGATATACCAAATAGCCGTAGTGTGTACTAGGCTACACCATTTAGGCCTGTGTAAATATTCACAACAAAATCACTTAGCAATGCATTTCTCAGAAGGCATCCCTGTCATTAAGCAATATATGACCCTCTCTCTCTCTCTCTCTCTCTCTCTCTCTCTCTCTCTATATATATATATATATATATATATGGGTGTTTTGGTACCAGGGGTCAAACTCAGGACCTCAAGCTTGTCAAGCAGGTGCTGTGCCACTGAGCTACATCCCTGACCCCCAGTGAGTAGCCTGTTTTATCCCATTAGCTTTATCAAGTTAGTATTATTATCTTCATTTATAGGTACCATTTATTTATTCAACAAACATTTACTGACCATCATATAGATATATATTTATTCAACAAACATTTACTGACCATCATATATATTTATTCAACAAACATTTACCATCATAAATATATGGTACCTATAAATAAGATAATAACACCATAATAATTATATATATTATATATTATATATATATTATGTACATAGGTTCTATCACCAAAAATGTACAATGTGGAAGATCAAGGTCAGTCTTACTATAGGTTGAGCAACCCTAATCTGAAAATTTGAAATTTGAAATACTACAAAATTAAAAGCTTTAAAAAAAATTAGTACATGTTTGGAGTATATAGTGAACACATTCGTCATGGGGGATTTATAAATGTACATAACACATCTCAATTCTTTTCTAATCCCTTTCCCCTCCCCTCCCCTCTTTCCAAACCTTCTCCCCTTTCTCATTTTAAAAGCTCTATTTCCAAAGAAAATGTTCAAATAGGACGGGGAACTAAGGAGGGGAGGTGGGGGAATGAAAGGAAGGGAAAGGACAAAAAATGAGAATAGAAGGGAAAAATGGAAGCAGAGCTTTTGCAAATAAGGAGGAGTTGAGGGATTGAAGGGAAGGAAGGGGAATGGGAAAAAAATAAGAACCAATATATATCATGTACAGGTACAAATTCCCTATGATGAATGTGATCAATATGTATACCTAAAATATACCAATATAATTACTTAATTAAAAAATTAAAAGTTCTATTTCCATTTTTCCTTCAATTACTTTTTCCTTTAAGTCCTTTTTCCCTTCCTTCTCTCCCTTCTCCCATGTCTTGTTCCCCTTCCCATTAGAACAAATTCTTTCTACTTTCTAGTATCTATCCTTTATTTTGTTCATTATTTATACTATTTATACTTCGGGTTTCTTTTTCCCCATTGAGTTTATTGGTACATTTTAGGTATAAAATACAGTTACATTCATCATTGGGATCTTGTACCATTACATGAGTATCTTGGTTCTTTTTTTCCCCCTTCCCTTGCCCTCCCTTCACTCCCTCCACCCTTCCCTATTTGCAAAGACTTTGTTTCCATTTTTCTCCTTTTCTCATATTTTTTCTTTTCCCTTCTTTCCTTTCCCCTACCCCTCCCACTTCCCCTTCTCCTTTAGACCTTTTCTTCCTGTTACACAATATCAATTATGCATTTTTAAAATTACAATATCAAGATCTAGGAGACATTACTACAGATTTTACAGAATTTAAAAGGATATAGAAAGCATATTACAAAAATCTTTTTTGAAATAAATTTGACAACTTCTAAGAAGTACCTTGGAAGACAAATTAATGAAACTAACTCTGGGGGAAATATAAAATTTGAATAGCACCTATTAAAGAAAGTATATTCCTAGCTTGAAAACCTACCTATATGACAACAGCAGGCTCATATACATTTTAACTGATAAATTATATCAAACATTTAAAGCAGAAAAAAGAAGGAACACTTCTCCCCTCATTTTAGGAACTCAACATTGTGCTAATCCTAAAACTGGATAAAGATAATAGAAGAAAAAAGTATGAACATAGATAAAAATTTGTTTAACAAAATAAGCTATTAGAAGTCAGATCTGGCAGTATGTAGAAAGTGGTTTTATTATAGGGATGGCAGTGTTGGTTCAGCATTGGAAAATCCACCGCCATAAGTCATCATTTTAACAGAGGAAAGGAAAAAGCCATATGATACTGTCAGTAGTTGGAGAAAAAGTATTGGACTAAATTCTACAGCTGTTCATGGTCAAAGCTATCAGGGGACTAGAGGTAGAAAAGAACCTTCTCAACAGATTAAAGACATGTACTCCATGCTTCCAGCAAAAATGCCTTATATGAATGGAAAAGATACAATGCTTTCTCCCTAAAGTGGGGAACAAGGGCAGATATGTGTACTCATCTGTCCATTAAACTTTGAAACATAGGCCCAAACCAAAATAGTCTGGCA
Source organism: Heterocephalus glaber (assembly GCF_053883595.1). Classification (NCBI taxonomy): domain Eukaryota; kingdom Metazoa; phylum Chordata; class Mammalia; order Rodentia; family Bathyergidae; genus Heterocephalus; species Heterocephalus glaber. Next base: position 10,388,141 of record NW_028258294.1, read on the forward strand.
ATAAAAAGAAACAATTAGCATAGGATTGGCAAGGTATAAGTAAAACCTTTATATATAGATGAAATGATCATCTACAGAGAAAATCTCTAGGAACCTCTAGAACTTGTATTTGAATTTAGCAGGATGAGAAAACACAAGGTCTGTATAAAAATTCAGGTCTATGTATACTTGCTATAAGTGAAAAATCAGATATTGAAATTTAAAAGTTATGTAGGAGTACAAAGGACCTAGAAAAGAAAAAAGGAAAAAAGAGGGGGAAAAAAAACCAGTGTTGGGAGACATTTATTACCTAATTGTTGTTTTTTTTTTTTTGATCTAGGGATTGAACTTGGGTTCTTACACTTGTGAGGCAGGTGGTGGAACCACTGAGCTAAATCCCCAGCCCTTCAAGTTTTTCTTTTTTCTTTTTTCTTTTTTTTTTTTGGTACCAGGGATGGGATGCTTTGGGTTTCTAACACAAAAGAAATAGTGCAACATTTAAACTTGTTTGTTTGCTTAGGATTATGGTCTTAAAGTGTATCCATTTACCTAAAAAAAAAAATCTCAAGTTTATACTTCTTTACAGAAGAGTAGTATTCCATTGTATATAAATACCACATTTTCTTTATCTATTCATCTATTGATGGCCATATGGGCTTCTCCCAAGATTTATCTATTATAAATTGTGCTGCTGTAATTATGAGTATGTGTGTTTCACTAGTATGATGACTTTAACTCTTTCAGGAAGATACTTAGAAGGGGAATAGCTGGGTCAAACAAAACCTCTAGTTTTAGTTTTTTGAGGAACCTCCACACTGACTTCCATAGTGGTTGCACAAATCCAATTTACACTCCTACCAACAATGGAGACATGTTTCTCATCTGGCACACAAAATTAAAAGCTTTTTGAGCATCACAATAATGCCTACCACAAGAGGAAAATTCCACACCCAACATCATGTGATGGGTTGCATTCAAAACACAGGTACTGGGGCCAGGGATTTAGCTCAGTGGTTTCACCGCCTGCTGCACAAGCACAAGGACCCGAGTTCGAGCGCCAGTACCAATAAACCAAAAAAAAGCCCACAGGTACAGTAAAAATATTGTAATATTATATAAAATTACCCTCATGCTATGTGTGAAGGTGTATATGAAATATAAATGAATTTTGTGTTTAGATTTGGGTCCCACTTCCAAAATAGCTCTCTCTCTTATTTTCTCTCTCTCTCTCTCTCTCTCTCTCTCTCTCTCTATATATATATATATATACGTATGTGCATATATATGCAAATATTCCAAAATCCAAAAATTATCTGAAATTTGAAGTACTTCTGTTCCCAAGCATTTCAGATAAACAATATTCAACCTGCACCTTGATACCTCACATTTGTGTAAGTGGTGGGTGTAACTGGTGCTGTTAGGTATGAACTCAATAGCTAGACATTAAGACCAGCAATGTGCAGAAATAACACTTATATTGCTCTTGGCCTGTTCCTAAACTTGCATCAATGGTAACAAGCTCTCTCTTCTGGACTTTCTTCACTCAGCACATTCCTTCCCTCCACAGTCTGCTGGGACACCTGAACTCTGGGCATCTCTATGGGAATTGGGGGTGCACTATCTGTTTGCATCATCACATACTCTTAATTTTTGTTTGTATTTAAATGAAATTTATCCTCTTTGTGCAGATGTCTACTCTTTCTGGATTATCTGCATTAATATTATCTCCAGCCAACTTCTACTTTGTTCTTATTTTCCAGTTAATCATTATAACCTGGTAGTTCTGCCTCATTAAGGTCTCTCAAGTTTCTTCACTTCTCTCCAGTCCAATGAAGTGAGCCCTGGTTTAGGTTATCTTCTTTAACCCGGTAACTTCTTACTCTCATGAAACTCATTTCTTGCCTAAGTCTTGTTCTGATAACCACCCCCCTTCCTCTTCTTCATACTAGGAGCTCACAGCTAGATAGATCCTCAGTTCTTTTTATTTATTTTTTAATCTTAAAACAGGCTCTCACTAAGTTGTCCAGGCTGACCTTGAACTTGCAACCCCCCTGCCTCAGCCTCCCAAGGTGGGATTATAGGCATCCAACACTGCATTCAGCAAAAATCAGATCTTGATCACCCAACTGATCCAGGCAGAACCTATCATTTTACTCCCCTTCTTATAACTATTCTTTCCTCCAAATAAAGTCTAAAGTCCTTAGCAGCACATAGTGTAGGATAGCATTATGTGTGTTTTCTGCATTACCAGTTTGCTGAAGTGATGAAAAACCAAAGTAAAATACTCTTATTGAGATTAAGTTGTCATTCTCTCTAGTCCTCAAAACCAGCCTCACTCCTGGGCTAAACTAAACAGTCTAGAGGGGAAGAAGGCAGGGAAACAATGAAAGCACTGAGTGCTGTTTTAAAGTCAAGCTTAAATGTTCTGTTGGAAGTAAACAAAAGGATGCTTGGCTGGTTGGAGCCACAGGATGAGGTTGAAGGAAAGGATGCTTCAATTACATCTGAAAGGATGAGTAGGAGTTTTGCAGGGGATACGGTGAGAAAGGGCTGAGGAAACAGCATGGTACAGGTACAGAGGTGTCAGATGAGAATTTTTGTGTGTGTGTGCCATGCATGTGAATCTAGATCCATCCTGAGAGAAATGAGGAATCCCTGGAGGACTTTAGAATCAGATTTGTGGACTAAAAGGTCACTTTGGCAACATGTGTAGAATGGATTTAGAGGAGGACTGGAGGCAGGAATCCAGTTAGGGGAGCGCTGCAATAGTACAGGTAAGAGACAAAGAAGGGCAGAAAGAATACTACTCTCCAAAGTTTTTTTTGAGCTTACTATGTGCTAAGCATACTGTAGGTTCTCATTTTATCCTAATAACATTACTATGAGGTAGAAGAAACTGAGGCAGTTTGCCCAAAGCCGCACAGTAATGGTGAAGCTTATTATGAAATCACCTAGTGGCTCTAGAGCCGCTTCAGTGGCAGAAAGGGTGAATTTTAGAGTCTCAGAGGATAGTAAGTAATTAAGGGATAAGATCTGACTTCCCTCCCAGAACAGTCCAGCACAGAGTCCTTAGTTTGGCTTATGGGAAGCTAACCCAGCTGTTCCTGGGCACACAGGGAATGAGTCAGGCCATCAGAGTGATGCTGGCCTGGTTTGTGTTTCCTCTGGTTTGTTTGCTTTGCTTTGCTTCTGCCTTGTCATGTGTTGCAGCTGGATTTGAATTATGAGAGTTACTGTGACAGGCAGGAATCACTTTGATGGAATTCACAAACACACTCTCCAGACTGGAAGAAGTTTTTCCTGTGGGTAAGTTCAGGGCACATATTATTCTTCAGAAAGTCTTAAAAATCCCAGCATTCAAAGGATTTGTCAGTGTCATTAGTAAGGCAAAATAGAGATTACATTTTCTGTAAACATCTAAATAAGGAAAGATTCATTTTGGTTCATAGTTTTGAAGATTTCAGGGCATGGTCACTTGGCCTTATTGCCTTTGGGCTTGTGGTGAGACTGGACATCATGGTAGGAACATGTGGTGGAATGAACTGCTTATCTCATGGTGCCTAAGAAGTGAAAGAAAGAGAAGGAAGAAAAGATCCAGGTCCCACAGTCCCTTCAATTGTGCACTTCCCCATTACCTAAAACCTCCCGCTCGGACTTATCTCCTAGCAATAGGCCGGCAGTGAAGCTTTTAACATGTGCATCTTAGGGGAACATATAGCATTTATCATACACATTTAGTCAAAACAGACCTAGTTCTGCTCCTTGGGTAGCTAGATGAGGCAGAGACAAAGCTCTGTAAGAATTCACCTAAGTTTCTGAAAAAACATGACCAGCTTGCAGGTCTGTTTCATATGCTGACATTCACAGGACCTACCTACTAGAAGCTGCTGGACTCTCTATGTCTTGCAGTTAAGTTCACTAGTCCCTAATTAAATAAACAAAATGCTGTAAAATTTTAAACAAATAAAATTTACAAAAATTTTCATTGATTGTATTTTCATTGTGTTTAAACTTGCAGATCTAAAATAACTATTTTCTTTAGATCTCTGATCAAAGTAACTCTGTGTAAAGTCTTCCTGACCACTGAACACAAACACCAACATTCCTTGACCTGTTCATTCCCATACTCTCTGACCCAGGCTTCCCGATTGAATTTTCTCCATGACACTTTTCAGCACTTGATTAATATATTGCTTATCACCCATTTCTCCCTCCTAAAATAAGAATTCCATGAGGGGAGGGGCTTGACTTTGTTCATTGCTCTATGTCTGGTATCTAGAACAGTCCTTTGCATTTAGATGCTCAATAAGTATTTATGGAATGACTGAACATATAGACTCCTATCCCATTCTGAGTTCCACTAGACTAACAACCTCATTTTTTAATCTTTATTTTTGTTTTCATTGTAAGAATGTTCTTTCTAATAATCTTAATAAAGAATTCTTAATAAATCCTTAAAATTGTTGGAGCACAGTAATTGTGCCCTAACAATATGGCTCAGGGAAAAATGGCTGCTGATACATGTTGGTCAAGGGGACTTTGGTGCCAGAATTCAATGTTTCCCTGTGATGGTTCATACATCTCAAGTTTACAAACAAAAAAAGTACCTATATACACTTCCAGATATGACTGTCATTAAACCACTGTCCCAATCACCAGGCCTCTGAAATGCATCTCTCAGTGGCCCTGCCAACTCCTCCTTCCTCACTTTGCTTCCACTGTTCCCTTTTCCTGGACAAGCTTCTCTCCTACTTTTTTACTCAAGATCCTCTCCTCTGCAGGATTCCTCTTGCTACTCCAGCCCACACTCAATGCATCTAGTTTTCTCTGTGCTGGTCTCATTGCTCCAATTAGGTTATGAGCAGTGAGATTCCACAGAAGGAACTTTTTGATTTGGAGTCACATTTGCTTCATCTTGGGTAACTATCTCTGACCCCCACTTTCCTCCTGAGTAAAATGGTGATAAACATTTGCACTTGGATGATATGACACAATTGTTTCAAGGCCAGATATCATCCTGTAGGAAAAGCACTTTAGAAATGATTTAAAGACATAAAGATCCCAGACATTATCATTAGAGGATTTTTGTGGTATGCTGCAACTAGAACAGCATGGTCCATACTAAAAACTCCACATAAAGCCCAGGCTGGTGGATGGTGATAAGTGACAGAGCACATTTTAACTACACTTGCAAAATAAAACCCTGCTCAGAACTGGCTTTATTTCCTTATTGGAAGTTCCACATTTGGGCCAGGATGATCAAAGAGAAGAAGAGAAAAAGAAGGAAGATGATTTTTTTAAAGTACTGTGTATTCAATTTGGATAATCACATTTCCTGACCCTTTTTGAAGGTTTGGCACATTTGTTGACTCATTCTTTCATTTACTCATCCACTAAACATTTATTGAGAGCCTATTTTGCCCTGGACACTGTAGATACAGAGATTAATGACGTATCCCAACTAGGTTAAGGTTGATGGCATGTGAACAACAAAAAGGGTGCAGTGATGAAGATATGTCCAGGGAATAGAGGGGGCACCTAGGTCAAACCTGGTGTTATCCTTAGAGCACTGATGACCCAGGGTGGAAGTGAAGAGTACAGTGGCATGTAACCACACATAGTAAACCAGCATCCATTAGACCATAGCTTTATATTCCAGAGCCCATGTTATCAGTCCCTTTAGGGATGAACTGCTGCTTTATCAGTGGTAGATAGCATGGAGAGTGTTTCTATGATGTAAAGTAATTTCTTTAGACCTTCTCTCAGCATACTGCTTTGGGGGAAGAAAAATCAGGGTCCCTCACATAAAGAGCCCTGTGTTTCTCCACTGTGTTTTGCTCTGTGGATGAGGCTACTGCACAGGCAATGATGCTGAGACACAGGAGGGCTAGTTAGGTCTCTCTTCAGAGCTCATTGTGTTTCTCTCCAATTTTAGATGATTTCAGGCTTCCTACACTGCTACATGGATTGGTCAAAGTTCAAAGCCTCCTAGTAAGGAAACCCATTTTCTTGGTTTTCTTTTCTTTTTAAATAAACTTTTAATCTTAGAAGTATAGAGAAATTGCAAAAACAGAAAGTTCCCTCTACCCCTCACCCAGGTGCCCCTATTGTGGGCTTCTCACATTACTTTCTTTCTATTAAATTTTTTCCCCCTTTTGTACGAGGGATCAAACTCAGGACCTTGCATTTGCAAGGCAGGCGCAATGTCACTGAGTTAAATCCCCGGCTCAACTTCTCACATTACAATGGCCCATTTTCCACAACAAATAAATCAGTGTTGGTACATTTTCATTAACTGAACTCTACATTTTATTTGAATTTCACTACTTTTCCCAGTAATGTCCTTTTCTATTCCTACCATTTAAAACTGTCATATCTCCTTAAGTTCCTTTTGGCTATGACAGTTTTTTAGATTTGCCTTGTTTTTGATGTCCTTGACAGTTTTGAGGAGTGCAGGTTAGATACTTTGTAGAATGTCCCACAATTTGGGTTTGTCTGATATTTTTCTCATAGTTAGAGTTGTGTTATAGGTATTGGGAGGAAGATCATAGAGGTGAAGTACTCTTTTTGTAACATTATATTAGACTACACACTATCAACATGATTACTGCTAATGATGTTAATCTTTATCACCTGTTCTAAATGGTGTGTTTCTAGTCTCCCCTCCCCACTTTCCATGCTTTGTTCTTTAGAAGTATGTCACTAAGCACAGTCCATACTCAAAAGTGGAGTGGGTGAAATTAAATTCTATTTCCTAGAGAGGAAACATCGATATAAATTATTTGGAAATCTTCTGTAAGAAAGATTTGGGCCTCCACCATTTGTTTGTTTAGCGATTTTCTTATATCAGTATGGACTCATAATATTTATGTTATATTTGGTTTATAATATAATATTATTCTACTCATTTTCTTGTTCCAGTTGGTTCAGCTTTGGCCAGTAGGGACTCTTTTAGGTGGCTCCTGTAGCTTTTACCATGCTCCCATCCTTTTGTTTTTTGAGTATTTCTATACCTTTCTGGCACAAGCTATTTCAGGCTTATCTTGTACTGTATTTCCATCCCTAGCTACACAAATCTGTTTTCTTAACCTCCCTAATACTCCCAGCACCAAATGTGTGGAGTTTCCCTCCACTTCATCCAATTTTCTCATACCAGCTGAACATTCTACCACACAATTCCATTCTGACAGTATCTACCTGTAGGTTAGGGGCTCAAACTTGCAAGACTGCTTAACTTCATACAGCAATCACTACTAGCCCAGTTCTCAAATACTTCTGACTGGATATAAATTGAGGGTTTCTACTATCCTTTCTCAGAGTTGATAATTTGCTATAATGTTTCACAGAACTCAGGAAGAAGTTTGCTTACTATTATCGGCTTATTATAAGTTATACAACACAGGAACAGCAAGAAAGATGAGATGCAGAGGACAAGGCACAAATGGGATGTGTAGCTTCCACGCCCTTCCCAGGCTTCCACCCTCTTAGCATCTCATGTGTTCACCAACCCAGAGGCTCTCTGAACCCTGTGTTTGGAGTTTTAAGGAGGCTCTGTAGTGCAGGCATGATTGATTAACACATTGGCCAGTTGTGACTAACTCAATCTCCAGATCCTTCCTCACCTCAGAGATTGGGAATGGGTCAGAAAATTTCATTCTTTTAATCCCATGATTGGTCCTTCTGGCAACCAGCTCCTATCCTGAAGCCCACCAGGAGTCACCTCATTGTTAGGTATGGGTAAAAGGGGCTCATAATGAATATGATGTTCTTCTCATCCCATCTCTCAGGAGATGCAAGGGTTTTAGAAGCTCTTGTGTCAGAAACAGAAGAAAAAACAAAAGGTTACCACAAAAGATTCTCTCTTAACCCCTATGACCCAGGAAATTACAAGGGTTTTAGAAACTGTCAGGAACAAGAACAAAGATCAAATAATTAAATATATTAAAATAAATGTATTTATTTCTTATTATATTACACCATTCCTAAAATCAGCCATTTCTAAGAAGCCTGGGTTGTTTCTATTAGAGAATGGCATTAGAAACCATGATCTTGGGCTGCGGATTTATCTCAGTGGTTCTGGCACCTGCCTCACAAGCACAAGGACCCGATGATACCAAAAAAAAAAGAAAAAGAAACGATGATCTTGTCAGTGGATGTGCTCATTACTACCTAGTGTCACTGCTTCTAGCTCTCTTAGCAAACAGATATTTTCAAACATGTATCTATGCATGATAACCTTGCATACATGTATATTTCTATATCTATCCAGCTGTGTCTATATTAAGCTAAGCCTGAGTTTTAACTCATTTCTCTAACTACAGTAAGTCCATGACTTACGATCATTAGAATTATGAACTTTCACAGATAGAAAGGACCTTGCATTATGAACATTTGTAGATGAGAACAAATCACGGAAGTAGCTCAGATCTGCTGGACTTTGTCACAGTTGTACTGCTGTGTGCTTACTGTACAGCGCAATAGTATACTGTAGTACACTACAGTTGGGGACTTACTGTGTCTGTGTGTTTTTGGTCTTTTTATGCTTTGCATTGTACATTTATGTCAAAGTTGTGTAATACTCACTTCGTTGGACTTACTAAATCTGGCTTTCAAATGTTCTCCCAGAGCGGAACTCATTCCTAAATTGGGGATTTAATGTAGTTCATTGTCACGTGGACTCATTCCAGCCCTCCCTCTGCTTATTTGCAACTTCTTCCTCCAAAAGTTAGAAACCTGGTTCTCACTATGTGCCATTCAGCCCCAGTATCCATGCATAGCAGTTTTACAATTCTTAATTCATACTACTATGAGAAACAATTTAGAATACAAAGTTTTGTCCAATTCTTTTTCTCCAGTCTTATAATTTCCAACATTTTCCCAAAATTTACATTTTTTTCTAAAGCTACCTAGGTTAGTTTTATTTATTTCCTCCACTCCTTACAGTGTATCTGCCTCTTTTAAAATTATTTTTTGCTTACTGGACTTGGGAGAAATACTGGATGCTGATTTGTCGATGGGCCTTCAGACCATGAAATTTCTCTGAAGTCATGTCAGAACTTTAATAAAAGTATTTCCACAGTCGTGGTATGAAGATGAGTCTTAGATGGTTTTGGTAAAACTATAAAATAATTTATCTCATATGTATTTATCATTATGAGAGTCATACTGGCTTATTTTGAAAAAAATGAAAATTTTTAATACTATGGCACAATATAAAGTGGAAAATGGAAAGGTTTTTTTTTTTTGGTACTGAGGATTGAACTCAGAGGCTCACACATGTTAGACAAGAGTAGCCTAGAGCCGAGCTACATCCTCTCTGCCCTTTAAAATTTTTTGATTATTTATTTAATTTATTTATTTTCAGCACTGGCGATTGAACCCAGTGCCTTTGCCCTGAGTTATATTCCCTGCCTTAAAAAATATTTTTTGAGACTGAGCTTCACTATGTTATCCAGGTTGGCCTCAACCTCACAATCCTCCTACCTCAGCCTCTTAAATGACAGGGACTACAGATGTGTGCTACAGTGCCTAGCTTGGAAATAATTTTTGAACTCATTGTGGAGATATATTCTTTATATGTCCAATAACATATGCAACCATTATATTCACACTGTTGTATCCTAATGTAAAAACAATGAAAAATGTCTAGAATATGAGTTGAGAAAAAAATGTCGGTCAAGTCTTATCTGGAAAATGTGTAGTTTCTCTTGAGAGAATATTAAGGAATATAAGATATTCTTGAAGACTTAGAGATTGAAGTGCAAATTACTGCCCCACATCTAGGTGGGTAAGCACTGAGATTTTCCCCTCCTCTTAAACTCTTTCCTGCAGAACTGAGAGACAACCTAGGCTTCTTTTCTCCAGGTATTTTTGCTTTGCACATTGTAGGAATTCAGGAAATACTTGTCCAGTGACTGAAGAGCAGACCCAAGTCAGCCTTGAGAGCCATCTGTTTCTACTTGTTTTCAGAAATCCCCTTTCTATTTGGCAACATTTTTAGTGGTTTATGAATTGCTGTATAGCTGGCTTCACGTTTAAAATGTTGGTGGTGCTCTTTTTGCCCTCCAAACCCATTTGTGGAGCACTATAGCAGATCCCTGCCAGCCTTTATGGGCTGGGGCCTCTCCCGAGAGCATCTCTCTGCCCCCTTCCTTCACTTTATTGGCTGCAGAATCCCTGTGCTTTGGTGAATTTAACAGTGATTGTCTTTTACTCACCAAAGGAAGACCCACAAGTGAGACTTTGTCCCAAGGTAGAAAATCTTTCTCCTCCCTTGCTTTAAATCTATAAAGATGGTGTTTTAATGAGGAAAGGCTTATAAAAGTTTATGTTTTTAATGGATGGATCTTAAGACCACAGTGTTAAGTGAAATAAGTCAGACACAGTTAAATATCCCATGGTTTCTCTTATTAAGAAACCCAAACTATAAATTAATTTAATCAGTAAAATAAGGAAAAGATGGTAGGAAATGGAGACAGACTTTTTGGAGATGGATAAGGGAAGCAAGAGAAAGCGGGGGGCCATGTTAAAAGATTGAAAATGATCAAGAATTTTTGAAGAGAGTGGCCTCTTGTCTTGGTTGGGTTAGGGCAATCTCAGGTGCCAGCACTGCTGGTGCACTGCAGGAAACTCAGCTGTCTTACCCCTGCTTCTGTGTCTGGCTTTGTGTCAGTGGGAGAACTAAGTAGGAGCTGAAGAAGCATCTCAAGTTAGCAGGCCACCCTACTTGTTTGAGTAGGTTGTTTCTGTACAAGGGTGCCGGTGTTCAGGGTGTGTGTGTGTATTCTGCACAGTTCTGGAGATTAAAATGATGAAATTAAGGTGATAGCTAGGTCTTGGAAGCTCACAGGGAAGATCTGTTTCCAGTGTCCAGGGGTGGTCAGTAATCTTTTGCATCCCTAGGGCGCCATGTCTTCAATCTCTGCTACTATTTTCACATGGCATTCATCTTTTTCTGTGTGTTTTATTTTTGTCTTCTTTTAAGCACTAATCATATTAGATTTAGAGCCAACCCTAATCCTGAATGACCTCATTTTAACTAATTACATCTACAAAGACCCTATTTTCAAATTGGGTCACATATTGATGGTTTAGTTGACAAAACTTTTAGGGAAGACTATTCACAGTATGGGCTGCATCAAATGGGAGAAGAATATGCCTTTAAGAATTTGTCAGTGGTTCTTTCCACTGGCCATGGTGAGTCCTTTGCTTTTTTCTAATTTGAACAAATGGGCTAGAAAGTCCCTGTATAATTGCTAGGGAAGCTGTCAGCTATGGAAGATCCATTAGTTTATAAGCGTCTTGAACTGGGGATGCTCTCTGACATCTCTCTGGGAACTGCCATTGCTTCTACCTACATGTGGAGTTCTTAAAATGCTTGTTGCAGTGACAGCAAAGAATTATGACAGGAAAACTGGACAGGCCCTTCTGATTCCAGCTCTTAAGCAAAACTTACTTATTTTAAACATAGGTGAGTATTCTCTAACTTGTTTCATTTTATGATTCTGTACTTCTCTGGTGATTTGGAAAAGTCTGTTGGATTTGAATGGGTTAAATGTGGTAGGACCTGTGAGTCATGCAGTCTTTTTGCTCTGTGGAACATTAGCCTCATAAAAACTGTTCCAGGAGAACCCAGCTCTGTGATCAAATAAGACTTGAGAATCATGCATTTGTTATTCTCTTTGTAAAGATTAACAAAATACACTGATTTTGTAAAAGTTCTAACAAATCCTACAGTAGGAAAACCTGTTAAAGTTTATTTTTAATTCAATGTATGCCAAATTAATTTGACTACATAGCCCCCGTCCATTTTCAGTAAATGAATAATATCTTACACTCTATGAAACTAGTGCCTAAGCAACAAATGTTAAAACTATTGGAGAGCAGTTAAGAATGTTCACACAAGGAATATAAACACTCTGTACTGCAAACATATACAAAGAGATAAAAGAAAAAGAAAAAAAAAGAAAGGGAAGGGATTAAGGGATGGGTGGAAAGGGGAGGGAGGCAAGGGAAAGGAGATGAAAAAAGTAATTTAAATATGTTATGTACATGTACCAATTTCCCACATGGAATGTAAACATTATGTACTACACACATGTACTAATAAATTTTTAAAAATATGAATGTCAGAATAAAGTTTAAGTCCAAAACTTAGATTTTTGACTTTTGACAAGTAACTGAGTCTCTCTAAGTTTTGTTATCTGTAAGATGGCATGATAATGTTACTTACTTTATAGGATTAATTGAAATAATATAAGTGCTTAGCACAGAGCCTGGGACATAGCTATAACTCAATAAATATGGGTGTCTGTCATCATGATTATTTTTGTCATCATTCATCCTATGACTCCTTATAACCATCTTAGAAACAATTCAGGGGAAATGATGATTTAAATTCTAACAAAGAAGAAGATGATATTTTTAAAATTGTTGACCTTTATAAAAATCTACTCTGATAAAAAGGTTGGGATTTTTTCTGAGTGTCTAAAAATTTTGGAAATTTACATTCTTCAAGTCCAGTCCTTGTGAACCTGGGGAACTCTTCTGCATCTGTCAATTGGTTGTGATTTCTTCAGGCTAGTTATACACCTGTTATGTTTATCAGAAAGACAATGAAGCTCAAAGTATCAAAGTCAGATCTCCATTTGAAAGGGCATCTCATAGTCACTGCCTGACATATGGAAGTACAGGGTAGGGCAGCAGAGACACAGTGTAGAATATATGGCAAAGGGGGAAATCATTTAAAAATTCTTGGCATTGACCTGTGCTTTCCAGATACATACTCTGTAGATGCCAGAGTCCACTGACAACTTGGCTAAGGGAGAGCACAGCTGCCACAGCACCAATCCCCAGGAGGAGGAAGAACAAGACTATGTTCCAGAGAGTGATGTGCTTGGGCCCTTGACAGGTGGGCCAGGTAAGCTGGTTGAATAAGTAGTTGTCCCTGCCAGGATAGCAAACTTTACTATAACAGAAACACTAAAGGGAGGGAGCTGCTATTTCCCAGTTGCAAAACCCTAGTTTAATATAGATCACACAAGTTAAGGGTCTTCATTGCTCTCATCTACATAGATTGCATATCTATTATGTGCCCACAGGTGGGAGAGCTGAACATCATCCCCCCCTCAATCACACAACATCCTACAAGACATTATGGATACAGACATAGCCTCACGAGGTAGCATATAAGAAAGCGGGAAGTCATACAAATACAAGATTTTAACTCCCATTGGAATCTCAGAGGAAGTAAGAAGTAGTTAAGATCTAGGGCTCCAAAGTAGCACAGAATCAATATTCTAATTCTAGCTCTAGATAAATTTCTTAAATATCTCTGTACCGCAAATTCTTTATGTGTAAAATGGGGTTAAAGTATCATCAACAGAGGAGTTGTGAGAACTAGGAAAAATAGTAATTAGCACAGTACCTGCCATATAGTAACTAATATATTTCAGTGATATATTGCTATTTCAGTGATATATTACTGTTATCATACAAAGGAGAGAACTAGAGTAGCTGAAACTTCACGGGGAAGCCAGAGTCTCTGAGCCTCTCAGAAGGCTAGGTATAGAGAAACAGCCTGTAAACAAAAAACAAAGTGGGATTTGGAGTCAGAGTATAGTAGGTGGACAAAGAGAAGATTAAGTAAGTTTTTTAGACTATATTTTAGACTATATTTCATAGGTCTATTCTTTGACACCTCTGTCTCTATATTCACCTCTATCCATTTCTTTATCTACTGAGTTTGTAATGAGATTTTAAGTTTCTTAAAGATTTCATAGTCTCACCTTTTGCTGATCTATAGGGAAAATATTCAAGGAAAAAATGGGACTGGGATTCTTACTGGTGGATTGTGGTAGGAGTTAAAACAAAGGATGATGGAAATTTGGAAGAGGGCAGATTAGATGAAGAGGTGTGGTCAGATAGATATATTGTTGAGGTAGAATCAAAGGGTTTGCTGGTGGATTGAATGTGGGAAATGAGAAGAGAGATGAATGAAAAATGACTCATGTTTTAGAAGCCATCTAATTTATAAGGATCTGTGGGGGAACATCAAGGGTGTTTTGGGCATTTTAATTTTGAAAGGCTATGAGACATTCAAGAGGAAATATCAGGGAGGGAATTAGTTATTAGGTTCAGGAAGGCAGAAGAAATATCCAGGCTGAAATAGACTCTGAGACTATGTACATACATGGACAGATGGTTCTGAAAGCCAAAGGAATGGTCACTATCTAGCTGGAGAGTACAGGATATTAAAAGAGAGCCAGTGTCCTTCTTAGTCAGCTAGTGCTGGATTTCTTTCTGTATTCTTCTTTGGAAAATAAGTGTGCACTATAATGACCAGCCATTTCAGGATATTTAGACAACACATATGGTAGTTAAGTGCCTCCAATTAGACTATGAGCTTCTTGTAAATAGAAAAGTTGTCTTATTCTTCATTTCTCAAAGTAGACCTAGCCATACTAATCAGACATCAGCACATGTTCAATTCAATCTAACATTTGGGACTAATGAAGTCAAGGTACTGGGTTGAATACCTTTAGTGGACTACTTAATTCACAGCTTCTTCCCTTTGTCCATCACCTCTCAGATATTATTGATTTGGGAATAAGGAGAGAGAGAGAGAGAGAGAGAGAGAGAGAGAGAGAGACATTAGGTATGAACAGACATATCCAGCCCAATGCTGGACAGTCAGTACTGAAAGCACTCACTCTCTGTGGTCATCAGCTGAATGCTTGTTAGCTGTGAGATGATGAACCATAACAATGAAGGCTACTTACTCCAGGGTGTCATTTCTGAAAGGGTAACTGCAGTTTTTACTTCCTTGTTTATAGCTGAGACCACTAAGCACACCCAGTGAAGAAATGACCACCCCATATGTGGCCCCTATAGTGCCCTGTATGGCAAGAATCACAGGGAACAGAATATAAAATGGAACAGAGCCAGAAATCCAGTGCATAATGATGATAAAAGTGATGGAAACTCAGATTGTTAAAGATGCATCCTCTGAGATGCCTGGTATATTAATGAGGATCCAAATCTTCACTTACGGATGATAGACCAGGTTAATGTCCTTGTTTTGGTCCTAAAGTACACAAAAAATGGGGATACTGGATCTGAGAAACCCTCTGTCCATTCATCTGCCCCAATTGAAATTTTAAAGAATAATATTAACTGCTATAAATCTATGTCTAGGAATAGGATATATCCACTATTGAAGTAGTGTTTACACACTGCCAGGCACATAGAAGTAAGCAGTGACCTCATCTGGACTCATAATAGACATCCCCACCAAGCCTGAATAAGACCTCATGGTCCCTCTCAGAACAGAGCAATTGATCAATTGGCATTGGCTTTAAATGAAGCTTATTTGTCATTGTGGCAGTGGGTGGTTAGTAAATGCTTGTCGAATGATTGGCTGAATAAATGAATAATCATTTTTCCCAATGCCTGAATCAGTGACCAGAATGGGTTGTTGTACTGTGTACAAACTCCATAAATATTTATTGACTTTATGGGTGAGTGAGTGTGTGGCATGCACTATGGGAAGATCAGTGATCTAACATGTTAATGTGCTGCTGAGCTGGGGCAAAGTCTTGGGACTTTGTTTGCTTCAAAGCATGAGCTTCAATTCCTGACACATCCTTTTATGGAGGGGCCAGGGAGCTGGATGGAATGAGTCAGGGAGCTCTTCTAGGGACAGTCCTTGAGACAAAGGATCTAAGATCCCTGGAGAGGCTCTGCCTGGGGACTGCAAGGGTTGGGAGCGGGATGGTCTCTGAACACTTGAATTTTGTTCAGTTCTTAAGGAAAGGAAAGATAAAAGAACAGTAGGCATCTTATACTGGTCAGGAATGCTGGAAAGCAGTTTGTATGTGGAAAAGAGAATGATCTTGGGCCTCCACCTCCCATTTCTACCAATCATGTCATCACTCAGCCTGTCCTAGAAGTGAACCATATGTGAGGCACCATGGACAGCTCTGCATCCATAGAGGATAAAATGAGGGCCTTTTCCTGAAGAAAGGATCCTTGCATTCTACCTGGGATTGGACAAATAATCCTAAATGTGCTTTCCAGCTCTGAAATTATGACCTTGTGAATTTTGCAGCTACTCAGCTACTCTGTTTTTGCTTTCTTGTTTGTCAATGGGATAAGTTTGTAAAGTTTGTGGAGACATTTCCACAGGTTTCCTTTAGTATTGCCAAGTGGTAAAAAACAACGGTACATATGATAGGTCCATGAAGCAGAATCAGTAAATAAATACATAATGGATAAACTTGCTGAGTGTTGGCTTTTTCATCATTGAATGGCCACTGTGAGAGAGCAACTGTGAATATACTTTTCAGAGTATAATCTCCAACATCCTCTCTTGCTTGCATATTGACAATGATGTATTAACCCATTGGGAAAATAAGAAAGACAAGGGATGGGAGTGCCCTACACCTTTCCACAGATAAACAGGAACACAAGAAGCACCACCTCACTAATGCCTACTAATGTCCACAGGCTTTGTGTCTTCTGCATTGTTTCCCTTCAAAACCTCTATGTGGGCTTCTGTTACTCACTGTTTCGTGCAGCAATCCCTACCTCTTTCAGCTAGAGGCCTTCACAATGCCCATGTGCTTTGAAAAAATGTTATTGGAAGTGCTAGAAAATTGTCCTGCATAAGAGAGAAAGTCCATGTATTAGGAAGTAAATCCTTTTGGGGTGGGTCTGGGTAGAGGCTAACAATCCTGGAGACTCATAGTGCTTGCCCCACATTGGTGAGCACAGTGTCCTCCACTCATCTCAGTAGCTTGAGTGCTATCACCAGGACCAGTAGGAAAGAACATGCTCTTGTAAGGAAGGAATGTTAGCTTTGGGGAATAAAGTTTTGACTGTGTCTCTTCCTGTGTAAAAATGTTTAATAATTCCTCATTTTCTGCAGGATAAAACTCAGTCCCTGCATATGATTCACATGCTTTTCATACTCTGCTATCAGAGCCTTGCTTTCCCTCCTTCATCAAGACCTCCAGACACAGGAGCTTATGGACGCCCAGGGTAGCCCAGGACTTTCCTGTCTCTGGGCCTTGAATACATCCTTTATCCTTTGCTTTAAGGCAAACTCCTGTTTATTCTCAAAGGGCTGGTTCACACATTATCTTCTGTGGTAGTGTGAAAAAACACCCCCTTTAAAAGATATATTTGCTTCCTAACCTGTGAAACCTGTGAATGTTATGCTATATGGTGAAAGAGGGTATTTAATCAAATATCTTTATTGGAATTGCTTAGTTGCTTGTGTTGGATGATCGGAATGAGACCTAAATGCAATCACATACCCCTATAAAAGGGAAGCTGTGGAGTTATGAGAGACAGACATACACAGAAGGTCATGTGAAGATGGAGGCAGAGAGTGAAGTGATATGGCCTCAGCTAAGGAATGTCAGTGACCACCAGCTACTGGAAGGGAGTAGGAACAGACTTTCCCTAGAGCTTTCAGAGGGAGTATGACCATGTTGACACCTTGATTCAGGACTTCTGGCTTCCAGAATTGTAAGACAATATATTTCCATGGTTTTACACCAACAACTTTGTAGTAATATGTCACAGAAGTCCTAAGAAACAGATTTGTCTCCTCTTTGTAGCTTTCAGTGACCTTTGCCAAGCAAGACAAATTGTTCTTTCCCTCACTCTAGTCTCTTCTGCTGCACTGAAAACACGAGTTTTCCCCCTGCCCTGCTGGGTTCTGAGCTCTGTAGATCAGCAGATCTTATCACAGTACCCAACACAGATCTTCTGGGAGTATAAGGAAGGAGAAAGCACATTGGCATGATAGAGCCATAGGACAGGAACAGGAAATTACTACACAGCAGTTAAACTCATCTTTCAAAAAGCCTCACGCAGTGAGATGGTTGGTAAATGTGTTTGCCGCTGCAGGAATATGGGAAATCCCCAGTTCTCACTAAGGCGACCAAGATGTATCGGAGGGAATGTGTGATTAGTATGTGATTGATGCTAAAGGTGACTGTTACCTACTTAGATATGTTTCACCATCTGGTAATCTGAGGCAGGGATGCAAATTTAGATGCCTTTTGAAGCTAAGTGGGTAATTTCAAGTCGACTTTGTGTATCAGTATAGAGCCCATGGGGGAGTGGTGAGGATGATGGGGAACTGAAGGTGTGCACCACTCTTATAGGTGTCCCATTTATTGTAAAGCAAAACAGACAGACATTGCACCAAACAAACTCAGACCAATTCCTGGTGGGTTCATAAACTTTGTGAAGCTTTAATGAAGGTTAAGTAGTAGTTGCATGGCATCTAGTAAAAGGTGAAATACAGTCTAGGATTTGGCTGTGAACATCTTTTGTGCTAAAGAAGATATGGATGTGCTGAATTTGCCTTGGGATCAGCATTCTCTTTGGTGGAAATGGATACACCCGATCATCACACTTTATGGCAGTTCCCTCACAATGGCTACTGCATGAAATCTAACCACATGCCAGGCATGGTAGCAGATGTTCTGTATGTGATTTCATACCATTCTCATCATAACCAAGGGCGGTGGCCATTATTGATATCCATACTTTACAGAAAAAGAAACCAAGACTGAGCTGGAGATGGAGCTCAGTGGAGCCATACCTGTCTGGCAAGTGCAAGGTTCTGAGTTCAATTCCCGGTACAAAAAAACCCAAAAACCAAAAAACAAGACTTAGAGAAGTGAAGTATTTCATGGAAAATCTCAGAGCCGGAGTACTTGGAGCATGACTTTAAACCCAGCTCTGCCTGGCTCCCATCAGCTTAAATGACATGTCCCATGAAAAGAGGGGAGAGAAGGTACTGTTTCTTCCCCTTCCTGGCAAGAGTGTTTCTCTTTGGGATAAAAAAAGAAATGGACACTTGATTCATCAGTTAATGTTTGGTAAGTTTGACTGGAGTCATTCAGGGTTTCTGAAAAGCGTCACATTGGGTCCAGTCAAAATGGAGTTCCCGATCAGACCATGGTCAGAACTGACCCCACCAAAGCACTGCCCCTCTGAATTGTCACTGTCCTTTGTCTTGGGTATCTTTTAAGCTTCAACAGATGAAGAGTGCAAGACTTCCTTCTACCTTTTGCTATGCCACAAACTAGCTCTGTGACAAAGGTCTAGCTCAATGATTCTTAGACCTCTATTTTAATCTATAAAGGAATTGAAATATATGACATTTAAGAATTTTTTCTGTTCAAGTTCTTTCTTCCAAGAAGTCATACACAGTATAAAATGTCTTCAGTTTGGATGAATGTGCTATATGGGAACCTTTTCAGGCTCTTGGGGCTAACAAGGTGAGATGGGAGAGGAGGAAAGTTATTAGGGCTTGATACTTCTTCCCTTTCTTCTCATTGTCTTCTGTCTTATTTTCTTTCCCCAGAACACTGTTATGAGTCAGGTCACAGGTTAAGGCTGAGACCTTAACCCCGGAGAAGACTATTCCAATACTGGAACTGGGGATGATGCTTCCTCAGAGCTCACACGAACTACTAAATGACTACATGTCTTGTCTGGACTGTTTTATTGCATGCATAAAGCATATTAAAAGTTTCTAGAAAAGTTTGACTTATATAATGGGTGTGCACATTATTTGTTTAATGAAACAAATTTAAGTGAAGTTTTTTTCTTCAGAAAACTCCATAGTCTCAAAGCCACCTCTAGCCACTCAGTGCTGGGCTATACTGCCCCAGTAAGAAGAGGTGGATTGGGACCCCAGGCTTCCCTGGGGAGATGGCTGTGGGCAGATTAGGATCAAAGGTCTTTCCACTGTTGAATCCTGGAAGATGGCTCAGTACTTTTCTTTATTATAAACTATTCCTTTTTTTAACTTTAAAATTAATTTTATTGGCACACGTTTGACATACAAAATTATCACATTCATCATAGGGAATTTGTATCAGTACATAATGTATCTTTTGGGTTGTTTTTGCATCTTCTGTTCTGTTCCATTGATCCTCATGTCTCTTTTATTGTTGTTGTTTTGTTTTGTTTTGTTTTTGCCAGTACCATGCTGTTTTCTGTCATGGTATCTGTGTAGTATAATTTCAAGTTGGGGATTGTAATGCCCCCTGCCTTGTCTTTGTTGCCTAGAATTGCTTTTGCTATTTTAGGTCTCTTCTGGTTCCAGATGAATTTCAGGATAGTTTTCTCTATTTCCTATGAGGTACGCTGTTGGTATTTTTATTGAGGTTGCATTAAATCTGTATAATAGTTATGGAAGTATGGCCATTTTCACTATATTAGTTCTGCCTATCCAGGTACAAGGGTTATCTTTTCATTTTATGATATCTTCTTCAATCTCCTTTTTCAGGGTACTGTAGTTTTCAATGTAAAGGTCTTTGACTTCCTTCATAAAGATTAATTCCTAAGTATTTCATTTTTCTTGATGCTATTGTGAAAGGTGTTGCTTCCCTAATTTCTCTCTCAGTGAGTTTGTTATTTGTGTACAGAAATGCTATTGATTTTTGAGTGTTGACTTGTATTTTGCTGAGCTGTGGAATTTGGTTATTAATTTTAAGGATCTTTTTGTGGAGTCTTCTATGTAGCATATCATGCTATTAACAAATAATGATAATTTTAACTTCTCCCTTTCCTGTCCTTACTCATTTTATTTCTTTCTCTTATCTAATTGCTCTGGTCAATGTTTTCAAAACTATATATAATAGGAGTGGTGATAGTGGGCATCCTTGTCTTGTTCCTGGTTTTAGAGTGAAAGCTTTCATTTTTCTACAATTTAGTATGATGCTAGCAGTTGCTTGGTCATAGATGGCTTTTATCAGATTGAGATAAAGACTTTTTAATTTAATTTTCTGTAGTATTTTTTAACATGAATTGGACTTTGTCAAATGTTTTTTCTGTGTCTATTGAGATGGTCATGTAATTTTTGTCCTTGGTCCCATTAATACAGCGTATTACATTTATTGATTTGTGTAGGTTTAGCCATCCCTGCCTCCCTAGCCTGAATCCTTCTTTGTCATGGTTTATAATCTTCTCAATGATTTGCTCTGTTCTGTTTTTCAGTATCTTATTGAAGATTTTTGCATGTTCATAGATTGGCCTGTAGTCCTTTGTTTGAGTTGGGCCCTTCTCTGGTTTTGATATCATGATAATGCTTGCTTTCAGGAGTGACTGGAAATATTGCCTCCCTTTCAATTTCATTCAAGAGTTTGAAGAATAGTGGCATTAGATCTCTAAATTTCTTGTAAAATTCAACAGTGAATCCATTAAGACCTGGGCTTTTCTTTTTTGGTAGAGTTTTAATTACATCTTCAATTTTATGGACTTACATTGGGTTATTTAGAATTTTTATATCTTTTTTTTTTTTTTTTTTGGTACCAGGGGTCAAACTCGAAAACTTGTGCTTGCAAGGCAGGCAGTGGAACCACTGAGCTAAATTCCTGGCCCTTTTATTGGAATTTTTATATCTTCTTGGGTCAGTTTTGGGAATTCATACATATCTAGGAATGTGCCCATTTCTCCTATATTTTTCATCTTATTAACATACAGGTTCTCAAAGTAGGTAATGATTTTCTGGATACATTGTGATTTCACTCTTTTCACCCAATTCATTCCTAATTGCATGGGTTTGAATTTTTTCTTTCCTTTTTTGTGATAAGGTTGGCTAAGGGTTTTGTGATAGTTGGCTAAAGTTTTATTTAATCTTTCAAAGAATCACCTATTTGATTCTTTGTATTGTTTTTTTCGTCTCAATTGCATTCAATTTTGTTCTGATCTTTATAATTTCCTCCTTTGTATGTGCTTTGGGTTTGACTTGCTCTTCTTTTTCTAGAAGCTTGAGGTTCAACATTAGTTTATTTGTTTGAGCTTGGTCTGTCTTTTTCTGATGTGAAAATCCACTACTATAAATGTCCTTCTTAGGATTGCTTTCATTGTGTCCCATAAGTTCTGCTATGTTGTATTGGTATTTCTGTTTATTTATATAAACCGTCTAATTTCTTCTCTGACCCATTGATTGTTCAGGAGGGTGTTATTTAATTTCCATGTGTTTATATAGTTTTTGTGGTTTCTTTTATCATTGATTTCCAGTCTCATTGCACTGTTGTCTGGTAATATGCATGGAATAATTTCAATTCCTTTGCATTTACTTAACCATGTTCTATGAGCTAGTATGTGGTCCATTTTGTAGAAAGTCCCAAGTGCAACTGAGAGTAATGTGTATTGTTGTTGTGCGGTGAAATATTCTGTAGATATCTACTAAGTTGATTTATTTTTGTTTGTTTGTTTGGTACCAGAGTTCGAACTCAGAACCTTGTGCTTGTGAGGCAGGGGGCAGCACCACTGAGCTAAATCCCTGGCCCTCTAAGTTTATTTATTTAAAGGTTCAGTTCTGCTTTCATATTTCTTTTTTGATTTTTTGTCTAGATGATCTGTCTATTTGTGACAGTGTGTATTGAGGGCCCCCATTACAACTGTATTAGCACTTATCTGGTTTTTCATATCCAGTAATGTTTGTTTTATATAGTTGGGTGTGCTGGTATTTGGTTTACATATATTTATGATTATCTCTTCCTCTTGGATTGTTCCTTAACAAGTATATAATGACCTTCTTTGTCTCTTCTGATTACACTTGGTTTGAAATCTACTTTGTCTGCAAGTAGAATAGCTACCCCTCCTTTTCTTGGTGTTCCTCTGGGATGGAGTATTGTTTTCCATCCTTTGAATTTCAGTCTATGAGTTTCTTTTTGAGTTAAATGTGCTTCTTGAATGAAGTGCATTATTGGATCTTATTCTTGATCTATTCCGCCAATCTGTTTCTTTTCATTGGTGAATAGAGGCTATTTACATTGATGCTTATAACTGATATGTATTGACTTATCCTTGTCATATTATTTTCCTGTTGTTGGTTCCCTTTCTTTTCCTTCTATTTAATTGCTTGCCTTGCCTGGTGGATTCATTCTTTTAGGATTCATGGAACTGTTGTCTTCACTGTCTTTTTCTAGAATATTCTTCAGCACTTTTTGGAGGGCTGGTGTGGTGGTCGTGAATTTCTTCATGTGTTCTTTAACATGAAAGTGTCTTATTTCTCCATCAATTTTGAAAGATAATTTTGCAGGGTACATCAATCTGTGTTGGAGGTTGCTTTCTTTTAGGACTTGAAACACTTTGCCCCAAGCTCTCCTTGACTTAAGGGTTTTTGTTGAGAAGTCTGCAGTGATTCAGATGGGTTTTTCTTTATTGATAATTTGTATCTTTTCTCTAACAGCTGTTAATATTTTGTTCTTGTGCCAAATTTCTGGAATCTTGACTAATATATGCCTTGGCATAGTTTTTTTTCTGATTATGACTAATTGGAGTTCTATATGCCTTGCATATCTGTATGTCAAATTCTTATTTAATGCTTGGGAAATTTTATTCTATTACTTCTGTGAACAGGTTTTTTTTTAAAATGTCCTTTGTACTATCTTCTGTTTTTTCATTGATTCTAATTAATCTTATATTCTTCTTCTTTGCATCATCTAGCAGTTGTTGGACTGATTTTTCATAGACCCTTGTTATTTTTAAGAAATTTTTCATTTGATGATCCCTAACCACAAACCTGACTTCTAGATCTGATAGTCTATCTTCATTTTGCTTGATTCTGGTGGGTACATTTTCATAGAATTTTTAATCTTCTGGATATTTGTTTGAATCTGTTTTATGGAATCCATTTCTTTCCTATGTTGGGCATCCACGGTTTCCATCACTTTCCTAAACTTGTTTTATCTGTATCTACTGTAGATTCCCTAACCATGTCTTTCATCATGGACGTCATTTCTTTAGGTGTCTGTGTAATTATTTCTGATTTGTTTTTTCCCAAAGCCTCAATCATCTTCTTTGTTACTTCTGTTGTTACCATTTCAGAGAGTTCAAGTAGGTGGTTTTTGATTTCTTCCATCTCAATGCCCCCTGGATTTGCCTTGGGTGAGCTGGAGGTCTGGAGTTGCATTTGTTTTAATATTTTTTCATTTTCTTTTTAAAAATTTGTTTTATGCACTGTTACTTGTAAATTTCTTATGGTAGGTAGCATTATTACTAGTATTGATATTTCTCTAGGAAATAACTGCTTTTCAGAGATGTCTTCTAGGCATAACTGGATTTTGGCTTCTGAGTTTGTCCCGAGGTCCTACCTCTTCAGTTTATTAGGGTTGAGAGGTTGCTGTCTGTTTTTCTTAGCACCCATTTCTTTGGTACTGGCCTAGGATGTTGTTTATGATCTCTAGACAATCTCAGTATTGGCATATAAGGAAGAACTATCATAACAACTACAGCACTTTGGCTAAAGTAGTACAATCAGTAATAACAATAGCATCAAGTATAGTCTAAACAATGACAAGCTGCGATAACTGCTAATTTGCTACATATTAAAAAATTGATTTTATTGGTACATTTTAGATATACTTAATGATAACATTAATCATAGGGAATTTGTACCTGTACATGATATATCTTGAGTCTTCTTTTTTATCCAACTCCCTCTCCTCCCTTCAACCTCTCTTCCCCTTCTTATCTACAAAAGTTTTGTTTCTATTTTTCCCTTCTATTCTTTTTTTCTCTTCCTTCATATCTAATTTGCTACCTTTATAGGTACAAGATTTATAGTTACACAACAAAATCTAAAACAAATCAGAAAATTATATACCATAAATATCCACTCAATAGAGTGATTTTATCCTCTGGGGAGAAAATTGAAAGAAGAGGAAAAAATAATAAAGAAATAAAAGTAGAAAAAGAGATTAGAAGCAAGGTTGAAGGACAGAAGTAGATCATCCAAGCTTTGGGAAACTGTTGAAGAGGACAGGAGAGAAAAAAAGAAGGAAAAAAATAAAAATAAGAACAAAACAAAATAAAAAAAATCCTGAAAATGATGTTCACACTGAGGAAAATACAAAACAAATCACAAAGAAATGAAAAGCCAAAAGCAGAAGAGAGAGAGAGAGAGAGAGAGAGAGAGAGAGAGAGAGAGAGAGAGAGAGAGAGAGAGAGGAGAGAGAGAGAGAGAGAGAGAGAGAGAGAGAGAGAGAGAGAGAGAGAGAGAGAGAGAGAGATTTCTCTGTGATTTCGAGCTGGTGGTTATCTTCTGGGGTCTATAGTTTTGTGGTAGTGTCCAATTCAGGGCATGACTCTTCTGTCACTGGTAGGCAAAGGAAGTAGACAGAGCCCAGGTCCATGCTGGATGATCCCAGCAAGCCTGAAGTAGGACTAAGGTGGGGTGCCAATTTTGGTGCTTTTAACTCCACAGAAGTTCAGACTGATTCTGTCCTCTGGTTGTGGGGTTGGGGCCTGAGTTGCTTAACCTACAATACTCTGGGTGTCTTTTGCTTTTTTTTTTTTTTTTTTTTGTACTGGGGACCGAACTTGGGACCTTGAGCTTTCAAGGCAGGCAGTGGCACCACTGAGCTAAAGCCCTAGTCTTTTGCTATCGTGACCTTGGCTCACTGACCCTGGATGTCTGCTGCAACTGTTCCTCAACCAGTCACTGTGGGATTTCAACCCTGGGATCCCTGAGATGAATCCAACCCATGGCTTCACCGAGTCTTGGGTTGTTGGCCCCCCATGAAATGGCACATGACCAAGCACCCTCTCCAGAGGATATGGCAGATGCTTGGATTGGAGTCACTCACCAGCTGTTGTAATATACAGCATCTGCTGCTCTGTTCCAGTGGTTTGTTTCTCCCTGGAGGCCTCAGGAGTCACCTGCCCTCACTGTGTCTCTATGGCTTCAATCCTCCCTTCTCACACCATGAGCCAGGAGCCAGGGAGAAAGTGCAGCTTGCCTCCTCCCTTCTTTTTTACTGCATTGTGGTATATCTGTTTACTTTGTCTGTGGGCTCCAATCTTCCCTTCAGATCCTGCCTGAGTCCCAGGGATGTACCTCTCCCCTTCTTTTCTTTCCCAAGTTATTATTTTCCAGTATCAGTATTCCAAATCTTAGAGAGGTTGATTTGTTGCTGTTTACCATTCCATCATCTTCCCAGAAGTCTTCTCAATAATTTTCAATTTTGAGTATTTTTTTTACTAGTTCTGATGAATCTCTGGTATCAAGAATTATGATTCTTCTTTTTTTTCTCTTCATTCCCTAGTAGACCAAAAGCTCCCTCACATGAAATGGAAGATGCAGTTCAAGACTATGTGTGTTGACAAATAAGAGGTATTAGAACCAGACTGCAAAAGGTGAATACTAATAATTTCTCCCACTACCACATGGGCACATCACTTGGTGCTTATGGAGAGTCAGGATCCACAATAAGAAGTCTGGAAAGCAGCAATGGCCTCTGGAAAGGATTGACATGGCTTCATGTACCTATTCATGCTGTTCTAGTGGACTAGTGGGCAATATTCCTCTCTCTCTCTCTCTCTGACTTCATATCCTGTCATCTCTTCCAAACTTTTCCCATCCAGCTCTAGCTATTCTGCTTTTTTTTTTTTTTTTGCTATTCTTGGAATCATCAAATAGCTGCCAACTCAGAGCATGAACAACATACCATTCTCCCTGCTTGGAATGTTCTCTTTTAAAATATCAACATAGCTTATTCTTTCATTTCATTGAAGTGGCTGCTCAAACTGCCTCCTCTGATAATATTATACCATCTATCTTATTTCTTTTTTTTTTCATAGTACTCACCTAACACTGACATGATACAGTTGCTCATTTATGGTTTTCCTCTTTCTCACTGGAATGCAAACCCCATGAGAGGAGGAATTTTCTTTTTGTTCCCTTCTGTGTCTCATTAGCCTGGAATATTGCTGGCATATAGTAAGTGCTCAAAAAATACTTGTGGGATGAACTCCCAAAGGATAAGAACCATTATAATGTTTTATTTTTGCATGAAATTCATATATGTTACCTACAAAAATTTAAGAAACAAGAATTTGAAGAGAAATTTTTTCATGTTCCATTGTTCGTTGTGTTCCAAAACTGGAACATTAGGCACAAATGGGTTAACATGGCATAAGAGGTCATATGGAATTTTACCAGTCTTCACTTCAGCACTATTTTCTGTCACTACTTTGAATAAGCAACTCATTTTCCAGCCACAGCCAGTTGCCCATTTTCCCCGACTACACCTTCCTCTGTCATGTTCCTATGTTTTGCACAGCTGCTTCCTCTTTCTAGAATACCCTTCTCCCTTCTCTGTTTGGCAAACTCCTACTAATTTTGCATGACTCACTTCAAATTCCCTCTTCTCTGAAATGCTTCCCTTGGTTCTCAAAGGTAGAATCAATTCTTTCCTCTTCTGCAATTCTTAGGCCTCTGCTAATCCCATTGGTATAAAACTATCTCTGTTGAGTTGGATGCGCCCCCTAATTATTGCAGTTGCTGAAGCCACTAGTCAGGCCCCTGAGTGGTCTTGAGCCCCACCACAGTCTATCCTTAAGTTATCTAACATGATGGTCTTGCTGAATCTGTGACTAGTATTGTTACATATTAACAGCTGCAATATTGTTACGTATATAACACACAGCTGTGCCCTTGTTATATATGAAAATAAATGGAGGCTGTGTTTTACAGTCTTTAGGGTATCCAATTCAATTTACATAGGGCTTATCCCACAGAAAACTGCCAAAAGTTCTGATTTGGTCTGTGGCTTCAGAAAAATAGAATTTATATTCTTGTTATTGGCTAGGCTGAGAAAATTACCTTGCTGATGTTACAAGGTTGCCTTCCAGAAACAATAGAGGCTGTAGGGAACTTCCCCACTGAGATGACGTACTGCTATATTTGCACCTACACATCATGTTGACGACTGATGGAGGACTCACCTCTAGTGTCTATCTATCTGGTTGAAAAAGTGGGGAGGTGGTGACCCATGTAACCCTGGTTTTTGTCTCATTTGAAAGCAGCTGTGTTAGGAGCACCCTTTGAACTCCTCAATGATATTCTGTAGAGCCACAGGATGCAGCAGGGTCCCTGTTGGCATGAGTTTCATGAATGCCATATTTCTCTGTGTCCTGCCTCATGCATGCACACATGCATTAAATGGTGAGACATGGAGGGAAAACAGGCTTTGGATCCAGATAGCATGGGGGTTCCAGTTCTGTCCTGCATCAGCTGTTTGGCCATGGTCAAGTGAGTTAATCTGCTTAGACCTCACTACCACAAGCATCAGATGGAGATAATGATACTACCATTGCAAATTTATTATGGAAGGTGATGAAATAATATATATGTAAATATTTAATATAATCTGAATCTTTATGCAAATGTCCATAACTAATGTTATCAAAAGGCAGCAAGTGTGAATTCTGGCTTTAGCCCTTGTATCTTTAAACAGTATGAAGCTTGAAGCTAATGCTAAATATTGGAGTTGATGCTTGTTCTTTTTTATTTTTTATTATTATTTTAATTTTTGAGACAAAGTTTTGCTATGTAGTTCAGGCTGGCCTTGAACTCACTCTGTAGCCCAGGCTGGTCTTTAATTTACAGTGACCATCCTGCCTCAGCCTCCCAAGTGCTGGGATTACAAGTGTGCAGCACCTTACACAGCTGACACATGCTCTTATTTCCAGAGGACCCCTCTGGCTTTTGGGAACTTGTTCTGGCCTTCCTTACATCAGCAAGGGCAGCTCAACCTTCTGATTTTTCTTCTTTCATTCGAAGTTGATCTTACAGGGAGATTAGTACCACACTGCCTCCACTCCATTCATTCCTCAGTCCTTTGTAGTCTTAAGTCCCCAGGCACTTCCCCAGAACTGCTCCAGTCAAGATCTCCTGGGAGTCCTGCTGCACACTGAATATTTTTCACATCCCAGCTTACAATTGCAGTTGACCTGGCAATCTCTCACTTCTTGAAATTTTCTCTTTCCTCAGCTTTTCTAGCTTTCATCTTTTCTGCCTTTTCTCTGATTTTCTAGTTGTTTCTGAGTCTTCTTCGTAGGCTTCTCTTCCTTTGCACACTGCTCAATTTTTGTCCCTGAGGTTTTGATCCAAGTTTCTTTCTTTTCTCATTCTAGTCACTAGCCTTAGATACACACCCACTGCCATTGGGCTCCCACATTACCTCTCTGCAATGCTTCTCAATCTTGGCTCTCTCCTGGTTTCCAATTCCAGCCCAGTTATGCTCTGATCCTTCAGTGTGGATGCAAAATAGAAGAAAACAGAGCCCTATGCTTCCTCACAAGCTCAACCCTGAGGCCTTGCCACTGAGAATGCTACTATCATCCCCTCAGGTGTCCAGGCAGGAATTCTGGAGCCAACCTGGATTATTCCCCTCCTCCATACCCTATTAGTCTCAGGTCCTGTTGATAGGATCTTTTTTTTTTTTTTGGTACTGGAGATCAAACTCGGGTCCTTGTGCTTGTGAGGCAGGCGGCAGAACCACTGAGCTAAATCCCTGGCCTGACAGGATCTTTTAAGATCACTCAGATGCAACTTTCTCTCTCCAACTCCATGCCCTCTGTCTTAGGTTGCTTTAGTTGGGCACATATGAAGGCATAGAATGGATGATGAAGACTGAATGAACAAAGAAAGAAAAGAAGAAAAGCAGGAAGGTGAGAATAAAAGAAGAAAAAGGGAAAGGAAAAGTGAAGGAAATATAGCCCACAAAGAAGCTGGATGGCTCATAGAAAATGACTATGAGTTACAGAGAGTTAAATAAGTTGATGTTGCCACCATCCATATCACTGTATCCAACACTGCTCTCTTGACTAAATACTGAGCCCTTCCCATAGGGCAAATCTAAAGTAACTTGTGGAGATTGGACTTTCTCTTTGAGGAAAACAGAAAAATGTTCGGCCTCAACTTGACACACACACAAAAAATTCTGTTATTCATGAACAGTGGCTTAGGTAAGACGACAATATTTGGGGTCTTATTTCTCAGGGATGCAGAAAACTGGTACCTTACTGGCATGCTGGCCCTGCCTCCTTTGCTTGGATTAGGGAAGTGAACATAATTCCCCATTATGTTCACCAATAGTTGTTATAATAAAATTTTAACATTCAAGGGAAAAACAAACATTGTATGGGCAACAACACATATAATTATTGCTACTTGTGCCAGGCACAAGGCAGATATCATTCCATTTAATCCACAGAACGATTCCATGAGATAATAGTTCTAAAGCTCCATGAAGAAACACCCTTACACAAGGTAAATATGATTTCCAGGACTCTCAGCAGAAATGTACACTCAAATGTAGGTCTGCTAATTTCTGCCTTTAGTTCTTCCCTGTTAGGACTGATAGTTAGGCAACAGAAGTGCTGAGAAGCCAGCACTGTGGGACCTCCTTCTAGCCTGTAAAAAGGGCTCTTTCCACATTTCAGGAATGTACCTTGGCAGCAGTCATAAGGCAAACAGCCTGTTATTGCTCCTTGACACCTGGATGTCACAGCAATTGTTGCAACGAATACAGTTGTGCTCACTTCCAAGAAAACTGCAGCTCTTCTTAACAGGGAAAGAAGGGTGGGGAAAACTGGGGCCACACTTGGAAAACAGAACCACACAGTACCCAAGGTTGGTACTTAATATAACCACGGGCAAACAACTGTTCTCTCAAGTCATGGCAGAGTGTTAAGAGCTTCGATGGAATCCTGGAAATTTAATCCCTTCATTTTCTAGGCAACATAGCCCCAGAAAGATAAAATTATTCGTTCAAAGATATGCAGTTAAACAGTTGGAAACAACATCAAAAATAGTAGCAGCTATGCTCACAGACATGTCTCAAATGATTCCTCAATAGTGTGGTGGCAGAGACATTATCAATATGTCTATATTATCCATTTGCCATGGAACATTCTGAGACTCAGAGAGGAACCTGAGGCCTCACAATGTGCAATGGAGTCTGTGGGTTCTATTTAAATCCTATACTTTTTGGCCTCAACGTGCTTAACAGATAAGACAGTCACAACCTCTGAATTCTTTAATCACAGACTTCATTTCACACAATCCATCCCATGTTTCTCTTATATCCATATTCGTATTTATGTCAATTATGCCTATGGTTAATGCATTGAGGTTTGTAGACCAGTTGTGCATCACCAGGCCATGGAGACTTGCTTCCCACACGAATCCTGCAGCTTCTTAAACCAAAACATAATACACATAGCCATGGCTGGTCATCAGAGGCTGGAGGTGCTACATCCTAGCACAGACCGCCAGGACGGTAGAGGCGCCATGCGAACAGGTGGGTAGCAGGCCTAGAGAGTCGACCACGTCGGCTTGTCTCCGGGTTTCTGCGCAGGCGCGGTTTCCTTTTTGCCCGCAGAAGGGAACCCTTAATAGACCTTCGCTGCCGGAAGTTCCGGGCATCTGCCTTAAGGTACCAGGTAAGCTCTTAACCTGTAGGTATTGTAACACTATGCTCTTTCCCAGGTACCCTTGGTGAAGAAGTCTAGTGTCTTTTTAGAGCCGAAAACCGAGGTTTTGCTAGCCTCCTCGGAAGCCCCTCCGTGCTCTTGTACTTTGAGGTCCGGGGCTCCGCTCTCTTCTGTCTCGGATTCCCTGAGCACGAGGCGCCTCTGCCCAGCCTGCTCGGGAAAAGGGGCCGGCAGCAAAGGCTTGGCGTCTCCCGTAGTCAGCACCCCTCCCTGTCCCCTGTCATTCCTTGTAACCCCTAAGTTTCCCTGGTGTGAAGGTAGGCCCGCCAGCTCTGAAGAATTGTGTAGGGGGATCTGAGGCATTACTTTATCTTTTTCACCTTGTCATCTCACAGCTCCCTTTCCAGGCCCCATGACTGCTGAGAAGTCACACTCCATCCCATGTCACTGCTGAGCAGTCGGCCTTTCAGCTGTTTTGATTTTCCACTGGACTTCGTCTCTGCCAACCAAGAAAGGGAGATAGATTCACCAGACACTCTGGACCCTTAAGCTGTGATAGTACTGTGACCGAGGCAGAGGAGATCATCTGGCAGGATTAGCTCTAGCTAGCTCTGCTCCCTCTCAGTGGCTGAAAGAATACCTTCAGTGTATTGGTGTTGCGGTGGTCCCTACTTGCTCTAGAGAATTCATTTCCTTTTAATAATCTACCACGTTTAGTTTTTCCTACATGGAGAGGACTAATATGTTGCTGAAACCTTTGAGGAAGTGGAGCCATATAATTCTATAGTGAGATACTTGCTCCAGAGGCCTAACTGTATCATAATTTTAAACCTGATACTGAAGTGCTTTCCTATGAAAAGATGGATGCTGTAAATCACTTTACTTTTTCTGGGGACACCTGTCAGTATACTCACTTGGGCCAAGCACTAGCAAATGGCTCCTCTCTTCTTCATTCTTTTCCCTGGAGACTTCTTCATTTTTTGACCATCTTTCTTCAACCTCCTCCCAGAGTCCCATCTCTCAGTCTGTGGTTCCATTTATTATGTTCATTAGTGAAGTTTTGGACCAGTGCCAGCAGCAGGCAGTGGGCAGCAAGATGAGGAAGAGGTGAGTCTTCTTGTTTCTATAGCTGCAATTGCTAGTATTTGGTACACCTGCATGGTCTATTTGGGCCTAGTTTTGCCAACAGAATCACAGGCTGTTTTCCAATCTTATCAGGGACCCTTCCTCTTCCTGTGTCATTTTTTTGAGCTGTGATTATTTGTCAATAAGTCATGGGCACATCTGCAAATATAAAGATGCTACGCTAGATACTTCATCTATGTTATTTAATTTCTCTTAGCTGCAGTTTCTTTGTCCACAAAATAGGAAAAACATATATACTGTTTATCCATTAGTGAGTAGTTTTTTTTTTTTTTTTGAGGATATTGGTTATTTTCTATAAGCCTTTAGTGGATCAGAAAGCATGAGTCCCTCAGCTGGGCTGTGCTCTCTT
This sequence comes from Heterocephalus glaber, assembly GCF_053883595.1. Taxonomy (NCBI): domain Eukaryota; kingdom Metazoa; phylum Chordata; class Mammalia; order Rodentia; family Bathyergidae; genus Heterocephalus; species Heterocephalus glaber. The sequence continues at coordinate 10,420,878 of NW_028258294.1, forward strand.
CTGCTGGAGTGTTCAAGGTCTCTCTTCCTGCAGTGTATCTTTCCCTAGAAGTGATTCTAAATAAAGCCATAGGGCCAGCTGTAAGTGTGCCCTCCCCCATTGTGGTTCATTAGAGAATGCATGCAGTGTGTGATTAGGACCACTTTGGGCACACCAGGTTCCTGGACCCATTGAATGGGGCTTGTATTTGGTGGCTTTGAACCAGTGCCCATGACTGAGACCCTGTGATTTGTTCATCAATGACTAATTGCCACATATCTCTTTGTACTATCTAATGACTCCTCTCAAGAACTCACAGTGTCTAAGGATCAAAAATTATGCACGTCTACTCCAAAAAGCAGCATTAATATTATTCCCTTGAATGTGCTTCCAGGAGCCCACAAGGCGAGATAGAGAACATGGGCAGAGGTAACAAGACAAAATTTCAAGCAAGTCATTAAAGAATGCATTTTGAACATTGATATATATGCTTAATTCATGTTTCTAAATCAAGTTTTCTAATTTATGAAGAGATTTCAAATGCATTTAATATAGCTATCTGATAGGTTATTCTTTTACAGAGTAGAAACCTAAGCTTCAGAGAGAATAAACAATTTTCCCTAGGTCTTACAATTAATAGAATATGTTAAATTTAACCCAAGTGTGTATATATTTTCTTACTCACATACAAGTATTGTACACAGACATTTACATTTGTGTGACATGTGAGATGAGGCACATCCACAAACATTCAACTTGTTAAAACATCATGGGAGGGTTGACATGCTTATCACAGGTTTAGCCTTGTCAGAGGCTACAGGTTTGCCTCTTCCTGACTTCAGTGGTCTAGGTCCTTCCTGTCCAGATATTGATCACAATACCTGGAGGGACCATTGAGAGGTAACAGAAAGATTGAACATAACTATGAGCACAAGCACCAGTATATGTATTGGTATAACAGTTATATATAGAGTTCTCCCGCATTTACATTTTCATTTCATTCCAGAAGTGGCACAAATGCACAATCAGGAAATGATCTCATTGGGGTCCAATCTGTTTCTCTTTTCCCAGCCCCTGTCAATTGTCTTCTACAATTTCCACATTCTTCATGTTTCATGTGCTAAGTAGCATATCTTTGGATAGTAACAGCCTTGTTCTCTCATTAGCTATATGTTTTTGGATAAGTTACTTAATGTTTTTGAGTCTCAGTTTCTTTATCTCTAAAATGAGGATCATAACAATGGTAGGATTATCTCATAACTCATAAGATTGTGTGAGCATTAATGGTTCTTAAATCATTAAATTTATCAATAGAAAGGTGCTAGTCAAAAAACAGTGACTGATGTAAATGAAATATTCAGTAAAAACTAACCACTTATATCTGCTACATAATTCTGACTGCTGTCATTAATAGTGCTCTTTGGGACTTGTTTACAATTGCTTTTTTCCAAGGCGTCGCCAAGGAGGCCAGCTTCCCCCCACTGTGCCCTGCACACTGCTGGAGCCTGACCAGGAAGTGATCCAGGAAGGCAGCTCTTTAGTCCGAGTGATTGGGATCATGGTTACATTCACTGCTGCTCTAGTGAGGAGTGTTAAATGACTTGGGGCAGGAGAAGGAACTTCCTGGTTAAGGTCCAAACTGCAAATGGCTACCATACTATCTAGAACTGCAAATATTGACAGCTCCTGAGAAGCACGCTAAATACTTGCTTTCTCCATACTTGAGATAATTTATGGGACATTCTTAGGAGTAGGCTCAAATTGGATTGGTGACTTCTCATCTCAGCTCTGCTACTTGGTTTCTATCTGATTAGTGTTCATCATGTAGCCTCATTGGGCCTTAGTTTTCTTATCTGTGAAGTGAGCGTGATAATATCTACATTACATGGTTATTGTGAGGATTAAATGAATTTATGAATGAAAGGTAATTAAAACCACTCCTGCCACAGAATAAACACTATATAATACTGTGATTAAATACATAGAGTAAGTTCTCTAAGGAGTAAGCCTTTTTGATTCTATCATTCAGTGAACACCCCATACTAACACACTGAGAAGGTATAGTAAATATGCAGGTAATATAGTCATTGTCTGAACTATGATTTGTTTTAGTAATTGGAATTCTCTTTTCTTCCTGGACAAAGAGCTTGACTACTTTTTCCAGCTTCCCTTGCAGGAAGGTGTAGCCGTGTGATTAAATTCTGGCCAGTGGAACTCAGTCTGACATCACATGTGCTCCTTCCAGGCCTGGTCCAAACAGTTCCTCATGTGTGTTTCCTTATCCTCTTTTTTCTTTTATCTGCCAGCTTGATGGAGGCATCCTAAGAGATGCTGGAGCCACCAGGTGGTTTCAACTTTGTCTTCCAGCCCTACCTTTTGAACCAGGTAGCTCTACTTGAGCCTTTGTGAAATTCAAATTAGTGTCCTCTTCAGGTGTTTAAGAATTCAGTTTTCTCCCTTCTAAGTGCCACCCCCCCACTTCCATATGCTTTCTGTCTTCCCCATATATGTTGACATTGGCCTACTCTGGTCTCATCTTCCCTTTTGTCTTTTTAAATACTTTTACTGTGTTTTTGGAGGAAGTTTTCAGGAGGGACAGAGTCAAGTGGGTACAGTTTGTATTTAAACATCAGGCCTGTTGGATCATTTTCAGAATCAACAATGGAGATGCAGTACTTAAAATAACTTCATAGATAATGATTTTTCTTTTCTTTGGTGTCATTTGGATTTTTAAGGACAAACTACATATGTATAATTCATCTACTTTTAGTAAACTAGATAATTAATTGAATGGAAATTTAAGAATATATAAAGCCTTGAAAAAGGATAATGGGACCTTCCTCTCCAGTTCTGCCCCATGAGCAGGTGATATGTTGCTCACTTTCATCTTCAAATGAGACTCATGGCTGAGCCAGGCGAGGAGACAGGGAGACAGCATGCTGCTTTGGCAAGATGTATAGAAGGAACTGAAAATCAAGTGCACCATTAAATTAGATGAAGTATAGGTTCTTTCATACCTGTAGTATTCCACATCTGTCTAATGTTCATCTGTAATTTTGTTGATTAGGATGAAATTCTTATCACCTCAGCCTCCCTAAAGAAGTTACTGAAACTGATCACATGCGTTTTTAAAATTTATTTTGCTTCTTTCCCAAAGATTAGTTAGTAGGAATTTAGATTGAACTTTACCTTCTTAAATTCTAGTATTTCTGAGTGAAAGAAAGTACCATGTCTGAGAGAATATACCCTATTCATGTCCCATGAGGAGACAATGCACACTGGATTTCTGGGTGAGCTCGAGGAACTTCGTCATAACCAAATATGACCATTAGAGGGAGTCTAGATCTTGTGAGAACATGAAACTGGAGAGGTAAGAACTGTTCCTACAAGAGCATCAGAGTAGTCTCTTTATTCAGTTTTAAATTTTACTAATGACAAAAGTACTATGTCTGGAAAACTACATTTTTATTTCCTGAGAGCTCATGGACAAATTCATTTTATCAGGGTTCTTAGGAAACAATTAGTCAAATTTATTGTCATTACTAATAATGATAATGTATTTATGATGATTTTGATATTAGTCACAACTAATAAAATATTTACTACTAATACTTTGCTATTAGTAATAATACCAATCATCTGTTTCTAGGATATCAGAAATGTATGTGTAACAGGTTATGTTTGGAAACAACAGGAGAACTAGGACATGCTCAGGACATGTGGTGTTGACAAGAGGAGGCTCCGAGGAACTGAGCAAACCCTGGTGCAATAACCTTCCATTCCCTCTCTGTTGCTGGTTCCGTGACAGCATGATGGTGGGGATCTCCTTGCTTTTAATTCGTCAGTCGTGTCTTGAATCACAAGGAAATAATGTTCCAGAGTTTGGATATTTATGCTTAAATGAATGAGCGAGGAACAGGAAGAAGAGGTTAGTACAGGGAGGGAATTGAAAAGCTGGGAAAGTCTAAAGCTTTTGGGACTGGCCCAGCACAGCACACAGAAACCAGTCATTGTGCTGTCATGGGCTATATATTGTTTTTTCCCAATTCTTTTGATGTATGGAGAAAGTGTGTTGTAGTGATGATGTGTATTAATCCATGTGACTTCCTTTCTCCTGGCCCAGAGTACTGGTTAGAGGTGGGACAGGGAGTATTCTTCCCCAGTAATCAAGCTGAGTCATTGTCCTGACTGCTCTGTCTCCTGGCTCTCCTCGTGGGAGCCAAGAGGGATGAGAATGTAGTACACTCCTTCCTTGGTAAAATCCAAGGCCCTGTGGGCCTTTGCTGTCTTGTGGTCAGTTTGGCGATCCACGGCTCCACAGCTGGCTTGGCTGGTATTCCACCTGGAGTCCATCTGTGGCCTTGCAGTTAGGCCTTGTCATATTCAAGATGTAACTGTGTGGTAAGAGAAGGAATTCACTGGCAAAAGTGTAAATATTTGTAATAAAGAATACTTTTAAAAAAATCAATACTGAAAAATCAAAAGATTGGCAGGAGATTTTTTTGGATATTGGGCGAACTGTTGGTGCCATTGTTAAAGGTAGGAAAAGCAAGAGAAAGAAGAGGAAAGTTAAAAAATATCTATTCAAACTCTTGCTCACCTAACTTTCCTCTAAAATCTTACTACAATTACTGTTCTGTTTCTCCCTTCCAGTGCACCTTGGTTTTCATATTGTTCAACATATGTATTTCTTATGAGTCCAAGGAAATTATGAGCTATTGGTAAATGAGCACTGATTCTGTTCTTCCTCAAATTCTCCCTGACATTGAGAATAGAATTAAAAACCTATAGGGAGCTTCATAAGTACTTTTTCATACATTTAGTGAATGAATAAGAGTCTTTCCACATTAACTATGCCTTCTTATTCTCCTATCCTCACTCACCAACCGTGACTTACTCCTATCTCCCCATGGCTCTACCTGTGGCCCTGGATCATTCAGCTCAAAGAAGAAAAAGGTGAAGCTCACAATTAAGCCCAATCACAATTGTCTTTAGAAAGAACCTTTTTCAGAACTTCAACACAAAACAAAACAGGGTTAAATCTCCTGGAATCACAAGAGTCCTGAGCCCCAGCAGTCATCCCCTTAATTCTGAGCGACAGAACCAACCTAGCAGGGTGGTTATGAGAGCTCTTTGGCTCAGTTTTCCCATATGTGTAATGGGGTTAATAGTACCTGCCTCCTACTTCCCCTACAGAAACACGATGAAGGAATGTTATAACATCTTTGCAGTTTTCAGATGAAAGCTGCTATATAAACATCCACTGTTATTAAATGCTATTGACGTTTAGATGATCGTGAAAATTTCATTGCTTATGGAGTTCATAGCAAGATAGGTGAAGACTGAGGTTGTGCCCAAGGATTTTTTGGCACTGGGACCTAGAAGAAGCCCATGACAATTAGGATCTGTACTTGAAACAGAGACTTAAAAGAAATTTGGTAGTGGTTCCAGATAAAACTTGAAAGTGTTTTACAAATTTAAAAAAAATTGGGAAGGGGGCGGCTACTAGGGATCGAACTCGGGACCTTGTGCTTGGAAGGCAGGCAGTGGCACCACTGAGCTAAATCCCAGGCCCTAAAAAAAAACTATAAAACTAACTTACTCTTGTTAAAAAATAAAAATAGTACAGAACTTTTCATAATAAGAAGCCATGGTCTCTTACAGCACCCTATCCTAATTTCTGTCCTTTCCCTTAAGGGAGCCACTTTTCATCTTTTTATTCTTTCTTTTGATGTTAATTCCCATATCTCTAAATAAAATGTTTATACTTCTATTTTTGACTGACCAGTTTAAGATATTAGCTATTGAGTTTCTGCCAATGATCTATTATTTAACCGCTCTACGTCCCCATTCTTTCAACTATTTAATTATATCACTTTTTCATTTATCCTTTGAAGCCTTAAGTTTTAAACTTAAGTACTTTATTTCTTGTTCAATACTTTAAGGGATTTTTTTGACCATCCACCTTGTGAGATGGGAACATGTGCCTCCCTGCCCTTCCTTTTGGCTCTCTTTTCTGCTTCCACTTCCCAACTTCTATCATTTAAACTTCTACATTGTCAAGACAAGTTTACATTCTGTTTTGAAATTATAACTGTCTTCTGGGCTTTGTTTATGGGATAATTAGTCTAAAAGCTAAAGATTATTTTAACTAGGACAAAGCTAGATTTTGTACTATTATTATATTTTCTGTTTTGCAAAGCTTTGAAATTTTTCTATCGTCTTACATCCCCTTTTATTCTGGCATTGTTTGCTTGTATAACACTCTAATTTATTTTTGAAGACTTGGTCCAAACGAGCATTTTGTTAAATGTCTTCCACCCTCGACTGATGGTTCTTAGGATGGTGACTGTTGTCCTCAATCTTCTTCTCTGTTTTAAAATTTTGAAGCCTGCATCTTCCTTGTTCTTGGCTTACTCCTTTGTCTTATTGGGCATAGCCTCAACAGCTTCCAAAAACTTCAGATGAATTTGAGTGCTTGGAAATGCTTTCATTCTGGGTTTAACTTATGTGATAATTTGGGTATAGAATTCACAAATGAAATCTTTCTTTTTCCTTGACTGTTAAGGACATTATTCCACTATCTTTTAGCTTCCAGTGTTTCTGGTGAGAAGTCTAGTGCTGGTATGATTCTTGTTCCTTTGTGAGTGACCTTTTTTTTTTTTTTTTTCCACTTTGAGGTCTTTCATTTTCCTTATTGTTTTTTTAAATTTATATATTAATTGGTACATTTTAGGTATACAATACATTTACATTTATCATTGGGTGTTTGTACCTGAACATGATGTATCTTAGTTCTTATTTTTTCCCCCATTACCTATGCGCCCTTCACCCCCTCCACCCTTCCCTATTTACATAGACTTTGTTTCCATTTTTTTTTCTTTCCCATAATTTTTCCTTTCCTTTCTTCCCTTTCCTCTTCCCCTCCTGCCACCCCTACCCCTTTGGACCTTTGCCTATTTCAAATTATCAGTTATTCATTTTAATCATTTTCATCCTTATTTACACTTTCAGTTTCCCACACTAGAGATACTATTCGGTATTTACACATGTGTGTCCTATTTATTTCACTTAAGAGTATGGCCTCAATATGCATCCATTTAGCTATAAATGACTTTAGTGTCTCATTCTTTATGGCTGAGTAGTACTCCATTATATAAAAAAACCACATCTTCTTTATCCAGTTTCCAGTTGATGGCCACTTGGGCTGTTTCCAAACCTTAGCTATTGCAAATTGTGCCGCTATAAACATAGGTGCACATATATCACTGTGGTATGATGCTTTTAATTCTTTTGGGAAGATACCCAGTAGGGGAATAGCTGGGTCAAATGGGACCTGTAGCCCTAGTTCTTTGAGGTATCTCCATACTGATTTCCACAGTGGTTGCACCAGTCTGCACTCCCACCAACAATGGAGAAGGGTTCCTTTCTCTCCACACCCCCACCAACATTTGTTATTGGTTGATTTCTTGATAGCAGCCACTCTTTCTGGGGTGAGGTGGAATCTCAGTGTTGTTTTCATCTGCATCTCTTGAATGACCAGTGATGTTGAACATTTGTTCATATATTTATTTGCTATTTTTACTTCTTTGTCTGAGAAATATCTATTCATTTCAGATGCCCATTTTTGAATTGGGTCTTTGAATTTGGGGGATCTGATTTTTTTCAGTTCTTTATATATTCTAGATAGTAGACCTTTGTCTGAGGTACAGCTGCTAAAAATTTCTTCCCATATTGTAGGTTGTCTCTTAGCTCTGTTGGTAGTTTCTCTTGCAGTGCAGAAGCTTTTTAATAAGATGAGATCCCAGTTGTTGATTCTTTGTGTTAGCTCCCATGCTACTGAAGTTTTGTTCATAAAATCTTTTCCTATGGCAATGTCATTGAGAGTTCTACCTAACTTATCTTGCAGCAAGTTTACTGTTTCTGTCTTGATATTTCACTCTTTAATCCACTTCAATCTTAGTTTAGTGCATGGTGATAGGTATGGGTCTAGTTTTAATCTTTGGCAGGTTGAAATCCAGGTTTTCCAACACTATTTATTGAACAGGCAATCTTTTCTCCAATGAAGGTGATTGGCTTCTTTGTCAAAGATGAGGTGGCTGAGTATGTCTGGAGTTGTTCCTGCATCTTCTAATCTATTCCACTGATCTTCGGGTGTGTTTCTTTGCCAGTACCATGCTGTTTTTATCACAGTAGCTTTGTAGTATAGTTTCAAGTTGGGGATTGTGATGCCTCCAGCCATGTCTCTGTTGCCTAGAATTGCTTTTACTATTCTAGGTCTCTTATGGTTCCAAATGAATTTTTGTATTGTTCTCTAGTTCTGTGAAGTATATTGTTGGAATTTCAATCAGTATTGGATTGAATCCACATAGTAGTATTGAAAGTATGGCCATTTTCACTATATTGGTTCTTCCTACCCAGGAACAAGGGATATCTTTCCATTTTCTTATATCCTCTTCAATCTCCTTCTTCAGAGTGCTGTAGTTTTCAGTGTAGAGGTCTTTTGCTTCCTTTGTTGGGTTGATTCCTAGATGTTTCATTTCTTTAGATGCTATTGTAAAAGGAGTTATTTCCTGAATTTCTCTCTCAATGGGTCTGCTATTTGCATATAAGAAGGCTATTGTTTTTTGAGTGTTGACCTTACATCTGGCTACTCTACTGAATCTGTCAATTAGGTCTAGAAGGCTTTTGACCGATTTTTTGGGGGGTCTTCTATGTAAAGTGTCATATCATCAGCAAATAATGAAAGTTTCACTTCTTCCTTTCCTATCTTTATTCCTTTTATTTCTTTCTCTTGTCTAATTGCTATGGCTAATATTTCCAGAACTATATTGAACAGGAGTGGTGATAGTGGGCACCCTTGTCTTGTTCCTGATTTTAGTGTGAAAGTTTTCAGTTTTTGACCATTTAGTATGATGTTGGCTGTTGGTTTTTCATAGATAGCCTTAATCAGGTTGAGCTAAAGACCTTCTATTCCAATTTCCTGTAGTGTTTTTATCATGAATGGGTGCTGGATTTTGTCAAATGCTTTTTCTGCATCTATTGAGATGATCATATGGTTTTTGTCCTTGACTCTGTTAATATAGTGTATTACATTTATTGATTTACGAATGTTGAACCATCCTTGCATCCCTGGGATAAATCCAATTTGGTCAGGGTGTATGATCTTCTTGATGACCCCCTGTATTCTGTTTGCCAGTATCTTGTTGAGGATTTTTGCATGTATGTTCATTAGGGAGATTGGTCTGTAGTTCTCTTTTTGGGTTGGGTCTTTCCCTGGTTTTGGAATCAAAGTAACACTTGCTTCCAGGAAAGAATTTGGAAGCCTTGCTTCCCTTTCAATTTCCTTGATGAGTTTAAAGAGTAATGGTGATAGTTCTTCTTTAAATGTCTTGTAGAATTCAGCAGTGAACCCATCAGGACCTGGGCTTTTCTTTGTTGGTAGATTTTTAATTAGATTTTCAATTTCACTCATTGTAATTGGGGTGTTTAGAATTTCTATATCTTCTTCATTTAACTTTGGCAATTTGTATGTATCTAAGAATCTGTCCATTTCTTCTGTGTTTTCCATTTTATTAGAGTACAGGTTCTCAAAGTAGGTATTGATGATCCTCTGAATTTCTGCTGGATCTGTTGTGGCTTCATCTTTTTCATTCTTAATTGCATGTATTTGTGCCTTTTCTTTCCTTTTTTTCATAAGGTTGGCTAAAGGTTTATTGATTTTATTTATTCTTTCAAAAAACCAGCTCTTTGATACATTGATTTTTTTGTATTGTTCTCTTAGTCTCCTTTGCATTGATTTCTGCTGGGATCTTTATGATTTCCTTTCTTGTACAAGCTTTGAGTTTGTTATGCTCTTCTTTTCCCAGGAGTTTGAGGTTCTGCATTAGGTTATTTAACTGAGTTTTCTCTGTTGTCCTAATATGGGCATTCACTGCTATGAATTTCCCACGTAGAACTGCTTTCATTGTGTCCCACAGATTCCTGTATGTTGTACTGGCATTATCATTTACTTGTAGAAACTGTCTAATTTCTTCTTTAATTTCCTCTGTGACCCACTCATTGTTCAGGAGAGTGTTATTCAATTTCCATGTGTTTGTGGGGGTTTTGTAGTTTCTTATGTTATTGATCTCCAATTTTATTGCACTATGGTCTGATAATATATATGGGATAACTTCAATTCTTTTACATTTACTTAGATTTGCCCTATGAGCTAGCATGTGATCTATTTTGGAGAATGACCCGTGTGCAGCTGAAAAGAATGTGTATTCTGATTTTATGGGGTGGAATACTCTATAAACATCTACTAAGTCCATTTGCTCAATAGCTTGGTTCAGTTCTAGAATTTCATTGTTAATTTTTTTCCTAGATGATCTGTCTATTTGTGTTAGAGGGGTGTTGAGGTCCCCCACTACAATTATGTTATTATTTATTTGGTTTTTCATGTCCATTAATATTTGTTTTGTATAATTGGGGACATTCGTATTTGGTGCATAAATATTTAGGATTGTCATCTCTTCCTCTTGGCTTGTTCTCTTCGCAAGGATGTAGTGACCATCTTTGTCTCTCTTAATTAGTTTTGGTTTGAAATCTACTTTGTCTGCAAGCAAGATTGCTACCCCTGCTTTTTTCTGGGCTCCTGCCATGTGGAGAACTGTTTTCCATCCTTTTACTTTCAGTCTATGAATTTCCTTTTGAGTTAGATGTGTTTCTTGTATACAGTGTATTGCTGGGTTTTGCTTCTTAATCCATTCTGTCAGTCTTTTTCTTTTGATTGGTGAATTGAGGCCATTAACATTGATAGTTACAATTGACAGATATTGACTCATTCTTGCCATGATGTTTTATTGTTATTGGCTCTTTTCTTATTTTTCCCCCTTTCCCTTTAGTGCCTTACCTTGCGTGCTGTCTTCTCTCTGTTGGCCCTCATGGAGTTGTGACCTTCATTGTCTTTTTCTAGGATATTGGATAAAATTGTTTGGAGTGCTGGTTTGGTATTCATGAAATTTCTCAGGTGTTCTTTGTTGTGAATGTATCTAATTTCCCCATCGATTTTGAAAGATAATTTTGCCACATACAACAGTCTACCTTGATTTGAGGGTTTGTGTTGAGAAATCTGCTGTGATTCTGATGGGCTTTCCTTTGTAGGTGATTTGTTTCTTTTCTCTAACTGCCTATAGAATTTTGTTCTTCTGTTGGGTTTCTGGGATCTTGACTATTATATATCTAGGTGTAGATTTTTTTTTTATTGTGGCTGGGTGGAGTTTTATATGCCTCACTTATCTGTGTGTCCAGTTCTCCACCTCTGTCTGGGAAGTTTTCTACTATTACTTCTGTGAACAGCTTTTTTATGTCAATTGTACTTTCTCTTGTTTTTTCGTGGACTCCTATCAGTCTTATGTTATTCTTCTTTGCATCATCTAGCAGCTGTTGGATTGATTTCTCATGGTCCCTTACTATCTTTAAGAAATCTCTGTTTTCATGGTCCTTAACTGCGATCCTGTCTTCTATATCTGATATTCTGTCTTCAGATTCTCTTAGTCTGCTTTGCATGCTTTCATTGTAGTTTTTGATCTCCTGAATATCTGTTTGAATCTGTTTCATGGATTCCATTTCTTTCTTATGTTGGGCGATCATGGTTTGCATTTCTTTCTTATGCTGGGCATTCATGGCTTCCAGCATGTTTCTGATCTCATCTATTTTCTTATCTGTTTCTGCTCTAGAGCCTCTAATCATGTCTTTCACTTTATTCACCATCTCTGTATTTATCTGGGAGATTATTTCTGCTTTGAATTTTTCTAGAGCTTCATGTATCTGCTTTGTTACTTCCTGTGCTATCAGTTCAGGGTGTCCAGGTGGTTGATTATCCAACTTTTCCACCTCATTTCCCCCAGAATTTCCTTTTTGTGGCATGGAAGCCTGCACTTGTGCCTTGCTTAAATGTGTTCTCATTTTTGTTTTTGGTACTGTCCTTGGTTTAATTCCTGGGTTGATATTTGAAAATTGCTTAATGCAGGTATCTTTGTTGCTTGTGTTTAAAACCCTTGTGGAATGATTGTTTTTCAGAGGTGTCTTCCAGATATGGCTTGTGTTTATGTTTTGAGGCTCTAATAACTCTGAGGCTATTTTATTTTCCTTATACCAGGAAGGAAAACTGATTAGATCAATCACAACATGTTAGGCCAAATGTTACAATCAGCAATACCATGGCATCAAGCGCAGCTTAGAAAATGACAATTTGTGGTAGTTATTAACCTATCACATTTAACTCTGTGAAGTATAATCCCCTGTGCCTCTGTAGTGTGGGACCAGGTAGCCTAAGAGCTGGAAGGTGGCGGGGGGGTGGGGTGGGGGTGGGGGTGGGGGGTGGAATTGGGCCTTGCAGGCGCTGCTTGGCTGACCCACAGAGAGGAGCACCGGATGAAGGCAGGGCTGCAAGCCGCTCCTGGGACCTCACTGTCCTTATTGTTTTGAAATTTTACAATGATATGTCTAGGTGAGGGTCTGTTTCATTGTGTTGCAAACTTAGTGGACTCTTTTTGATTTAGAAATGCATATTTTTGATATCTGGTAAATTCTTTCATTTACTTTCTTAGATAATTTTATTTCTTTTGTGTTTCTTAACTGTTTTTTAATTCTTAGCTGTTATTTTGGGCTTGATTGTGTCCCCTCAAAATCAATTTGTTGGAGCCCTAATCCCCAATACCTCAGAATATGGCAGTATTTGAGGATAGGGCCTTTAAGGAGGTGATTAAGTCAAAATCAAGCTATTATGGTAAAACTTAATCAAATCTGATTGATGCTCTGTTAAGAAGAGGAAATTTGTACACATAAAGAGTGACACCGGATATGTACATATAGAATAGTGAACCAAGAAAGAGGCCCAAAGAGAAGCCAAATGTGCCAACACCTTGATCTTGGACTTTCAGACTGTGAGAAAATAAATTTATATTGATTAAGTCACCCAGTTTGTATTATTTTGGTATTTCAGCCCTAGAAAACTAATGCGCTGGTCAAGTAAAATGAAAATATACAAATAAACAAGCTCCAATTGGCAACTTTTAATAAGGAAAATATATTGGCCCATGTAATTAATAAGGTTGGAAAGGCTAGCTTTGAGCACTGCTAAATTTAGGAGGCCAAGCAATATTACCAAGATGTGGTTTCTTTCCATCTCTCAGAGCTGTGCTGTACTGTATTGTCTTTATTCACAGGCTCCACAGTAGGGTCACATTCTCCAAGGTTTAAGTCCGGTAGAAAAGTGTCTTCTTTACTTTTTTTGCTGCTTCAGAAAAAGGCTCCTTGTTTTTCTCATTGACCACATTTGAGACACATGTTCTGAGCTAGTTATTGAGACAGGTAAATGTGCTCTGATAATCTATTCCTGCATCATATACTCCATTTTTGATCTGAAAAATGTAGTGTCAATATCATCCATACTACATGGAGTGAGAATGGGACAGGGATGATTGTCATATAATGGAATGAATACTGGGAAACTAAATAGCAGTGAAGGTTAATACACTCTAGGTTTAAAGCTGAGTTTTGATTTTAAACATCTATGGTAATAGGAGCACAGTTTCATCCAATTAACATAAATCTAGGGATTTAATAGAATGATGCCAGACAGTATGGATTTAATCTAGTTAGTATTTAGTTACTATCTGCTATGTATCTTAAATATCAGTGAGGATAAGGACCAAGCATATTGAAAAGAAATCTTCAGTGAAGGAGTCTGAGGTCAGTGATTGCTACAGTTCCCACATGTGACCAAGTAGATTATCATGTAGCACTTGCTCATGACCTCTACTTTTGTTTGGGATGGGGAGTTAGGCCCAGCTTATTATTATTACTTTTATTATTATTGTTATATGCTGGGGATTGCACACAGGACCTTAAGCATGACTCTACCATTGAAGGTTCAACGTGTTAACCAAGACTCTGAGGCTCCATGAGAGCAATCCGGGGAGATAAATATATTTCAGAGAATTTATCAGAATGAATTATAATATTTAAAAGTTTTTTTAGATTCTAAAACCCTCTATAGTGAGTAGACGTCACTTTCTTTGGTTGATTGTCCCCAAGCTGATGTTAGGGTGACAAAGTGGGACACTTTATTTTTGGGAAATTTCATATGTCTTGGTGAAATTTGAGAACCCATAATAACTATCCGCAGAAACTATTTCTAGGCTTGGTTCCAGGTTCTATTACTGACTCACATTGGCTGGACTTTGGTCTACAACTCCATGGCTCATTGCCTCAGTTTCTCTATTTGAAAACAAGCCCCAACCAGACCTGTTTTTTTTTTTTTGCTAAGATGCTGTGATATATAATTAGAATTTTACTTTTACTTCTTTCCTAAGTTTGTTTCTTCATACAATCTGTTCTCACTGCTGATTATCTCAGAAGGAAGATGAAGATGATAATAATAATAAAATAATAATTATAATCTAACAACAGTAATAATAGCTTATATATCTATAGGATGTTTTCAGTACACAAAGAACTCTGCCAAGTGATCATTTTAAAACATTAATATTTTGTGGCAAGTAGTATCATCACATTATTTTGACTTCACAATAAGGAAACTGAGGCATAGGCCGATTTTAGCCTGTCACTGTTCTGAGCTATAGTTCACTGCTACCTTCCTGAACAGTATGAAGTCAAAGAGTTTATGGACTTACATTGCCCTGCTTCTAGCCCAGCACTGCCTGACTTCAGTGGCCACAAATCTAGAACTATTTAGGGGATTTGGAAAGAAGCTTTGTAGGGCTGATCTCACACATGAGAAAATTGAGGTAAAGAAGTTGAGTGACTTGCTCAAGCACATACGTAACAGAACCTCTCTCAACAATGCTTTCAAAATGCCTTTTCTAGTCAGTAGAGCTCATACATTCTTAACTAACAGTGTTCTTCTCTATAACATGAATTTTCAGGGATAGAAATGTTGTAAGCACTTCTTTTTGATTTGTGTACTTTCCATTTTTTAGAAAACTGAAGCTTCCTCTTCACATTTTCACATCAGTATCTATTATCCAACTCTTAAGTGAAATTTTGCTAATGTGACATAGGCTTGCCATTGCTTTTCCATAGTATGTATTGTTGGTGCCATCTGATACCAACAGTGTCATTTGATACAGCAGTTTTTGTCATTAGCTCTCCTGCTTTCTCTTTAAGTGTCGTATTTTTCCCCTGAACTTTGGGGCTAGTTCTGTAAACGCTGGAAATATTTGATTGATTATTTTTGTCACGAGGAGCATACATTTGAGCCATGTCTCTATAGAGCTTTTTAAAAAATCTTTTCACATGATTAGGTTAACCGATTTCTTTAAAAACAAGGTCACTGGGCTTTGAACATGAGACGAGAACATTAAATTTTTTCTTGTTTGAGAAGTCACATAGCACACAGTGCACTAGGTAGTGGAGTTGAATGGATTGCTTATCCATAAAGCCAACTTCTCGGGCAGTAATGGTGATATTTCATTTTCATCTTCTGTAGAATGCCATCATATTAAAGGATTTACTTATTGAGTACATATCCACAGTCTATATTTATACTAGCATGCTTTTTCACCATTTATAATTTTATCTTGAAATGTAATATTTTTATTATTGTTTTAATCGTGATTTTTGGACTTGAGTGAATTATATTTGAAGTCAGTACAATTTTTTTTTTTTTTTGCAGAACCGGGGACCGAACTCAGGACCTTGCACTTGCCAGGCAGGCACAGCACCACTGAGCTACATCCCTGGCCCCTGAAGTCAATCCAATTTTAAAATTAGGATCTAATACTGTAATTAAAGTAAAATGTTAATTTAACAACTATGAGCTACATAAAATACTTCAGCCAGGACAAACCACCTTCCATTGAATTAAATGAATCTTAGAAAAGGCCAAACTAGTCCTTGTACATTATGAGAAACCTTGAAATATGTATCACTGGACATGTTATGAGATTTCTATGATTAATAATCCTTCATTTTCCAAACTGCAAAATGATGCAAATGAAGAAACAAAGACATAAATAAGTCCATTGCTTTCCCATGTCCCCCAAATGACCAAACCACACTGTTGGCTAAAACCTCTGGTTGTTGAGATCCACTTGGAAAAATGGTGGTCAAAGGGCTTAGTCTGGAAGGGTCTGATTGTCTCCTTGGAATTCAACTGCAGGTCCTGGTTCTTACATCCCAAACATCATGTGGTCTTTCACAATGTCATTTGAATTCACCTCAGAGGGAAACTTTGTTCCTAGAGTTAAGTCTGTATCTAATAAAGAAGAACAGGTAGAGGTTCAAGTAAAAACTGAAATGGCCTGAAACTGCAAAAGCTATACTCTCCCTGTAAACAACAACAAGAGCAACAATAACTCAAACTGATTTTACTTGAAAATATCCTGGATATTGATAAAGCTGTAATATTATTTTTTAAAATCACAACATTTTACTATTCATTTTATTCACTTGATCTTAGCCAAAAGACTGAGAAGCGATTATTATTCATTTTCTTTATGTTCTGTGTGGCAAAATGGAATGTGTGCATAAAATTCTTCTGCTGCATGTTAAATTCTGATGGTTGACTCAAAAACACTCATGTAATTATTTGAGCTACAAGTTAAATTATGTTTTCTGGAACACCATTTTTACTTGAAAGAATTAGGCAAAGTATAATAAACTTGGAGACTTAGCAGGCATTTTCTTAAAAATGAATAAAGTGAGTCTGCTATTTAAAGGAAGACAACTGGGCTGGCTTACATGTGTAATCGCAGCACTTGGGAGGCTGAGGCATGAGGATCATGAGTTTGAGGACAGCCTGGACTGCATAATGAGACCCTGCCTCAAGAAAATTTTTTTAAACTTTGGAATGAAAATTTAAATTAAATAAATTTTTATAAAAAGGAAAATTTTAAAAGAACAGAATTATCTGAAAAGGCTATCAAGATAATCCATGCCAGATTTTCTTTATTTTCTCATTAAAAAGTCATGCCACAATGAACTGTTTTTACTTACAACACTCTAACACCAAATATGTGGGTTTTTCCCACATCGGTAACCAGCTGTTCAACTCTTGAGGTGGGTGTCCTGCAATTCAGTTCAATTCTAACACTATTAAAGTTATTGCCAGACTCCTCAGATTTAAGGATCCAGTCCCACAGGATGGACCTCACTTCAGATCCCAGTCACAAGTATTGGATACCCAGATTACTGAAGTTTCACTTGGAGTTCCCACAGTCCCTTGGGTTTGATGTTTTTGGAATGCCTCACAAACTCAGGAAAGCACTTTGCTTACTGCTACTGGTATGTTATAAAAGATTCAACTTATCAATAGTCAAATGTAAGAGAGATGCACAGGCAGGGTAAGGTCGGGCAGCAGGGGCAAAGCTTCCATGTCCCCTCTTGGCACAGCACCCTCCCAAATCTCAGTGCTTTCACTTACCTGGAAGCTTTCCAAACTTGTCTGAGATTTTTAAAAATTAAGGTCTCATTGTGCAAGCATCCTGGTTCAATGATGCAATGGTACAATGATGGCTTAATCTTCAGTCTGTTTCTCCTTTCCAAAGATTAAAGTGGGAGACTGAAAGTTTCAACCCTATAATCTTGCCATGATCTCTCTGATGACCAGCTCCCATCCTGAAACCATCTACAACCTTCGGTCACTAGTTATGTCTTTATTATACAAAAGACACTCATTACTCTAGAGATTCTAAGGGTTTTAGTAGATCTGTACCAGGAACTGGGGACAAAGACCTAATATACATTCTCTTTTGTATTACAACAAATTGAATGTAGAAGCAGGTATGAGAACCTATCTATTGCCTATGAAACCAGGCACTAAAGAGACAAAAATACAAAATACTAAACTTCTCACTATTTTTTGAAATTATAGTTATTTTCTTAAACATATGCTATTTATATTAGCATGTATGTTATCACTTGTTATGTTAATATTTTTTAAGGTCTCATTTTAAATTTTTAATAAGGTAATATTAATAGATTAAAACCATGTAAACAAAAGCTCTTTGGGATCATTAGTACTTCTTAACGATGTAACTAGGTCCTGAGACCAAAACGTTGGAGAATCGCTGCACCCAGGGGGTGGGTTTCCTACTTTCAGGTAGATGCCTAAGGTGTTAACCTTATGGAGGTCACCATCGATATCACCAGAACACTGAGAATCCTATATATTTGATCTAAACTACTTGACTTGCTGTCCTGTGTTCCTTTTTTAAGCTGTAGAACCATTCTCTGGGTAACCCTTGTGTAGTCTTGTTCTGCACCTGGCCTCAGAGTGCTCCTGCCTTCAGACACTAGAGCTTGTTTTATAGCAGGGCTTTGGGCTTATTTCCAGGAGGTAGCCTGGGTGCTGGGAGAATTTTCTGGATCTAAGTTTCTTGATATCAAGGAGTAACTCAATAACGCAGATTTTTGAGGCTCTGTGCCTTTCTTCAGACGGACTCCTTGCCCTTGAGTATCCTTTATTTCTCTTATACTTATGCTTATCAAACTGAATGTGATAAGTGCTATTCTTGTTCATTAAAAAAGCCTCGGGGTAGGGGGCCACATAAGTCTCCCAGTTTTATCCTTGTTCTTAGCACATAAACTGGCACATTTTTAGGACTCAGAACCGCTTTTTTCAATTAAATAAATGAAGGACTGTGTGTGTATTAGAGGTTGAGAGAAACTTTTTTAGATAGAAATTTATAAGGAACTTTCTTCTACAAACATAAAAAACAAATTAATGAAAAATCTCAATAGTGAAGACCAGTGATTTTAAGGGAGTGCTGGTATCTAGTGAGTGGTGTTTTTGACATAGAAAACCCTAAGTACTCTTTTAGATAGAATGCTAATGACTGCCTGTACAAATGGCTGCTTTAAAAGCCCCCAGTAAAGGGATCTTTATTGTAAAATGCTTTTGGTAAATGAAGCCTTTGATGAAGGTGTGCCCTTTCCACAAATGACATAAGATGACATGCTATACGTGGGCTCATACCACATGAAAAACATTTGTAGGAAGAAGTATCAATGCATGAAAATTCTATTGTCTGTCCTTACACCTCTTTCATTAGGGTTTATTATAGTATCGGCTGCTTGTTCACAAGCATTTATGAAGCACAGCAGATGTGTTGCTGAGTTATGCAAAACTCTGAGGAGGCTCAGCATCTGTTTTTTAGGAGCCTGTTGGGTAGCTGGGCACAGGAGTCCTGGGCACTGGGAGGCTGACTCTGGCATAGAAGTGAGAACTATTAATGAGGGTAGTGTTCTATGGCAGGGTCTGAAGGCCCAAGTAATTTGAGATCTGGGAAAGGGAAGAAAGAATAATAGTGTGGGAAATGTTTTTGGAAGAATTGGATTTGGATACATCTTGAATGAGGTGGAAACTGTGGACTAGGGAAGATAAATGATGGAATTTGAAGAAAGTATGGTTGGGGAAAGAAAGAAAACTATAAAATTACTGAAATGGAATTGGCAAAACATTTATTTGGCTAGAACATGGGCAGAATGGTAGGAAATAGATAAAGAGATTGCAGAGGTGTGGGCTGTGGGGTGGTGTGGGTTGCATGGAGCTAAGATAGATTAGACAATCATAACTATGAACTGGAAAGTTTAGACTTGATAAGACAGGTAACCAGGAGACAAAGTGGAAAACTGCCATATGAAGAGTTCGGTTTGAGGGAGAATTTTTGGCATAAAGAGATGACAGAGAAAGCTTGGAATCCCTAGAGGTTAAAGACCAACTTAGAAGTTACAGCCATTTTAGGACAACCTAGTCCAAGAAAAATATGGAAGCCATGTACCTAATTGTAAATTTTCTTGCAATTGCATTGAAAAAGTAAAAATATTAATATAAATATGTATCATTACATCACAATTTTGTCCTGATACATAAAAATATGGCATTAAATATGTAACCCATATGCAAATTATTAATAAAGTATTTAAAGACTTTTCCTACTAAGTCTGAATTCCAGTGTGTCTTTACATTTGTGACATGTCTTAATTTGACTTTTAAATTTTCACTGGAAATAGTTGATCTGTGTTTAGATTTTATAATGTTTACAGGTGAAACAGCATATTCACATCCTTAAGTTGTTCTGAATATGTTTAAGTATTTCACAAGGACTGAATTAAATGTTATTAAATTTAAATTCATTAAAACTTAAAAATTAAGTTCCTCCATTTTACTGGGCATGTTTTAAGTGTTTGATATTCACATGTGTCCAGTGGCTATCATATTGAACAACTTACCCAATATGCTTGTCCGGAGGTGGTAGCTAGAAATAAGAGCATCGGTGAAAGAACTTTCCAACCGGAATTGTGCCTATCTTGATACTAAAGAGCAGAGGGAGTAAATTCATTTCTTTGTTCACAGAGAGAGAATAAAGATGGGCTCCTACTGTCTAAAAAGGTTACTTTATAGGTTCTGTGAGACAACAATATGGTTCTGCTCACTTTAAAAAAAATTCATTGGCCATAGTAAGTACTTACTGTTAGATAGTAATTGACCTGAGGAAACCACTTCAGTTTAACGTTTGGATTCTTTTCAGCTTTCTCAAAACAGTCAGATCATGTTTGCCTGAATCTACAATCCAGGTTTATCTTCTAGTAATTACCAACATCTAATTGCGGAAAGGAAACAGAAATGTATCTAATTTCAGAGTTTCTGCATATCTCCCAGACATCATTTAGAGAACTCTGAGCAGAGAGTCTGAAAAGCAGGCTAAACAGAGGTGGGATTCCCTCCCCAATTTCCCTTTTAGCCCTTTGTCCCTTCTTCTCTGTTTCTTCTTCCCTTGTGTTAACATTAATGTCCCGAACAAATCCAGAAAATTGCTCTGTGGCTATTTAAAGCTCTGTAACTTCAGATCTCATCCTCTTACTGTTACAGACAGCCTTGATCACTGCTGTGTGAGAGGACAGTGGTAAGATCAAGACCCTTCAGCAGGTCCCTCCAACTGGCTCTCAATGAGTACAGGGCGTGGGTGGGTGGCACCAGTCTACTGCCAGGCCATTGCAGTAGCTGTTGGGGCTCAGTTAAATGACTGTTGGCACTCTCTCTAACTGGTTTCCAAGCAAACTTCAGGGTAAATATTTAAACTTAGTTTGGGACTTTTTTTTAGTACAGTTTGGATTTCCAGAATAATTGAACAGATAGCACACAGAGTTCTACATACCCACCTCTCCGGCACCCTCATTCCCCGCACATAGTTTCCCCAATCAGCATCTTGCATTAATATGGTACGTTTGTTAAAATTAATGAACCAATAATAATATGTTATTATTTGATAAAGTCCATAGTTTATATTGGGGGTTACCCTTTGTTTTGTATAGTTCTTTGAGTTTTGACAGTTGCATACTGATGTTTCCTCCATTATAGTCTCATACCATCTTAAAATACCTTGTCCTTAACTTATTCATGAAATCCAAAGGACAAAAATATTTCATGATATGTGAAAATTATGTGAAATTTAAATGGCAGTGTCCATAAATTGAGTTTTATTGGGATGTAGTCACCTCCTTTGTTTATTCTTTGTCTGTGGCTGCTTTTACTCTACAAAAGAGTTGAGTATTGCCACTGGAACTTTCTGGCCTGTCAAACTGAAAATGTGTACTATCTCACCCTTTGCAGAAGAAGTTTGCTGATCCTTAGTCTAGACCATAACTTCTTGAAAATTCTAGTTGTCTCCTCTCAGAAACTTATGGAGGGGAATTAGACACAGTAGATTTCTACTGTAAGGTGACTGACTAAAAATATAGTATCCTCTCTAAACTATTAGCAGACTTTTTCCTGGGGTTGTGAAATCCTTTTTACCATTTTACAGATAAGTCTTTATCACTTAAGTCTTGATTTTTTTTAAGTGAATCTCTGATGAGATGTGGTTTATATCTTCATAAATAATCAAATGTTGGATTAAAGTATTCATTTAATTGTTTATATATAATTCTTCCCAAAACCATCCATTTAGTATTGACTTTTTGTTGTATGCAGTGCTGGGTAGCAGACAGGAAAAAGCAGCCCCAGTAATTAAGGAGGTAAAACATCAGTGTGGATATCAGACAGATAAAACAACTATTATAATGCATGTGATAAGTGCTATAATAAGGGTCATGAACAAGATAAAAGAATCATATACCCACCAATCTTTAATTTAACATATATTTAGTAGTTACCTATAAAATATCGGGCATTATGATAGATCTTGGGAATATGCTGGTGGGCAAGGCCAATCTTAAAGAGCTAAGTGTAGCCTACATTTATTATAAACATAAGATGGATTTGGGGGTCATCGGACGCAATTCTCCTGTCTGGTGAAAGAATCCTTCCTGCATTGCTCTTGGAGAGTACCACTTAAATTAATGTGCTCTATCTTCCATGATATGAAACTCATTAATTTAATGGTGGAAAATTATAAATATTTATTATTGTGTTTCATTTTGAGTGAACTATAGTAGTAATTATACATTTAAGGGCTGAAAGTGCCTGCTAGAAAGCCTCAACTAATTCTTATATATGCTCAAAAACATATTCACAGAAATATGAGCACTAGAAGGAAAGGGATTTTGTCTTTTGTTCATTAATCACTATTTTTACTTACAGAATGTATCTTAGAATAGAGTTTGGCTCATATATTAAGATTAATCCTTGTATTAAGGTAAATCTGAAATAAATACAAAAAATTGTTTTAGAGCTTTACAAAAATTTAAGAACTCCTCTTGTCCTATTATTTCTGTAGAGAGCCAGAAATAAGTTTATTATTCCTATTTAAAAAATAAACTGCATATGTATATGTATGTGTGAATGAGTGAATAACATTTGTCAGATACTGAGCACAGAGTATGTGTCACACTCTTTATAGAATTGATCTCATTTCTTTTTCACAATAAGTGGGGGTATTTGTTAATTTCCTCCCAATGTGTGGATCAATAGATGTTTAAATAACTTTCCAAGACCAACAGATTTGTTAAGTAGTAGAGGCTAGACTAAATGTTTTATTGTATCTTTTGTGGCCAGTTGCTATTCTTACCTATGTTAGTTACTTTTCTCTTGTTGTTGTTGAGGCCCAAAGTCAAACAAAGTCAACAGGGAAAGGTTTATTTCGGCTCACAGTTTGTAGAGGTTTCAGTCTCTAATTGGCTGGCTCCAAGGCAGGGTGGCCTGGTGGAGGGACATCGCAGAGGAGAACAGTTGATGGCACCCACAAGGTAGCAAAAGCAACAAGAGACCTTAACAGCTTCTTTCTGCCCCTTTTATCTTATCAAGATTACTTAGGGTGGGTAGCAATCACACCCTTAATCCTAGCACCCTTGAACCTAGCATTGCACCATGAATCAATTCCAGTGGCACACACTGTAGATCCAGCCACCTCTGAAAAATCCCCATGAAGCTTCCAGAGGACATCTAACACAAGCCATAACATTGCCTATACTCTGGAGACTATGAAGTGTATGGGCATTCCACAGGTTTGTCTTCTCTGGCACAGGAAGGTAACTGGAGAAGAGCAGGTGAAGGTACAGTGAAGAAATAGTCAAGCATAGATTGAACAATGTTTGTGGCACCATTGAGCCCAGGAACACTTCATGGAGACCATTTTACAACATGTCATATATATTAAGGGCAAAAACACCAGCTGTTACAGCTGTAACAGCCTGTGGAGACCAATTCTTTTTTTTTCCCCCTTGAATCCATCCTTCACCTCTCCCTTGCCCCTTTATATAGTGTAGAGAACTGCATAGCAGAATTCTTTGTCAATTGGCTTCTGGGTAGAGAGGCCAATAGGATGTATTAGCAGAGGAAAGACATAAACCAGGCCATTTTCTCCTCTGCTAATCTGCTTTGAGTAGCATTTTCAGTGGCTGTTTTCTCTGAGTCCCACTTTTGCAAGATTGTCTCTTCCTTTGTGGACCTAGGTCACTAGCAGCTTCCACTGTGGCTCTAGCTCCACATTTGACATCTGGTAATAACCACCTTTTCCTGTTGTCTAAGAGACCTAGAAATATACCAGTCTCCACTACTACTAATCATGAGGTGGCTTCACTACTTTGTTTTTGGCTCCTAAGCTCTTTCATCTTTTGTATGATCAACTCCTTGTATTAAATTCTCTGTTGAAAGATTTAAAATTGTTTCTGTTCCCTGTTGGATTTACTTGACTGATGCTCAGTTAAGCCCCCAAGTTTTAGGGGCTTACAATAATACAAACATTTTTTTAATGAGTTTAAAGTCCAGTGAATGCCCATTGGGAACCTTCTAGATGGTTCAGAGCCTGTGGCCATTCTCCCTTGTGACACTGCCATTCTCTGGGGCCCTGGAGCCTTCTCTTAGATACTGTGACAGCAGAGAGATGAATGTGAGAATCATATGTGGGAGGGTTTTATGGCCAGTCTTGGAAGTAATGCATAATCCTTCTGTCCATATTCTATTTACAAGAACTTCCAGAGATGCTGATGAATGTAGTCTTGTTATGGGTCCAGGAGGAGAAGGATAGGGTTACATGATTGGTTAGCCAGTCTTTGCTATATTGGAGTGCTGTGAAGATTATCTGAATATCTGATCCATTTGGCCTGTATGTGTATATATTTCTTTTCACTCCTTAGCACTTCCATTTGTCCTTCTCATCTTACCTTGTTCATACATAGCTCAATTGAAAGACCCTTACTGAAATGTAGTACAAAATGGTGCCTACTCTCTGAGAATAGGGATAAGATACATGTGAATATTTTCTGAACCAACCAATTGGATCAAAACATGCCTCCTGAGGTATGAGAAATGGATTCTTGGAAGTAGCCATGGGGAGATTAATGATACCTAGAATATCCTTTCATATACTCTATCAATGAAGGTAAAAATTGCTTTCTTATGTACTGGTGTCCTATGTGCTTTGCTACTCAAATGATGGATCTGTCGATCAGCAGCATCTGGAAGTTTATAGAAATGCAGAATGTCAGGCTTCAACCCAGCTTTACTGAATCAGAACCTACAATTTAACAAAATCCCCTGGTGATTTGCATTCACATTAAAGTTAGGGAAGCATTAGTGTAATTTATAAAGTTAAAGCTTTGCTTAGCTAGAAACTCAGGTTTTCTAGGTGGGTCTTCTGCTTGTGGAACATTCTGTGCTGCTTCTCGGATTAGGGAAATCCTGTTTGAACTTCCAGGATGTGAGCTCATCTTGCTTTACCTTGTAAACCAACTAAAAAATTGGACAACTGAATTGTGTTCTTGATACTTCTAACACAGAAAGACCAGAGAGAGAGAGAGGGAGGGAGGAAGAGAAGGAAGGAGGGAGGGGGAGGGAGAGAGAAGGGAAAGAGAGAGAGAATATAATGTTAAGTGAAGTAAATCAGACATATAAGCTTAAATATTTCATGGTTTATTTTATATGAGAAACCCAAAGTATAAGCAAATAAAAGCAAAATAAAAGATAGATAATAGGAAACAGGAAGATAGATCTTGTGCAAATGCAAAGGGCACCAAGAAATAGAGGGAGGAGGGAGGGTGCAGAGGGGAAGGATCTGTAAAAAGAATTAGGATGTGTTATGTACATGTACCAGCTCCCCACAATGAATGTTGTTATTATGAACTGGAAATACGTACTAGTTAAAAATTTTATAAAGAGGGAGGAAGGAAAGAAGGAAGGGAGGGAGAAGGAAAGGAGACCAAGTTCATCTAGACAAAGTGGGCTCCAGCCTAGATATTGCCGGGCTGTCCAGGGCTGGAACTCATTGGTAAGCTGCTCAGCTTTCAGAGAAACTCTTCCAGTAAGGCCAATTGGGTTCTAGGCTTTGTATATAAGGAGCTTAAAACTGCTTATCTCTTTCTGTCAGATTTGGTCTGTGGGTAATGGGCAAATTATTAACAATCTCTGATATAACCAAACTGAATGTATTTCTTTTTACCCTTTCTGCCTGTGTACAAATTCTTATTTATTCTTTTCCTTTTTTTTTTTTTTTTTTTTTTTTTTTTTTGGTACCAGGGATTGAACTCAGGACCTTGCGATTGTGAGGCAGGCACTGGAACCACTGAGCTAAATCCCTGGCCCTGCTCTTATTTACTGTTAAGTCCAGCTCAAATGCCAAATCTCCTGTGATTCCCTAAACCCAAAGTTCACCCCAGGTCTTTAGTACCCTTCTAGATCGACCCTCTGGGCCCTAAAACTCTGTAGCTCTTTCACTGCCTGCCTCCCCTGCATGTTCTATAATTAAAGTTGCCCTTGTAGCCTCTTCCCTCTTTGCAAGAGGAAGATATTGACCAGATCAGATTACCCTTAGGTGCTGTGGAGAGATCAAAAGAATGGTTCAGATAACTACACAAGTATTTTATCAGAGGCCTCTGAAGTCCTAAATGAAGTCCAAGGATTGCTACTTGTAGGAAAGCTTCTATTTAGGTAGAGAGTAGTGGGTTAAGACATTTTTGTGCTTCTGGGATCAGTGCTTTGTTGCCTGTGAAATTAATTTATAAAGACAGGATTCTTTCCTGGCCTGGGTCTCCTCCAAAAAACACAGGGCACGAATATATTTATCTTATGGCTGTGTGCATCAAAGGTGCGGAAAATCTCTAAAACCTGTATCTCATAACTTGGGGCAGGGAAGTGGAAGTAAGGTAATTGGAAACTCTGTGTGTGTGTGTGTGTGTGTGTGTGTGTGTGTGTGTGTGTGTGTTTATACAGTCTAGTCTAATCCATTTGGTATTCTAATCCATTTGCCTCATGGTAACTGCCTTAAAATCTAATAAAATTAGTTTTTCTGCATAATTCATTCACTCATTTCTTCATTCATTTTCAAATCACATAGATCATAACATGCTGCACATGCAGAGGTTAATAATACAGTCCCTACTCTACAATTGCTTATTGTCCTACTTGCTTCGACCTCACCAACTTATGAATTTATCCAATCTTTGGCTGTCCTTCCTCCATCCTACTCCTACCCTGGGAGGACTCCCTTTTTAAATTAATAGGTTTTATTATTATTATTGTGCTGGGAATGGAACTGAGGGCCTTGAGAGTGTTAGCCAAGTGCTGTACTACTAGGATGTAGGTCCAGCACCGAGACTTTATTCGTTTTTGAATAGTTTTCATTTCTCAGAAAAATTGAGCAGAAAGTACACAGAGTTCTTGTGTACTCTGTCATTCCATCTAATTTTTCCTGTTTTTTACATCTTGCATTAGTATGGTATATTTGTTACATAGGATGAGTCCATATTAATTCATTATTATTAAAGTCTATAATTTTCATTAAGGTTATTTGTGTTGTACGTTCTATGGGTTAATAAACTCATAATATATCTGCTATTAGAGTAGCACATAGCGTGTTTCAGTACCCTAAAGTCCTATGTTCACACACTTTGTTGTTCTCAGGCTTTGTCCCCACATCTCCGAGGTCCATGAAATAATAAAGTTAAGTATTACACTTGGGTTCAAATTAAGCATATATTTAGGTCACCTTGCTCCACCCCAGAATCTTGGGCAACTTACCATCCAGACACCTCTAAATCTTCACCAAACTTGACAAAAAATTTTAAAAATCCATCCTGGCTATCGTGTCAAAAGCAGAAAAATTCTAAAGAATCCAGCCCACCAATACAAGCTAATTCCCTGTTAAGCTGCCTCAGGGAATTTCCCAAGAAATTCTGGGATTTTAGAAATGGCTTTTCTTTAATCCTTGTGACTCATTCCTCCTGAGCCTGCCCGAGTCCTTTAATGGAGCATTTTGTGAATAATAATTTTAGTGATGCTACAATGTGTCTAATGAAGTGATAATTTATGGATGCACAGGGTATATGAAGCAATCATGGGGGCCAGTTTAGTGAGTGCTGAAGAGAAGCCAAGACATCAACCTGATTTATAAACTACCCATTTTCAGGCGCCCATTGGTAGCTTCACAGTGGATGCTAGATCTTTGGTTGAGAATGATCTTAACATATGTATGCTATCCTTACAATGGTTGTGTGAAGCCAGCAGTCATTCCACTTTGAGAGGTTGTATCTGACTTTGCTGACAGCAGGTTCTATGGGAGTTCTGAGTTGTGAAATCCTTCCTTGAATGGGCATTGGTCTTCAGAAACCAATGATAAAGTGTGATTCCTCCTGGTCTGCAAGGCTACCCCAAGTGACAGTCACAGAGGGCAGGACTATCTTTGGTTCTCTTCCAAGAGCTCCTTAGATGGTGCTCATTCCCCATTCTGCATTCCAGGGAGCTACTATGGGATGCCTCTGGGTGCCTTTCTTACATGCTACCTGGCAGCAGGTACCCCCCATCATAGAGCTTAACAAATTTATTCCAACTATCTCCTTACTTGTCCATGGGCCCTAGTGGATTGTAGGTCCTTCTATCCTCACTGAGATATTGTCAGCCTCTACAACAGTGCTCGAGGAAGTGTACATGTTAGGTAAATGGATGAATGAGTTGAATGATTGTGATGACTCTTTATTCCCACCAGTGACACCTATTATAAAATAGAAGCCTCCATACTATTTTCACTTCTTCCCTCTTCAGCATGTGCTCATTCTATTTGGTCATGAAGGCTTACCAATTTAATCCTAAAATGTACGTTGAATCCTCTTTATTTCTTTGTCTATACCTAGGTTGAGACTCTGAGCATCTGTTATAAATTTATTTTTAAATTTTTATTAATGCACATTGGTTATATAGACTAGTAGATTTCATTATGTCATATTTGTAGATGCATGAAACATATGTTGCTCATTTCCTACCCCTATTATGGCCTGAAACCACAAGTTAAAGGGGGAAAGGGTTATTTTAGCTCATAGTTTATAGAGATTTCAGTACATATTCAGCTAGTTCCAAGGCAGGGCATCATGGCAGAGAGGCATGGCAGAGAAGAAACAGTCTATTGCATGGAAGGCAGGAAGCAGTGTACCTTTCTTCTTTTCCTTTTTATTCTATCCAGGCTACAAGTCTATTGGTTGGTGCCACCCACACCCACAGTGAGTCTTCCTGCTTCAGTAAATCCATCATCTACAATCTATGCTAAACTAATCAGTGAACTAATCCAGTGTCACACACTCATGATCCAGTATCACACACCGAAAATCCAATCACCTCCCAAAAATCCCACCTATGAGTGGATGAGGCTTTGTGTGTGTGTGTGTGTGTGTGTGTGTGTGTGTGTATCTAGATATAAACTATAACACTGCCCAAATGTTTTCTACAGCAGTGGTACCAGCAATGCATTAAGCTCAAATGTTCTAGTTTTTCCATGTCCTCACCAACTCTTGTTATTTTCCTTTTTGTTTTTTCATAGTATTAGCAATCTTAATGGGTGTGAAGTATTATATCATCATGGTTTTGATTTGAACTTCTCCAACTATTAGTGATATTCAAACATATTTTCATGGACATATTAGACATGTGTATATATATTCTTTGGAGAATTGCCTATTTTGGTCCATTGGGACTTTATATTATTAGATTTCCTACTTCATTTTCAGAGAATTGTAATTGTTAGAAAATTTCTATTTAACAAAGCTTTTATAAATAGGGAGGGAAGCAGACTTGGGGGAAATGGGATAAAATTAATTAAAAATAAGGAAAGTTTCTATTTATAGTCATGTTCCTTTACCCATGGGGGATACTTTCTAAGGCCCCTAAAGAATGCCTGAACCCAAGAATAGTACTGAACTCTGTATATCCAATGATACCTTGCTTGTCACGCTCAATTCATTCCAAATTTGTGTTTAAACACTCAAAATTTTGAGAACTGAACGTATTTTTCCCATAAGAAATAATGAAAAACCAACCAAATAATTGGTTCTGAGGCCCCAAAATTACACTTAATAAATTCATTTTTCCAAGACTTTAACACATTTTGCAATGGTTCTCAGTTTTACTCTTAGTTTACTGCTGGTATTACTAACATTTTTTGGAGTCATGCTCATGATATTTTATGCAAATAAATCACAAAAAAGAGCACAATGATGAATGCTTTAATGCACCAATGCAAGCACTGTATGTTGTCAGGGTGAGAGTAGCACTTAGACTGAAGAGCCACCCCTTTGTGTCCAAGATGTGATGTGACGTGTGACTCACTCTCACCCCATACAAGTTTTTTCAACTCAAATTTTTGCTTCGACTATTGAGCAGAGCTATGAACACTGAGCATATTTTTTTTTAACTTTGCTGTTGAGTAGTGGAAAGTTTGAGCTTAGAGCTATTTGACAACTGAAGTATAACTGTACTATGTAAAGCTTAAGTTATTGTCTTAGAAACTTTTTTGTTGCTGAGAAACAATATCTGACACCCACAATTTAAATGTAGAGAGGTTTATTTTGGCTCAGGTTTTCAGTCCATAGCTGGCTTCAAGGCAGGAAGTACATGGAGAAACTGCTTCGGCAGGAGAAAGCTGCTCACATCATGGTGGCCAGGAAGCAGAGTATGAAGGGAAGGACGGGAAGGGAGATTTACCTTTTCAGGATACGTTCCCAATTACCCATTTCTTTTGACAAAACCCCACTTCCTAACAGTAAGTTAGCTATAGCAACCTCATACTCAATCACCTCCAAAGGGTCTGCTTATGAGAGCATGTGGCCTTTGGGGAACATTCTCAATCTAAGTCATAAGAATTTTTTTTTGCTAGTATATAATGTTTACATTCCTTGTGTGGAGTTGGTTCATATACGTAACATCTTAATTGCTTTTTAAATCCCCTTTCCCTCCCATCCATCTCTTTGTCTAGTTGATCTATTTGTGATAATGGGATACCCATTATAATTATAGGTCCCCCGCTATAATTGCATTGATGTTTATATGATCTTTGATATCCAATAGTACTTGTTTTATGAAGTTGGGTGAACCATTATTCAGTGCATAAATATTAATAATTGTTATCTCTTGGTGCTAGATTTTCCCCTTAACCCATATGAAGTTACTTTCTTTGCCTCTTTTGTTCAGTTTTAGCCTGAAGTTCACTTTGTCTGAATATAGGACAGCTACACCTGTTTTTCTTTTGAGGTGCCTGTTATATGTAATATTGTTTTCCATTCTCTGATTTTTTTAGTCTCTAAGTTTCTTTTTGGGTGAAATGTGTTTTGTGTGTACTGTGTACAGTTGGACTTTGTTTCTTGATCCATTCTTCCAGTCTGTGTCTTTTGTTTATTTATTTATTTATTTTTTATTTTTTGAATTTTTCTTTTTTTTTCCCCATTAACTTTATTGGTACATTTTAGGTATAAAATACAGTTACATACATCATTGGGATCTTGTTCCATTACATGAGTCTCTTGGTTCTTATTTTTTTACCCCTTCCCTTGCCCTCCCTTCCCTATTTGCAAAGACCTTGTTTCCATTTTTTTCCTCTTCTCATATTTTCTCCTTTCCCTTTTTTCCTTTCCCCTACCCCTCCCAATTCCCCTGCTCTTTTAGACATTTTCCTCCTGTTATACAATATCAGTTGTACATTTTTTAAATTACGATATTAAGATCTAGGAGACATTACCACAGATTTTACAGAATTTAAAAGGATATAGAAAGCATATTACAAAAATCTTTTTTGAAATAAATTTGACAACTTCTAAGAAGTACCTTGGAAGACAAATTAATGAAACTAACTCTGGGGGAAATATAAAATTTGAATAGCACCTATTAAAGAAAGTATATTCCTAGCTTGAAAACCTACCTATATGACAACAGCAGGCTCATAAACATTTTAACTGATAAATTATATCAAACAATTAAAGCAGAAAAAAGAAGGAACACTTCTCCCCTCATTTTAGGAACTCAATATTGTAGTAATCCTAAAACTGGATAAAGATAATAGAAGAAAAAAGTGTGAACATAGATAGAAATTTGTTTAACAAAACAATTAGAAGTCAGATCTGGCAGTATGTAGAAAGTGGTTTTGTTATAGGGATGGCAGTGTTGGTTTAGCATTGGAAGATCCACCACCATAAGTCATCATTTTAACAGAGGAAAGGAAAAAGCCATAGGATCCTGTCACTAGTTGGAGAAAAAGTATTGGACTAAATTCTACAGCTGTTCATGGTCAAAGCTATCAGACTAGAAGTAGAACAGAAACTTCTCAACAGATTAAAGACATGTACTCCATACTTCCAGTGAGAATGCCTTATGTGAATGGAAAAGATACTATGCTTTCTCCTTAAGGTGGGGAACAAGGGCAGATATGCCTACTCTTCATCTGTCCATTAAACTTTGAAACATAGGCCTAAACCAAAATAGTCTGGCAATAAAATGACACAATTAGGATAGGATTGGCAAGGTAGAAGCAAAATCTTTATATGTAGATGAAATGATCATCTACAGAGAAAATACTAAGAAATCTCTAGGAGCCCCTAGAACTTGTATTTGAATTTAGCAGGATTAGAAAACACAAGGTATATATGAAAATTCAGGTCTGTGTATACTTGCTATAAATGAAGAATTGGATATTGAAATTTAAAAGTTATGTAGGAGTACAAAGGACCTAGAAAAGTTAAAAAACAAAGCAAAACAAAACAAAAAAACACTGTTGGAAGACGTTTAGTACCTAATTTTAAGACTTCTTCTAAAGCTACAGTAATCAAGGCAGTGTTGGTGTAAGGAAAGACATACAGATCATTTGACTAAAACAGAGAATCTAGAAATAGAACCACATATATATGGTCCAGTGAGTTTTGAAAGATTATTTAACATTAGCATTTTATAGAATATAAACTCGATTCAAGAGCCGAGGAAGAGATAGTGTTTTCAGCAAATGACACTAGAACACCTGGTATCCGTATATAAAAAATTAACCTCAACCCTTTATTTCCATGCATGCAAATAACTTGAAGGGATCTATGAACCTAAATAAGAAAACCTAAAAGTATAAAACTTTAAGAAGAAATTATAAGGGAAAATATTTATGAATTCAGGGTAGGCAAGAACTACCTAGGATACAAAAAACATGATGTATAAAAGAAAAAATTGATAAATGCAATTCCATCAAAATTCAGAACTTTAAATGACATCATTAAAATGAAAAGTGTCCTTAAACAGACCATATTTACAATGCATATAACCTAGGACCAGAATATATAAAGAATTCTTAGAGCTCAATAATAGACAACCCAATTTAAATATAGACATAAGAAGATGATAGCCATTATAGCACAAGGAATGGTGTGCAACTCTAGAATCAGAAAAATATTGATCTGTACAATATTAAGATTGAATTATACACTCATTAGGGAGATGAAGTTAAAAGTTTTAAAAGCCTTGTCATGATTTTTTCTTTTTGTTGGATTCTCCCCCTTTGCGTTTAATTTGTCATGCCCAATGGATTCATTCTGCTGGGTTTCCTGGGGTTGTGATCCTCATTGTCTTTTCCTAGGGTATTGTCTAAAATGTTTTGGAGTGCCGGTTTGGTATTCATGAAGTTCCTGAGGTGCTCTTTATCATGAAAGTATCTTATTTCTCCATTCATTTTGAAAGATAGTTTTGCAGGGTACATCAATCTGGGTTGGAGGCTCTTTTCCTTTAGGGCTTGAAATACATCACTCCAAGCTCTTCTTGCCTTGAGGGTTTGCATTGAAAAGTCTGCTGTGATTCTGCTGGAGTTTCCTTTGTATGTGATTTGTTTCTTTTCTCTCACTGCTTATAGAATTTTGTTCTTCTGTTGGATTTGTGGAATCCTAACTATTATATGCCTATGTGTAGATTTTTTTTGATCAAGGCTAGCTGGAGTCCTATATGCCTCACTTATCTGTATGTCAAGTTCTTTTCCCCTCCTTGGGAAGTTTTCTGCCATCACTTGGGTTAACAGTTTTTTTTATGTCATCTGCACTCTCTCCTCTTTCTTCATTGACTCCAATCAGTCTTATGTTATTCTTCTTTGCATTGTCTAGCAGCTGCTGGATTGATTTCTTGTGTTCCCTTACAATTTTAAAGCAATTTTTCTTTTCCTAGTCACTAATTGCAATCTTATCTTCTATATGTGAAATTCTATCCTCACATTGGTTTATTCTGCTGCGCAGACTTTCGATGAAGTTTTTAATCTCTTGGAAATCTGTTTGTATGTGTTTTATGGATTCCATTTGTTTCCTATGTTGGGATTCCATCATGTTCCTCAGCTCCTCTATTTTTTTATCTGTGTCCTCTCTAGATTTATTAATCATGTCTTGCACCATGAGCAAAATCTTTGTTGTTGTCTGAGTAATTATTTCTGATTTCATTTTCCCCAGATCCTCTTTTGTTGCCAGTTCAGAGAGTCCAGGTGGTTGAGTGTCAGATTGTTCCATCTGGTTTCCCTTTGGGGTTGCTGTAGGTGATCTGGAAGTCTGTTTTTGAGGCTTGTTTATGTGTCTTCTCATTTCCACAGAGGGGCGGTGCTTCTGGCATCCATGTGGCTCACCTTCTCAGCCCTAGGAGCTTGGGATGGCAGCAGGGGAGCTTCCTTCCGGGTTCTGGGACTGGCTCAGCTTCTTTGCCCTAGGAGCTTGGGATGGTGATGGGGGAGCTTCCTTCCAGGTGCTGGGACCGGCTCACCTTCTCTGCCCTAGGAGCCTGGGATGGAGGCAGGGGAGCTTCCTTCCATGTGCTGGGACCAGCTGAGCTTCTCTGCTCTAGGAGTTGTTTGTAGAGGTTTCAGTCCATAGTCGGCTGGCTCCAAGGCAGGGTGGCAGAGGAGAGAGGCCTGACGGGAGAAAGAGTTCACAGTGGCACAGTAGGTAGGAAACCCAGTCTGTGTCTTTTGAATGGGGAATTGAGTCCATTCACATTTAAAGTTATTCCTGGTAGGTATTCACTTATTCCTGTCATTGCCTTATTTTCCTATTGTTGATTCCATATCTTTCCTTTCTGTTTAACTGTTCATTGTAACTGCTGTATTCCTTCTATTAGATTTTTTTGTCATTGTTAGCTTCATTGTCTTCTTCTAGGATATCCTTGAGAATTTTTTTGGAGTGCTGGTTTGGTGGTCATAAATTTTTTTAAGTGCTCCTTATCATGGAAATGTCTTATTTCTCTACTAATTTTGAAAGACAGTTTTGCAAGATATATCAGTCTGGGTTGGAAGTTGCTTTCTTTTAGGGCTTGAAGCTCTACTGGCCTTTAAGGTTTGTGTTGAGAAGTTTCCTGTAATTCTAAGAGGTTTTCCTTTATAAGTGATTTGTTGCTTTTCTCTAACAGCTATTAAGATTCTGTTCTTGTATTGATCTCCTGAGATTTTTGACTATTATGTTTCATGGAGAAGTTTTTTTCTGATTATGGATATTTGAGGTTCTATATGCCTCACTTTTTTGTATATTAAATTCTTTACCCTTATTTGAAAAGTTTTCTGCTATTTTTCAGCAAACAGGGTTTTTTTTATGCCCTCTGTGCTATCTTTTGATTTTTCACTAATTATAATTAATCTTAGATTAGCCTTGACTTCATCTAGGAGTTATTGGATACATTTTTTATCTTCTCTTTTTAAAGTTTATCTCATTAATCAGTCATCAAGTACAGCCCTGTCTTCTAGTTTTTAAAATGTCCTCACATTGGTCACTTCTGCTGCACATATGTTTGACAGAATTTTTAATTCCCTGAATTTCTATTTGGAGCCTTTTGATGGACTCAGTTTCTTTTCTGTGCAGGTCATTTGTGTTTTGCATAATTTTGTTTAGCTCTGCTAGTTTTTTATCAGTGTCTTCTGCAGATTCATGTATCATTCTGTTTATTTGGCCGAATATCTTATTACTTATATCTTCTGTGAGCATGCCAAATGCCTTATTAATCTGTTTTGTTTTCTCCCCGATATCATTTCCAGTAATTCAGGTATGTTGCTTTGGTTTCTTCTCCTTTGATGCTCTATGCATCATCTTTGGAGGAGCTGGGAGTTTTTGAAGGAATTTTATTAGCCTGTCTTCTCATGTTCCTGTTTTTTTTTGTTGTTTGTTTGCTATTTTGTGTTGAGGATTGTGGATTGATTGTGGTAGAATCTTTTTTTTGTCTTTAGTTAATGTCTTCTTTTCAGTGGTGTCCTCTGGCCATGGCCAACTATTGGCCTTTGCCTCTGTGCTGGGATCCAACCACATTCATTTACTTGGGTTGGAAAGTTGCAGCATATTTGGCTCAGTACCCAGTTTTCCAGGAATGGACCACAATATTATTATTATTATTTTCACAGTATTATTAATGACCCCAAGGCAATCCAGATATTAGCATCCCAAGAATAACAATTAATATTGACAGCTATGTCACCTTAACTATAGTAATAAAATCAGCATCAATTATAGTGTCAAATACAAACTGAGTATTGACCAGCTGACTTAGTTACTTTTCTTGTTGCTGAGACAAAAATACCTGACATCCCAAGTTAAAGGAAGAAAAATTCATTTCAGCTCACAATTTGTAGAGGTTTCAGTCCATAGTTGGCTGGCTCCAAGGCAGGGTGGCATGGCAGAGGGGCATTGCAGAGGAGAACAGTTCATATCAAGGCAGCAAGCAACAAAGTAGTAAAGCAGCAAGCAGTAAGTGACAGCAACCCTCTTTCTGTCCCTTATATTCTATCTAGGCTACACACCCTTAGGGTGGGTACACGTACATGAAGGGTGGGCCTTCTATTATCTACACCCAGAACAATGCCAAGCCAATCAGTGGGCTATTTATTAACCACACACCCTTAATCCCGGCATCATACACTCTGGATCCAGCCACCTCTGAAAAGCCCCACTTACGACCACATGAAGCTTTGGGGGGACATCT
Organism: Heterocephalus glaber; assembly: GCF_053883595.1. Lineage (NCBI taxonomy): Eukaryota > Metazoa > Chordata > Mammalia > Rodentia > Bathyergidae > Heterocephalus > Heterocephalus glaber. Next base: position 10,457,527 of record NW_028258294.1, read on the forward strand.
AGATACAAGCCATAACATAAACCCTAAGGCCTAACCATGCACTACCCTTAATCATAAAAGAGATCTATAATTATAGTATGAACACTAAGACAAACCAAACATTGACCTCCTGTTGACCTGTAGTAAGTATTTAATAAATGGAAGAAATTTACCTGTACTAACAATAGGACAGTGTTCAACAGCAATAGTGTAAATTTAACCTGTTATCTAGAGATTCATAAAGCTTAATAGTTACAGAAATAAAGATACAGGGTGGAGAACCAGCAAAATTTGAGAAATTAATCAATGTGATATGAGGAGGAGAGAAAAGTGAGATAGGGGTCCTATTGAAGAGTAAAAAGAACAGTCATAGGAAAGAACAATAAAAAGAAAAAAGACAGAGCAAAAACAGAATAAAAGAAAGAAGGGTGAAAAGAGAAAGAGAGAGAAAAGAAACTAAAAGAGGGGGAAAACCAAGAAAAACTCTCCAATCCCCCCCAAAAAAAAACCTGATAAAGGCAAGATAAAAATCATAAAAAATAGGCTGGGGATTTAGCTCAGTGATGCCACACCTGCCTCGTAAGTGCAAGGTCCTGAGTTTGATCCCCAGTACTGAAAAAAATAAAATAAAATAAAAAATAGAAAAAAATTTTAAAAGATTGAGTAAAAAAATTCCCATGTTTTTGAGTGAGTGGTTCCTTCCTTAGGATCTAGCCAGTCACTATTTCTATGCCTAACTTTAGGGCTAATGGTATTTTTAGGTGCCCTCCCTGCACTAGAGGCCCCTCTGTCCATTCCTCCCCAGACTATGGTTATTGTCCAAGCCAAGGAGTGTTCTTGTTCCCATTTGTAGATGGGGAACATGATCAGCCCTCTGTTCTCTTCCATATGTAGGTCACAGAGCGGGGTTCCAGTGGACTGTTGGACTTAATGTCTACAGTTGTAGTGTCTGGTCGCACTCTTCTCTCTCTGGGGATTGTCCTCTTCCAGGATTGGGTCAGTTGGTTAGTCCTTGTCTATGTTCCCTGTGTCACAGGGAAGCAGAATGTAGAGCTGCCTTGGAATTGGTGAATGGTTGCCCCCTTGTGTCCCAGGTGCTGCTCATCTTGCATGTGCCTACTTGCCTATAGGAGATGTTGCTCTTTGAGTGCAGGTCTGCCTGCTTCTGTGGGGGAAAGGTGCCATTCTCTGGTTCAGGCCTGTCTGCTCATATAGGGAAGGAGCACTGTCCTAAATCATAACAGTTTTCAAGTAGGCACAATAGGGAATTAACAGCAATAACTAATAATAAATAGAATAATTATCAAAATATGCTATAATAAAAATTATGTAAACATTGTCTCTCTCTCAAAATATTTTATTGTGCTGATGTGAGATGATGCAATCCCCATGTGGTGAGATGAAGTAAGATGAATGATGTAAGCAATATAACTTCTAGTGATCTTACTTGAACACAAGCACTGTGATACCATGGCTGTCTTATCTGGTAACTGAGACAGCTACTGACTAACAAGAGGGTAGCCTATGCAGTATGGATAGCCTGGATAAAGGGGTGATTCATGTCTTAGACTGAATAGGGATGGTGTGATATTTCATTACGCTACTGAGAACAGTATACAATTTAAAACTTCTAAGTAGTTTATGGAATTTTGTTTTGTTTTTGAGAGTGTTTCTTGCTATGTAGTTCAGGCCAGCCTTGAACTCATTATGTAGCCCATGCTGGAATTGAACTTGCAATTCTTCTGCCTCAGCCTACTGATCACTGGGATTACAAGCATTTGCCATCTGGGGTTTTTATTTAATATTTCAGATCACAATTGACTGAAGATAACTGAAACTGCAGATGGGGAGCTTGTATTTTGAACAAAAATCTGCAGCAGCTCCTATCTATTCTGGAGGTAGTCAGAATGAAAAATAATAGACTAGAATTTTCTGTGTTTAGATGAAAATAAGCATTCTTTATGAAATACAAATCTGCTATTATAGAGATAGTGGTGGGGTTCTGTAGGACGCTACATTGAGATTGTAGCTAATTGTGGATGATTTGGAAATTAGCTCAGTCTCCTGGACCAGATCAGGCCTTCAGCATCACAGACAGGATTAAATCACTGGCCTCAGAGCCTCTTCTCACCTTCCTCCACTTCACGGAAGTCAGCTTCAAGCAGTGCAAAGAAGCTTCTCGATGCTCTGTCTCTGATTTTTATATAATCTTATATTCTTAGTGCTGGAATGAATCTCAACAGTTATTTTGTACATTTTATTTATAGATATGAAACAGAAGCTCAGGTTACCAAATTAGCACTAAGTCCTGGATGTTTGGCTCTAAATCAGTTTCAGATGATTTAGTGAGGAAGAATATCACATACTAGAGGAAGAATTTTTAATAGTTTTATTGAGATGTAATTCACATGCCATATAACTTATTCATCTGAAATGTACTATTTAATGATTTTTGGCTTTTTACAGTATTAACTTTAAAAAATTTTGGTACATATGTGTAGCAAAATTTGCTGATTTATCCATTTTAAAAGTACAATTCAGTGACATTAATTACATTTACAATGTGGTACAACACTATCTGTGTTCAAAACTTGTTCATCATCTTGAGCAAAACTCAAATCATTAAACAGTAACTCCTCATCCCCTAACTGTAAGCCCTGGTGTCCTCAGATCTAACTGCTGTGAATTTGCCAAATACAGTATTTCTATAAGTGGAATCATACAGTATTTCTCCTTTTGTGTCTGGCATATCCACCTAGCATAGTATTGTAAGATTTATTCATTTTGCAATAAATTCAATAAAATTCATTTCTTTTCATGGCTGAATAATATTCCGTCACATAAAAGATGTTTTGTTTATCCATTCATTTGTTTATGGTTACTTGCTTCCATTTTCTTTGTTTATATATTTAGGAGTGGAAACTAACAACCTTTTATCAAAATATTTTTTAAAAATTTTATTGTATTGGTACATTTTAGGTATACAATATAATGACATTCATCATTGGAAATTTGCACCTCTCTTGGTTCTTATCTTTTCCTCCTTCCCTGCCCTCCCTTCAACCCCTGAACCCCTCCCTATTTACAAAGACTTTGTTTCCATTTTTTCATTTTCTCATATTAATTCCATTCCCTTCTTTCCTTTCCCCTACCCCTCCTACTTCGCCTTCCCCTTTGCCCCTTTTCTTCCTATTTCACATTATCTATTATACCTTTGAGTTCTTATTTACACTTTCAGTTTCTCACAGCAGAGAAACTATTTGGTATTTACACATGTGTGTCCTATTTATTTCACATAAGAGTATTGCCTCAATGTGCATAAATTTAGCTATAAATGTCTCTAATTTCTCATTTTTTATGGCTGACTAGTGCTCCCTTTTATTTTTTAAAACCACATTTTCTTTATCCAGTCTCCAATTGATGGGTATTTGGGCTGTTTCCAAGTTTTAGCTATTGCAAACTGTGCTGCTATGAACATGGGTGCACGTATATCACGGTGATATGATTCTTTTAAATCTTTGGAGAAGATCCCCAGCAGTGGAATAGGGTGTCAAATGGGACTTCCAGTCCTAGTTCTTTGAGGTATCTCCGTGCTGATTTTGATGGTGGTTGCACCAGTCTACACTCCCACCGCAGTGGAGCAGGGTTCCTCTTTCCCCACAGCCCTGCCAGCATTTGTTATTGGTTGATTTCTTGATAGCAGCCATTCTTTCTGGGGTGAGGTGGAATCTCAGTGTTGTTTTCATTAGCATCTCTTGAATGACCAGTGATGTTGAACATTTTTTCATATGTTTATTTGCTATTTCTACTCCTTTGTCTGAGAAATGTCTGTTCATTTCAGATGCCCATTTTTTGATTGGGTCTTTAAATTTGGGAGGTCTAATTTTTTTAAGTTCTTTATATATTCTAGATAGTAGACCTTTGTCTGAGGGACAGCTGGTGAAAATTTTTTCCCACATTGTGAGTTGCCTCTTCACACTGTTGGTGGTTTCTCTTGCCATGCACAAGCATTTTTGTAAGAAGAGATCCCACTTGCTGATTGTTTGTGCTAGTTCACAGGCAACTGAAGTTTTATTCATAAAATCTTTTCCTACACCAGTGTCTTCAAAAGTTCTTCCTAAACACTCTTCCAGCCAGTTTAGTGTTTCTGTTTTAATATTTAGATCTTTAATCCATTTTGATTTTAGTTTAGTGCATGGTGAGAGAAATAGGTCTAGTTTTAGTCTTTGGCAAGTTGAAACCCAATTTTTCCAGTGCCATATATTAAAGAGGCTATCTTTCCTCCAGTGAGGGTTTTTGGTTCCTTTATTGAAGATAAGATGGCTGAGTGTGTCTGGAATTGTTTCTGCATCTTCTAATCTGTTCCACTGGTCTTCAGGTCTATTTCTTTGCCAGTCCCATGCTGTTTTTATCACAGTTGCTTTGTAGTATAGTTTCAAGTTGGGGATTGTGATACCCCCTGCCATGCCTCTGTTGCCTAGAATTGCTTTTGCTATTCTGGGTCTCTTCTTGTTCCAAATGAATTTTTGGATTGTTTTCTCAAGGTCCATGAAGTATGGTGCTGGGATCTCAATTGGGATTGCATTGAATCTATATAGCAGTTTTGGCAGTATGGTCATTTTCACTATGTTGATTCTTCCTACCCAGGATCAAGGGATGTCTTTCCATTTTCTGATATCATCTTCAATCTCTCTTTTCAGAGTGCTCTAGTTTTTAGATAAGAGGTCTTTGATTTATTTTGTTAGGTTGATTCCTAGGTATTTCAGTTTTTTGGATGCTACTGTAAAAGGAATTGTTTGCCCTATTTCTCTCAGTGGTCTGTTGTTCATGTAGAGGAAAGCTATTGATTTTTTTTTTTTTTGGTCCTGGGGATCTCACTCGGGTCCTTGCGCTTGCACAGCAGGCAGCGAAACCACTGAGCTAAATCCCTGGCCCAAAGCTATTGATTTTTGTGTGTTGACCTTGTATCCAGCTACTTTGCTGAATTTGGTTGTTAAGTCTAGAAGACTTTTGGTGGAGTTCTTGGGGTCTTCTATATAGAGTATTACGTCATCTGCAAATAATGACAATTTGACTTCATTTCCTATCTTTATTCTTTTGATTTCTTTCTTTTGTCTAATTGCCATGGCTAATATTTCCAAAACTATATTGAACAGGAGTGGTGATAGTGGACATCCTTGTCTTGTTCCTGATTTTAGTGTGAAGGATTTTAGTTTTTGACCATTTAGTATGATATTGACTGTTGGCTTTTCATAGTTGACTTTTATCAGATTGAGGTAGAGACCATCTGTTCCAATTTTTTGTAGGGTTTTTATCATAAATGGATGTTGGATTTTGTCAAATGCTTTTTCTATATCTATTAAGTTGATCATATGGTTTTTGTCTTTGGTTCTATTGATATAGTGTATTACATTGATTGATTTGTGTATGTTGAACCATCCCTGCATCCCTGGGATAAATCCCACTTGGTCAGGGTGTATAATCTTCTTGATGATCTCCTGCATTCTAGTTGCCAGTATCTTCTTAAGGATTTTTGCATCTATGTTCATTAGTGATATCAGCCTATAGTTCTCTTTTTCAGTTGGGTCTTCCTCTGCTTTGGGGATCAAGGTGATACTTGCTTCCAGGAATGAATTTGGGAATATTGCTTCCCTTTCAATTTCATTGAAGAATTTAAATGGTAGCAACAGTAGTTCCTCTCTAAATGTCTTGTAGAATTCAGCAGTGAAGCCATCAGGACCCAGGCTTTTCTTAGTTGGTAAGTTTTTAATTACATTTTCAATTTCATTGATTGATATTGGTTCGTTTAGAATTTTTAGGTCTTCTTCATTCAACTTTGGTAATTCATATGTATCTAGGAATATGTCCATTTCTTCTGTTTTCCATCTTATTGGCATTATCAAAATATTTTTATATTAGCACTTTTTTCAGACATACAAAAAAGTGTAGAAAATGACAGAAATCAACCCTCTATTATGAAAAAATATGTTTTAATACAGCTCCATTCTTATTTTATGTATTTTTAGAAAGAAAATTTTAAAGAACTAGTTAAAGCCCAATCCCTCATTCATTTGTGTTCTTAATCATTGTCTTAAAAAGTCTTTGCATATTTTCTCTATGTTGTTTTGAGTTTTATTATATGTGTCTATATATAGGGCTGGGGATTTAGCTTAGTGGTTCCATCACCTGCCCCACAAGCACAAAGTCCCGAGTTCCATCCCTGCTACCAAAAAAAAAATGTGTCCATGTATATATTATGTACATATGTACTTATATATACAAAACAATAAACATTAGACTTTTGAGAATTTAAAATGTGCATAAATAGCATAATGCAATGTTCATTTACTTCTTTTTTTCCACTCAGCATGATGTTTTGGGATTTAACTTTGATGATATACATAGTTCGTTAATTTTAACTGTTCTATAATATTTAACAATACTTAAATGGATTAAATGCTCTGGGAGTCTCTTGTAGTTTAACTGACATTTATTTTTGTTTCTGATTGTATATAAATTTCTACTATCTTTTGTGCTTCCTATTTTTTGTTTATTCTGAGCTAGTTTTTCCCTTCCTTTCCTGCTCCCTATTAAATATTTTTTTTAATTGGTACATTTTAGATATACAACATAATGACATTCATCTTTGGAAATCTGTACTTTTGTGTAATCTGTCTTGGTTCTTATTATTTTCCTCATTCCCCTGCCATCCCTTCAACCCCTCCACCCCTCCCTATTTACAGAGACTTTGTTTCCATTTTTACATATTAATTCCATTCCCTTCTTTCCTTTCCCCTACCCCTCCCACTTCCCCTTCCCCTTTGCCCCTTTTCTTCCTATTTCACATTATCTATTATACCTTTGAGTCCTTATTTATACTTTCATTTTCTCACACTAGAGAAACTATTTGGTATTTACACATGTGTGTCCTACTTATTTCACTTAGGAGAATCGCCTCAATGTGCATCCATTTAGCTATAAATGTCTCCAATTTCTCATTCTTTGTGGCTGAGTAGTACTCCATTTCATTTAAAAGAACACATTTTCAGGCCAGGGATTTAGCTCAGTGGTTCTGGTGCCTGCCTCACAAGCGCAAGGTTCCGAGTTCGATCCCCGGTACCAAAAAAACCCAAACAAACCACATTTTCTTTATCCAGTCTGCAGTTGATGGGTATTTGGGCTGTTTCTGAGTTTTAGCTATTACAAACTGTGCTGCTATGAACATGGGTGCGGATATATCACTGTTGTGTGATCCTTTTAAATCTTTGGGGAAGATACCCAGCAGGAGAATAGCTGGGTCAAATGGGACTTCCAATCTTAGTTTCTTGAGGTATCTCCATACTGATTTTGATGGTGGTTGCACCAGTCTACACTCCCACCAGCAATGGAGCAGTGTTCCTTTTCTCCCATAGCCCCACCAGCATTTTTTATTGGTTGATTTCTTGATAGCACCCATTCTTTCTGGAGTGAGGTGGAATCTCAAGTGTCATTTTCATTTGCATCTCTCGAATGACCCATGATGTTGAACATTTTTTCATATGCTTTTTTTGCTATTTCTACTCCTTTATCTGAGAAATGTCTGTTCATTTCAGATGCCCATTTTTGGATTGGGTCTTTAAATTTGGGAGGTCTAATTTTTTTTAAGTTCTTTATATATTCTTATATATAAAGACCTTTGTCTGAGGGACAGCTGGTGAAGATTTTTTCCCACATTGTGGGTTGTCTCTTCACACTGCTGTTGGTTTCTCTTGCTGCGCAGAAGCTTTTTAATAAGGAGAGATCCCACTTGTTGTTTGTGCTAGTTCACGGGCAACTGAGGATTTGTTCATAAAATCTTTTCCTAAGCCAATATCTTCAAGAGTTCTACCTAACCTTTCTTCTAGCCAGTTTAGTGTTTCTGTTTTAATATTTAGATCTTTAATCCATTTCAATTTTAGTTTAGTGCATGGTGAGTGATACAAGTCTAGTTTCAATCTTTGGCAAGTTGAAACCCAGTTTTGCCAGCACCATTTATTAAAGAGGCTATCTTTCCTTCAGTGAGGGTGTTTGGCTCCTTTATTGAAGATGAGGTGGCTGAGTGTGTCTGGAGTTGTTTCTGCATCTTCTAATCCATTTCACTGGTCCTCAGGTCTGTTTCTTTGCCAGTAGCATGCTGCTTTATCACAGTAGCTTTGTAATATAGTTTCAAGTTGGTGATTGTGATATCCCCCTACCTTGTCCTTATTGCCTAGAATTGTTTTTGCTACTCCAGGTAACTTCTTGTTCCAAATGAATTTTTGGATTGTTTTCTTAAGATCCATGAAGTATGCTGCTGGGATTTCAATTGGGATTGCATTGAATCTATATAGCAGTTTTGGAAGTATGATCATTTTCACTATGTTGGTTCTTCCTACCCAGGAGCAAGGGTTGTCTTTCCATTTTCTGATATCCTTTTTGATTTCTTTTTTCAGAGTGCTATAGTTTTCAGAGTAGAGGTCTTTGATTTTTTTCTTAGGTTGATTCCTCGGTATTTCAATTTTTTGGATGCTATTGTGAAAAGAATTATTTGCCCCATTTCTCTCTCAGTGAGTCTGTTGTTCATGTACAGGAAAGTTACTGATTTCTGTGTGTTGACCTTGTATCCACCTACTTTACTGAATTTGGTTATTAAGTGTAGGATACTTTTGGTGGAGTTCTTGGGGTCTACTATATAGTGTATCATGTTGTCTGCAAATAATGACAATTTGACTTCTTCATTTCCTATCTTTATTCCTTTTATTTATTTCTCTTCTCCAATTGCTGTGGCTAATGTTTCCATAACTATATTGAACAGGGGTGGTGAGAGTGGATATCCTTGTCTTGTTCCTGATTTTAGTGTAAAGGATTTCAGTTTTTATGTCGTCTGCATTCTCTCCTGTTTTTTCTTTGACTCCAGTCAGTCTTATGTTATTTTTCTTTGCATCGTCTAGCAGCTGCTGGATTGATTTCTCGTGTTCCCTTACAATTGTGAAGCAATTTTTCTTTTCCTGGTCACTAATTGCAATCTTATCTTCTATATCTGAAATTCTGTCCTCACATTGGCTCATTCTGCTGTGTAGGCTTTCAATGGAGTTTTTCATCTCCTGGAAATCTGTTTGCATCTGTTTTATGGATTCCATTTGTTTCCTGTGTTGGGATTCCATCATGTTCCTCAGGTCCTCTTTAGATTTATTAATCATGCCTTACAGTATGAGCACAATCTCTGCTGTTCTGTGAGAAATTATTTCTGATTTCATTTTTTCCAGATCTTCTTTTGTTGCCAGTTCAGGGAGTCCAGGTGGTTGAGTATCAGAGTGTTCCATCTCATTTCCCTCTGGGGTTGCTGTAGGTTATCTGGAAGTCTGGTTTTGAGACTTATTTAAGTGTCTTCTCATTTCCACCCCGGGCGGTGGCGGGGGGGTGCTGTTGGCACCTGCGCAGCTCACCTCCTCTGAGCTGGGAGAGGTGGGACAGCAGTTCAGAATCCCCTTCCTCTGGTCTGGGAATGGCGAGACAGACAGCAGCCCGGAAGCCCCTGCCTCTGGGCCAGGAGCAGCGGGACAGACAGTGGGCTGGAAGCCCCTTCCTCTAAGCCGGGACGGCAGCTCAAAATCCCCTTCCTCTGGGCCAGGAGCAGTGGGACGGTGGCCAGGATTTCAGTTTTTGACCATTTAATATGATATTGGCTATTGGTTTTTCATAAATGGCTTTTATCAGATTGAGGTAGAGACCATCTATTCCAATTTTCTGTAGGGTTTTTATCATGAATACTGTTGGATTTTATCAAATGATTTTTCTGCATCTAGGGAGATGATCATATGGTTTTTGTCCTTGGCTCTATTAATATAGTGTATTACATTTATTGATTTGTGTATGTTGAACTATCCCTGCATCCCTGGAATGAATCTAAGTTGGTCATGGAGTATGATCCTCTTGATGATCTTCTGCATTCTATTTGCCAGTATCTTCTTAAGGATTTTTGCATCTATGTTCATTAGTGAGATTGGCCTATAGTTCTCTTTTTTGGTTGGGTCTTCCTCTGCTTTGGGGATTAAGGTGATGCTTGCTTCCAGGAATGAATTTGGAAGTATTGCTCCTCTTTCAATTTCATTGAAGAGTTTAAACAGTAGCAGCAGTGGTTCCTCTCCAAATGTCTTGTAGAATTCAGCAGTGGAGCCATCAGGGCCCATGCTTTTCTTAGTTGGGAAATTTTTAATTACATTTTCAATTTCATTGATTCTTATTGGGTTGTTTAGAATTTTTAGGTCTTCATTCAACTTTAGTAATTCGTACATATCTAGGAATCTGTCCAATTCTTCTGAGTTTTCTGTCTTATTGGCGTATAGGTTCTTGAAATAGGTATTGATGATCCTCTGGATTTCTGCTGGGTCCATTGTAGTTTCACTCTTGTAATTTCTAATTGCATAGATTTAAGTCTTTTCTCTCCCCGTTTTTTTTTTTTTTTTTGATAAGGTTGGCTCAGGGTTTGTTGATTTTGTTTATTCTTTCAAAGAACCAACTCTTTGCTTCATTGATTTTTTTGTATCATTCTCTTAGTCTCCCTTGCAGTGATTTCTCCTCTGATCTTTATAATTTCTTCCCTTGTATTAGCTTTGGGTTTGTCTTGCTCTTCTTTTTCTAGAAGTTTTAGGTTCAGCATCAGGTTGTTTATTTGAGCTTGCTCTGTTTTCCTAATATAAGTATTCACTGCCATGAATTTCCCTCTCAGGAGGAAGGGCCCTGGCTGGACCTGCCTGCAGCCATGCTGCTCTGGTTGCACAGCTGCTCACTGGGATCTGTGCTCACTTTCCTGCTCCCTATTAAATTAATCAAGCTTTGTTTATTTTTTTACCTACTGTATTCTCCTGTTACTTTTATTTTTTTTTTCTTTTTGTAGTTACTCAAATTTTAATAGCTTTTTTTCACTTTAACAATATAAGGGCAGTAAGTAGTTTTAACCATTTTCTTTTTTCCATTATTTTTTTACTAGTGTTTTCGTTCCACATTAAAAATTCCTTGTATTATTTCATTCAATTAGTGCTTGTTATGACTTGTCCTTTTTTAAACTTTAATTTTGATGTTTACATATAATTGCTTCCATCTGTATTCACTTTCCCTACAGTATGTACTTTAGTAGTTCTTTAAATACTGTTTCCAATTTGTCTGAAAATGTGTTAACTTTTTTTTTTAATCCACATATGATAGTTTAACTGGGACTAGCATTCTGTTTTGACTTATTTTTTCAGTAGTTGAAGTTATTATGATTCTAGTCTCTGTTTCTACTATTTAGAAGTATGTTGTCTGTCTAGTACAACTCTTGTATAACTCTTCTGTTATTTCTGGCTTTATTTACTATGGTACTTTCTTTATGCCTTTGATACTTTTTTTTTCACTACTAGGGATTGAACCCAAGGCCTTCACACTGAACTACATCCCCAGCACACCCCTTCCCCCTTTTATTTTTACATTTTGAAAATCAATGTAGTGGTTTATTTTTAAAATTTTTATATGGTATGATCAGAATCCATAATCAAAGCTACATGTTTTTATTTTAATAAATTATCAAATTTAAAATTAAGTTATTAATTATATATTTTTAAATTACCAGGTGTTATCAACCAGACGATGTCTCAAATTGTGTAGGTTCCTGTTGAGGTTCATTTGAATTAAGTCATTTTATTATTTACCTTTTTTCCTTTCCAATTAGCAAATGTTTCTTTTCTGCTTAGTTTATGAAGGGCTTAGAAAAATGTTCTATCTTTGTTTCCCAGCAGGCTATTTAGGAAGGTCTCAACAGTATGTCATAAAGGATGATCATCTTCTGACCTCTTCTCCCTTTTAAAAAAAATGTTTGAGACAAAATCTCACTAAGTTGCCAAGTTTCTCAGGCTGGGCTCCAACTTATGATCCTCCTGCCTCTGCCTCCTAGAGTTCTGGAATTACAAATGATTATCACCATCCCTGCCCAAGTCTTTGATATCTTATGGTTTTAATATAATATTTCAAATTATGAGTCTTAGATAAAAATTTTAAATAAAAATCCATTTAGATATGTCATGCTCTTTGTCTATGGTCTTATGTCTTTCTTTAATTTGGGGAAATTTCAGCCTTTATAATGCAGTGTTTTTATATGTTGTTTGTCTTTCTATTTCAACTACACTTTCATATTGTTTATCTTGTCACTTTTTGGTGCATTTTATTAATTTTTAAATTTCCAACTGTTTTATTCCTTTAATATATTTTAAAAAGTTTAAAGCCTATTGGAAAATATAAAGTTTCACATTATTTATATATCACATAAGTACAGGTTGCAGTAGTGAGCAAACATGCTAAGAAAAGGTATGAAGGCATGATGCAAATCATTGCTTCTTAAATGTCAAAGGGTAATAAATCTATACTCATATTTAAACTTCTTGTTATCTGAATACTTAAGCTAACCATCTGCAACATTCAGAAGACTTTACTACACATAAACTTCAATACCTTCTATTTTATATTTGATCTCATTTTAAATCTGTTTACAACTTAACTTTTTTTATAACATTCTGTTATTCTTTTAAAAATTAATTTTATTGGCACACTTTTGATATACATAATGGTCACATTCATCATAGGGAATTTGTATCTGTACATAATATATCTTTTTCATTTTTTCCCCCATTTTCCTCCTTTCTCCAATCCTTCTTCACCTCTCCCTTTACAAAACTGTGCTTCTGTTTTTCCTTCCATTCTTTTTTATTTTTTTCATCCCTATTCCCTCTCTTCCCTCCCTCCTACCCCCTTCCTGGTTCAGTTTCCACCTGAACATTTTCTTCCTATTTCCCAATATCTGTCATCCATTTCAGTCTTGATTTACCCTTTGGGTTTCTCACATAAGAGAAACAATACAATATTTAAACATGTGTGTCCAATTTATTTCACTTAAAAATATGTTTTCAAGGTGCATCCAATTATCTTAAAATGTCTCAAGTTTATCCTCCTTTATGGTACTATACTACTCAATTGTATATGAAAGCCACATTTTCTCTATCTGTTCATTCATTGATGGAGATCTGGGCTGTTTCCAAGATTTGGCTATTACAAATTGTGCTGCTATAAACATGGGTGTGCACATATGGATGTGGGGTGATGCTATTGACTTTTTTGGGAAGATACATAGAGGAAGAATAACTGGGTCAAATGGAACCTCTGGTTTTAATTTTTGAGAAATCTTCATATTGATTTTCACAGTGGTTGTACCAATGTACGCCCCCAAGAGAAGCGTTCTCTTTTCCCCATAGCCTAGACAGCACTATTATTCGTTGGTTTCTTGATGATAGCCATTCTTTCTGGAGTGAGATGGAATTTCAGTATTGTGTTAATTTGCATTTCTTGGATGACCAGTCATGATGAACATTTTTTCACATATTTGTTTGCTGTTTGTACTTCTTCATCTGACAAGTATCTATTCTTTTCAGATGCCCATTTTTGGATTCTGGTTTTAAATTTAGGGGGAGTCTGATTTTTTGAGTTCTTTATATATTCTAGATATTAGTCCTTTGGTGAATAGCTGGTAAACATTTTTCCTATCCTGTGGGTTGTCTCTTCACTCTTTTTGTGGGTTTGTTTTTTGGGAGTTTTTTTGCTATGCAAAAGCTTTTTCATATGATGTGATCCCAGTTTTTGAGTCTTTGCAATGTTTCCTGTGTTATCAGAGTTTTGTTCATGAAGTCTCTGCCTACATCTATGTCTTCAAGAGTTTAACCTATTCTATCTTCCAGCAGATTAAATTTTTCTATTTTAATATTTAGACTTTTGATCCATTTCAATTTTAGTTTAGTACATGGTGGGAGATATGGGTCTGGGTTTAATCTTTGGCATGTGGAAAGCCAGTTTTCCCAGCACTATTTATTAAAGAGACTATCTTTATTCCAGTTAAGGTATTGGGCCCTTTGACAAAGACAAGGTAGCTAAATGTGATTGAGTTCTTTCTGCATCTTCTAGTATATTCCATTGATTCCCAGTTCTGTTTTTGTTTGTTTGTTTGCCAGTACCATGCTATTTTTATCATGGTAGCTTTGTGGTATAATTTTAAGCTGGGGACTATGATGCCCCCTACCTTGCCTTTGTTGCCTAGAATGCTTTAGCTATTTTAGATCTCTTTTAGGTCTAAAGCGTAATGAATTTTGAATTGTTTTCTCTAGTTCTGTGAGGTATGCTGTTGTTATTTTGATCGGGACTGCATTAGATCTGTATAATGGTTTTGGAAGTATGACCATTTTCACTATATTGGTTCTGCCTATCCAAAAACAAGGAATATCTTTCCATTTTGTGATATCCCCCTCGATTTCCTTTTTCAGAGTACTGTAGTTTTCAATGTAAAGGTCTTTCAGTTCCTTCATTAGATTGATTCCTATTTCATTTTTCTTGATGCTATTGTGTAAGGTGTTGTTTCCCTAATTTCTCTCTCAGTGAGTTTATTATTTGTGTACAGGAATGTTATTGATTTTTGAGTTTTGACTTTGTATCCTGCTATGCTACTGAATTTGGTTATTAAATCTATGCTTCCTTTGGTGGAGTTTTGGGGGACTTCTATATAGAGTATCATGTCATCAGCAAATATTGATAAATTAACTTCTTCTTTTCCTATCCTTATTCATTTTATTTCTTTATCTTGTCTACTTGCTCTGGCTAACGTTTCCAGAACTATATTGGATAAGAGTGGTGATAGTGGGTAACCTTGTCTTGTTCCTGATTTCAGAGTGAAAGCTTTCATTTTTTTACAATTTACTATGATGCTGGCAATTGATTTGTCATAGATTACTTTTATCAGATTGAGATAAAGACCTTCTATTCCAGTTTTCTGTAGAGTGTTTATCATGAGTGGGGGTTGGATTTTGTCAAATGCTTTTTATGTGTCTATTGAGATGATTGTGTGATTTTTGTCTTTAGTCCTGTTAATGTGTATACTACATGTATTGATTTGTGTAGAACCATTCCCTACCTCCCTGGGCCCTATTCTACTTGGTCATGATGTATAATCTTCTTGATGATTTGCTGCTTTTTGTTTTCTTATAGAGGATTTTTGCATCTATTTTCTTTACGCAGATTGGCCTAGGGCCCTCTTTTTGGTTGGATCTTTCTCTGGTTTTGGTATCAGGGTAATGCATGCCTGAAGGAATGAGTCTAGGAGTATTGCTTCCCTTTCTATTTCATTAAAGAGTTTGAGGAGTAGTGGCATTGGATTGTCTCTAAATTTCTTGTAGAATTCAGCAATGACTCAGGACCTGGGCTTTTCTTTGTTGGTAGGTTTTTAATTACATCTTCAATTTTATTGACTGAAATTAGGTTATTTAGAATTTTTGTGTCTTCTTGATCAGCTTTGGTAATTCATATGTATCTAGGAATGTGTCCATTTCTTCTGTGTTTTCCATCATATTAGAGTATGGGTTCTTAAAGTAGGTAATAATGATCTGGATTTCTGCTGGATCCATTGTGATTTTGCCATTTTTATTCCTAATTGCATGGATTTAAGTCTTTTCTTTCCTTTTTTTGTGATAAGGTTGGGTAAGGGTTTGTTTATTTTATTTAATCTTTAAAAGAACCAACACTTGGATTCATGATTATTTGTGTTGTTTTCTTAGTCTCAATTGAATTAATAAGTGTTCTGATCTTTAGAATTTTCTCCCTCCTTTGAGCTTTGGGTTTATCTTCTTTTTCTAGAAGCTTGAGATTGAAAATTTAGTTATTTATTTGAACTTGCACTGTTTTTTCTGATGGGAGAATTCATTACTATACATTTCCCTCATTGGACTGCTTTCATTCCATCCCATAAGTCCCAGTATGTCATATTGGCATTATAATTTCATCTGTGACCCATTGCTTGTTGAGGAGGGTGTTATTTAATTTCCATGTGTTTATGTGGTTTTTATGGTTTCTTTTGCCATTGATTTCCAATTTCATTGCGCTATGATCTGATAATATGCATGGAATAATTTCAGTTCTTTTGCCTTTACTTAAGGGTGCTCTATGAGCTAGTATGTGGTCTATTTTGGAGAAAGTTTATGTGCAGGTGAGAGTAATGTGTGTTCTATTGTTGTGGCGTGGAACACTCTGTAGATATCTACTAAGTTGATTTGTTCAAAGGTTTGATTCAGCTCTGATATGTCTTTGTTAATTTTTTGTCTAGTTGATCTATTTGTGTCAGTGTGTTATTGAGATCCCCCATTACAATTGTACTAATGCCTATCTGGTTTTTCATGTCCAGTAATGTTTGTTTTATATAGTTGGGTGTGCTAATATTTGGTGTGCACATATATTTATGATTATCTCTTCCTTTTGAATTGTTCCTTAACAAGTATGTAATGACCTCTTTGTCTCTTCTGATTAGTCTTGGCTTGAAATCCACTTTGTCTGCAAGTAGAAATTACCCCTTCTTTTCTTGGTGCTCCTCTGGGATGGAGAATTGTTTTCCATCCTTTGACTTTCAGTCTATGAATTTCTTTTTGCGTTAAATGTGCTTCTTGAATGCAGTGTATTATTGGATCTTATTCTGGATCTATTCTGCCAATCTGTTTCTTTTGATTGGTGAATTCAGGCTATTTACATTGATGCTTATAACTGATATGTGTTGACTTACCCTTGTCATGTTATTTTCCTATTGTTCATTCCCTTTCTTTCCCTTCTGTTTAGTTGCTTGCCTTGCCTGGTGGATTCATTCTTTGGGGATTCATGGAATTGTTATCTTCACTATCTTTTTCTAGAATATTCTTCAGCACTTTTTGGAGGGCTGGTGGTGGTCATGAATTTCTTCATATGTTCTTTAACATGAAAGTATCTTATTTCTCCATCAATTTTCAAAGATAATTTTGTAGGGTACATCAGTCTGAGTTGGAGCTTGTTTTTTTCAGGGGTTGAAATAATTTTCCCCAAGCTCTCCTTGACTTAAGGGTTTTTGTTGAGAAGTCTGCTATGATTCTGATGGGTTTTCCGTTATAGTTTATTTGTTTCTTTTCTCTAACAGCTTTTTTTTTTTTTCCCGGTACTTGAGATTGAACTCGGGACCTTGTGCTTGCGAGATCTAACAGCTTTTAATATTCTGTTCTTGTGTTGAATTTCTGGAATCTTGACTATTATATGACTTGGTGTAGTTTATTTCTTATCAAGGTTAATTGGAGTTCTATATGCCTCACTTATCTGTATGTCAAATTCTTTTTCTATGGTTGGGAAGTTTTGTGTTATTACTTCTGTGAACAGGTTTTTCTTCATACTTTGTGCTTTCTTCTGCTTTTACTTGATTCTGATTAATATTATGTTATTCTTCTTTGAATTATTTATTAGCTGTTGGATTGATTTTTTGTGGTCCTTTGCTATTTTTAAGAAGTTTTTCATTTGATGATTACTAACCTGTCTTCTAGATTTGATATTCTGTCTTCACATTTGTTGATTCTGTTGTGTATACTTTCAATAGAAATTTTAGTCTCCTGGATATTTGTTTGAATATGTTTTATGGAATCCATTTCTTTCTTTTATTGGGCATTCTTGGTTTCCTTCGCTTTCCCAAGCTCTTCTATTTGTTTTAAATCTGTTTCTACTTTACAGTCACTAACCATGTCTTTTATTATGATCATCATTTCATCAGTTGTTGATGTAATTACTTCTGATTTGATTTTTTCTAGAGCCTCATTCATCTTGTTACTTCTGCTGCTACCATTTCAAGGAGTTCCAAGTGGGTGGCTTTTTATTTCTTACACCATTATGTCCCCTGGATTTGCCTTGGATGAGATGTAAGTCTGGTATTGTCTCTTGCTTCCTTGTTTTCTCATTTTCTATTGTTAATTTTTTTTCTACTTTGATCCTTGTAAATTGCTTATGGTAGGTAGCTTTATTACTATTATCCGGATCTCTTGAGGAAATGACTACTTTTTTGAGAAATCTTCAAGGTATAGCTGGCTTTTGGCTTTTGAGTCTGTCCCAAGATTCTGCCTCTTTAATTTATTAGGGTTAAAAAGGTGAAAGATTTATGCGATCTGAAGAGAAACCAGAGTATAAATGTAAACTCTTTACTCTTTTTTTTTTTTTTTTTGGATACCGGGGATCGAACTCGGGACCTTTTGCTTGCAAGGCAGGTGGTGGAACCACTGAGCTAAATCCCCGGCCCTAATTTATTAGGGTTAAAAAGTTGCTACTTTTGTCTAGTACCCAGTTCTTTGGTACTTATCTATGTGTTGTTTATGACACCCAGACAATCTTGGTATTGGCATCAAAGAAGACCAACCAATCACAACAACTGTGTCACTTTGGCTAAAGTAGTACAATCATAAATAACAATAGCATCAAGTACAATCTAGAAAATGACAGAGTATGATAACTGTTAATTTACTACCTTTAACCTTAGGTGCAAGATTTATAGCTATATAACAAAATTTAAAATAAATCAGAAAATTATATAAGTAAATATCCACTCAATAGAGTAATTTTACCCTAAGGGGAGAAAATTAAAAGGCATAAGAGGTTAAAAAATAGAGAAATAAAAGAGAAAGTGATTCAAAAAAAAGGCTGAAAGACAAAGGAAATTTAACCAAGCTTCAGGAAACTGGTGAAGAGAGGAGGGAAAGAAGGAAGGAAAAAACAAAATCAAGAACAAAACAAAGCAAAAAAACTAAAATTAATGTTCACACTCTTGAAAAAACAAGAGCAAGTAATCAAGGGAAAAAAAACCCAAAATGGGCCGGGGATTTAACTCAGTGGTTCCAGTGCCTGCCTTGCAAGCGCTAGGTCCCGAGTTCGATCCTCAGTACCAAAAAAAAAGAGAAGAAAAAATAACCAAAAACAAAGAAAAAAAGAGAGAGATTTCTCTGTGATTTCAAGCCTATTTTTATCTTCTGGGGTCTACAGTTTTGTGGTAGTGTTCAATTCAGGGTATGTCTCTGCTGTCACTGGTAGACAAAGAAAGAAGACAGAGCCCACATCCCTGCTGGATGATCCCAGCAAGCCTGCAGTAGGATTAGGGTGGGGTTCTGATTCTAGTACTTTCAACTGCACAGAAGTTTGGGCTGATCCTGGCCTCTGGTTGTGGGGTTGGGGCCTGAGTTGTTTAGCTTACAATACTCTGCATGTCTTTTGCTGGCCTGACCTCAGCTCCCTGACCCTGGACATCACCTCTGGTTGTCCTTCATCCAGTCAGTGTGGGATTTCAACACTGGAAGCCCCGAGATGAAGCTAACCCACTGCTTCTCCAAGTTGGCCCTTCCCTAAAATGGCATCCAACCAAGCATCCTCTTCAGAGGACATGACAGTTTGTCGGACTGGAGTCATCTATCAGCTGTTGTAATGCACAGCCCTCACTGCTCCATTCCACTGGTGCATTTCTCCTTGGAGGCCTCTGGAGTCACCTACCCTCACTGTCTCTGTGTAGATTTGATCCTCCTTTCTCATGCCATGAGCCATGAGCTGGGGAGAAATTTCAGTTTGCCCCCTCCTTTTTGGTGTTGTTGTCTGTTTCTTCACTTTCTCTGTGGGCTCCAATTTTCCCTTCAGATTCTTCAGAAGTCCTGGAGATCCACCTTCCTCATTCTTTTTTTCCCTAAATTGTTGTTTTCCAATGTCTGCATTTCGATCATTGGACAGGTTGATTTGTTGCTGTTTACCTCTCTGCCATCTTCCCTGTAGTCCTCAACATTCTGCTGTTGTTCTAAGAATCAAATATTAACCATGTGAACTGTTAATGTCTGTAATCCAAAACTCAAACATAAAAACTGTTTTGCCAAATGGTGAAGGTTTATACTTGAAAACAAAAACCCTTATAGCACTTTGTGAGTAATCTAAATTCTGTCTAAAGAGCAGCAGTTGTTCTTCCGTTTCCATGCTGTGGACACTTAGTTTTTAGAAAAGTATAAAAAAAACAATCACCAAGTAATTGGAAGTATAAACTAATCAAGGACTTTGATAAAATTTCTAAATCATAATTTTATTTTTTTCAAAAATGCATTGAAATTCTACATATGCTCATGTTCAAATTTATTTTCAATGTTACTTCAATTTTGATGATGTGGTTTGCTTTGACAAGTCTTTCTATTAGCACAATGCCAATGCAGGAAACTCCTGTTGATCTCCAACTGGCTTTGACATCAATGATGCGTTATTGCTCCTTTGCTAATGATAATAGATAACTTTCATTTGCTTTTCTTTTGCCTTTCATCACCTAACTAGCTTTTTGAGCATAATAGTAAATATAAGCTTACTATGTAGTTTAAACACAGTAGTGTCTGAAGATAAACATTGCCCACATAATTGAAAATCATAACTGCCAAAGAAATTGCCACCAGGATTACTTGACTGCTGTGTCTACCTTGGTGATGAATACTGACTTTAATTTAGTGATGGCAAAGCAAGTATCAAAATACTTAGCATGTGCTTTTGTGTTGTAGAGTTCAATATCTGATATAAAAATGGCAGTAGTCAGCATTACATCTTTTGAAATTATCAATAAACAAGATTGGGCTTTCATTGTTATGTTTTCATACATACATATTGCATACTCAAAGCTGATTTTGATTGGCCCAATTCTGAGCAATAAATCCATCCAACAATACAGTTCAACAACTGATTTTGCTAAAGCAAAAATCCTAGTGCAATAGTAAAATCTTTTGTAATAATCAAATATTGCCAAACTGTGGCCAGCAGATCCTACCCAAAGACAACACATTTGGAGTTGTCCATGAGTTTTCATAAAGACTTGGTATTCTCTGGGCCTTCAGCAGCAGTATGGAAACTATTTTCCTTGTCAGTAGTGCCCCCCCAGTTAAATTTTTTAATTTAACATCTATCTTCTAATTGATTTATTCTTTCTTCAGATGTGATTTAACGTGTATCTTTTTTGTAATTTCAGTGACTATATTTTTATTTCTAGAAATTCTATTTTTAAAAAAACTTAACTATTGTTTTTCACAGTGGCACTGTTTTCTTAATATTTTTCCTTTCTTGTTGTTGAGACACAATACCCGACACCCACAATTTAAAGGAAGAAAGGTTTATTTTGGCTCATAGTTTGTAGAGGTTTCAGTCCATAGTTAGCTGGCTCCAAGGCAGGGAAGCATGGAAGAGGGGCATGGCAGAGAAGAAACAGCTCATGGCATGGCAGCAGGAAGCAGAGGGAGATCAAGGGAGGAGGGAAGGAGATATATCTTTCCAGGCCTCACCTCAAGTGACCCACCTCCTCTTTCCAGGCTTTACCTCTGAACATCACATTTAGGTATAAACTCATCAGTGAAATAATCCACAGATGAATATCATGCCCCCATGATCCAGTCACCTCCCCCAAATGTCCCAACTATGAGCACATGAGGTTCTGAGGGGATATCTAGACATAAACCATAACAGAGAGGCTGCCAAAGAGAGAGGCCACATAAGCTGTAACTGGCAAGGCCTTAGGGATGGGGCTGCCAGCCTCTTTGGAGCTCACATTTTGGCACCACATGTTCTGGATGTTGGATATGGAGCTATAAGATTTAATGTTTTGGGGTTTTAGTCTTGCTTTAGTTTGATTCCTTTCTATTCTCCTAGTTCTCTTTTTTAAAATGGAAATGTTTACTGTGTGCCACTATATATTTGAAGTATGCAACTTGTTTTCACAGGGACTCACATCTAACAGTTTGCCTTGAGTCTCAGAAGAAAGTGTGGACTTGGACCCCTTGAGCAGTGCTGGAACTGATGAAACTTTGAAGACTCTTGAAGACGAGTGCATTTTGCATTTTGAGACGGATATAAACCTTTGGGGCCAGAGGTGGAATATTATGGTTTAAATATGAAGTGTGGCCCAAAAACTCATTTATTGATGGTTTGATCTCCAATGTATCTGTGTTCAGGGGTGCAGCTTAGGAAGGCCACTGGATCATAAGGGCATTAATCTTATCATTGGATTAATCCATTAAAGAGTTCATAGTTGAATGGGCTATTAATAGATGGGCCTCAACTGAAAGAAGTAGGTCCATGGAGGCTTGCCTTTAAAAGGTATATGCTCATCCTAGCCCCTTTATGTCTTACTGGCTCTTTTGTTCTCTCTCTCTCTGCCATGGGGAGAGCAACTTTCCTCCACCTTGCCATTCTGCTGTAGTGTTTCAGCCTTGGAGCCAGCTGACTATGGATTGAAGCTCTAAAACCATGATGCCAAAATAAGCCTTTCTTCCTTTAAGTAGTATATGTCAGCTATTTGGTCACAACAAATAGCTGCTGACTAATACAGTTACTCCTTGGTTTCCATTTTGAATGTAGTAAAAAAATGAATAGATGTTTTACAACTGATGGCAAAAATATAGTTATCTCATCATATGATAAAATGTCCATCCATATTAGCAATTTAAAAAAACGGGAAAAAATCAAAGCAAATGAGCCATTATATCCCCATTAAAGCAACAAAACCAGTGATAAAATCCAGTGATGATAAATCTGGGGAGAAATGGATTCATGAGAAACTGTGTATGAGTGTCTTTTTGGAGGTCAATGGAACAATCCTTCACAAGAGCTGTAAGGTGATTATTTGTATTGACCAAATAATTCCTGCTGCCAAAAAGTCTAGTGCCAAAGATGTTCATAACAAAATCAATTTAAAAATATACAGAGAAATGAATAAACATACATATAGTTGTCTAAAATATCAAAATATGCATAACATGAAAAGGAAGATTAGAATGTGGAATTGTTTTCTGCTGACTACTATGATATAAACCTACATAGACAATAGAATTTTGAGTGATATAATTAGTTAGTTCAGTTTATAGAGCAGTTTTCTAATGACCAGTTAGGTTTTTAGAAACAGGAAAAAAATGTAATCCCAGATAAATGCATAAGTATGTTCAATGTGGTAGGGACTAACAAAATAAATATAATGCTAGAATGTAGGAGGTGATTAGTATGTAGCAGGCACTATTCTAAGCACATTAATATATCTCAACTAATTGTAGAGATTACCCTATGAAGGTGAAACCATAATGAGGAAACTAAGGTAAGAGAGGTCATTTCCTATGGCAGGGTCATATGGGCATGATACAGATAAAACTAGTTTGTAGCTTTAGTAAATTAGTATCTGGTTCATCGGTTCATTGGTTCTGTCACTTTCAGGTTGATAATACATACAAGGTTTATGAGGTCTTTATCTATTATAAATAGATAGAAGGAGCAGCTAACTCAAGCTGGGAAGGAATGTAAGTGTGGGTCTGGCAGAACAGGAAGAAGATAGATGGGGCAAGTTCATTCCCAGCAGAGGAATCAGGTGAGTAAATGTAAAGGAAAGCAGCATGGCACCATATATTCAAGGACTACTGGCAGACTATATTGCAGGAGCATAAAGTTTCATGAGGAAAGTGACAGATTTCAGCTATGGGCAGTAGGCACTTACATGCCATGCTGAAAAATCTGGACTTAGTCTTGTTGAATTGGTGGAAGGGAGAAATAGCATTTATTATTCACTACCATGTAACAAATCCTGTTTTAGATGCTTGATGTTAGTTATTTCAATAGATTTTCTTTTTATAAAGTTTTCTCTATTACTAAGAAATAGAAATCAGGGTACTTTACTCAGGCAAAGATACTGAAGTCACTGTTTTATGTTGACAGTATAAAAAAGATGTTAGCAGGATTCATGTTACAAAGAAGTACTGCTTTTAAAGAGAAAATGATGAAAATGATATCATTTCATTATCTATTATAGATAAAAGCTTCTTAAGTATTATATTATCAACCTGAAAGTAGCAGAACAAATGAACCATGTACCAATTTATTGGAGCCACAAATTATCTCAGCTTACTCAGATTCCATTTTAAAGAAAGAAACAAAATACAGAAAAGCAGTTGATATTAAGATTTAACAAGAGAAAAAAAACTTCAAGGACAACTCCTGAGACTAATAATCACTCATCCCAGGTCACTAGCTATATCTTATAGATATATCATATTACTTGGCCTGATATTAAGAGTGAAGACCACAGGCTATGTAAGATGACGATCATCAATGACATGCACTACATTATATTAACAAGGCAGGGGCATTTAACAGACTCTATAGAATGTTTTCTTTTTCAAATAAAGATTTCATTCATTTATGTAACAAACACTTACTGTGTGCTAACCTCTGTTCTGGGCCTTTCCAGGAGCTGAAGTTTCCTTCAGAAGAAGGAAGTTCTTGCACTGAGACAAAGCATAAGAATTGTAGGTGAACAAGTGGGAAGGGAATATGTTCCAGGCTGGGAGGACTCCGAGCCCCATGCTGAAGGGCCTCCAAGCCCTACTATGCATGCCTGGTTTGGAGACATACAAAGAGCTCTCCATGATGGAGTATAAAGTTGAAAAGAGAGTATGAGGCCATAAGGCTGGATAGGTCCTAACGGGCTGAATTATGAAGGGTCTTTTATGCCACATTGAAGTTTGAATGAGGTGAATCATGATTAGATTATGTAATAGAAAGATTAGAGGAAGGATAGAGCCATGATGGAGGGCATAAGAGGGGCTGTGAGACCAGTGAAGACCTAAGGATCACTCCCCAGCAGAGGTAATCACTGTCTCAATTACAGACTGTTGCAGGGAAGAAAGAAAAGTAGTTGAGGAAAGGTATTGGAGCTGTTAAAGGATACTGTGATGTAAATATGGCAAAAAGTGAAGGGACAAGTATAGAGGAATTGAGATTCTGATAGCCCAGGCTATCAGTATTTGTAACTATCGTGAGGATGGAACAAGGAAGAGCAACTGTGGGGATTGAGATATGAGCACAGATAAATCAGCCCAGTGTTATCCTTTAATAGCCTCAGAGCTAGAGTTATGGTTCCCAGTTTTTGGTGGTGGAATAACTCAAGTTCTACTGATC
Source organism: Heterocephalus glaber (assembly GCF_053883595.1). NCBI lineage: Eukaryota > Metazoa > Chordata > Mammalia > Rodentia > Bathyergidae > Heterocephalus > Heterocephalus glaber. The sequence goes on from NW_028258294.1 coordinate 10,482,337, forward strand.
CTCAATGTAATATGAAGGAGTTGCAGTGCCTGCCACATTTCAAGGTCCAACTTTCTTTTAAAGGAGCAATTAATTATTAAATAGAGTCTATTAACTTTTTTTTTGTAATTGCACAACCAGTGCAAGACTATATGCTTGTGGGAAAAATTCAAGTAATATAATTTACCTTTTCTAGGTTTATTACATCAGCAATACTCAAACACTTGTACTGAGGACCTCTATATACTCTCACAAAGAGCTTTAGTTTGTGTGAATTATACCCATTGATATTTATCACATTAGAAATTAATACAAGAAGTTTTAAAAGTCACACAGCAGTCCAGGCCTTGGTTACATCACCTGTAAGATGAAGTAGTTAGACTAGAACGTGTCCAAGCACTCTTCTTGCTCTGATATTCTATGCATTTATGAGCCTGCCTGTAGTAGGTATGCAGAATATATATATATATTTTAATGAGGATATGAATAAATGAAGAATATATGATATAGTTGAAGGGACTTTTGCACTGAGTAGAAAATCGGACTAAAATTCAAAGATTACAAACACTATCTATAGGCCAGTTGTCCTGAACATGGAAGCTGACTGATGCAAGTGAGGAGTGGTGCATCTATGATGAGCTGGAGGAATCATATCCTTCTTGAAGAAAATTAGATTCATGGGAAGACCTAATAAACTTATTCATTGAAGGCAATCATAACCAGTGAGACTAATATGCAATACTTAGTTTTACAGGGTTAGCTGTAAGCTAAAGAAAGGATGTTCTGATTGTAGAATTCAGGCATCAGTGATCAAGCCAGGCAGGGAGGCTTGGCTATGCTCCAGAATCCATACCACATGTGTCTACCTGCCCAAACTTGGGAACTAGAAGCAGGAGCCCTACATATAAAGACCTTTGGTACAGATGGCTGGGTGCTTTGATCATCTGAAGCATTTCCCTGGGAATGCATGTCCCTTGGAGGTCTCAGCTAAAACAGTTCACATCCAGAGCCAGGGTCCACTTTTCTAAAAGAAATTTACTTCCAGTACCCACCCACACTCAGAAATTTGCCTTAGCTAACCAGGATCTTTGATGTCATGCACCAGGATTTCCCAAAGAGCTCAGTTCCTCAAATGGGACTTTTAAAAGTGGTAGAATAAGTGGCCTGGTACTTCCACAGAAAACAGGTTGGGGGAGTTTGTAAACCCTTTCCTGAGTGCCCTGCCCAGGTCCTCTGCATTCCACTGACCTAGGTCTCTGGAGGTGTAACAAGAACAGCCCTGCTGAGCCATCATTAGAAGAATCATAGCAGGGTAGGAGAATGGAGAGGGCCTCTTCTATCTCCTGAGAATGTAAGGGATCTAGAGTCTGGATTGACTTCAACCATCCAAACCTAGATAGTGTCTGGACTTCCAAACGCCCGCCCACGAACATTTTGAATTCTGGGACCTCAGACAAAAGAACTTTAAGTCTCTTAAGTCTTCTTCTCTGGTGACAAATCATAAGGGGAAGTGGGAGATTTCTCTACTTGTATAAATTAATGTTTATAATCAAGATCATTACAAAGCAACCATCAGGAAGGACCCATATATTTTAAGAGTATCATATACACATACAGAAATATTCTAAGTCCAAGAAAAAAAAAATCCTGAGTTCCATTGCAGTGAAATCTGACTTTTATTTACTACCAAGGCAGCTGTCAGACCATTGCCTTTTTGGTTTGTATCTGAACTGTGAACACACGGTAAATCTCAACAGCTCTTGGTGATTGCATTTAGGAGAAGGTATGACCACTTGCCATATGCTTAAGTTACACAGAGCCGGCTGTGAAATTTAAGCAGAAAGGGTAGCATGGCATGGTTAGGATATGTGGGAAATTGTGAAGGGTAACCTTGTCCTATGGAGGAGTAAATGAATGCCTATCCCTTCAGTCATGTAAAGAGGCAGGAAGTGCGTCTCTGGGATTTTGTCATCTCTTTGCTTTCTTTTCCCTCTCTTCTAATGAAAAACACAGAGCATTGTCCTAAAGGGTCCAAAAGTGTCACCTCATGAGATATCATGGGAAAACTCTGCATCTAAATCATTGTGGCCAGATTGTATCTGCCACCATTGTTCCCTCCTCCTTAAAAAAAAGCCCAAACTAGGGCTGGGGATTTAGCTTAGTGGTGCCATGCCTGCTTTGAAATCATAAGGTCCTGAGTTTGATCCCCAGTACCAGGAAAAAAAAAAGCCCAAAACAAAATTATAAGTACCTGACCAGGAGGAGAGCTTCATGGCTAGATGTCTGGCCCCAGTATTGTCTTATACATAGACAGTGAGGTTTCTGTGCTGAACTGCAGTCCTGGCAGGGGGGTGGATATTCCTTGTCCCAAGTGCCTCCCTCAAAGATGGTTCCCCTCTGGTATCTGGGGCTGTCTGGGCTTGGGAGTGCTATCTGAGCAGGTTACTCCAAGCTCTGACAGAAACTGGATGGCCTTGGTCCCTGATCTCATTTTTACTCTTTGGAGCATGCTAATTCTCTAGCTTGTAGATGGGGTGGACAAGATACCCAGGGGCTCTGGGACTAGTGTTATGGTGTTATAGTGTTATGTCCTAGGGCCCTCTGGCCAGTTCCAATTCCAGGAGGGTGGCCTTGTTGGTAGATTTTTCCTATTGGCAGATGTGAGGGTTTTTATGGGATTGTACGAGACTTGGCTACCAGAATAGTGCTGATACTCAGACTATTTATATAGGGCCCTCTTTGGCCTACATATATTCTAGGATGGCCCTTCCTAATGCCCTGGGGATCTATGCATCAAAGAGAACTGGGTGCTTTAAACCCCTCCCTATACTATGTTGGTTTGTATGGAAGCAGGGGAAGATGAGTTTGAAGTGAGAGTAAAAAGGAGCTTTTCTCTTTCTTTTTTACCTTTTCACACAGTGATGGCGAACCTTTTATGAGAGGCCAAACTGCAACCTGAAATCCATTTATTTATTGCAAAATACCAACACTACATTTAAATCTGAATATTGAAGGCTTATTTTAGAAAAAAACCTCATACTTTAACATCTTTCATCTTAAAAAAAAAAACAAATAACACGGTGCCATAAGTTCACCACCACTGTACTATGCTCATGACTGAAGGTTGGTTCTCTTGAGTCTTTGGCACCAGGATCTGCTTTAGGCATGTGAGATGTAAGGCATCATCAGGCACTTCCTCAAAGAGGAAAAAATGAACACATTAAAGTGGATGTTCCCATTGAGTAAGGATATAGCCCATTAACTTTCCTCACAGAATTTTAACCAAAGTGTCTCTCGGGCCCATCCTGGTGTGTATGTGTGTGTTTATGTGTGTATATTTTAATGATGACAGTGGGTGGGGTTTCTAGGGCTGAGACTTCTCTATGCTTTATTCCACCCTATAAAATATAAGTATGCCTTAGAACAAGCTGCTAGGCCACCTCCCCAAGCTTCTCAGACGCCTCCTGGGGATGGTTCTGAGGTTTTCCCTATACTATTTACCTTGGGTTTAACTTGAATTTCACTAACCTCATCACAATATTTTATTTTTAAAACTTGTTTATTGTTTAAGCCTGTTTCCTTCGTTAGACGGGATTGGACACGATCAGGGTAGTATGGCCATAGATGTGTCTCCTTCATTAGAAAGAAGGACAAAGTCTATCTCATTCCCACCTGACTAGAACATTGTCTGGCACAAGGTTGGTGCTAAGTTGAATGATTTCATCACAGGGCTTTGGTTTGATGGAGTCTTTGCTCACGTGCATTGTATAGTCTGTTCCTTTAAAATTCTTAGGTCTCTGGTTTGTGTTTGAGAAAATTTCGTGTACAATGCTAATGCTTTCTTTCTTGAAAAAAATCTCCTGGCCTGGCTTTTTCTTTTAGTTTGGCCTAGGTCTGATGATATCTATTGAGTGTTGTAGTCTGAAATATGGGCTTTCAGGTCAGACACACCTGAGTTGGAACCCTTGTTCAGCTGTTTTCAGGGTATGTGGTCTTGGGCAAGTTATTAACCTTCCCAAAACTTAGTTTATTATAGCTCCTTTACAGGGTATTATAGTTGCATAACATAAAACGGATAAAATAGATAAAGTATGTAAAACAGTACACTATCAGACATATTGTAAATCCTAGAGTTGTTAGTTTTTTTCCCTCAAGATCTGTTGCATGCCTGGCTTTTTGCTAACCACTGAGGCACAGAGATGAATAAGATATCTTTCAATCTGCTGATCCAAATAAGAAATGGTCCAATCAACCAGCACCAGGCACGAAGATGAGGCAAGGCTAGTTCTACATCCAAACCTTAGCATAGAGGCATAAATAAAAGATAGTATTGTGGAAACAGGGCTGAGGCCCAAACCCCAACCAGGCAAGTCAGTCGCATATATCTGAAGGACATTCAGTTGCAAAAAGCTAGGCAGACCAAAACTTTTGGTAAAAGTGGAGCACAAAGATTAGAGCCCAAAGGCTGAGAAGTAAAGGTTGGAGCAGACTCTGATCTGAAAACTCTTTTAATAAAACTTTGAGACTTTAATTGTAGTAGGAGAGGTTTGGAGGCCTAAAGTGACACTGTTTTTAATGAATGTACAATTTGTAAGACACAGTAACTTATATGCTATCAACAGTATAACCAAGGATGAGCATGTTCAGGATACAGAGGAAGGAGTGATTAACTGCTGGAGGGTAGGAGGAGGGTGCGAGTGTGGCAGGAATCAAGGAGAAGAACTGCCCAGGAGGACTTGGGAGGATGAGAAAGAATTTGGTGGAGGTGGACTATGGGGTGGGTGGAGGGTTAGGACATAAAATGGTATGTTTGGGTGTTTTTTAGGTTCTGTAATGATTAGGCTTTTATCTGGACTGTCAGGGGCATGGGGGCTGGGCAGAAGGGGCCTTTGGGGATATTCCTACAATTAACAGGTATTGAATAGCCCAGACCCATATTTCTTTATAAAGAATAGGTATCATATGAGATAAAGCAGGCAATGGTGGTCTCTAGGATCCCCTTATCCTCAGCTGTTGGCTCCTGCAAGAATGCTGGCTTTGAAGATTCACAAAACTCCATCATTTATTAGTTGTGAGGCACTGGGAAGTATTACCTAACTTTTGTAAACCTTAGCTTCTTAACCTGTAAAACAGGAATAAAAATGGTACATACCTGAAAGGATGGTTTTACTAAGTAAATGAGATAATGCATAAATGATAGTTGTCAGAATCAAAATGGGGTCTTTAGTGTCAACCCCCAAAATAAAAAAGCTGGTAGGTTGTGATGGGAGAGCCCTTGTATATTTTCACCTGATAAGAACTGTCACAAGAGATTCTGCCAGAACCACAACCTCGCATAAAGAATATTTCTATGGGGAAATCTGCTCAGCAACTGGCTATATTACCTTGGGCTGATGCCACTTTTATTATTAATTTTTGTAACCAAGGATTATTGTTTCAAAGCAATAATCATGTTATCCTTTTTTTTTTTTGCCTTTAAAAGTGTCCCATTGGCAGTAGAATATATGGTTACCATGTGTGAAGCCCAGGGTTTGCTCTTCAGCATCACACACACATACACACCACACACACACACACACACCCTCACACAGGTGTCCTTTTGCCTAAACCTCAACTTCATACAGTACATGCCTATGATCTGTCATAATATACATATCCCAAGTCTCAACTTATGTTTGCCACATATAAAGGGATTAGCATAGAAATTGCTATATAACATGCACTTTTACATATATAAACACCTAATACTCATTTGTTCATTCATTTATTCACTCATTTGTTTATTGCATCATGCATGCATTGTTTCAACATTTCAACAGTGCCTATGATATATCAGACACTAGGAACACAGGGATGAACAAGCCCAGTCCCTACCCATGAGAAGCCAACGATGAGTGTTTGTGTATGGAAAAGCAGACAGATAAACAGGTGAATCCTGTACCCCTTGATAAGTGCATGCAAAGGCACGCACAGCACTGATGGGAGCACAAATGGAGAGGAAGGACACTGGTGACCAAAATGATGATCACTATAGCATGGATGAGATGAGGAGAGGCCCCCAGCCCCAGAAGCCAGGTCAGGATCAGTCCTGAGGGTCAAGTCAAGGCCATCAGCCCTGATACTAAAGGCCATGGGAAATCACTGAGAAATCTCATGCAGTGGAGAGATCTGATTCCATCTGCATTCAGGAAAGTCACTCTGGTGCCAGTGAGAACAGTTAGGAAGCTGCAAGACTCCAGATGAGAGATAATGAGGTGCCATTAACAACTGAGGGACCCCGTGAGGTTTGAGAACTACTATCTACTGTAGCAGGGCAGTAAGAAAGTTGGGCTGACTGTGCCTGTGGTCAGAATTTGGGATATCAAGAGTCTTTTAAGGAGTATTTAATTCATATCTCAAAAAAAATGCAGAAAGTCTCAAGATGGGTTAGTCAGTTTTGTCACTCATATTTTAAATTGTTATTTAAAATGATATCTCAGCTGGGCAGGGGATTTAGCTCAGTGGTACTGTGCCTGCCTTGCTAGCACAAGGTCCTGAGTTCAATCCCTAGTATCAGAACCCGCCCCCCAACCACAAAACAAAAAATGATATCTCAGCTAAATCTACCTAGAATATTATTTATCTGATTTTGCTTCTCCCTATGAAAGTTTTATTTAAATATTCTGTGCCACATTGCAGAGAAATATAATTTGATCCAAGTTAATCTTTCTCTTCAGTTGACACGTAGTATTAAGTTACCATTGTTCAAACCCTGTGAGTGTATTGAGGAACAATGGAGTGAATGTGCAGGCCTGGCTATGTCACATAATAGATGCTCAAGAAATGGTATTTTCCTGCTTTATGTCTGAATAGTATCCAAGAAGTTGAAAACATTAGTTAATATTACTCTAGATAATCACATCGTGTTTTCAGAAATGAGTGGTATAAGAACACTACCTTATTATATAGCAGTTTTTCCTTTGCTTTGCTGTTGTGGAATTTAGATGTTGAGTACCACGTTATTGTCCTAAGGTAGGGAAAACTTTAAGAGAGCTTTCTAGGGACCCTACTTTATTGTTTATAGTAAACTCTTTTGCCATCATCACCACATTCTCTGCTAAAAATGAGATGAATGTATTAATTTCATCTGTTGTAACAACTGTGGTTGTTTCAACCTGGTCTTTCTTCCTGCAGACCTAGCTTTGCATCAGAAGCTGAGTGATACCTCTCCAGTGTTGTAATGGTGCTTTCAATATCCTGAGTAGGGAAATTAACTCTTTTTTACCTGTATCATTTATACTTCCTTCTTCTCCTATCTGAAAGCATTTGGGTGGAACATGTTCTGATAAAGCTTTTGATGAGCCCAAATTAGCCTGATTTCCTGGGTTATAAGCAAAAAGCTCTTTGGTCTGAGGCATTTCCAAATTCCAAACATTCCTACCTCCCTGCTTTTTTAAGGCCATTTTTAGGGGCCATCCTATGAGTTCTCTATAGTGCATGATAATGTACCATGATCGTAGAAAGTTTCCAGTCTCATAGATTGAAGAGTAGATTTTAATTTAGCGACAGTGTTCTATGGCAATTATTCCACCAGTGTTCTTGACAGAAAGAAAAAGAAAAAGTAAAGATGTGAAGAGTCTGGGTATGAAACAGAATATTCAGTACATACTTTAAGATGGATATTACTTCAGAGTCTGCGCTATGGAACATCTACAGGGTATCTACAATTTAAAGAAAAAGAACTGCCTTATTTGAAATGGGTGAAAGGCATAGAGGATGAGACTTTGGGAAAGTGAAGTAGAAAGAAAGCAGAAGAATGTCAGAGGGAACACAATTTGGCCCATAGGTTATATATAGGCTCCTGTATATATATGGGATAGTATGGGGTCTCTTAAAGGATGTGGATAGAGATGAGGACTCTTAACATCTGCTATGTGCTGGGGGCTGTGGTAAGCACATTACAAGCATCATATTTTTAAAATTTTAAAGAATCCCTCAAGCCTTGTTTTACAAGCGGAGGCTCATAGAGATTAAATGGTTCCTCCATGTCATGAAATTGGGTAGTGGTAAGGCTTGGATTTAAACCCAAATCTGTCCAACCCCCAAGCCCAGTAAGCTGTTTCTGTCACTCTGTGGCTGCTTCCTAAGGAGCAACTCTGCATAGGGATCAGACTGGCTCTCTTCCATGGTGGAATATGGTTTCTTTCACCACTGAGATTCTAGGTCACAGATCCAAACACAAAGAATGGCACACCCTTCACCTTTTTACCCAAAGACATCATGCTGCGTTTTGTCTTCCTGTGCCTGAGGGGTCCTCTCCTCCTTTGTCATTGTCACTCATCCTGAGGAATGCAGCTCACTGTTTCAGGCTTTGGCTGATCTGGACAGTCAAGCTCCTCAGTTTTGCTGGTGACATTTGACAGGATTTGGGGGAGATGGTGTGTGAGTTAATGTAGTAATAGTGAGGTTTTACAGTATCATTATGAACTTTATGATGTGATTTGATTGTTTCATGTAGCCTCATAAAACAAATGAGAGGGTGATTACATCACTTCCTCTGCTTTCCTGACAGAGATGAGAGGACATTTTTGTGCTTAGAATATTTCCTGAGGTTCACTAAAGCCAGCCCACTTTTCTGATTATAATATGGTTCTATAATAGGATTGGAGAAAAAAATGAAGTGGAGGGAGACTCATCAGTTCAAGTTGTTACACCACCATTCTTGAGAAAGATGAATGATTCGTGTCAGAGTACCAAAATTTACAAAAACAGGCCTATTTAGTAAAGGAATAGGCCTTAAACATCTCTTAGAAAGCTAGCAAAAAGTTTGTTATCATAGGAACTCTCCCATCAAGCTAGTTCTGCTTACACAAGTTGTCAGCTTTTGTCCCAACCCTGAGGCACCTAAGGAGGAGGAGCTAAGCCTTGTCTAGTCCTTATTTATAACTAGCTTGGAGTGAGGGGGAGGAACCGACAAGGTTGTGTCCTGTGCAGGCTGCCTGCCCTAGTTACATCCACAAATGCCTCAGAAGCAGCTAACTGGCTGCATCCTTTTCACATTCCTAGGTCTACCTGGGCTGGTTGGTGCAGTTACCAGAACATACTACCTTGGGATTGTAGAAGAATACTGGAACTATGTACCCCAGGGGAAGAATATTATTACTGGAAAAAGTTTCGCAGAAGACAAGTGAGTGAACTTGGGGTCCTCAGACTCCCAGGTTTGGTTTCTTTTTGACTCTGCATGGGGAAGGCTATATTCTTGAGTGCTTGGTTATAATGGGAATGAACTGATTGAGACTAAGAGAAGGGTTTTGTTTTTGCTTGAAGAACCCTAGCATGAATGGATTTGTAAGTTGTAACAAATTCTTAACTCCACATATTTGTTGAGTTACCATATTTTATTAACTGTCTTTGAAGAGACGTATATACAACCAGGTATCTTGAATAATAGCTTATTCTATAAAAGGACAATTTTCACTAGCAACTTACAGGGGGTTATGGACTCTGTTTAAAAAATATAATGGCAAAAGCTGTTAAAACACAGTGTTTTCCTTTTTCTTTTTAGAAAGAAACATAATTGGAGATAACTAGGCTATATGCAATTATGTTTTGAAATATTCAAAATATGGAGAAATTATAATAGTTGTGGCTGATATTTTAAGACTTTCCTTCAGTCTACTTAGAAATGGTCTTTTCTCGTGAGAGGTCTATTCTGGCTTTGATTCATTTACTTCAAGGGTAATATCCTATCTCAGAGCCTATGACATAATGTGGTAAGATGGTTCTAGAGTATTCTATACTCCTGATTTTTAAATTTTGTAGAAAATAGCTGTTGCTTCCCTTGCCCTTCAGGGCCCAGTGCCTTAAATATCTCCTGGCTCCAGAAATGATCACATGTATTTTCAACTTTGTAATTGTCAGAGCATCTGAGATGATTTAGCAACACTGCTGAATTGAATTGCATGCTTCTTTCCTAACAGGCAGAGCCCATTACACTTAACATCTACATTTTACTAAAGATAAGGTTAGTTGCTAAAATTTAGAAATGGCGTAGGGACTGTCAATACATCTTTGAGAGCCAGGTCCACTGACTCCAAGAAGGACCTAAGATCCAATTGGCTCAGGTACATGGCTTCCAGTTTTTCTAACAACACAATGATGGCACAGTCATGTTTTGTTTACTAGAGAACAGTCACGCTTCTGCTAACCAGGCTGAAAAAAGCCAGCCAAAAGTCCTGTCAAGGATTTTTCCTTGAGCTCTATACTGGGAAATTTAATGTCTGTAAGGTTATTTCCAGAGAAAGTTTTTATTGCCTTTAACTCCGCATCTGCTGACCATTTGGTGGCAGTGGTCTTTACTGTGCAAGGGATGTGGGACTAGAAAGATCTTGTAACTGCATGTTATCACCTTTAGAAATAGAGCTCTGCTGCCTCAGAGAAGGAGCACTAGAAAATGGTGAGTATGAGCAGCTATAGGATGTAAGAGTGTTCAAAATGGGTACATCACATGTAGTGAATGGTCTTCAACCTAAATGTGATATTGGGCTTCCTTTCCATATACAGTAAGTCTCCAACTTATGAAAGAGTTCTATTTTGGGAGAATGTTAGTAAGTCGGATTTATTTGTAAGTCTGATGAACTGAATTTTATACACTTTTGAGACAAATATACAGTGTAAAGCATAAAATAACCAAAATGCAAGGTCCTTTCAAATCTGTGAAAGTTTGCAACTTGAATGTTACTGTAATTGAATAAAAAACACAGAAATTCTACCTTTCTCTAAAATTCTCATCAGTATAGCTATTTGTGGGTGTTTATTCTGACCCAGGAATTCCACTAGGAACTTTTAATCCATTACTACTTATAGATGTTACAATTCCCATTTTATAAGGCAGGAACTGAGGCTCTGAGATTAAATGCTTGCCAGAGATTACTGAGTAAATGGCTACACCAAACTCACATGGCCCATATTTTTTCGTGCCATGCAACCTGTTTGTTGATAAAAGTGTTTATTTCCTAGTGAATTGAACCTGGCTTTGAGGGAACCCAGGGATCTTGTAGTAAGAACTTTTTAGAACATCCCAATTCTTAACAAAGACACATTTAGTCTCACATGTCACTCTTCCCAAAGAGATGTTGAAAGTGATTTCTAATGGTCTGTGACCAAACTTGCTACTTGTCTTTACTCAAAGTCCCAAAGTACCTTAAGTACTCAGATACTAGAATATTGTTTTCATAAAACTGGGTACAGGAAGAAGCAAAGGACTTTCTGTTGATTCTTTCAGCTAGAAGATAATGCTTTGAAAAAAGTATAATAAAATGTATGAAAATTCTTAATGGAGAAAAAGAAAAAGTTATGCCGAAAACAGTTCCTTTGAATTAAAGTGAGGTGGTTGAACAAATGGCACGGTTCCATATGAGTGTATCCCTATTCTTGGGAGTAGCTGGCAGGCTATTATGTCACCCCTAAAATGTCAGAGTCCCCAGATGTTTCCTTCTGGGGAACAGAGGGATGGTGTTTGTATAAGGCTGACTGCTGGTACTTGAAAGGGGAGCCAGGTGAACATGCAGTGCACGTTGGCTTTTAACAGCAATTATGTCAGGGAGGTTCTAGTGGTGGTGCTAAGTGGCTTAAAGCAAATCCTCAGGAGGTATAGTTGTATAGATAGGCTGCTTACCTGCCTTTGAGACCACAGAATACACATGCCAGAGACATGTGAAGATGTCATGATCAAGGGCCTCTGTGGGTTTCAGCATGTGTACTCTGTGCTCCACATTTCTCTAGTAGCAGGAAGAAACCATCCTGGATGACTGAATCATGCCTCAGCCTCAACATGAGCAGAATTCATTCTGACAGCTTGCTGTTTTGTATATTCAGATTCAGACAAATATCTGACATACGGAAGACTCAAAGAGCCAGGTACTCAGTCCACCATGAGTGGAAAGAGCCCGAAATAGGAGATCTTACTTCTAGTTTTTACTCTGCCCCATCTTGCTGTGTGATCGTGAACATGTCACATTATTTCTCCAAATATGTTTCTTTAAATTGTATTAAGAGGTAGTTGAAATATAAGTCCTAAAGTAACTTGAGAAGTATAATTTCAAAGACTCAGATAAAATTTTTGAAACTGAATAAAAAAAATCTTATCTGATTTCCTACTTCTAGAAAGGTTTTTGTAATGATTAACAAAAGGAGAAAAATTATTTGCAAATGTTCATCCTAGGAATTAAAGTTGTAAAGGCCCAGGGTTAATAGTGGGGAGAAGTGACAATTTTTGAATTATTCTATATTTTTTTCTTAAACTCTTTCCTTCTCCTTGTCCTTAAAGAACAATAGGGCCAGGGATTTAGCTCAGTGGTTTCGCCACCTGCTGTGCAAGTGCAAGGACCTGAGTTCAATCCCCAGTACCAAAACAAAACAAAACAAAAAGAACAATGGCCAAGGGTTGGGGATTTAGCTCAGTAGCACCTCGCCTGCCTCCCAAGAGGAAGGTTCTGAGTTCAATCCCTGGTACCAAAAAAAAAAAAGAAAGAATAAATTAGATTAAAAAATTGGGGACCGGGGATGTAGCTCAGTGGCGCTGCACCTGCCTAGCAAGTGCAAAGTCCTGAGTTCTATCCTCGGTACCACAAAACAAACAAACAAACAAGAAAACAGTGTCCACAGGCCTGGGATTTAGCTCAGTGGTTCCGCTGCCTTCCTTGAGATCAGAAGGTCCTGAGTTTGATTCCCAGTACCAAAAAAAAAAAAAAGGAACAGTGTCCAATTCTTACTTTATCCATGAAGCTTTTTGACACCACTCTGGGTTTTCTGGATCTTTTTGCTCCCTATCATGACAAGGTCCTTATTATACATTAGAAAGCTGCAATTATCTTCTCTCTGCATTACTTTCTATTTAATATACATCAGATGTCCCTACAACTGGCATACAAGCAGTGATGATAGGGAAAAAAGGTTCAGATATGTTTAGTAATTCCCTTTCTTTACACAGAACTTTATCAGTGACAGTACCTGATGGAGAATAGAGCAAAGGCAAAGGATTTGGAATCATTAAAGCAAAAATGAATCATCTTTGAGTAAAAGAAATTTGCATAATTTTAAAGAATAAGAGGGTGGATATGAAAGCTTCAGTGATATAAAAACATTTGGAAATCAAAACTTTGGCAGTAGTAAAAGCCTAATAAATCCTAATGCAGCCTAATAAATCCTAATGCATAAGGATGAAAAGAGATATAAATTAAAATCATTTCATCAAGACCCTGTACCAGACAGATGGTGTGATTTAACTTTACAGTTTAGCATCTTTGCTTGATCTTAGAGTTCAAAAATATAAGACTGTAAGTACAAGATTTAGGTGTTATATTCTGTTTAGAAATATTTTCTTCAATTAAACATACTGTTCATCCTTACATACTTGAATGGGGACACTGGACTCCTTTGATTTGCCTGGGGCTGATGGTAGCATCTTTATCCATTCATGCCAGTCCTGCTTAGGCTCATAAATACTTAATTAAGTTGTGACTGTGCTTTTGTAGTAAAGCCTGGCCTTTAATGTTATCTGAGTGGGGTCACCTCAGTTAAAGCCACAGTTTTCACCATAGACCACATTAGGCAACCAACATACATGCAGGAATTTTCTTCCCAGCGACATGCACGGTTTTTTATGGATGCTTTCTCATGGGCAGACCAGCCCTTGGACACGAATGAGGCTGATCACTGCCCAGACTCCAACTTTGGAGGGTCTGGTAGAAAGGATTTATCTAATCATAACACCACACCCACCTAATTGATGGAAAGAGTGTGAGTACCCCTAGGGAAGGCCCTACAATAGGTGTGAGGGAGAGAACCCAAATATCTATCTGAATATAGCATCAACTAAGGAAAAGCAGATGGGTATTGAGGGAGGTTTTTGTAATCTTGGAATAAAGGGAAGGATATCATCTCATGAGTACTTGGTCTTAGACAAATGATGTCTTTCAAATCTCAACTTTCATCTTGTCAACATCAGAAGCCATGTGTGGGCCTGATCTCTTGGAGCTGCTATGGTATGTTCTAGCTAGTTGCTAGAAAAAGTTTGAATATAGCAACTTAAACAAATTAGGATTATGTATTTGCTTGAAAAGGTTCAGAGGTAGGTTGTCCAAGGCAGATGAGTAGATGGTATCATGAAGTCTTAGAACCTTTTCTCTATTTCTGACCCAATCATCTTTAGCATGTGTTTTTCTTCCTCAGGAATATTCATGGTCATAAAATGGCTTTTGACACTTCAGCCATCATGTCTATGTGCCAGGAAGGAAGAAAATGGAAAAGGTGGAAGTGGCACATACCTGTTGTATCAACCCTTTAAAGGGCTGTCATAGAAACCCTACCCAAACAATTCCATCCACATCTCATTAGACATGCAATAGCTAACTGCAAAGAAGACTTGGAAAATACAGCCCTTTAACTATGTACTTTCCTCCTTGAAAAAAATATAGGCTTCAATTCTGTTACTAAGAAAAAAGGGGAGCATGAATATTGGAGGGCAGCTTACCGTTCTTTCCCCTTCTCATTCCTCCATTCACCCTGATTCCCATCAGTTACAAACACTCTTAGTCCTTTTCTTTTCTTATCATCATATAGCAGGGCCCCATGGCCTGTTGGTGAGATCTGGAGAATCCACAGACAATATAATAACAGTGTTGCAGAGTCCTTACTATGCAGCAAGCATTGTTTTAAAAATTTTATATGCCATGCAGAGTGTTGACTGATCTTCTGTCCCTGGTCAAGGGGACCAGGAAGAATGGGGAGGGTTTTCACAGCTAAATGTAATCCAGTGGTGGTTTAACAGAGACACCAAAGCAACCCAACTTACTGGTGAAGTGTGGGGCTCTGGCTTCAATCAACAAATTCATTTACTGGGCAAGTAATTGAGTCTCTCTTAGCCTCAGTTTTCTCATCTGTAAAGAGGAGATAATGATAATATTTGCCTTGAGGACATATTAGTTTCCGGTGGTTGCTGTACCATATTGCTACAAACTAGGTAGCTTAAAAGAGTAGCAATTTACTCTCCCAGTTTTGGAGGCCAGCAGTCTAAAATGTAGGTGTTGGCAGGACCAAACTCTCTTTCTGTAGGCTCTGAAGGAGAAACCATTCATTGCCTCTTGCAGTTTTTGGTGGCTTCCAGTATTCCTTGGCTTGTGGCCACATCACTCCAATCTCTGCCTCCATTTTCATTTTTAAAAAATGGTAGCTTTCCTATCTCAAGGAGCCCTGGAGAGTGGGAGCTCTGTGGGAAAGAGACCTCAAGTCCTTCCTTTCTAATAAAGCTTTAGCAGAAGTAATCATTGCTGCTGATGATTAACTGCCACTCTCTCAGGTGTGTGGGGTGCTCCTTGCTTCTTCTCATGTAGTCCTCTCATAAGGGCCCTATCATGGTCACTGGTTTACAGGTAAGGAAACTAGAGTTCAGAGATGAGTCATTTTCTAAGATCTCACAACCAGCAAGTTGAAGAATTAGGATTCAAGCACATTATCTTTTCCTTTCACTAAGTGGATGTGTTTTTATCACAGGTTGTATGTATTCTGAGACGCTTCAGTGGAAATGAAATTTTGGAAGGAAGGACCCTAAGATTGGGTTCATGGTGGTGCCAGGGGAATTAGAATGAAAGAATTGAATAGCAGCATTTCACCTGAACAGCTTGAAAGATTATTAGTCTAATTAGTGAAGGCATTGCTATGCTGAGTTATAGTGTGTAATCTTCATCTCCACCCTTTTTGCCAGGTGGCATTTGTCTAAATCTGATCCTATTTTCTCCCCAGTGAGCAACCTCTTTTCTCAAGCCCAGACAACGTTGCTTGTCCTTATTGTAACTACAATGATCTCAGACATTTGCTCTGACCACACCTTTTTGCTGGCCTTACTTTGCAGCTCATCTTTACCCTACATCCACACCTCCACCAGACAATCAGGCTCTATAAGATGTGCTTAGCACTTAACCTATCAAATTGCTCTTTATTTTCCAGTGCTTATGTTTTCACTTCCCAACCAGATGGTGAATCTCTTGAGTGCAGGACTGAGATTAATATATCATGACCCCAGTTTATAATTTTATGTCTCATTTCCAAACATGGATACACACCAGAACTGTGTTAGTGTAGGCCAGAATATGTGGGAGTAACACACAGCCTGCCAATCTCAGGGTCTTAACTTCACAAAGGTTTATTTCTCACCCAATCAAGTTCACAGAAGACCAGGCAACTGCAAGGCAAATGTCTGCCCTGAACACTCAAAAATTCTGGCTTCTTTGACCTTGGGGAAACTTCCTCAGTCCTTAACTGGAGGTTTTTAAGTTTTTACTGCCATGGAGAAAGTCTTGTAGTGACAATAAAATGCCCTGACCCAGAAGTAACACTTTCACTCTCAGCCTACCTTCTGGGAACCCATGGCTCCAACTAACTGCAAATGTAGGATGTTGGCATTGCCCTTATTCAGGGAAGAAAGAAGAATCAGAACAGGAAATCCTGGGAAACTCTTATACCACAAGAATCATTTGATGAACTTAGAAAAAATATAGACTCCAGGCCTTACCACAATAAAGTCAGATTCAACTGACCAGGAACCAAAAAATGTGGCAGATATCTTTGCTGATTCTGATGTAAGTGATACATAGTTGAACAACTGCTTTAGAAAACCTAGTTCTGTCTTGGGTTGACTCTTGCCTATTTGGGTGAGACAAATCTTATTTGAATAAGATTGAGACATCTCCAAGAATGTGCAAAACAAGTCATCATATAATTCAATGCTAAAATATGCAGCATATGTAATAAGTGCTGTGGGAAGTAAGCAAGCATTTCTCCTCCCTGTGATGCTCCATTTCACTCTTGTTTGGGTGGCTTTACCAGACAAGTCATCCTGGAGGTGATGGAGAAAAGTCCTAGGCATGGGTGAGGTCAGAACCTTTTAGAAGATTAAAAGCAGCAGTAGGTCTGTGAGGGTGTAAACGTACATGCTCAGATGCACTTCATGTGTGTATCCATCAGTCTGAGCGCAAAGAGCACACCAGAGATTACAAATCTAATCCTCCGTCACCACTTTACTGGGTGACCCAGTGTCAGCTATAAAGCTAAGGTGACTCGGCCTGCTCTAGCACTAATCAGGCAGCTTATCGATGACTCATTTCCTTCTCTGCTTTTTCCTTCTTCTTCACCTCCTCCTTCTGACAGCCTATTTAATCTGGAGTTATATTCATCTGCTAGTTAATGAAAGCCTAAAAATCAGTGGTTTCAATATATTACTTTTTTTTCTTACACAAAAGAGATTCATAGGTTGGTAACCATCTGGGTCCCAGATTTCTATGCCATCAGTAACTTCCATTTGATCTTCTTGATCCTTCCTTATTATCTCAGAATGGCTGCTGAAATGCTAGTCGTCATATCTTCATTCCAGGTATGAATAAGGGGAAGAACATAGGAAAAAAAGGATCTGTGCCAGCTACATCCAGAGAAGTATCATTGAGTGAATTCTGCTTATATCTCATTGGCTTAAATATGTTACATGACAATACTAAGATGCAAGCAAGGCTGACAAATGCAATAGCCTCTGTTTAAGGCCTCCAAACCCTTTATCCCTTTCTCTTGTGTAGAGAAATGTAGGCCTCTGCTTCATAGAGTAGAATAAGTCTAGCTCTAGCAGATACATACAGGCTTGACCAATAGGACCTAAGATATACAGATGGGTCCAAGACCTCAGTCCAATGCCCGAGAGAGGGGACTTGGCAAGCTAGAGGCTGAGCAGGGATTTTCTTCTTGCCAACTCAGTGAGCAGGCTTTGTGGTCCCTGCTGAGAAGGCCAATCCTTTGGCAGAGAAGGAGAATGAATCCCAACCTCCTGCTTTGTGGTAGCAGTTTTACTTTGGGAGGTTAGAAGTTATACAAGAGAATGTTGGCACCTTGGTGGCTAAACAGCCTGGGTCTTATTCTCTAAATAAACGTGAGCTTTCTTTTTCTTCTCTTTATTTATGAGTGAGTAATAGATACAGAATAAACACCCCCACAGGATGAAAAGGATGAATGAGAGTAAACTCATCCCTCCTTACTCCAGTCTGTTCCCCTAGTCCTGTGGCCCAGTGACCCTTTTATGGCTTCCCTGCCCACTTTTGAGGGATTTTATTTGCACATACATATGTTTATATTGTTTAGAAACCTACAAATGGATCATACTTTATGTGATACTCTGCAATTTGCTTTTTTTCATTAGTATCTTTGTGATCATGCCAGACCAGTGCCTACATGCATGATGAATATGCCATCATGTATTTATCCAGTCACCAACTAAAGGACAAAATCTTTTCAGATTTTTGCTATCACAATTATTCTCTGATGCTTTAAATGGGATTCCTGTCTTGTTGGTCCCATTATCCAGATTGCAAGCTGAACCCAGGAAGTTAGGAGTGGGGAGAGCTTTGCTGCCTCTGGGAGGTCTGGCACTATGATTCCTAGGGTACCTGCCCTTCTCTGGTAGGCTTCCTGGGCTCCTCCATAACAGGCCTGAAACCATGGCTTCTTCCTTCCTCCCAGGAACCTCCCTTTCTGACTTCACATCAAGAGTAAGGCAGGGTTGACACATGGTAAGTGCCCCGGGCTGGTTAATAACCTGGTGGTCTGGGAAGAAAATAGTACAGGTCTCATTCATCTGATATCTACAAAAATACTTGTTCAACTCTTACTTGGAAGAGTGCTGAGGAGAGGAGGAGGTGACCTGATGGTGGTAGCTCTCAATCTCCCTTTGACTGCAGGGAAAGGAGCCCACTTGAAGTCCATTGGACCAGTCTTCCTTGGAAGAGATTTTCATTACCCTCTGCTATTACTGCAGCACTACTTTGGGGTTGTCCCTCCTTACCTCCCAAATCCCATCTCAAGCAGCTAATCAAAGACTTCTTCCTAAACTCATACAATACCCTGGAGAAGTTCTAGAAGGTGCAATTTTCTCTGCCTTTAAAGTCATTTCCAGTGAATTTTATAACTTCCCTCCGGTGATGCCCCTAGCTCCCCAGTGATGTTCCAGTGCCTTTTAGAAGTGAGACCCAGTTACACACTTTCATTTGGCTTAGTGGAGGGCTCCTGAAGATTTTCCAGCCTCTAAGGCAAAGGCCAACTTTGTTAAAGGAGCTTTGTTTCCGGTGAGTTTGACCTGGTATATGACCTGGTATATAATTATGCCAGGTGATCTGGGGTGGATTGAATGACTTAATAGGGTAGAAAGAGAACAATAATTCTTTTTTGGCTTGACTTTAAAACCTTAGTATGCTCTTTTAAAGAAATTTTCTCTTTAATTTTTCTGTGCTGTAGCTTCGGATTATAAATTACAAAAGAGGGATTAATTACTAGCATAGGAAATATAATTGATTTTTCTGTATTGGTCTTGTATCCAACTTTGCAGCCCTTATTTATTAGCTACAATAGTTTTTCTGTGAATCACTTAGGATTTTCTTTGTACAAGATTGTATGTGAATAAAGATATCTTAACATCGTCCTCTCTAAAAAAAAAAAAAAAAAGAGGCAAGGAGGCTGTAAACACTACTTGACAGCAGGTCCCTGGAAAGAAGCAAACAGTCTTTGGAAGACAAGCCCAGCAAACTGGAGCTCATAAGGTCACATGTTGGATTTCTGAGATATTCACTAGATATTTTCTGTTGACCACAAACTACACTGGAGCCAGGTATCACTGGATAAATGCCTTGTGTAACTTGGTTGCAAAAAGGACTACTAAATGAACATGGGTGAATTATTCTCCAGCTATTTCTCCTATGAGAAAATAACTCCAAATTGCCAGTAGTGAGGTATTCTGTCACCCAGCTGTAGAGGGCCACACCCAGAGATCCTGGAGTATCATTGCCTGTGTAGAGCAAGAAGAGCAACTATGTGTCCAGTGTGCTCAGAGCCCCACCTCCACAGATGACACCATGTGGATCATGCATTCTTCTCATCTGACTCCTTTTCTGAATAGTCACTACCAATCAGCTAGGTTTGGTACATAAGATAAATCCTATTTGCCATCCTAGGCCTTGAGGATATTCAAAGTCAGGCAGGGCAACCTATACTTTTCTGTAAATATGGTTTGCAAAACAATCCCAGATTTAACTTGCCAATCTGGAATCAAATTTGTGTGGGTTTATGTTTGCCTTAGATTCCAAAGGCATTAAATAACAACTCACTCAGGAAAATTGGAATAGGAAATTAGGCATTAGGGGAAAGGAAGTTAAGCTAAGCATTACGAATAAAAAAGACATTTGAAGCAGTTTTGTCTTCGATGAGCTCACAAACCAGAAATGTATATATCTAAACACATCACTACAAGTTTATGAGCAGAGCACTGTGCATGTAAAGACAAGGAAGAGAAATAATTTGATTTGCCCTTGAAGCATGCTTGGCAAGTGAAGAATGAGGAAGACAGCTAATGCCCAGGAAAAAGAATTGTAAACTCTTGGTGCTGAAAGGACATATATTCCCAGAAGACTTAAGAAATATGATCACCTGAAAGTTGGGACAAAGAAAAAGGAAATGAGGTCAGAAAGGAAAGTTTGAGCTTACTGCTCCAAAGAGGACTTCTATTATTTTGATTTGAACCTCTGGGTCCTTCTCCCGAGCTTAACTAAGGTGGCATCTCCAACATCTGCCTAAATGATTCTTCTAGGAGTTTTACTATCTTCTGCTCCATGGAAAGATGGATTCCAGGGTATTCAACACATTGAACTCTAGCTTCATCATCCTGAAGAGTGTGCTGGGTAGGCAAAGGATTCATAATTCAGTCTTCTGAGGAGCTTTGTAGGAAGCTTAGATGCTTGTATCTGAGTGCTGGGGTACTAACATTTGATAATCTTTTCGAGGAAATGAAGATGAAGCCCAGAAAATATCTCCTTAGCTTTTTAATCTGTGGTGCTTTCCCAATCTTAATGAAGCTGATGAAAATCCATTAGTTAAAACCACAGCAATCAGACTATAGGTTTGAGGCTATCAGGTGTTAGCCACAAAGAAATATCTCTGCTTGGGTAGGACACAGAAAAAAAAGGAGAGGAATTGGGAATTGATAACATTAAAGTAAAGGGAGATCATGAAATTTGCTATTGCCTCCACCCCCAAAATGAAAGAAAAATCCAGATCAGACCAGGCAAACAGATGCCACACCTAGGCTTTGGGGGATTGGGAGGCTCAGCTGAATCAGATGCCAAGGAATAAAATTTTCCAAATCAGGCTTCCAAAACAGAGTTTTGGTCAGGTGTACAGTTGTAGGACTCAGTATTCAGAAGCAAATGAGGAAGGGACTTGATCCAGTGGGCAGAAAATAAGTGGGAAAAATTCATGTGGGCAGGTGTGATGAAGAGAAGTTAGATGGGGATCCTGCCAAAATAGTCTTCCTGAAACCCAGATCTGGTTAAATTTCCTTGCTCAGGAATCCTTGAGACTTTTAATGGCAGATTTAATTGCTAGTGTCTTTGGCCCCACTATTGTGGCTGCCTCAATGTGCTGTATCTATTCAAATTAAATGTTTACCTTTCTTTATCATTTTGACTTTGGAAAAGAGCCAGACATCACACAGAGCTGGATCTATTGAATAAGGTGGATGAGAACACACCACAGTCTGTTTATGAGCCTATGTTTTTATAGGATGGCATGGTCAGTAGCATTCACTGTATGTTTTTATCATACTTCATAAAGACCCTCATAAATGAGGGCACCTGGAACTTCTTCAGAAAGTGACAGGGATGATGGGATAAGTGTGTTTGAAGCAAGGGGGAGTATTTTGAGGCTGAGTAATGGTAATGTATCTTACTGTAATCAATTTTTAAAAATTAATATTTACCATATTTTTGATAAGCCCTTGTATATCTAAATTCTTTAAACCAGCACTCAAGTTTCTCCACAGTTTCGCTCCCATCAAGTTTTCTGGCCCTGCAAAGCTGCTAAACTGATCACTAACCCCCTCATTTTGACTGCTTACTTGAGATGTTCCTTCTACATGTACTGTCTATCATCTCTCCTAAATTCCTAGAACATTTTGTTCTGTTCTCACAATTCTTAGCAGTCTCTGTGCAATTATCAGTTTCTTTGTATAATTTTTTACCAGTCTTTTTGTGTATCAATATCTTTCTATTGATCAGAAACATATTTATTCAGGGACTGTATTGTGTTCATTTTTGTATCCAGAACATCTAGCCTGGAACCTTACATGTAATAAGTCCTCAGTCTGTATGGTAGGAAGTCAACAGAGTCAAGCTCACCCCAGGACTGAAACAGAGGAGATACATGTGGGATCTGCTGGGAGAGCTGTCATGGGATGCATGTGTGCTGATGGGAGCAGACAGAGCCTATTACAAGGCAGTGCCCTCCACTTGTCTCTATCCAGAGTCGTCATATGTTTTTAAGAACTTGGCTAGTTGTAGGAACACAGTCACATGTGGGTATAGACCTTATATATTTTGGTTCAGGGAATATATCTGCCTCAAAAGAAGCATTGTTCCTGGTTTTGTATTTGGACGGAATGGAAATGTGGCAAGGTCTGATTTAGAGCTCTACCTGTTAATGTCTGAGGCTGGGACCTGAGATAAGAGAAGTACCTGAACCAGAGCATCTGCTTAGAATTCTGACTCAGAGATGAGAGAAAGGAAGAAAAGGAGATCATTTGTATCTTATACTGAAAGAGGTGAGGTGGAAGGAAGAATTGGTGGAGAGCACTCTGGAGGAACCTGGGAGACTCAAGTCACCTCATAACCCCCCAGGCTTACATGCCATAGAGCAGATCTTTTAGCATCATCTAGATCCAACTGGTCTTCCTATCCTGAAATTATTTGAACACTCATTGTGTACCTGGAATAAACAAAACTGCAAGAATTGTTCATTCTAGCCCAGAGTGGGCCATGTTAAAGACACGGAATCATATTCTTTAGGGAAGGCTGGGATAAATTTTAGTTGGAAAAAATTGACAGAGAGGAAAAAAGAACTGAAAAGGTGTCAGGGACACAGAAGAATAGAAAGGAGAAATGGTAGACAATACCTTAAGGTATTTGGCAGTTTTTTGAATGAATTAAATGAGTTCTTGAAATCTTAAAAGTGAATAAAATAGAATAAAAAGAATAAGAAATAAGAAAAAGAAAAAGGAAGGGGAATCATCTTGATGAGAGAGGTAATTAGAATTGGTTGGAAGGAAGAAATAAATAGCAAAACTTAAGCAATTAGAAAAATAAACAGCATTCAGGCAGTCTCTGTACTTGGGCTACCCTTGGACCCACATCCCCAACTGCACAGTAAGAAGATCCTTCATGGGCCCCTGGATTTCCTCTGTGGCTATCCCTTAACCACTCTAATCCAGAGGTAACTGTGGTCCAGAGGTAGGGAATGATGGCACTAACTGGCCAGATCAGGATCATAAGTCCTACCCTCAAAACAATATAGTAGAGGGATATGGTGTGCTCAAAGATTAAGCTGGGGCACCTGCTCCATCACTAGAGTGGAGTTGGAGGCCTATCTAAAGTACACAGGATGAGGATGGGGAAGGTATGGTCTTAGACCAAAGGAGTATGGGTATTGCATTACCAGATGAGATGCCCACTGCACCAGCTTTTTCCCTCTTCTTTACTTAAGTGAGAGGTCTTTGTTTTGGGGGAGCACATTTAGGCATTGCTTCCTCTAGGACACATCCCCTGACCTATCTTCCACTTTAGATTAGATGCTGCAGAACATAATCTGTGTTCCCATAACTCTCTCTTCCGGAGAGATCTTCTTCAAAGCAGGGTCTTTGTCTCTTTAGTCTGCATGCCTAGTACTGAGAGCTGGGCTTGACATGATTAATGTTTGTTGAATGACTGAGAGGGAATGTGTGCATACAAGCTCGCAGGAGTGTATTACAGGCCAGGACTTGGCCTCTTATCCCAGGGAGAGCAGAGCTACATTGATATGGTTGTACTCAAGAGTGGTGGAGCTTTTGCTCAAGCAGAGGCTGGTATTTCTGGGGTTTAAGCTCCATGCTAAATATAAAGAGTGAGTGGGGAGAGAGTTGTTGTACCTCCCCAAGAGAAGCTGGTATGGTGTGGTGGTGTCACCAGTACTGCTATTGTCTCTGCCCCCCCTCCATGATTGAGACTCTTCTCCCTGAGACCCCAGGAGGGTATCTAATCTCATCAAGTCTTATGTATTTTTTCCCACACAAATCCCTTTTTCCTATTGTACCACCCTTTATGATCTAATAGTCTCCTCTTCTGTCATCTTTGCTCTCTCCTTTTCCTAACTACTATAAAATTTGCATACTGCTGCTGCAAGAAAGGTCCTTAAACATCAGTTGTCAAGTTACCTATTTTGTGAAAAATGCCAACGAGTGCTCAGTGTTTCTAAGATAAATTCATGTGCACATCTTCCTCCTTGTTGTCATGCTGTGTTCCTGCTTAATGTCTTCACTTGCCTCTTGTTATCTAAGCTTACCCTTTCTTTAAATTTTAATTATTTTATTAGTGTATGCTTGTGATACATAATAGTTATGTTCATTTTGGGGAGTTGGTACATTTATATAACATATATTGACTTTTTTATCTCTTTACCTACTTTCCAACCTCTCCCCTTCCTCTGATCCCTTTTCCTATCTCCAAAAAGTCTTTTTGTTTCTGACTGTCTATCCTTTATTTTATTTTACTTATTTATATTTTAGTTTTCTCATATAAGATAAACTATTTAATTTCTATGTCTGAGTTATTTCACTTAACATCATTATAGTTTCAAGTTCCATTCATTTTCCTGCAAATGTCATGATTTAATTCTTTGTGGTTGAATAATAGGCCATTGTGTAAAAAAAAAACCCTTATATTTTTTATCCATGTGTCTGTTGAGGAGCATCAAGGCTGTGTCTAGGGGTTAATATTGTGAATCCTGAGCCAAAAATCAAAATGGAAAGTAGAACAATACCAGATTTCAAGTAATACTACAAATTTACAGTATTTAAACAGCATGGTGTTGGCCTAAAAATACAAATGTAGACCAGTGTAGTAGAACAGAAGACACACAAACAACCCTATGCACCTTCAACCATCTGATCTTTGACAAAGGGGCCAAAAACATTTATTTGAGAAAAAAATAGCCTCTTTAACAAAGGAGCTGAGAAAACTGGTTATCCATGTGTAGATGATTGAAACTACACCCCTATCTCTCACCCTGTATTAAAATCAAACGAAAGTGGGTCAAATGCTTAGATATAAAAACAAATTTTATGCTGCTGGAAGATAGCATAAGGGAAACAACTGAAGCCATAGGCTCAGGCAAAGACTTCCTGAACAGAACTCCAACAACACAGGAAATAATATCAAGAATCAACAGGGCCAGGGATTTAGCCCAGTAGTGGTGAACCTGTCTTGCAGGCACAAGGTCATGAGTTTGATCCCTGGTACCAAAAAAAAAAATCACAACTCCCAGTGCAGAGGAGGCTTCCAGGTCGACGTGCTACAACTCCCAGTGCAGAGGCTTCCGGGTCAACATGCCACAGCTCCCAGGGGAGAGTAGGAAGCTTCAAGGCCAACCTACTCCCACTCGTAGCATAGAGGAGGTGAGCAGTGTGGGCGCCAGCATCACCCCCTCGCTGCCTCAGAACCAGACTTCCAGATCACCTACAGCAACCCCAAAGGGAAATGAGATGGAACACTCTGATACTCAACCATCTGGCCTCCCTGAACTGGCAACAAAAGAGGATCTGGAAAAAAATGAAATCAGAAATAATTTCTCACAGAACAGCAGAGATTGTGCCCATAGTACAAGACATGATTAATAAATCTAGAGAAGATACAGATAAAAAAAATAGAGGAGCTGAGGAACATGATGGATCCCAACATAGGAAACAAATGGAATCCATAAAACAAATGCAAACAGATTTCCAGGAGATTAAAAACTCCATTCAAAGTCTATGCGGCAGAATGAGCCAATGTGAGGCCAGAATTTCAGATATAGAAGATAAGATTGCAATTAGTGACCAGAAAAAGAAAAATTGCTTTAAAATTATAAGGGACCATGACAAATCAATCCAGCAGCTGCTAGACGATGCAAAGAAGACTGATTGGAGTCAATGAAGAAAGAGGAGAGAGTGCAGATGACATAAAAAAAACTGATTACAGAAGTAATGGCAAAAAACTTCGCAAGCAGGGGAAAAGAACTTGACATACAGATAAGTGAGGCATATAGGACTCCAACTAGCCTTGATAAAAAAAAATGTACACATAGGCATATAATTGTTAAGATTCCAGAAACTCAACAGAAGAACAAAGTTCTACAAGCAGTTAGAGAAAAGAAACAAATCACATACAAAGGAAAGCCCATCAGAATCGCAGCAGACTTCTCAATGCAAACCCTCAAGGCAAGAAGAGCTTGGAGTGAAGTATTGCAAGCCGAAAAGGAAAATAACCTCCAACCCAGATTGATGTAAGCTGCAAAACTATCTTTCAAAATTGATGGAGAAAAAAAGATACTTTCATGACAAAGAGTACATTAGGAACTTCATGAATACCAAACCAGCACTCCAAAATATTTTAGACAATATCCTAGGAAAAGACAATGAGGATCACAACCCCAGGAAGCCCAGCAGAATGAATCCACCAGGCACAACAAGAAATTAAAAGCAAAGGGGGAGAATCCAACAAAATGAAAAAGTCATAACAATGATAACTCCATACATATCAGTTATAATGATCAAAGTTAATGGTCTCAACTCACCAATCAAAAGAAATAGACTGGCAAAATGAGTCAAGAAGCAAGATCCAACAATGTGCTGCATACAAGAAACACACTTAATTCAAAAAAAACCTCATAGACTGAAAGTTGAAGGGTGGAAAACAATACTCTATGTGACAGGAAACTGAAAAAAAGCAGGAGTAGCTACCCTCTTTGCAGATCAAGTGGATTTCAAACCAACATTGATTAAGAGAGACAAAGAAGGACACTGCATCCTTCTAAAGGGAACAATTCAAGAAGAGGAGATGACAATCATAAATATCTATGCCCCAAACACTAGTGTGCCCAAATATATAAAACAAGTACTAACAGACATGAAAAGTCATATATGCGCTAACACAGTTGTAGTGGGGGACCTCAATACCCCACTGTCACAAACAGATAGATCAACTAGGCAAAAAACAAGCAACGAAATACTAGAACTCAATCAAACTCCTGAATAAATGAACTTAACAGATGTTTACAGAGTGTTTCACCCCACAAAATCAGAATACACATTTTTTTCAGCTGCACATGGGTCATTCTCCAAAATAGACCACATACTCGCTCATAGAACATGTTTAAGTAAGTGCAAAGGAATTGAAGTTATCCCCAGTATATTATCATACCACAGTGCAATGAAATTAGAGATCAATAGTGAAAGAAACCACAAAAACTTCACAAACATATGGAAATTGAACAACACACTTCTGAATAACCAATGGGTCACAGAGGAAATTAAAGAAGAAATCAGACAGTTCCTTCAATTAAATGACAATGACAATACAACATATCAGAATCTATGGAACATAATGAAAGCAGTCTTACAAGGGAAATTCATAGCAGTGAATACACATATTAGGAAAACAGAATGAACCCAATTAAACAACGTGATGCTGAACCTCAAGCTTCTAGAAGAAGAAGAGCAGGACAAACCCAAAGCTCATACAAGGGAGGAAATTGTAAAGATCAGAGCAGAAATCAATACAATGGAGACTAAGAGAATGATACCAAAAATCAATGAAGTTGATTCAATGAAGTTGAGTTGGTTCTTCGAAAGAATACACAAAATCGACAAACCCTTAGCCAACCTCATCAGAAAAAGGAAAGAAATGGCCCAAATCCATGCAATTAGGAATGGAAAGGGTAAAATTACAATGCACCCAGCAGAAATCCAGAGGATCATCAATACCTACTTCGAGAATCTATACGCCGATAAGATGGAAAAAACAGAAGAAATGGACAGATTCCTAGATATATATGAATTTCCAAAGTTGAACAAAGAAGACCTAAAAATTCTCAACAACCCAATATCAATCAGTGAAATTGAAAACGTAATTGAAAACTTATCAACTAAGAAAAGCCTGGGTCCTGAAAGGGAAGCAATATTCCCAAATTCATTCCTGGAAGCAAGAATCACCTTAATCTCCAAAGCAGAGAAAAACCCAACTGAAAAAGAGAACTATAGGCCAATCTCACTGATGAACATAGATGCAAAAATCCTTAAGAAGTTACTGGCAACTAGAATGCAGAAGATCATCAAGAAGATCATACACCCTGACCAAGTGGGATTTATTCCAGGGATACAGGGATAGTTCAACATACGCAAATCAATCAATGTAATACACTATATCAATAGAGCCAAGGACAAAAAACATATATGATCATCTCCCTGGATGCAGAAAAAGCATTTGACAAAATCCAACATGCATTTATGATAAAAACCCTACAAATAATTGGAAGAGATGGTCTCTACCTCAGTCTGATAAAAAAAATCTATGAAAACCCAACAGCCAATATCATACTAAATGGTGAAAAACTGAAATCCTTCACACTAAAATCAGGAACAAGACAAGGATGTCCTCCATCACCACTCCTGTTCAATATAGTTTTGGCAACATTAGTAACAGGAATTAGACAAGAGAAAGAAATAAAAGGAATAAAAATAGGAAATGAAGAAATCAAATTGTCATTATTTCTAGATGACATGATACTCTATATAGAACACCCCAAGAACTCCACCAAAAGTCTTCTACACTTAAAAACAAATTCAGTAAAGTAGCTGGATACAAGGTCAACACACAAAAATCAATAGATTTCCTCTACACGAACAACAGACTCATTGAGACAGAAATAGGCCAAACAATTCCTTTCACAATAGCATTCAAAAACTGAAATACCTAGGAATCAACCTAACAAAAGAAATCAAAGACCTTTTTTGTGAAATCTATAGCACCCTGAAAAGACAGATTGAAGACGATATCAGAAAATGGAAAGACATCCCTTGCTCCAGGGTAGGAAGGATCAACATAGTGAAAATGGCCATACTTCTAAAATTGCTATATAGATTCAATGCAATCCCAATTGAAATCCCAGCAGCATACTTCATAGACCTTGAGAAAACAATCAAAAAATTCATTTGAAACAAGCAGATACCCAGAATAGCAAAAGCTATTCTAGGTAACAGAGACATAGCAGGGAGTACTTTAACCCCCAACTTGAAGCTACTGTGATTAAAAACAGCATGGTACTGGCAAAGAAAGAGACCTGAGGACAAGTGGAACAGATTAGAAGTTGCAAAAACAACTCCAGACACACACAGCCACCTCATCTTCGACAAAGGACCCAAACACTCTCACTGGAGGAAAGGTAGCCTCTTTAATAAGTGATGCTGGAAAAATTGGGTTTCAACTTGCCAAAGACTAAAATTGTACCTATATCTCTCACCATGCACAAAACTAAAATCTAAATGGATTAAAGATCTAAATAGTAAAACAGAAACACTAAATCAGCTGGAACAGAGGTTAGGTAGAACTCTTGAACACATTGGTGTAGGAAAAGATTTTATGAACAAAACCTCAGTTGCATGTGAACTAGCACAAACAATCAACAAATGGGATCTCTTCTTACTAAAAAGCTTCTGCACAGCAAGAGAAACCACCAGCAGTGTGAAGAGACAACCCACAATGTGGGAAAAAATTTTCACCAGCTGTCCCTCAGACAAAGGTCTACTATCTCAAATCTACAAACAACTTTAAAAAATTGAACCTCCTAAATTTAAAGACCCAATCCAAAAATGGGCACCTGAAATGAGCAGACATTTCTCAGACAAAGAAGTAGAAATAGCAAATAAATACATGAAAAAATGTTCAACATCACTGGTCATTTGAGAGATGCAAATTAAAACAATGCTGAGATTCCACCTCACCCCAGAAAGAATGGGTGCTATCAAGAAATCAACCAATAACAAATCCTGGAGGGGCTGTGGGGAAAGAGGAACACTGCTCCACTGCTGGTGGGGAGTGTAGACTGGTGCAACCACTGTGGAAATCAGTATGGAGATACCTCAAAGAGCTAGGACTGGAAATCCCAGTTGACCCAGCTATTCCCCTGTTGGGTATCTTCCCCAAAGAATTAAAAGAATCATACCACAGTGATATATGTGCACCCCTCTTCATAGCAGCACAATTTGTAATAGGTAAAAGTTGGAAACAGCCCAAATGCCCATAAACTGGAGACTGGATAAAGAAAATGTGGGTTTTTTTATAAAATGGAGTACTACTCAGCCATAAAAAATGAGGATTTATAGCTAAATGGATGCACATTGAGACATTACTCTTAAGTGAAATAAATAGGACACATGCCTGTAAATACCGAATAGTTTCTCTAGTGTGAGAAACTGAGAGTGTAAATAAGGACTAAAATGTATAATGGATAGTGTGAAATGGAAAGAAAAGGGGCAAAGGGGAAGGGGAAGTGGGAAGGGTAGGGGAAAGGAAAGAAGGGAATGGAATTAATATGAGAAAATGAAAATATGGAAACAAAGTCTTTATAAACATGGAGGAGTGGAGGGATTAAAGGGAGGGCAGGGGAATGGGGAAAAAATAAGAATCAAGAGGAGTTATGTAAAGGTGCAAATTTCCAATGATGAATATCATTATAATGTATACCTAAAATGTACCAATAAAATAAAAATTTTTTAGAAACCAACAAATGGGTTTACATCAAATTAGAAGCTCCTGCACAGCAAGGGAAACAATCAACAGTGTGAAAAGGTAACCTACAAAACGGGAAAAAAGTTTTGGCAGTTACTCTTTGGATAGAGGACAAATATCTAGAATGTATAAAGAATTTTTTAAAAACTTAACCCTCATAAAACAAATGATCCAGTCAAAAACTGGAGATAGGGAGGGGTCCTGGGGATGGGAGGAGACAGGAGTGTGGGAAGGAGAAGTGAAAGTAAAAATGATTAAAATATGATATGTGAATATATCAGTTCCCCAAGATAAAAGCAAATATTATGAACAAAGCAAATATGGACAAATAAACTGAATAGATGCTTCACAAAAGAAGAATGCAAGACTAGCAAGTACATGAAAACAGTGTTCAACATATTTAGCCCTTAGGGAAATGCAAATCAAAACAACTCTGAAATTCCATCTTATACCAATAAGAATGTGTATTGTCAAGAATAAAAAAAAGCAACAAGTGCTGGCAAGGATGTGGAGGAAAAGGAACCCTTCTATATTGTTGGTGGGAATGTAGAGTAGGAACAACTACTATGGAAATCAATGTGGAGATTCCTCAAAAAACTAAAAAAGGAATTCCATTGGACCCAGCTATACCTTTCCTGAGTATAGTCCTGAAAGAGTTAAAGATGTCATATGTATGCTGTAGTGATACATGCATAACCATGTTTATAGTAGCACAGTTCACAGTAGCTAAGCCTACCCCTTAATTTGTCATGCGGTATTTTTGTACCTCTTTAACCACAGCAATATTTTCTTTCTTTGAACTAGCATATTTCTAGAAAAGTTGACTGTGTCTGTTGTATCATCCAATTTACAATTAATCATATACTGCTTTGTATAGGTACTTAATTTTCTGATTATTAGATTAAAAATTTTTATACCAACCCCTTTCCACAACACCTATCAAAGTGTTGAGAATGCAGTAAGTGCCCAATAAGTGTTTGTTAAATAAAAACCTAAATGTGTTGAGTGCAAAGGGCCAAGTGCCTAGTGTGACTTTAGAATTCTTTGGTTTTGTTTTAGTTTGGCTGTGACTGTTATTTGTGCCTTTGGACTTGTCTCTTAACTAGCTGAGCCTCACTGATAAATTGAGATAATCTTACCAATTCTACAGAGGTCACAGATTATGATAAATATCAAATGAGAAATCATACATGCAAGGATTTTATGGACTCTTAAAGGTAAGCTATTAGGGTTTCTCTTTTAATTTCTTTTATAAAACATTTTCCTTCTTACTTTTAGACTTGCAACTTTATTTCTTGAAAGAGGACCCAACCGGATAGGTGGTATTTACAAAAAGGCTGTTTACAGACACTTCACAGATGGGACCTATACCACCGAGATCGCCAAACCTCCCTGGCTTGGATTCCTTGGCCCCATCCTGAGGGCTGAAGTGGGTGATGTGATTGTCATTCATTTAAAGAACTTTGCATCCAGATCTTACTCATTGCATCCACATGGTGTTTTCTACAACAAAGATTCAGAAGGTAAATATCAATCCTATATGATCGGAGTCTTGTCTTTATTTCATAAGTAAGGTAATTATACTTAACAGTTAAAAGGATTCTGAGCACAGTGATTACATTACATTTTCATTTGTCTTCTCCCTCTGTTCTTCTCTTCTCATTTCCATTTATCTGCTCTCCCTTCTCTTTCTGTTCTTCCTTTTTACTTTCCTTCCTTCCTTCTTTCTTGCTTTTCTTTACAATGGCACAGAACTTGGCACTGATTGATCTTGGCATATGCTCCACTGTGCCTCCAGAAGTGTATGAGTATTTGTCCATAGACTTAGCTATGCCTGGGAAGCACATGGGATGAGGGGAAGTTTGCTCCTGTCACCAGTCACAGCCTTGGCTGTGGGTGGTTTTCTCAATACATGAACCTCATTGGCCTCCCAGGCTGCTGTCCCTGGTGCTTCCTTTGTGAAGCAGACCTGTCTTCTTGTGTCTACTTCAAGATAGTTTCAATAGGGCAATTTCTGGAATCTTCTCTAGTTAAAGAAAATAAATAATTCTTAGACTCTTGAAATAGAAGTATTAATTCTCAGACAGCAGAAGTATTTTTGCATCTGTGCTAATCAGCTATCCATCACACACACACACACACACACACACACACACACACAACCACACACACTCAAGATAAAGCAACTTATAAAGAGAAAAAAAATTTATTTTGGCTCATGGTTGTCAAGATTTCAGTCCATGATCAATTGACCCTATTGGAGCACATCATGGTGGGGAGCATTTGGTAGAGCAAAATCGCTCAACTCACAGCCAGGAATCAAATAGACAAGAGGAGGGAGACCTGTCCCCAGTATGCTCTTCCAAGACATTCCAGTGCCTGAAGACCTGATACTAAGCCTCACCGCTTGAAGCTCCTCCACTTCTCTGTAGCACCACTCTGGGGAATAAGCCTTTAACATTTAGAGAACATTTCAGACCCATACTGTAGCAGCACCCCTTGTTGTATGTAGCCTTGCTCCAGGTGGAATGGGTTGAATGATGCTACACCTGTTAGGTGACTGCACCTGGAAGTGTGTCAGACATAGCAACATTAACTCTGATGTAACCCACCTTATCATCAAAGAGGAGCTTCTGGGTGGGTATTAACTACTGTCCCAAGGTAGCCAAACTTGCCTGGCAGTTTCCTCCGCCAGGTCCATGTAAGCAGCCAAAGGAAAGACCTCTAATGATGAATGTGACACTGGGATTGCTCTTTGCTCTCAGTAGTTCTTAGTTGTTGAGGATGATCACATGAAATCATGCCAGGTAAAAAGAAGGAAAAGTTTTGTAAATATTAGGGATGATTTTGATGGCTTTTCTTTAATATAGTTTTGCAAAAGCATTTCTTATGCTGCATATAAAAATAAACATGTCAAGATAACTACACCTGTCTTTTTAAATATAAAGAAAATAGAAATATCCTAAAATCTTTTACGTTCTGTCTTCATAACTCTGTATTTCTGAAAGCATACCTTAATAAGTGTGATGATGTCCAGAAAATCATCTAGTACAAAGCCACAGATCTGTTTTTTTTTAAATTTTGTTTAAAATATACATAATATTAAATTTACCATTTTAACAATTTTTCAAGCGTATAACTCAGTGGCAATAAGTATATTTACAATGTTGTTCAACCATTACTAGTATCTATTTGTAGAATGATTTCATCATCACAAACAGAAACTCTGTTTCTATTAAACAGGTTCAATTCCTTCCTCCTCCACCAAGCCACTGGTAACCTCTGTTTTGTTTTTCTGTCCAGAACTCTTCTAGGAACCTCATATGAGTGGAATCACACAGTATTTATCTTTTTCTGTCTGGCTTATTTCTCTCAACATACTATTTTCAAGGTTTATCCCCATTGTGTCAGAATTTCATCCCTTTTTAAGAAAAAAATATTCCATTGTATTCAGATGCCACATTTTGTTCATCCATTCATCTGTTGATGTATACTTGGGTTGTTTCCACCTTCTTGACTACTGTGGGTAAAGGTACCGTAAACACTGGTGTGCCACAAATCCTTGAGAGCGTCTGTGAAAGCCATGAGCCCTTGCATCAGAAAAATATGAGTGTGCACAAAATTCTGAAGTCAATTTTAAAGTATTCTTAGAGCCCCTGAAACCATCCCTGTATCCTTAAATTAAGAACACTTTAAATGTCCCTCATCCAGGAAGGCTTCTTTGGTCCTGTCTTATGTAAGTTTCTTCCATGTTAGTGGCCTTTGGTTTATCTCATAGCCCTTTCAAAACTGATATAGTAAAATAGACCTTTTCTTTTTGCTTCCTTGTTTGTTTTGTCTGTACATTGGGCTATAGATTTCCCAGGAGCAGGGACCATCCTGGGTTGTGCTGGCCTGAGTGCCTGGCTCAAACCTTGGCATGTACTGAGTGCTCTCTCAGTACTTTGAGTAGTTTGCAGATCTAGCTCAACACCATCATTTTATAAGAAATCGAAATACAGAGAGGAAAAGTGCCCGGGAAAAATTCTTCTAGCTAGTTAGGGGCCAAATTATCACACAAAGAAATGACTGTCAACCATTCTCGCTCTCCCCAGAGCTATCCCCATCACTCCCCACTGTTCTTGTCATCCCCTTTCTGTTCATGAATATCAAGTAGGCTACTATGAGGCCTTGACTCTTAACCTTCCTGGGTCTGCCCAAGGGACTCTTGTTAAAATCCAGGGGAATATCCAGGCCTTGCTTCATGTAATATAGGGGTCAGGTATTCTATCCAAGCAACAAGAAAGCTAATCAGTGCAACCAAGTTTCTTTTTACTTCTGATTGTATTTAGAGTGTGTCCCCAGTGCCTGGTGTGATGTGTGCTTAATATATATCTATTAAACAAAATAATGAATGTGTGGTATTACCTTATACCATCTCTGTCAAAAGCCCTAAGAATAAAATGCATGGTTTGGAAGCCTCTCAATTTTTATATGGAAAGGCTTCAGGTGGTGCATGTGTGTAGGTAGGTAGTGGACTTCTCTTAAAGCTTCAGTTATTTTCAGCACTTATTTTGCTTTGCTATATGCAAGTCAAACAAGGAAATGTTTTATTTGGCTCACAGCTTCAGAGGTTTCAGTCCCTCATGACCTGGCTCCAAGGCAGGAACATCATGGTGGAAGGGTGCAGTGGAGCAAAGCTGCTCAGTTCATGGAGGCCAGGAAGCAGGGCACAGGGGAAGAGTGGCAGTGAGAGAATTACCTTCCGAAGGCATGACCTAGCTCCACCTGGCCCCTCCTGCTAACAGTACATTCAGCTGTGAAAATCACTCATTTCATCCACTGTTAAGTATAGCACACCCATGATCCCATCACCTCCCAGACTCTTTATCCAGTCAAGTTGACAACAAAGCTTAACTATTACAATTGTACTTGCTTTCGTGGAACTTATAGTCTAATATGAGAGATGGAAAATAATAAAAAATATACATATACAGTATGAATGTAATATATATATACTATGTTATTAAAAATATAAGTAAGTGCTATGGATAAATACCAGCCAATGTTTATCAAATGGTTACCATATACCAGGCATTGTAATAAGAGTTTTATAAATATTAACAACTCTATGAGATACATATTATAATTATTATCACCTTACAGATGAGACTCATAGAAAAGAAGGAAATTTCCAGGTCACAGCTAATAACTGATAGAGAAAGGATCTGATTCTAGAATTTCAGAAACTATGAACTTAACCATCAGCCCTGCTGGCCTTCTTTCTGTGTAAACACATTTTTTAAAACTGACCTAGTTCAGCTTAGGATTGCTTGAGTCAGACCACGCTGGATCTTGGAATTAATGTTAAGTATATTTGACTTTCACCACAATACTGATGGAAAGTCATGCCATGATTCTGAGAAGGGAACAGTATATGTAATCAGATGTGAGGTGTGACAAGGTCATTCTTACTATAGCTTGCCAAATGGATCAGAGAGGCAAGAGCTTCAGGGAGGCCAGAAAGAAGGTAACGCAGAAGCCTAGGGGAGAGTTTATGGCAGTTTGGATGAGAGTTGTGATGGAGGGGAAAGATATACATAGATGAGTTTGAGAAGAAGCAGGGCCTTGTGGTTGGTTGGAAATAGGAAAAGAAAAGAAAAAAGATACGAATGTTTCCTTTAGCCTGATGTGGTGGTACACATCTGTATTCCCAGCACTTGGGAGGCTGAGGCAGAAGGATTGCAGTGAGTTTAGGCCAGCCTGGACTACACAGTGAGTTGAAGGCCAGTCTAAACTACATAGTGAGACCCTGTTTCCAAAAAAAAACAACAAAAGTGCAAGAATGCTTCCTTTGTTTCTGGCTTTTGGAGTTGGATATCCAGGTGCTTTTCACTGAGACAGGAGGCAGTGGCTAAGGATTAGGTTTGGCATATAAGAGCTAATGCTCCCCAGGAAAGGTTGTGTTTGAGATCCTTTGAGATTTGTAAGTGGAGATGTCAAGTGGACAGGTACCAGTGAAAAGCTCAGAGGTGAAGTTCAGGCTGGAGATAAAAGAGGAAGTCATTGGTATGTGGTTAATTGGTGGCACTGTGGATGGGTGACATCAATCAGGGAGGGAACACACTGGGCATCAAAGGAAGGAGCCAGCATTATGCCTGAAGGTTTCTCACAGTGAATGGCAGACAGAGAATGAGTTGGAAAGTGGCCTAAAGAAGAGTGGCCAAGAGGACAATGTAATGTCACAGGACTCAAGGGAAGAACATTGTTTAAGGAGGAAAGGAGCTGACAGTGACATCAAACACTGCCAAGGCACCAGGTAACACAAGAAGTCTTTTTAAAATATCATTTGGATTCAATGGATGTGGAGATTACCTCTCTGGATTTCTCCAGTATTTTATTCCTCTATTTACCTCAATCGTCAAGTTAAAAAAACACCAAACTATAGTAGTTTAGTTTAACTTTTAGCAAAAATTGTTTCATCAAAAATGCCATACATTCTCAATCAAATTGAGAGATAATATAAGAAATTATTTTTAAAATAGTGTTTTTGTCTTTTGGAAACTTTTGTGTGTGTGTACTGGAGACTGAACACAGGACCTTCACACTGAGCTACTCCCCAGCCCCTCCCCCCCTCATTCTTTAGTTTGAGACATGGTCTTGCTAAGTTGCTAAGATGCCCAGGCTGGGCTCAAACTTGTGATCCTTCTGCTTCAGCCTCCTGAGTGTTGGGATTACAAGGTGTGCACCAACATGCCCAACTTGTAAGCCATTCTTGAAAACATTAAGACACAGTTCATTACGCTACTCCGTAATTCATACATAACAATTTTCTTGAAGATTCTCTCAGAATTTAGTACTAGTAGAAAGTTCCTGTCCTAAAGAGCTGTTAAATTTTCTTTTATTGGAGAATGAAACAATATAACTGAATTATTTAACCTAATAAATAAATCAATTCTAACCATATAACCAGAAATTCAGAGCTTCACTTAATATGGAAAAGATGCAAATAACTTAATATTTCCTGTTTTCTCTATTTTAAATTTTGTTTTCTGACTTTATCTGTATCATGTAGTATCAAATAGTGTTTAGGTTTAATTTATAAAATTATTCATATTTTTAGAATAAAAGTAATTAAAAGTTAATATGTAAAAGAAAGTGAAAGATAATATGTAAAGAATAACAAAGTAAAAAATAGTCCATTTATTATATTCTCAGTGATTTTCATGGGAAGTGTCACAAATAGATTTAAATCTGGCTCAGCCATATGCTGGAAGTTTTTGTTTTTTGTTTTTTGGTTTTTTTGGTATTGGGGATCGAACTCGGGTCCTTGTGCTTGCAAGGCAGGCAGCGGAATCACTGAGCTAAATCCCCGGCCCTGGCAGTTTTAATATCATACAAGTGGATATTAATATTTACCACATGGGGTTGCCTTGAAGAGTAAATGTGATAATATATTCAGAATGCCCACTACACGTGGCTCATAATAGGGGCTTAACTGTTGTTTCATTCTGGCATCCATCTCTCAGAAACAAAGTATGTATTCATGATAGAATTTATAAAAAAGACCGATAACAGGAAGTTGGAGCTTTCTCAAAGGGGAAGGGGATCAAAAGATGGAGGGAAGGGAAAGGGGACTGAGAAAAGGAATTGAGATATACTATGCACATGTACCAATTCCTTACAATGAATGTAAACTGTATGTATTAAAAAGGTATTATTAGATTTTTGGTCACACTTTTTCTTGAGCTTGCCTCAGCTACCTGGTGCTTGCTGTGTTATTTGAATTTTTTTCTAATGCCTAGCACATTCATTAGCATGTGGTTTACATCCAATTTTCATCTTGTTGAATAAATGAATGGCAACTGGGTGAGCAAATGAATGGTGCATCCAGGTCCATCTCCTTCTCTGTCCTTCACCCTCCAGCCTTCTTTTCAGTAACTGTACAGCTTCTATCAGTCCTTCAAGGGCCCTCAAATACCACCTGAAGTATCTGATGTCTATAACATGCACAGATTGATGACCTGCCTACAACCCAGTTAGTTTTCACACTATTTTTAGCAGTGGAGTTCCTTTACTTGTGCAGTCTTATTTTATAAAACAGATCAAGGGGCTGCTCTGTCAACTTGTTCTCCCCACTCTGTGATACATCCTCTAGCTTGCATGGTACAGGTCTCCTCTGATACACCATAAGTATTTGACTTAAAATTACATTCCACACATCACACTACTTTATTTTCCAGTTGTCCTGTGTGTTCACAATGCATATTCTAGTTTGTGTCACAGAACTATAAGGGCAGCAGAAAGAATGTCTTACCTTTCCTTCCTATCTCTCATGAGACCCATACAGTGTTGAGTCTGTGACAATCCCCAAGCCGTGTTCATTATTTCTTCTGTTGCTTCTCCTTTCCTTCTTGAATCCATGTTCAATAAGGTAAATGGAAATCTTCCTGATTGGTTCAGTAGGTCTGTCAGAAATTGTTTATTATGAACATTTATTAAATTCCTGTTTCTGTGCAAAGCACTCTGAATACATTGCCTTATTTACTTCTCATATACCTGTGGGGTAGCTATCAATATTCCAGTTTCACTGATGGAAAACAAAGGCATTGATAATTGAAGTAACTTGCCTCATGTCCCATAGCAAATGTATTTTAATTCAGTTATATTTGATTCCAAAACCCTTGCCCTCTATGCAATAGAATAGGATCTCTGTGTTTTAACTGTGTTTTATCTTTTCTTGGAAGGAGCTTTATATCCAGATGGAACATCTGGAAGAAACAAGGATGATGACATGGTTCCTCCTGGCAAAAACTACACCTACGTCTGGCCAGTGAGAGAAGAATATGCACCTGCTCCTGCAGATTCCAACTGCCTGACCTGGGTGTATCATTCACACATTGATGCCCCTAAGGACATCTGCTCTGGGCTCATTGGCCCCCTGCTGGTGTGTAAGGAAGGTGAGGAGCCTTCCCACCCGCAAGAAGTTGATTCCCAAGTAACCTGTTTGTTGGAAGTTTGTTTCACTTACTTCCTTTACTTTGCACCAGATATGCTTCTTCTAAACTTAAATTATGGGCAATTCTACTAACAAGAAAAACCAATCTAACACAATAGCAAAGGGTAATAATTCACATTATATTTAAGGATCAGCATATACTGAAACATATACTTTTATTTAAAAAGAAAATTAGAGCTGCAGATGTAACTCAGTGAAAGAGTACTTGCCTAGCATGCAAAAGGCCTTGGGTTCAATCCTCAGCACTGCCAAAATAAGAAGAAAAAAAAGGAAAAAAATTTCACATATAAGAAAGTGTCAGCTAAATGTCTAAGGATATCCTTGGCTTTGTTATTCCATTTAGCTAGTGTGCTATTTTATTCCCTATTAACAGACTTGTAATTTGTCAGTAGGATAGCCAGGTTTCCAAGTTTGCAGTTGTGAAGATTTTTGTCGTGACTTTCCTATAATTCTGTCATTTCCATCAAAGCCCTTCTGCTACTTTATATTGTAAGTTGTGTGTTATCTTTGTCTTCAACAAACCTCAAGCCTCCCTGATACCATTGGCAGGAAGGAAAGCTCACTTTGATTTAGTTCACTTTGAACTTCTTTCTCTGCTCTCTTGGATGTGCCTGATAGGTGTCCTGAATAGATATTCAGGGACAAGGACTGATGTGGATCAAGAGTTTGTTATAATGTTCACTCTCGTGGATGAGAATCAAAGTTGGTACCTTGATGAAAATATCAGACGTTTCTGCACTGACCCAGATTCAGTTGACAAAGATGATGCTGTTTTCCAGAGGAGCAACAAAATGCATGGTGAGTATCTCTCATGTTCTCAAATACACACCAGTGCCCTTTGTTCCATGAGATACTACAGGTAGACACATGATACATGGAAATGTTGAAGCTGGTCTAGCAAGATATGTAACTTAATGATGGCAATGGTATGAAAATAATATGAGACACAATGCATGTTGGAAGATCAACAGTCTGAGAGAGGATAAGGCCATGGCTGCAAGTTAAATTGGATATGAAAAATGGAAAAGGTCATGGTACAGAAAATAGAGGGGTCAGTGTTTCAATCAGTGAAGAATCCATGGCTGAAGTGAGCCCATAGGATGAGTGTGTTTAGATTAACAGGAAGGAGAATAAAATCATCACCACATACAAATAATAATCCTGTGTTTTGCCAGGAATGATGACACAAACCTGAAACCTCAGCTCTCTGGAGACTGAGGTAGTAGAAAAGCAAGTCTAAGCCCAGTCTAGTTAACTTAGTCTCAGAATAAAAAAATAAAGGATTGGGGATGTAGCTCAGTGCGAAGGCACTGGTTTCAGTCACTTCTGGAAAAAAGAAAAAGAAAAGCCAATGTTTTGCAACCTTTTATCCAGTAACTGTTTTCTTAGTGGCTGCTTAATTTTTAAGGATTATGCTATACACAGGTTTTTTTTAAATAAAAAAGTCTATGTTACTTTATATTGTTTTTATTAGTACATATTTGCAGTATAGTATAATGTTCACATTCCTTGCGTGGTGTTGGTAAATGTAACTACCACATCTTATTCTTTTTTCATCCCCTTTTCTTCTCCTCTTTCCCCATTCCCTTCATCTCTTGATCTTCTTTGCATTTGAGAAAGACCTATCATCCTACTTCCTATTATCTTTTATTTTGCTCTTTCTTTATAATCTGGGTTTCCTGCATAAAAGAAAGCATGTGTTATTTCAGCTTGTGTGTCTGATTTATCTCACTTAACATTATGGTCTCAAGGTCCATTCATTTTCTTACAAATGACTCAAATTTATCTTTCTTTATGGCAGAGTAGTACGCTGTTGTGTATAAATAGAGTACCATATTTTCTTTCTCTATTCATCTTTTTTTTTTTTTTTTTTTTTGGTTTTTTGAGGCAGGGTCTCCCTTTGTAGTTCAGGCTGGCCCTGTACTCACTATGTAGCCCAGGCTGGCCTCGAACTCACAGTGATTCTCCTACCTCAGATGGTCATTTAGGCTGCTTCCAAGATGTAGCTATTATGCATTGTAATGCTATAAACATTGGTATACATTTAGCATTGTAATATGTCTTTCACTCTTTCACAAGACACATAGAAGGGGAATACCTGGGTCAAATGGAACTTCTACTTTTAGTTTTTCAAGAAATTTCCATACTCATTTCTATAGTAGGTGTACTAATTTATATTCCCACCAACAATGTAAAAGGGTTCCTTTTTTCCCCCGCAGCCTTGTCAGCATTTGTTATTATTTGATTTTTTGATCATGGCCATTCTTTCTGGGATAAGATAAAATCTCAGTGTTGTTTTAATTTGCATTTCTCTAGTGGCCAGTGATGTTGAGCACTTCTTCATGTATTTATTGGCTGTAATTCTTTTTCTGAAAAGTGTCTATTCAATTCCTTGACCATTTTTTGATTGGGTCTTTTATTTTGGGGGTTCTATTTTTTTTTAGTTCTTTATATATTCTAGATATAAGTCCTCAGTCTGAAGAATAGCTGACAAAAATTTTTCCCATTTTGTAAGTTTTCTTTTCACCCTGTTGATTGTTGGATTTGCTGTGTAAAAGCCTTTTAATTTGCTATGATACTGTTTGTTGATTCTTGGTACTATTTCCTATACAACCAAGATTCTGTTCAGAAAGTCCTTACCTACGCCTGTGACTTCAAATGTTTTACCTATTCTGTCTTCCAGCAGATTGTTTGTTTTGACATTTAGTTCTTTGATCCATTTTAATTTTGATTTAGTACATGGTGAGAGACATGGGTCTATATTCAATCTTCTGCATGTGGATAGCAGTTTTCCCAACACCATTTATTAAAGAGGCTATCTTTCCTCCAGTTTATGTTTTGTTTGGTTGGTTAGTTTAGTTTTGTTTTTTTGAGACAGAGTCTTGCTATGCAGTTCAGGCCAGCCTTGAACTCACTATGTAGCCTAATCTGGCCTCAAATTTGAGGCAATCCTCCTGCCTCAGTCTCTTGAGTGCTGGGATTATAGGTGTGAGCCACCACACCCAGCTCCCTGCATGTTTTTGGCCCCTTTGTCAAAGAATAAATAGTTAAAGATGCTTGGAGTAGTTTCCACATCCTGTATTCTGTTCCATTGATCTTTATGTCTGTTTTTGTGCCAGTACCACACTGTTTTTATCCCTGTATATTTGTAATATAATTTCAAATCTGGAATTGTAATGCCTCTTGCTTTGCTTTTGTTACCCGAGATTGCTTTTGATAGTCTATGTCTTTTCTTGCTCCATATGAATTTGAGGATTGTTTTCTCCAGTTCTGTGAAGAATGCTGTTGATATTTTGATTGTGATTGCATTACATCTTGCATATAAATTTTGGAACTATAGCCATTTTGACTATATTGGTTCTGCCTATCCAGAAACGGGATATATTTCAATTTTCTAATGTCCCTTTCAATTTCCTATTTCAGACTAATATAGTTTTATTGTAGAGGTCTTTCATTTATGGTTAGGTTAATTCCTAAGTATTTCATTTTTCTTGATGCTATAGTGAATGATATTTTTTCCATAATTTCTTTCTTAGTGAGTTCATTGTTAGTGTATAGGAATGTTATTGATTTTGTGTGTTGATTTTGCATCCTGCTACATTGTTGAATTTGGTTATTAATTCTAAGCATCTTTTGGTAGATTTGGGGGGCTCTTCTATGTAGAGGATCATGTCATCTGCAAATAATGATAAGTTGATGTCTTCTTTTCCTACAAATACACCTTTTATTTCTCTTTCTTCCTTTTTCTTTCTTTCTTTCTCTTTCTTTCTTCCTTTTTCTCTTTCTTTCTTTCTCTTTCTCTCTCTCTTTCTTTCTTTCTTTCACAAGAGATTGAACTCTGGACCTTGTGCTTGCAAGGCAGGCGCAGGCCACCGAGCTAAATCCCTGGCTCCTTTTGTTTCTTTTTCTTGAAAATGTTTGAAGTACTATGTTGAATAGGAGTGATGATAGTAGGTATTCTTGTCTTATTTCTGATTTTTTTCTTTTTTTAAAATGATTTTGCTTTTATTTGCATAACTTATATGCAGTATTGTAATGTATAACAGAACAAAACTACAGTACTGTGCTGTACTGATTTTCATTTTTATCAGGTGCTCTTCTCTCATAAAAGATCAACACAAAGCTTTTAATTTCCTTGTAGGGAAATTTTTACAAAGAGCTAGAACTACATGAAAACATTAGAACCAGTGATCTGCCCTGATTTTCCAGCTGTGCTGGAGTACACATTACCATGAACATTTCTGGTCATACTTGCTTCTGCAGAGGCATCTCTTCCATTGCTGTTTCTTTTTTTTAGCTCTCAATGGATACCTGTTTGGAAACTTTCCTGAGCCTGAAATGTGTGTTGGTGAATCTGTGTCCTGGCACCTATTTGGAATGGGGAATGAGATAGACATCCATTCCATCTATTTTTATGGTAATACCTTCATCAGCAGAGGACATCGGACTGATGTTGTCAACCTGTTCCCAGCCACCTTTCTCACAGCAGAAATGATGGTTGAGAATCCTGGGAAATGGATGATAACCTGCCAAGTCAGTGACCACCTACAAGGTAAAGAGGTCATAGCCCTGTGTGGAGATGCTTAAAATGGCACTCTTAAACCCTACAGCCACTGGTTCTCATCCAATACTTGCTGTTAAGTAGACTCTTACAAGTATTATTTTTACTTAAATATTAAATATACGGGAACATAAAATGCTCATTTATTTGGCATCCTATCAACAGATATTTACTAATCATGTCCCTAAGAAGAAAAGGAAAAATGAGATTTTGAAGAACCTATGATCTGTACTTAGACATAGATATTTATAAATGTGAAGCAGATAAAGACAGATACTCTTTGGATGCTCTTGTCACTATTCTAGAGCAACAGAGGGACTTCCTGAGACTAGATCCAGAGATGAGACTTAAAATATGGGTAGGAACTAGATATATTAAGAAAGGCTGAGTTCAGTGGTGCATACCTATAATCCTAGCTACTAGGCAGGCTGAGGCAGAAGAATTCCAAGTTCAAGATCAGCCTGACAACTCAGCAAGACCCTATCTCAAAATAAAAGTAAAAACTAAACAAAGGATATACCTTAATGTTAGAGCACCCTTGACTTTGGCCCCCAGTACTGCAAAGAAA
The DNA here is from genome assembly GCF_053883595.1 of Heterocephalus glaber. Taxonomy (NCBI): domain Eukaryota; kingdom Metazoa; phylum Chordata; class Mammalia; order Rodentia; family Bathyergidae; genus Heterocephalus; species Heterocephalus glaber. Next base: position 10,527,135 of record NW_028258294.1, read on the forward strand.
AGAAAAAAAGTTTCCAGGTAGAGGTAGAAGCATGAATTGGGAAAAGCACATGTACTTTCAGTGACTGTAGATAAAATAATAAGGACTTTTTAGATAATTCAGACCAGTTCTCCTATTCAGTTCTTTAATTTCCTTTTGAATATCTCAAGCAATTGTAGCAGCTCAACTCATATATCAATTGCTCTATCAGAATATTCTTTCTTATATCAAGGCAAAATCCATTGTCCTATAGCATTTTTCATGGCCTATGACAGTTGCATGATAAGCATTTGTTGACTAAAATGCCTGTTGAATGACTTGGTCCTGGTTCCTTGGGACAACATAGAATAAGTCCTTAATTAGTTGGATCATATAGTTTATGCCAGAGGAGTGAGGAGAGAGCAGCCGAAGGATGCAGATTGGGCCTATATGGGAGGACCTTTGAATGTCCAGGCTAAGGAGCTGAGAGTGTGTCTGGGAAAGCCACTGTGAGTCCTTCTAGAGCCTCAGGCACACTATTGACATACTGTAGTCAATCAGTAGTGTGGGAAGGTTACCATGACAGATGTGTGTAGGAAGGATGCTATAGGGAAATTCTGGCCACTCGTTGCCAGTTAACAAGAGTTGGCAGCATTAGAGACACATACATAGAGAGTCTGGCCTAAGATGGTAAGAACAACAAGAGAAAACATGTTGTCAATGAGATGGATACAGAAGAAATAATTTCTGACTAAATTTTGATAGTAATAATTATACACACTCACTAATAGGTACAGTAGTCCAACTGTTTAGAACAGTTTGATAATACATTCTTGTTCCCATCAACCTTATACGACTCATCTTAGCATCAGTCAGCTGGGTTATTCCAATTAAATTCAATTCAAGAGTTGATCCATTAATATGTCGTAGTCTGAGAAGACAAGAATGATCAAGATGAAATTCCTATTTTTAAGAATTTCATGCTGTTAAATCTGGGAAGAAATTCTTTGACCTAAAAATTCTAAATCTAGATGGAAAATCAAGAAAATAGCAGCCATTTGAGACTACTAGAATTGCCAAATTTGGCCAGTAGATATGGACATAAGCTGATGTTTATGTGTTCACTGATATATATTTCCTAAATTGTTCACACCCTCAGAAAAATTACTGTAAAATAGAAAATACATGTAATTCAATTTTTAAAATCAGTAATTCTATCTGGAGATACTGGCATCATATTTTCATGAATATGTTCCCTCACTATTTTCTATGCCTTTAATAAATACCTAAGTCATATATAAAATAAAATTGGTCTCATATACTACTCTGTAGCTTACTTTTCCTCCTTATTAGTGTATTAGAACAACAATTTCATATCAGTTAATATTGAGCTACTTCATCTCTGTTAATGCTGCCAGTGTCCATAAGGAGATTACAATTTATTGAACCAACATTCTGTTGCTCAACACTTATATTTTCCTCCTTCTCCCTTGTCTCTTTTTTTGCCATTATAAATAGTTTACAGATATGTTTGCACATGTGTCTGAACCTTTCCTTAGGAATACTTTTAAGGGATTTCCTTTGGAATCCTAGGGTTAAACTTCAACTTTTTTTTTTTAAAGCTGTAGACGTACATTGCTAAATTCCCTTTTTTTTATTTATTTATATTTTTGGTATCGGGGATTGTACTCAGGTCCTTGCACTTGCAAGGCAGGCGGCGGATAAATTCCCTTTTAGAAACTGTCACTCTTCCACCCACCGTGTGTGAATATATGCTTCACTCCATTCATCTGCCAAGACTGAAAATTATTAGTATTTCTAATAATTACCAATCTGATCAATGAGCAATATTGCCATTTAATTGCTATAAGGTTGAAATATTTTTTATTTACTATCATTTCTTTTATGCATAATCTATTTATATTCCTTGGCTATTTTTTATTAGAGATTTACTTTTTTCTTCCTTATTTTAAAAAGCGATTTACATATTAATCTTTTGTCATGTGTTATAAATATCTTCCTCTCTATTATTTATCCTTTGTTATTTAACTTTGTTTATAGTCCAATTTTCTGTATAAAGGCTTAAAATGTTCATGAAATCAAGTCTTATCAGTATTTTCCTGTATCATTTAATGTACACATTAATTTGTGCTTTTCCTCCAATTTGCAGCTGGTATGCTGGGGCAATACAATGTTGGTAACTGCAAAACTGGTGTTTCTCACACCAAGATGGGTCGACAGAGCCGCTACTTTATAGCAGCTGAAAAAATTCTTTGGGATTATGGTCCTCAAGGCTATGACAAATTCACTAGTCTTCCCTTAAATGATTCTAACAGGTAAGCACTCTTTACTGCTTTACTAGTGTAAACCTCCTCCTCAAGCTGTATGTCTGTCTATCTCTCTCTCTCTCTCTTTCTCTCTCTCTCTCTCATAGGTTTACCCCATGATCTGTGATCTCATTTGTATTCCTGGCACTGCTCTGATGAGCACATGCTACATAAATGGTATCATTTCACTGCTTAAGGAGTTCTTAAAATGAATACTGCTGAGAAGTGGCAGAGTGTTCACTGCTTTGTGATGTGCTGATGAATCAGAGCACTAGATTAATTCATCATACATTTCTTGAGACCCACTATGTACAAACTGCAGTGCCAAGTGCTATTTGAAATACCTAACTGATAGAGAAAAGAATAAAACCTTTGCACATATGGAGCAGACTAATCTTAAAAGGAAATATGACAAAATTCATTTTCAATGGAAATAAACTTTTTTTAAATGAGCTTTTTCGGGTTAAGGGCAACCTATTATAAGTTATGCCCCTTCTATGGTCTATGAATGTCCTTTTCCTCTCTGTCCAGTAAAATGTCATTTTTTTCCTTCAAAGCCTAACTTTAATGTTGCTTCTTAAGTGATTCTTCCCCTGACTCCTGAGTTCTAATTGATTGTTTGCTCTTCAGGCTCCCATAGCACATAGTGTTTTTCATTATAGAAATTTATTAAGTGGATGTGGACTCCTGTGACTTACAGAATTGCATGTAGTGATATCAGCGAAAGCATTAACAATGTATAGCATGATACTGTGAATGATTGCTGTTGCTCTGTGTTCTTTTTTTGTATTTGAGGGAATATTTGAAAAATTCTGTGTGATCAATGATAAGACATACTTTGTTTCCTTAATTGCACCTCCCTCCCTCCCTCTTTCCTTTCTTTCCTCCCTTCTTTCCTCCTTCCCTTCCTTTCTTCCTGCTTTTTTTCCTTCCTTCCTTTCATCTTTCCTTTCTTCTTCCACCAAATTGATGCACTTGCAAATTTATTTTTTTATTAAATTCTTTTATTCGTACATAGTAGGTATACAACACAATTACATTTCTCATTGGGAATTGTACCTTTACATAATGCATCTTGGCTCTTATTTTTTCCCCATTCCTAGCCCTCCCTTCACCCCCTCCACCCTTCCCTATTTACAAAGACTTTATTTCCATTTTTTCCATTTCTCAGCATTTTTCCTTTCCCTTTTTTTCTTTCCCCTGCCCCTCCTACCTCCCCTACCCTTTTTTTGACCTTTTCTTCCTATTTTACATTATCGATTATTCATTCTAATCATTGGTACATTTTAGATATACAATGTAATAACATTCATCATTGGAAATTTGCACCTCTACATAGTCTCTCTTGGTTCTTATTTTTCACCCGTGCCCAGCCCTCCCTTCAACCCCTCCAGTCCTCCCTATTTACAAAGATTTTGTTCCTATTTTTCCATTTTCTCATATTAATCCCATTCCCTTCTATCCTTTCCCCTAGTCCTCCCACTTCCTTCCCCTTTGCCCCTTTTCTTCCTATTTCACATTACCTATTATACATTTAGTCCTTATTTACAATTTCAGTTTCTCACACAAGAGAAACTATTCAGTATTCACACATGTGTGTCCTATTTATTTCACTTAAGAGTATTGCCTCAATGTGCATCCATTTAGCTGTAAATGTCTCTAATTTCCCATTTTTTATGGCTGAGTAGTACTCCATTTTATTTTAAAAACCACATTTTCTTTATCCAGTCTCCAGTTGATGGGCATTTGGGCTGTTTCCAAGTTTTAGCTATTACATACTGTGCTGCTATGAACATGGGTGCACATATATCACTGTGGTATGATTCTTTTAATTCTTTGGGGAAGATATTCAGCAGGGGAATAGCTGGGTCAAATGGGACTTCCAGTCCTAGTTCTTTGAGGTATCTCCATACTGATTTCCACAGTGGTTACACCAGTCTACACTCCCACCAGCAGTGGAACAGGGTTCCTCTTTCCCCACAGCCCTGCCAGCATTTGTTATTGGTTGATTTCATGATAGTAGCCATTCTTTCTGGAGTAAAGTGGAATCTCAGCGTTGTTTTCATTTGCATCTCTCGAATGACCAGTGATGTTGAACATTTTTTCATGTATTTATTTGCTATTTCTACTTCTTTGTCTGAGAAATGTCTGTTCATTTCAGATGCCCATTTTCAGACTGGGTCTTTCAATTTGGGAGGTCTGATCTTTTTAAGTTCTTTATAGATTTGAGATAGTAGACCTTTGTCTAAGGAACAGCAGGTGAAGATTTTTTCCCACATTGTGGGTTGTCTCTTCACACTGCTGGTGGTTTCTCTTGCTGTGCAGAAGCCTTTTAATAAGAAGAGATCCCACTTGTTGATTGTTTGTGCTAGTTCACGGGCAACTGAGGTTTTGTTCATAAAATCTTTTCCTACACTGATATTTTCAAGGGTTCTATCTAACCTCTGTTCCAACTGGTTCAGAGTTTCTATTTTAATATTTAGATCTTTAATCCATTTTGATTTTAGTTTATGCACTTGCAAATTTGTAGCAATCATCTATGAAAAAACTCTTTGATATCAATATTCTCTGTTGGCCAATATTTCTTCATAAACAGAATATTGAGAATCAGCATTAAGTATCAGTGAATATTTAATGTGGTATATGAAATCACATTGTATGGTGGCATGAGAAATACAAAAGTGTCTAAGAAAATGTTGACATCTTTATGTGGAGAAAGTAGCTGTGAAAGTAGACAGGAGAAGAGAAATAATTTTTCACATTGGAAATAAAAATGAGTGAGTTCTCTGGGTATTCAGAGAAAGCAAAGATAACCAAGAAACACTTGGCTTTCAAACAGGATGATCAAGAGTGACAAAATATATTTAAGTGAATTGTGAAAAGAGAAAATTTAGATGCAGGAGTTACTACAAAACACCTACTGTATAGGAGAGAGTGAGTAGGTTAGAAAGGATGGAGTGCAGTATCTGAATAAGGGAGTGAACATTTTCATGGAGCAATAGTGAGAAAATGGGATAAACTGTCAATTGCAGAGGTCCTTTGATACTTTTGAACTTAATTTGATTAGCAATTGGAAGCAGTTGAAGATTTGGGGACAGGTAAATGACAATGAAAGTTACCATTTTGTAGATCAAAGTTCTAGTAATGTATGTGGTGAGGAAAAAAAATAAATGAATGAGTGCAAGATAGAGGACGCAGAATATGCAGTTAGGATGTTCATATCGCGATCCAAACTCAAGGTGGAAAGGGCACAAACTGGGGTTGTAGTAGTGGAGAGGAAGGAAAGGGAAAGGTACAAAATGGGTGTTGAAAAGGGAGAATAAAAAAGAAACTTACAAAGTAAGGGTGAATGAGCTAAGGGGATGAGGGCTGGGGATGTTGCTCAGCAGCACAGTGCCTGCCTGGCAAGTGCAAGGTCCTGAGTTCAATCCCTGGCACCATAAAAATAAATAGATAGATAGATAGATAGATAGATAGATAGATAGATAAAAATAAATGAATGAGCTAAGGGGATGAGACAAAAGATAAAGACAGTAACCAACTTCAAGAGTAACATTACCATTGATGGAAATAAGATAGTACATAGTATTAGAGATTATATTATTGTATTTCACAACTTTGAAATTTGGTATTTCATGTATATAGTTTATAACTCTCCATTAATTAAACAATTTGATTTACTTGACACTCCATTCCTTAAGTGTGCCAGATAATCAAAGAGCTTATTTTAAGTAGAGACTATTCATATTGCCATCAGCAAGAGAGTAGGATGCATTTTCTGCAGAGAAACCACTTCGCTCTTTATTATTTGGTAGGACACATTTCTGGGACTCGAGTATTGGTAAGTGAAGAGTTTACCTGTGACTTCTTTGGTTGATGGACTTCCAGAGGAAGAAAGTACAGTGACTAAGAGAGAAATGAGCTTGACCACCATCCAGCTTCTGAAGACCTTTAAAGCTGGTTAACTTTCTGGGAACTTGGTTGAAGACTCTGCAGTGTTTTCTGGGAAGATGGGTGGATGAGTGGGATAGATAACAAAATGAAACTCCATAATTAAGGCATTTGGTGGATATGTCAGGATGTGTTCTTAGTTTTGTTTTTATATCTTTCCATAGTGACTCTGCATTCTACTTCACACAAGGGGAAAACAGAATAGGAGGAAAATATTGGAAGGCTCAATATACAGAGTATGTTGATGAATCTTTTACTCAAAGAAAGAGACCTTCTGAGACAGAAGCCCATCTTGGAATTCTTGGTATAGTAAAACTAAATTCATATTTTGAAGGGAAAAATGTTTCATCCACAGAGAATAGCTCTACTGCTCCTAGTCACCTCTTTCTATCTCTTTTCACCCTCTTCCTTCTCAATATTTTCCAGGCCCAGTCATCAAGGCAGAGGTGGGTGATACCCTGCTAGTGACTTTTGCCAACAAAGCTGACAAAGTCTACAGCATTTTGCCCCATGGTGTGCTCTATGACAAGGCATCTGATGCAGCCCCAAACATAGATGGTAAGTCTCAGGCTAGGCTTAGGCAGGAAACAGGATAAGTGAGCAAAGAACTAAGAAGTAGATGAACCTGTTTCAAATCTTGATCTCTTCTCTTAGCAACCCTGAGAGTATAGGCAATTACTTAAATTTTCTGAACCTTATTCTTTGTACTTATTAAATGCATATAATAATACTCATCTCACGGAACTTTGGAAAGGAAAGAAAAGACTGCAAGACAGGGCCTGGCCCACAGTAGGTTCTTTGAAAATGTTAGTTTCTTTCCTTTCCCCCCAGTAACATAGTAAACTTCAATGTGAGCTACTTTCCAAATCATTTCCACTTCTCTAAAAGGGAGAGCATTTCTGCTACAAGTTGCAAGGAATTTTTCTGCTGGTGAAAGCTGATGGGAAATCTGATTTCCAGTTTTTGTTAACACCACAATCTTACACATGGTCTTTGCTCTGTATCTACCAAGAAATAATTATTTAAAATCAGTATTTTATGGGCCAGGGATTTAGCTCAGTGGTTTCACCACCTGCTACGCAAGCACAAGGACCCGAGTTCGATCCCCAGTACCAATAAATAAATAAATACATACATAAATTTTTTAAAAAATGAAATCAGTATTTTATTATCACTTCTTGGCCTTTTGGCTAAGTGTAAAAATCAGTATTCTATGCTGACCATCATATTTGGCCTCTATTCTTCCCAAACCAGGGAGAATAGGTTCTATGCATCCAAGGGGCTGCATGAACTATCCTTCCACTAACAATTCTGCTCTTGGGAAATTCCTTTCCTCAGTACATGTCCCCATCACTGCACAAGACATAACAGCTGCTGGGGATACTTGCCCATGCCCAGGTGTGAAGCCAGGCCCAGTCAAAAGCAGCTTTGTGGTAATGGTGAAGGGGCGGGGGAGGAAGGAATGGAGGGAGACCCAGCCTGACCCTCTCCTGCCATAGCAGTATCTCTTGGTCCTGCACTCTCTTCCTTGGTCAGGATGCTCAGAATGACTTTGTACGAGTGGGTGCAGAGATAGTATCAGAAACAGCTTAAATGTTCATATTTTCCTTTTTTTTTCAAACTCAGCAATCCTTTTTTTTGGTACCGGGGATCTAACTCAGGACCTTGCACTTGCAAGGCAGGTGTGGCACCACTGAGCTATATCCTTGGCCTAACTCAGCAATCTTATTGAACACAATATTATTATTATTATTTTTTGCAAAATGTAGGACAAGATACAGAGTGAGTTTGTAACCTTGTCTATTGGGATAAATCTAATGCGTTTTTTGCAATACAATGTGAGAATTAAGTGCACAGGACCAAACAGACTTTAGTCTGAATCCTGGATTTGCCATTTATCAGCTTTGTGACCTTGAACACTAACTTCTACTAGCTTGTAGTTATTTGAGTAATTTCCTAGTTCAGTCTCCCAGATTTCAAACTTTTTAAAGATAGGTCTCTTGCTTAACTTTTTGGGGTACCTTCTGTTCGACCAAGATATTTCACATAGAAGGCACTCAATAATATCATATGGATTTGCATTTTTATTACTGAATTGAGGTATCACTTTTTAAATATTTGCCAAATGTAATATCTGGATTCAAAGAAATTGTACAGCTTACAGAAGAGATTATCTTTTGGCTTAATCTTCTGTCTTATAATACAGCAGACTGTGGAAGTGGCCTCCCTTGGTAGAATATGTAAAACAATTGTCCTTCTAAAAAATATGTCATCATCAGAGAAGGATGCTCAGGGCTTGAGACCCAGTCTGACAACTTTAATGATCTTGGATGTTGCTTTAAGTAAGTGTTTCATTTGTATCCTCAGGATTTCTGAAACCAGGAGCACATGTTAAGCCAGGAGAAACCTTCACATACAGGTGGACAGTGCCTGAAAGTGTCAGCCCAGCAGCTGGTGATCCCCCTTGCCTGACCTATCTTTACTTCTCAGCAGTTGACCCAATCAAAGACACCAGCTCTGGCCTTGTAGGGCCTTTGCTAGTCTGTAAAAAGGGTGCTCTGAATGCTGATGGGACACAGGTAGGCCATCAAAATGTCACTAGGTTCTTCTCAGGGTTATGTGGGAGAAATCAATACTATGACTAGAGATTAGATAGTGATAAAGAGTTAATTACAAAATCAATTTCTCTCCTTTCCTCTTGGAATTGGCCTTTACATAATGAGGTTTTTTTAAAATTTAAGATCTAAATTTCTAAAGTTACCATCACTCACCCAGGAGCCTAGCATTTCTCTTTATTGCACTTGGGATTCGGTAGGCTTCATTGCCTGTGTGATGCTTTGATTCTGAAATCTTCAGAGGTCTACATGGAACTTGATTGGGATCCTTCCTACTGGACAAAATTTCTCACACTTGGCCATACCAGGAGGCATTTTAAGCACTCTATTCAAATCCTACAGACCAATCAAATCAGATCTCCAGGTGATTCCCATGTTCAGCTAAGGCTGAGAACTAATGTAACTGATTCCTATAAACTGGAAGTTTAATCATTGTGGCTGAATGAACAATAAAATGTATAGATAACTTCTTGCAAGTCCCAACTTTTAGACGCTTGGATGGTTACACTGATTAGTGGGGCAAAATAAAGCATTTCAAGCTATGTCTACATGATGTGAAATACATTTATGTAAAGAGAAAAATCTAGTCATTTAACCATTTACTTCAAAAATTACATCACCAGTCAGACATAGCCAATTTATGTAAGTGGGATATTATATAATATATGGCATGATATAGACTACTTCTGAGCTCAGATAAATTTCTAGGTTTAGGGAACACAAAGCATCTTGAGCCAACTCAGGTTTTCATTTCCCCATATGGTGGACCAACCCCAGAAATATCTATTATATATGTAATAAACTGAGTACTTGTATTGTATCTGAACAATAATATAACATAAAACAGAATGGTTATCACTATTTTAAAGCTGAAAAAGCAAAGGGCAAAGAAATTGATTGATAGTGTAGGAAACACACCTAGTAAGTAGCAAAAGTCAGCATAACACAGGACTTTGAGAGTTTAATTCTGTCCTTTTCCCAGTACACTAACTTGCTTCCTGATCTGAAGAGAGTATCACAAAATAGTTGTAAGGTAGTTCTATTTTTTCCATTGTATCTACTCAGTAGTAAATTTGAGGTTTGCTAGAAGTTTCTCTGTGAAAACTGTTGCACAAAGCAAATATTGTTTGTAATAAGACCACTTAACATAATATTCGAGGGGAAAAATATTAATCTGAAACAACCCTCCACGTGAAATTTAGTTGAGAGAGAAATATACTCAGCCAAAGTTACTTTCAAGAAATACGTGAGAAACACTTAACATGTATCAGTTCCTCTACAGATAAAAACTTGATCAGGCGTCTTCTAGGCAGGTTGAGAAATGAACAAGGAAATAGGTGTTTGCAGCTCTTTCTAGTAAACGTCATAAAAATTCTCCCAGAGGTGAAGGATGTCATAGAATATGGGTACGTAATATAAGACCATTTTAAAAATAATTATGACTCTTCACAATAACCATTCAATCAAACTGCCTACTTCCAATCCTTATCTCCCTTCCTTCTCCCCTTCTCTCTCTCCCTCCCATCTGGGGCACTGGCCATCCATGGTAGGAAGAGAAAGGCAGAGCAGAGCAGTCTGACTGCAGGGGTACCACACTGTACAAAGGCTTCTGAGCACAGAAGTAATTCCTTAGAGGAAGTCACACAGGGAGAGTAAAGGACATAATAAGAAGAGTGTCTTATGAACTTAACAAGGTCATGCCTACAAATTTGATTTACAAAATAACCCAGTGACTCTAATGTTGATAATTAACGCAAATGTATAAAGTTTGTGTAAACTTTAAAAGTGAAGCAATGCTATAAATTCCTGCAAGATGTACTCTTCATAGCTTCGTTTCTTCCTTCTCCATAGAAAGGAATAGACAAAGAATTTTACCTACTATTCACAGTCTTTGATGAGAATCTGAGCAGGTATCTTGATGAAAACATTCAGAAGTTTACCTGGCGTCCCTTCAGTATTGACAAGGAAGACAAAGAGTTTGTAAAATCCAACCGAATGCATGGTATGATAAATGCTTTCTCTCCTGTTGATGAAAGGCTTAATTGCCTTGAAAGTGAAACGTTTAGAATATATTAACTGTCTTTGTCTTGGTTTCTTCAGTATTGCCCTTGATCTTGAAGTACGTTAGTTCATGCCTTCAGCTTCGCAGGTATCTCCCAGACATATTGTGAAACTTAATGATTACTTCTAAAATATTTTGGATAATTAACACAGAAATTTGAACAAAAAAATAACAGTACATTAGAAATTCAGAAAATTACTGACAAAATTCCTTCTTGTGGGCTGGAAATAACATCGAGTCAGATAACCCTAGAGATAATAAACACCAAAGTATGTATCTCTAATCAAATAGTATGAATGACTGCTGAAAGTGTTAATTTGTAAAATACTAGTAATTCCTATTTCAGATTTTCATTTGGGAGGAATTGCTTAGTTTCCTCATCCTATCTCGGTATCAAGGTGCAATAGCAAACCACCTGGTAATCAGTTGTGATCAACACAAGAGTCTCATTAGTCTTGGGCACATTATCTGCCTACAAGTGTGCAGTTGACGAAAGTGCTAATGCAAGTGCTGTAAAATAATAGGTGGTAAACCACTTGTTTTAATCCAAGTATAATGTATATTCATTGCCTTTTAAAACATTATTGAAGAATAAAAAATATCCCCCAACCTTCCTCTCAGCCAAAGAAATAAAAAAGTCCAAAGTTAAAAGTAACCCACAGGACCCATCACAGATTCCCATGGTCCCTGATGCTCAGGTGCTGCCGAGTCCCCACTTAGACCAAAGGAAGCATGGACTAATGTATCTTTTTTTTTTTTTTCCGGTCATTCTCCTAACTTTATTCTTTGTGAACAGCTTGGGTAAAGACTTGAATAAGGCTTCTGCTCTCCCCATCCTCACTTCACTTTGGGGGCTTTAAAAAGTAATTTATATGTATTCCCAAGATTGCAGGATTTCCACATACAAAGCACAGCTGTGCAATTTGGTTTCTGAAAGAAAATAGAGGACCTCTAAGAGGTGAGCTCAGGAGAAAGATGACAGGGATAGAGGGGCCAGAGGGATCTGGTTCAGCGTCACACCAGCTTGGGAGGGTTCGTGGCTTGCAACACAAAGCATCATATAAACCACAGGCAGCCACAAAGCACTAAAGTTGAGTCAGTCACCACATAGGAGATTTTTGCTTCAGGAACTCCTTACTGCTCTTCCCCAAAACTAAGGCTGCTGTGACTCAAGCTGGATTTTTTAAATTTATTCAGCATACCTTTTAGAATATTTAGGTTGAAAAAATTTTTAAATGACTGATGCAAACACCTTCACAAATACACATACAAATGTTGGGAGAGTGTCACTAAGTAACATGGTAGGTATATAAATATGTGTTCAGAGTAACATTTACATAGTGGCCATAATAGCAAGCGTACTATTAACCAAAAAAAAAAAATCATAAAACTTCACCTGTTCACGTCAAAATCCCAAGATGGGAAGGAAGCACACCTGGAGATAGGACCAACTGACACCCTGTGCCCTAATGTGAGGCTACAGTCACAGAAGGGATTGCTGTGCCCAGTCGCTGCCGGCCAGGGCCTAAGCTGCCCCAGGCCACTGGAGGACCTATCAAAATGCATTACAGGCCCCCACCCAGTTTCTCTTTCAGTAAGCTCAGGGTGGCCCAAGAATTCATACCTCTACCGAGTTCCTAATATGTTACCAGCCCGGAGGCCACGCTTTGAAAGCCACTGTAGTGCTTGGGGCTTTCTCAGTGAAGACCAGACATCCGCTTGACCTCAGGCCTCCCTATCAAGGGCAGAAACTCCTAACCTGCTCCCTTCAGCAATGGGCTTGGGTCATTAGAATCAGTTGCCCCCATTTGCCTGTTTTTGAACGGATAGTGTAGGAAAAAAAAGTACTCATTCTAGGTGTGAAGCAGTGCGTGTGAAGGAAAGTAAGAGAATGACAGAGCCCAGCCTGATGCCATCCTTAGTTTCTGTTTTGAATTTCTAATACTAGGACTAATGAACTTTTAATATCTTCTAGAAAAGTTTTGCTATAAATAGATATGAAATGTGTTTGAACTTCTTAGTAGACAATAAAAAGCTATACTAGAAATGGGAAGACAGTAATTTCTTAGTAGGAAATCCAAATATAAAAGAAGTTTATCATTCTAGAGGCCTTTATGTAGAAAATATAAAACAACTAAATGGACAGTGTAAAATTCAGCCCCAACCTGGTTTAGCAATGTAAAACTCATTTTAATATTATGGAAATGCAAGATACTCATTTCAAAGCAAAGTTTAAGTATCTTAAAGTTATATATCTTAATTCAAAATTTACATTAATTATGAGAGAAACTTTAGAGTTCCAAATCAAGTGGTTTTTTTCCCCCAGAGACTGTGTTCTCTTCATAAACCCCATTGTTTCTTTGAATTTCTGGTAATATAATCAGGTTTAAGTACAATTACCAAGCACTGCTGGTTCAAAAGACACAGAAGTAAAAAGTCATTTTATTTGACAATGAGATTATACCAGAAGGCCGTTCATGTGTATGATAGTTGTTCTCAGCATGGACATTAGTATGGACTAGAAGGGGAAGTATATTTATCTCTCTAAGGAACGTCAAGCATGAGGCATAATTATGTACCTTATCCACAACTTCTGACACAGTTTCCACACTTGAACCCTCTTGTTCCAAATATACTGATGAGCTTTAGCTAGAATGGTGTTTTAATATATCCACATAATTGTCGCGGGCTCTGATTCTCTCCTTCCTTCTCTTTAGCTATTAATGGTTATATGTATGGCAACCAACCAGGCCTAACCATTTGCAAAAAGGATAGAGTTTCCTGGCATTTGATTGGAATGGGTACGGACACCGACATGCATGGCGTTTATTTTCAAGGGAACACCATCAACCTTCGAGGGACTCATCGTGATTCCCTGGCTCTGTTTCCCCACATGGCCACAACAGCATTCATGCAGGCAGATCACGCAGGTAAATTTAATGAGCCTATCACAGGTGACTAAATTCCAATTTATCTTCATAAAACCCTCACTCAGAAACTAGTAGACTTTGAGTACTTCAAGGGGTGTAGAAACAGATATTGTTTTGAGCCAGGAGGTGTGGTGGTGCACATCTGTAGTCCCAACACTTAGGAGGCTGAGGCAGGAGGGTCACAAGTTCAAGGCCAGCCTGGACTACGTAGAGAGATCCTGTCTCAAAAAAAACAAAACAACAACAACAACAACAACAAAAAACAGGTATAATCTTGATTCAAACCAGAGGGTTCTGGCTATTTTAGTCCAAACTCACAGTGTCATGAAGAGAGGAAGTAACACCCACAAAGCAGGAAGTGGGAGCCCTCTAAATGACTTTGCCATACAAATCCTGTTGAATGTTCTTGATTCATAGCCCTGAGAAAGGATTTTTTTCTAGTAAGAAACCAGTACGCCACCCAAGAGGAGTACTTGCTGATTCTGCCTCTCTTAGTAATGGACAGGCTACTTGTTTACCTCACCCTGGAACTACACTTCAGATGCCTCTGTGTCATCAGTTAAGAATATGCTTGAACTTCAAAACTTTTGCTCAAGAACTGCCTAAAGCTAGGAGCTCTATGATCTTTGCCTTACAAACTTGTGAATTTCTCAGAGTTTTCAACCTAGCCACATTAGTATAAGCGATTATGAATCACCCAAACCAAAGGATGCCTTGAACACAGCATTGTTTTTTTAAAAATACACTCTTCAAGACCAAAGAGGGGAGGAGGTTAGGAAACAGCCAAATCATATTAACCCATAGAAACAGACACTCAAAGATGGAAGTGGTTGGAATCTTTTCAGAGATTTAGCTATTTACCCCAGTGCTTTGATCACTATTCATTTGCCCCACAGGCTTCTAGAGAGCTTCATAACAATGTTTTCTGGTTCATATTTGGGGCTGAGCATAAAGTTGTGACTCCCTAACAGCTTGGTCATTTCACTAAATCTCATGCCTTACCTGCAAGCCGAGAACAGTGCTCGAATAGTGAGAAAAGGAAAAAATAAGCTGCAATGCGAACATTTCCTATTGTTCTTAGAGAAGATAATTCCTCCACTATCAAAGAAGTGTGATGGGAACATACATCATGGGCTTCCAGGGGACAAAAAAGTGCATAGGGAGGTCTTTCCCAGTCTGCCTTCAGAGGTATCTTCTCTGGCTTCACAAAGACCCTTCCTTATGAAAGTCCTCTTCAGTTGGGGAGCTTGGGCACCATAAGGTTAACTGTTTTTGTTATCCATTCAACAACATTGTAACATTTAACAACAGAGGGCCAGGGATTTAGCTCAGTGGTTCCCCCACCTGCCTTGAAAGCGCAAGGACTGGAGTTTGATCCCCAGTACCAAAAAAAAAAGAAAACATTAAACAACAGAGTTGCATATGAAGCAAGATTGAAGCTCCTTCTGTGCACTGTTGATGGTTAATGGAAGGCACACTAATCACTCACCTCTGAAGAACAGTATATTACAGAAAGGAAAGATCTATTGATCCAATAATTTCATTGAGAGTTAATATCTCAATAATTTTGCTTCATTTGACTCTATGGTGAGTTCAATTATGATAAATCTACCTGATGCCAGTGCATGTAGAAAATTCAGTTTAGAAAATACATAAATTTCACTCATAGATATGATTGTTGATATTGTGTAGAGAAATCTAGTTGATATTTCCCTTCTTTTTCTTTTTCATCTGGTATAATGTAGATTTACCACTGGGCATGAGAATCTCCTTTGCTCAAGACTTTAATGAAGTAATACATTTGGCTTTTATAATAATAACATCTCATATATTTATTGTGATTTATAGTTTTTGAAATCCTTCAGGGCAAAATCCATGACTTCAGAAAGATGGCCTACTCTGAACTTTTCTAGGATATGCATCTTACAAGTAATTAGCTCTTTTTAAATTGGCCTAGGCTAAAATAATCACACTCATTAGTGATTTTCCTGGCATGCCTGTCTTCTTGTAGGTTTGTAGAATAGGGACCATCCAGAGAAGTTATTTTCCCATTGCAAATGAATTTAAGATGGTATTTTCCCTCCAAACATAAATATATTCAAAGTACTTTATTTCCTTTAGGGTCTGCTTTTAAAACACCACAAAATTGGTATTTAAAAGTTCACCTTACTGGCTGCTGATTTTGAAATAACGTATAGTTTTACTAAAAGCAGACCAAGGGCACCAACAAAATCTAGCACTGTGTACAATGTCAAGCTCTTTCTCTTTAAGGTATTTTCAAGGTGTTTTGCTCCACCTTGCATCACTTCACCAGAGGCATGAGTCAGATATATGAGGTCAACAGCTGCGGCAACAGGGACCCTTCTGAGCAGCCCTACGGGATGATAAGAACCTTTTACATCGCCGCTGAAGAGGTAGAATGGGATTATGCCCCTAACAAAAACTGGGAGTTCGAAAAGCAGCCCTTGGACGCAGGAGGGGAAAGGTACCACAGGCGAAGCCGCCAAGTCTCTTCGGTGGGAGTGTGTATGCTCTGTAGGCATTTATCACACACTGAAATCTAAAAATGCTGGGGTATTTTCTGCACAGATGATTAAGGAAGCTGTGAGTCTGCAGCCTGAAAGGGAGTGTGAGGTCCTCCTGAGAGCACTCCTCTGTCAGCTCTGTGTACCTCCCCTAGTGGTGACTCCTCTGTTGTGTGGCTGTTGATGGATGGATGTGCCTTTGAGTGAGCACACAGGAGGAAAGGAGAACAGGCAAATCCCACAGACACTGTGGGACTAGGAAGACCACAGAGGTCAGAGGAGACAGGCAAGGAGTATAGATCTCAAATAGGATACTGTAGAATGAAGAGCACAGGGAAGCAGAGCTGAAGACAAACTATTGGTGAAGAAGAGATCTAGGTAGGGACAACTGAGGAGGAGTAGGAGGCCATTGCCTTAGGAGGGATCCCTGAATCAGGGTGGGAATTAGGCCCTCTATCCATAAAGTCCTCAAGGTTGACCCTTCTTTGGAAGTGATGTCAGCCAGTACTACATGCCAAAGAATCAGCAATGCTTAAGCCACAGGCAGGCTTGTGAGTGCTGGTCTTCTACTCCCCTGACCCGAGTCCAGTAATCAACTCTCCAGGGTGGCTCAGGATAGAGTTACACAAGGAAGAAATTAGGTGCAGACTATAGACCTCCTCCTCCAAAGTTAATACCACCCACTTCACAATAATCTGCTGCTTATGTATTGCTATCCTAATATGAAAATGAGGAAACTTGAGTTCAAATAGTTAAGTTGTCCACATAGTCACTGGCAGAACTGAATATAGATCTTTTGAAGATAAATCCATGTTCTCTCCAATATACTGTATTGTCTTTCATTCCCCCAATTTCTCTTTGTTTCTTATTATCACCTACTTCTACCCCTTCCTGCCATGCTTACCTGCCCACACCTCATACAAATCCTCTAGGGCTGTGGCAAAACCAAACATCTAAAATTTTCTGTTCCTAATCTTAACACAATTTTTTCTCTTCCTTCTTGCTACTAGCTGGCCTTTGTTTTGAAGTGTCATACTCCTGGAAAAGAGAGTGTATTAATGCCATTATATGGATTAAAAAAGGAAAATGATTATATTGAAGATTTGCCTTGAGGACAAGAAGATTAAAAATCATGCAATTATTCACTAATCTATTTGTTTAAGGAGACACCCATCTTCTGGGAAACTTGTGCTACCAGTACAAACCAGTGCCCGCATAGCAGAAAATGAAATGCATACTAATTCAGGCTTTTCTAAAATGATTGTTCCACTAAATGGCTGCAATAACTGAAGCAAAAATTGTATAATAATTTTGCTATGTGTACAATCCCACAAGGGTATAAGAAACAGAGCCTTGATTGTTTTCTTGCAACTCCTTTTAACCTCTGTTTGAAGCCCCCATTCCTCTGGACTGACAAGAAAGTCTACCTTCAGTTATGGGATTCTCTCCCAAGTACTGGAGAGGAGAGGTAAAATGCCATAATTGTCTCCTTTCCTTACCACATTATTGCCTGTCAATAAATAAGAACAAAGTGAGATAAAGACATGTTTCAAAGTACACCACATTCTATAGATAAACACTCAGTACAGAACTGAAATGACAGGTTCTCAGAGTAACTCCTCTGCAGCATCTCTGTAATAGGAGCCCAGGGACAAATGCCCTTCAAACCCTGTTTCTATGCCTGTTTTTTTTTCTCCAAAGCCATGATGGAGTCATGCCTGTTTTTCAGAACACCTCTTTTTTCCATTAAGTTTATTGGCACATTTTAGGTATACAATACAGTTACATTCATCATTGGGATCTTGTACTTTTACATGATGTATCTTGGTTCTTATTTTTTTCCCCCCATTCCCCTGCCCTCCCTTCACCCCCTCCCACCCTTCCTATTTACAAAGACTTTTGTTTCCATTTTTTTCCTTTTCTCATATTTTTTCTTTTCCCTTCTTTCCTTTCCCCTACCCCTCCCACTTCCCCTACTCCTTTAGAACTCTTCTTCTTATTTCACATTATCAATTAAACATTTTGATCCTTATTTACTCTTTTAGTTTTTCACTCCAGAGAAACTATTCAGTATTTACACATGTGGGTCCTATTTATTTCACTTAAGAGTATGGCCTCAATGTGCATCCACTTAGCTATAAATGTCTATAGTTTTTCATTCTTTATGGCTGAGTAGTATTCCATTTTATTTTTAAAAACCCCCGCATTTTCTTTATCCAGTCTCCAGTTGATGGGCAACTGGGCTGTTTCCAAGCTTTAGCTATTACAAACTGTGTCACTATAAACATGGGTGCACATATATCACTTTGGTATGATTCTTTTAATTCTTTAGGGAAGATACCCAGCAGAGGAATAGCTAGGTCAAATGGGCCATCTAATCCTAGTTTTTTTACATATCTTCATACTGATTTCCACAGTGGTTGCACCAGTTTGTACTCCCACCAACAACGGAGAAGGGTTCCTCTCTCCCCACAACCCCGCCAGCATTTTTTATTGGTTGATTTCTTGATAGCAGCCACTCTTTCTGGGGTGAGGTGGAATCTCAGTGTGGTTTTCATCTGCATCTCTCGAATGAACAGTGATACTGAACGTTTTTTCATATGTTTATTTGCTGCTTTTATTTCTTTGTCTGAGAAATGTCTGTTCATTTCAGATGCCCATTTTTGAATTGGGTCTTTAAATTTGGGGGGTCTGATTTTTTTTAGTTCTTTACATATTCTAGTTAGTAGACCTTTGAGGAACAGCTGGTAAAAATGTTTTCCCACATTGTAGGTTGTCTATTAGCTCTGGTGGTCTCTTAGTTGGTGGTTTCTCTTGCAGTGCAGAAGCTTTTTAATAAGATGAGATCCCAGTTATTGATTCTTTGTGCTAGTTCCCATGCTACTGAGGATTTGTTCATAAAGTCTTTTCCTATGCCAATGTCTTTGAGAGTTCTACCTAACTTATGTTCCAGCAAGTTTAGTGTTTCTATTTAAATATTTAGATCTTTAATCCATGTCAATTTTAGTATAGTGCATAGTGAAAGATAGGGTTCTAGTTTTAATCTTTGGCAAGCTGAAATCCAGTTTTTCCAACAGCATTTATTAAAGAGACTATCTTTCCTCCAATGAGGATGGTTGACTCCTTTCAGACCACCTCTTAGTAGAGGTTAACTCTGAGACATGTATTGCTCTGGTCAACACAACCTCTCTTCCATACATTGGGACTTAGAAGTCTTTCTTTAGGGTTACCTAAGAACATGCTGAGAAGGCCTCAAGTTTCCAGATGGACAACAAATAATGCCACCAGCACAATTCCAAGGGGCAAGTTTTTGCAATGGAAGTGAATTTGAAGAAAGAAATTAAATTGAAAACAGAAATTAAGTTGTTATTGAAAAGTAAAGTTATAATCCTAGTACTCCTGTGCTGTAGATTGATATATGTGATTTTTAACCATTCTGGGACACACCATAATAATTATCATCTATTGAGCACATATATGCATCAGGCATTTTGCTAAGGTTTTTACAAACCATATGTGATATACGTTTGACCCATTCAATCAGCTTTTGCCCAGAATCCCATGTAACCTCCTCTTGAGATGATGATAAAAGGCTTACATAGTGCTTAATATGTACCTGACATTGTGCTTTACTGACATAAACTCATACAGTTCCTCATAGTAATTCTGTGAGGTAGGTGCATTGTCATCATCCAGTTTTGTACAGGAGGAAAGCCAGAGCCTGGCTCCGGGGTCTGTCCTGCTCATCACCACAAGCTTTATGAGGACTCATGGCAAATGAAAGTAGAAGAAAAGTTATCTTTCTTTGTAAAGTATATAGTGCAGAGCAGAAGGTACATATGTATTTTTTGATACCTACTTTGTGCTAGGCACTATGCAAAGTGCTGATGAAACAAGGTGGAGGGGGATAGACAAGGTTGCTCTATATCCTGAATTTGTGGTCCATGAGGAAGATTTCAAAACAAATATATGGAGTGAGACAATGGCTAAGAAAAAGGAAGTGCAGAGTGCAGCAGGAGCTCAAGCCAGAAGCACATATACTGTGTTGGGGAAGGTAAGGAGAGGGTAGGTAGTCAGGGAAAGTTTCCTGAAGAAGTGATCTTTGAGCTGGGATGTGAAGAGCAAACCAGTTGAAGAGATGGGAAACATTTCTTGGCAAAATGATAGGCATGTATAAAGGCCTGTAGGGGAGGGAATGTGCATCATGTTCAAGAGAGAATGTTTAGAATGACCAGAACATAGAGTGGGGGGATCTAGTAATGGGAAATGAGACTGGGGAGTTGGCAATGGTAGATTATGAAGGGTCTTGAGAACCAAACTGCAGAGTTTCTCAGAAGGACGTTATAAAAAGTTTTTCCATATAGAGCAACCTGGTCAAATTTATTGGTCTGGATCACTCTTCTTGCAGTATAGAGGACAGAAAGAAAGGACTTATATAGGTGGCTGGGAGAGTGCTGAGAAACAATTCCAGCCAACACAGGTAAGTGATACAGGCAGCTTAGATTCAAATGCAGGCAGTGAATGGGGGAAATGGTAGGACATGAGACTGACTGTATTTTGGAGATAAAATTGATAGGTTTCCCTTCCCTTCCCTTTCCCTTTCCTTTTTCCCTTCCCCCTTCCCTTCCCTTCCCCATTCCGTTCCCTCTTCCCTTCCCTTCGCTTCCCTTCCCCCTTCCTTTCCCTTCCCTTCCCTTTCTGACAAGGACTAATTATTTTGCTCAGCTGGCCTCAAACTCCTACCTCAGCCTCTTGAGTAGCTAGGATTATAGGTGTGTTCCATTATGCTCAGATATTTTAGATTTAAAACAATCTGATTTTTTGTGATGATTCACCTTGATGATGGATGTACAAATACAGTTGATCCTCATTCTTTGTGAATTTCACATTTGCGAATTTTCCTTGCCCATCTTGAAGATAAGATTTTAAGGCAGATGGCTAATATATAAAACTTATTTGTAACCCCAGAGTCAATTCTTATAGCACTTTTGTGGTCATTTGAAGAGATGCACAGAGCTATGAAAAGTGTAAGTTGCCTGATGCATATATTCACAGCTAAGGTCAAACAAAGCATTTCTCTGTTTTCTTATTTCAGCTCTCCTGCCCTAAACAAATCATTAGGAGGGGGTCTATTTAATGCCATGATTTTTGTATTTGTGTGCTTTATTTTGGTAATTTCATTGTTTAAAATGGCCAGTGAAAGAGTAGTGTTGAAGCACTATCCAGTACTTCTAAGCGCAAGAAAGCTGAGATATGCCTTAGGGGAGAAAAAAAAATACGTGAGTTAGAGATCCTTAATTGAGGCAGGAGTCATAGTGCTTTTGTCTGTGAGCTCAGTTAGTGAGTCACTTGCACATATTAAATAAAATATCTTTAAACAGGATCATACATAAAGCACTTATAATTCAGTCTTCGTAGTGATTTTCTAGAACATAAAAACTATGAATAATAAGAATGACTGTATCTATGTATCTATATGTGAGTATAACCTCAAAATACAACCTGCAGGCTTTCTTGAGATCTTCCAAAGAGGAAAAGCACAGCAAAGTATAGAATTATGTATATGAAACTTAGAGGAATTCAGGATGGTAGAGGAAAGCATGTGTGCATGCACGTGCCATGTGTGAGATTAGCATCAAGAAGAGAAGTTCGCCCTCAAGAGATCCCCTTAAATCTCTAAGGTTGGACCCATTTGGCACCCAGCAGTGGTTGAGGGCAATTGTTGCAGAAGGTGGGCCATCAGCTGGTGCTGGGCTGCCCTTATCAGAACCTAAGGAGCTTTAAAGTGCTGATTCTTGGCCTTACTCCCAGGAGGTGGTCCAAGAGGCCAGCTTCCTGGGGTGATTCTGATTACAGTCAGACTTTGGGAGCAGTATTCTGGAGTAACCCCAAATTACTCAGAAACACTTGAGGATTTTTTTCTAACAACTTTAATTTCTGATGCTTCTGATTTGCAGACATGGAGATATATTTATGAACCACACTGAAAACTGGATTGGCTCTCAGTACAAGAAGGTGGTTTATAGGGAATATACCAATGGAGAATTTGTGGAGATCAAAGCTCGACCACCTCAAGAGGAGCACTTAGCACTCTTGGGTATGACACGGGATTTCAGCTGTGTACTGTCAGCCCCAAGCATGTACATGCATGCGCATGCACACCCACACACTAACACACAATGTCCTATAAGACACTCCGGTGGTGCGCATGTTCTGATCACCACAGGGTGAGAGGCCCCTGGCTGGGCTGAGGCCATTGGACACTCATGCTGGCATGAGCTCTCTCCAGCTGGGTGTGGCCTCATCTCCATGGAGAGGCAGTGATTGATTTTCTGGTGATTGCTTCCACCAGAAAAGTACACAAATGAGGGGCTGGAGAGTGCCTGTCTCCCCAGTGTTTCTGTGTATTGATAACAGCATTAGATGTGCATTAGTGAAATCACTGTGTGGATCATAAATCCATACATAAATGTTTTTATTTCATTCTTATATTTCAAATCTCTTTAATATACATTACTTCATTGGATCCTCATTATTATAATATCCATTTACCAGAGGTAATAAGCAATTTTAGACTTCCAAAGTTTACACAGGGGAATTACAACTGAAGTCACCACATCATGTAGATATGGTCTTTCTTAGAGGTGCTTTCTCATTAGTAGTAAAAAGTTAAGCACTTATTGAATACCTATCATGCTTCAATGTACTGAAATAAGCTTTTTACATATATTGTTTTCTTTAATCCTTACTATAACCCCATATGAAAGGTATTATTAAACCTGTTTTATAGATAAGAAAATTGAGATTGAGATTACATGACTCACCAAAGGTGCCTCTTATAAGAGAAGGAGGCAGAATTTGAATCTGGATTAGTCCCATTGTTAAATACTACAACAGTATTTAGTACTACACAATATTGCCCTGTAAAGGCAGTGCATTAGTGAGAAAGCTAGCCTGTATTTTATTATGCTAAGTACTACTTCATTTAAATTATATCAGTTTTGGAAAGAACAATGATAATGCACATAGTCCTTTCCTTTACTTTTAGGCCCAATGATTCATGCTGAGGTGGGTGACTCCATCCTGATCATATTTAAGAACAAAGCCAGCCGGCCCTACTCCATCTGGGCCCAGGGTATAGAAGACATGGACTATGGAAAGGGACTCCAAGTGCCCATTACAAAGCCAGGTAAGGTATGCTAGCGGTCTGCTCCATCCTGATGAGGACACCAGATTCAACCCTTATCTGATCTGAGGGGTCTTAGAGAACTCATCTAAATGTCACTGTGTTTCAACCATTGCCTAGTCACTCCTGGTATAATAACTAAGTATGGAAGAAATTTCTAGGGCTCCTTTGGAGACCTTAAAGGGTAGTAAGAAATAATAATGGCTTAGTTACTTTTCTTGTTGCTGACACAAAATACCGAACACCCAAAGTTAAAGGAGGAGAAGTTTATTTCAACTCACAGTTTGCAGAGGCATAATTAACTGGCTCCAAGGCAAGGTGGCATGGCAGAGGGTCATGACAGAGGAAAAATAGTTCATGTCAGGCAGAAGGAAGCAAAAGCAGCAAGCAGCAAATGATGACAACAGACCTCCTTCTGACTCTGATAGTTTATCCAGGGCACACACCCTTAAGGTGGGTACACTCACACCCAGGGTGGACCTTCCCATTATACACATCCAGAATTATGCCAAACCAATCAGTGGATTAATTTAGTGATCACACACCCTTGATCCCAGTGTTACACTCTCAATCGTAGCATCACATACTCTAGATCCAGCTGTCTCTAAAAAGCCCCACCTATGATCACATGAGGCTTTGGAAGGACATCTAGTCACAAGCAATAACAATGGCTGACATGTACTGAATATAACCTTGTGCCAGATGCTGTGCTTTATATTTGAAACAAAAAACCCAAAAAACTCACTTATCCTTACAACCGATCAAGATAGACACTAGCATATTTCATCAATTCTGACACCATTGATTATGGTATCCATCACTGTTTCATCTGTTAATTAAAAAAAGAAAAGAATGCTAACAATTAAACTTAACATGCTACAGATTGAAAAACGTATCAACCTCAGATATGCTAAGATGTAAAAAGCTTGTATCCTATAATTGATGAAAAATACAGTATCGTTATGTCTGTTTAACAAATACCAAAACACAGAGGGATAAAGAACTTGACCAGGTCCTAAATTAGTAATATATTAATGAATGCCAGTTTTTTTAAAAAAACAAGGTCTAACTTACTGGAATTTTGTTTGAGTTGTCTTGAATTTATGGATCAAATTAAGAAAAACAGATATCTTGACAGTATTGAATCTTCCTATCCATGAACTCAGAACATCTCTACATTTATACTTCTTAATGTCTTTCATCAATTTTGGAGTTTTTCTTGTATATATTTTGTAGTTTTTTAGATTTTTATGTATATATTTTATTTTGGGAGGTGCTACTATAAGTAGCACAATGTTTTTAATTTCAAATTCTGCTAGTTCATTATTGTAATACAGGAATTTGATTGACTTGTATATTAACTGTTCATTCTATCATCTTACTATAGTTTTTTATTAATTATAGGAAGACTTCTTTTAGATTTCCTACATAGATGATCATGTCATCTGCAAACAAAGATAGTTTGATTTTGTCTTTTCCAATTGTGTATATCTTTTACTTCCTTTTTTGTCTACTGCATTAAGTAGAACTTGCAGCATGATGTTGAGAAGCATTCAAGAGAGAAAAGCTTTGCCTTGTTGCTTTCCTGACCTTAATGAGAAAGCTTCAGATTTCTCACTGTTAAGCCATTAGATAAAGTTATTAATTTTTAATAGTTGAGCAACTACAGAGGAAGGAAGAAAGGTGCCCATCGGACATTCATCCAGGCTGTGGTAGGGCTCTGAGTAAGTTGGGAGGACCCCCTGACAGGCTGCTGTGTCCTGTGGTAAGGACAGGCAGACACAGCAACTGTCTGCTTCCTGGCCTTCCAAGAGTGTTTGAGGTGAGGATCATGGAGGTGAGGAGGAGAATGGACTAGAATGTGACAAAGAAGCATTTTTCTTAGTAAAACTCAGAGGGATAGATTGGTATATTTGTCATTTCATTCTGAAATTGTGGAAATCAAGACATCAGTTGAATAAGAACATTTCTAGCTGGGCATGGTGGCACACACCTGTAATCCCAACACTTGGGAGGTAGAGGTAGAAGAATCGTCATGAGTTCAAGGCCAGCCTGGAATACATTGTGAGTTCAAGGCCAACCTGAAATACACAGGGAGACCTTGTCTCAAAAAAACAGAACAAAATGAAAAGAACATTTCTGATGAATGGGTTATTATATTGAACAGTAAACCATTAATGAATATACATAAAGACCTGCTTATGTTTCTTCAGGTAAATCACTTGCAACAGAGGTAACTCTAATAATTTCTTCTCATTCATTTCAGGAGAAATAAAGACTTACAGATGGAATGTCCCTAAAAGATCAGGTCCGGGGCCCTCTGATCCCAATTGTATTCCATGGGTTTACTATTCAATGGTAAACTTTGTGAAGGTAAGGGGAGAGCAACCAAGATGCTTTATGTAATATAGTTGCAAATTGGCTGTCAAATCATTACACCTCTGGCAGGTATATGTGAAGGAGATATGATTTAGAGCAGGGGTCTCACTATGGCATTCTGGCAAAATTCAGCCATGTTTATTAATTAACATTATCTGGGATTGTGACAGAGATAGTATGTCTATGGCTTATAGAGTAAAAATAAAAGAAAAAATATTGATCATCTGGTGCTTTATACAAAAAAGTTTGCTAACCATTGATTTTAGGTCTGAAACATAAAAACAAAACCCCAATGTTTTAATTCCCAAATTTAGAACTTGCAAGGTAATTTGAAACAAAAGAGAATATATAAATAGATAATAAAAAGGATCTTAAAATGTAATTTATGATTTTGGATGTATGAAATCTGTTAATTTCAAAGTCATTATCAGAGCTGAGAAAATGAAAGCACATTCCAAACATAGTAACTGAAATTATGAAATTATTTGAATGATTAATAGTCTGAGAAACAAAAGTCAAAGATCCAATACTGACTTTGAGTCAGGCATTTGTATGTAAAACAACTATTTTCTATATCATAAACCAAAGTCCAAACTAAATCATATCTGATATAAAGTGTTAAGCATTGCCCATTATTTTTAAAATTGAAGGATTTATTTTAACCTTTCTTTTACATATTAGATAGCTTGAATCAATGTCCTTGACTTGTTCTGGACACTACAAGAGTTCAGAAGATAAACATTTAAGATATTTTTAAATTTTACAAATCAGAATAATGGAAAACTTACGTGTTTATTCATTTATACATCCCAACAAATATTTACTGAGTACTTGTAATATTCAAATGATGCTCCCAAATACTGGAACAGATGTAAATATTCTTATCTTGATGAAATATAACTTTGTGTGGGAAAATAATACATACATATCCATGCATAACTATCATGACTCTGAATGTGATGAATTCTGTAAGAGTGGTGGGCTGTCAAAGGTACTAAGAGGGTTTGGGAGAGAATCTAGGAAAAAGGAGAATTATAGGCAAAGCTGAAAATAGGACAGGGGAAGGTGTGTTAGGGGAGTGTTGAGAATCCCGTTCGGCTCTCCTGTAGGGTCCAAAAGGAAAATAAGGCGGGAACCTAAGCCAGAAGGTTCATTGAGGGAATGAATAGTGGGGGTTAAAAACTTGTCAAGGATTTTGTTCTACATTCTGTAGGCAATGGAAAAATCACTGAAGGCTTCTAGATGTGGAAGTGATGAGATTAATCTGATGGTGTTTGGTAGAATAAGTTGAAGGTGGGGTGGGCCAAAGAGAGAAAGGAACCAGTTTCTAGATCCTACACTAGGATCATGGCAGGTAGAATGGAACATTATTAAATTATTTTTTATTCATCTAATTTGGTTAATTTTTCTTCCAGGATACATATAGTGGTTTGATGGGTCCTCTGATCACATGCCGAGAAGGAGTATTGAATGAAAGGGGAAGAAGAAGTGACATTGATTATGAATTTGCTCTCTTGTTTTTGGTATTTGATGAGAATGAATCCTGGTATCTAGATGACAATATTAAGAAGTATCTCAATAAAGATCCACAAGATTTTAAGCGCACTGATGATTTTGAAGAGAGCAACAAAATGCATGGTATATGAAGGATTTAAAGAGAGGACCATTGTTGAGATAAGCTCATAGAAATTTCTATCAGCGTAGGAGGCTCAACCTCCTTCTCTGAGCCTTTTCCCCTTTCTAGGGGCACCTGGACTGAGCAAAGTCCTTTAAAACTTTTCGTTGGAATATACCAGCCTAAACACTGCTTGACTGGCAGCAAAGTCATTGAGTGGCACCTGTCTCTGAATGCTGAGATTTTTTAGCTAAAATGAAGTAATTAAAAAAAAAATAAATCAATTATTGGTATATTTAATGTTAATCAGCATAAGTCCTGTTTGATCAAATTTAAGGATTTGATTTAATTCTCTGGGACATGAAACACTATCACTGAATTTTTGTTTTAATGTGTCTGTTGTTTGTTTTTTTCTTGAGTTTTTTTATAGAAAAACATTTATTGGTACATAATTCTATGTAATTTAAGGTAGTTTTTGTTTGTTTGTTTTGATTAGAGTATATGTTCAAGTTGACACACCCATGTTCACTTGCCAAGATGTACTTATGTAATAGACCCTGCCTGAGGTCACAAAGCCAGTTGTTAATACAGATTAGATTATTGTAGCCTGACTCCCAGTTGAACTACTTTTTCCACTACTGTTGTCTTTAATGAATGTAGCTATTTGGTGGTACCATGATACACAGAATAAAAGGCTATAGGAAGTGGAGAACTAAGAGTCACCATTGTATAAACCCAGCTTTTAAATTTTTTATTAGTACATGATTGCACTACCTAGTGATTGCAGTCATGAAGAGTTGGTACATGTACATAACACATCTTCATTCTTTTTATTTCTCCTTCTTCTACCCCTCCCATTTTCCTCCCTCCATCTCTTGGTCCCTGTAAACCCAGCTTACCCATGTGAAGCCTTCCTTTTAGAGATTCAGCCAGGCTTAAACTAGTTCTCAGAAAGCGAAATGTTAAAGAAATACCTTCTAATTCATTCAGTATTCATTTATATAAATCTAATTTCGGGGTGTGGCTTAGTCCACTCCTCTGTACAGTGGTATAAATCTGGGTTTTTACCAAAGAGCCCGTAACCTCTTTCACAAAGGAGATGTGCTGAGTAAACAAACAAACACTGCCACCCAAAATAAAACTTTGAAAAACAAACTAATAGTTCTCTTTTTTGGCTCTCTTTGTAAAGATTTCTTGGTTATCTGAATTTTAGATCTAGAATGGCAGGGACACGGCTAAGTGTGAGTGAGACTGTAGATAAGAATACTGATTTCCTAAAGATCTGAAACCATTTCTAAAACCAAATTAAGTAGTGTCTTCTCACTGACCAAAGGCCATTTTCTTTTCACCTTTTTAGCCATTAATGGGAAGATTTTTGGAAACCTCCGGGGCCTCATAATGAATGAAGATACAATGACGAACTGGTATTTGTTAGGAATAGGAAGTGAAGTGGACATACATACCATCCATTATCATGCTGAAAGCTTCCTTTTCAAAGTAAGTATAAGGAAAATGCTTTGGGGAAGCTTTTTGAACTAACAGATTCAATGTATTTCCATTGCGAAATAAGGGAGTTACTTGGCAATAATCCTTGTGAGAGATGGTGGTTCACATTAGAGAATGGGACCAAAGAATGTGATTATACCCTTCTCCTGTAGATGATTCTTCAAATTCATGTGTATATTATTGTCTCTGAGCTTCAGATGAGTGTTTTCTCATCATTATATGGCCATAATTCTGACCCCTGTAGATTGATACTGTATATGAAAGCGCCATAGTATTTGTCCCTTTTTCTGACCCCTCCTTTTTTTCTCCCCGCCCCCATTGTTTCTTTTTGATTAGTTAACAGAATAGTCCTACCTAATAAAAGACATACTTTGAACTCTGACTTGGGTTCCCCAACTTTATCTTGACTTTTGCCCTGGAGAGCTAGGCTGGACCATGTGTGACCTTCTACTTTCTGGCATCCAGCTGTTCTATATGGGTGTGGTGCTGGCTGTACAGCAGAACCAGGCAGAGAACTGTTTACAGAACAGATTGCCAGGCCCCACCTTAGACCCACTGAATCAAAATCTCTAGGGATACAAAAAAAGAAAAAGAAGGGAAAAATGGAAACAAAGCTTCTATAAATAAGGAGGGGAAGAGGGGTTAAAGCAAGGGTAGTGGAATGGGAAAAAAAAGAAGACATATCATGTACAAGTACAAATTCCCTACATAACAATCTTGTTTGTAGATAGAGATTGTTTTATTTATTTTTCATCTGCTTGCATTTTTTTTGGTCTTATTGCAATGCAGAGGAACTCTAGTATAATTTTGAATGAAAAGTAGGGAAAGTGAGCATCCTTGCCATATTCTTCACTTGATCTTAGCCAAAAGGCTGAGAAGCGATATGCCATGTTCTTAATCTTAGAGGGGAGGAATATTCAGTTATTCACTACTGAATATAAAGTTACTTGTGGGGCCAGGCGTTTAGCTCAGTGGTTCTGCTGCCTGCCTCGTATGCATAAGATCCCAAGTTCAATCCCTGGTACCAAAAAAAAGGTAAAGTTACTTGTGGCTTTTTAAATAGATCTTACTGTAGATACCAGGTTAAGGAATTTCTGTTATGCAAGTTTTTATCATGAACAGATGTTAAATTATATCAAATAGTTTTTATGTGTCTATTGAGATGATTGTATGATTTTTTTCTTCTTCATTACTATTTTTCTTTAGTCCATTGGTGAACTGCATTTATTCTTTTTCAAACATTGAACCACCATTTCATTTTGTGCATAAACCTTGCTTAGTCATGATGCATTATCCTTTTTATGTACTGCTGGATCTGATTTGCTAGTATTTTGTTGAGGATTTTTGTACCTGTGTTCGTGAAGAATATAGATTTTCTTTTCTTGTAATGTATTTATTTAGTTTTGATATCAAGTTAGTCATCCTTATAAAAATGATTTATAAAAGTGTGTTTAGAATTGGTATTACATCTTCTTTAAATGTTTTTTAGACTTTGCCAATGAAACCATCTGGACCTGTTGGAAGATCTTAATACAATTTCAATTTCTTTATTAGATATAGTACTATTTAGGTTACCTATTCCTTCTTGAGTGATCCGTGGCAATTTGTATTTTTTAAGAATTTTTCTCATATGATATAAGTTGTAGAATTTATGGACACAGATCTATTTGTACAATATTTCCTTATTATCATTTTTAATGTCTGTAGGATTTTCATTATGTTCTGTCTTTCCTTCCTGATATTTGTAATGTCTTTCTTTTTTGTTTAGTTTTATGCTAAAACTCAGTAACATGAAGCAACGGACATTGATTATCTCACAGTTTCTCTGAGTTCAAAATCTGCAAATAGCTTAGTTAGGTGGATCTGATTCAGCATCTTTTCAAAGGCTTCACTGGATCTAGTGGATCCATTTTCAAGCTCACTCAGGAGGCTGCTGACTGAAAGCTTCGTATTTGATCATATGAGTATGACATGGGCTGGTTTTGGCCAGAGTGACTGATCTAAGAGGAGAAAGTAAGAGAGGGACTAAGACAGAAACCATGGTCCCTGATAGTCTTATTTTGCAAGTGGGATGCTGTTACTTTATCATATGTTATTGGTCACACAGATCAACCTTACTATAAAGTAGGAAGAGGCTACCAAGATTATGAATACCAGGAAATGGGAATCATTGGGAGCTATTAACAGGAGCTGGCTACTATAAGATTTATCAATTTTATTGATTTGTTCGAAGAACCAGCTTTATGTCTTTGATTTATCTCTATTATGTTTCTATTCTTGATTTTATTGATTTCTGTTCTTTATTTCTTTTCTTCTGCTTACTGTGTGTTTCTTTGCCCTTCCTTTTCTTCTTGCTATGCTAATAAGTAAAAGCACATGTGTTTTTTTACTTCTCCAGATAGACAAATCTTACCGAGAAGATGTGTACGATCTCTTTCCTGGGACATTCCAAACCATTGAACTATTTGCAGATCACCCAGGGACATGGCTACTACACTGTCATGTGTCTGACCATATCCATGCTGGCATGGAGACAACCTACACGGTCCTCCGGAACATAGGTATTGTTGTCTGTCAATGATGCCAGATGATGGCACCAAGCTTCCTGTAGACCTGGAAACAGGAGGCATGAGAAAATCCCAGATACAGCCCCCAAGGAGCTCAGAGTCAAGTAAGAGAGACAGATATGTAACTATGTAACCATAATAGAGTATGATATGTGCCTTAACAGATTGCAGAATACAGGACTCAGTGGCAGGAGTAGGAGGGCATCATTAAGAGTTTGGGAATGTGAGCCAAGGTTTTATGGGCCATGATGCTCATGATGTATGTCAGTGAGTGAGAAGACTATGGAAAGGTAGAGGGGTTGGGAATGCATGTGTACTTGTATGAAGTAGCCCAGTGAGAATACAAGAAAGATGGTCGATACTTGTGGGATAAATTATTTGCTGGTGAAATGACATGACTCCTTTAGCCAAAAGAATCTCTTCTTGTTTAAAAAACAATTAATTTATCTTCCTTGTCTAGATAACAGAATTCCATACTCCACCAAGTCTCCTTCTGGAGGGGCATCCTACCCAGCCGCAGTGCCCGCCAATGGTAATGCTACCCTCCCCTGCATCCTGCCTGTGAATGCCTTAGCATTTCACTCCTCAGGTCCTCAGGTAGAGGCAGGCATATGACATCTCACTTTTGTTTTTCACAGAACGACCTGGCAAGGAGCAGCTCTATTTTTTTGGCAAGAATCTGGGTCCAAGAGGAGCCAAGGCAGCCTTGGTCATCCTTTTCATTATGGGACTCCTCCTCCTGATTGCCACCGTGATTCTGTCCCTCAGGTTCCACTCTGCAAGGACGCAGATGGCTTACCGGGAAGTCCAATCCTGTGCACTTCCCACAGAGGCTCTGTGAACCATCCGATCTTCCTCAACAGGAAGAGGTTCCATAGGTGGCCAGATAGTAGCCCTCAGGGAAACTGGATCAAAGCATCGTTCACCAAGGAAGGCTGACACTGTACCCTGGATCAGGCTTCTGATCCTCTGGACCAATATTGAAAGCAATTTGCTTTATTTATTTATTTTTAAATGGGCTGTGAATAATCCTCAGGTATAAAATACAGAAAAAAGAAGAATGCATGGAACTGACAGATGCCAACCCTTTGTCTGTTTTCTGAACAAATTTGCTGTTGCGGGAGACTCTCTGAAAGATATTTTCATATTCCATGTTTCATAATTTTTAGATTAAACAGTGCTTCCTTACCTAGCTGTCAAAGTTTCTAGAAGGACAATTTCTAGAAAGGGTTTCAGCACCTCAGATATCTAACTGGAATAACACTGACTTTCCAACACTCTCACAAGAGATGCTTCCCTTAGCTGTTAAAGGGAAAAGACATTTCTGAGTTTGTAGAAATGTTTAAGTCAATATCTGCTAATAGAATTGGACCAAATTAATTTCTAGAGGCTTTAACCAGCCCTCCTGGCCTTTCCCCCTTTGATATAAATAGCCTGTCACTGTTCTTGTTTATAAGAGGCAAAATTATATGGTATTTTTTAAAAATTGCTGCTGTTTTTATGCAAATCTATAGAAATACTTGAATGTTTACAGTTCATTCCATGTTATACGTTTTTACAATATGTTTTTTGTGGCAATGTGTATATTTTCAACTATAGAATTTATATTTGTATTTCAGACTGTGGGAGGGCTGGGATCTCTGAAGGAGCAGGCTAGGTTGTCTCACTATGAGTCAAAGACTCCCTGAGAGTTTAGTGCGAGCTCTCAGTAAGGGAGGAAAACTTCAAGTCTTGGCTTGAATTTTGATTCTGATCTTTCATTCAGTTACGGGTAATCCTCCCATGTCTCCATCTTCTATGTAATCATAATCATCTGAATATGTGAGGATGCCAGTCCAGCTGACTAGTTGGGAGGAGAATGGATCTCTCAAAATCCACAATTCCATGTCTCTTAAACACGTAGCCATGCAGGAAGGAGAAGGAAGGAAAAAGAAAGAATAGAAGAAAGAGAATCTCTGCGGCAGTTTTTTAAACCATTAAATCGGCTTTGAAGATAAGTATTATGGTTTCTAAGGCTCATATGCAAAAGTAAAATATTGAACAACTAAACTCAACCCATTAGGAGGCAAAACACTGTCTCTGCAGACAGGTCTAGACATTAAGTGCAAGACTGATAAAAGCAACATTGTTTATCAGGAGACTGAGAAATTGCTCTTAGCTCAGGGCAAACTGCTGTGGAATGCTGATGTTAGATGAGTGATATTAGAACATCTGCCTTAGCATTGGATCGTTTGAATGTCCAGGTGAATGAGTAGGACCTAATAAATACTCTGGTAGAGGGACCTGTCATACTTTTTCTTCTTCATCTTGGTGAGGGGAAATGGATAATTTAACAGAAGCTATAGTCTTACATAAAATGGGATGCAGATACTAACAATTCCTTTTGTATTTGGTTAATGTCTTATCAAGCAGGGTAAAAGATTTTAAATTCCAGCCTGCTAACCACTGACAGTGTGATTTTGTAATATGTACTTGGCAGTTTTCATACATTTGTAGACTATATAATTACATGATAAGAATAATTATCTTCAATACCTTATTTATTATTTACCCTTAGTAAGACAAAAAATTATTTAGCTGTAAGTTTTTCCTTTTCACTTAGTGTATTTTTTTAATGAAAACAAAACCATGAAGTAGTTTGCACCATTTCTCTTTTAAATAAAGTTTCACATATCATAAGATGGCTATTTGCATGTGTTTTTTTCAATTCAAAATTATTTCTCATTAAACTAAGGAGGAAATTGTTAAAAGACTTATCTTTTAGACATTTAGCCATTCTGACTATCTCTGCTATATTTATTAGTGGTAAGAAAACAAAAGAATATGTCTCCACCAATAATATGACTCCTCAAACATTATCTCCTCAAAGATGGCGCTCTTATTCTCAGCTTCATTCTTCTGAGACAATCAATCCTACTTTCTTTTGCACGCACCTTTTCCTCCTCTTACAATGGAGGAAGTGTCCATGCTCCTAGCAGTGCTAGTGTCTCCACTTGGCCCTGGACATCATCTCTTGTTTGCTTAAAGACTTCATCCCCTCAGTTTTCAGTTTATGATATCATCAGTGATATGTGCCATTAAAAATAGAAAGCAAAAGGCTGTCCTCCTCAACTTCTTAACCCCTGATGTCTCTCTTCCTTTAATAGCAGAATGAAAAGAGCTTGGCACACTTGCTGCCTGTACCACCTCATCCAATGCAATCCTTAGTCCATTCCCATGGCTCCTGATTCATTGTGCCCAGCCCCCCACATCTAACCTGCCATTGTCAAGATTAAAACCATGATACTGTTTCCAATGGCTTCTTCTCCTTCTTTATCTTATTCAACTTCTGAGTAAAACTGACAACACCTTCCTTCTGGACACCCATCTCGTCCCTGGCTCTGCAAAATAACTCTCTGACATCCTTTCTTCTTCAATTTCTATGCCTTCTCAACCTCTTTCACTGGCTCTCTTTCCTCTGTCTGCTCTAAATATTAGCATGCCTCAGAACATGCCTTTCCTTTATCTTTCCTAGAAGCTTCAATTATGTCTCCAAAGACTGCATATCCTTTTTTTTTTTGGTACAGGGGATTGAACTTGGGACCTTGCGTTTGCAAGGCAGGCAGTGGAACCACTGAGCTAAATCCCTGGCCAAAGACTGCATATCCTAATCCTTGAATCAAGAGTGTTATCCTTTATTGAGAAAGAGACTTTGCAGGTGTGATTAAGTTAAAGATCTGGAGGTGGGGACTTATCCTGGACAATGCAGATTGTCCCTAAATGTAACTGCAAGTGTTCTTATAATAGATGTGGAAGTGGCCTATATGTCCATGAGCAGATGAATGGATAATGAAAATGTTATTTATACACACTGGAGTACTCTGCTGCTAAAAGAAGGATAAATTTGAGTCATTTATAGGAAAATGGATGCACCTTAAATCCATAAAGTTAACTGAAATAAATCAGACACACAAGCTTAAATATCACATACTTTCTTATATGAGGGAAGGGTTTCTCTTATAAAAGGGAAGGGGACATAGAAAAAATTAAGATACATCATGTACATTTACCATACCCACAATGGATGTATTCATTATGTATTCCAAACATGTACTAATAAAAAAATAAATTTAAAAAGAGAAGAGGCAGGGTGACGTGAAGCAAGATGCTATGCTACTGGCTTTGCAGACAGAGTAAGGAGTCACAATTCAAAGAATGCAAGTTATACAGCTCAAGAAACTGGAAAAGCTCAGGGCCTGAATTCCATTCTAGGGCCTCCAGAAGGAGTATGACCTTGCAGATACCCTGCAACTGACATCAAATTTCAGACTTCCAGAACTGTAAGAGAACAAATTTGTTTCAGCCCTCTTCAGAGTTTATTTCACCCATGTTCAGCCAGTTCATGTTCTTGGGTATAAAGCACATCTTTTTGCTAATAAATACAAGATGCATTTCCCTAGCCCTGACCTTGAGCTGCAGGCTCACAAATCCTACTCAAGCAGGATCACTGCAGTAGTGCCTAACTAGACTCTGTGCTGTCAGTCTTGTCCCAAACACTGTCCACACAGGTGCTGCAGTGTTCTTCCAAAGCTGATCCCACATCATTTTCCTGGTTACCATTTTTTACTGTCTTTCCATGTCACTTTTAATAATATCCAGACTCTGGTGTATAAGCCTGATCTTGTCCATGCTCACCTCTCTAACTTGGATTCTCATCTACTCCAGCTTTTATCAGTTACTAACTGGTGATACCAGTATCAGACTGGCATCAGTCAGCATTTAATAAAGGGAACTCACTTAGTTCAATCTGCTTAGGGAAGGCTTTCCTAGGGAAGTGACACTGAGCTGAGGTCAGGAGAGTAAGCCTCAGACAGGCAAAGAGGCCACTATAGGGAGTGTTTGGAGCAGGGGAAAGCCTGGAGGACACTAGCAGCCTAGCTAATTTAAAGAACGGAGGAAGGAGTATAGTGGCGAAGCTGGTGGTATAGATAGTGGCCATGCTAATTTGGATTTCATCATTTAAACTTTTTAAGCAGAGGAATAATACTGTTATCTGGCCCCAATTTTGTACCACCTGCTTGACATAGCTCATTCTACCCTTAGCCTAATCTTGTTTACCTTTGAGGATAGGATGCCTGTAAACTAGAAGTTCCTCTTCAGGTAGGAGAACTGGAACTGGCTAGATCTAAGATGGCTGTCAGTGTGACTACCAGACAACCTCTGTCATAATTAGTTTTTTCTTGTTGCTAAGACAAAATACTCAACCCAAAGTTAAAGGGGGAAAGGTTTATTTAGTCCGCAGTTTGCAGAGGTTTCAGTCCATAATTGGCTGGCTCCAAGGCAGGGTGGTTTGGCAGAGGGGCATTGCAGAGGAGAAACAGTTCATGGCAAGAGAAGACAGCAAAAGCAACAAGCGACCTTACTAGAGTCTTTCTGCCCCTTTTATCTTATCCAGGCTACTTAGGGTGGATAGCATTCACACCCTTAATCCTAGTGCCCTTGATGTTAGCATTGCACCATGAATCAATTGCTGCAGATCTAGCCAGTTCCTCTAGATCTAGCCACCTCTAAGGTAGTTCCACCTATGATCACATGAGGGTTTGGGGAGACATCTAGATGCAAACCATAACAACTTCTAACTTCATTATATTATCTGCAGGCCAAATGACACACTCCTCGGTGCTATGGCAATCAATAATTTCCATGACTGTGACTGGAAAGAACCATAAGAAGCACAAAAGGTAGTACCTGACTTCCCATAAAAGATATGACTGTTTCTCTCCTTTATTACCCTGTCTCTGGCCCTCGCTGTTTTTACCCTACATCAATAACCCCTGCCACCCAATGGGTTGTTCTGTTCTCCTTCATGGATCAATCAGTGCTGGATCTTGTTACTGGTTCCATGATTTTGAGAGAGAGAGAAAGAGAGAGGCTTTTTATTTTTTAAACAGGAACCCCAAAGTGAATTTTTTCTTTTTAATGGCTTGTACAGCAGTATACAGGACCAGTATACAGGATGGAGCCCTCCTAGACTAAAACCCAAAAGGTAGATGGTGAGTGCTGCTTGTATAGCAGCTGCAACTTGTGTCAGTGAAGGTGCTTGAGTTACTTTCTCATTGCTAGGACAAAATACCTGACACCCACAAGTTAAAGGAGAAGAGGTTTATTTTGGCTTACAGTTTGTAGGGGTTTCAGTCAGCTGGTTCCAAGGCAGGGTGGTATGGCAGAAGGGCATGACAGAAGAGAAGCAGATCATAGCATGGTGGAGGGAAGTAGAGAGGGATCAAGGGTTGAGGAGGGTTATATATACCTCCAGGCCACTCCCACGGTGAACCGCCTCTTCCCACCAGGCTTCACCTCCCAACATCACACCAAGCTAAAAACCCACCACTGGACTAATCTAGTGATGAGTATCACATGCCTATGATCTAGTCATCTCCCAAAAGCCCCATCCATGAGCACATGAGGCTTTCAGGTGACGTCTATATATAAGCCATAACAGAGGCCTAGGACTGAAACTAGGGAATCTTCTGAAAGGCTTACTGTGAATGTTGGTTATGCAAATAAAGGGCCCAGGATCCTCCTTTCCTGATCTTACCTACTCCAAGTTGCCCTCTCCATTCTTAAAAAATGCAACAGTACATACCCAGTCACCTTAAAAATGCAACTTCAGACATACTCAGCCTCTTATTTTTGACAAAGGAGCCAACCACCCTCATTGGAGGAAAGATAGCCTATTTAATAAATGGTGTTGGAAAAACTGGATTTCAACCTGCCAGAGATTAAAACTAGACCCATACCTATTACCATGCACTAAACTAAGATTGAAGTGGATTAAAGATCTAAATATTAAGACAAAAACACTAAATTTGCTGGAAGATAAGTTAGGTAGAACTCTTGAAGATATTGGCATAGGAAAAGACTTTATGAACAAAACCTCAGTAGCACGGGAACTAGCACAAAGAATCAACAACTGGGATCTCATCTTATTAAAAAGCTTCCACACTGCAAGAGAAACCACCAACAGAGCTAAGAGATAAGCTACAATGTGGGAAAAAAATTTCAGCAGCTGTACCTTAGACAAAGGACTACTATCTAGAATATATAAAGAACTGAAAAAAGTCAGACCCGCCAAATTCAAAGACCCAATTCAAAAATGGGCATCTGAAATGAACAGACATTTCTCAGACAAAGAAGTAAAAGCAGCAAATAAACATATGAAAAAATGTTCAACATCACTGGTCATTCGAGAGATGCAGATGAAAACAACACTGAGATTCCACCTCACCCCAGAAAAAATGGCTGTTATAAAGAATTCATCCAATAACCAATGCTGGCAGGGGTGTGGGGAGAAAGGAACCCTTCTCCATTGTTGGTGAGAGTGCAGACTGGTGCAACCCCTGTGGAAATCAGTATGGAAATACCTCATAGAACTAGGCTTAGAGGTCCCATTTGACCCAGCTATCCCCCTGCTGGGTATCTTCCCTAAAGAATTAAAAGAATCATACCACAGCAATATATGTGCACCCCTGTTTATGGCAGCACAGTTTGTAATAGCTAAAGCTTGGAAGCAGCCCAAGTGCCCATCAACTGGAGACTGGATAAAGAATATGTGGGGTTTTTTATAAAATGGAGTACTACTCAGCCATAAAGAACGACAAACTAGAGACATTTATAGCTAAATGGATGCATATTGAGGCTATATTCTTAAGTGAAATAAATAGGACCCACATGTGTAAATACCGAATAGTTTCTGTAGTGTGAGAAACTGAAGGTGTAATTAAGGATTAAAATGATTAAAATGAATAATTGATCATTTGAGAAAGGAAGAAAAGGTTCAAAGGGGTAGGGGTAACAGGAGGGGAAGGGGAGAGATCAGAGTTACAGGCTGGAATCTGGAAAGAATACATATAGATTGTGTTTAAAACTATAGGAAGAAATGTAGATAGAGACTAGGCTGGAGTTCATCAGTGGGTTGGGAAGGAAGAGTCACTGAGATCAAAAGAGAGAAGGGTATGTTTCCAGAAGAAGCACATACAACTATGTACAGTACACAGTACTTGATAGTGTGATAAATGGCTATTACTGTTTTAGGTACTTATCATAACATGCTGTGCTTTTCATCCTTTGGAGAGTAATCCTACTTATATAAAAGAGTTTACTGTAAAACAGTGTGCTGCTATGCCAGTGGTAGCCTCATGTATCTCGTGTTTAACTGCGTATTTGGATAATATCAAGGGGCCATCACAGATGATTGATGTATACTTTCTCATTTTGCACTTAGAAGTTGGCACTCAGTGTGGTACTTTGCGATACACACGGATGAAATTGCCTAATGACATATTTCTCAGATTATATTTCCATCACATGTCACATGACTATATTGAAATTGAAATTTAAAAAGTTTGGCCTATGTGGAGTCTACTAGCTAATTAGAAACTTTTTTTCAGACCACTATTTGTTCAATAATAGTTTTGAAAATCTAAAACAAATCACATCCTTTGATGTCTTGTTAAAGCTTAAGATTTTTTTTTAAATTATATGGAAAAATGTTTAAGTACTTTTCAGTTTTGCTTTGGTTGAGTTCTATTATATTTGAATATTATTACAGTTTTTTCCCTTGCACTGCTCTTCTTTGAATAATTTTAATTTTTGTATATGTGTATGTTTAGTGAATGATAATAAAGTTATGTATATTTTTTAAAATGCAACAGTATCAACTGATGTGGCTGGAATCGAGGAGGGCACCACACTTGCTGACTGGCTACACTCATGTTGGAATAGAAAATGGCAATTTGATAGCCAGGGAGGACGCCATTAGACAGGGAGCTTTTAAAGCTTCCACTGGCACCTGTGTGTATGTGTGGGGAGGTGCGTCCTGCATGTGTTTAAGAAAAAGGTTGGGGCTGAGTTGGGGTATTGGCAGTAAAGAGATATAGCTGTCAGATTTGCTCTATTTAGGAGGGAGACAGAAGAGAAATTGGAAATTAAGTGTGAGGAAAGAGATTAGGGTATGGCAAACTGGTTGAACAAGTGGAAATATGCAGAAAAACAGTTCCTGAACCCCTAGTCCTGGAACCAATCAGAGATGCTATCTCTAACTGTTCTCATGAGAACTCCAGCAGGTTTTTTGTTTTTTGGTTTTTTTTATGATACTGGGGGTGGAACTTGGGACCTTGTGCTTGCGAGGCAGGCCACAGAACCATGCTAGAAGGTTTTTGATAGGCTGGCCTAGGTTAGCCTGAGAAGTGGAAGATACAAAAGATGACCATGCTTAACATTGTGACCACTATGCGCTCTCTTTCATAGTGGTCCATTTTCACCCTATAGAGCAGTGGTGGTGAACCTATGGCATCTGTGTTATTTTTCTTTTAAGACAAAAGATGCTAATATATGAGTTGTTTTTTTCTAAACCAAAACCTCAATATTCAGGTTTAATTTTAGTGTTGGCACTTTGCAATAAATACAGTGGACCTTCCTGACTGGCCTCACATATGAACAACTTGGGTTATGACTGGAATTTTAGTTTTAACTTAGGACCAACCAAAGTCTTGAGTTATGACCCAAATGCGTCTCTCCTGTGTGGAGTTAATTGAGAAATCCTGGGTCAATGTCTAAGGACACTGAGGTCTGCCTGGAAAGAAAGTGTGGCCTAAAATTATACAGGAGAGAGGCTTTAAAGGCTGTGGAGAGGCGCCTAAGTCTTCAACTGACCCTGTGGTTGATGACATTGTCACTATAGCACAGTCCATAGGTTTGCAGGTAGACAGTGGTGATGTTGAGGAACTGGTGGAGGAACACATAGAGCGATTGTCTA
The DNA here is from genome assembly GCF_053883595.1 of Heterocephalus glaber. Taxonomy (NCBI): domain Eukaryota; kingdom Metazoa; phylum Chordata; class Mammalia; order Rodentia; family Bathyergidae; genus Heterocephalus; species Heterocephalus glaber. Next base: position 10,568,552 of record NW_028258294.1, read on the forward strand.
TGGAAGAACTTAAGATTTTGGGAGCTGCTCAGACCCTCAGATCCCTGTAGGGAGGATGTAGAGGAATAAAAGAAAGAGAGACAATATTTAAGGTACAAAAGGGACTGGGAGAAACTGTCTCTAGTGGACAGGTTCAACAATCTATAGGGTGGACCAACATTTTTAACCAGCAAGAAGCACAGGGGAGGGAGTAGTGTGCTTTTCCAGAAACAGTGACTGCAGTAAGATTCGGGTAGTAAAATAGGGAACAAGTTTAGCATCTCAAAGGGAGCAAGTTAAGGTCGCCCCCAATGGATGCCGCATTTTTTATTGTCCTCAGCAGATGCTAACTTGCCTCTGGAGCTCTGTGATTGCCCACCCAGGCAGGAAGTCTGCAGCCTTTTGCATACTTTCCTGTTCTGGCCTCAGGACTGCATGGGGCCTGTAGCCTGGCCCCCACCAATCTATATATATCATGGCTGGTCCTCAACATTCAGCATCTTCTGGCTGAGCAACAGAGAACGGCAGCTGAAGAGTTTTCTGAAGAGGAGGGGGAGTATCAACAATCAGTGCAGCGAAGTTCTTCTGAAATAAAAGAAATCTTGAAAAAACAGACAGAGCTACAAACATTTGTAGAGAAGACCACTCAGACAGAGAAAAAGTCAGTCATTGCATTCACTTGCTTAATGACAGTGTTGTATCATACTACAGAATAGTGTTAAAGAAAAGACAGAAATAGACAAGATTGAGATCTAGCAGGTCCTAGTGGGCTACAGATTCTCCCACAGAGAGAAAGGCCACCAGATAGCCAGATTCCTAATGTTCTTATGGGAGGAGCCTCTCCTTCCAAACAGTAACCACCTTCCATTTTATCCTTCCTTCCTGCAAGCCAAAGATAGCAACTTGAATGGTGTTGAGAGCAATTCTACACAATTTGGGGGAAAAATCATTTCACAATTAAATGATGATTAGGCCTACAGACATAACTCCATTTTTGCCTCTGGTCACAGCTAAAATCTCAGTGGTCCACTGATGCTGTGATACTCAGTGCAGGAATTCTGGTAATGTCCCCTTTCCCTGTCCCCTACAGAATGGTGAGTACAGTATGAAGTTGTTATTTCTGGTAAACTAGGCACATTTTATAACTTTTTGGTGAATACACTAGGAAAATTATTGGTATTTCTGGTAAATTACGTACATTATACAACTGTCTTTATTATGAAAAGGTTAGTTAAGGGGTGCTTTGGGAGGTTCAGAATGCATTATGGGCATCTCCATTATTTCTTATGGGGAAAATAGCCTTGACTTACAACCACCTGGAGTTACAACCAGCCCTCATGAACGAATTGAGTTCGTAAGTCAAGGGTCCACTATAAGTAGGTTTAGGTTGGAGTTTGGGCACTTATCTCTAAAAAATTCACTATCACTCGCTATAGAATATACTGGTTTTTTGGTTTTAATTGGTCCACACTGGCTCTGCAGAGAGGGCATGTTTCTTTAGCTATGTTTAATAAATGTAAAACATCACTACCCTTTGTGCTTGTTTTGTCCAATTCTTTGTTCAGGGCAAGAAGAATCTAGGAAGTAACAGTTGGACAGCAGGAAGGCGAAAGTGATAAAAATGGTGTTCCATGGCGCACGAGTAGAAGATGGTTCATTTAGTAAGATGGAAAAGATCGGACTTTGGGTTTAAGGAGCCCATGAGGATTTGTTCTGTGACACATAGAAGTGGAGGGTTGTATAGGCTCATTGAGTATGTGAGCACAAGCTAAGACCTACAAAGAGCAAAGGAGGCAAGTAAGGCAAGCTCCAAGGACCCCTCATGTTTCAAGATCCTGCCTGTTCCAAATGTCGGTGGTCAGACTATTTCCTCCTGTAGTTTTCATCATCCACTTCCTGTGAAGGGTACAAAAACTGCTCTTTGCAGACCCCAACACACACACACACACACACACACACACACACACACACACACACACACACGCCAGCAGGCACAACTCTGCTGGATTCCCCAGCCAAAGTTTCTAATGGGAAGGCAGAGAAAGAAGGACCTGGTAGCAATAATCCAGGCCTGACAGTTACACAAGGTCCTTATGTCCTTATGTAGCCCCTCCTCATGCAACTCCTCATGCGGATCTCCTGGAAGGGTTCAGTGACCCCTCTGCTACCCATTCTCCTTCTACACTGCTCCATTGGCCTTGGAAGGCACCCATTGTTCTTTGACGCTTTTCCAGCTCCCTTTAATCAGATTTCACTATGTAGAAATGTTGAAAGTGGGACAAAAAAGGGGGCTCTCCTGTGCGCAGGTGAAGGGGACGCTTGAAGAAATGATTTCAGAAGTAGTCTGTACCCGGAAGTGGAGGAAAAGGATGGAAAGGGCGCAAGAGACTTTTCAGAAGCCATCAGCGGACTGAACGCTTCACTACCGCCCACCTGAGGGGCGCAGGATGGAGCCGCGCCCACCGCGCTCGGCGTTCTCGCGGTTTCCGGAAATTCCACGCCCCTTTACTCGGTTTCCCGGGATGGCGGGGCGGGAAGCGCTTTGTTCCCGGGTTCTCCCGCCTCCTGGGGCGCGTGAAGCGCGGAGCTCGGGATCCCAAGTCCACTAGGCCTACGCGGGCTGAGGGCGCGGAGGGGATCCGCGGCACCGGTGCGCCCCGGTCTCCGCCCAGCCTGCTGCACTGGCAGCGAGCGTGGGAGCTCGGGAGCTCGGCCAGGCGCCGAGCGGAGGCAGCCAGCCGGGAGCCAGTCGCGCTGGGAGAAGAGACAGGCGGAGGGCGGGGGAAGCTGGGGAGGCCACAAAGGGAAAACGAAAGCCGAGAGCGCCAGGCCGGTGAAGGCGCCGCACTGCTCTCCGGACGCCAGTGGTACCCGGCCCTTCCCTCGTGGGCCTTCCTGGCCCAGCCTGCCTCGCCGCAGCAATGGCCATCGCCCATCTGGCCACGGAGTACGTGTTCTCAGACTTCTTGCTGAAGGAGCCCACAGAGCCCAAGTTCAAGGGGCTGCGGCTGGATCTGGCAGTGGACAAGATGGTCACGTGCATTGCTGTGGGGCTGCCGCTGCTACTCATTTCGCTGGCCTTCGCGCAGGAAATCTCAATAGGTAAATCCCGGGACCGGAGGGGCGGCCTGAGCTGGGGTGCCATTATTTAGGGCTGTCCTGATCTGGTTTGAGATGATTTTTTGGCGCACTGGCCTGGGCACGCCCCCGGGAGTGCTCAAAGCTCCAATGAGCATGAAGGTTGGGAAGAAATGAGGCCTCGGTTTTGAGTCTCATGTGCATCATTTGTCCCGTTAACATCATCACTTCTCAGTTCTTTTGTTGTCATTGTCGAACTGTGGCTTAGAGTTCTTGTCCTATACTTCTAACTTTTGCCCTTGCCACCAGATTTGCCAAGAACACCCGTCTCCCCTTTTTCCAAGCCCCCTCCCAGTATTTGGCTATTCACCTGAAATTTTGTACCAGAGAAGTTCCCGAGTGGCTGAATGGAGTGAAGCCAAGTGCTCCATGAAAAGTGTGTTCCCGGTTCTGTGTATTATTTTTGATACTTGCTTCAGTTCTGAAGGATTGTGACTATAGGAAATAACTGCATTTGACAGGTATTAGAGAGATCCTCCACTTGCACACTTTGTTGTGAATGTGCGATGAATACCCTTCATATACTCATTGCAACTAAACAGTTCTGTGAGGTTCTGTGTGGTGGTTTGGGAAAGATCAAATGTCTGTGGCAGGTCTTCCTCATCAGCTGTCCTGACTTTCAGCACAGAAGTGGAGTGTGCCTGAATCAACTGGAAGGTAGCATAGGAGGGCTATAACTGTTCTGGAGGTGGGGCGAGGAGAGGCCAGTGGGGCTCTGTGATGATGAACCTTAAAAGACCCAGTGCCAAATTGCTGTAGGGGACAGGGAAAGGATTTTTCTACAAAATTATGTAGAATTGCTCCCAACATAGCTCCCTTTCTTTTTGTTTTATGTTAGTGTGTTTTTAGGAAAAGCGAACACACCCAACAATGGCTTGTCTCTATGGATTGTGAGGACCTATAGTGTGTTTTACTGGTTTAGCTGTCTATACTAAGCTCTTTTTCAAAGGGCTATCCCCAACTACGGTTAGGGGAGAAGGGGTACAGGTTTCATCTAACTGCTTCAAGCTGAGAAGGGTGGATGCAGGGAAGACCAAAGTCAGGGACCCCTTCTAGGGAGCTAATTTAACAGGCCTTAAATAAAAATCATGTTATAAAACTTAGCAATAAAAAACTTTTTATAGGTCTATCTAGTGGTTCTTGGTAAAAGAAAAGTCTAGCACATTTGTTATCGATACTATCTGTAATATCGCTTGGAGTTTGGCAATCCATAGGCAAGAATAAGCAAAACATTTTTAGAGATTACAACATGCATAGTCAAGGTATAAGCACTAAAAAAATTAAAAGGGTAGTTTGGGGAAAGAGGAATATTTAGAAACTTTTTTAAGACACTAAAATAGTGAATGTAACTTGTTGACTCATAGACCCTCCACTAAATGGATATTATCTATAAGTCAGATACTTTTTTCATAATTTCTCAATTTTTGTAAAAGATTAAAAATTTAATTATTTTTTTAAAAAACAATTTTAGCTAAAAAAACTTAAAACTTCTTGTTGAACTTGTATAAATTTTATCTTAGTTATACTTTTCTACTGGGTGTTTGAGACCAAGTTATGGTGAGATCTATATTAAATAAAATTAGCCTCTTGCTAGCTAACAAGGTCAGTTAAGTCTCCTCAGGCATTATCTTGGAATCATGCATGGAGCCTCTTAGCTCTTCTGTCAGTGTCAAACATCAGGATATGTCATGGCCTTGCTTGACCATGTTTCTGCAAAAGCGTGGGAGGTTTTTTCATCCAGGTAACACTCCTTTGGTACGCTTTTTTGTTGAGTCTTATTGTTTTGGTGACCAGCAATCTCCCTGTTCAGGAAGTTGGGTGACTCATCAGAGATGTAAGATCTTGTGGATAAGGTTCCCTCATGTCCTGGATCTTTTTGTTGTTGTTGTTGTTATTGACCTTGGAGGGATAGGGTCAAAATATTGGCTGTCTTCTTTAGCCTAGTTATCTTTCTAGTTTTAGTCTCTAAACTTTAGTTGTTGAACACTCAGAAGAGAAGATCAATAGCATTAGCATTGTAATAGGAGTAGTGAACTTAACTATTAAAATTTTACCTGAATATTAAGCATTTTGGAATGAAAATATACTTAGGAGACTGTTAGTATTGCCAATTGTGGTTCTAATGGTTGGATCCCTGTAGAATGTTAGCAGAAAAAGGCTTTAAGTCAAGGACTACACATAATATTTTAGCATGACAATTTTGAAGGTATCATCTTTGTAATACACTTAAATGTGTATCTTAGTATAAAATAGCCATTGATAAATGCACTCATCCTCCCTAAAAAAACGCATGAAAAAAGCTCTTACTTAAGTAGCACTCTTTTGACAGGATGCCATTGAAGGAAAATATATTGGCCTACAAATGTACCTGTTGTCATAAGCGACTGGAACATAAGAGAAAGGCAAATATCTCAATTAAAAGAAAGTTATTACCATAAATAATATGTTGGAAGACCCGTACATTAGAAGGCATGAATACATTTTGTACACCAGAAAAGTAGCAGTAATAAGTATCACAATTACACAAAACCTTCTGTCCTTCAATGTAGTTTGGCACCACAAGCATCTTTTTAATAACACCTTTTTGTTTACCCCACAGAAAATTAATCTTTTGAAGATGACCAATGTAAACATATCACAATAATATATTTAGAGCTTAACCAATGTAAACATTTTATAATACCATATTTAGAACTTAATCCTTTGATGATAACCAATGTAACCAATTTATAATAACATTGAAACAATGTTTGTTAGGGTGTATCTCCCATAAGGTTATGAAAATTATTGGGGGTCCCATTAGTGAATAATGACCAGAATAATTATTTTCTGTCCAGCTGCTCCTTGATTCACCAAGTTAGCAGTCTTCTCAAACCTAAGGGTCTCTATTTACTTTGACAAACAAAACAATTTTTATGTTTATAACTTGGAAAAACCATATTGTAACAATTAATACATTATTTGTAGCCAGTAAGAATTTTTTGAGTTATTGTATGTAAGCAACAATACACATTACTTTTATAAAATAAATCTTGGCATCATTTTGATCAGCTATCAACCTAGGGGAAGAAGGGCATGCCTTTAACTTAATAACATTTATCTGTAAGCCAATTTAATTATAAGCAAATATCTTTTATGAAAAAATTTCAAAAGGTGAAAAAGAAAAAGAAAAAAATTGTTGAGCTAAAACAAAACAGCTGTATAATTGGACAAATATATAAGACAATTAATTTATAAAACTAGAGTGCACTCAAATATATTTGGCCAAATTGAATTATAATATCCTTTTTATGATTGTTAGGTTTATAATTGTATATATGGCTGGTTAAAACTTTTTGTAGGTCAGTTAACAGATTGTTTGTTTTAAACTTGCCCCCCCCCCTTTTTTTAACCATAAATCTATTTTTGTTCTTCCTCTGTGGGTAGTGCCTTGGCCCTGGACCTTGAAGTGGATTTGTTGGTCACTGTAGGTGAGGTGCTCAGGAGCAAGTGGCTCGTTGCTCTCAGCAGGGGGTGCTATTGCCTGTTCTTCAAGATGTTGGAAATAATTCTTGGGTATGATTACATCTCAAGGAAACTATTTTTGCAATTTGCTTTAGATATAATTGTACAGATTTTACTAACTGGTTAGATAAAAATAACCATTCCATGGGAAAGACCTGTTTCTCATACCACTGTCCTGTTAAACCTGTAGCTGAATAGGGGGTGTTAAGCACAAACAAATGAACCAGATTTAGAGTTAATACGGAAAACCCTGATGGTTATGTATGCTTTGTTCCATTAATTGTAACTCCTTTTATGCCTCTGGAGTTAATTTTCAAGGGGAATTAAGATCAGAATCTCCCTGTAATATTTTATACAAATTTAGATATTAAAAAGTTGCTAATCAAGGTTGGTCAGTCGGCCACAAAGGAATGTTGAAGAAGCAGACTTTTAAATCTATAACTGTAAGTGGCCACTTCTGGGGAATTGCTACTGGCTTTGGTAAATCAGGTTGCAGTGCCCCCATTGGAATGAGGCTCACATTAATTGCCTATAAACCCTGAAGCAAACACCATTTGCATGACCTTTTAGGAGAAACAAAGACAGGTGTGTTCCAAAGGCTCACAGATAGTTCTAAGTACCCTTCTTAAGTTGTCCTAATATAAATTGCCCTAAAATGGTTAGTTTCTCCTGTGTTAGGGGCCATTGATCAACCCAAATGGGGTCATTTGATTTCCATTGTAAAGGCAAAGCTTCCTTGGGCAGAGAGACTTCTTCAATACCCCCAACTAAAAAATTTAATCTTATCCAATTCCAAAGTGATTATTTTTCTGTTGCTGTTCTATAAGCTGCATTCTGCCCTGAAGTTGCTTGCCTAATCCTTTTCCCAGTTCATATCCCATTTTAGACATAATTTGTTGAACTGGTGAGGTTTCAGGGGGCAAAGTAGTCACTATAACTCTCCATTCTTCCAATAAATCTTTGCCCCACAAATTTACAGGTATGGCAGCTATGTAAGAACAAATACGTCCCAGTTGATCATCAGGCCCTTCATAAGGCAGGGTATTGGATCTTTGTAAAACTTGCTGAGGAGCACCAAGGCCTACTAGAGATGTTTTAGCTGGTTTTTTGCCCCAAAACGAAGGCCAGAAACACATGCCAGTGATGGACATGTCCATGCCTGTGTCTATCAGCCCTGTTAAGAATTTGCCATTTAATTTAATTTTGCACATGGGCTGGTTTTTTGAAATCTCTTGGATGAAATAAACCTCTTCTTGAGGAATTTCTGTCTGAGAATCCTCTCAGGAATTTTTACAGCTAACATTATTTAATTTTCGTTTAGGCAAGAGCAACAACAATAATAAAAGCAACATAATCTCCTTGTTCAATTACCCAAAGTCCTGTGGAGCTAACAGAAACCACAATTCAGAGTTACAATCAGAATCAGTAATAGCTGGAATAACAGTAGTGCCTTTCAAAGACAGAGAGAATTTCTCAAGTATCAAACCAATTGTTCCAGGCAGTGAAAGTCTGTAAATTCCTGTGGGGACAGATATGGGATTGTCACCTCTCAGTGGATGAATTTTGTGAGCAGCAGGAAGATCTAATCCTGAGCTCCTAAGTATTGCCCTGACAAGGGAAGAAATGCCCCTCTGGACACCCGTGGCATCTGATTTTGTACTTGTGCATGGGTCTGAACCAAGTACAGCTGACTCAGAGGGACTGGAGTCCCCTGTCCTTGATTCCCTATTGTTTCCTGGGCCTGATTCCCATTTTCCCCCAGCAGCAATGTGCCACCCTTTTCATACTTGGAGTGGCAGGCTATAGCCCAGTGAATGACTTTTTGGCATTGAGAGTAAGGGTCAGGTGGTAACTTATTTACTTTCAAAGTCTGACCATGAGGTCACGAGTCGCAGGGAACATGCTGAATCAGCCTGCTGCAGACAGGCAGGTCTGTGGACACCATACCAAGGTCGCGAGTTGCGCGGAACACGCTGAATCAGTTCGCGCCCCGGCAGCAATCCACTGGACACCCCCCCCCCCCCCCGGCTCCTCTGGCCTCTTCTCTGTACAGCCACCTGGTACCACACTACAAAGACACAGAGGACACCGGACCACCAGACCACTGTACTGGGTAAGTTGGAGTCATCTTCACCTCCCATCAGGACCGGGACTATCTTCAGGGGAAGGGCAGCTGGAACCTGCAATACAACTCTGCAGAGTTCAACCCTACAGGAGAACAGGGAGCTCAACTTGGGTCTTGCAGCCAGAAATCTGCCTGAATCTCACGGGTCTGCAGCTAGCTTGCTGAGAATCACTGACTTATATCTGCACACTGCTACCCACGTTGTCTATTGTGACAGCAGAAACATACCCTGAAAGAGGCCCTTCATCTTCATTGTTATTTTTTATTCCCCAAATTAGTATTATTAGTTTGTTTTTTTCTCTTTTCTTTTCCTTTGCACCTCTTATCTTTAATTTTTTTTCTACTCTTTGCAAATATTTGTTTTTCTCTCCTTTTTCTTCTTTTCTTCTTTCTTTTTTCTTTCCTTTCTCACACTCACTCTCTTGCTCTCCCACATTGTTCATCTTCCCTTTTTGTCCCTGTTTTGGTCCTCATTCGGAGTTCTTCTTTATTTTCCTATTATTCTCTTTTTCCTTCTCACCTGTGTCCTCTGGCCACACTGCTAACCTTCCCGTATCCTTCTTCCCATCTGTCCAACCCTCCCCAACCCCTTCTAACTCCCCATCCCAAAGGATAAAGTTGTTATATTGAAGAGTTTATTCACTATATGTTCGGTTGGTCCTCGATCTTGATTTAATTCACACAGCTAAAGGTGATAGATTAATAACTACCACAAAATGTCATTTTTGAAGATGTACTTGATGCAGTGGTGTTGCTGATTGTATCAGTTGGGCTAAGGTGTTGTTCTTGATCTAGTCAATGAACCTTCCTAGTATAAGGAGAATGAGATAGCCTTAGAGTGATTAAAGACTCAAAACTTAAAAAGCAGCTATATCTGGAAGACACTTCTGAGAAGCAGTCATTCCATAAGGGTTCTAATTACAAGCAACAAAGATACCTACAATAAGCAATTTCAAACTATCAACCCAGGAGTTAAATCAAGGACAGTACCAAAAACAAAAATGAGAAAACATTTAAATAAGGTACAAACTCAGACTTCCACCCCACCAAGGAAAAATCCTGGGGGAAATGAGATGGAAAAGTAACATAACCAACCACCTGGATACCCTGAACTGATAGCACAAGAAGTAACAAAACAGATGAATGACGCTCTAGAAAAATTCAAAGCAGAAGTAATCTCCCAGATATCTACAGAGATGGTGAGCAGAGTGAAAGACATGATTAGAGGATCTAGAACAGAAACAGATAAAAAAAATAGATGAGCTCAGAAACATGCTGGAAGCCATGAATACCCAGCATAAGAAAGAAATGGAAACCATGATCACCCAACATAAGAAAGAAATGGAATTCATGAAACAGATTCAAACAGATATTCAGGAGATCAAAAACTCCATTGAAAGTATCCACAGCAGATTAAGGGAATCTGAAGATAGAATATCAGATATAGAAGATAGGATCGCGGTTAGAGACCATGAAAATAGAGATTTAAAAATAGTAAGGGACCGCGAGAAATCAATCCAACAACTGCTAGATGATGCAAAGAAGACTAACATAAGAGTGATAGGAGTCCATGAAAAAACAGGAGAAAGCACAATTGACATAAAAAAAACTGTTCACAGAAGTAATAGTGGAAAACTTCCCAGACAGAGGTAGAGAATTGGGCATACAGATAAGTGAGGCATAAGAACTCCAACTAGCCATGATAAAAAAAAAAATCTACATCTAGACATATAATAGTCAAGATCCTAGAAACCCAACAGAAAAACAAAATCCTACAAGCAGTTAGAGAAAAGAAACAAATCACCTACAAAGGAAAGCCCATCAGAATCACAGCAGACTTCTCAACACAAATCCTCAAATCAAGGAGAGCCTGGAGTGAAGTATTTCAACCCCTAAAAGAAAATAACTTTGAACCTAGACTGTTGTATCCTGCAAAATTATCTTTCAAAATTGATGGGGAAATTAGATACTTCCACAACAAAGAACACCTGAGAAATTTATGAACACCAAACCAGCACTACAAGCAATTCTAAACAATATCCTAGGAAAAAGCAATGAAGGCCACAACTCCGTGAGGCCCAACAGAGGGAAGCCACCAGGCAAGGTAAGACACTAAAGGGAGAGAGGGGAAAAGTAAGAAATAAAAGAGCCAACAAGGTACTTGACAAAATCCAGCACTCATTCATGATAAAAACCCTACAGAAAATTGGAATGGAAGGTCTTTATCTTAACTGGATTAAGGCTATCTATGAAAAACCAACAGCCAACATCATACTAAATGGTCAAAAACTGAAAACTTTCACACTAAAATCAGGAACAAGACAAGGATGCCCACTATCACCACTCCTGTTCAATATAGTTCTGGAAACATTAGCCACAGCAATTAGAAAAGAGAAAGAAATAAAAGGAATAAAGATAGGAAAAGAAGAAGTTAAACTGTCATTATTTGCTGACCATATGATACTTTACATAGAAGACCCAAAAAACTCTGCCAAAAGACTTCTAGACTTAATTGACAGATTCAGCAGAGTAGCTGGATACAAGGTCAACACTCAAAAAACAATAGCCTTCTTATACACAAATAACAGACTCACTGAGAGAGAAATTAGGGAAACAATTCCTTTTACAATAGCATCCAAAAAATGAAACATCTAGGAATCAATCTAAAAAAGGAAGCAAAAGACCTCTACACTGAAAACTACAGTACTCTGAAGAAGGAGACTGAAGAGAATATAAGAAAATGAAAAGATATCCCTTGTTCCTGGGTAGCAAGAACTAATATAGTGAAAATGGCCATACTTCCAAAACTACTATGTAGATTCAATGCAATGCCAATTGAAATTCCAACAATATACTTCACAGAACTAGAGAAAACAATACAAAAATTCATTTGGAATCATAAGAGACCTAGAATAGCTAAAGCAATTCTAAGCAACAGAGACATGGCTGGGGGTATCACAATCCCCAACTTGAAACTATACTACAAAGCTACTGTGATAAAATCATCATGATACTGGCAAAGGAACAGACCTGAGGATCAGTGAAATAGATTAGAAGATGCAGAAACAACTCCAGACATGCTCAGCCACCTCATCTTTGACAAAGGAGCCAACCACCATCATTGGAGGAAAGATAGCCTATTTAATAAATGCTGTTGGACAAACTGGATTTCAACCTGCCAAAGATTAAAACTATACCCATACCTATAACCATGCACTAAACTAAGATCGAAGTGGATTGAAGATCTAAATATTAAGACAGAAACACTAAACTTGCTGGAAGATAAGTTAGGTGGAACTCTTGAAGACATTGGCACAGGAAGAGACTTCATGAACAAAACCTCAGCAACATGGGAACTAGCAGAAAGAATCAACACCTAGGATCTCATCTTATTAAAAAGGTTCTGCACTGCAAAAGAAACCACCAACAGAGCTAACAGACCACCTACAATATGGAAAAATTTTTTAGCAGCTGTACCTCAGACAAAGGACTACTATCTAGAATAGATAAAGAACTTAAAAAAATCAGGCCCCCAAATTCAAAGACTCAATTCAAAAATGGGCATCTGAAATGAACAGACATTTCTCAGACAAAGAAGTAAAAGCAGCAAACAAATATATGAAAAAATGTTCAACATCACTCGTAATTCGAGAGATGCAGATGAAAACAACACTGAAATTCCACCTCACCCCAGAAAGAATGGCTGATATCAAGAAATCAACAAACAACAAATGCTGGCGGAGTTTTGGGGAGAAAAGAACCCTTCTCCATTGTTGGTGGGAGTGCACACTGGTGCAACCACTGTGGAAGTCAGTATGGAGATACCTCAAAGAACTAGGACTAGAGGTCCCATTTGACCCAGCTATTCCCCTGCTAGGTATTTTCCCAAAAGAATTAAAAGAATCATACAACAATGATATATGTGCACCCATGTTCATAGTGGCACAGTTTGTAATAGCTAAAGCTTGGAAGCAGCCCAAGTGCCCATCAACTGGAGACTGGATAAAGAATATGTGGTTTTTTAATAAAATGGAGTACTACTCAGCCATAAAGAACAAAAAACTGGAGTCATTTGTAGCTAAATGGATGCATATTGAGGCCTTACTCTTAAGTGAAATAAATAGGACACACATGTAAATACCGAATAGTTTCTCTTGTGTGAGAAACTGATAGTGTAAACAAGGGTTAAAATGATTAAAATTAATAATTAATAATTTGAAATAGGAAAAAAGGTCCAAAGATGAAGGAGTGAAGAGGGAGAGGAAGGAGAAAGGAAAAGAGGGAAAGGAAAAACTGTGAGAAAAGAAAAAAAAAAATGGAAATGAAATCTATGTAAATAGTGAAGGTTGCACAGGTAATGGGGAAAAAAAATAAGAACCAAGATATATCATATACAGTTACAAACACCCAATGGTAAATGTAAACGAATTGTATACCTAAAGTGTACCAATAAAAGAACTAAAAAAACAAAAACAAAAAAACCCACCATATTAACCTATTGGCTTTGTGGATAGTAATTTAAAGAAACCTTTCAGGCTCCAAACCCATTTATTAAAAAGCCAAATGTGAAGTGAAAAAAAAAAAAGCCTGATCTTGTAGCTTCAAGTCAGCTTGTAAAGCCACTTTCATTTTACAGGTTTTTTTTCTGAGATGCCCTGTCTTTCCACAATTAAAACATTTTAAATCATTCTGTACACCACGTAAGTGTTGGGAGATGGCTTGAGCCATCAGCTGAATTATATGAAGGAGACCCAATATTTTGACATGCCTTAACATATGCTCCAAGATCATTAGAGGAGTGAAAAGCATTTATTGCCTGTTTGGAATCTAGATTAGCATTTTCATAGGCTAGCTATAAAATCAGGATGTCTGCTGCCTGGGAATTAGAAACTTGCCTTCTAATCCTTTGTTGCAACCTCACTACAATTTTCATGTAAGGTTCCATTGGCTGCTGCATGATTTGTGTAAAAGATTGTGTTGGTGCACCATCAACTGGCACAGAAGCCCAGGCCCTCTGCAGGAGGTCCTCTACCTGTCGAGAGAGTAATGCTGGGCAACAGGCTTGTCTGTTTAAATTTAAAAAGTCACCTGTGGTGGATAACATATCAATAGTAACGTTTCTCAACCGAGCATCAACCTGGGCATTCTTATGAGCCTGTTTCCTATTTAAGGAATGAAGTTCCACCTCAAAGTGGAGATACTGAGTGGGGAACAGGCACATTTTCACAAGGTGGAAAACATCATGCAGAACCAGAGAACAAGTCTGAAATACATTGTCCAATAAACCCACTGTACAGGGGCTCTGGAAGCCATTTGTTAGCACACTTTGGGTGTGGTCCTTCAGGATGTTAAAATCAAATGAAGCCTGAACATACATGTCCACTTCTGGGTTGTCAAGGTCAGGCAAAATTGGGATAGAAAGGCACAAAGGGTCTCCAACCACCTTGCCTGATGTCACAACCTTCTGCAGGGTAAGGTGATGGGGGTGGCACCAGAAGTGGGCTTTAAAAGAGGAGCAACAAGACCTTTGCATGGCACCTGAGGAGGCTGTGGGGCTAGTGAATTACGGTCCTCCTTAGATGGGTCCAAAACATCCTACTATGGTGGTGGAGCAGAAGCCGAGGTGAGATGAAAGCAAATGGGGGAAGAAGCCGAAGAAGGGGAAGCATGGCCAGAAGGGCGAGTAGAGGTAGGGGTAGATGAGGTCTCCTTAACTGAGAGAATTTGAGAGTAGAGTGGATTAAAGCCCAAGTGGGTAGCATTTGAGGGGAAAGACAATCTCCTCTTTGCTGGGCTCATGTACAGTGGTTCCCATATGTTCCCATGCTTGTAAATTAATTGTCCCTTCCTTGGGAAAAGATAGGACGTATATTTCTGCATCTTTTAGCAATTTTATCACAGTGTTCTTTGGTACCAGATACATAGCTTGCTTTAACAGTGACTTAAGCAATTTGACAAAGTTATGCTGGTTTAATGACAGATTGACCCATATTTTCAACCCAGCAAAGTTAGAAGGTTGCCCCCATCTGGACACACTTACCACCAGTGACCCTTGTATGTATCCAGAAATTCTCCTGGGAGATCTGTGTGCTGTCTTTTTTACTTTGAGTCTGTCTCATAGGCGAGTTTGCCAGTGGATCTGATTCACATCCACATTGTGTGCCAAATGTAGGGAGCAGTGAAAGAGGATGTTACTAGAACTCCTGCAGTGAGTCCTAGTCTCCTGTGAGCCATGACAGCACAAGGCAAATTAATGAATTAAGACAGAAAATGAGACTTAGAGAAGAAGCTGAGCTTTGGGCCTGATCAGGGCTGCTCTGGGCAGCAAAGACAAAAGACCCTGAGCTTGCCACACCTTTATTCAGTAATTGGGAGTAACAGATGACTCAGAGGGCAGTGGCGACAATCCTAGAACAATGAGGAATTTATGCAGATGAAGATTTTGTTCCTCTCCGAGATGTATTCAGGTGGTGTAATCCTGCCTCGAGTATCACAGCATCCCTGGACCATTGAGGTTTTAGCTGTGACCAGAGGTGAAAATGGAGTTATGTCTACACATGCCACAGCCGGCCTGTAGGCAGGACAACTAGGCCTAATCATAGTTTAATTGTGAAATGATTTTCCCCCCAAATTATGTAGAATTGCTCCCAACAAACTGTAACCCAAAACTCACCAATTTATTGCAAAGTGCCAACAACTGCCCCAGTGTGTGTTGTTATGCCGTGCTTGGCTTCTGGTTTATGCTGAAGTGACTTGGGTCATGTAGCAACAGAAGGCTTTGTGTGCCTGCTGCAGCAGGAGTGCCATAAGTTTGCCACCACTGGGCTAGACCTTGGGGAAAACTTATGTCAGTGAATGAGTGGGATTTAGATAAGAAGAGATGAAACCATTTCCCAGATTTTGAGATGGCAGAGAATGTTACATATTTCTGGAAAAGGTGAGGCAGAGACTGCCCTAGGCAGGAGGATTAGTCAAGATTTCTGGGATCTGAGAGCAAATGTGGACCTGGATCAGAGTACAACCGAAGAACACAGACTGACACTCCCAAGTGTGGGGAGAGAACAGACTGGTTAAAAATAGCACTCAAATAATAGCTAAACAGTGACACGAAGGGCCTGGGTGTAAAGGAGGGCAGAGGGCGGAGCTAGAAAGCCCAATGGACATCAGTGAGGTCTTGTACATGAATAGTGCCAAGAGTGGAAGAAAAAGATTAAGAAGCAGTAAGAAGCACTTCAATGCCTAGATTTTAATAGGCCACAAAGGGTAGAGACTGAATTTGTTGCAAAGGTTGTAGGCCCGAGTGAATGGAGAATGAAGGTGTTGTTTGTGGAAATAGTAAAGTTGAGGGAACAGTTGAGTAGAAAAGGGTGGAGTTTGACAGGAGGTTGCCAAACAGTTGTAGAAAATAGGTTTTCATTTTTTTCTGGTATTTGGGCAGGCATAGTCATTGGGTTTTTCTTTTGCTTTCTAGATAACAAGGATCTGAGGCTTCCAGCTGAAAGAAAACCCACCAAATTGCATGGGCCTTTGAGATAAATCTCTATTTTCAATGAATGCTCTTTGAGTACTAGCTGTGTGCTGAACCAAGTGCCAGGCACCACAGACCCAGAAATGAGTAAAGCATGGTCCCGTCTAGGACACCTGGTAGGGGCAGAGAGTCAGGATGGAGGAGTTGACCACACTGTGACCAAAGTCCCCTCCACTCTAGTCTACCTAGCAGAAGAACTCCTGTGGTATCTATACCAGCAGTCCCTTAGATACCTCCACATGGGCGACTGGGAGGCATTTGGGGGGGTCAGGAGTGGGTTTACCCAGCAAGGGTCTGAGCTCCTGTTGTGTGTATAGCACTGTTGTGCTTTGAGGGCATGTGAGATTTTGAGACATGGTCCTGTCCTTGCCCTGTGGGAGTTTACTCCCAGCTGGGCACTAGAGTGGACCTGCTAGCAGGTAACATCATTCACCAGTGTTTGAGTCACTGGTGAGACAGGTGTTGAACTCTGGTCACTGACAAGGTGAAAGTTGCCGACCTCTTGGGTGAAGAACTGCCAGGGAGATCTCCATGTCTTCTAAAGTACTTTAGGAGTTCCAAGGGCAACACAGGCATGAGGATGGAGAGGACAGCCAGGAAAGGCTTATTAGATCAAATGCACATGTAGATCAAACCAGAGGAAAGAAGGAAGGAGGTACGTATACAGAGTTGGTATAGTGAGATCCTGTCATGCAATATTTAAATTAATGTAATTTAACTGTATGCCCTCAGACAAAACCAAACAATCCAAAAAGAAAGAAATAGAATCAAAACAACAACAAAAAGAGTGGAATAATTTAAATGGATGAAACACTTTGCCCAACACATTAGACATTGAATGCAGAAATGTGAGACAGTCTGCAAACTCTAGGTAAGGCTTCATACTCCCTCTCCTGATAACTACACTCTCCGTCTCTAGTGTCTGGTATACTCTCGTTGTACTTTACATCTTGTATTATATCCTGACCATGTGGCTAGCCTCGTCTACAAATTATCTTTTATTGAACCCTGGTAGCTAGAGGATGGCAGTAGAAGCCTCTGCAGACCTTTGTTGAATGAAGGAAGGGTGATAGCTTTGGGCATTATCAGATAGTTATTGAGCCAGGTAAGAACGGTACTGTTCTTTGCCTGTCAGATACACTCATGACATGGATTCTGGCCCTAGTCAGCACAATCCAGCAGAGAAGTTAGACACACTACTCTCCCAACATAAAATTCATAGGACCTGGGAGGTGTTGGAGGTACTGTATGTACTAAAATCTGTGCAGTGGCAGAAAAAGGATTTCTTCTGATTCAGAGGAACAATAAGAGGTCAGAGCAGAGAAGAGTTTGAGTTGCACTGAGGCAGGATTCCAAGTAAATAAATAAAAAAATTAAAAGTAAATACTTTAGATTCCTTTTTGTGATATTTTTGTGGGGAAGAAGAATTAGTGTTCCAAATGCTAAAAGGCGCTGTGGAAGAAGAAAGGATATGGTTGTGTGAGGCTCAGGCACCTGTCTGACACCATTCTGGAGGTTACAGGAGGCAGAGTTCTATGCCATGGGAGGCCCCTCCTTTCTAGCACATCTGTCTCCAAAGGCCTTTAGAAGTGCAGCATGTTTGACAGAAAGAAAAGTTTCAGAAATAAGCCAGGCATGGTGGTGCATCCTTGTAATCCCAGCACCTGGGAGGCAGGAAGATCGCCATGAGTTCGAGGCCAGCTTGGGCTACATAGTGAGATCCTGCCTCAACAAAAAAAACAAAAACAAAAACAAAAAACCTTGCAAGCACAAGGTCCTGAGTTTGATCCCTGGTACCAAATGAAAAAAAAAAATAGCTGGTGACAACCTGCTGTAGAATATAAGCATGATTGGACTATATGACTGTCAAGCTCTGACATTCTAGAAATATCTGTCTAAACTATGAAGAAATGAATTCCCTAAGTTGCTACTGTTATGGCTTTAATGTCTCCCCAACTTATATGTTGAAACCCTAAATCCCAAAGTGATATATGAAGAAGGAGCCTTTCAGAGCTAATTAGGTTTCAATGAGTCCATGAGAGTGGGACCTCTCTTCCCAAGGTGGGGTTAGTGCCCCTTTAAGAAGAGGAAGTCAGCTCTGTCCACTACATGACCATATGGAGAAGGATATAAGTGTACAACAAGAAAGTGGCCAACTGCAAGCCCGGAGTAGTCCTGACCAGACACTAATTATAGTGACACCTTGATCTGGGACTTCCCAGACTCCAGAATTGTGAGAAAATAAATGTGTGTTGCTTAAGCAACCTAGTTTGTGGTATTTTGTTGTATATAGCAGTCTAAGACAGAACTTCTAACAGACTAGACTGAGATTCATGATCTTAGATCTTTTGACAGATGGTGTGTGGTGCCCTGGACTTAGGGCTGTGGAGGGCCAGATGCCTCAGGGGTCTGCTTTGATTCTCTGTGCCCTAACCTGGCAGGTAGGTTTGGAATAGGAGTGCCTAGGGCTCCTGCCAGGGTACTTCTTGGCCCCAGGCCAAGCTGGCTGGACCACATGAGCAGTGGGGGCAGCCAGGAACGTTTGGGGAAAGGCATCTAGTCTGCCCGGAATCTTTCTTCCCCTGACACTCTTTCCCACTGCCCTACTAGTAGGCAGCAGCATTTCTAGGCATAGAGCTCTGCTCTTTTGCTATTGTCACAGGGCAGGCATTGGGCCGGCCCTACTGAGCCAAAAACAGATAGAATGGCAGCTGCTTCCAGAACCATTTGCTTACACTTCTCCCCTTGTGTTTCCTGTAACTGAGTCTGCAGCCTGGAGGCTGAAGTTACTTGCAGTGTTGTGACTGAATTTAAGCAAATCTTTGGGAATATCTTCAGGCTACTTTTCAGCATGTACTAGCTGGCAAAGCTGATTGATTCTTTTCAAGGCTGTCTAGAAGAGTGGGCTAATACTTTAGGTCTCCTATTACAGCCTGTCCTCAACTTACTCAGAACCAAAGAGCCAAGAGAAGGACACATGCTGTCCAGAGAAAGCTGCTGTCATATAGATCTTTTATTTTGTTAATATTTTCATTGTGTTTTAAGTGTACAGTTAGTACCTAGATACGTTGTATGATTAAGGATTTATAAACCTCCTGTACCATTTGCTAGAAGTAACCACAGCAGACATTTTGTATGCTCTTACTGTACCCTTTTTCTGTGTTAATATAACTTACATGTACAGCTTATTTTGTAAGAAATGGAGTCATGCCATAGTCGTTTGCTTTTCCTCATTTGACATTCTTTCAAAATTTCTACTCTTACATATTGTTTGTACATAAATTTTTGCGTATGCTTCCCTCCTCCCAACATTGAAAAGAAAGGCGATGAGAACAGTATTAGTTTCCAGAAAGATGAAATCATTTTCTGGGATGACTTTATATTCTTGAGTTCCTATTTCAAGTAAGTAGAAAAAAACAGGACTGTCACTCTCAGTTCCCCATTCATGTAGAATACAACTATCATTAGTTTGGAAGGGGCATTTTGATGGACTCTCATTTTTAAGAAAGAAATGACGCGTTTCAGGGATATAATTACAACTTTTATTTGGACTTCTGATGCATGTTCTCATAATCTGCTATGTTTCCCTCCTGACACCACAAGTTAAAGAGGTAATTACTTGTATAATTATTAGTCGAACCGTCTTCCCACCAGGCTGTAAACTCATTTAAGGGCAGGGGCCATCTCTCCTTAAAACTAGGCATTCAGGGCCGGGGATTTAGCTCAGTGGTTCTGCCGCCTGCCTCCCAAGTGCAAGGTTCTGAGTTCAATCCCCAGTACCAAAAAAACCCCTAGGCATTCAGTAAAGTATGTGTAAATAAACCAGAATGAACAGGATTATCAGTAGGATTTTAGAATTTTTGAATACTTCTCTCTAATAGGAATTTTATATGTATTCAAAGAGTTGATTTTTTTTTTTAATTTCAACAAAAGCATTTGAAAAGCATTTATAGTGTCATTGAAGCCAACTAGAATAATGTAATAGAACAAGAATTATGAAATAACAGATAATAGGCAAACATTTAGTAATGATAAAAAGCAATTTTAAAACATACTGGGGCCCCCAGAAAAGAAAACATTTGCAGTATCAGAATTCACTTACCTTTGAATTTTGTTTATAGTAAGTTTTGTTGAGAAGGGTTTTTTGCAAAGTTGTACACATTATAATTTTTTCAATTCTGTTAGTATGATTTGACTGACAGAGCCTATCCTTAGAGCAGATTAATATCCATGTATTTTTTCCTAACCACATTTAATCATTTTATTTAGACATTTACCACTTCAGTCTGTTTTGATTTTTTGATGGGATGTCAAGTCTAGAATTCCTTTATTGTCATTTATTGCAGAACCCAATCCTGATTGATCTGTGATGATTTCCTTATCATAATGGTTAAACTTTTAGGTAAATGAGCCTACGGCTGTTTGTACTGTTTTGCATGTAGCACTGTTAATTTTTATAAAAATACCTGACCATGCTATTATTGCTCTTATGCTGGTTTTTCTAAATGTGAGGAGATATTTATTGAGTATATTTATTTAAGTAAATTTAATCATTCCCCATCAATATTAGAACCATGAGTGAGGAAATTGAAGTTCAACAGTTACAGTGACTAACATGCCTGCTATGAATTGCTATATCTCTTTTGGAGATTAATTCCTCACAGTATATTATATATTAAAAAAGTTATTGAATTACAAGAGGATGACCATTATCAGCAGGATCCTTATTGGGAACTTGTCAGATTATCTCAACTGTTGGGCATTTTTCTTTCTTTTTTTTGGTGAGGGTGTATCAGGGATTGAACTCATGACCTTCTGCTTGCAAGGCAGGCGCCGTGCCACTGAGCTAAATCCCCAGACCAGGCATTTTTCTTTTTGATAATTTTGAGGAATACTTATTTTTATGATTTGGGGTATCATTAAAGTTACCCCTTTTCATATTTTCTCCCTGCTGTTACTACTGTCTGTGTGACTATGGGATGCTGTAATAAATTTTGGATGGTTCAACTAAAGTAGCAGTGGTTTGAGAAGTATCCTGACTTCTGAATAGGTTGGTAAATGGTAAATATTCCAGTATGAAGGGTGAATAGGCCACACATGGATGTAGTGTGTAGGTGGAAAGACAGCCTTATTTGTGGGCGCAGTGTGACTGTCAGGAGGTGTCCTCAGGATCTGGGTCCGCCCCAGCCAGCAGATCTCACCACCATGCTACTGCCAGTGGAGAGAATTTTCTAAGTTAATTTAAATTTGCTAAATGTCCCTTATATATGTTTCTGTGTATTTGTGTGTGTTGAGGTTGAAGGTCAGATTGGGATAATTAAAGCCCTGCCTCTAATTTCAGTCTCTTCCCCAGGAGTAACTAGTCTGTTGTTTAGCCTCTATGCTTATACCTTTTTTATGTTCCTATGGAAAACATTATTTTACCAGCATTTTTAAATTATAATTTTTTTGAGACAGGGTATAGCTACGTAGTTCAAGCTAGCCTTGAACTGACTTGTGATCCTCCTGCCTCAGCCTCCGAAGTGTTGAAATTACAGGCATGCACCACCACACCCAGCTACATAATTAACATTTTAAACAATATCATTGTTTTTCAGCTTGCTTATTTATCTTTAATGTGCCTTAGAGATATTTTCATTATCAGTGCATGTAGATCTGCCTCATTCTTTTTAAATGTGGCTTAACTATCCATAGTATAATCTATCTTAGTTCACTTAATTGTACTATTAATGAATCTGTATGTTCATTCCACCTTTTTCTGCTACAAACAGTGGTTCAGCAAACACCTTGTGTGTACCACTTTGTGCAAAGCATACTCCTCTATAATAGTGGATATCAAATTTTTGGCTTCAGAAACCCTTTATGGCCTAAAGTCCAAAAAGTTTTTGTATCTATTGGTACTTACATTAGAAATTAAAAGGGAGAAATTTTAAAAACATTTATTAATTTAAAATAGTAAGCTCATTGTATGTTAATATAGATATGATACAGTAATATATTCTTTAATTAAAATAACTGCAAAAACAAAAATTTAGAAAAAACGGTATTGTTTTCCATTTTTCCAAATCTCTTTGACAGAGGACCACTTATCTCCCATTTGTTTTTGATTCATTAAGTTGTGATGCCTTACAAGAGAAGTCAGTAGCCTTACAAGAGAATGAGAATATACAGGCAAATAACAATTTTACTGTGAATTAACATTGCAGACTTCCTTTTGCAAAGGGGTCCCACTTTCCAAGGTTCCCGGGACACACTTTGGGAGCCATTGCTCTGAAGTCAGATTCCAGGGTGGAGTTTGAAGTCAGAAGGTCAAAAAGGGTACACCTTTTGAATTGAGAAAGTACTTCCAGAAGCCCTTCAGAATACACTTTCCATTTTTAATTTGTTATTCTTATGGATAACGTCATCTCAAGGCCTCAGTTTCCGTATTAACACTGGGATTCCTCAAGACATGTTCCGGGGTCTCCTCATCACCTTTGGTGTGTAGGACTTATTTCCTTTCTCTGGCTCCCTGCCCTTCCTTTTAAACCCGGAGTGTTTGAGCCTAGAGACACTGATGGATCTCAGGTTGTTGTTCTTGACTTATGAAACTCTCTCCATTACCCCTCTGAAATCCATCTTAACCATCCTTTTCTCTGTTTCCATTTAAATGTAGCCAATTTATAGAACTAACAAATATCATTTGTTAGGAAATATGAAAATATATTTTTAAACGTTTTTAAGTGTTAACATCTGCTTCATATTTAATGCTCTAGAGTGAACATTTTTTAAGTTCTTAAAAAGCATAGCAGCTCCCAAAGGCTGCCTTTCAGAGAGAAAAGCCCTTCCTCAGCCTTGGCCTTGGTTGGTGAGGTCCATTTCTCCTTTCTAGCAGCAACAGGTTATTCATTTGCAACATAGATGGCAGTGCCCATTCAGTTAGAGAATATGTGGAAAGAGGCTAGACACAGAGTTGATACTCAATAAATGTTAGTTGGCTCTGAACTGAGGGTAAATTAAGATTCTAAAATCTGAAGGTACTTTGCAAAACTGTGAGCCATGAGTAGACCTGAGATAGACTCAGGGCCCTTTGGAGCTTCTGCTCAGTCAGGGCTGTTCAGTGGCCTCTGGGGGCTCATCTGGGTGAGTCTGGGTAATGGTGACTGTACCATTCCTTCCTTCTTTCCCCCTGTGTCCTTGGAGGAAGGAGAGCCCCGGGACTGATAGTCTGATGGCCATGACATTCTTCTCCTTAATAAGGCTTCACTCTTTTTCTGAAAACACTCTAAGCTTTTGTGTTGTTTATTTCTTTGAGCACACTGAAGTCAATAAAGGAATAGAAAATCATTGCCTTTTTAAGAATGGAAAGAACACTGCCAGTTAAACAGCGAGGGACAGCTGTGTGGCTCATGTGTGATGAGAATGCATAACCCCTGGGATCAGTCTTACTCTGTGACATGAGGGCACAGGACTAAAATTAGCTCTTATGTACTTCTCTGCCCTTCTGACTCAGGAACTACAGTTCACACCTACCTTCAATATTGGTTCTTTCTGGTCTTTTCTCTCCATTTGTTCATGGAAATGTACCCACTGAGCACTGTGCTTTCAGTAAGAAGCAGATTTGATCACAGGAGCCTGCAGTCTTTCAGGGGGGATGCTTCCCCAGTAATGCTGGAATTCTGGCTGTGATCGGTGCTTTAGAATATACTGTGGTAGGGGAGCCTTCCCCAACATGGGCATCAGGAGTGGCTTTGCTGAGAAAGAGACTTCAGCTGAGTGACATAGCAGCATGTTTGCAGCCTCCTGGGAAGAGTGGACATGCTGTACAGAAATTAGAAGACAGTGATTGTTATTGGGACTTGTTGAACAGGAAGGAAGAATGAGTTGTGTAAGGAGATTAGAGAGATGAACAGGGTCTGATCACAGAGGAGCTTGTGGGATTTGGATTTTAGAGTTTATCCAAAAATTAGTCAGAGGGCTTTTAGCTATGACCTTCTTAAAATCTCACTAGATACTTGGTGGAGAATGGGTAGATGTGGCGAGACTAGTTAAAGGCCACTATGTTCAGGCATATTAACGAATGTGACGTTTGAGGACAGCAGCATTATATATATCTTGGAATTGCTGTGCTACATTGTTTGAGACAAATGTTTCAGAAGGTTTATCAGGGGCCATTGGTGGGGGCTCCTTAGGCATTCCTGGTGCCTCTCTGTTATCCGTAGGACACTGGAGTTGATTTGGGAGGAACCTGAGCTGGTCACCTGTGAGTATGCCCTGAAGCTTTGTGATTGCTTTGGGAGCTCGGTCAGTACAGGAGGAATAAAGAAAGCAGTGCCTGACAGAGGTGGTCCTAGTGTAGTGTGACTTTTGTCTCATGTGGCCCTTGTTACCTGACAGAGCAAGAAACCCCAACTGCTGAGGCCTTATGAGAAGCTGGCAGCTCTGGAGGGCCTGGCTGGGTCTCTGAATGGAGGAGAGCAGATGAAGGGTGTCCCCAGGAGGAATATTGCCAGCGACCTCTGCATTTAGCTAGTCATTCCTGATGCCTTCCCCCTTCCTTTGGACCAGTATTACTGTGTTTTGACACCTCTATGTGCTAGATCCATTAGGTATGATGTTTTTCCTAGCCACAGTCCTTCAAAGCATCTATATCTTTCCAGTTAGGAGAGACTGTGGAATATGCAGTACTTAAGATGTGAGACTTGAAGACAGACTTCCTGGGAATCCTGATACATAACAGATTCAGTGTAATGCCCTGGAGTATTCATTGAGGTCATAGTAGAACCTATCTCACAGGAGGGTAGCCCTGAATGAATTAACACATGTGAAGTATCATCAGAACAGTGTCTAGAACATGGCAAGCCTTCAGTACAGGTTAGCTACTAAGCATACCCCTACTCATTACAACACTTTATAGAAGAATGGGACCCATAATGGTCAGGTAATGTGCCTGGGCCCTCATAGAGCAGGACTGGAGTACCTTTCTCTTTCCAAAGCCTGGATTCTTGGCCACCACTATGTTCTGTTGGCTGTATTATTGTTATGTGTGCAAGGAGCAGTGGGCTGAGCCGTGAGCTTCTATCTCAGCTTGGAGGCTGCTAATTTGCCCTAGGTCTCTAGCTCTGCTGCCATGGGATTGTTTTCCCTATTCCTTGAACTCCTGCCAGGGAGGGTGCCTATTCTGTTAAAGAGTCACAGCCAAACTCACCCCAGCTCAACACTGCACTCCAGCTAGTCATCGGGACATGGATCACAGCATGGAAGATGCTAAAACACAAAAACATGCTCACCCCTCCACCCTGTAGAGCCTTCCTTGGTGCTCATGGAATCAAGACAGGGTTCCAGATTGTGATCCCATGGTGTCCTTGTTGTCACTGGACTCTGCTCTGGGCACAGTATCCTAAAGAGCCTAAAACTCTAAAGACTCAAGATATTTTCTTGTGCTGTTTTCCCAGGCTCGGGTCCTTCCTCTTCTCCCTTTGAACATGAGCCTCTGCATGGTTCAGCCATTACTCTTATGCGATTTTTTTGGTCTGTTATCATTAGTGGTTTATACTCTTAGCCTCCTTCCCTGGATTGTCAGTCCTTGGAGGGCAGAGACCATGCCCCATTTATCTTTGACTCTTCTGCATCACACATGACACTCTAGATAGTAGGCACCCAGTGAATGTTTTTGGAGTTAAGCTCAGCACTGTAGAAGTTTGAGTGCCTTCGGGGAGAATGTCTGTGCCTTGTTGCATCATGTGGAAATGGGAAGAATAGATCCCTCAGAAGGACGACTCCTTGGCTGTCATTGGCATGCTGTAGGCACAGTGGCCTTGTAATAGTGAATATCCCACTCTGAAGAAAAGCTTGGAAGTCCCTTTTCTTTTTTGAGGTTACTTCAAAAAAGAGCATTTGCCACTTTAGCTTATACATCTGTCACTTGGAATTCATGGTGGTCTGTTTAGAATGTCTTGTATTTACAAAGAATCTCGTGATGAGTTGTCTGCAGAATGGTGATAGTTCTTGTAAGTGCTTTTCATTGTGTTGTGGTCACTACTCTGATTCAGTACCAAATTTAGATTCTCAAGGCCTTCTTCTACATAAAAGACTTTCTTTGTTTCAGGAGCTACAATTCTAACTTTTAAAAGATATCTTTGAGGGAAGAGATGGTGTGAAAGGACTTAGTGAAGCTGAGTCTAGTTTCAGGCTCTGGTCTTTTAAAATCTCTGTTCCCAGTTATTCAAGGCCTGCTTTTGTGATAGGTTTTTTTTCCAGAGTTTTAGAAGATAAAACAAATTTTACAATATAAAACTAGTAAATGAGAAATCAAAATAATCATGTGTGCAAAATGCACTAAGAATGTGACAAAAGAACCCTGTATACTTGTACCATAGTGCCTGACACATAGAAATAAAAAGGTCTTAGCTACCATTTATTGAGGTCTTACTGGGTACTGGCATCATGGCAGATATTTCCATTAATGCTTAGAGGAATTTTCCAAGGTTTTGTCATTGAGAAAAGTTAGTTTTAGAGAGGTTAAATAACTGGCTAGGAAGTAAACACCCAAGCCTACTGAATATAATGATACCTTTTTTAAAATGACATTAAAAAAAAGTTATAAAGACTTATCTGATTCTTCCCCCATGGGCTAAAGTTCCATCCCCTTGTCTGAGAGGACTTCTATATCGTTTCATGCAAATTAGGACCCTGTGTTGTATAAAACCCAGTGCACAGTAGTTTTGTTCTAACACTTTACATAAAGGCATCTGTCGTGGTTGCCCCTTGGCTTTAAATGGTCTGTTCCTTTCATATTTTTTTTATGCTGGCCCGCCACCCAGTAGGCCCAGCTTTTACAGCATTTGTTTCTCGTGTTTGTCTTGAGACCGTGCCCAGTTTCTTCCATATCTTCTTCCAATGCAAAACTTAAACTAAACACATTTCCTCTGTGGACATGTGATTGGTCTGGGGTTACTACAAAGATTTATTTCCTGGCTTTCATGTCACATTCTTATTGTGACGTATTTTTCTTACTGGCCTTCCCTTCCATGGATCCAGCCTCTGACCACACCAGGTGGCCTACATGTCAGCAGACTGCCCACCAAGTAGCGTTAGGTGCTCTGGGAAAGATCCGCACATGTAACCTGTTAGGTGTAGATCTTACTGGTTTTGTAGTTTTTGATGACTTTTTTTTTAATGAACTTGGGCATAGAGCTCAGAATCAGGTTCCAGGAGGTCAATACTGCTCTTCCCTTGTGCTTTTTGTGTATTAGCCAGCCTTGCTTTCTGCAGTATGTAGTCATCCCCATTCCACCCAGACACAGGTCTGCCTTTACTTTCTCTCCTCCTTAGTGTCATTTCCAGGGTGTCATGGTGTTGGAGGAAGAGTATGACCACCACTCAAGGTTGAATTGTAGCTTGGCCAAGTATTAGTTGACTCACTTAACCTCTCTGAGCCTCCGTTTCCTCATCTGTAAAGTGGGAGTGATGATAAAATGGGAGTCAAAGATTTATAGGATTGAAGGAGAACATCAAATTCTAGTCTAACGCTAGTTCAGTAAGTACTGTCTCTTCTTCAGAGAGGTGATTCTGTGTTGAGGAAGAGCTCATAGGTGATCAGTACCTAGGGGAATGGTATTGACATGATGGGGGAGTCATTTAGTTCATGTGATTTTTTTTTTTTCCCACCATGTGAATGATTTGTACCACCAAGTAAGAACATTGGATGAAGCAAGCTGAAGAGAAATATAGAGTACACATGATGTAATATTTACATAAACTCTAAAGTTCTCCTCGTAGGCCTCTTATTTCACAGGGGAAAAAAAAACTTACGATACAGAGACCTGGCAGACAACACCTTAACCAATTGATCACCATAGGTGACATTGCCAGTCATGGGGGAAATTGTCATCTAATGCCTCCCAAGTCCTGAGGAAAACCACAACCCTTCCATAGGAATACATAGGATTTCTGCTGCATTGTAGAACCTGGATCAGAGCATGAAGGAACACGCAAATGCAATTCATGGGACAGGCACCAAACAGAGCCTGTGTTCATCACATCAGAGGCATGAGTGACAGAGAAAGACTGGTACCATTCCAGATTAGGTGACCATTATAGCTAAATACAATCTGTGGTGCTGGATTGTGTCCCGACTGAAAAAAACACAAGTTGCTGTAAGGTTTGTTTGGGAAATCTGAATACAAGTTGAGCATTCTAATTCAAAAATATGAAATCTGAAACTTTTGAGCATCATAATGGTGCTCAAAATGTTTCAGATTTCAGAGCATTTTGAATTAGGGGTACATAACTGGTAAAGTCTATGCAGATACTCTGAAATACTATTTCAGATAAGGGCTACTCATCGTATAGATAACAGATTATGTCAGGGGTGTGTGTTTAAATTTCGCAATTGTACTGGGTTAAGGGACTGTCCTTGTTCTTAGAAGATACACAGTTCTCAGAGTGAAGGGTAATAATCTATGCAACTAACTTTCAAGTGAATGAGGAAAAAGAATATATGAATGACATATGAGAGAATTTTGACAGTGGTTGAATCTAAGTGCTGGGTATATGGATATCACTGAAATACTGTAGTTATTCTGTAGGTTTAAAAAAATTCAAAACAAAATATTTTTAAAATGAGGTAGATACAGCAACATGTCATTATCACTTTAAATTCTTAGTTATGTGTGATTTTTCTGATATTTTGTCAAATGACAAAATGGAAAAATAATATTTAAATACATTTACTACTTTTTTTGCGTAATATACTGTTGAGTCTTATTTATGCCTTTCTTTTCTCCCTGATACTCAGGTTACAGAAATTTTATTACAGGGCTGTTGTCAGGCTTTAATTAGATTTATACAAATTCTTCTTTTGTGTGGTTTAGACCTTCTGGGCATGCGAAGGGACTGGACTTGCCCCCCAGAAAAGAAATCCCTCAGTCTGTTGCTTAGTTCCCCAGTCTATATGTTCCTCTGGATGTAAGTCTGGCCTCATGGTTGCTCATGGCTGCTGAATTTCCTCTTTACTTTAGCTCTGGCATGTAGCAAATCACATTGTGACATCATCATGCTTATAGAAGTAAATGAGCCTCTTTGCCTGTCCCTTGCTGAGGTTTGCCAGTGGTTTCACTTCTGTCTGTGGAGCTGAGTGGTCACACATCCTGAACCATGGGGCCAGTAGGTACAGGCTGTTACTCCCTCTGAGTTGTGACAGAGGCTTGTCTTGTCTGTTAGTCCTAGGAGGAGAAAACCCTCCATTCTAAGGTGCTGAGCAGCTGCTTATTGCTCTGTACAACAGGTGATGGGTAGTTAAGTATCTGGGCCTCAGTGGAACTGTTTGGACGGTAACATTTGGTTGTTCCCATCTTAGCAAAGAATTAAGTGTCAAAAGCCAGGCTTAGCTGTGGAAGAAAGAGACCCAGTGAACCAGCATGGTTTAAGGGGAAAGAAAATTATTTTCATTTCATTTTTTAGTTTGGGCTGCAAAGAGTACTTATATTTTCTTACTGTTTTGAAATATGTGTGTGGCTTGGAGTCAGTTCCTGTGAAGGAAAAGTAAAGGTTGTCGTGGTCAATTTGGGACTTCCAGAATCTATTAATTTGCTTGTCACTGAAGCTAAGATGGGTTTGGGGTGAAGTCTGCTAGAAAGATGAAGAAATTGCACTGTTTATTAGGAAGAGTTATTATGATATCTTTGCAATTTTATTAGATTTTATGATGGTCAGGAGATAATGAGTATTTAGCAAGAAAAGATCCTATGCAACAAATGTCATTTGGACTTACTGTGTTGGAGTCAAAGGTACTTTAAGCAGATTCAGACATGCTTCATTGTTCTGAGGCTTTGTGGTGTTTTATGTTTATTTTTAAGAGCTAGTCACTACTCACCTCTTTATACCACATATTCACAGTCATTTTTATATGATTGTTCTGATTGAACTTGAGAGTTTAGAATAGAAAGATTTTCACATTTTCTGACAACCTTAAAAGCTAACCAGTAACTTTAAGCTCAGTGCTTTATAGGTTGTTTTATGATCTGTCTGGATCCTATACTTATGAGGGTGTGTGTGTGTGTGTGTGTGTGTTTGTGTATGGGTATGTATAATTTACAGTAAAGTAAATTAGTCGATTTTTTGTTTTGTAAAATGAAAACATAGGCTTTAAAAATATTGTATAGGTATGACCATTGATATAATCATTATACTCTGTCTGTACTCTGTATGCCTCCTAGAATAGCAGGATTTATTTTTATCCCCTAAGAAACTCTCCTGGGTATCCCAGTTCTGCTTCCCACTGGCCATGAGATCTTGCTGCCTCACTTCCTCATCTTTGCCATGAGGGTAAAATTGCACAGAAAGGGTCAGTTCCCTTTGCTGACCTTCTTTTTGTGCTCCCAATAGTCTCTCGAATGTGACACTTGCTTCAGCCTAAAATTCCTTCCATTTGGCTGGCTCCAAAGTTCCCCCAGCTCGTTAACTAGATCTCTTTATTTAGGGTTTTGTTTCGTTTTATTTATTCAGTTGCAGTACTAGGGGTTGAACCCAGAGTCTCAGGCATGCTAAGCAAGCCCCTACCATTGAGTTACATCTCCAGCCCTTTGTATTTTTTTTATTTTGAGACACCATCTTGCTTAGCTGTGTAGGGGTCTATTCTCATGTTTTATTTTTGTTAAAATTGTGATTTTTGATGAGTTTCACTAACTCTTTAGGGGGCCTGATTCCTGTGCTGCACCACTCACAGTTCTTCACCAAGGAAGCAACAACTGGAAACCTAACCTTACTCAGGGTCTTTAGGGGAAGAGTGGATGTGTTCGCCAGGAGATAGCTGGGGCCTGCTCAGACCCGAAACTTGTCAGCCCCCCATCTGATGTAATGCATATCAACTAAAAGAAAGTTTCTTTCCAGAGACTGAGGAAAAGAGAGCAAGAAAAGGACAGTGGCCAAAGTAGCCCAGTGTCCCTTCTGCTGCAGTAGGACAAGAATGGAAGCTGTCCCCTTGCTGGTGTCGGTGTCACTGAGATTCCATTGGCTCCCTGCTTTCCCTGCCCTGGCCTGATTCAACACAGCAGGCTGTGTTGCCCTTTGGTTCTCCACTTGACAGCAACAGGTACAGGTGTAGGCTGCACTCGGGGACGCTGGGCTGCCATTTGGAAGAAAGTGTAACTCTACCTTCAGGCCACACACCTGGAGGGTGGTCTCTGTGGTTTGGGCGAGTTGACAACATCCATGGGGTTCAGTGAACACACGTTTCTTCTGCATGATCCTTCATTTTATTTGACTGGAACTGTGAATGTAAAGCCCAGAGTTGTCTGCACTTCAGCCAGCTGGGAAGGAGTATTCTTTGTCATTAAGGTATAAACCTGAAACTTGTGTCTTGCCTTCTGTGCACTGTGGAAAGCCATTCATGTCTTACTAACGCCATTCCCACACAGTTGTATGGAACATGGCAGTCTGGCTGGAGGGACTCACAAGGCTCTGTTTCCTCAACTACTCAGGGGAATGGAGGACTCTGACAGTGATACTTGGACATTAATTGAGACATTATTGTAGTACTTTGAAACTTTGAAGCACCAGACAGGTGTTACTTGTTTGGTACAGGGTGGTATGTGAAGTTGAGAGGGGAGTGTGTACATGACACAGTGAAAGGTGTATTTCTGCCCATCTCTGAGGTGGTGAAAAGGAAGCTTGGTAGAGAGGGTGATGTCTGGGCTGGGATTTGAAAGGTTGCTTGTTGAGGTAGCCATTGTGGATGGGGGAGTGACTTAAGCAGGTTTTGAAGGGCAAAGTAGAGGGAGAAATGTGAGGAAAGTCACAGGTTTGGAAATCTGTCAGGCCTGTACAAGTCATAACCGTCACTGAATTGAACTGGGGCATTGGTTTGGATTTATACTGTGGAGGGTGGTGGGAACCTGTGACCTCTGTTGAATCAAGGGAATGTCAAGAGCAGAATGTAGTTTAGGATGACTCATCTGGCAACAGTTGAAATGGGTGGAATAAAGAGAGGTTCTCTTTAGTGGAAGGTTACTAACCAAGTACATTAGACAACACATTTGTTTACCTCCCAATTATTATTTTGAAGAGTAAGTGAAATAGAGGATGAGGAAGTACATTTGGAGACATGAATCAGGATGGTTCAGATCCCAAGCTTCCCAGCCCCAAGGCAGTGTAAGTCAGACTGACTCACTAAGGTGGATTTGAAGGCCTGCACAGCCCAGATGTACCTGTCCCCCCATACCCTCCTCCTGTGTCCTTCTCTTGACTCTTGCCTTTCAGCTTTGATTTGGTTCTTGCTCCTGCCTGGCTCTTGACTTCCTTAACTTACTTCCATTCCTGGGCTGAAAATATCCAGTAGTGGGGCTTGATCTGTTTCTTTTCCTGGATTATCCTTGACTATTTCCAGGAAACTGTCCCCTTCCCAGCCAGTTTGGAGGAACCAGCCCTTGAGACCACCCCATTCCTATTCCAAACAAGCCCTAGTCCTGGGGTGTCTTCCAGTGTAGCCATGCCAGAGGGACTGGCCCAGAGAGGAGTGCTGAGAGACACAGGTAGAAAGGATTGTTAGTCTACTCTGAGGTTTGGTTTCCTCCTGGGTAAAAGGAAGTTAGGCTCACTCTTCCTATTTGGCTGTGAGGCTTAACTAAGGTGATGATTGAAAGGGTCGGTTGGTAACCAGTGAACACTGGTTGCCCACAGTCTTTTCTTCTGACTCTATTCCAGATAAAGAATATAATCATAGGAGCTGAACATGCTCTCAAATCTCTGTCTCTCTAGTTTCAATATTTTCCTCCCTCCTCTTTTGGGAGGAAGCTTTGATATAAAATGTTCAGCTAATTGTGTTTTTGTTCTCCAGGAGGTTCTATCTTAGGGAATGTCCCTGAGATCCCAAGATAGAAGTTGAAACATGGTTTTCTACAGAAAGAATGTTGATAAATGTTGGGTACATACCTATGAGGATATTACCTAAGGAACATTCTGAACCAGGCAGGCACTCATGAAATCATAACAGCACTGATTTTTATGAGTAAGTATTTAGACAGGTATTTTCAAGCAGGCAACTTAGCAGAAAGTAGAACCATCCATTTGTGATCTGGTGACTGCTCATCCTCATGTATGTTGTTGTATTGGTGGGTGTCAGCATAGGAAGCTTTGACAAAGTTACATGATGCAAGAACAGTGTGATGTTATCCCTGAGTCTTGTGCCATTCTGACTACTCTATTTTATAAAATGGAGGATCCAAAGTTTAGTGGGATAGGAGAGTCTGAGAATCAGAAAAGGTCATGCAATATCTTACTCGTTGTGAACTCATATTTATGCCATGTGTGGATGACAGAATTGTCCCTATCATAGGACACTTTGTGATGGCTTGTGACTTTTTCTACTGCAGAAATCTACTTTCCTGTCACCTTCCCTCATTTGCTGTCCTGCCACAAGTGTACAAGCCACCCCTTTCCCAGGAAAAGGTGATTCTTTGAGGCTTTTTATGTCCCGGGGTCTAGGCAAGTCCAACTTGGTGTCTTCCACTGTCCCTGTCCCTTCTGCATGGGGTGGAAAGGGAGAATGGTGGACACATCCCAGTCTTTAAAGCAGTGTACGACTCTGCTCTGTATTTCACCTAGGAAAATGAGATACTTAATGAGCAACTAGTGAGAACCAGGCATTATATAAGTGCTCTTGCAACTAGAGGTTTTGGTTTTTTGTTCTCGTCACCACAACAAATCTGTAATGTAGTTGTTAATGTCATCCCCATTTTGGAAATCCAGGCATTTAGAAGGTTTAGCGACTTGCCACCTATGAGTCACTATGGATTCAGGCTTAAATACAATCAATCATATGGAGCCCGGGCACTGAGGACTTCCCATGGTGTGTAGGATATGACAGAGCATGCCTGGGCGGGGTCCCAGCGACTGGTACCTGTGCCTGGGACACATGACCCCTATAAGCACTTGATGAGGGACAGGAAGCAGGCTGGGCAGGGATTGCCAGCAGAGGCTCAGTACCAGCCTCTGTGCCTGCTGATAGCAAGGGAGACACAGCTCTCCCATGGGCCCCAAGATTCTATTGACCAATTTCCTGCAGCAGCCATGTGAATAAGAAACACAGCGAAGCTTCCAGGTCTAGTCTGAGCCACAGAACAGCAGCATTTGCAGGGTGGTATAGTCTTCATTTTGCTGCAAAGAAACCCAAGTCCCACAGTTTCTTTCCAGAAGAGGGTGGTCACGGTAGAGCCCTGAGTGGGAACCAGGTTTCACTGTTGCCATCCTCTGTCAGGAGGCTTGAGGTTGCAAGCATTTACCCTTCAAGTATAAACCAGGTTAGCTGCAGTGTTGGCTACCGACATTTCTTTTTCCCTTGGAGGAGATAGAAAGTGACTGATTTGCCACCCTGTGATTGATAATATTTTTTTTTTCAGTCTTCTTTCCCTTGGGCTACGTGTTCTTTGTTTCTTTGTTCTAAAAGGTCTGATTTCCTGCACCAACTCTCCTCTTCATGGCCCACCCACCCAAAAGACCCCTAATCTCTCATTCTTTCCCTTACACTAGACCAGTTCTATCCATGCTTGCCTCATACCTGGGGCTGTGGTTCTTTTTCTGCTCTCCTTTTCTTTTTATGGTGATTGCACTCTTCTCGGTTTTTCCTCGGTGAGCCCAAGTCATTGTTATACCCAGTGTTGGACAAAATACCTCACCAGCACTAAGTTTTATTATGACCATGGGTCTGTGTTCTTAGTTCCATCTTCACTGCTGTCCCTACCTCCTGTCCTGTCGCTCCTTGACTTAGATGGTATTTTAAAAACCTGGGTGACATGAAGAGAAGCACCTGTGTTTTCATTCATTTGGAACAATCTGCTTTGCTTTTCAGGTACCCAAATAAGCTGTTTCTCCCCAAGTTCTTTCTCCTGGCGCCAGGCTGCCTTTGTGGATTCTTATTGCTGGGCTGCTGTGCAGCAGAAGGGCTCCCTGCAGAGCGAGTCTGGAAACCTCCCACTGTGGCTGCATAAGGTGAGAGGACACTTTCCAGTCTATCCTGTTTGCTTGTAAATGAGAAACTTGTGCCCATATACAGTCACACAGGCAGGGATAGCCCATCATAGCCAGAGATAGGTGTGGCTGGTGCTCAGATTATAAAACCGTCGGACTTTCAAGTAGAAAAGAACCTCAGAGACTACTTCGGCACCTTCATGTGGCAAATCTGGAAACAGATGTTCTTTGGATTTTACCCTATAATGAAGGCACCTTGTGTGTCTCCACCTTTGTATCTTTTTTTTCTTTAGCAAAACATTTATTGCTACATTTTAGATATACATAATGATAACACTCATCATAGGGAATTTGCACCTGTACATGATATATCTTGCCTCCTCTTTTTTTTCCCATTCTTCCTTAACCTCAAGCCCTCCTCCTTTCCCTATATGCAGAAGCTTTGTCTCCATTTTTTCCTTCTAGTTTTACTTTTTTTCTTGTCCCTTCCTTTCTTTCTCCCTCCCCCCTTTCTTGTTCCCCTTCCCATATGAATATTTTCTTCCCATTTCCCAATATCTATTACACATTTTAGTCCTCATTTCCACTTTCAGTTTCTCACACCTGAGAAACAATGCAGTATTTAAATGTGTGTCTGATTTACTCCACTTAAGAGTTTCAAGGTGCATCCATTTAGCTATAAATGTCTCAGGCTCATCCTTCTTTATGGTAGAGTAGTACTCCATTGTATAAAAAACCCACATCTTCTTTATCCATTTGTTGGTTGATGGGCATTTGGGCTATTTCCAAGATTTAGCTATTACAAATTGTGCCACTATAAACATGGATGTGCATATATCACTGTGGTACAGTGCTTTTAATTCTTTCAGGAAGATATCAAAAAGGGGAATAGCTAGGCCAAATGGAACCTCTAGTTTTAGTTTTTTGAAGAATCTCCATACTGATTTCCACAGTGGTTGTACTGTTCTACACTCCCACCAACAGTGGAGAAGGGCTCCTTTTTCCCCACAGCCTCTTCAGCATTTATTGGTTGATCTCTTGATGATAGCTGTTCTTTTTGGAGTGAGGTAGAATCTCACCATTGTTTTAATTTACATCTCTTAAATGACTAGTGATGTTGAACATTTTTTTATATATTTATTTGCCTTTTGTACTTCTGAGAAGTGTCTGCATTTCAGATGCTCATTTTGGGGTTGGGTCTTTAAATTTGGGGGGTCTGATTTTTTTTTTGAGTTCTTTATATATATTCTAAATAGTAGTCCTTTGTCTGAGGAACAGGTGGCAAAAATTTTTTCCCACACTGGGTTCTTTCTTCACTCTGTTGGTGGTTTTTCTTGCTGTGAAAATGCTTTTTAATATGAGGAGGTCCCAGTTGTTGATTCTTTGTGATATTCCCTGTGCTATCAGAGTTTTGTTCATAAAGTCTTTTCCTACACCAATGTCTTTGAGCATTTTGCCTATTCTATCTGCTAGCAGATTTAGTGTTTCTGGTTTAGTATTTGGATCTTGATCCATTTTGATTTTAGGTTAGTGTATGGTGAAAGATATATGGGTCTAGTTTCAGTCTTTGCTTGTGGAAAGCCAGTTTTTCCAGCATCATTTATTAAAGAGGCTATCTGTCTTCCAGTGAAAGTGTTTGGCTCCTTTGTCAAAGATAAGGTGGCTAAGTATGTCTGGAGTTGTTTCTGTATCTTCTAGTCTGTCCCATTGATTGTTTTTTTGCCAGTACCAGGCCTTTGTATCTTTAACATGCAGTAGAGTGTCTGGCCCATAGTATCCTCTCAGTACATTGGAAATGTGAATGAGCAGAGCTTAGATCATAGTACAGCTGGGATCTGAGCATAGCTCCCTGCCTGGTAGTTTTTCTACTATACACAGGGCCTGTTGGAAAAAGGACCAACATAGAGTTCAGTTGCCTCAGGCTAGTGTGTTACTAGAGCATCCAGAAGCCTAGTGATGCCTCCTAAATTCCTTTGTTTACTGATGAATCCAGATACTGCAAGGATGACGAGATACATCATAAGACACATCAATATCTGGGTTCTGTATCCTACAGAGAAGAGGTACAGGTTAGGAATTCTGTGGTCAAGGCAGTGCTGTGAGGCTTGGGGATGCATATTCTGGAAAGTTAAGGAACTTGGGCTGAAATTAGAAAGTTTGTGGAGAAGCACATTCTCTGAGCAGGTGAGGCATTAGATCTCTGCATATGAAAGAGGACTTTGTTTCAGCCTGTTATTAATTTCAGCTACTAGTTCTTTTTGTCTTTTGTGTATTTTCATCTGCTGAGGAAAACACAGAATTTTAACCTTTTTTTTTTTGAGACAGGGCTTCACTACGTAGCTCAGGCTGGCCTTGAACTCACTATGTAGCCCACCTTGGCCTGGAAGTTGTGGCAATCCTACTGCCTCAGCACCCCCAGGGCTGGGACTACAGGTGTGCACCATCACTCCCAGCTTAGAATTTTAACTTCTGAAAGGCAAAAGCTAAAGTGTTATTTAACTATTTCTTGCTTTAAGTTGTTGCTGGACACCCCAGTCAGTATTTTTCTTTTTAAAAAGAACAATTTCAGTTTGTTATGACTCAGGAATGTTTTCTTCTGTTTTTTTTATTGCATTCAAGTTGGCATAGTGATGCCCTGTAATGACTCCTGTCTTGATTTGGGTTGGGCTTTTCTCTTTGATTTTCAGCCTTAGGCATGGGTAGGCCTTCACCAGCTTTGTATGGTTTAGTAGGCAGGGCAACATGTCATAAGAATCTGCCCCAGATACAGGCTCAGTTCCAGAAGTTGAACAGCTTTGTTTGTAAATCTCAATCCATGGTGTTGTAATTTCAGTCCATGTGTTGTAGTGTGGTTGTGGAAATGGAAAGCTGTAACCAGTCACTGGGCTGGGCACACATAGAGCCACAGACGAATATGTCATGGGATTTTCTAGTGTAAGAGCCTACCGGGGTGTTAGCTGTTGTGAAACTTTTGGATAAAGAAGAAATGCAAAGATTCTTATCCAGATGCTGTCACATGGAAGAATAGGAGAAGCTTGAGAGCTCACGCTGAAGAGTCAAAGGACTAGCTGGCTATCACCAGAGCACAGGTCTGCAGACTCCCTGCCCACCGTCCCCTGTCCTAGAAGGGGGATTGTGAGTGTGCATGGCCGTGTCTTAGGTTGCCTGGTACTAATGAAGGGTTAAGAAGCTCTCTTTCTGGTGGTAGTAACTTCCTTAGATAGCAGTCTGGCTGAGCATCTGAGCAGAGCTCTTGCCAGATTCATAGGGCTGGGGGCAGAAATTGAAATTGGGACTTGCCAAGTTGGAAGTACCATAGTCAACACCCTCAGGCTTTTCGTTGGTAATCTAAAAGGCCATTCTTTGGGAGAAAGGGATTCTCCAGAATGAAACTAGCCCTCACATGGACTAGAGTCCTGGTGTGAATCTGTTTAGTGCCAGTGGAATAAAGGAAGTCTGTCACTGCCTGTGTCTCTAGTCTGCCTACCTGCCAGTAATGTATCTTAATCCTCTCTGGGAGGAAAATGACATTAAGCTATGTACAGATGTCCACCCTTTTGCCTTGGCTGCACTGCATGAAGAATTATCTTGGGCAAAACTGGTGTGATGGCACATACCTGTAATCCGAGCACTTGGAAGGCTGAGGCAGGAGAGTCACCATGAGTTTGAGGCCAGCCTGAACTACATAGCAAGGCCCTGTCTCAAAAAAAAAGAATTATCTTGGGCCACGTAGTACAACATATATAATAGAGTTAATGTATGTGATAACAGAACTGCCTTTATTTTAGTATTTTTATTATAACATTAAAAAGGTTTTTGGTTTTATTGTGTGTGATAGCCACAGAAGGCAGAGTCAGCAGCACTGCACCATGCCCTTCCTAACACCAAATTTCTGTCACCTACACAGTTCATACCCGAGCACTGTGCGGTCAAGTCATGAAAAATATCACTGAAAATCACATGATTCGATGAGAAGTTTACTATCTTTTGGTGCCACATTACTAGCTGGACAGGACCACGTGCAAGTCAGAAGTTGCAGGTTGAACCTGCCTGGCTTGGAGCTTGGAATGCATTCCCTGGTTTTTCACATATGGGGGTCAGCGCTCACTCAGAAATGCTAGGAAAAGCAAGGAAAAAATCAGAAATAGAAACGGACCCATAGAGATCTAGATCAGACACCCATTTTAAAGAATCATTAATCATGTGTTCAAAGAATTACAATAATATGGAGAGTTTCATAGATAACTAGAAACTGTGTAAAATAATGAAATGTAAAATTTCAAGCTGAAAATAATGTGACAAAGTTCATTTTAGCTGACACTGAGGGTCCTCCATATGCTAGGGTGTGTGCTTGACAGCAGAGAGCCACAGATGATGGGTCCCTTCCTGAAGGAGCTAGTGGCAGAACAAACACAAGAGAATACTGCAAGGAAACAAACAGAAAGCTAGACCGAAAAGGATGAGTGTGGTTATTCTAGAAACCAAGAGAAGCATTTCTCTCAGAGCAGTGAACTCTGTCACATTTTCCACTGGGATCACAGCAGAACCAAACTTGCTAAGTTTAATGAAATCACCACTGATCCTGGCAGGAGGGACTGTAGTAGAGAAGCAGGGGCCAGATGGTGGTGGGTGAAGAGAGAATGGGAGGTGAAGAAATAAAGACGATGAGAATAGACAATTTCTTCCCCAGAATTTTCTTCTTTTACAGAAAATCTTTTTTTCTGGTAAATGGAAGAATGATAACAAGCTGGGTGCTAACAGGAAGGAAGGTTGGGGTCCAAGAAGGCTTTATAATATGAGTATTCTGTGCAAATTCAAATGCTGATAGAATAAGAGGTAGAGAAGAGGCTAGAGATGCAGGGCCCAAGAAGCACAAAGACACTGCCTGGGGGTGGGGGGTGGCAGCAGTTTCCGGGAGAGGCTTGTCCTATGAGGGAGCAGTGGGACTTTGACTAACTGGAAGGTAGCCTTGGTTACAGAGGATCTGCAGGA
Organism: Heterocephalus glaber; assembly: GCF_053883595.1. Taxonomy (NCBI): domain Eukaryota; kingdom Metazoa; phylum Chordata; class Mammalia; order Rodentia; family Bathyergidae; genus Heterocephalus; species Heterocephalus glaber. The sequence continues at coordinate 10,608,763 of NW_028258294.1, forward strand.
GCTAAGCAGGCACATAGGTTAAGAGCTGAGCAGGGTGAACTTGATGATCCTAGCATTAATCCTCAGTGGTGCTGTGTAGGAGGGAATGGAGGCAGGGAGAGAGCCCCAGAGGGAGGGTTACATTTGGGGAACAGAAGAGAAGGGAAATAGATATTTCTGAGAAGGCAAAGAACAAAAAGCAACACTTGCTGTCATATTAGATTGCACTAAAAGGTAGTCAAAGGTGAAATCAAATACTTAAACCTGGGGCTAGAAAACTTTCTTGTGGACGGCTGGATAGTCTTGACACTGCAGGTCACACAGTCACTGTTGTAGCCTCTCAACTCTGCTGAGATAGACAGCATACATGTGGGAGGATGTGGCCAGATTTGTCTCAAGAGCAACAGTGTAAAGACACTCAAGGAGAAGATGGCCATGTGACCACAAAGACTAAGTTGAAGCTGTGCTGCCACAAGCCAAGGGACCCTGGTAGAGGCAAGGAAGGATCTTCCTGGAGGCTGTGGAGGGAACAGGGTCCTGCTGACACCTTGGTTTTAGACTTTCAGCCTCTGAATCATGAGAGAAAATTTTCTGTTTTAAGTCATCTTATTTGTGGGGTTTGGTTGTGACAGCTCTGAGAAATGAACAAATGGTTAGGGGGAAATCACGATTCAGCCTGATTAAAAATAAACCTGTGCCAGGTATATATGAACATCAGTGTGGCTTTTTAAAGCCAGGCCAAAGTTAGTAATCAGAGCTTTATTTCTCTATTGATCTTTTTCGAGTTTCTCTCCCTCTTCTTCTGTTTCTCTCCTGAGCACATGTGCAAAATATGCATAACAGTTTTACCTTTTTAACCAGGTTTAGATACCCAGTCCTGTGGCATTTAATACAGTCACCTGCTGTATAACCATCACCATCAGCAGCATCCATCTCCTCCTGAGCTCTTTTGTCTTCCTAAACTGAAACTCCATGCCCATAACTCCCCATTCCTCTAGGTCCTGGCAACAGACGACATTCTTTCTGTCTCTCAGAATCTGCCTACTTGAGATACCTCCTGTAAGTATCACATCTTTGTTCTTTTGAGTCTGTTATTTCTCTTAGCATAATGTTTCAATGATATATATTGTAATATATATCGACTTCATTCCAAAGACTGAAAAATATTCCATTGTAAGTTTACACCACTTTCTGTTTATCTACCCATCCATCCATCCATCCATCCATCCAGAGACACTTGTTGCCCCTGTGGTTATTGTGAACATCGCTGCTGTGAACATCTGTGTGCATCTCTCTTTTCAGTTCTTCTCTTATCTACTCAGGAGTGAAATTACTAGATTCTTTTCTAATTTCAGAAGGGTTTCCCTTTGTGGGGATCCTCTCATCTAGGCTGTTTGTTCCATAGAGGTGACCCTGAAGGCCAGAGCAATAAATGCTTTTTCCAAGGTTCCACAAGCACATGGCAGGAGAACACAAAGCCTCTGTCAGATTTCAGATGTTTTTCGCATGTGAAAAGGTACAGGCTTAGCTTATGTGGCTTCATAAGTCTGGACTCACCTGTACCTGAAAGTTATAACTGGTGAACCCATAGAGGTTTCTAGAGGCAGAGCTGTCCAGGAGGGGAGCCCACTATTAACAGGGAGGTACTACTTTTCCTTCCCCACTCCTTAGTGTTCTTGACTCCAAGTGCACCCCCCCTCCACATTGCTGTCATCCTTCCAGTCACCCCCACAATGATGTAAGGACCTCCCTAGACCTCACTTCCTACAGGCCCACAGCACCTCCCAGTACTAGCACCCTAAGGATTAAGCCTTTGCTTATAGACTCGTCCACACCGCAGCAGCCAAATCCTGTTGGTTCTGCCCTCCCTCACTCCACCATGATACTGAGGATTGAACCCAGGGCCTTCACACTGAACTACATCCCCAGAACTTCCCCCTGCCCCCCCCTTATTATTTATGTTGAGACAAGGTCTTGCTAAGTTTCTCAGCTGAGCTCGAATTTGCAGACCTGTAGCTTCTCAGAGTGCTGGGATTACCTACTAGTGCTACCATGCTCAGCTAGTTCTACTTTCTTGAATGGATCTTCATCCTATGTCTTTGTCTTTTCCTGGACTCCTACAGAGTCTTCAGATAGCTCTCTTTGCCTCTGTTCCCAGGCTCCTTTTCTTCTGCCCATTTCTGCATAATCACAAGTAGTCTTCTTATCACAGCCTGATGTTGTTACTTCCTGAAACTCTACAGTATTCCTATGAAATTTTCATAGTTCTTTAAAAAAATATTCTGGCTAATAAGACCCCTACTCTGGTGTCTGTGAAGTGCCCTGGCCTCAGCACTAGCCCTCCCAAGCATGCACCTCCCTCTGCTTGAGAGCCTTCCCTGGCTGCCTCCCTTCATCTGGCAAGTACTTAATGCATTATTCCTCTGTCTCAGCTAAAATGTCACTTCTACCTAAAAAATTCTCAGCCTCAAGAGTTGAGGGTTGTTCCTGAGTCACATCACTTCAAGGGCCAGTTGGGTGGATAGAAAACTTCTAGGAATAAAACAGCAGGACATTATGTGAGCAGGAGGCCAGTGTCCTGGTAAGGGATATTCAGACCTGAAGGATGGGGTGTTAACCAGGCAGTGTATCTGCTGTGCCCGCTCTGATCTGCTGCATTGCCTGGTTGTGCGGTCCTAGAGTGTCTTGTGCTACTGTAATTACTTACTTTAATTGTTTTTTTTTTCTTTCATGGCACTACAGATCAACCCCAGGGTCTTTACCCTGAGCTACACCCCTAGCCCTTTTTTAAATTTTTTAATTTAGAGACAAGATCTCACTAAGTACCTAAGTTACCCAGCCTGGATATGAACTTGGCATCCCTCTGGCTCAGCTTCCCAGAGTGTTGGGATTACAGGCGTGCACCACTGCACCTGACTCTACTTAATTATTTCCAAAACTAACTTCCATGCACGTGGAGACTGCCTATGTCTTGTTCATCACGTAACCCTGGAACAACGCATAGCCCCAAATGGGCACTCAAAACAAGTATGTAGGAGGGAGGAGAGAAATGAGGTAACAGAACCAGACTTTGATCTCCAGGGGCATTCTAAATAATGATGAAGAATTAGGGTTAATGTAAATATTTATCAATTCAACTGTGATTAAAACCAGGAGACACAAATTCTCCCAAAGACATTATTCAGCATAATGCTTCAGTGAGTATCATTGTAGCCAGTTCACACACTGGTATAATCAGTAGTGTCATTACTCCTCATCTACTTCTTTCATAGTTTCTTTTCTCTTCCTCCATTTTTCTGCCACTCGCAATACTGATGGCCTCCAGTAGCTCTGGAGTCAGGTCTTTCTTTGCTGGAGATATGGGTGCATTCAGAGCGACCAGTAGGTGGCGCTACAGAACTGCTTGGCTACTATCTTTTTTTTTTTTGGTTCAATTTCAGAATGTAGGCAGCTATTAGGAAGATTTCTCTCTGGAATAGAAAACTGGGGGAAAAAACTAGTAAGAACAACAACTAAAATAATAAAGGAGCAAATCTTTATTTCTCTATAAGTAGATTCACAGAAATTAGAGAAGTTCCCTGAGGCTGCCAGACATGAGGTTTTTAAACTTTAGTATTACCTGAGGAGCCCTGTGAAAATACAGGGTGCCGGGCTCCATCCAGACCATTAGGTTGGAACTTCTCATATGTCAAGGCCAAGAATATGGCTCTTGTCAGCTTCCCAGAAGATTCTGAGGCTTGGAGTCTACCGTGGGCACCACTGATGTAAGCCTGTGTTTTTCAAACTCTCCATGCAGAGCACCTGGGCATCTTGTGCACCTATTGACTCCAATTCATTGGGCCTGAAGGGTGCCCGCAGTTCTGCATTACAGTAAGTCTTTGACTTATGAATGGGTGCTGTTCCAGGAGAATGTTCCTAAGTTGGATTTGTTCGTAAGTCCACCAAAGTGAGTCTGACACACCTTTGACACAAATGTACAATGTATATTGTTTTGTGCTTCCTAGCAGTCCCCTCCACATCACCACTGCTTTTCCTCTTGCTTCTGGACATCCTGAGCTCTGACTGAGCACTGTACTACTGTACATGATCACACTGTGCAGTAAGCACGCAGCAGCACAACTGTGACAATGTCTGGCAGACAGGTGAGCTACTTCTGCAATTTATTTATATCTATAAATGTTTGTAATGCAAATTCTGTTCGTAACTGTGAAAGTTCACAGCCTGAATGTTCATAAGTCAGGGACTTACTGTACTTACAAGCTCCCAGGTCAAAAATGAAGTTGCTACTCTGTGGACTACACGTTGAGAAGCAAAAATCCAAAACCAGGGTTGACAGACTGAAACACATGCTCAGACCAACTCTGGCCGCTTTCTGTAAAGTTTTGTTGGAATACATCTTTGCCCATTTATTTACGCAGTCTCTGTTACTCCTTTCACACTGTAATGGCAGAATTGAATCGCTACAGGAAGAACTATAGTTTACAAATCCTCTAATATTTATTGTCCTCTGCGATGATCACAAACTCTACTAAGAGAGAACTACATGCATTAAACTCTGTCTTCATGCAGACCTGAGGGAAGTAGATTCCTTGTTTCCTTGTATCTTGGTTTTAATCTCTTGGCAGGAGTCCTTTTCATCCTCCTTATACTGATTCTTTGCTCACTGTTTTCTTAAGTTCTCTCTTTTGTTACTTAGCACCTAGCACAAAGCACCATACCTTGGATGTCTTCCTCTCAGGGCAGAATAGAAGGCATACTGTCTTTGTTATTTGCCTTCTTTAAGTACCTAGGGAATACATTACCTCTGGGGTGACTCTTCACTCTTCTCACTTCCCATATCTAGCATTATCTTTAAGTGGGTTATTTGAATAGAGCCAGCAGAGACATCCTTCATGCCTCTTAATTTCTTTTTCTTTTCTTTTTTTTTGGTACCGGGGATTGAACTTGGGACCAGCCCCTTCTTAATTTCACTTTCCCAACCCAATATTCCCAGTTTACCTACTTCCTACTTTTTGACTATTCTTTTCCAACTCTCTTACTTACTTTGCAGTTGCTGAGACAAAACACCCAACATCTACAACTCAAAGCAGGAGAGGTTTATTTTGGCTCATGGTTTCAGAGGATTCAGTCCGTGCATACTTCAAGGTAGAAACAGCATAGCAGAGGGGTGTAGCAGAGGAAAGCTGTTCAACTCATGGCAGCCAGGAAGCAGAGAGAAGGAAAGAGCCAGAGAGAAGAGATATACCCCCAAAGGCACACCTCCAGTGATGTTCCTCCTCCACTGGGGCCCTGCCTTCTAATAGTACATTTTGTTATGAACACATCAAAGGATCAATCCACCAATGAGTATAGCACCCCAGTCACTTTCCAAAGACCTCATCTCTCAACACAAGACATTTGGGGGAAATTTTAGATCTAAATCATAACACCATCCCTTCCAGGATTCACTTTCTGTCTGACCCCTAAATGTTGTCCTTGGACGATATCAGCTGTGCTGTTGGCTTCAGCCACCTGTGTACTACCAAATCCTGAGTCACAAGGCAAGCCAGACTCTGTTGTTTCTGATTATCTAGTACACATCTCCACCTGGATATTCTTGAGTATAGGTGTCTCATGTTCAAAATTTCTTTCTCATGTCTGCCTCCTACTTCCCTCCCCTCTACTTTGAATATGATCCTTCTTATGTGTTTATAACTATTCTATCACCACACTCACCCTTGTATGAGTTAGAATTTCACCACTACTGTCATGAGGGAACTATGGCAGTAACATAGGGCAGGCATGTTTCCGTTCGCAATGTCAGAAGTTACCAAGTGGGCTGGGGATTTAGCTCAGTGGTTCTGCCACCTGCCTTGCAAGCGCAAGGACCCAAGCTTGATCTCTGGTACCAAAAAAAAAAAAGAAGTTACTGAGTGAGAGTAGATTCACAAACTACATCTGTTGTGTTGGCCTGGTTAATGAGTCAGGCAGTCCCAGATTATTCTATTCTAATATAATAGCTATAGTACTCAAGTCACGTATCACAGTTATTTGTTGTTGAATTATTTGTTGGACTGCTGTGTCCAATAAGCTTACCAGCCTGATTTTTTCTGATACATCACATGTCCGAATGTCCTTGATTTAATTTGATACATTTATAGGTGGCAACTTTTTACTAGCAAGATTAATTTATTTATTATGTCTTGTGATCATGCAGTGGGGCATGCTTTTGTCAGTAAATTTGATGTGTCCAATGTTGGGTCATTTTCTGTCTGCACACAAGTTACCAAGTCATTCTGCCTCAGTGTTCACATTCAAAATGGAGCAAACTGCTGTTCTGTAAAATGGAGTTACACAGGGCAGAGCATAGCCTAAAGGCTACTGTTACTTACAGCAAGGTACGGCCTACTCTACACAGTTACCCTCACGTCTTCCCCTTTCCCATCTGAAATGTGTCCTCCTCTCTGGAGCTCTCAGATCTGTCTCCCTTTCTCTCCACTGCTGCTATATTCCTCCCATGCCATCACTCCTGGCCTTTCTGCCTCACTGACCCCCTGCCTTGCTCCTGTCCCTGTGTTTCCTCTCTACTGATAGAGTGATTTTCCACATAAATTTATCATGCCTTCCACCAATGGCTTCCTAATGTGTAGTATGGGAATTTGGGCCCTTCATAATTGAGCCTGAATTTCCCAAAGCTGTTGTAACAAATTGCCATAAATGGTGACAAGTGACCACAGCAGAAATTTATTCTTTCATAGTTCTTCTGGAGACCAGAAATCCAGAATGAAGGTGTTCATAGATTGGTGCCTTCTGCAGGGATGAGTCTGTTCCACGTCTCTCCCCTGGTTTCTGGTGGTTGCTGGCAAGCCCAGGTGCTCCTGGGTTGTAAACTCATCTCTCCAGTCTCCATTTCTTCACATGGCTTCTCCCCTGTGTCTCAGTCTTCACATAGCCTTGCAAGGACATTATGCCCAGTCCTAATTTATATGACCTCATCTTAACAAATCACATCTGCAGAGGTCCTTTCTCCAAATGATATGCTTTCTGGAGTTCCAGGTGGACGTGAGTTTATAGAGGATACCGTTCAGCCCAGTGCATCCTTCCAGCCACGGCTCTTTCTCCTTCCTCACTCATGGGCTTGCTCATTCACTCTGATACCACACATGGGTGAGAATTTGCAGACAGACAAGGACAAAATGCTTTGAAGTGGAAGAAAGTGGATTACCACGGGGACACAGAGGAGATGAAATTAGATCTGAGTCTCAAACTAGTAAGGTTTGGTTGGGTTTGGTTTGGTTTCATTTGGTTTCATTTGGTTTTTACAGTACTGGGGATTGAACACAAGGCCTTTGCCATGAGCTACATCCCCACCTTTTTATTTTTTAATTCTGAGACAAAGTCTCTCTTAGTTACTGAGGCTGGGCTTGGACTTGTGACTCTCCTGCCTCACTCTCCCAGCATGCTGGGATCACAGGTGTGCACAACCGTATCTGACTTGTTTTGTTTGTTTTTATTTTTATTACCTCCTTGCACTTTGGGAAACAGTTCAGATGTTATTTCTTGCTTACAGCCTTTGTGAATCTCCTCTTCAGTGAATGATTCTATTTCCTCTGTGCTCAATACTTAAACATACTCTATGACCATTACATCCATGTTTTGATTAGTTGTTAGGCCTTTGTTATCCTGGTGAGGGTTATGTACTTAGCTTGTGGGGCCCATACATTCAGCCTGCTGCCTGTTGCTAAGCATGTGCCCAGCAAGAAATTTACCCACCTGCTGGGACCAGGAAGGTAGCTCAGTGGCACAGTGTTGCCTGGCAAGTGGGAGGCCCTGAGTTCAATTCCCTGTACCTAAATTAATTAATTAATTAATTAATTAACCCACCTACATTTAATTCCATAAAACAAGATCACATACATTTGAGGGAGCTGTACAGTCCTGCTTGGATGATTCTCTGCCTTAGATGAGGTAGAAGGAACTTGACCATGGAAGGGGGCTTGTACCGGATATCCTACCTGGGCTGTGGAAGGGGGGTTGTATTAGTCTCCTTCCACCTAGAGGTTCTGGGTTCTCACTACAGCTCCTTCTAGAAGGCAAATAGGCTGAAAATTGTGGTTAGAAAAAATTGCTTGGCTCCATGTGGCTTTGAAAAGTCTCACCATCTTTGGAAGAGGTCAGTGCTAATGGGGACATCATACAGAATAATGCCGTCATGGCCCTGAGAGACGCTGAGCATCTCACACTTAATGTGGAGTAGATGGAGCTTAGGGAGCAAAGCCAGTGTTGTCCAGCAGGTGCACTCAGAGTGCTGCAGCACGTCTCTGTTTCTTACATGAACAAAACAAGTGTAAGAATTGTCATTAAAAGCTTTTGGGATTTGTATTTCAGTCGAATTGATTTTATTACTGAAAGCAGTCTTAGTTTTGATGCAGGGAGGAAGTTTAACTCTGGGTTAACTAAGAAATGGCATGGTCAACTAAAATGCCTATAGAGGTAACCAAGGTATGAGGATATTTTAGGGGAAAAGAAACACTCAATACCGAATAGCTTAAAGAATTCCTGGGATAAAGGGGTATCAATATGTATTTGAGATATACTCATTGCATTATTCATTATACTATGAAACTTTAAAGATAACTTGATTTTGAATTGTTGGAGAATATTTAGGATATTTGATAAGATTGCATTGTGGGTTTTAGATGCCACACAATTATGGGAAACCTCTAACGTGAAATAATATTAGATTGAGAAAGCAAAATGTAAAAGATATATAATATTTGTTCAAAGCAAATAAAAAAGTGAGAAAGAAATATACTACAGTGATGAGTTTAGGTGATATAATTGTAGCTATTTTGCTTTTTTAGTTTTAAAATGTGTATAATGCATTGATATTTCTGTAAACTTAGTTCTTAAAAAGTATAATACCCACATAATTACAGTGACATTTTTGTAACATTCAAAAAAAAACTAATAGCTTTAAACATTTGTTTTTATAATTACAATGAGCTGTACTGAACTATTTATTGGCACTATCTATTGCATTGCTTGGACATGTTAGGAAACTTTCCACAGACCATGAACAGTCACTTTTTAATTTAGGGGAACAGTTTGAGGTAAAAAGTTGTCATTCAAATAGCTTTGAAATAAAAATGATTATAAAAATATTTCACAAGTCTAAGTTAGAAATAATTTCACCCCCGTGGTTTCCAGAGGAAATGCCTGGCGCTCTTGGTTATGGAAGCAGTACAAGCTTCATCAGGCAGCTCCATTTTTACGTAAAGGACAACTGTCAGAGTTGGTAGGGATTGAAGAACCTGGCTTCTTCTTGTATTCAACTATGAATTATATATCGAGAATTCAGCTAATCACAGCCTGCTGTGTGCGTCATTGCAAGTATCAGCTCTCTGCAAATTGGGTTAATAATTTTGTGAAGCCCCATCCGATGCAAGGACCCCAAAGTAAAGCTGTATTGATGGGAGAGACAGCTTTATAGGGTTTCAGGGTCATTTTAGTTTATTTTTCTCTTCCCTCTGGGGCAGGGATTCCTAATGTGGATCCTAACAGTGTCAGGAATCTATGAACTGGGATAGGAAAATAGATGACAGCTTTTTCATTTACTTTTTACTAAAATTTAACATTAAAATAATTATATATGGCCAACAATCCATAGTGGCATTGTCACCCACATAACTTGCAGTCTTAGAATATTGTTTATGCTTCACTACTTCAAGATTAAGATTAGACCATCAGTAGCTCCTCTCTAATGTATTAATGTGGAACCTCATCTAAAGTTGTTTTTTAATATTTCAGTAACTTTTACAGAAAGTCCCCAGCTTATGAATGGATTCCATTCTGGAAGAACATTCATAAGTCAGATTTGTTCATATCTGACAAAGTGAGTCTTATATAGTACACCTGTGAAGTGTGCAACTTGAATGTGCAAACAAGGAGAAAGACTGAGGAATTTTCCCAAAACTAGGGCACCAGGGAGACATAAGACAACTAACTGCAGTAGGTACTCAGACTGGGTCCTAGAACAGAAGGAAGACAACATGAAAAAACTGGTAAAATTCAGATAAAAATCTGGAGTTTAGTTCACAGTGTGTCAGTGTCAATTTCTCAGTCTAGATATGTATGCCAGGGAATGCCAGGTACTCACAGCAGTGGAGCCAGATGAATGCAGGTTTCATGGGAGTGGTCTGCAGTTACAGTGAGAACCATAGTGTGGGCTCTACTGCCCACTCCCAGAGATGTTGTGGGTGAGAGTTTTGTGTCAACTCAAGGCCATCATGTCTCTTCCAGTAACTACTCCAAGGAACTGTAGAGATAGGCTGATCCAGATGTAAAAGAGAAGTGTGACAGAGATGTGGAGTAATGCAGAGTGTATTGGGATGGAAAGGCATTGCTCTGGGGTCAGAGAGAGCAGGGTCATATTCTGACACTGTCTCTTACCGCCTTTGAGATCTGGGAACCAAAACTGCTCTGAGGTTCCTCTTCCCTTTTGCAGAATGGAATCATCCACACAGGCCTTGCTAGGGCTGTTATGAATACTAATGGTAATGTGCCCACCTTAGGTAGCCCTTTTGTTGGTTTCGCCTAGTATGTTTTAGTGTCAGGTACCATACTAAGCATTATTCATAAAGGATCTGATTTAATTTTCATGACCATTTCATACCTGCAGAGCTGAGCTTACGTGGAGGTCAGTGCTGGTTGTAGTTGGAGGTCTTCCTCAGCACCCAGAATGGGTCCACCCACCTAGTGGACGAATTCCAAGTTGCCCTTCACTCTCGTTGACTTCCACATCCTTTCTTGCCTGCTTCATGTGTACACCAGTTCCAGTGCCCTTTTCATGACTCTGCTGCCCCTTGTGGTTGGCTTCCCTGGACTTCAGATTCTTCAGCTGTGAGGTCTGTTCAGCACTAACGGTCCTTTCACATTCTGTGAATTTTTTATGCTTATTCCAATTGTCTTATTGGGATAATTACTGAATCACTGAAGCCAAAATGTTTTCTAATTTCTTTTGGGTGGTTAGGTGTTTCTTTGGCATTTCTTCAGATTCAAGAGAGAAAAAAATATCAGAGCTTTAAGCCTTAGTTGCCTCTTAAAACCATAATAATTTTTTAGGGCCGGGGATTTAGCTCAGTGGTTTTGCTGCCTGCTGCGCAAGCACAAGGACCCGAGTTCGATCCCCGGTACAAAAAATAATAATAATAATAATAATTTTTTTTAAAAAGCTGAGGCCATCGTGACATATACTTATTTCTTAATTGGAATTTTGTTCAGAGATTTTTCTACAGGACACATGAATGATCTTATGTTTTCTTCTTTGATTAGGAAGGAAATACTGTGTCACCACATAGTTATCAATTACTTCAAATTAATGTATATTGGATTTCAAAAGGCAGTTGCCAGGGCTTGCTTAGTTACCTGGGCAGGAGCATTTAGCCATAAATAGTAGTTATTGAGTAAAGAGCCCAATTTCCACAAATGACATGGGCACGTACATTTGTCTCAAAATGACAAGAAATGAGTGCAACCTTTAGCAGCGTTAGGTTACTACAGTATGGGGAAGAGGCCTATTAACATTATGATTTGCTCTTTTTCAGTTTTTCCCCTACATCCTGTTGCTATTTGCCATCCTCCTGTACCTGCCATCCCTCTTCTGGCGTTTAGCAGCTGCTCCTCATATTTGCTCAGACTTGAAGTTTATCATGGAAGAACTTGACAAAGCTTACAACCGCGCAATTAAGGCTGCAAAGAGTGCCTGTGACCTTGACCTGAGAGATGGTGCCTACGCAGTTCCAAGTGTTAATGAGAATACAGCACAAAGGTAACTTATCCCTCAGTAGGTAGCTGGACAGCTTTTATAGTTCAGTTTCTCTGCCTTTTCTTCAGCCAGTCGAGGACTAGAGTTTCTATTGCTAGTAGATGGGAGAAGGACATCATCCGCCTAGTGACAGTCTGTGGGAGCCAAGAACATCTGATCTCCCCAAAACTCACCCCATCCCTCTCTCTCCAGCACCTGTCCTTCTATCAAGACATCTTTCCTTGTTGCATGAGGTTTCACCGCCTCATCATCTGAAATGCAGTTCCTCTAGGGATGACAGGTTAAGGTGTTTTGGTTTGATGTCTCCTTCATTAACAGAAAAGCACAGGATTTTGAAGCAACCAAGCTTAGAGAAAGTATGCAAATTGAATGGGAAATGAGTAATTAGTACCGTGCCTTTTCACATTCTTCCTCTGGTTCTTGTTATTGACAGTAATAACAATGTTAATTGCTATCATTTTTAAATACTTAATATTTCCCAGATACTGTGTCGAGTTACTTGAATATATTATTTCATTTGATTCTAGAACATTATTAACTATGTATATTTATTTACCTCCCCCTTCCCTTTTTCTCCACCTAAAAACTTTCTAGAGCTGGGGGTTTGCTCAGTGGTGCTACTGCCTGCCTTGCAAGTGCAAGGTCCTGAGTTTGATCCCTGGTGCCAAAAAAAAAAACCTTTCTAGTAGCTATAAGAGAGAGAACTGGGACCTGCACCATGTTAGTGCAGCCTTCCCCAAACCCATGAGTGTCCCAGCACTCCCCCGTAGAAGGCATATGTCTTCCATTTGGGCTGAAAATTTCTTTATCTCATGCTGCATACTTAAGTGGAAAATCGTAGTTTAAAAAAAGCAACAGTTTGTATTTAGGAATTGATATATTCATTTAACGAACATTTAGCACTATGAGCCAGGCATTGTTCTAAGGATTTCTAAATAGTAACTTATTAAATTCACTTTATTTTTTATTTTTTTAGAGACATGGTCTCAGTAGGCAGTTCAGGCTAGCCTTAACTCACTCTGTAGCCCAGGCTGGCCTTGAACTCACAATGATCCTCCTGCCCTAGCTTCCCAAGTGCTGGTATTACAGGCATGCACCATCACATCTGGCTTAATTTACTTTAAACTATAAAGGGAAAATTATTTTATTACTGCTTTTCTTCTTTTTTATAAACCTAATTTTATTCCCTAGTACTCCAATGAAGTTATAGGTAGAGGAGTATAGGTGTTGGAAATTTTCAGTGTGATATTGTTGGATATGTTAATGTCTTTAATATTTGATGGACTTTGTAATGGTCTAAATTATTTTTGTTTCCTTCTCTTTTAAGTTTGTGGGAGATATCTGAAAGCCACTTCAAGTACCCAATTGTAGAGCAATACTTGAAGACAAAGAAAAACTCCAATAATTTAATCATCAAGTACATTAGCTGCCGGCTGGTGACACTCACCATCATACTGTTAGCATGTATCTACCTGGGCTATTACTTTAGCCTCTCCTCACTCTCAGACGAATTTATCTGCAGCATCAAATCAGGGATCCTGAAAAACGACAGCACTGTCCCTGATCAGTTCCAGTGCAAACTCATTGCTGTTGGCATCTTCCAGTTGCTCAGCTTCATTAACCTCATGGTGTATGTTCTGCTGACTCCTGTGGTTATCTACACGCTGTTTGTTCCATTCCGACAGAAGACAGATGTTCTCAAGGTCTATGAAATCCTGCCTACTTTTGATGTTCTGCATTTCAAGTCTGAAGGATACAATGACTTGAGCCTCTACAACCTTTTCTTGGAAGAGAATATAAGTGAACTCAAGTCATACAAGTGTCTTAAGGTACTGGAGAATATTAAAAGCAATGGTCAGGGGATTGATCCATTGCTGCTCCTGACTAACCTTGGCATGATCAAAATGGATGTAATTGATGGCAAAACTCCCATGTCGGCAGTGGCCAAGGGAGAGGAGCAGGAGAACCGAATGGCAGAGCTCAAAGGTAGGGTTAGCTCTCAACAGAAGCTACAGAAGCCCCCAGAGGGCTTTGCATGAATACTGACCATCATGACCTTACCTAGCAGTTGAGCCATTGTCATAGCATGGTCCTAGGTGGACACCCAAGGCAGGGAGAGAGGGGGGTACGGCATTAAATTTCTGAAGAAGGAAAACTATTTTCTGGTTGTTCTGTCTTCCTTCTGTCACATTCTACTTCTCTCATACTGTGCCTCTTGCTTCAACAGTCCTTCTAGGTGTCTTTCTTGCTTATATTTTATCTTACTGGCTTTTCTATCTGTACTGCTTGTTGTCTTGTCTGTTGTTCTCCAACTTTTCTCATTTAAAAGGGACTGAGGGCTGGAGATTTAGCTCAGTGGTTCCCCCACCTGCCTTGCAAGCGCAAGGACCCAAGTTTGATCCCTGGTGCCAATAAATAAATACATACATACATACATACATAAAAAAAAAAATGGGACTGAGAATTTATCGATTTAATTGCTGCCTTCACCTGACTTCACTATGCTTTGAAGTTAGGCTAATAGTAAAGCAAAGTATATGAGAAGGATATTTAGCAGAATAGACGTCGATTAGTAATGATAGTTTCTGCTACGCCTCTTACATAAATATTTTCAATTTTGACAGATTTGGACATAAACAGTGAAACTAAAGCAAACAATGAAGACAAGAATGCTCGACAGAGACTTCTGAATTCTTCTTGCTGATGATTTTGTTTTTGGGCTTCAAACCTCTGGCTTCCGTGACACAGGATTCTTTTTGACTAAAGCACGCCATTGGATTCACAGTTGGTTTGCAGTAAATGGTTTTTGGTAGTGATAGAGAGCAGGTCTTATTCAGTCCCTAATGAACATAATGGTCTACAAAATGCTATGAAGGGATGGTTTTATTAACTCCCTACAAGAAACACATGGAGATAAGTAAAATGTAGCAAGTATATATGTAGAAGTCCACATCGATGAAAAGTGAAAGGACTCGATTTTCAAAGAGCGGTGAAGAGCCTTTTAGTGCCTCACAGAAGCGTCTTACTGTGCCCACCTGTGATGTGACCTAGAGCTTGTAGAGAGCAAGTATTTCAGGAGATTTTTTTAATTTTGTGAAATAATAAACATATTAGGATATAATTTAATATGAATCTCTTGTGCCCTTCCTGACTATTGGATAGTAAGGCTCTTCAGAGTCAGAGGTTGGCTGCACTTGGCGCAGGGTCTTAACTCGGTGCCATCCTGGTGCTTTAGCTCTCATACACTCGGGCTCTCCTTACTCTCTTAGCACTTTGGCTAATTTCAGTCTACTAACCATTATTTGTGGCACTCTGCCTTGAAGGGCAGCAGGCCTGAGGACTGCTCTGATTGAAAACTTAATTAACAAGATATAATCTAAAGGATATTCAGTTCATACTACAGTGACTTCAATGGAAGAAAGAGAGCTTCAAAAAAGAGCCCTGTGGGAAATCAAAATCTGAATTTACAGAAATTAATTCAGTCACTTTCAGAGAGATTGTCTCCAGGGTGTTATCAAGGCAAATGAATCAAGACTTTGCTTAAACACATTAACAACACAGCAAGGTTTACAGTGAGGAACACTTTGCCTAAAATGAACTGAGCACATAAGTGACACTTGCCATGTGCTTGGAGCCAGAACAGCTTAGCATTGTTTATATTTAAGTGCAGCTTTAAAAAATGTTTTTTAATTTATACAATGTCAGAACTGAGGTCATTTGGGAAGAACATTCTAGTATTGATGGAGAATTATAAAATAATGCTAAAAATGGATGGATAAGATAAACATAAGCATTATTTCACAGTCCTTTAAGGCTAATGAGAATATGTTAAAAACTGTTTCCAGTTCTGACCATGTAAATATATCCTTATGTTCACATTTTATACAAAAAATTCTTAACTAACCTGTGAACCATTCAGTTTTTATTCTTAAAAAGGTCACGCATTGCTTAAGTGAACAATTCTCAGGAACCTCGAAGTTTACTTTTGATCTTTAGGGAGAATTGTTTACCTAGTGTAACTTTGTGTGTGTGTGTGTGTGTGAAGAACAGAAGTTATATACGCTGCTGGCTGCCTTTCAGAATATATAGAAAAGCAGATTTTATTTGTATTTTATTTTGTGACAATTTCTGAGGCTGAAAGCTAATGATAAATAGCAAAGATGTAATCAGCTTTAAATTATTCTCTTTTACATGATATTTATTACTGTTGAAGTATTGTGCGACAGAAATGGTGGTAACTTGAATAATTGATTTCATTACATTTTTATATCATTGTATCTGAGATGTTCTGTCACAACTCTTTTTTTTTTTTTTTTTTGAAAATTTGAAGTTTTAAAGTACATTTTTCTAGGATATGATTTTTTTTCCAAAAAGCTTCATCCTCCCTGTAGGCTACCCTAATTTGTACTTTGAAGTGATAAAAGTGGGTATTTTATTTGAGGAGACCAAGAACTCTGTAAGCCCTACCACATATAATTCTATCAGTGTTTGTATACTTAGGGTCCTTGGCTTCTGCTTTGGTTCATTTTCTTTCCCATTCCTTCTGGGAGCTCCAGTTGGGCCCAAGCTTCCCACTGGGCACTGGCCTTATAGATGTGAAATAGGAAAGTCCAATATTTGAGGACCACAGAGTCCAGTAAGAGGCAGTAGAGATATCCACAGTACTAAGAGGAGAAAGTAACCAAGATAAAGGCCCTGCCAGAAAACTAGCAAATGCTCTGTTCTTGGGAGATGCCATGTTATTTCTTGTCTCCCACCTAGCTTTCATAGCTGCTGGTTTTGAGAATCTAATTATAATTTTTCGTAGAGACAGATAACCCTCTTAAGGTTCTTTAGCCACAGATCCTGTAGGTTGAAGTTTACACAAAACAGTAACACAGTGATTTTGAACAGTAAATGGGCTCAGTTGCCTTGTGTCCCTTCCCTTGCAGGGGCCAGGGAGAACAAGCCTGTGGGGACCTGGAGCTACTGATGAATAACATTTGTGACTCCAAAAGGCTGGTGTGGATATCTGGTGATGCATTCTGGCCTGGAAAGTTAATTTTCCATTCCAAGTTGTTGACTTGGAGGACTACTCGAGATCCAGTTTCCGAGGGCAAGAAGAGTGCTTTTATAAGCACTAAGTACTTTATAAAGGGCATACATAGGATGTAAGTGACCACTGCAGGGTCACTAACTTTGTTTTTGGCTCAGTTCTCCCTCGTGAGAAGACTGCTGAACCAGACTGTGGCAGTTAAGAGTGGAACAAATATTCTGAAAGCAGTGTTCCAGCACACCTTTAATTTTACCACAGATCAGACAGAAGCCTCCAGCATAGAGATTCTTGAACTTTGGGCAGTTATAAGCCCCCTTATAAATATTTTTAAAGCTATGGACTGGTATCCTCAGGAAACACACCATTTTAAATATTCTCCAGCAGTGATTACAGCCCATGTGTAATGGGGCTGAGATTTATTCTACTAGCCAAAGAGAATGGGGCTGCTTCTGTCCATGAGAAAATCTATGAGAAAGTCATGAATGAATTTCCTTCGTTTTCTAGAATCAGACTGAAGAAGATCAATAATAGGATGGGAAGCAGTGGGCTGGGAATGGCCAAGCTCCCAATGTTGACCGCTGTTTCTCCCTGGCTAACACCTTTTATCATAGTCTCCATTGAAATAATTATTCAGAGTAAATCAAAAGTCAGTTTTTATCCATTGCTCCATTACCAGTTTCTAAAACAGTCACCAACATGCACTAGGCTATAAATATTTGAGTGAATGAACAAATGATGTTAGGATAAATCCTAGTTTGTTGGCAACTATAATTTAATTTTAAAAGGCACATAGTCCCCTGCAGGAAAGAAGAGAGAGGGGACGCTCATTTAGCCTCTTGGTAGAGAGAGGAGTATTTTGGCAAATGAATAGTTTTCCACTGTAAGTGGTAAGGGTCCTGAGCTTTTTATTGTGGGGTGAGTCATGACTATTTTTCAAGTTCAGTGCAAGTTCAACGTTGTCTTGTGGTTTAAAAAAAAATGAAGTTTTAAAGGTCTTGGTCTCTTAATTCCCCAGAATAAACCTCTTGAACGGACATGTGAATTGAAATGTGCAATTACCAGTAATTGAGATTTTATCTGAGGGCATTGAGATGAAATGGCTCTTTTAGGGTACTCTTTGGCATTTTGCCCCACCACTTTTTTTGCAAGTACAGTGAAACCTTTTTTTTTAAAAAAAGATGCTATTGACACAGATGCTATTATGCTATTAATGCTATTAATTTATGATTGGTTTTCCTGCATGCTTTAAATTAAATGTATTGCTTTGGTGAGTGAGTCCCCTTTTTAAAAGCTGTGAAAATACTTTGTTACTAAAGCATGTAGTTTGGTCAGTAATTGTTCTTCAAGTTCTTGGGAGTTGTCCAAGTTTTTCATATCTTGGGGTGTTTTTTTCTCTGCTCACCAGAGAAGAAAAATCCTTATAGGATTCTACAGTGTTACAAGCATTCCCTACAAACCCTGAAATAATCAGCTCCTCCTTAACAGTCTGCCTTCTTAAAGTACCATAATTAGAATTTGACAATATTCAGTAGAGTGGCTTTCTCTGTGTAAGTAAATTCTTTTTAGTGACTAAATTTCTTCAAAACTTTTGAAGAAAAATATGTGTTATTTTTGCTGTGCCATTTTGTGAGAATCCTGCCAATAGATGAAGAAAGACTTTAAAAATTAAGATTATCTTGGATTTTATTGCACGGTTATCTGAAGATGAGCACAAATGATGGTGTTAAGAAATGACCCTTTCAAGAACACGAAAGTTTTGGTAGTTTTCACTATTATATTTCATGCTTCCATGTGAGTCATCTGTCCATGCTCTGCATTCTGAGCCTTCACGCTTCCATTTAAAGTAAGATGAAAGGCTCAAAGTTAAGGCTGCTGTGTCTATAGAAAATGTTTTAGTTCTACATTGTGGTGTCCACCTAAATAAAACTTCTCTGGGTAATAATGTGTTAGTATTTTTTCCTTTCCCTTTATAAAAGTCATTTCACAGCAGATATAACAAGAGATGAATCCTAAAATGTCTGGAGGCTAATTCCTCACTGCTGGATGAATAAAATTTAGTAGGCTCTTTGGTACTTGATAAAATCCAGCTAGCAATAACTAAACGAAGATAGTCCTTGATTAAAGGTCCATATACTTTGGGATTTCTAAGGCAGATTCTTTCTGAGAGTTGCTTCCCTGAGCTTAGGAAGGAAGGGATAGAGACATGGATGTCATGCCCGCTTTGCACAGTGCCTAATTAATGTAATTTACTGTTGTGGGATATAAACCAGGGCCATGCAAAATCTTAGTACAGTTCCTAGCATATACTAAATACTCCATAAATGCTATTTTCAGTTATCACTATCTCCTCCCTGGTTGTTTCCTAGGGTGGTGTCGCTGTTATCCATGGAGACCTTGGGTATTATGTTTATTTTCTATTGCCCCATAGCAAGCTACTGCAAATTTAGCAGCCAAAAGCAACACAAATTGCCTTGCAGTTTTTTTGTGTCAGGACTTTGGACACAGCCTAGGGACAAGTCCTCTGTTCAAGATGTGAGCAGCATGTGTTCTCATTTGGAGGCTCAACTGTGAAAACTGCTGCTGCTAAGCTGTCTTGGGTTATTGGCAGAATTTATTTTTTATTCAAGATCAACTGATTTCAGACCTTAATATTCCATCTGAAGAATATCTGTACCCTTGCCATATTTAGTGGACTAGAAGCAAGTCAGGTCCTTTCCACATTCAAAGGGAGAAGATTGTGTAGGGCAAGAATATCACAGGAGTTGGGCCACTTTAGGTCCATCTGCCACAGAAGTTATCCCGAATCCCAAACTGTTGGAGACCAGATCCTTTACCTCCTCAACATTCTTCTCAGGCCTCTCTGTATTCCTAGTACTATCTTCTAGGCCCTTGTCTCTTCTTTCCTGAATTTCTCATAACAGTCTCATTGTGTCTAACCCATCTTCCACATTTCTGTCACTGAACTTTTACAAGGCAAATTTATTTTTGTTTTTGTTTTTGTTTGGTACCAGGGATTGATAGATTACAAATTTGTTATTGCCAACCCTCTGCCACCCTCTTTATCACCACTTTTAAATCCCTCAGGACTGGACTTCAGGATAAATAACAAACTTGTAGTTTAGACCATACCATGCCCTCCCTACTGTCTACCCCTTGAGGATCATAGTTCACCACCCTCCCTCCTGTCTCTAATACAGTCACATTCACTATTCCTTAAAGGCTTCTGCTTCTCAGGCACTCTTTGGTGTCCCCACTTTTTCCTACCTTCCATTCAAAGTCAACTCCAGCATTCCCTGCAGGACATCCTCATGCCCTCCCCATCCATTTGACCATATTTAGATGTCCCTCTTTTGCCTGTTATTACACATTGCCTCAGTGCTTGGCACTTGTGGTATTGCAGTGGCCTTCATGTCTGTACCTCCTATCAGCCTGGGAGGCTCTTCCTCATCTCTGTTTTCCCAGCACACCCCAATGCTCAGACACTAAAGGATTTCTTACACCAGTGGTGATGAACCTATGCCGTGCGTGCTGCAGGCAGCTATTACTGAAAGCTCCAAAAAGTTTCCCATCACTGCAAACCCTAATCCCAATGAACAGTGCTGAAAATGCTCAGTGTACAGGAGTATCATATCAGATGTAAACTTTCCCCTGGGTCAATTGTCCATTTTCACCACACTCTCTTTTGCCCAATACAGAGTGGCCATGTCCCTCATCCTCTAATTCCTTCTCATTTGAGGAATTGAGTGCTTACCTGGGACCTTTTTGAAATACTGCTGAGTAACTTTCCCTCACAGTGGTTTTTCCCAACTACATCCACACTAATTTAAACCCAAGTAGCCAGTCTCACTTTATTGTCTAAAGGCTCTAACATACACCACCTTTTTTTGAGTGCAGTTGGATATGTCACCAGATGGGATCTGAGGAGGTCCCTTAAAGAAGGGATAAGGACCTCAACTCACCCTACCTGTGAGGTAGATTGTAGATTCACTGACTTCTATCATAGAGATAGAATTTTCAGGATACATAATGAGAGGTACAAAATGTAGTGGCTGCCCATTTGGAACAGGTTAAAACTCTTGTTATAGTTTATATTTAGATGTTTTCCAAAGCCTCATGGACTCATAGGTAGGGCTTTTAAAAGGTGATTGAATCCTAGGATGTTACAGCTAAATGAGATGCTGGGAGATGGAAAGAGGCAGATTACTCGGGGAGTGACCTGGTAGAGGTATCTCCCTCCCTTATTCCTCCTTTTGCACTCCACTTCCTGGCCATTGTGACATAGGTGCTTTGCTATGTCCCTTTGCCACATTGTTCTGCCTTGGAGCCAATGGACTATGGACTGAAAGTGTAAGCCAAGATAAATTTGAACTCTTTATTTGTGAGAATATATTGAGTATTCTGTCCCAGTGGTAAAGAAAGTGATTAAGGTAGATTTGGGTACCAGGAGTGGAGTCATTGCTGTAACTGTGATTCAGAGGACTTTGGAACTAGCTTGTGGGAGGAGTCTGGAAAGATTTAATGGGAGATTCTAGTCAGAACTCAAGACCAGAAAGGTGATGAAAAGATAGTAAAGATCAAGCCCAGGAGGTTGCAGTTGGGAACAAGGGCTCCATTGGCAGCTGGACTCCAGGCTCTGGCAGAAAATTTGTCTACATTTTGCTCATGTTCTGAGACTACAGGAAACTTAGATTAAAGGTGTGAGACCCAATTTAGCAATTTAGCAATACCAGCACCGTGTTGAGAACATTCTCCCACATTTTGCAAGTATGTGACTTCCAGCTGCACTCTGTCTCCTGGGAGAAAACCCCACCCCTAACCAATGCATGTAACTGAAAGGTAAAATAAACAGAAACTGTGTTTCAGGTGATCTGCAACAAACCGTTACCTAGGGGAACGGGAAAAACTAACTGTGCTTATCCTGGCTTCTGTAACCAGCTTCTGCAACAATCTGTAACCCAGGGGAATGGGAGGAGGGACATTTTCTGTGGTTTTTCCCTTTAAATATGCAGTCCTCATTTCAGTAGGTGCCTTTGTCCTCCAACTTGGTTGGAGTGTACATGGGTCCCGGCCGGAAAATAAAGTTCTCCAGTAAGATCCTAGGACTGTGTTGTGCTTTGAGAGTTTGTCACTAATCTAATTTGGGGACGAGGTCCAACAAAAGGTGGTGGACTAATTAATCTGATGGAGGAAATTTCTAAGCAGCCCAATGTTCAGGCTGTAGCATGAATGCTGCTTGCTGCTTTTAGCCAGGTTTATACTGAGAATCAAGACCAAAAAGTCCATTTGGGAAGTTTTCAGTTTTGCCAGAAAGGAAGCTCCAGTAAAGTTAGAGCCTGTAAACTTAATTGGTGAAAAGATTAACATTACAAAGAAGTCAAGTTCTTTACATCAAGGCAGTAGGAAAGATGCCTAGGAAGCATTTGAGGAATCAGCGAGACTCCACCCTTCACATCCTCAGAGGTCCAACAGTGAAAGACTTAGTTTTGAGAAGAGAGCCCCAGGGATCTCCACTGAAGAAGGACTACACCAAGAGAATTGGTTCCCCGGAATTCAGTTCTCAGTACTCAGCCAACCAGTCCTCAGGCCTGGCTTGAGGTGGCAGCAGACCTTGGCATTATCCACATGTTACTGGTTTAAAGACATGCAGAATACAAGAGTTGTGGGGCCAGGGAAGCTTCCACCCAGATTTCAGAACAAGGCCTAGGACACCAGGCAATGCCCTTAAAAGGGCAGTGAGTGATGGTGTGAGAGTAAAGCCAAAAGCTCAGTGAAGATGCCAGGAAGTTTAAAAAGCCAGGAACATGGAATGTCTGGTGAGGAAGACCACAGGCAGTGAGCAAAATCAGTCCAAGGAAGAAGCCATGAGGAATACAACCACCAGCAATACTGCAGGGGTGGAGTTGCTCAAGCCATTTGGTGCTCATATCTTTACCTTGGGTGCTGGATACAGAGAGCCATGGATTTTGTTTGCCCTGTTGGATTTTGGTCTTCCTTTGGTCTAATTTCTTTCTATTCACCTATTCCTCCCTTTTGCAGTGGAAATGTTTATCTTGTGCCATTGCACATTAGAAGTATTTTGTTTTCTTTTTTATTTTTGCAGGCCTCACAGCTAAGAATTTGCCTTGAGTTTCAGAGGAGACTTTGGACTTAGGCTTTTCAACAATATTAAGACTTGGTGACTCTTAGAGATGGACTAAATGCATTTTCTTTAATGAGATGTGCATGATTCTTGGGCCAGGAGCTGAATGTTATGATTTATATTTAGATGTCCCTCAAAGGTTCATGCACTTATAGGTGGGGCTTTTGAAAGATAATTGAATTATGGGAGTGCTGTACCTAAAGGTGATCTTAGGAAGTGGGGCCTGTTTGGAATAGGTAAGTCACTAGAAAAGTGATTTAGTAGGGTATTGTAGTGGATTTTGCTGGGAGTAACCAGAAAAACTCACAGGAGACAGAGGAGCAGGGGTAAAACAAAATTTATTTGCTACCAGGCCAGCCACGTAGAAATATGCCTTCAAGGGCTGACCCCAGGTTACATTGGAGGCTTACATTTATACTCTAGACAGGGTCTAGACATGTGATGTACAGAAAGCTTAGGGTCTATGTGCACTTTTGCTTGTGAAGCATGGTGATTGTTATCCTTAGTTCGGACAACTGGCCTAATTCAAGTGGGGTTTGGGGTTAAGTAAGGTTGCAGGCATTTCTTAATCTTGAGCTAGTCCTACATGCAGGCATTTCCTTATCTTGAGCTAGTGCTACGTGCCTGGAAGCTTATGGTAATGGCAAAATTTCTGATATTGGTATTTTGAGAAACGAAGCAAGTTACAGAAGCAGAACGAATCAAGCAGTCATTTTATATTATTTTAAACTTTCCTTAACAGTATATCTTCCTCTCTTATTCCTCCCTTCACATTCTGTTTCCTGGTTGTCCACTGTTCCCCTCTGCCATGCCATCTTGCCAGCAGACTATTCACTAAAAGTGTGAACCCAAATAAACATTTTGTCTTTTAATGTGTGGGTGTCAGGTATCTTGTCCCAGATATACGAAAGTGCCTGAGACAACCCTATGCAAAACAACACTGGTTAAAGACATCCAACTTTTAGTAGATGGCATAAGACAGCAACAAACCTTTTGATGTAAGGCCCATTCATTTCTTCCAAGGATTTCTAACCCATCCTTTCTAAAACATAAGTATAGACCTCCTTATCACTTTCTTATCTAAAATTAAAGACTGAGGATGTGATCTTATTAAAACTGCAGCTATAAACATAATGTTAATACAAATGCTTCCAAAAGATCTATGAAGTCCTAAATGATCCAGGGAAAGGCATCCTTTAGATTATCACTTTTGCTGCTCACACTCTTTTTTCATATCCTCAAACCCTTAAAAAAAAATCCCAATCTCTCACCCACAATTCCTTTCTTGGAAACTTGTCTGCTATCCCCCTTGGCAATACACCCTGATCTAAATATACTCCTGTCTTTCTGTATTCCTTGTCTGTTGGTAAATTCTTTTACTGCTTTCTCACAGGGCCTGTGGATAATATCTCACATAGCAAAAAGTTTATTATGCAGAATTAAAGTGGCATTTTCAATAAGAATGTTGGCCCTCAGAGGTGCATTATTGTCTGGGGCTGGACTTTTTAAATATGGTCTTGATACAGGAAATAATACCAGAGATAAAATATGAAATATTATATCTCCAAACTTTTTAGCTGTCTGATACACTGAGCTCATGTTCTCTAAAATCAAAAAATGAATTCTAGGAACAATGGAGGTTAAGAGTAAGAAGATATTTATTGAGTAGGAGAGGACCCAAGTGGGTAACTCAGGGCCCTCACATTACAGAGGAGTTTTATAGAGCAAAACTCACATGGGTACAATGTGGGCCACAGCCACAATCAACCAATAACATGAGTATAGTCACTTAGGTAATAGTGGTTGGGATGGGGAAACAAGTCATGTAACAAGTATGGATGGAAAGAACAAAGACTTTTCCTTGGAAATGGTGGGTCCAGAGGTCTCTGGTCACCCACTGGGGTGGCTGATGCCTATCTAGGTTTCATTAGGCCCAGTGTTTGTCCCTTAAGGAAGTATACAGGTCTGATCATCTTGTCTCTATCTTGAGGCCCAGGCTCTAACAAATGTGTCTTTGGCTGCAGCTGTGGTGTGTTTCACCATTGTCTTGATTCTCTTGAGGACCTAGCCCTTTCTGACTGCCTATAATATTTCTACATAACTCAGCTGTCTATAATAGTCTTGGGGGTGTTTCAAGATAGGTCATCTAGGATGTTCTTATGGTTTAGATCTAAAATGGCCCTCAAAGCTTTGTGTGTTTGGAAGGTGATTGGATTATGGAGGTGATGTAGTTGGCTTGCAGTTGGGAGATAGGGTCTGGTCAGAGAAGATAGATGACTGGGGGTGTGACCTGAAAAGTTTATCTCCCTCCTCAGCTCTCCCCTTGATTCTCTGCTTACTGTCTGCCATGCCTGCCATGAGCAGCTCTCCCCTGCCATGTACCTCTGACATACTGTCTTGCCTTGGAGCTAGCCAACTATGGACTAAAACATGAGCCAAAATAAATCTCTCTTTACTTAAATTGTGTCAGATATTGTGACCCAGCAACAAAGAAAGTAACTAAGATAGATATGTATAGTATTCTGTCAGCTTACCCATTTGGCGGTGTAGGTTAGCATGTAAACCATTTGCTTATTTTTAAAGTTTAGTGATATACTACCCACTTAATAGCTGCTTCCTTGAGGATGAAAGTCTCTAGAAGAAAGATGTAGGTTTGATAGACAGCCTTATTATATCTTTAAGGCCCTTAGGAATATTTTTTGGAATGAGTTTCCTGGAAGGTAAAAGGTATTATAACTGTTGGGTAACTTTGTGTCCTGTAGTTGCAATTTTTCTTAAAAGTACAATTTTAAAATTATGGTATTCCTTATCACTACTCTATCTATCTTTATTTCTTCTATTCTCAGGTGAACCATTAATTTTATGTACTGATGCTTTTATGGTGAGAACAGTGTCACTTTTTCTGTGCATAATTTGTATCCAGCCAGAAAAATGTCTATGATATTCCCCCATCCTCATTCCTCCTCCCACCACCATGCAAGGGTGTGGGCTGGGGAGGAGGAAGGATAGCTCCTCAGTCTCTCTTAGTGAAACTGAATTACAATAACTAAACTGCAGAACTGAAAATTTGCTGATTCAAATCCTACCCCCCTCAACACCAATGTTCTAGGGTTCCTTCCTTGAAAGCATAGTGGAAAAAGAAGGACCAGGTCCCTCTGGGAAAAGAGAAGCAAAGCAAACACCAAACAAAGAAAAATAGAAATACATTTTCCAAAAGCCCTATTTCAGTGTGTCTTTTCTTGGTCTCAAGGAAATGTAAAACAAGAGAAACTAAAGTGCTATCAAAAATCACTTCCAGATCCTCAAAATGAAATTTGCATTACCTAAGGAAGCAGAGATTGTCTAATAGAACCCAAGCTTCCATGGAAACTTTAGGAATATAAAAGCAAATGTTCTAAGAGTAATTTCAGAGGTAAGGAGACTCAAAGATTTTTAACAGTCATCTCATTTGTTCATTTTGAATATCAAAACTATCTGTTACAAAGAAAGCATTGTTAAGTTCAGAGGCCCTTAAGGCTTCTCACCATCTTACTAAGTACTTTGTAAATAATGTCACCTCCTTGAGAGCAGGGAAGCTTCATTTCAGGAAAAAGAAAAGAAAATGCTCACATTAGCTGCTGCAAAAGGAACAGGAAAAAAATAATTTGTAGAAGAAATAGGATGGATTGGAAAGTCTTTCCAATAAAATATAAAGTCAGACTTTTAGTAATTAAAAATTTTTCTAATCACTGAAAAATGATATTATGGTTATGTATGTATTCATCCACTGCTAAGTTCAGCAGCTGAGGGTGCTGTTGGGAGGTGGGCTCACGTCTGAAGAGGTGAGTCGCTGAGGGTGTGGCCTGGAATGCTGCAGCTCCCTCCCAAGCTCTCCTTTCGCTCTCTACTTTCTGGCTGCCACAGTGTGAGCAGCTTTCCCCTGTAGCAGACCCTTCCACCATGCTATTTCTGCTTTGAGCCAGCCAACCATGGACCAAAACTTCAGAAATAGCCAAAATAAATCTCTCTTCTTTTAAATTATGATTGTCAAGTACTGTGTCCCAGTGATGAGAGACTAAGATTAAATGAAATTGTTGAAATTAATGTTAATAATTTTAACTAATCTAATATATCCAGATTTCAATGTGTAATCAATATAAAAAATACTGAGACTTTTACATTTTTTTACATTTTTGAAATTTAGTATGTATGTTTTGCTTATAGCACATCTCATTTCAGATTAGTCTCATTTAAAGTGCTTAGCAGTTACATGTGGCTAGTGGCTAATGTATTGAAAATGTAGGTCAAAATAGACTATTGTGAGCATATCTTCTCCCACCTCATGACATGCACTGTAATGTTCCTGTGTTCTTGGCAATGTCTTTCTTCTCGTTAGGATTCTCTGGCTCAAAAAGGGGTATTTCCTTTCTGAAAGATTATTAGTCCCTCTTCACAGAATTAATTCATTCATATTGTTTGCTATCTTGAAACTTGGCAAGTCTCTGAGTACTGAAAGGGTCGCCAAAGAAGGAGGCACACATGGATGTTCAGGCAGCAAGCTTTATTGGGGCAGCAGTCTGCAGCCTGCTGGACTGACTCACAGAATGGAGACCAGCAGCCTACATGGGCTGAGCTGGAGGCTTATATAGGATTTTGCAGGTGGGAGAGCACTAGGCCATTGGTGGGGGTGGGTGATTGGGGCTGGGGTATGTGGCAACAAGTTTTGGTTGGGGGAGGGGCGTGTTGTAACAGTTTCCAGGAAGCCCCTATCTTACGGGAATATCTGACCATGAGACCGGTGGGGTAGAAAGTCCTTAACTAGGCCGAGAGTCACTGACAAAGAGAGGTCATGCCTTAGTTATGTGGAAGTTCCCTGTGGCAGGAGTGGGGCAGGGGGAAAGGAGAGGAGGGGGCTTGCTCTGTGGGGGCTCTGAAATACCTAACATGCCAGCCTTTGATTTGTTATGGAACTGGGGTAGTGGTCTCTTCTTCCATATCTACTTCCTGCTGATCAGGGTCAAAGTTTTGGTGGGAGTGGGCACCGGCTGGGAAGTTGGCACAGCACGGGAGGCCCTGTGGCACCCCAGTTGGCCATGCTTTTGCCAACACTGCCATTCTTGGTGTACATGGAACTCCCAGAGTGCTGGTTCTTTAGGAGCAGTGACGATTGCCATGGCAGCCAAGTCTAGCAGGGAGAGAGGAGTGGTGAGAGGAGGGTAAGAGGTTTGTGGACAGCAGGACCGCCGTGAGGGAGGCTGGAGGTTGTGAGGGAAGAGTTCAGTAAGTTCCAATACCAAATATCAAAAGGGCACACAGAATTAATATCAAAATGAATAAGGCAGGGAAAGATACAGTCAATAAAGGGGCACAGTTACTCAGCCTCATGTATGATGACCTATTGTGAGGTTTCGGCCATGGGAGAAGGATGTTCTGCAATCCTGGTCAGCTCAAGCCAGGTAGGTCCTAGAAAAGGCAGGAGGGGTAGGGTGTGGATTGAGTGGAGGGGGCTGCAGAGAAAGAGATCATCAACATATTGGAGGACAGAGCTGGGGGTAAGGGAGAGGGATGTTAAATCAGGCATGAGGGCCTGTTACCGCTGGATGTGTAGAAGCTACGCAGGGCTCATCTGCTCCAGCCACTGCCTTCCTGCTGCCATCACTGTCCCTGCCTAGGCCACTTGCAGTGGTGCCAGTAGCCCCAGTCCCACCACCACTATCTGCCTGCCCAGGGAGGCTGTCCATGCCATTCTGTCCAGACAGAGCGATCTGATTGTCTCTGAGGCAGATTCCACCATCATGTCGCTCCACCAGGACCTGTAGGGTCCGGCTCACCCTGTGCCGGGCATGGGGCTTGCTCTAGCCATGCCGGGCCATCGCAGGCGCCTCAGCGGGAGCTCAGTGTGCCCCGGCTCCTCCCTGCCCCTGCCTCCAGGACCCCGGCATCTCTGCCCCCGGCCCAGCCCTGGCTCCTCCCTGCTGCGCTGCACCCTTCTCACACGCTGGGCTCAGTCCCAGCTGCTGCTGCTCAGGGCTACAGGACTGCGACTGAGGCGGAGGAGGTATCCCACACTATTGAGTCTATCACGTCGGGCAGCAGTGGGAGGTTATGGCTATGGGGGTCTGGCAGGATGAAAGCAGACTCGGCTATGGGTAACTGGAAAGAAATGGCTGCCTTAAATTTGGAGAGCAGATCCCGTCCCAGAAGGGGGACCGGGCGGCGAGGTAAATGGAGAAATGACTGGGAGAAAGGGAGGCCCTGTATGTGGCAAGACAAAAAGGCTCAGTGGCTAGCGGGGAGGAAACAAGTCCGTCAACTCCCGCAATCAAGACCCCTGAGGGACGCATAGGTCCAGGGGATTCAGACAAGGCAGAATAAGTGGCCCCAGTGAATAAGAAATGAGATCGGCTTACCTGCCATGTGGATTGTTACCCTGGGCACCTTTGATGTGATGGGCAAAGGGGCCAACATCCCAGGGCACCATCACCCTTCCGGAGCTAGGCCCAATAGGTCAGGCAGAGACGGACCGGATTCCCTCGTGGGAAGGGAGGAGGGGACTGGCCTCCCACGCTGAGAGGAGGGAGGACAGTCTACCTTCCAGTGTCCCTTCTGCTTGCACAGAGGGCAGGGCCCTGATGGTGGTTTGGGGGACTGGCAGTCCCTAGAAAACAGGGACCTGAAGGGATCTTTGCAGGTCCCCGTTGACTGGTCTGGGAAACTTGTAGGGCAGCAGCCAGCAGCTGGTACTTAGCCCGACTGCACTGGGTTTTTTTTCCCTTTGCCTGATCCTCACGACCATTGAAAATTTTAAAAGCCATAATTAAAGTTCCCTTGGCCAACGCAGTATCAACTTTGGTGAATTTTTGGAGGGCCATAAACTGGGCTGTGTGGCCCTCCTGATAATTCCAATTGGAGTCCTCCCAGAGGATGTCAGTAGCGCCCACAGGCTTGGTATTATCTGTCCAGTGAACCTCCTCTGTGTGCGCCTGGGCCACCAGTCAGACCCTCTCTTTTTCTTCTGGGAGAAGAGTGGAAGAGAGAATCATATAGAGATCATGCCAAGTGAGATCATAGGATTGGGTCAAGTACCTAAACTCCTTGAGATAGGTGCCAGGGTCTTCAGAGAAAGAGCCTAAGCGCTTTTTAATTTGGGACAGTTCGGTGAGAGAGAAAGGGGAAAGAGAAAGGGATGTAGACTCTAACAACACCTCAGCCCTCCGCCACTTCATGGAGGGGTAGGATGGGGGCAGGGGGAGGGAGCCGGCCACTTCGGGACGTGTGTTTGAAGGAGAGGGAGGCAGGGGGTATGGGGGCCGGTATTGTCCTCGGATAGGAGACTGGAAGGAGAAGTGGGAGAGGGTGGAGTGAGGGGTTCGGGGACTAGTTGAGGTGGGGGAGCATAAGGAGGCAGATTACGGGGAGCTGTTGGCGGGAAGGAATGATAGGTGGGGTCAAAAGGAGGTTTGGGATCCGGGCAGGGAGGAGGTTTGGAATGGGCTAAGAGAGTTTGAGAGGTGGGACAGGAGGAACACAAGGAGGGGTGAGAGCAGAGAGCGAAGAAGACTTGAACATAAGGGATTCCAGACCATTTGCCATTGTGGTGACAAAAATTGTCCAGATTGCGGAGCATGATAAAATCAAAAAGTGCCATTCTCAGGCCATTGGAACCCATTATCTAAGCATTGTTGAGGCCAGGCAGTAGCCATTTTGGCCTAACCGAGTCCCCAAGGCCGAGGGTCTTAATGTGCTTTAGAAGACAGCCCAGGGGGGTGTCCCAAGGAGAGCAAGACTGCGTGGTGCCCATTTAGGTGTCTGTAAATTAAAAGGGTAAGGACAAAGATTCCAAAGAAAAGGGGGTAGGGAAGGAGCATCTTGGTTCCTTAGTCCCTTTCCACTACTGAGGGCTAACCCAGCCCAGGGGTGAAATGTTCGCCAGTCAGATGTCTCCGAAGTGGCAAGGGTTTGGCCTTCCCAGAAGGCTGGAGGGTGCTCCCGACCTAGTACTAGGATTTTCCTTGGAGCTCCCGGAGTCCAACAGACAGGAGACCCAACAGGGAGACCCTTGACTCACCCGTTGAGAGAATCAGGCTGGTGTTGAATGCAGCGTCAGCAATGGCAAAGGACTGAGAGCCCCGGAGGTGTGTGCCCCAGTTTGGCAGCTGCAGGTCCAGGAAGGGGCAATCAGGAGTGCAGCTCTGGGCCCTAGTGGGATGAGCCCACAGGTCCCAATAGCTATGCCTCCCAGGTTTCGGCACCAGAATGAAAGTGTCGCTGAAGAAGGGGGCACACATGGATGTTCAGGCAGCAAGCTTTATTGGGGCGGCAGTTTGCAGCCTGCCAGGCTGACTTGCAGAATGGAGACCAGCAGCCCACATGGGCTGAGCTGGAGGCTTATACAAGATTTTGCATGTGGGAGAGCACTAGTCCATTGGTGGGGGTGGGTGATTGGGGCTGGGGTATGTGGCAACAAGTTTCAGTTGGAGGGGGATGGAGTAACAGTTTCCAGGAAGCCCCTATCTTACGGGAACATCTGGCCATGAAACCGGTGGGGTAGAAAGTCCTTAACCAGGCAGAGAGTCACTGACAAAGAGAGGTCATGCCTTACATATGCGGAAGTTCCCTGTTCCCTGTGGCAGGAGTGGTGCAGGGGGAAAGCAGAGGAGGGGGCTTGCTCTGTGGGGGCTCTGAAATACCTAACAAGTACTTCCCATCTTCTCACAGTGAGATTCAAATTAAAGACTCCCTGCCTTAATCTAGAGTAAGAGCTCTTAAGAGCTACAGCCGCTTCACCAACCCCCATAGTGTTGTTTGTTATTTTGTTTGTTTGTTTGCTATTTGCCCTTGTTCTCCTCAAACAGGCTATAAGCTCTGTTAAATTCAGGTATCTTATAGACTTTGTTAAAGCTTTGTAAGGCAAACTTCATTCAGGACCACTGCAATAGGTATGGGGACCACTGCAATGGGATTTTGTGGTGAGAGAGAGACTGGGATCAACTCCAGACACAGTATGGGAAACTGGGAATATATAACCAAGGAACAGAATTGGGGTTAATAGTGAAAAATTACTAAATGGGATCATCAGAGGAAGGGGAATTCTGGCTCAATTGACCTAATGTGATTCTAGCTGAAGTCAGGCCAGGATGATCAGATACTGCTTAGGAGATGGCGGAGAATGAGAAACCTTATCAGGTATGAGGCTGATCAGACATTTATGGAGGAAGGTTCTTGCTAAACTGACTTAGCAGTATTCTTGCTAAAAACAGATTTTACTGTTATAGGGCCAGGTGACTTGGAACTATAGAGATGCACCACACTCTGAATTAAATGAAATCATTTATTATAAGCCAGCTGATCCAGAGTGTCTCATGCCAAAAAGACTCTGCACAAAGGAAAGGCAGTTTAGAGGGGCCTTTCAATGGCTCTTCTATTTGGGGAGGGCACAGGGAGAGGGGAGCACAAACTGAGTTTTAGAGGGGCAGAACTTTGCTATGCTAGTGTGGGTTGGGGAAGTTTCCCCACAGTTTAGTTAAAACAAAGTATCACACAGGTGTGGGAGTCTTCTGTCTACAAGGTAGTAAAGATAACATAGTTACAGACTCCTTTACCAAAAGGTCACAAAGATAGCATATAGTTTCAGACTCACAGGATGCTGTGGTCTGTTATGCATTAACTGAGGGGACTCCCAAGGGGAAGGGGAAGGTAACCACCCAGAATCACTGGACTTTACATAAATGGAGTCAGGTACACAAATGGAGTCAGGTTGGCTATCACATTACAAAGATGCTCATAGATGGCCCTAGGAAGAGTTCAGGAGCCTGACTAAAATTTAGTTAAGTAAAGAATCTTTGTCAGCCATTCTACTCCAACCCTAGGCTAGTCAATTGCAGAGTATAAAGCAGGTTGAAGTTTGATTAGAGGGAGCTAAGAGAAAGCCATGTGTGGGCAATGAGGTGTGTTTCACTCCTCTGAAAGAAAACTTACAGGGCTTCAGTCATTTTTGGTCCATCCAGAGCTTTGATGGAGATAGAAATGTACTAAGAGCATACTGTGGAAGAATGCCTCTCAGATGGGCTGGCTGTTTAGTTTCCCACTACCCAGATATCAAAAACTCATACTCCTTGGGCTGGGGATTTAGCTCAGTGGTTCCGCTGCTAGTTCGAT
This sequence comes from Heterocephalus glaber, assembly GCF_053883595.1. Classification (NCBI taxonomy): domain Eukaryota; kingdom Metazoa; phylum Chordata; class Mammalia; order Rodentia; family Bathyergidae; genus Heterocephalus; species Heterocephalus glaber. The sequence continues at coordinate 10,641,859 of NW_028258294.1, forward strand.
CCCTGGTACCAAAAAAAGAATCATACTCCCCATGCTCCCCTGATAGGATTAAGCACTAGAAAGCTTCAAACAGAAAACTTTGAAGGTAGAAGTGGGAAGCGATTTGAGACTGTGTATGCCAGTTTTGGTCAACTCCTTTTTCATACCTGAAGCCCTGTGGTTAGAGGAAAGCACACAACTTTGAAATGGAATCAAATCCTTACTTTCCAATTCAGAGTTTCATGACCCTACATCACCTCTGCATGCCTTCAGGCCTTTCATCTGGAGAATGGGATAGTAACATCACATGTATTTTTTAAAAATTTTGAAGTAATTATGGATACATAAAAAGTTGCACAAATAGTAAAACTGTGATATAAATATCCCCTGTATCCTACACCTAGCTTTATATGATGATAACATTTTACATAATTATAGCATCGTATCAAAAGCAGGAAACATCAAAACTATTGATTTAATCTACAGACCTTATTCAGATTTGACTGCTTTTACATAACACTCAAGTCTGTGTGTGTGTGTGCTCACATGCAGAGTTCTGTGTATTTCATCACATGTATGGATTTGTGTGACCATCACCATAATGAAGACAAAGAATTGTTCACCATCACAAATGGATTCCCTCTTGCTACCCTTTTATAGACATGGTCCCACCTATTACCCATTCCACATCCCTCCCAACCTCTAATTTGCTTACCATTTCTATAATTTTGTCATTTTGACAATGCTATATAAATGGGATCACAAAATGTATAATCCTTTGAGACTACCGTTTTCGCTCAGCATAATGCCTTCAGATCCATTCAAGCATGTATTTTCTGTTCTTTTATTGTTATTGCTGAATGGTAATCTACACAAGCTTGTTTGAGGAGTCCACAAAAGGTCGTAAAGGCAAGTCACTAGCACGGTGCTCTGTAAATGTCAGCTCTTCTTTCTTGGTGGTTGATTCTGAGCTCTTCCTTAAAATAGAGAACAGTTTAGGCAATAATTCTCACTGCCCATGAATTCATACTCTCCTCCCTTTCTTTTTCTTTTCTGTGGTTAGTGCCCAGGTAGTCTTACCTCTTTCTTTTACAGCCAAGGATAGGAAGGCCCAGAGAGGGAAGGAAGCCAGGAAGGTAAGACCCTAGGTCACTAACTCTCAGCTCAGTCCTCTTTCTGCTGTACTGTGGCTGCTTCTTGGCCTTCAGTATATGCCAGCTGGTGAATTCTCCACTTGGCCCAGAGCAGACAGTCAACTGGGAAACTGGTCTCAGCCATTGCCAAGCACTGATCCTGTTGACAGAGAGACCCAAAGATGCTCAGTTTTCATCTAGATATGAAGCTCCTGTGAGGAAAAGCCTTCATGACTTTAACTTCTTCACAGTTGCACAGTCAGATTTTATTCATTCATTCACTCAACAAAAGTTTTTAAAGCACTTCCTTTGCTGAGTGGTGGGCATAAAAATGAACACAGAAGCAGGCCCCTGGCTACATTTCCTGGGAATGATGGTAGCAAAAAGGGAGGGGAAGCCTAAGGAAGACAAACGCTTTATTTCCACCTATAATTTTACTTCTGGGTCACTTGCCAAGTAAGAAGCTTGAATTAAAAACCTCTAAAGTCTAATGGTCTGTGTTCCTCGGATATACATAGTCTCCCATGTAAGATCTATGGCAGGTACTTAAAAACATACATTATCTCACAAATCTTCACAGTGAGAGTGCCTCTTAGCTCTGGGGTAAGGGACACTAAAGGAAAGACAAGCTGCTCAAATTCTGGTCCTTGGCTTTCCACTGACTTCTGTATGACCTCTGCCTCCTGACTCTTCTACACTTTAGTCTTCTTATCTGTAACAAGAGTGTGTGGAGTTCTGGAAAACATTAAAGTTGACTAAATAAGGCACTCTATTGTTCTGCTTTCCCATTGCTTAGGCAAAATACCCAACACCTGTAACTGAAGGAGGAGCTCTTGCTGAAGAGCTCACATTTTGAGAGGTTTAAGTCTAAGGTCATCTGGCTCCTAGGCACAAACATCATGACAGAAGAGCATGGCAGAGAAGCATGGCAGAGGAAAGCTGGACCAGAAGCAGAAAAAGAAGAAGAGCCAGAGCAAGAGATAAACCCTCTGAAGGCATCCCCCCAGAGACCTTCTCCTCCAACTTGACCTCACTTTCTAAGAGAACATTCAGCTATGAATACATCAATGGATAAATCCATTGGTGAAGTTAACAGCCTCTAAGATCCAATCAACTTCCAAAAGCTCTACCTCCAAAAGTATGAGACTTTGGGAGACATTTTAGATCTAAACCATAAAACTCTTCCCCTGAACTCTCAAAAGCTCATGTTCATCTCATTAGGCAAAAAAGGATTTTGTCCATCTCCAAGAGTCACTAAAGTCTTAAGAATTCCATTATTGCCCCAAAGTGCAAATCGAAAGTCTTCTCTGTGACTCAAGACAAACTCTTAACTGTGAGCCCCTGAAAAAAATAAAAAATAGAATTAAATGCTTCCAACATATAATGACATGGAGTAAACATTTCCATTACAAAAAGGAGGAATAGGGGGATAGAAAGAAATTGGACCAAGTAAACTTCAGGGCAAAATTAAATCCTGTACATCTATGTCCAGCACCTGAGGCACATGTTGGCAAGATAAAAGGTCCAAAGGGCATAAGCATCCCCACCCCTATGACCTTGTGAATTGCAGTCCATAAGGCCTTTTTCTTGGGCTGACTCTGTTCACTGCCTGCGGCTTTCTTCAGCAGAGATTCCATGTCTCTGGCATTTGCAAGTTTCTGGAGTCTCCACTGCAGCTTTGGCTTCACTCCCATAACTTCATGTGCCACCATGGCAGGGACTCAGACCTTGTTATATATTTTTGCCTGGCCTTTCAGGCTTTCCTTTGAAATTTGAGTAGAAGTCTCCATGACCCCACAACGTTTGCATTTTTCATGCCTACAGAATCAGCATCACATGGATGATGCTAAGGTTTGCTACTGTGAGCAGTAGCTGGGCCCTCTTGGACTACAGTGGCCCCTAAATGCATGGGTCACTGAAATACTTTCCTATGAGATTCTGAATAAGCAAGGCCTCCTGGAGCTCTTTTCTCAAAGCAAAGTCTTTCAAAGGAGTTTACACTTTGCACTCTTGAGCTTGTGATGGGTGGGGTCTTGCTGATTTCTGAGATGGCCTTAAGGCACCTTTCTTCTTGTCTGAGTCCAAAGTACTTGATATCTTTTTATGGTACTAATTTCTTCATCAGTGACGACAACCCCCCCCCCCCCCCCCCCCGCGCTCCCGTTTGTTCCTAATTTACACATTTCCTTTTTGGTCAGACTAAAAGTGTTACAAATCTTTCTGTTCTGCTTTTTGTTCCCAATCCTCACTATAAATCTGGCTAAAAGAAGCCAGCAATACCCATGCCTAGGTCTGATTGTCAGGTTGCCTTCACATTTTTTCTACCAGATAAATTACTCCACCACCTTTAAACTCAGCCTCACACAAAGTATCAGGGCATGGACAAAATGTAAATAAATTACTTTCCAGGACATAACAAATCCCTTCAGAATCCCTATTCTCACCCAAAGCCTTATGAGCCTGGCCTTTACTGTCCACATTCCTATCACCATTCTGGTCTTCTGAGTTCTAATCAAAATTGCTCATCTGGCTCTGCTTATAGCATTTTAGGTTTTGTTTAACTTGTGTCTCCAAAATTTTCTAAATACCTCCTGCAAACCAATTCCAAAATCTTCAGAACCACATGGTCAGGTATGGTCACAGAAACCACCCAACTGCAATAACAATTTCCTGCATTTGTCAGCTTTCCCATTGCTGGGACAAAATACCTAACATTCAAAACTTAAAGGAGAGGTTTATTTTGGCTCATCATTTCAATCCATGGTCATTTGGCTCCATAAACACTGTAGCAGAGGGGCATGGCAGAAAGGAGCTGTTCACATCAAGGCAGCCAGAAACAGAGAGAACCAGAACAAGAGATACCCCCCAAAGGCATGCTCTCATTCACCTGCCCCCTCCAACTGGATCCCACCTCTCAAGAGTAGTCAGTAGAGACTCACCAATGGGTTCATCTGTTGAAGAGTATAGCATCCCCCTAAGCCAATCACCATCCAAAAGCCCCACCTCTGAATACATAAGTCTGTAGGGGACCTTTTAGATCAAGTCATAGCAGGTACTAAACATAGTGTCAACATATAGTAAACACTTTTTAAAATCTTTTTAAAAAAGATTTAGCAGCATTTTATTTGTTCACAAAGTAAACCATGTTTGAAAATCAGAAAAATTCCAAACCTTGGGCAGAAATGCAGTTTGGTATACTGCAGAAAAAAATCTTACTTTCTGTTTTGATTCCAGAAAATCTACTTTGGAGTCTTGGAACTCCAAAAACCTGGACTAACCTTGGGAGTCATTTTGCAATGTTTTTCTCTGTACCAGTGTTACCTTCCAGGGTTGTTGCTAAGATTTAATGAGATAACACCTGGTACTCAGTAGGAACTCAACAAACAGTAGCTATTCATCTTCCCTCAAATAGAAACACTCAACAGCTAAGTGAAAGACAAATCATTTAGAGTTTCTACATAGAACTCAATGGTGGGAAGTTCAGCCAGAGAAGCATCTGGGAAAGAGCCATTGCTAAGATAAGAAAATCCCACCTTTTCCAAGAACAGGTAGACATCCTCCCCTAAATCCCCGGGTTTTGTCTCTGTCCCCTATTTGAGTAGTGACAAAGATTGGGTGGAGCTGTGAGGGTGATGTGGGTATTTTCAAAACTACTCAGAAATATCCTTAACTCAGAGAACCCCCAACAATCAGCCAGATGGACCTGTAGGCAAGAACATCCCGAGCATGTGGAGTGGAGGCTGGAAGAGCTACCCAGGGAACCCCAGACCCCAGGCCATTGTGCAAGCTGTATAGGCACTGCAGAGACAGAGTTGACACACACCCTCCTGCCCCCCTCAGCCCTGCGTTCTGAGTCCAGGTGCCAACTCATCCTTCCTAACCTAGCAGCAGTGGCAGGTAGTGAAGCCCTGAACAGGCCACAGTCCTCTGTTTCTATTCTCCCCCTCTCATCATATACTCATTTTATTTTTAATTTTACAAATATGAGGCAAGCTATTTATGATGACATAGTCATGCAATATGAGGAAAAAATGAGAGATAATGGAAGGAAGGAAGGAGAAGGGAAGGGGAAGGAAATGAAGGACAAAGGAATAAAGAAGGAAGGAAAGAAAGAAAGGAAGGAAGGAAGGAAGAAAGAAAGAAGGAAAGAAGGAAAGAAAGAAAGAAAGAAAGAAAGAAAGAAAGAAAGAAAGAAAGAAAGAAAGAAAGAAAGAAAGAGAAAGAAAGAAAATAGAATACAGAAATGTATTGAAAGTCCTCCATTCATGTCTGCCTGCACCCAGTGGAATCTGGGTAATCAGTGTGTATACAGCTTCTCGCTTGAGTTCCCCACCCAGTATCAAGCTGAGTGCTCCCCAGACACCAGCCTTGCATACACTGTTAATAATTTAGGTCTAAATTTCTCCAGAAAGGAAAGCACATCATAATTTCCTAATATACATATTTAAGCACTTTTTCCCTTCTATCAAGATGTAGCATTCCATCAAGTGTTACTGGTGGAGAGGAATCCTTTTTCAAGTGGGCTTCCACATGGTTGAGAAGTGCTGTGGGGCCCAGGCAGGATCCTACTTGAGATTTTTCTGCATGACTTGAGGAAGTTGCTCGGTGTTGATATAATTCAATATTTACCTGAAAAATGGGGATAATATCACTTACTTCAGAAGACTCTTGTGAAATTAAACCACAGTATAGATGAAAGAGTTACAATGCCTTGCCCAGGTGGGGCCTGCTGTTACTTCTTGTTACTTGATCAGACTCTGTTGTGTTTACCTTATAATTTAACTCCCAGAGAGTAATCTATTACTCTCTGTTTCAGGTTCTTGCTGGTCACTAACAATAAGGAACCATGTGAATTATGACCTAGAATTCAAGTCCATAAGAGTTAGTTCTAGTGAACAGGACTTACCAGCAGTTGTGTGCATAGTTTTCAGATTAGACTACTAGTATTCATTCATATGAGAATTTGGAGAATGTGCACCACAAAATAAAATAAAAATCTTCTGTGATATGTATGGCTTGACTGGGCATCAGGCAAGAGTTACAGTTGTTGGGGATTTATTAGATGCCAGATATGGTATTATTATGGCTTGTGTCTCGATGTTCCTCCAAAGCCTCAGCCAGTCATGAGGTGGGTCTTTTCGGAGGTGGCTGGATCTAGAGTGTGTAGTGCTGGGATCGAGGATGTGTGATTACTAATTGATACCAAACTGATTGGTTTGGCATAGTTCTGGCTAGGATTAAGGTTGTGAGTGCTACACGAGCCCTAGGGAGAGTAGCCTGCATAAAATATAAGGGATAGAAAGAGGGCTAATGTGCTCTTGCTTGTCTGTTTGCCATGGACTGTTTCTCCTCTGCAATGCCTCTCTGGCATGCCACTCTACCTTGAGGCAAGCCAACTTATGGACTGAAACTGTTAGCTAAATAAACCTTTCCTCTTTTAACTTTGGAAGTTGGGTATTCTGTCCCAGCAACAAGAAAGTAACTAAGACAGGTATTATATATGTACTTTAAAGCACTGCTTCATTTGATGCCCATATGAGATAGACACGAACACTATATGAGATAAATGCTATCCATGCCTAATGTACAGATGTAGAGAATGAAGTTCATAGACATTAATTTATCCTAAACCATGCAGCTTTTAGGAGAGGATGTGTAATCTGGATTCTAACACCTGTGCTATGAACCATTATGCCAGTCTGACTTTTTTTTTGAAAGGTAAGAATTGAGATTCTTTCAACAGAATCAGCTTGGTATTTTTTAAACATGTTATATGCTTCAGTTCTGAAGCCAGCACTATAACAATCCTGGGAATGAATCTGACCCAGGCCCTGTCCTTGGGGGCTCAGCCTAGAAGTTAAGGGACAGAAGGAAGGCATGATCCCAACACAATTTGTTAAATGCTGTCAAGGAGAAGCTAGATGTGATGATACAAGGCTGTAATCCCAGCACTCCAAAAGGCCAAGGCAGGAAGACTGCAAGTTTGAGCCTAGCCTGGATAACTCAGTGATTTAGTGAGAATCCATTTTTAAATGGGGGTCCTGGGATGTAGTTCAGTCCAAATCCTCTGGGTTCAATTCTCAATACTGAAAAAAAATACTGCCAAGTGATCTTGTTATGATTGCTATGCTTTAAATCTAAAATGTCCACCCAACATCTCATGTGTTCAGAGGTGGACCTAGTGAAGTGATTGGATCATGCAGACTTTATAAATTCATCATGGGATAAATCTATTGATGAAATCATAATTTGATGACATTATTGGGAGGTAACAGAAACTGAGGAGGTGGGGCTTAGTTGAATGGAGTGGGTCATGGGGGATTACCTTGAGGACTGTATCTTGTCCTTAATCCCTTCCTTTCTAGCTTTTTCTCTGTCTGTCTTCTGGGTGCTATGAAATGAGCAGATTTTCTTTACTATGTCCTTCTTCCATGATGTTCTACACAAAAATATAGGGCTAGAAACAAGGGAATCAAGTCACCATGGACTGAATCTTCTGAAACCACAAGCCAAAATAAATCTTTCCTTCCATAAATTCTTATTCTCAGGTATCTTATCCCAGTAATGAAAAGCTTAGTAACACAGGAAAATGTGTAAAGCACTACTGGAATATTACTTAGGAACACCCAGAGGGGGAACCACACAGAGAGGTCATGTTTGGGTTGAGCACAGAAAGGTGGTTTATAACATCAGATTAAGAAGGTGTGACAGTGGGGAGGGGACCTGTAAGAGCAAAGACACATCGGTGAGAGGTGAGTCTATGGCCCGTGGTTCAGGGAAGGATTAGAGACCTTGCGATGAAGAAAACTGAGGGGTGAAGCAAAACGAGGCACCCTGCTGCCCTGCCTTGGAGGCAGAAACTATGGACTGAAACCTCTACAAACTGTCAGTTAAAATGAAACTTTACTCATTGAGTTGTGAGTATCAGGTATTGTGTCTCAGCAATGAGAAAAGAACTAAGACACCTGCCCTGTGTTGTACTGCTTCCTCCTAAACTGAACCAGGGGAAAGACAGCTGGGAGAAGGGGATTGTATTCTAGCCAAGGAACCAGAAGCTACCTAAATCTGTTGATTATGAAGACAGTGGAGCCTTCAGGAACTGCAGGAACAACAAGAGTTCTAGAAGACACATCCACTTCAGGCCCTTCTAGCTGCCTGGTGCTCCCACATTCCCTCCGTGTAAACATTCCTAACTTCCTTCACCAGAGTCAAGGAAAAGAAAATCCCTGGTGCTCTGCAGGGACACTGCATTCATAGAAGCAGCAAGGCAGCAACAGCTTGGGCCCACTGGATGATCTTTGCTTCCCACCTTTGTAGGAGACATCCCTGCCCAGTACTAGCCAGCTATGAGTGGCCCATGTTTCTTGCCTTCCATAATTCAGCTATACTGTCTTATACCAGGAGTCAGACCGAAGCCATGTGTGACTCAAATGGGCATGTCAGCAGAGTTGGGCTAGTATTGCCTCTTTGCTAATGGCTGTCACTGAGGCCTAAGTCCTGGTCTGTGAAGTGGAAGAGCCCTGCTGAATTACGTGCAGCTGAGGTCAGCTTGACCCCAATTAAAATTTTTCCCCCAAATTATCACTTCTCACTGATCTTGTGGGTTGCTTGTTAATTGCGCCTGGTGCCAGTGCTGGTTTCTTCTATCCTAGCAAGATAAGCAGTGCTGACTTCCTGACAGCCTTGCCTGGCACCATCATGCCAGGTGTTCAGCAGTATTTCATTAGATGCTTTCAAAGCTCCCTAACTCCCTATTCTTTCTCACAATTGTATTCAATAAATACTGGATGTGCTTGGGGGCTTTTGCCTTTTGCTGCCATCAGCAACACTGACTAGGACCCAAGACTCAGCTCCTCCACTCTAAGTCTCCTTTCTGTCTGTTCTTGAATTCACCTTGTCCTGTGGTGGCTCACAGGCCAGGGCCAAAGGTAGAGGCCCTGATAACATCCCCTTCCCCACTCCCTACACACCTTGACCGAGGAGATAAGCATCTCTGATGGCCCTGAGACTCCTCTCTGATAACAACCTGCTCTGAACTTGGGCTAAGTGCTGCTAATATGGCTGGTCAATTGGAGGTGGGCCAAGGGGGTCAGAAACATCCCTTATGTGGAGGGGACACTTTACTGGTTAAGTCGATTGGGGCTGCTAAAGAAAGAATACTGTAGACTGGGTGGCTTAAATAACAGAAACTTTATTCTTACAGTGTAAAGATCAAGGTGTTGGCTGATTCAGTTCTTGTTGAGGTCCCACTTCCGAGTTTGAAAAGAGATTTCTTTTCCCTATACTTCATGTGACAGAGAGAGCTAGCTTGCTCTCTGGCCTCTTCTTGTAAGGGTACTAATCCAATTCATGAGGGCTCCACTTTCCTGACCTAATCCCTTTTCAATGGCACCACCCCCAAATGCCATTGTATTGAGAATTAGGTCTCAATCTACAAATTTGGGGGACCCACAAACATTCCATCCACAGATGAGTGTCATCTCATTTTTGCCTATTTTTCCAATAGCAAGAGAAAGATTTTATTATGTGCATTTTACAGAGAGGAAGATGAAGGATGAAACATGAAGTGGTAAGTAGAGGGTGAAGGGGGTGGGCAAAGGGTCATATCTCTCCCTTTGTCCTGAGGTGGGGAGGACAGCTGGTAGCCGCCACATAAGTTATCACTGTGTGGAAAGATAGCAGGGCCCACCTCCTGCAGGGTAGGCCTCAGAAACACTAGCAGAGGACCTGGCTCAGAGAAAAGACTCAGCCCCGTAAATGGTCCTGTTGTAATCACTGTCTGATCATCCATTCATGGGAGGTTTCCTGAATACCTCCTCTGGGTTGAATGCTGCTCGTGTATCCTTTCCAGTTCTCATGGCTCTGACAACCCATCTTGACCTGTTGCAGTTGGAGACCTGGAAAGGGGCCATTGCATGGCCTTTAGAGCTGCTCTGGCATAGTGTTGTAAGACCGAGGGCCTTACCAAACGCTCCGAGGAGCTGACTGTAGCGAAGAACACCCGGGAAGGAACACACCGGACAAGTTGGAAAGTAAAACAGACCTCTATTAGTCTGGCCAGACTGCACTCCCAAAGCAAAGTAGCTTAGAGAGGCAACTGGCTCAGAGTCCGAGGCTGTTTTTATAGAGGGTTGCAGGGGAAGTTAGCAAGCAGAACTTACAGAAAAGAGAAAAAAATGTTGATGGTCAAAAGATGTTTGCAGATCGGTTTCAGACAAACAAGGAGTTGGGTAATTTACTTAGGAACTCTATGTTTGTTACAGATTTTATCTAGTGTCCCAGAACTAACAAGCACATTTTAACCATTAACTCACAATCAGTCACTATGTTGGGGCTGGGGGAGCTTTATGATTACAGAGTTATGTGGTCCCACAGTGTGAAGTACATATTTAGGGCCAAAAAAGTGTGAGTCTCCTGCTCTGCAGCTTGGGAGGTGCAGGGCCTCCTGGAGAAAGGTGCTCTTCTCCCCACTTTGAAATTAAGAGGATAGGACTTGAGAGGTGAAGTACAGACTCACACAATGAGAATTCATGCTCCAGATCACAATGCACACTAGTGCTTCCCAGGGGTCCCACAGATGTTAGAATCCTATGGGGTGTTTGGATAATGCAGATTCAGAGCTCCAACTCATGCACTGCATCCTTGGTATGAGGCCCTGAAATCCATGTTCTTCACAAGCTTAGCAGGTGATTCAGATGTTTAAGGACCTTGGAGAGTCAGCTCTCCCCTGCCTCAGGGCATCTGTAACAAGCCCATACACAGCATCAGGCAGGAGGATAGCTGAGACTGTGGGAACACAGTTGGCAAAGGCTCCATCCCTCAAAGCTAAAAGAACTGCTTCCTTGGCTGGAGTGACTTCTGTGACCAAAGCATGTGATGGAACCACCAAGAGCTACTGTGGTTCAGCAGGAGTGAAAGAGGACCAGGTCTGGCCTTTCGTGCTAAGGGTTTCAGCCTTGGCCTGGTCAAGAGAAGCTTAGCTTCCCTGTAGATATCTTGGAATATTTCAATTTTCACAACTTATATTTGAGTTATAAATGCTTTAAATTCACCATTCCTTGGAGTGTGTTAAATTCTCCTCAATCTTTGTTCTACTTATAAAATCCCCCAATGAATAGGCATAGTGACATATGTTTTAATAAATACTTGTTGTCAAGGGCAAGGTTGGTGGTTTAATCCCCTATAATCTTTCATCATATCCACCTCCCAGCAGCTCTTAATTATAATGCAATATAAGTAAAAGTCAGCATGTTTTCCATAGAAATGCAATTTCACAACAAAACCTTTAGCCCACATCCAGCTATCTCCATTTGCCCGTAATTATTCTTCTATAGACACTCAGCAGCTCCTAGGGTTTTTATTAAAATACTTGAACACAGTGAGTCAACCAGCAGTTGCTATGGGGTACTGAATAGTGGGTGGCAGCTGAGACTGATGTCTGTCTGTCTGAATTAGAGTTGACTTAGTCTCTCACATCATAGATTTGGCACTGAGAACTAGACACACCTACCCCACCCACCACAGCTGCCTCTTTCCCTGTTTCTCCAGCTCTCATTTGTGCTCATTTGCAACACCAGCCTGAGTTTACAAGTAACACTCAATAACTTCTTTCTGATTGACTGATTGAGTGATTCTTTTGCTATAGAAACTACCAGATTCTAGTGTAATGGTATTTCTTCCTGACTTTATGTGTGACAAGGTGCTGACTCCTTGGGCTTGCTTCATCTGGATCAGGAAGAGTAACTGAATGCAGAGCATCAAGAGAAAGGTGAGATGGTGGTAAACTTTGGTGAAGAAAAGCAATGAGGTGGAATGAGTGACCTTGAAATTGCAAAATTCCGTCAGAAGTAGCCTATGCAGTGATTATGGATAATAGTGGTTTAGGTTCAAGCTAGACTTGTGTTCAAATTCTCAGTTCCTTCACTTATTAGATTTCCTCATATGTAAAACTGAGATAATACTTATGCCTTTAGTTCCCTTGAGAAATAGATGAAAGGATGCCAGTAAGATAGAAATCAGAGAGGGGTCCATTCTCTAAGGCTCTTGGGTAGAAAATTAATAACAAACAATATTACATAATTTGGGGAAGAGCTTAAATGTGCACATTTAATGTATTATCACTTTTACTACAAAAATGCGATGTAAGATGATTATAGGAATTCTAGAAAATATTAATTCAAGGGTCCTTGTAGACTCTGTATCCAGAAATTAGATACCACTGTGCATGATGAATATCCTCTTCTCAAGGAATGTCTGTGACTTTATTTATAATCTTTTTGAACATGACATCAAAAATTTAATTCGTAGTACCTTATGAATGAACTACCCAGGTGATACTTCTGGCCCCATTAAACTTTCTTTGGTATAAAATAAATTTTCAATAGACATTAGTGGTTTTAAGCATCATCAAAATGTCTCTGGTGAGGCTGAAACCACTACACATATTACAGAAGGAGTTATGCCACTGCATGCTGCCCAGTGGTGGGGACACCTGGGGTACCACTGGGTAGCACAAAGATCACTGACCCACCTGCCCACAGGCCCTCCAGCTCCTGTGCATCAATGTGACTAGTGTCTGCCCAGTTCAATTGGCACTTTCCTTTTGAACAGGACCCCAGCTACCTGCTCAGCATCATGCCCTTGTTCACATTCCCAGTTCAATTCCTTTGTACATCTGTGTAATAACTGTAATTGTGCTCACCAGGTGTTTCCTGTTCTCTCTGCTCCTTGGAGTTAAAGTCTTCCCTGTCCCTTTGGCCTTGTGACTTTGATGAATCAAAAGTGAATAAAGTACCATTCTCTTTAAGAGCTAAAGTGTAGCATGCCAGATTACCCTCCCTCTGCCACAGCAACCAGTGATGGCTGCTGTGTCACATTAGGCACTCAGGTCAGAGAACATGAGTGGAAGGCAAGGATGTGTAGTATAAGTTTTGCCAATTAGAAATATGTCAGCATGAACTGGCTTATCCTATTTGGCATTTTCCATTTTAGACTCACTATATAGTAATAATTCTGTTTATATGTTTGTCCTCCCAATCATGAACTTTCTAAGGGCAAAGACAATGTTACTTATTTCTTATTATGAAGTTTCCAGCAAAGTGCCAGCATATGCACACACACATATGTATAAATAATGGGTCCTTATTAATATGCATTGACTAGATGAATAAACCATAATAAGGGTGGTCTATTTAGGGCATTGTTATATTCACTGATAGCTTCATAGCTTTATATTACATTTCTTTATCTCTTCTCATGGTCCTTTGGCCCAAGAAGTCATCTACCACCCTACCATAGATTTTTCCTACATCTCCAGCAATGCTCCTGATTGTTTCAAATATCCATTTTTTCATCCCTTCATTTATTTATACATATATTCGTTTATTCATCAAATGTTGTCTGAACGTCTGCTGTGTGCCAGGTACTGAGTTATAGATTGGGAATATGAATAGATGCCCAACTCTCTTCTTGCTATATGACAATACAGTAGGCAAATAGCTGTTTACAAGGATAGGAGTGAGCCCTCAATAGACACTGGACACCTGATCTTCTGGTGCCTGAATGTTGGACTTCTGAGCATCCAGAACAATGAGAAATAAATGTTTTTTAAGCCATCCAGTCCATGATATTTTTGTTATAACAGCCTGAACTAAGATAAGGAGAAAAAGACACAACATGTAAAAATGCATTATATAACAAAAATTATGCCAACATCAGGAGCCTAAATGTTTCCTAATGAAAGATAACCTAAAGGTTTAAAAAATGTTTCTAGTCGAATCCTCTAATCTTTCAGACAAAGAAATTGAGGACCTGGTGGGCCAAGGGAGCAGCCCATTCATTGCCTGCTGCTGGCCTAAATGCTTGAGAAACATGAGGATCTGGCCTGATCTAATAAAGCCAAGAACTTGGGGCTTAACTTGTTAGTTTGGCTCTTCAGGTCCCCTTCCCTGAGATAGTATGGAGAGTTTCTGTGGAAATTGAAAAGCTAGTGTCAAATTAATAATCAAATAAGCATAAGGTCACATCTATTAACAGACCATGGGTGTCTCTAATGAAATACTCCTGGGAGGTCTAACTTTGTTCTCCTTGTGTGTGAAATAGCTAATAGGAACTCTGGCTGCCATAGGGCCAGAGGCATGTGGCTGAAGCACCTCCAACTAAATGTATTGAGGTGGGGGAAGGTGTTAGGGCATGGTTAGGCTAGGCATGCCATGACCTTCTTTCTTTTGAGGAAGGAAGAGTACCCAGTGGATAGAGTTTGGTCCTTGGGCCAGATTAAAATTCTGTTTCAGCTCCTTAATAAATGTGTGATGAGTGTACCTACCTGCTAAATGTGTATAGTACACCTTATCTGTGAATTTCTTCCAAACAAATGAGCCACAGGTACTCCAAATGCTCTGCACATTTCTACTTCCCTCCTCCAGGTCAACTCCTACTCATGTGTGCCCCTAGGATGGTTAATGCATCTCATGCAGGCAACTGGTTCAATTTTACAAGGTTGGGGAAGGCACCATCCTAGGAAAACTAAATATGAGGCTCTCAGCACCTGCTTTGGCTTTGTGAGATAAAGAGAGGCATACAAACATAAGATATGGACCAAGCACATCATAGAAAATATTTGAGAGAGCTTCCAAACATCTAGCTAGGCTCACTGGTGGTTTTTTTTTTTTTTTTTTTTCCTACTGAGCCAATGAGTAAGGACTGGGAGAGGGGACTATTTCTTCAAATGTGCAGACAGTTGTGCACAACTTCTAGGAACATGAGGAAAATCAAGAAAAGATGACGCTGCCAAGGGAACACAATAATGTATTAGTAACAGATCACAAACAATGGCGATCTATGAATTATCTAACAAAAAATTCAAAATAATTGTATTAAGGAAGCTCAGCAAGCTACAAGAGAACACAAGAGACAACACAATGATATCAAGAAAACAATACATGAACAAAACAAGAAGTTCAATAAAGAGATAAAAATAAAAACAAAATTCTGGAAGAAAATTATATAAGAAATTAAGTGAAAAATTCAATATGTAGCATCAACAATAGAATAGATCAATCAGTATAAACCATGAAATCAAAGGCAGGTCATTTGAAAGTATCCAGTCTGAGAAGAAAAATGAAAAAGAATGAGAAAATCTTCAGTAATCATGGTACATAATCAAGAGTTAACATTCATATTATAGAAGTCTCAGAGAGAGGAGCAAAAGAGAGGGTATTTAAAAAGCTTATTTAAAGAAATATGGCTGAAAACTCCCTGAATAATTCTCTAAATTGAGAGAGAGAGAGAGAGATATCCAGATACTTGAAGCTGAAAAAACCCAAATGGATTTAATAAAAGACATTCTTACAGAGACATCATAATTGAACTGTTAAAAATCAAAGAGGCCCAGTCACGCGGAACACACACTGAATCAGCCTGCTGCAGACAGGCAGGTCTGCCCACGCCCTACCGAGGTCCTGAGTCACGTGGAAGACACCGAATCACCCCACTGCAGACAGGCAGCCACCTGATTCCACATTACCAAGGTGCAGAGGACACCAGACCACCAGACCAAAGTATTGAGTCCCACTGTTCCCGGCCCAGAGGTAGGGGCTTCTGAGCCGTCGTCCCACTGCTCCTGGTCCAGAGGAAGGAGCTTCCCAGTCACCATCCCTCCTGCTGCTCCCAGCCCAGAGGAAAGGGCTTTGGGGCCACCTTCTGTCCCACTGCTCCTGGCCCAAAGGAAGGGGCTTCTGGGCCACCATCCCTCCCACCGCTCCCGGCCCAGAGGGAGGGGCTTCTGAGCCACCATCCCACTGCTCCTGGTCCAGAGGAAGGGGTTTCCTGGCCACCATCCCTCCGGCTGCTCCCAGCCCACAGGAAAGTGCTTTTGGATCACCATCCCTACGGCTGCTCGCGGCCCCTGTCCCACCTCACCCAGCTCAGAGGAGGTAATCCGTGCAGGCGCTAACAGCCCCACACCCCAGTCGAAATGAGAAAACACATAAATAAGTCTCAAAACCAGACTTCCAGATCACCTACAGCAACCCCAAAGGGAAATGAGCTGGAACACTCTGATACTCAACCACCTGGACCCACTGAACTGGCAACAAAAGGGGATCTAGAAAAAATGAAATCAGAAATAATTTCTCAGATAACAGGAGAAATTGTGCCCCTAGTGCAAGACATGATTAATAAATCTAGAGAGGAGCTGAGGAACATGATGGAATTCCAACATAAGAAACAAATGGAATCCATAAAACAGATGCAAATAGATTTCCAGGACATGAAAAACTCCACTGAAAGTCTACACAGCAGAATCAGCCAGTGTGAGGGCAGAATTTCAGATATAGAAGATAAGATTGCAATTAGTGACCAGGAAAAGAAAAATTCCTTCAAAATTATAAGGGAACATGAGAAATCAATCCAGCAGCTGCTAGATGATGCAAAAAAGAATAACATAAGACTGATTAGAGTCAATGAAGAAACAGGAGAGAGTGCAGATGACATAAAAAATCTCTTCACAGAAATAATGGCAGAAAACTTCCCAAACACGGGAAAAGAGCTTGACATACAGATAAGTGAGGCATATAGGACTCCAAATAGCCTTGATCAAAAAAAATCTACACATAGGCATATAATTGTTAAGATTCCAGAAACACAACAGAAGAACAAAGTTCTCCAAGCAGTCAGAGAAAAGAAACAAATCACATACAAAGGAAAGCCCATCAGAATCACAGCAGACTTCTCAACACAAACCATCAAGGCAAGAAGAGCTTGGAGTGACATATTCCAAGCCCTCAAAGAAAACAGCCTCCAACCCAGATTGATGTACCCTGCAAAACTATCTTTCAAAATTGATGGAGAAATAAGATATTTTCAGGACAAAGAGCACCTTAGGAACTTCATGAGTACCAAACCAGCACTCCAAAAAAATTTGCACAATATCCTAGGAACAGACATTGAGGATCACAACTCCAGGAAGCAAAGCAGAATGAACCCATCTGGCAGGACAAGAAATTGAATGTAAAGGGGGAGAACCCAACAAAAAGAAAAAGTCATGGCAATGACAAGTCAATACGTTTCAGTTATAACCATCAATGTTAATGGTCTCAATTCACCAATCAAAAGAAATAGACTGGCAGAATGGGTCAAGAAGCAAAATCCAACAATATGCTGCATACAAGAAACACACTTAATTCAAAAGGAAACTCATAGACTGAAAGTTAAAGGGTGGAAAACAATACTGCATGCAACAGGAACCCGAAAAAAAGCAGGAGAAGCTATCCTCTTGGCAGATCAAGTAGATTTCAAGCCAACACTGATTAAGAGAGATGAAGAAGGACATTACATCCTTGTAAAGGGAAGAATCCAAAAGGAAGAGATGACAATCATAAATATCTATGCAACAAACACTAGTACACCCAACTATATAAAACAAATACTAACAGACATGAAAAGCCATATATGCATTACCACAATTGTAGTGGGGGACCTCAACACCCCACTGTCACAAATAGATAGATCAACTAGACTAAAAATAAGTAATGAAATACTAGAACTCAATCGAACTCTTGAACAAATGAACTTAACAGATGTTTACAGAGTCTTCCACCCCACAAAATCAGAATACACATTCTTCTCAGATGCATATGGGTCATTCTTAAAAATAAACCACATACTCACACATAGAACATGTTTAAGTAAGTGCAAAGGAATTGAAGTTATCCCCTGTATATTATCAGGCCATAGTGTGATGAAATTGGAGATCCATAGCAAAAGAAACTCAAAAAATTTCATAAACATGTGGAAATTGAACAACACATTTCTGAATAACCAATGGGTCACAGAGGAAATTAAAGAAGATATCAGACAGTTCCTTCAATTAAATGACAATGACAATACAACATATTGGAATCTATGGGACACAATGAAAGCAGTCTTACGAGGGAAATTCATAGCAGTGAATAAGCATATTAGGAAAACAGAACGAGCCCAATTAAACAACCTGATGCTGAACCTCAACCTTCTAGAAAAAGAAGAGCAGGACAACCCCAAAGCTCGTACATGGGAGGAAATTATAAAGATCAGAGGAGAAATCAATGCAATGGAGACTGAGAGAACGATACAAAAAAATCAATGAAGCCAAGAGTTGGTTCTTTGAAAGAATCAACAAAATTGATAAACCTTTAGTCAACCTTATCAGAAAAAGGAAAGAAAAAGCCAAAATCCATGCAATTAGGAATGAAAAGGGTGAAACTACAACAGACCCAGCAGAAATCCAGAGGATCATCAATACCTACTTCCAGAACCTATACACCAATAAGATGGACAACCCAGAAGAAATGGACAGATTCCTAGATACATATGAATTACCAAAGTTGAATGAAGAAGACCTAAAAATTCTGAACAACCCAATATCAACCAATGAAATTGAAACCGTAATTAAAAACTTATCACCTAAGAAAAGCCCGGGCCCTGATGGCTTCACTGCTGAATTCTACAAGACATTTAGAGAGGAACTGCTGCCGCTACTGTTTAAACTCTTCAATGAAATTGAAAGGGAAGCAATACTCCCAAATTCATTCCTGGAAGCAAGCATCACCTTGATCCCCAAAGCAGAGAAAGACCCAACTGAAAAAGAGAACTATAGGCCAATCTCACTAATGAACATAGATGCAAAAATCCTTAATAAGATACTGGCAAACAGAATGCAGAAGATCATCAAGAAGATCTTACACCCTGATCAAGTGGGATTCATCCCAGGGATGCAGAGATGGTTCAATATATGAAATCAATTAATGTAATACACTATATCAATAGAGCCAAGGACAAAAACCATATGATTATCTCCATAGATACAGAAAAAGCATTCGACAAAATCCAACATGCATTTATGGATAAAAACTCTACAAAAAATTGGAATAGATGGTCTCTACCTCAATGTAATAAAAGCCATCTATGAAAAACCAACAGCCAGTATCATACTAAATGGTCAAAAACTGAAATCCTTCACACTAAAATCAAGAACAAGACAAGGATGCCCACTATCACCACTCTTGTTCAATATAGTTCTGGAAACATTAGCCACGGAAATTAGACAAGAGAAAGAAATAAAAGGAATAAAGATAGGAAATGAAGAAGTCAAATTGTCATTATTTGCAGATAACATGATACTCTATAGAGAAGACCCCAAGAACTCCACCAAAAGTCTTCTAGACTTAATAACCAAATTCAGTCAAGTAGCTGGTTACAAGGTCAACACACAAAAATCAATAGCTTTCCTCTACACCAATGACAGACTCACTGAGAGAGAAATAGGGCAAATAATTCCTTTCACAATAGCATCCAAAAAACTGAAATAGCTAGGAATCATCCTAACCAAAGAAATCAAAGACCTCTTCTCTGAAAACTATGGCACTCTGAAAAGAGAGGTTGAAGATGATATCAGAAAATGGACAGACATCCCCTGCTCCTGGGTAGGAAGGATTAATATAGTGAAAATGACCATACTTCCAAAACTGCTATATAGATTCAATGTAATTCCAATTGAGATCCCAGCAGCATACTTCATAGACCTCGAGAAAAAAATCCAAAAATTCATTTGGAACAAGAAGAGACCCAGAATAGCAAAAGCAATTCTAGGTAACAGAGTCATGGCAGGGGGTATCACAATCCCCAACCTGAAACTATACTACAAAGCTACTGTGATAAAAACAGCATGGTACTGGCAAAGAAATAGACCTCAAGATGAGTGGAACACATTAGAAGATGCAAAAACAACACCAGACACACTCAGCCATCTCATCTTCAATAAAGGAGCCAAACAACCTCACTGGAGGAAAGATAGCCTCTTTAATAAGTAGTGCTGGAAAAATTGGGCTTCAACTTGCCAAAGATTAAAACTAGACCTGTATCTCTCACCATGCACTAAACTAAAATCAAACTGGATTAAAGATCTAAATATTAAAATAGAAACTCTGAACCAGTTGGAACAGAGGTTAGGTAGAACCCTTGAAGACATTGGTGTAGGAAAAGATTTTATGAACAAAACCTCAGTTGCCCGTGAACTAGCACAAACAATCAACAAATGGGATCTGTTCTTATTAAAAGGCTTCTGCACAGCAAGAGAAACCAGCAGCAGTGTGAAGAGACAACCCACAATGTGGGAAAAAATCTTCACCTGCTCTTCCTCAGACAAAGGTCTACTATCTCGAATCTATAAAGAACTTAAAAAGATCAGACCTCCCAAATTTAAAGACCCAATCCAAAAATGGGCATCTGAAATGAACAGACATTTCTCACACAAAGAAGTAGAAATAGCAAATAAATACATGAAACAATGTTCAACGTCACTGGTCATTCAAGACATGCAAATGAAAACAACACTGAGATTCCACTTCACTCCAGAAAGAATGGCTGCTCTCATGAAATCAACCAATAACAAATGCTGGTGGGGCTGTGGGGAAAGAGGAACCCTGCTCCACTGCTGGTGGGAGTATAGACTGGTGCAAGCACTGTGGAAATTAGTATGGAGATACCTCAAACAACTAGGACTGGAAGTCCCATTTGACCCCGCTATTCCACTGCTGGGGATCCTCCCCAAAGAATTAAAAGAATCATACCACAGTGATATATGTGCACCCATGTTCATAGCAGCACAGTGTGTAATAGCTAAAACTTGGAAACAGCCCAAATGCCCATCAACTGGTGACTGGATAAAGAAAATGTGGTTTTTTCATAAAATGGAGTACTACTCAGCCATAAAAAATGAGAAATTAGAGACATTTATAGCTAAGTGGATGCACATTGAGGCAATACTCTTAAGTGAAATAAATAGGACACAGATGTGTAAATACCAAATAGTTTCTCTGGTGTGAGAAACTGAAAGTGTAAATAAGGACTAAATGTATAATAGGTCATGTGAAATAGGAAGAAAAGGGGCAAAGGGGAAGGAAGTGGGAGGGCTAGGGGAAAGGATAGAAGGGAATGGGATTAATATGAGAAAATGGAAAAAAAGGAACAAAATTTTTGTAAATAGAGAGGGCTGGAGGGGTTGAAGGGAGGGCTGGGTAAGGGTGAAAAACAAGAACCAAGAGAGACTATGTAAAGGTGCAAATTTCCAATGATGAATGTCATTATATTGTATACCTAAAATGTACCAATGATTAGAATGAATAATCGATAATGTAAAATAGGAAGAAAAGGTCCAAAAGGGTAGGGGTAGTGGGAGGGGCAGGGGAAAGGAAAGAAGGGAATGGAAAAAATGATGAGAAATGGAAAAAATGGAAATAAAGTCTTTGTAAATAGGGAAGGGTGGAGGGTGTGAAGGGAGGGCTAGGAATGGGGAAAAAATAAGAACCAAGATGCATTATATAAAGGTACAATTCCCAATGAGAAATGTAATTGTGTTGTATACCTACAATGTACCAATAAAAGAATTTAATACAAAAAAAACAAAGAGAACAGAGAATTTTAATAGCAGGAAAAGAGCCTTGTCACATACAGAGGAATCACTATAAAGCTATCAGCCAATATGTTAGCAAAAATATTGGAGATCGAGAGAGTAGGATGACATATTCAAGGTTCTGAAAGAATAAAACTGCCAACCAAGAGAGTTTTCATTTGGAAACTGAGGAAAAATAAAAAGTTTCCCAAACAGAAGGTGAGTCCATCATCATAAAGATTACTTAAGAAAGGCTAAAGAATGTTCTTTGATATGAAATGAAAGGACACTAATAACATGAAAATATTTCAGAGTCTGAATCTCACTGGTAGATCATACAATTGAATTCAGAATACTCTAATAACATAATGGTGTTATATAAATCCTAGCACTAGTAAAAAGGTTAAAAGGCAAAAGTATTAAAAAATAACTATAGCTGGGGATTTAGCTCAGTGGTTTTGCTGCCTGCTGCACAAGTGCAAGGACCCAAGTTCAATCCCTGGTACCAAAAATAAAACCAAAACTATAGCTGTAATAATTTGTATATAATGCAACTGAAACAGTTCTGAGGCAGAACTTTATAGTGGTAAATGGTTAAGAAAACTCTTAAATTACTGAACTCCACATATCAAAGTACTAGAAAAAGAACAAGCTTAGCTCAAATTAACATAAAAAAGGTATAACAAACATCATAGAAATAAATGAGAGACTAGAAAAACAACAGGAAAAAGTAAACAAAACTAAGAATTTTTTATAGACAAAATATATAAACCTTTAGCTTGACTAACCAAGAAAAAATGAAGTATCCAAATAAAAGTCAGAAATGCAAGAGAAGGAATTGCAACTGATAACACAGAAATAAAGTATCATAAGAGACTATTATGAGCAAATACACACCAACAAGTTAGATACCAAGAAGAAATGAATAAATTCCTACAAACATAAATCTGCCAAGACTGAATCATAAAGAAGGAGAATATCTGAAAGACTATTCATGAATAAAGAGAGTGAATCAGTAAAAAATGTCTAAACAAACAGAAGTACAGGACATGATGTCTTCACTGCTGAATTCTGAAAAATGTTTAAATGTAAACTGATACCAATCCTTTACAGACTCTTGCAAAAAAGATGTCAAACATTCTTTTCTTCACTCCCTTTTCCTCCCCCACCCTCCCTGCTCCTTCTATCTCTGGGTCCCCTTACCTTTTGTAAAAGATTTATCTCCCTTTATCCTACTTTCTCTCTTTTATTTTGCTCTTTATTTATGTTTTGGGTTTTTCATATAGGAGAAACCATGCAATATTTAAGCTTGTGTGTCTATTTTACTGAACATTATGTCTCAAAAATGCAACCATTTCCTTACAGATGACTCAGGTTTATCCTTCTTTATGGCAGAGTAGTACTCCATTGTGTATAAATGCCTTACTTTATTTATCCATTCATCTGTTAATGGTCAGGTAGGCTACTTCCAAGATTTAGCTATTATGAACTGTGCTGCTATAAACATGTGTATGCATTATCACTGTAATATGATGTCTTCAGCACTTTTCAGAAGATATATAGAAGGGGAATATCTTGGTCAAGTGGAATTTCTAGTTTCAATTTTTTGAGGAATCTCCATGTTCATTTCTATAATGTTTATCCCCACCAACAATGTAGAAGGATTCCTTTTGGCCCACATCCTTGCCTTGCTATTATTTGATTTCTTGATGATAGCCATTTTTTCTGGAATAGGGTGGAATCTCAATGATGTTTTAATTTGCATTTCTCTAATGGCCAGAGATGTTGAAATTTTTTTCATGTATTTATTTTCCATTTGTACTTCTTCTGAGAAGTGTCTATTCATTTCAATTGCCCATTTTTGATTGGTTCTTTTATTTTTGAGATTCTCATTTTTTTTTTTTAGTTTTTTCTATATCTAGATAATCCTCTGTCCAAAGTTTAGGTGGAAAAAATGTTTTCCCATTCTGTAGGTTGTATTGCTGTTCTTTTGGTTGTTTTATTTGCTATGCAAAACTTTTCTAATTGATGTGGTCTCATTTGTTGATTTTTAAATGTTATTTATTATGCCAATTTCAGTTCTGTTCAGAAAGTCCTCATCTATGCCTGTATCTTTAAGAGTTTTACTTATCTTCTAGCTAATTGCTTCTGTTTTAACATTTAGATCTTTGACCCATTTGATCTTAGTTAAGTACATGGTGAGAGATATGGTTCTACATTCAGTCTTACGCATGTGGATAGCCAATTATCCCAGCACTATTTATTAAAGAGCCTTTTTTCCAGGATATGTTTTTTGCCCCTTTGTCAAAGATCAAATCATTGAATATGCTTGGGGTTGTGTCTGCATCCTGCATTCTGATTCATTGATCCTCATGTCTGTTTTTGTGCCAGTACCATGCTGTTTTTTCACTGTGCTTTGTAAACTAACTTCAAGTCTGGGACTGTGACGCCTCCTGCTTTGCTCTTAGTACACAGAATTCCTTTTACTATTCTGGCTTTCTTCTGGTTCCACATGAACTTGAGGATTGTTTTCTCCAGTTGGGTGAAGAATGCATTTGGTATTTTGATTCAGATTGTGTTAAATCTGTCTATCAGCTTTGGAAATATAGCCATTTTGAATATATTGGATTTTGCCTATCCAGGAACAGGGGATATCTTTCCACTTCCTGTTGTCCCCCCTTTGATTTCCTTTTTCAGAAAATTGTAGTTTTTATTGCAGAGGTATTTCACTTCCTTGGTTAACTTAATTCCTACTTAAATTTTCTTGGTGCTATACTGAATATAATTGAATTGTGATGCATTGTCAATGTAATTGTGACCTTTTTTCCTAATTTCTCAGGGGATTCATTATTTGTGTACAGGAATGCTACTGATGTTTGTGTGTTGATTTTTTTTTATCCTGCTATATTGCTGAATTTGGTTAATTGTGGAAATCTTGGTAGATTTTTTAGTCTTCTATGTAGGGGATTATGTTATCTGCAAATAATCATAATTTGACTTCTTCCTTTCATATACATATCCCTTTTATTTTTCTTGTCTAATTGCTCTTGATAATGTTTTGAGTACTATGCTTAACAGGAGTGTTTACAGTGGACAGCCTTGTCTTAGTCCTCATTTTAGAAAAAAAGTTACAGTTTTTCCTCATTTAATATGATTTAAGCAGTAGATTTGCCATAAATGGCTTTTATTAAACTGAGATAAGGCCGTTTTATACCTGTTTTCTTCAGGTTTTTTAAAATCAAGAATGGATGTTGGATTTTGTCAAAGGCCTTTTTGGTATCTTTTGAGATTATTATTATTTTGATTTTTGTCCTTGGTTCTGCTGATGGGATCTGTTATATTTATTGATTTGCATATGTTGAACCTTCCTTGCATCCCTAGGATGTAGCAAACTTGGTTGTGATATATGATCTTTTAGATCATTTGTCACATTCTGTTTTCCAGTATCTTGCTGAGGATTTTTGCATCTATGTTAATTAAAGAGATTGGCTACTGGTTTTCTTTTTTAGTTGGATCTTTGTCTTGTTTTGGAATAAAGTTAATGCCAGCATTCAAGAATGTCAAAATAGTCTTAATATCCAATCTGTTCTGCAGATTCAATATAATCTTTATCCGAATTTCAATGGCATTTTTCACAGAAATAGAAAACACTGTCCTAAAGTTCACATGGAATCATTAAAGAATCTAGGTAGCCAAAGCAATCTTAAGCAAGATGAACAAAGGTATAGGTATCATATTATATGACTTCTAAATATACTACAATGCTACAGTAATCAAAACAACATGACATTGACATAGAAACAGATACATATGCCAGTGGAAAAGAATAGAGAGCACAGAAATATATCCATGTATTTATGCTCAAATGATTTTTAAAATTATTTTTAATGGTTCATTTTAGGTATACAATATAATGACATTCAGCATTAGGAATTTGTAACTTTACATAATACTTATTGGTTCTTATTTTTTTTTAAATTAAATTCTTTCATTGGTACATTGTAGGTATACAACACAATTACATTTCTCATGGGGAATTGTACCTTTACATGATGCATCTTGGTTCTTATTTTTTCCCCATTCCTAGCCCTCCCTCCACCCACTCCACCCTTCCCTATTTACAAAGACTTTATTTCCATTTTTTCCATTTCTCATCATTTTTCCTTTCCCTTCTTTCCTTTCCCCTGCCCCTCCCACTACCCCCCCCTTTGGACCTTTTCTTCCTATTTTACATTATCAATTATTCATTCTAATCATTGGTACATTTTAGGTATACAATATAATGACATTCATCATTGGAAATTTGCACCTTTACATAGTCTCTCTTGGTTCTTGTTTTTCACCCTTGCCCAGCCCTCCCTTCAACTCCTCCATTCCTCCCTATTTACAAACATTTTGTTCCTATTTTTCCATTTTCTCATATTAATCCCATTCCCTTCTATCTTTTCCCTTAGCCCTCCTACTTCCTTCCCCTTTGCCCCTTTTCTTCCTATTTCACATTACCTATTATATATTTAGTCCTTATTTACACTTTCAGTTTCTCACACCACAGAAACTATTCAGTATTTATACATGTGTGTCCTATTTATTTCACTTAAGAGTATTGCCTCAATCCACTTAGCTATAAATGTCTCTAATTTCTCATTTTTTATGGCTGAGTAGTACTCCATTTTATAAAAAAACATATTTTCTTTATCCAGTCTCCAGTTGATGGGCATTTGGGCTGTTTCCAAGTTTTAGCTATTACAAACTGTGCTGCTATGAACATGGGTGCACATATATCACTGTGGTATGATTCTTTTAATTCTTTGGGGAAGATATCCAGCAGTGGAATAGTGGGGTCAAATGGGACTTCCAGTCCTAGTTGTTTGAGGTATCTCCATACTGATTTCCACAGTGGTTGCACCAGTCTACACTCCCAGCAGCAGTGGAGCAGGGTTCCTCTTTCATTGGTTCTTATTTTTTTCCCATTCACCTACACTGCCTTCAACCCCTCCACACCTCCCTATTTATAATTACTTTGTTGCCATTTTTTTATTTTCTCATATTAATTCTATTTCCTCTTTCCTTACCCCTCCCCCTCCCAATTCCCCTTCCCCTTTGCCCCTTTTCTTCCTATTTCATGTTATCTGTTAAACATTTTGATCCTTATTTACACGTTCAGTTTCTGACAACTAAGAAACTATTCAGTATTTATACGTGTTCTATTTATAACACTTAAGAGTATCACTTCAATGTGCATCCATTTAGCTATAAATGTCTCTAATTTCTCATTCTTTATGGCTGAGTAATACTCCATTTTATTTTTAAAAACCCCAACATTTTCGTTATCCAGTCTCCAGTTGATGGGCAATTGGGCTGTTTCCAAGTTTTAGCTATTACAAACTGTGCCCCTATGAACATGGGTGCATATATATTGCTGTGGTATGATTCATTTAATTCTTTGGGGAAGATAGCCAGCAGGGGAATAGCTGGGTCAAATGGAGCCTCTTGTCATAGTTCTTTGAGGTATCTGCATACTGATTTCCACAGTGATTGAACCAGGCTGCATTCCCACCAGCAGTGGAGAAGTGTTCTTTCCCCGCAAAGCCCCGCCAGCATTTGTTATTGGTGGATTTCGTGATAGCAGCCATTCTTCCTGGGGTGAGGCAGAATGTCAGTTTTCATTTGCATCCCTCGAATGACCAGTGATAATGAACATTTTTTCATATGTTTATTTGCCATTTCTACTTCTTTGTCTGAGAAATATATGTTCATTTCAGATGCCCATTTTTGGATTGGGTCTTTAAATTTGGGAGGTCTGATTTTTTAAAGCTCTTTATATATTCTACATAGTAGAACTTTGTCTGAAGAAAAACTGGTAAAAATAGTTTCCCACATTGCAGGCTGTCTCTTCGTGCCATTGGTGGTTTCTCTTGCTGTGCAGAAGCTTTTTTGTTTTGTTTTGGTTTTTGTTTTTTTTGTTTTTTTGGTACCGGGGATCGAACTCGGGTCCTTGCACTTGTGCAGCAGGCAGTGAAACCACTGAGCTAAATCCCCAGCCCCTCTAGAAGATTTTTAATAAGAAGAGATCTCACTTGTTGATTCTTTGTGCTGCTTCATGGGCAACTGAGGTTTTGTTCATGAAATCTTTTCCTACACCAATATCTTCAAGAGTTCTACCTAACCTCTCTTCCAGCCAGTTTAGTGGTTCTGTTTTAATATTTAGATCTTTAATCCATTTCAATTTTAGAGTAGTGTATGGTGAGAGATATAGGTCTAGTTTTAATCTTTGGCAAGTTGAGATACAATATTTCTAGCACCATGTATTAAAGAGTCAATCTTTCCTCCAGTGAAGGTGTTTGGCTCCTTTGTCGAAGATGAGATGGTTGAGTTTGTCTGGAGTTGTTTCTGCATCTTCTAATCTATTCTGCTCATCCTTGGGTCTGTTGCTTTGACAGGACCATGTTGTTTTTACCACAGTAGCTTCGTAGTATAGCTTTGAGTTCAGGATTGTGATACCCCCTACCTTGTCTTTGTTGCCTAGAATTGCTTTTGCTATTCTAGGTCTCTTTTGGTTCAAAATGAATTTTTGGATTGTTTTCTCCAGGTCTGTGAAGTATGCCGCTGAAATTTCAATTGAGATTGCACTGAATCTATATAGCAGTTTTGGATGTATGGCCATTTTCACTATATTTGTTCTTCCTACCCAGGAGCAAGGGATATCTTTCCATTTTCTTATATCCTCTTCAATCTCTTTTTTCAGAGTGCTATAGTTTTCAGAGTAGAGGTCTTTGATTTTTTTCATTAAGTTGATTACTAGCTATTTCATTTTTTGCATGCTACTGTGAAGGGAGTTGTTTCCCTAGTTCCTCTTTCAGTGAGTCTGTTGTTCATGTACAGGAAAGCTATTGATTTTTTTTCATGTGGTAACCTTGTATCCAGCTACTCTACTGAATTTGATTAAGTCTAGAAGACTTTTGGTGGAGTTCTGTGGGTCTTCTATATAGAGTATCATGTCATCTGCAAAAAATGACAATTTGACTTCTTCATTTCCTATCTTTATTCCTTTTATTTCTTTCTCTTGTCTAATTTGTATGGCTAATGTTTCCAGAATTATATTGAACAGGAGTGGTGATAGTGGGCATGCTTGTCTTGTTCCTGATTTTAGTGTGAAGGATTTCAGTTTTTGACCATTTAGTATGATATTGGCTGCTGTTTTTTCATAGATGGCTTTTCTCGGATTGAGGAAGAGAATGTCTATTCCAATTTTTTGTAGGATTTTAATCATGACTGTGTGATGGACTTTGTTGAATGCTTTTTCTACATCTATTGAGATAATTATATGGTTTTTATCCTTGGCTCTATTGATATAGTGTATTACATTGATTGATTTGCATATTTTGAACATTCCCTGCATCCCTGAGATAAATTCCACTTGGTCAGGGTATATGATCTTGTTGATGATCTTCTGCATTCTATTTGCTATATCTTATTAAGGATTTTTGCATCTATGTTCATTAGTGAGATTGGCCTATAGTTCTCTTTTTCAGTTGGGTCTTTCTCTGCTTTGGGGATCAAGGTGATGCTTGCTTCCAGGAATGAATTTGGGAGTATTGCTTCCCTTTCGATCTCATTGAAGAGTTTAAACAGTAGCGGCAGCAGTTCCTCTCTAAATGTCTTGTAGAATTCAGCAGTGAAGCCATCAGGGCCCGGGCTTTTCTTAGTTGATAAGTTTTTAATTATCTTTTCAATTTCATTGGTTGATATTGGGTTGTTCAGAATTTTTAGGTCTTCTTCATTCAACTTTGGTAATTCATATGTATCTAGGAATCTGTCCATTTCTTCTGTGTTTTCCATCTTATTGGTGTATAGGTTCTGGAAGTAGGTATTGATGATCATCTGGATTTCTGCTGGGTCTGTTGTAGTTTCACCCTTTTCATTCCTAATTGCATGGATTTTGGCCTTTTCTTTCCTTTTTCTGACAAGGTTGACTAAAGGTTTATCAATTTTGTTGATTCTTTCAAAGAACCAACTCTTGGCTTCATTGATTTTTTGCATCATTCTCTTAGTCTCCATTGCATTGATTTCTCCTCTGATATTTATAATTTCCTCCCTGTATGAGCTTTGGGTTTGTCCTGCTCTTCTTTTTCTAGAAGCTTGAGGTTCAGCACCAGGTTATTTGAGCTTGCTCTGTTCTCCTAATATGAGAATTCACTGCTATTAATTTCTCTCTCAAGACTGCTTTCATTGTGTTCCATAGATTCTGATATGTTGTATTGGCATTGCTATTTAATTGTAGAAACTGTCTGATATCTTCTTTAATTTCCTCTGTGATCCATTGGTTATTCAGAAGTGTGTTGTTCAATTTCCACATGTTTATGAAAGTCTTGTGGTTTATTTTGCTATTGATAGCCAATTTCATCACACTGTGATCTGATAATATACAAGACATAACCTCAATTCCTTTGCACTTACTTAAACATGTTTTATGAGCAAGTACATGGTCTATTTTGGAGAATGACCTGTGTGCAGCCAAAAAGAATGTGTATTCTGACTTTCTGGGGTGGAACACTCTGTAAACATCTATTAAGTTCATTTGTTCATGAATTTTATTGAGTTCTAGTATTTTGTTGTTTATTTTCTGTCTAGTTGATTTATCTATTTGTGACATTGGGTATTGAGGTCCCCCACTACTATTGTATTAGTGCTTATTTGATTTTTCATGTCCATTAGTATTTGTTTTATATAGTTGGGCACACTAGCATTTGGTGCATATATATTAATGATTGTCATCTCTTCCTCTTGGATTTTTCCCTTTACAAGGATTTAGTGCCCTTCTTTGTCTCTCTTAATCAGTGTTGGTTTGAAATCCACTTGATCTGCAGAGGATAGCTACTCTGCTTTTTGGGGGGGGTTCTGTCACATGGAATATTGTTTTCCATCCTTTAACTTTCAGTCTATGAGTTTCTTTTTGAATTAAGTGTTTCTTGTATGCAACATATTATTGGGTCTTGCTTCTTGACCCATTCTGCCAGTCTATTTCTTTTGATTGATGAATTGAGACCATTAACATTGATGGTTATAACTGATATGTATTGACTTATCCTTGTCATGACTTTTGATTTTTGTTGGATTTTCCCCCTTTGCATTTAATTTCTTGTCGTGCCTGATGGATTCATTCTGCTGGGCTTCCTGGGGTTTCAATCCTCATTGTCTTTTTGTAGGATATTGTTCAAAATTTTTTGGAGTGCTGGTTTGGTACTCATGAAGTTCCTAAGGTGCTCTTTGTCATGAAAATATCTTATTTCTCCATCAATTTTGAAAGATAGTTTTGCAGGGTACATCAATCTGAGTTGGAGGTTGTGCTCCTTTAGGGATTGAAATATGTCAATCCAGGCTCTTCTTGCCTTGAGCGTTTGTGTTGAGAAGTCTGCTGTGATTCTGATGGGCTTTCCTTTATATGTGATTTGTTTCTTTTCTCTAACTGCTTGTAGAATTTTGTTCTTCTGTTGGGTTTCTGGAATCCTATTATATGCTGAGTTGTAGATTTTTTTTTTTTTTTGATCATGGCTAGTTGGAGTCCTATATGCCTCACTCAGCTGTATGTCAAGTTCTTTTCCCCTGCTTGGGAAGTTTTCTGCCATTACTTCTGTGAATTTTTTTTATTTCATTTGCACTCTCTCCTGTTTCTTCATTGACTGTGATGAGTCTTATGTTATTCTTCTTTGCATCATCTAGCAGCTGGTGGAAGGATTTCTCATGGTCCCTTACTATTTTTAAGAAATTTTTCTTTTCCTAGTCTCTAATTGCAATCCTGTCTTCTATATTTGATATTCTGTCCTCACACTGGCTCATTCTGCTGTGTAAACTTTCAATGGCATTTTTAATCTACTGGATATCTGTTTGCATCTGTTTTATGGATTCCATTTGTTTCCTATGTTGGGATTCCATCATCTTCCTCAGTTCCTATATTTTTTGTATCTGTGTCTTCTCTAGATTTATTATTATTTTTTTGCCATTGCAACTCTAAATTTTTATTTTTTAAAGGGATATAGTTTCTTCAAATCATAAATACCACCACCAGATCCACCATTCTTTATTATTATAAAAATCATCAAGCGCATTCAGAGCCCCACCCAGTCTGCAAGCTATGGGCAGGCTCTGAGCCCCCCTCTGGACAGGTGAAACCAGCTGGGAGACAATTCCAAGGATAGAAGAAAGGTGATGAGAAAAAGTTTAAAATATAAGAAACAATTTAAGGGAAAATGCTTATATGATGGAACCGGAGACCAATTATAAACAAGTTGCTAGATATAGAAATCAGTAAGAATAATAGGATTAATGTGTTCGAAGAAATTATTTCTGGACTAATAAGAAAATGGGATAAGATACTATTTACCTATATTAAGTAACACTGAACAATAGACACATTTCACTAAAACATGGAATGCTGGGATCACTTCCCAAAAAATTCTATACAAATTTTTAAAAGTATGTCTTTCCAAAACATGGTGCAACCACATCTGGGAAGTATTGTCCAGTCCTGATTGCTATACATGAAAGAAGCTAATTCTGGTTGTGAAGTATCCATGGTAAGGCGAGAGGAAAATTGATAGAATCAAAGCTCATAAAGCTAATTTATGTATGGGAAAAAACATGGACTTGCCTATTCCTAGAATATTAGGCATAGAGATATATACCACACATTAACAAGAATTGTTTTGAGACAAAAAAAAAAAAAAAGAATCATCAATGGCCAAGTTTGAATTGCTAATTCTCACAGCTTCCAGCACCCTCTGGGCTTCCTTATGAAATGTATCTTTCCACAACCCTAGAACTTGTAGCTTACATTCTGGACACCTCAAGACTTCACATAAAGTTTTAATTCCTTCACAGCCCAAGGTGTTCTGTGTTAGGTTCATTTTTATCAGCCTTTGGTTGCTGAGAAGAGCAGAGGAGAGATCTTGACAACACAGGGAAGTCAAACCACAGTGTTCCAGCCCAAGCCTCTGAATGTTACAATTTGGATTTCTCAAAGCTTCACATAGAATTTTCACTCCTTCATCCCACAAGTCATTGTACCCAAGGTCTAGGCTTAACAGGTTTGGGCTGTTCAAAATAGCAGAAGCCAGATCTGGACAACATGCAGTAATGAGAACACAGCCTATGAACTCCAAGTCCTGAAGATTACAGCTCTGCTGCTGAAAGACATTACACAGAAGATTTGCTCCATCATCTTGAAGACAGTGTGATCCCAGATCCAAATGTATCAGAGTCTCGTTGTGTAGAAGAGAAGTTGAGAGGTATTCACTGCTAATTGGAATGAAATGGCAACACCTCAGCACAAGGCTCTGTAGAGTACACTGTGGTTGTTTCAAGGCAGCACTTAAAAGCTTTATTCCATGATCTCCCACTTTGTTGTTTGACAAGCAGAAATGAGTCAGTCTCTTATTGCTGATAAGAGCCAAAGAAAGATTCTCACAACTAGCTTCTGTGAGGCTACAGCTTTCTAATGACAGTCTCCCTACGTAACACTCTGGGTGTCCTAAGGCCTCACAGAACAACTTCACTCCTTCATCCAGTAGATTATTGGTTGATATACTAAAAAAATACCAGGTTCTGGCTTTTGATGAGAGGCTTAGATATGTCTGCACAACAAATTGCAGTTAGGTTGCAAGACTCCAACCTCAGATTTTGTAGTTTACATTCTGGGTATTTCAAGGCTTCACATAATGATTTTATTCCATTATCCTCTATCTTACTCCCTTTCAGGTCAAGATACATCAGATTCTGCTGGCAAATCAAGAAACTAAAGATATCTTGATAGCCATGAGGGAAAGAAACACACCTCAACAGGAATTTTTGTAGTTTACAGTTTGGATGCCTTAGTTCTTGACAAAAAAATCTTCATTATTAACTGATCAAGGTTGTCATGGCTCAAGTCGAGTTGCATCAAGTGTTCATTTGTATCAAGCACAGAAAAGAGATTTTGCCAGCA
Source organism: Heterocephalus glaber (assembly GCF_053883595.1). NCBI lineage: Eukaryota > Metazoa > Chordata > Mammalia > Rodentia > Bathyergidae > Heterocephalus > Heterocephalus glaber. The sequence goes on from NW_028258294.1 coordinate 10,675,379, forward strand.
ATGAGTAATGTGATAAGCATCTATTTTCCCATTTTCAGCTGCAGGGCTCTAGTTTACCATAGTGACAGTCAGTTTAAGGGTCTGCAAACATTGGCAGTGCTTAAGGTAGAATGAAGATACAGGCAAATTGATTTCCTTCGACATATTAATGACAACCTTTGAGAAATTTCCCATTTCCTGGGCTACAAATGCTTCATCTTGAGTCTCAAACAGATGATGAAACAAGTCCATAAATACTAGCCATGGTGGGAAAATGTCACAGTTTCCTAGTACTTTCACCCACTGAAGTACCTCCCATTTTATCTTCAGGGACATTTTACATTTCAAAGTTTCCTCCAGTTGTTTTACTAGATCTTCATTTACAAAGCCAAACAAAAGTATTTTAGCTGTGTCAAATGGGGGTCTTGATCACTTCTACTTTCAAGTAACAGGTTCAAATCTTCCAAAGACTGGGAGGAATGCTCTTTGTGTTCCAAATCACTTTTCAGCAGATAGAACATAGCTCCAAAAAACTCCTGAGTATGTAGGTGGGTGAATACATAACAGTGTCCTTTTGAAGGATATTAATATCTAGAAAAACTGAGGTATCACAAGTGGTGAACCTATGCTTTCTGAGATCGTTCCTGTAAAGCACATGTGTCATAGTCCACACTCCTTTGGCAGCTAAGTAGCATAGGATTCTCAGTTGGGCTTCATTGGGTAGATTAGGAAAGTATTCATCTACTGGCGCGAATAAGCTGGAGATATAGCATGTGAACACGGCCGTGGCTGTTTGGCATGTCTTCATGTCATCATCATTCTTCTCCATTTGCTGCTTCAGACAAGCACAGATGAGCCAGCATACCAGAGGGACATGGCACATATTAAAAAGCATCTCATTGCTTCTTATTGAATTGAATGCATTCATGGCCCAGGTCCTATCTTCAAGAAAGTGATAAATATACTCTTTTCTTGCATCCGTGGACATTCCTTGTAGGTCTGCATAAAGCTGACTCTTCAACAAATGCTGATTCAACAAACGCTTTAGTCTGTTAGAAGCTGTGCATCTTACTGTCACCAGTAAGGATGATTCAGGGAGCATCACTTTCCTCAGCAAACTACTTATGAGGAGGGACACAGGGTATACTTGGGTCCAGTCATCACAGAGTGCAAATTCAGGTTCCTCAAAGGCAAAGTTTAGTTCATCAAAACTATCAATAATAAAAAGGAGATTACTTGGCTGGGAGAGGATCCTTTCAATGGGGATTTCAGTGCTAGGCCAGTCCTTTGATATCAACTGAGCAAAGCTTTTCTCCTTCACCTGGCTAATTTCTTTCCCACTGAAATAAAAAACATAGGTAAACTTGTGCTGATAGAGATTTCTCTCAGCCCAGTCTAACATTGCCTTTCTCATCAATGCTGTTTTCCCAACTCCAGCAGTTCCCTGAAGCACCATTATCTGTATCTGCTGACCAGTTTTGACTTTCACATCAAACAAATATACCAACAGTTTTTGGTGTTCTTCAGAAAACCCATGGTGGAAATCTGAAGGTTCTCTGAGCAAAGAGTTCTTATCCAAAATGTGAAATTTTTCCTTTATTCAAATTTTGTATTCTGTTCCAGAACTCAGCTCCGCCTCCTCCTCTAGTGCCTCCTCAGCCTCAGCCACCTCTTGTTCCATGGTCTCTGCTGTCCAGTTGGTCTCTGCTTTTACTCTCTCACACAGATCCCTCAGGTTCAACTTGCCAAAAAGTTCGAGAGTCATTTTCTGGGCCTATTTTTCTTGGTAGTATTTGTTTATTAAGTGAGCAAGTTGCTTTCAATTGGCCATCTTCTCTGCAATACAGGGCATTAGGCAGTGCTCAAGTTCTATAGTCTCCTTTAGAAGTAACTTGAATTTGTTTAATTCCTCATAATTTAGCTCCTCCAAATATAATAGCAGCCCAAAATCAGTAAAGGAGGAAAATGTTGGTGAATTTACCATCTTGCCCTTGGATCAGAGTTCAGGCTCTTGGGTGTCAGTGGTGCAGGTCAAACTCTACCACCAACAGCCACGAATCAAAGAGGTAATAGGAAAATTTGAAAGGGCTCCACAGGTACTTGTGGTTTACACTAGATTTATTATTTGCTCTAGATTTATTAATCCTGTTTTGCACTGTGGACACAATCTCTGTTGTTACCTGAGAAATTATTTCTGATTTCATTTTTTGTGGGGGAGGTACTCTGGATTGAACTTGTGACCTTGTGCTTGCAAGGTAGGTGGTGGAACCACTGAGCTAAATCTCCAGCCCTTCTGATTTCATTTTTTCTAGACCCTCTTTTTTTTGCCAGTTCAGGGAGTCCAAGTGGTTGAGTCTCACATTGTTCCATCTTGTTTCCCTTTGGGGTTGCCCTAGGTGATATGGAAGCCTAGCTTTGAGACTTGTTTACATGTCTTCTCATTTCAACATATGCACCCTTCTGTGCCTTTGTTGAGCCAACTTTTTGCTCACCCAATGGTCTTCAATTCTCACTAAGCCACTGAGCAACCTTTTCTCTGCTGCTCACCACTACACCAATTCCTGGATTCAGAATGGTGGCCTTCTGGATCCCTGAGCTGACCTTTTGTTGGGCGGGCTTCTGGCTGGGGCCTGTGCACACTTGGGATGTTATCTAGGTGCGCCTCTAGCTGGGGCTTGCCCCTCATGTAGCTGTTGTCTGGGAGGGCCTTTGGATGGGGGCTGTGCACCTGATTTGCTGGTGTCTGAGCTTGCTTCTGGGTAGGGTCTGCATGCACTTACTGATGGAATCTGATCAGGCTGCTGGCTGTTGCTTGTGTGCCTGTCCAGCTCTTTTCCAGGTGGCCCTTTGGCTGGGACCTGTGGGCCCAAGCTGCTGGGATCAGGGCAGGGCCCTGGCTAGGACCTGCCCACACCTGCAGCAGTCTGGTCCACACCGGATTCTCACTGGGATCTGCTCACACTCACTGATGGTATCGGGAACGGGCCTCTGGCTTCAACTGATTTTTGATAAAGGTACCCAGAACACATGATGGGAAAGAGACAGCTCCTTCAATAAATGGTCCTGGGAAAACTGGATATTGTACATGCAGAAGAATGAAATTAGAATTTCTTATCACACAATATATAAAAAGCAACTAAAAATGTATTAAGGACTTACATGTAAGATCTAGACCTTAAAACTGCTAGGAGAAAACAAAGTGGGAAACACTCCATGACTTTGGTCTGAGAAATGATTTTTTGTGTACAACCTCAAAAGCATGGGCACAAAAGCAAAAATAGAAAAATGATATTACATAAAACTAAGAATTTTCTATATATCAAAGGAAATAATCAAGTGAAGAGAAAATGTAGGATATGTGAGAAAATGTTCACAAACTATATATCTAATAAGTTAATATTCAAAATATGTAAAAGATCCAGGCAACTCAATGTAAGAAAATAAATAATCCAATTTTAAAAACTGGCAAAAGGTCCAAACAGATGTTTCTTAAAATATGACATACAAATGGCTAACATGCACATGAAAATGACTCAGCATCACCATCATCAGAAAACTGCAAATTAAATCCACAATAAGGCATCACCTCACAGTTGTCAGAAGGCTATCCTTATAAAGATGACAGATAAGTATTGTCAAGGACATAGAGAAAATGGAATTCTTGTGTATAAGAGAACATAAGAAGAGAACATTGTGAGAACATAAGTTGGTATAGTCATTATGAAAAACAGTATAGAAGGTCCTCTAAAAATTAAAAACATGACTACAATCTGATTCAATAATACCACTACTAGGTATATACTCAAAGGAAATGAAAGCGGTATAGTGAAGAGACATCTGCACTTTCATGTTCATGGCAACATAATTTACTAAAGCTAACCTTTAGAAGCCACCTAGGTGTCCATCAACAGATAAATGGATTAAAAATATTGTATATGTACACAATGGAACACTATTCAGTTTTAAAAGAAGTAAATTCTAGCATTTGTGGTGGCATTGATGGACCTGGAAGGCACTATGTTAAGCATAAGCCAGGCCTAGAAAGGTAAATACTGTATGATCTCACTCATATGTGGAATTTGAAATGTTGAACTCATAGATGCAGGAAGTGGAATGGTGGTTACCAAATGCTAGAAGGTGAGAGGGCTAGGAAGATGTTAGAAAAAGGTTACAAAATTTCAGTTGGATAGGAGCAATAAATTCTAGAATAGACGTGGTGATTAAAATTAATAAGTGTATTAGATTCTTGAAAATCACTGAGAATAGATTTTAAGTGAATGTTCCTGGTACAAAAAAATAAGAATGTAAGGTTAATGTATCTTTCCATACTATATATATATATATATATATTTCAAAATATTGGACTATGCACAATAAATATAATTTTTCATTTGTCAGTTTAAATTATCTTAATAATTAAAATGGTAACTATTTGAGGTGATGGATATATTAACTGACTTGATTGTTAATCAATGTGTCATTTCACAATACACATATATATCAAAACATCATTGTTACGGTTCGGGTGAGTCCTCTGCCCCCTGGAATTAAAGTGTTGCAAATTTAATTCTGAAAGTCATATGTTAATGATATTTTGAAGTGGGACCTTTAGGAAGCAATAAGAACAGGTTGAGGCCATGAGGGTGGGGCTTCCATGATGGCATTAGAGGCTTAAGAGAAGAGGAAGAGAGACCTTAACTAGCAGTGTGCTATGCCTTGCATGTCATGCTCTCTCCCATGTTCTGATGCATCAAGAAGGCCCTTGCTAGATGCTGGCACTGTGCAAAATTTTGTACTTCCTAGCCTTCAAAATCATAAACTAAATAAACCTCTATTTTTTTTGTAAAGTCCCAGTCTGTGGTATGAAGTTATAGTAACAAAAACTGGGCTAAGAAAATATACTGTACACTGAAATACATGTGATTTTTGTCAGTTATACGCCAGTAAAGATGAGGGTGCAGGAAAATAAACCAACCTTGGATTTGTGTATGCCTAAATCAATGGCCTCATCATATTATTTTGTGGAGAGCTTTCTATACAATTTTTTCTTTGTATGGAGTTGGAGCTGCTTTGGAGACAGTGTTTCCCTCAAGGCTCATTGTAGATTCCAGCATATTTCTCTCAGATGACCTGCTTGGCTTCAGAGAGAGACATAGATTGCAGCCATACACCCCATGTGCACAGTTAGTAGAACACATTAAGACATTGAAATACTGAAATCTAGCATAAAAGGTCTGCTGTGCCTCACTGAAAGTTCTATAAAGCTCTGAAGTCCAAACTGCCCATAGAAATCACTTTTTGTGACCCAAATGTGCCCTATCACAAGGACATTTTGAATATAAAATTCAGGCACTTCTGAACCAATTCCCCGAACTGGGGAGAGTGGATGGCGTGAGCCCTCTCTCAGCTTTCCAGACATATGCAGCCATAAATTGGAAACAGTTTGGTAAAAATGTGGAATTATCTGTGAGGGAAAAGAATTGGAAGTTGTTTGACGACTACATTTTAAACATCTTGGTTCTTACAATCACAGTATTGCTCTAGGGCAGGTCCCAGTTTTCATCGTGTCCGAAGAAGGTGAGATAGAGACTGGTGGTGGAGGGAGCACAGGGTGTACACTAGTGCCTCCTGGATCCAGGGCTGCCCATAACTGGAAAGCTGAAAATCAGGGTGAAGGGGTAGAAAGCAAGCAGTAAGACCATGCCCTCCTAAAGTGGTCAGGACCAAGCACCCAAGGTGACATGGACAATTTCTCACCTAGGAAGTTACCGAGAGCCATCATCTGTCTCTCAGTGCCCAGATGCATGGCTGGCCTCACAGCATGCCCTGCTATGAGTTCAGCACAGTCCTGTGTATGGTATGAAAGGGCAGAGGTCCAGTAGATTTATTAATTCTCATGGCCTGAAAACCACTCAGCTCACAGCATTTAAAGCCACTTGGGTTTGTCCTGTTCTAAATCCTCTCAACACTTTTTAATTTGACACAGTTAAAGTGTGCATCCATGTATCCATTCACTCAATAAATATGCATTGTCACCAGAATGCCTTCTTTCTTGAAATGCTACAAACCAATCTCCGATCCATGTGTGACAACTTCTTTCATTCTTGAAATTCCTTCCTTCTCCTCCTAGGAAATTTCCTTAAGGTTAGCATTGTGACGTGCTTTATGCAATATCCAAGATCAATGTGGCAAGTTATATATTTTTATTTACATCTGTATGTTCTTTTATTGCTGTGGTAAATGTGTGTTATGTGGAGAAAAGGCCCGAGACCTCAATACAAATGTTTGGCGATGCTGCACACAATTAGTAGCATATTCCCACTGCCCAGATATTACATCCTTTAGGACAATTTTGGAATCATCCTTTTCTCTCAACCACTTGCTCCACCCTAGCTTTTCTCCTTCATACCTCAGTGAGTTTTCTTTCTTGAGGTTAAAGTCAACCATTTATCTACCTGAAGTTTCTGATCTTACCCTTAACATTTTTTCTGAGGTCTTCCTGTATTTCTAGAATAACCTTTTAAAAATTTAGCTCAGGCCATGTGACTTCCCCTTTTAAGATATTTCAGCAGCTCCTCCTTACCTAAGGATAAATACAAATTTCTTTTCTTTTTTTTTTTAATGGTACCAGGGATCGAACGCGGGACCTTCGGCTTGCGAGGCAGGTGGCAGCACCTCTGAGCTAAATCCCCAGCCCAATTTGTTTGTTTGTTTGTTTGTTTGTTTGTTTTGGTACTGGAGATTGAACTCGGAACCTTGAGCTTGCCGGATCCTGCGGGACCTTGTGATGCAGGCGGAGGACTTCTTTTCTTGATGTACCAGGAAAGCTGGAGCCAGCATCTTTCTCCTGTCCTACTCACACTCTGCATGCTATTTCTTTCACTTTGAAAAGGAGAAGGGAAAATGTGGACAGCTGAACCAGAGGTTCCAAAGTGCATGCCGTAGACCAGTGGCACAGAAATAACACCCATTGGAGCTGGTGAGGAGTTTAAAGCTTTGGTTCCTATCTGACATTTACTGGATCAAAAACTTCAGAGTTGGGGCCAACTATAAGAACCAATTATTTCCCCATGTTTATAGCAGCACAATTTATAATAACTAAACCTTGGAAGTGGCCTATATGTCCATCAACAGATGATTGGATGAAGAAAATATAATATTTATGCACAGTGAGTACTGCTCTGCAAAAAAGGATAAACTTGAGTCATTTGTAGGAAAATGGATGCACCTTGAGATCATAATTTTAAGTGAAATAAATCAGACACATAAGCTTAAATATCACAAGGTTTCTCTTATATGAGAAACCCAAAATATAAATAAAGAGTAAAATAGAAAATAGATAATAGGAAATAGGGAGATAGACCATTTTCAAGTAAGAAGTGGAATAAGAGATGCAGGGAGAGGAAAGAGAGGAGAGGAAAAGGGAATAAAAAAAGAATTAAGATGTGTTATGTACATGTACCAATTCCCTACAAAAAATATAATCATTATGTACTACAAATGTGTACTAATAAAAAATAATAACTGGAGAAAAAATAACTATCTAGGTGATCCTGAATGTTGTGAACAAACCATTGCACAGGATGGTAGCATCACCTTTTGGGAATAAATTAAACACATGTATAAATCAGACTCTTGTTTATGTTCTTTCTCTTCCCATTTTGTAGTGTTTTTAGGGACACTGATGGCCATGTGCCCTCGTCTTCCCCCCCCCCCCGCCCCAACCATTTGTACCCACATCTGCTGGGAAATGAAAATCCATTGCTTCCCACAAAAAGATGAAATTTTTCTTCATGATGGGTAAAGTCTGCTTTGAGCTGCTTTAATAATAAAGCTGCTTTGCTTTATTATTTCATAATAAATTCACAAAGGGGAAGTGAAAGAAAAAAGGCATTGTCCTTCATGGACACACTTTACCCCACCTGTGTCATGGCGGAGTCCACCACATCTTGGAAGGAGATTTCTAAACTGGGCAAAAGTCAGTTCTTTACCTAGCCCTGCTCAGCTAACTTTCTTCTGCATGGGACTTCAGAAGCAAAACCGAGTTACTTCAGAAGCTGCAGGCTCTGAGGTCCATCTGACTGACAGCAGCCACTAGATTGTCAGCTTAAATTGCAAGCAGGGAAGTGAGGTAGATTTCACCTCTGCTAGGGTAGCAAAGCCCATTTCCAAAGACATGCCAAAAACACAGAGACCACAGGGGTTGTTTACCTCTCTCTTTCTCTCCTTTAAATATTATAAAAATAGCACAGCAACTTTTAAATGTCAGAAAAATACATGAATCTATCCATAATTTCAAAATGTAACTCAGTCACTACTGTAGATTTTTGCAATGAACCCGTGAGGCTTGGCCCATTTGTGCTCTGTGAAAGTATAGGCATTGTGCTTTGAGATTTGTCTTTTCCTCTAACCTTATATTCATATATTTCCTCCAGGTTGCTGCCAGGAAACCCTGCAATATAACCAGAAGGCTATTCCAGAATCAGAATATTAGATCTATAAAGGATTCAGAGATCATCTTCTTCAGGAATTCTCAGCAAGCTCTTCAGAGATGGGCTTCTGGCAGTTTGTGTCACCCCTGAAATTATCTGCAAAATTCTACTATAACCACATGCATCTTTTTGAGATAGTGATGTCCTTGTATTGCCTTAGATTCTCAAAGCTATTCACACCCTGAAAAGGTTAACCATTCTTTGTATGCAGGTCCACTGTGTACAGTCATTTAAGCAGAGCTTTACTCAATTTGGCTAGTTGGGAGTGGGTAGGTGTGGGGAGGAGATAACACATAAACTATCACATCTTTTGGAGTTGTGCAATGTACAACCTGCACAATTGTTCATAATACTGTTGCATTCTAATATATACTCAGTTTACAGTTGGCACAGCTGAGAACAAAAGAAATTTGTCCTTTCTCTGCTTCCATGGCTCTCTGCATCATTTATTTCATCACACTCACACAGTGAAGTAATTAGAGGGAAGACATCTGTCTAACTCTAGGATTCCACATTAAGAAATCCATTGTTGAGCACATAAATATTGTTTTTCAATATCAGCTTTATTGTGAACTAAAACATATTTGATTCTACCTCTGCTTGGCTCCTCTCTCTGTCTCATTTGTGCCAAACTCAGGTAGAGCAGAGGATGCTATTTATCATGCAATGAAACTTAAACTTGTACATGGAGAGTCAATCAAAAATTCATGAATAGAAGAAGAAAAAAATTTCTGCACATGCCATTAAAGACCAAAGACCAGGGCCTGCTTTCTCACTCACTGTCTTTCTGTGCACTCGGTCCATCGTGATGGGGAAGCAGGACAATCGGGTGGCCTACATGAATCCAATAGCAATGGCCAGATCAAGGGGTCCAATCCAGTCTTCAGGGCCAACAATCCAGGATTATCTGAATCTACCCAGGCCTACCTGGAGGCTGAGGCAAAAGGATTGCCATGAGTTCAAGGCCAGCCTGGATTACATAGCAAGACCCTGACTCAGAAGAGCTGGAAAAAAAAAAGAAAAGAAAAAGAAAAGGAAGAAGTGAAAGAGCAACTAGAAAAGAAAAAGAAAGGCTCTAAGGCTTTGGCTGAATTTGAAGAAAAAAATGAATGAGAATTGGAAGAAAGAACTAGAAAAGCACAGGGAGAGATTATTAAGTGGAAATGAGAGCTCATCCAAAAAAAAAAAAAAAAAAAAAAACAGAGAAAGAAGAAAGAAAAGAAGAAATTTGGTAGGTTCTTCAGATTCTGAAGATGAGGAAAAGAAGCAAGCAAAAAGGAGACAGAAAAAGAAGAACCATTCACATAAATCTTCTGAAAGCTCCATGTCAGAAACTGAATCAGACAGTAAGGATAATTTAAAAAAGAAAAGGAAGTCAAAGGATGCAAGTAAGAAAGAAAAGGACAGTAAAGGACTTAGCAAAAAAAAAAAAACAACTCCATTGCTCCTGGTCCAAAGGAAGGGGCTTCCTGGCCACCATCCATCCTGCTGCTTCCAGCCAAGAAGAAAGGGCTTTTGGGATGCCTTCTGTCCCGCTGCTCTTGGCCCAGAGGAAAGGGCTTCTGGGCCACCATCCCTCCCACCGCTCCTAACTGGACCAGAGGTAGGGGCTTCTGAGCCACCATCCCACTGCTCCTGGACCACAGGAAGGGGCTTCTGGGCCACCATCCCTACCGCTGCTCCCAGCCCTTGTTCCACCTTTCCCAGCTCAGAGGAGGTGATCCAGGTGGGTGCCAACAGCACCCCCCGCCCCCAGTTGAAGTGAGAAAACACATAAATAAGTCTCAAAACCAGACTTCCAGATCACCTACAGCAACCCCAAAGGGAAATGAGATGGAACATTCCGATACTCAACCACCTGGACCCACTGAACTGGCAACAAAAGGGGATCTGGAAAAAATGAAATCAGAAATAATTTCTCAGATAACAGGAGAAATTGTGCCCCTAGTGCAAGACATGATTAATAAATCTAGAGAGGAGCTCAGGAACATGATGGAATCCCAGCATAGGAAACAAATGGAATCCATAAAACAGATGCAAATAGATTTCCAGGACATGAAAAACTCCACTGAAAGTCTACACAGCAGAATGAGCCAATGTGAGGACAGAATTTCAGATATAGAAGATAAGATCGCAATTAATGACCAGGAAAAGAAAAATTCCTTCAAAATTATAAGGGAACATGAGAAATCAATCCAGCAGCTGCTACATGATCCAAAGAAGAATAACATAAGACTGATTAGAGTCAATGAAGAAACAGGAGAGAGTGCAGATGACATAAAAAAACTCTTCACAAAAGTAATGGAAGAAAACTTCCCAAGCTGGGGAAAAGAACTTGACATACAGATAAGTGAGGCATATAGGACTCTAAATAGCCTTGATGAAAAAACATCTACACATAGGCATATAATTGTTAAGATTCCAAAAACTCAACAGAAGAACAAAGTTCTACAAGCAGTTAGAGAAAAGAAACAAATTACATACAAAGGAAAGCCCATCAGAATCACAGCAGACTTCTTAACACAAACCATCAAGGCAAGAAGAGCTTGGAGTGACATATTCCAAGCCCTAAAAGAAAACAGCCTCCAACCCAGATTGATGTACCCTGCAAAACTATCTTTCAAAATTGATGGAGAAATAAGATATTTTCAGGACAAAGAGCACCTTAGGAACTTCATGAGTACCAAACCAGCACTCCAAAAAATTTTGCACAATATCCTAGGAACAGACATTGAGGATCACAACCCCAGGAAGCAAAGCAGAATGAACCCATCTGGCAGGACAAGAAATTGAATGTAAAGGGGGAGAACCCAACAAAAAGAAAAAGTCATGGCAATGACAAGTCAATATGTTTCAGTTATAACCATCAACATTAATGGTCTCAATTCACCAATCAAAAGAAATAGACTGGCAGAATGGGTCAAGAAGCAAAATCCAACAATATGCTGCATACAAGAAACACACTTAATTCAAAAGGAAACTCATAGACTGAAAGTTAAAGGGTGGAAAACAATACTCCATGCGACAGGAACCTGAAAAAAAGCAGCAGTAGCTATCCTCTTTGCAGATCAAGTAGATTTCAAACCAACACTGATTAAGAGAGATGAAGAAGGACACTACATCCTTCTAAAGGGAAGAATCCAAGGGGAAGAGATGACAATCATAAATATCTATGCAACAAACACTAGTGCACCCAACTATATAAAACAAACACTAACGGACATGAAAAGTCATATATGCACTAATACAATTGTAGTGGGGGACCTCAACACCCCACTGTCACAAATAGATCAACTAGACAAAAAATAAGTAATGAAATACTAGAACTCAATCAAATTTTTGAACAAATGAACTTAACAGATGTTTACAGAGTGTTCCACCCCACAAAATCAGAATACACATTCCTCTCAGCTGCACATGAGTCATTCTCCAAAATAGATCTCACACATAGAACATGTTTGAGTAAGTGCAAAGGAATTGAAGTTATCCTTTGTATGTTATCAGACTATGGTGCGATGAATTTGGTGATCCATAGCAAAAGAAACTGGAAAAATTTCATAAACATGTGGAAATTGAACAACACACTTCTGAATAACCAATGGGTCACAGAGGAAACTAAAGAAGATGTCAGACAGTTCCTTCAATTAAATGACAATGATAATGCAACATATGGGAATCTACGGAACACAATGAAAGCAGCCTTATGAAAGAAATTCATAGGAGTGAATATGCATATTAGGAAAACAGAAGGAGCCCAATTAAACAACCTGATGCTGAACCCCAAGCTTCTAGAAAAAGAAGAGCAGGACAACCCCAAAGCTCATGCAAGGGAGGAAATTATAAAGATCAGAGGAGAAATCAATGCAATGGAGACTAAGAGAATGATGCAAAAAATCAATGAAGCCAAGAGTTGGTTCTTTGAAAGAATCAACAAAATTGACAAACCCTTAGCCAACCTTATCAGAAAAAGGAAAGAAAAGGCCAAAATCCATGCAATTAGGAATGAAAAGGGTGAAATTACAACAGACCCAGCAGAAATCCAGAGGATCATCAATACCTACTTCCAGAACCTATACGCCAATAAGATGGAAAACACAGAAGAAATGGACAGATTTCTAGATACATGTGAATTACCAAAGTTGAACGAAGAAGACCTAAAAATTCTAAACAACCCAATATCAACCAATGAAATTGAAAATGTAATTAAAAACTTATCAATCAAGAAAAGCCCGGGCCCTGATGGTTTCACTGCTGAATTCTACAAGACATTTAGAGAGGAACTGCTGCCACTACTGTTTAAACTCTTCAGTGAAATTCAAAGGGAAGCAATACTCCCAAATTCTTTCCTGGAAGCAAGCATCATGTTGATCTCCAAAGCAAAGAAAGACCCAACCGAAAAAGAGAACTGTAGGCCAATCTCACTAATGAACATAGATGCAAAAACGTTAAGAAGATACTGGCAAACAGAATGCAGAATATCATCAAGAAGATCATCAAGAAGATCATACACCCTGATCAAGTGAGATTCATCCCAGGGATGCAGGGATGGTTCAATATATGCAAATCAATCAGTGTCATACACAGTATCAATAGAGCCAAGGACGAAAACCATATGATTATCTCCATAGATGAAGAAAAAGCATTTGACAAAATCCAACATGCATTTGTGATAAAAACCCTACAAAAATTTGGAATAGATGGTCTCTACCTCAAACTGATAAAAGCCATCTATGAAAAACCAACAGCTAATATCATACTAAATGTTCAAAAACTGAAATCCTTCACACTAAAATCAGGAGCAAGATAAGGATGTTCACTATCACCACTCTTGTTCAATATAGTTCTGGAAACATTAGTCATGGCAATTGGACAAGAGAAACAAATAAAAGGAATAAAGACAGGAAGTGAAGAAGTGAAATTCTCATTATTTGCAGATAACATTATACTGTATATAGAAGACCCCAAGAACTCCACCAAAAGTCTTCTAGACTTAATAACCAAATTCAGTCAAGTAGCTGGTTACAAGGTCAACACACAAAATCAATAGCTTTCCTCTACACCAATGACAGGCTCACTGAGAGAGAAATAGGGCAAATAATTCCTTTCACAATAGCATCCAAAAAACTGAAATACCTAGGAATCAACCTAACATAAAAAATCAAAGACCTCTTCTCTGAAAACTATGGCACTCTGAAAAGAGAGATTGAAGATGATAACAGAAAATGGACAGACATCACCTGCTCCTGGGTAGGAAGGATTAATATAGTGAAAATGGCCATACTTCCAAAACTGCTAGATAGATAGATTCAATGCAATCCCAATTGAGATCCCAGTAGCATACTTCATCGACCTTGAGAAAACAATCCAAGAATTCATTTGGAACAAGAAGAGACTCAGAATAGCAAAAGCAATTCTAGGTAACAAAGACATGGCAGGGGGTATCACAATCCCCAACCTGAAACTATACTACAAAGCTATGGTGTTAAAAATAGCATGGTACTGGCAAAGAAATAGACTTGAGGACCAGTGGAACAGATTAGAAGATGCAGAAATAATGCCAGACACCCTTAACCATCTCATCTTCGATAAAGGAGCCAAACACCCTCACTGGAAGAAAGATAGCCTCTTTAATAAATGGTGCTGGAAAAATTGGGTTTTAACTTGCCAAGGATTAAATCTAGACCTATATCTCTTACCATGCACTAAACTAAAAATGAAATGGATTAAAGATCTAAATATTAAAATAGAAACTCTGAACCAGTTGGAACAGAGGTTAGGTAGAACCCTTGAAGACATCAGTGTAGGAAAAAACTTTATAAACAAAACCTCAATTGCCTGTGAACTAGCACAAACAATCAACAAGTGGGATCTCTTCATATTAAAAAGCTTCTGCACAGCAAGAGAAACCACCAGCAGTGTGAAGAGACAACCCACAATGTGGGAAAAAATTTTCACCTGCTTTTCCTCAGACAAATGTCTATTATCTCAAATCTATAAAGAATTTTAAAAGATCAGACCTCCCAAATTTAAAGACCCAATCTGAAAATGTGCATCTGAAAGGAAAAAACGTTTCTCAGACAAAGATGTAGAAATAGGAAATAAATACATGAAAAGATGTTCGACATCACTGGTCATTCGAGAGATGCAAATGAAAACAACACTGAGATTCCACCTCACTCCAGAAAGAATGGCTGCTATCATGAAATCAACCAATAACAAATGCTGGCGGGGTTGTGGGGAAAGAGGAACCCTGCTCCATTGCTGGTGGGAGTGTAGACTGGTGCAACCACTGTGGAAATCAGTATAGAGATACCTCAAAGAACTAGGACTGGAAGTCCCATTTGACCCAGCTATTCCCCTGCTGAATATCTTCCCCAAAGAATTAAAAGAATCATACCACAGTGATATATGTGCACCCATGTTCATAGCAGCACAGTTTGTAATAGCTAAAACCTGGAAACAGCCCAAATGCCCATCAACTGGAGACTGGATAAAGAAAATGTGGTTTTTTAATAAAATGGAGTACTACTCAGCCATAAAAAATGAGAAATTAGAGACATTTATAGCTAAGTGGATGCACATTGAGGCAATACTCTTAAGTGAAATAAACAGGACACACATGTGTAAATACCCAATAGTTTCTCTGGTGTGAGAAACTGAAAGTGCAAATAAGGACTAAAATATATAATAGGTAATGTGAAATAGGAAGAAAAGGGGCAAAGGGGAAGGAAGTGGGAGGGGTAGGGGAAAGGGTAGAAGGGAATGGGATTAATATGAGAAAATGGAAAAATAGGAACAAAATCTTTGTAAATAGGACTGGAGGGGTTGAAGGGAGGGCTGGGCAAGGGTGAAAAATAAGAACCAAGAGAGACTATGTAAAGGTGCAAATTTCCAATGATGAATGTCATCATATTGTACACCTAAAATGTACCAATGATTAGAATGAATAATCGATAATGTAAAATAGGAAGAAAAGGTCCAAAGGGGTAGGGGTAGTGGGAGGGGCAGGGGAAAGGAAAGAAGGGAAAGGAAAAATGCTGAGAAATGGAAAAAATGGAAATAACGTCTTTGTAAATAGGGAAGGGTGGAGGGCATGAAGGGAGGGCTAGGAATGGGGAAAAAATAAGAACCAAGATGTGTTATGTAAAGGTACAATTCCCAATGAGAAATGTAATTGTGTTGTATACCTACAATGTACCAGTAAAAGAATTTAATTTTTAAAAAAAGAAGAAAAACAGTGAAGAATGAGAAAAAGCATAGAAAAAACAAAAAAGAAAAAGAAGTGTAAGAAACACAGTAAGAAGAAGAAAAAGAAGGCTGGTAGTTCAAGTCCTGAATCACCATAACATTAACAAAAACCAGGATTTCCTTATGAAGAAAGTCCAATGTCCAAGGAAATTTCAACTGTTAAAATTATGATATATTTACTAAAATGCATGAATTTTCTTGTTTTTAGAATTGTTCTTGGACTATTCAATAGCCACTCAGATGCTGCTATGTGAAAGGGCCATAATTGTTTCTTGCTGCTTGAACATCTACTTTTTCTCCTTCAGTGTGTGAAAACCTTGGGAGGTAATACACTGCAGTCATACTAGTGGTTAAGATATTTGGGGATAAAGCTAATATTTTTGACTAGAAGTATCTAGTGGTAAATCAACAGAAATTGAATCTGGATACATCTTTAAGATATAATCAGAAATGGTCAGATGACTCTAGTTAAATTTTTTAAAGTAGGGATTACATTAATATTTTTGAATTCCTTACTCTGTAGATAGGTGTAACTTTTCCCCCGGTATACTTTTATTTACCTTGGGAAGGAGCTTTTAGGGTGGAGGGAGGCGTGGTTTGCTCTCTCTTTAGCTCACAGAATAGTGTGCCTTTGATCCTCACACATCCTACTTTTGTGGACACAGTAGCCATGCTTACTGGGGAGGTCGGAGCTGGGTACCAGCAGTCTTGCTCTTTACTGAGCCTAAAGACATCCATCGACTTTGTCATATGCTGCTTTGAGTGAACCAGAGAAACAGCCCTTTGCAGCCTGAGAAAGCCCCAAAGTTCTGGGTTTACCTCCACATCAATAACAACAATGTTTTTTAGCTTTAGAATATGTTAATATCATTTGATTTAATTTTTGACTATACTTTGGCTTTGGAGAGGAATTGTTTCATATAGACACTGGTACTTTTTGAACTTAATAGCTAAATATTCTAAAGTGCATGTTTTATATGTTGAGTTTTAACCAGTCAGGAAAATTTTATGTAACCAATGATAGTTTATTTTTTTGTATGAATGTTGTTTAGGCTGCCATGTTCAGCTTTTGTTAACTCTTTACTCTTGCTGTCTCAAGTTCATTATTATGTTTAATGGCACCCTTGCCAAGATATTTAGCATGTAAAAAGGTTTTGATTTTTTTGTTTTTAAACAGCTTCATATCGAAGCTGAGACTTATAAACAAGTTGAGTGGCAGGCCTGGTATGCTGTATCTTGTTACATAAAGCTATTGCCAGAATCTTAGTAAATACAATGTTTTAAAAGTTTGTTGTCTTTGTATATTAATAACAAATTATGACAAGTTAACTTTAAGAAAGAATTGTATTGCTGCTCTTCTTGTGTCATATTTTACTAAGATTTTGTACCTCATATCTCTTACTGAATTATTAGGAATGTTGAAAGGAATTGATTTTTCATTTTACATTTTTATATAATCAGGTAATATGAAATATAATTTGATGTACAATTTTGCCTGTTACAGAGGGTGTGCTAATTGTAGTGGTATATGCACAGAACATTTTGGCATGACAAGAAGCTGAATAAATAGCTATTTTGCTTTAAAAAAAAAAAAAAAGACTAAAGACCAAATGAAAAATTAATCCCTTCTCTGAGTCTAGCTGTTAGAAATATTTCCCCAGAGGCCAGTTTTGTACTGTGTTGTTTCTCTATTTAGAAACATCAGCATCCTCTTCTATTACATATTTTAAGGGCTTTGAGTAATTTTAGCAATTAATAGCTCATGTTTACAGTACTTCAAATATTTAACAGTACATCGACTCATTCAAGTCTCAACAGGAAAAGCAGGTGTCATCTGCACTTTGCACAAAGAAGAGAACTGACTCAGGGAGACAGAGTGGCTTGTCCCTCAGACTGGAAGATCTGGGGCTTAGGGTGTGTTTGATCTGAGTCCACTACACTGAGGCTGTGTTTCAGGCAGTGTGGACAGCACAAATGGGCACCAATGTCTGTTTCTCCCCTCCATTCAGCTAAACATACTGCCCTTCCCTGCTCCCTTGAAGGTGAAGAAGATTGTGCTTGTTACCACAGCATAACCTCGCCTAATCTAGCCAAATCCAGCAGACTCCATACATGACTGGGCTTCTTGCCCTTTAAGCTCAGGCTACTACTCAGAGGCCTATTTCACATGTTCAACTGATCTTCCCTTCCCAAATTCAACAACCTCTTTGGCTCTTTGTCCCTTGAGCCTATAGTTTCCACAGTTTTAACTATTAATCTGCAGTAGATACAGTCCAGAGGAAAGTGGGGAAGGTCAGATTTCTACCTAAGATCAGAGACACCTTCAGGTGTGAGGAATGATATCAACCCAGTGGACGTTCTAGGCTGGGTCACATATGAATTTGCCATGATTGGTTGCAATGGACTAATTAGATAATGTTAAGGTCATCATTCTAAGATGAAGAGGAAAAAAGAGGAAGAGGAAGAGAAGGAGGAGGAGAAAGGGAAGAAGGGGAAGAAGGAGAAAGAGGACAGAGGAAGGGGAAGAGGAGAAGAAGTGGAGGAAGAGGAGGAGGAGGAAAAGGAGGAGGAGGAGGAAAAGGAGGAGGAAGAGGAAAAGGAGGAGGAGGAAAAGGAGGAGGAGGAGGAAAAGGAGGAGGAGGAGGAAGAGGAGGAGGAGGAGGAGGAGGGACAACAAAGTAGCAGAAGCCAGGCCCAAGTAAGAGAGGAGATGGGCTTGACCTGGCTAGGAGCTGATTCAGCACCACAGGCAGGCCTAATAGCCTGCTTATTTTTCCTGGGCAGCTCATTCTTCTCAGGGAGGCTCTGCTACTGAAGTGTCATTGTAGACCTTTAAATGTCCATGTCTCATAGATGTTGGAAAGTAGGAAGAATATGTTCAAATGGGAAGGGGAACAGGGAGCGGGGAGGGGGAAGGGAAGGAAGGGAAGAGGGATTTTTAAGAAGAGAGAATGGAAGAGGAAAATGAAAACAAAGCTTTTGTAAATGGAGAGAGAAAGAAAGGTGGAAGGGAGGGGGGAATAGGAAAAAAAGAAGAATTAGGACATATTATGTACAGATACAAATTCCCTATGGTGAATGTGATCATTATGTATGGCAAATATGTACTAATAAAAATAAAAAAGAAGTCTAACTGATAGCAAAATAAATAAATAAATAAATAAATAAATAAATAAATTTCTTTAAAAATGCCCAGTGTCACCTAAGTCAGTCCCTGTAGAACCTTAGGCCAAGTACCACATCTTATTTATAAGTACCTCCCAACTTCTGTTTTCCATACTATGTCATGCATGAAGATATTTACCTGGCACCTTGGAACAATTCTGGCTGGAGGTGACAAACTTGTGTTTTCCAGTTCTGCTAGCTCTGCTTGATGAGCTTAGAAGATCAATGTACTACACACTTGCAACCTCCTCACAAAAGAACTCTGATCCAATGACCCCTTCCTTACCCATCCTTATCAGACCACAAGTGAAGATGATGGGCCTAACTGGGTGACCTAGCAACCAAGCTGTGCCTAAAAATGGGAATAAAGTTATACTTTATTCTGGCTTTTTTGGGTGCTCTTCCCAAATCTTATACTGGTATCCATGCCAAGGGTCTAGATGACCTAGATCCAGAAGACCTAGGGTAGCCCACTCTCTCCCATATACTTTCCTTTGACAAATATTGAGCACCTGCTATGTATTGAGCTGCGAGGCCTCTGGGAACACAATAAGAACTAGGCAAATATAGTCTCTACCCTCACAGAGATGTCTATCAGGAAAACCCAACAGCACTTAACCAGCAATTATAAGACAGTGTGACTAGTGTCATGACAGAGGATGTATAAGGATGCTATGGGATTACCTAGTTGAGGACCAGGAATTTAGCTCAGTGGTGCTGCCACCTGCCTCGCAAATGAAAGGTCCTGACTTCAATCCCAAGTACCAAAAAAAAAAAGATTACCTAGCTGAAGAAAATAATTTATGTAGGAATTTGGATGATAAGTTCAGGAAAGATTTTTTTGATAGCTTTAATCCCTTTCTGAATATTCTAATAACACTTATTTATGTTTAACTGTGGGAATTTAAGGGATGGAGGTTTTCCATGGTTTTAAATTCCACAAACATTTCTCAGGCACATCTTGGACTATTTTCCTTGCATTACCTCCCATAGTCCTCTTGGGGAGTGGTATTTGGTGTTTTTCATTTTCTTTGCAAGTGAAGAGAAACCCTACAGCCAATGTGCAGTGGACTCAAATGCTAAGTTCTTTCCCATGCCGAACTGAGCTGCCTGGGCCCCACACTCTGGAAACACACCCTTCCAAATTCTTAGAACTCAGGCCCTGTTGCCCTTGAAGTCTTCTATGTGGAAGCAGTATCCAAGATAGCGGCCATTTACTCAAAGAGTTTAGTGCTTCAAGGAGGTGTTTTCTGCACATCTTGGCAGCAGTAGGACTGCTTTTACTGCCTCCCTTTGTCAGAGATGGCACATGTCACTGCACCACCCTACAGAGGACTTCTCTTCTGCCAGCTGACAGTGAACCATGGAACAGAACGGTGATTCTCTAATCTTCAGACGATTCCAGCCAGGGGCCAGACAATGCCTGAGGGAAGACGTGATCTTCAGGGATAAAGGGTTAGGGTTTCCATATCTGAAACAACAGAGAATGCTGTTGATTTTGCTTCAGAGATTGGTATGTCTGGTAAATTTCCAGAGTTCCCTGCTTCCTCTATGTTTAAAATCAAACATGCTCATTTGTCTCTTTTGCTTTGGGTTAGTACAAGGCAGTAATTCTCAAAATACATTCAGGGACACAGAGGTCCAAAAACATTTATGTATGTGCCTTACTTAGATGGTTTCATTGCCCTCTTTATCCATGAGAGTATGATCCAAGGCGCTCAGTAAATGACTGAAACTAAAGAAAGTGTTGAATCTTGTAGTAATGTTTTCTCTTAAGTACATAGTTATTATAATATTTAACTTATAATTTAGGCATGCTAAAATATTATCAACAATAACTGCTAACAAAGTACTGTAATAAAAGTTATGTGACTGTGTTCTTTGTCAAAATATCTTGTATTTTCACCTTTTCATTTAAAAAAACCCTTATGGTTTCTCTTTCTCATATTCTAATTGCCAGCATCTCTGCTTTTGTGCTTTGGGGTCATTATCAAGGAAAATCAGGATTACTTGACCCCAAACCCTACAATATACAATAGTTAGTCTGCTAACTGATGACTACTGATTGACTAATGGAGGACAAGGAGTGTGCATAGTGTGGATACACTGGACAAGGGGATGATTCGCATCCCAGGTGAGACAGAGTTGGATTGAATGGCACCACATTTCACCGTATTTCTCAGAATGGCACACAGTTTTTAAATGTATGAACTCTTTATCTCTGAAATTTTTCATTTAATATTTTCAGACCATGCTTGACCTCAAGTAATTGAAACTGTGGAAAGCAGAACTTCAGAAAAAAGGGGAACAATCATAATGTGAAAAGGTCTATACTTTCCTTGAAGACAGACCTTCACTTGATATTCTTTTTCTTCTCACCTCCAGTAATTGAACATCAGGCCTTTGTTCTCTCTCTCTCTCTCCCTCCCTCCCTCTCTCTCCCTCTCTCTCTCTTTCCAAATCTCATCTTCTCTTTCCTCCTGAGGCCCTTCCCAAGTGTGCTCTTCTGCAAGGTAGAACTGCCCTTCTGCCTTTGTGCCTCTACTGTGCTCCATATACACATCTGTTACTAGGCCTGCCATACTTGACATCATATCCAGTGCTCCACAGGTGCAGGATGGACACTTAGCAAACACTTGTTGAGTGAGCTCATTCATTTGATGCTGTGGAAAGAGCCCTGCACCAGTGGTTAGGAGCCCTGAGTTTTGGTCTCAGCCTTGTCACTGATAAATATTTAAGCTTGGCTAAGTCATTTGCAACTCTGAGCCTTATTTTTCCCTCCTCTAAAGTGTGAAAGCTGGAGTTGAAAATTCCTAAAGTAATCACCTTAAATTTATATGAAGAAAAAAGTAGAAAGAGCTTTGTGATGGTCCTGTGATATGTCAACTTGGCAAATTTACAGCCCCATTTATTCAGTCAAATTCTAATCTAGATATTGCTATAAAGGCCTTGTGTAAATGTGATCAAAATCCAGTTAGTTGATTATTTTAGAAACTTGATTGGGTCTGATTCAGTTGAAAGGCCGTAATGGCACGGCTGAGGCTTTCCTGAAGAAGAAATTTTGGTCATGGTCAGCAACATCAGCCTGTACCTAAGAGCGCCTCCTCCTGCCTGGCTTCCTGGTGGTCAGCCTACACATCTCCAACTTGCCTAGACAGGCCCCATAGTTGCTTAAGCCAATTCTCTGCAATAAGTCTCTTAATATGCATCTCTAACTGGCTCTGTTTCCTTGGTTGAACTGATACAAGCTTTACACACATGGAGACCTCAGTTAAAACCTCAGCTGTAATACTTATTAGCAGTGTGACCATAAGAAAGCTACTGGCTGGCTCAGAGCCATTGCTTTCTTGTCTATAAAAGCAGAGTGATAACAGCTGATTTGTCTTAGAGCACTACTTTTTTGTTATTTTCTATGTACCAGCTTCTGTGCTAAGTATTTTATATACATTCTCTCATTTACTCCTCTTTAAACTCTTAGAGTATTAAATGACATAATGTGAATAATGATAAATACAATCATGCCTGGAACACTAAAGTTGCCTAATAGAAATTATTTCTGACTTTTTCATTCTTTTGTTTTGATAATATTTCTAAATGATCAGCTATTTTAAGGCAAATTTTTTTGTAAGCAATGATTTAGACTGTATGTGCCCTCAAGGAACCACCTGTTGGATTAAAAGAACTAATCAGGTCACCCACCTTTATCTCTAGGTTGCTTTTCAAATACACTCCTCTGAACATTAAACTACCTTGGAATTGCATAGCACTTTCTGTGGGAGATAGTTCACACGAACCAGACACACGAGTTACCCTTCACTTGATGGAAAACATGAGGCAATCAGAACATTATGAAATTAAATTAGAAAATAGCAGTGTTTTAAATGAGGCATGGACTCATTTTGTACATGAAGGTCAGATTCTAAAACACTGTAGATAACATATTAACTACAATGAATAAATGAAGGCCCAGAGCTGAGCTAGGAACTGCCAGGAAATATAGAAGTAAAAGAACCTACCTGCTAGGAGCTCAACATCATCTAATGCAACCAACACTTCTTATTCATCTTTGAGCTAGCCTACCTGACACTACTCACACAGGGAGGAGAAAGAAAAGGAGGAGGGGGAGGGGGAGGGGAGGAGGAGAGGAGGAGGAGGAGGAGGAGGAGGAGGAGGAGGAGGAGGAGGAGGAGGAGGATAAGGAGGAGGAGGAGGAGGAGGAAGAAGAAGAAGAAACAAAGTGAATAATATGAGAGGCCGGTGAGGGAAAGTGAAAGGTGATTGGATGCATAGCTCAGGAGCAGGGGTGGATCAGCAAGTAGATGCCAGGGAAGAAATGTGTGAGCATGTAAGTGACACTATGATGCAAGTACCATACCTGTGTCTTCGATCCCATGTTAGCCTGAACCTTTTTCAGGCTCAGACCCTTTCGTAGCCTCACTATTGCCCCCTCTTATAGCCTCTATTGAACCTTTTGTGTTTTTTTTAAGAAAAGTTCAGGCAAATTTCATCCATAATATTTCAGAATATCTGTCTAAAATCAGGAACTGTACAACTAATTGTAATGAATTTACTATACCTAAAGTTCATAATTTATTAATAATAAATTTCTGCCTATTAACAGTTTCATTTAGATATATAGCTTGTTTGTATCAGGTTCAATTAAGATTCAATCATTATCATTCATTTTTATATCTCTTATGTCTTTTTTGACCTAGTAATATTGCCCTCATCTGTTTTTCTCAGAATTAACTCTTATTTGTTGAAGAATACAGTTTGTTATTCCTATAGGATTTCCCACAGTCTTGATTTTATTGATTTTATCATTATGATGTCGTTTAACATGTTTCTCTGTTCTTTTTATTCCTAAAAATAGGTAGGAAGACCTAGAGACTTAGTCAGACTCATATTGAAGGGGACAGCAGGCAGGACCATTTCACAGATGGTGCAGAGTAATTCCATCAAGCAGCACACAAGTCTTGGCCATATCTCTTTCTGTGATGCCAGCACATGATGCTAATCATTACTTACAATGATTAATTCTTGAAGGGTTGTTAATAGTGCTGACTTAATTTTCTTTTCTTTCTTTCTCTCTCCCTCCCTCCCCCCCTTTCTTTCTTTCTTTCTTTCTTTCTAGAGAAACTTCCCCTCATTGACTATTCACTACCCAAAGGAAAGAATGGAACAATATGTTTCAATCTGTTTTAGTTGTCATCTTATTGTTGCTCAATTTATCCCTTCTTTTGAAAGACAAAACTTTCTCATCTTAGTTCCTGAATTCTTTTCATAAGGCTCTGGTGGTTCTTAATAGATTCCTTGCTGACAGCAAAGTGTTCCAGACTCTCTATATTAATTTTCTAGCACTGCCATAACACATTGCCACCAACTGAAACAAGAGAAACATATCCTCTCTCAACTTCTGGAGGCCAGATATCCAAAATCAAGCTGTCAGTAGGTTCATCCTTCCTCTGAAGACTCTAGGGAAGAATCCTACCCCATCTTTACCTAAATTACGGCAACTATTGGCAAACTTTGGCAGTTCTTGGCCTTCAGCTGAGTTATTCTAATAGCTGCCTGCGTTGTCGTATGGCTTTCTTTCTTGGTCTCTCTTTTTTCTTCTTACAAAGACAACAATCATTAAATTAGGGCCCACTTGAATCCAGTATCATATTTTAGTTTAAATAATCACATCTTCAAAGATCCTATTTCAACATAAGGTCACATCCTCAGGGCTGGGATGCCAAGGGGAAGTATATAGAAGCACACATTGGAAAATTTACAGTTGAACTTTATAGTGGACAAAGCAAAGATAGAAAAAGAATCATACAGAAGCTTTGATGGTCATTGAAAGAAGACAAAGCAGTAGTTTGGGAGGAGCAACGCTATTCTGGTATTAAGGTCTGAGAACTTTTCTCTCAATGAGTAACCACAAAAGGGACATCACACACAAAGGAGTAGACTATGTGGTCAACAGCAGATCCAGATCTTGTTACCTCCTTTATTGCAAGACCTGTCACCTCTGAGATCTCTGTCTTCCTTATGACAGATCTGGGAGGCAGTGGCAGGCAGAGTGGAGGTCATTCCCCTTTTTGTGCAACTGAGGAAACAGAGGAGAAAGAAGAGAATAAACTGGTCCTGAATGTTGATTCACTTGTGAGAAGGATGAGGGGGAGGAAGAAAACATTAAAGGAGGAGGTTTTCTTAGGGAAACTGAGGAGTGAATCTTACAGAGTTGAAATAGCTTTGGTGCCAGAGAGATGCTGTGTATAGATACTGGGACTCTGGATGAGTTCCATAATCTCTTTGAGCTTCATTTTATTTAACTGAAAATGAAGAATAACAATGATATCAACTTTATACATTCATGCTTATACTTACTAATACATTTCTTGAGCATCTTCTATGTGTCAGGCACTACCAGTGGCATCAGAGATGCAGCACTGGAAAAACTACACAAAAATCTCTGCCTCATGGAGTTACATTTAAGTTCAGGTAGTTGTGAGGTGCAAGTAAAATAACAAATGTAAACACTTGGCAAGTAATGAATAATCTAAAAAAAGCTAGGTTCCCTTCACCTGAACCTGACTCTGAGTCAGAATTAGAGATAGCCAAAGTATGTAACTTGCAGTGACTTATATAAGTGAAGACTCCCATCCAAGAAAGACACCAGATCCACCCAGAGACCCCAGCGTGCTTTCACAGACTAGACAGGGAAAGAGTCACTTGGAATAAACTGCAATATGTATTCTCTGAGGGAGGTTTGTTTTAATCTTAGGAAATTTTTGTTTTGTTTCACTTTGCTGTCCTAGTGTGATCTCTCACAAGAAAGGATCCCAGAAGTTTTCCTGGTAAAATACTATTACATTATTCTCTCTTAAAAATATATTTGCCAGGGCTGGGGACCAAGGATTTAACTCAGTGGTTCCAGCACTTCCCTTACAAGTGCAAGGTCCTGAGTTTGATCCCCAGTACCCAAAAAGAAAAAATATTGGCCATCTCTAAAGTGATTGTGGGCATCCACTGATATCTTCATTTCGCCCTCTAAAAGCTGCCGAATCTCCCAGGGCCCTGACTGAGCAGCAGAAATAAGGACTTGAATGATGGAGAGATAGTTAAGTGATCTCTGAGGCTAAGATGGGCATCTCCATGGCCTTGGTGTCTGGAAAGGTTTTCCAGAAGCTCTGATTAGGGGGTCCAGGATTCTTCATCAGGCATCTTGGCCACAAAAAGGTTTTTATGGGTAGAGCAGTAAAACACTTAGAGATAGGCAGTTCTCATCACATGCGGATGATGTCTTCTGGAATAATGAAGTCTGTGGACATATAAATATTATGTAACCCAGACATGTACTAATAAAAATAAGAAAAAAATGTTTTTAAAGACTGTGGGCTTCTCTCCAAGGAAGTCCTGTGAGAAGCACATGTGCTCACTTGGCCCTTGGCAACTTCACACATTTTTGGTACTGGTTTCCCAACACTGAGTCCTTTGGAAGCAGGCTAGGAGAAAACAATAAACCTCAATTTCTTGCTTCTAGTTGGAAATTTATATTTCAGGTATGATACAGACTAAGGAATGGTCCTAATGGGATTTTGTTCCCCTAGAAGATAGAGTGATGAAAGAAAGTTGATTCCCTATTATGTGGAAAATATGAAAACTTGCATCATCAGACTCCACAAACTTGAAACCCATTATAAAAAGAAATTATGAGGTAGCAGAGGCACATTGGTTGGAATGACCTTTGACTCTTAGGTGAGGTAAAACTTCTGACAAGGCAAATACTGCGGACAACTGCTTTTTGTCTGATTGAGAATGTTATTATATTTGGTTTAATTACAGCATAAAATGTGTGCTTAGAATCAACAAAGTGAAGTCAGAGGCCCAGTTGTAAAATCCCTGGGGAAATGTGAGCGTTTAACAAAGGTACTACTTCTCTGGGAATTTTAAGCAATCTGATGGGAATGAAAGTTTCTATCATGTAACTTCAGCTCACTTGTGGGAAAACTGATCTTTGGAAAGACACAATCGCCAGGATACACATTGCATATAGGTAGGTATATGTTTGGGCTTTCAACCCTCGCCCCCCTGCAGTCTTATCTTCTGCCCTGGAGAAAAGACAACACAAAGATGTTGGCAGAGCAGCCAAGACCTTCCTTCTCCTGAGAACATTTAAGGAGGCAACTAAAAGACTCCTTTCCTACCAGACTAAGAAACAAAACCAAGGTTAATAGGAAACAGGCTGGAGACAGAGCTCTGAATGTCATCTCCATTTTTTTAAACAAATGTACTATTCTTATTCGAATAAAAAGGTTCAGGATGAGTTAAAGAACACATTCCGCTTGGCTTTAAAGAATAAGCAGTGATTACACTAAATTAATGGTAATTGTACTGGATGGCATCCCACCATTTATTTCAAAGTCTCACTCTAAAATTTATATCACTTAACAATACGATAATTGCACATGGTAGGTATTTAACAGATTTACTTAATAAATATTTATTTTGTTGTGTATCTGCTATATGTTGCTACTTTGTATATTGGAAACAAGAGCAGTAAACATTCACTGGCATGACCCCTGCCCACATGGGGCTAAGAATTGAGAGCCTATAATAAATTGTACCTACCATGAAGGTCTCTGGGCAAGAGAAGTTAAAACAAAGAGTTCTTAAAAAAAAAGAGTGAAGATTTACAGGGCTTAGAAGAAGGAGAAAGGTGCCAGCAGAGGGAACCATGTCTGCAAAATTGTGGGCAGGATGTCATGGAACCAACCTAGAGAAAGGAAGTAATTATGACTGGAAAACAGATGGTGAAAGCTTGGCTAGATGATAGCAAGACAGGGAGAAAGAGAGGAGATGATGCAAAACATGGAATCTCTCTGCCTCAGTATCTTCATCTGTAAAATGAGGATTAACAGTAGTGTCTACATTTAGGTATTCACATGATTATGGGAATAAAATACAAACACACATGAAGCACTTATGCTGTCGGGTTAGCTGCTATTATCCTTTCCTACATTCTACTTATTGATTTCTAGCCTATGTTATGATATAAGAGATTTTGCTTTATCCCTTACTATATTATCAATTGCTTGAGGCTAGGCTCTCTTTCTTGCTCATCTTTGGATTGCTTAGATAGTGAATGCAACAATGGCTAAATAAATATTTTTTGAATTAATTTTTCTACAACTAACACAGTGTAACCTTGAGGCCCTTTGGGTTTTTATTGTGTGATGACCATCACTTAAAAGTATTTTATGTCAAAACATACACACAGAAAAGAGCATAGGTCATGATTTTGTTTTTATGTGTTCACAAACAAGCACATCCTCATAATCTGCTGTCAGATCCAAAAATAGCATTATTTGCACTCAGAAACTCTCTTGTCCTCATTTCTATCATAATCCATCTCCCAGGATGTGTTAGTTTTCTCTCATTGGTAAGACAAAAAAAAAAAACCAGACACCCAGTGTTGGAGGGGAAGGGATTTATTTGGCTTACAGTTCATAAAGGTTTCTATAGTCTGCTGGCTTCAACACAGGGATGGCAAAAAAGCATTGCAGAGGAGAAACAGCATGGTGCACACAAGGCAGCAAAGACAACAAGAGGACCTTCAGGAGTCTTTCTGCCTCTTTTATCCCATCCAGACTACCAGGATTAGGGCAGTGCTCAACCACTCACACCCTTAATCCTAGTGCCCTCAAACCTAGCATTGCATCACAAATCAATTCCAGCTTCACACACTCTAGATCAAGCCTATGACCACTTGAGGCTTTGGGAGGACATCTAGACCCAAACCATAACACAGGGTAACTACTGTCCTGATTCTAACTTGACAATTTTCTTACTTTCTCAAATAATATATGTTCTTTGGTGTCTAGTGTCTTGCTCTCCACATTGTGGTTGTGAGATCAACCATATTGTTGTGTGTAGCCATAGTTTATTCATTTCCCCTGCTGGAATCTATACCATAATTTTCTGGTCTGTTTTACTTCAGATGGGAATTTGACCAGTGCCCAGTTTGAGACTACTGTAAATATATTGCTTTCAATATTCTATAACATGTTGTGTGGTGAGTAGACATATGATTGGTGAGTTGAGACCATTAATATTGATGGTTATAACTGATATGTATTGAGTTATCATTGTCATGACCTTTCCTTTTTGTTTGATCCTCCCCCTTTGCTTTTAATTTCTTGTCGTGCCCGGTGGATTCATGCTGCTGGGCTTCCTGGGGTTGTGATCCTCATTGTCTTTTCTGTGCGTAGATATATGAATTCTACAGGTATACACCTAGGAGTGAAAGTGACGGGATATATCTATATCTATATATCTATATCTATATCTATATATAGATATATTAGTAAATATGGCTCAGCTCTTTTCCAGAGAGATTGTACTACGTACAGCCACCCATAGTATCTACATATCTAGATAGATAGATAGATAGATAGATAGATAGATAGATAGATAGATAGATAGATAGATGTAAATATGGGTCGGCTGTTTTCCAGAGAGATTGTACCAAGTATAGCCACCCATAGTCTGTGAAGTTTTAGCTTCTTCACAGCCTCGCCAACATCTGCCATTTTCTCTCTTGTTTACCCTAATTATGTTTAAAGTGCATATTTTATCAATCTGGGATGCAATGATTGGTTCCCTGTCAAAGATCTTTATGCATTCAACAAACAATGACTAAGAAGAGCCTGCTCTCTCCTATCTTCTAGGGATTCCCAGTGGAAAAGAGGGTGATTGTATCTCATGAACCTTCAAAGTTCAAGTTGAGAAAAGAGTGATGAGTTGAATTCACAGATACACAAGCAAGATGCCATAAGAACTTTTGAGTTCTGAGGTAAGGAAGAGTTTACCACAGGTGAGGAGAGTCCTGAGCTCTCACAGGAGGAAGCGTATGCCCAGGCTCAGAAGCATGAAAGGGTTGGTACATACAGCCCTGTATATGGTTACCCAGGGCATCCACCCTTTGACCTAAAGCACAGATACCTTCTGCAACACCTGCACTAAGCTGCTCCATCTCTTCTTAGAAACCTCCAGGACAGCGGCCTTGTCACCTCCAAGCAGATCTTATTTTCATAGTGAATATTCAATAAAATGAATAACAATAACAATCACTTTCTATTTATTGAACATTCATCATATGCTAATGATAGCATTAGCATTTCATTTAAATTATTATATATACTCCTCCAAAAGAGGAGTCCTACAAAGTAGACTCTATTTTCATCCTTATTTTATGGCTGAGGAAATTGAGTTTATTAAACATGCCCAAATCACATTGTAGAGATTTGTAGAATGAGGAATTGAACTTACATTCTTCTGACTTTTAAATTCATGCTCTTTTTCTCTTATTTTGAAACAAAGATACAGCCCCTTACCTACTTATCCTAGTCTATAATTTCCTTTTTCCTACACCATCACTTTTGAAAAATAATTTTCAAGAAAAAAAGTAAATGAGCAGATGTGAAAGATTTTATTCTATTCATTTTAAACTGGTTATTAGAAGCTGAAAAACACACATTTAGAGAATAAGAATATTTAAATTAATGCATAGAGAAAACTTTTTTTTACAAGGATAAGGGAAGTCAATGGACCTCTTTAGTATAGGACACAATGTACGTGGCTATAAGAATTATTTTGCATAGCCCTTAGTTACCTACAACTCATAGTTTTAAAGTAGCTCAAGATGATTACAGATTAGAATCAAATCACCTCAGAGGCGTACTCTATGCAATGAACAGTTTCCATTTATGCACATTTTTCCTGCACTACTCGTCACACATTTGAAGAGGGTTATTATGTTCCTCTGCATCTGTATCAGTATACATAGTCCCAGTTCCCTCTTATGATCCTCTTATGATGGGCTGGTAAGTCTCCTTTGCACCCTGGTTTTTTATTATCTTAGCTATTCAGGCTGCTATGAAAATACCACAAACTGGATAACTTATAAACCATGGAAATTTATTTCTCAAAGTTCTGGAGGTTGAGAGTCCAAGACCATGGTGTTTACAGATTCTAGCGAGGACTCACTGCCTAGTTTATTGCCAGCATCAGCTTGCTACATTTGCACATGGTGGGAGGGGCTGAAAAAGTCCAAGGAATTTCATCCCAAACTATCGCACCCTGAAAGGTGCTTGTTATTTTTAATTAAATGCTCTTGGAGACTAGGAGACACTAGAAGAGACTTAATGCTGATATTCTTTTATCCACCTAAAGGAAAAATCATTGGCCCACCAGGGAGGAAAACTGTTGTTTTTGGTCCATTTCCTGAGGTTTCATAAACTAAACTCATATTGCAGGAAGAGAAACTGAAGAATGTCACCATATCTGGTGAGACATTGTCACAAGCTGTTTGTGTCCCATGTCCATTCATTCTTATAAACAGAGTCATTTATAAATGACAGTTGTATCATGGTTCATGAACTTAATTCATTCCATGACTCTGGAAAAGATGGCCATGCCTGTGTTTGTGTGGGAAAGATGGCTGAGATCATATTCATCATCCAATGCAGAGTTTGCAAACAAAATCAAAATTTTGTCAATTCCTTTCTAGTATGGCCACAGGAATACACAGAATGGTCACAACAAACATCGCTAGATATAAGGCCTGCTCCCCTTGTCAAGTACATCAGGACTTGCTTGGTGGGTATCCCCACTTCAAGGAGATAATCAGAAAAAGTTACAAGACCACATTGATGAGACACAAAATAGTTCAGTAGTTCATAGCTTAGCCCATCATTACAAGGTAACTGAGCAGCCTATAAACTAACTAGACTCTTAATGATCTTGAACATAATTAAATTTTTTTCTAAAAATGCCACTAAAGGCCTTTTACAGGCACTAGTGAAACCCATATTAAGTAAGAGTAAAGGTCCTATCATGAAAGCCAACAATCATAGATATAAAGATGGCTACTTTCAGATATGGAATGAATATATGTGGTCAGTACCAACTATGGGACAACTTAGTAGAAAGGCCCAAGGGGGCCTTATGTTGGGACCAAAGAAATCACTCCTATTTTCATTGACTTAACTAAATACTTGAGATGGACACACTCAGAACAGTGTATACACACTATAACTTTACAGATCAAAGACTGGTTTACAACAGACTGGTTTAATCACCCTGGTATTAGATAGGAATCCCCTAGTGGCACTCATTGGTCCCTGGCTACCTCATGGATGGATAGGGAGATGCACACTGGGGTTTATGTGGCAGAAGTTAAAAATATTGACAAACCTGCAAACTTACTCCATCTATGACATTGACGGTCTAGAAGTGTGTTGCATTGGTATGATCATTTGGCTTCTATCTTTGTCCCTTCTCTAAGATTAGAGGAAGTCATGCAACACAAGGAGGCCTTGACTAACTATGCTCAATGGGCCTTAAATGATATCTCAAATGATACCTATTACTGGCTTTTCCTAGTGGAAACATTTGTTGATTATATTCATAATAGTCTTGTTAATCTTATTATTTGGCCTATGTATACTTAACTGTTTCTTTGACCTTGTCTCCTCCAGACTTAAAGCTATATGCCTACCCAAGATGGGAATGCCTGATGTCTATCAAAGGCCTTTAGATAGACACTCTAGAGAGTATATCTGACCACCAATCACAGCTATGACCTTCAGCCTGAAGTAGCCAGAATAATCACCCCTTGCCCCCTCATGGCAGTTAGGGGTACCTCTTCAGAGGGAGGAATATTATAGACAGCTAATTTAGGTAGAAATATTGTAGGCAGTCAGATAGGGCTGGGTCCTTGACAGAGTCAGTGCAAGAGAGGAAAACACATTATAACTGTGACTGGAGAGGCATCAGTTGTAGGTCAGGCCTCAAGATAAAGATGAAATGACCAGGCCTACATATTTTTCCAAAGAGATGAGATAAGTGGTACCACCTGGTCTAATGAAGTCTAGACAGACATCAGTAACCTCAGTAGGTGATCAAGACCCGCAAACCCATCCCTTTCCTGAAAAGTTCTTTGTTTTTTCCATGTACATTTGCTATATGACTTGCTCCCTCATTGGATCACTATTACCTATACTTGTAACCTTATTAGATGATCATAGCTTTAACCCACATTGTATCCATGTGGTTATGCTTTATAAAACTCCCTAAAAATGAGGTTCTCAGCAACCCATTTGGGACCCCTCCTGCCTCTTGGGAGCTGTTACCCTCAATAAACATTTCCTATTCTTAACCTCCATTATTCCTTAGAATTCATTCTTTGATTTTGGGGAACATGAACTTAGCATATCTGATATCTAGCAGATTGGGAGTTATAATATTTCTCTTATATCATTTGGAGGTCTAATATCATTCCTATATCAAGGACACCAAGAACCTGGAAAGAATTTCCCCAGGACTCAAAATCCAGTAATATGCCCACACTCCTTTCTGTGTCCTTCTTTCCCTAATAAATCTGTTTATGTCTCTTACTGATACATCCTGAAATGCTTTTCTGTGACAAGGCAAGAGCCTACTCTGGAGGTGGGGAAGAGCTGAGGTCTCCTTTCCTTCTTTGGGGGAGCAAACCTCTTCAGGCCTTGTGTGATGGCAAGGCTATCATTGGACTCCAAAGAGGTTCCTGAAGTTGAGATAAGTAACCTAATCTACCCTTTTTGTAGAATTAAGTTTGTAAGTTCACTGACTCCTACCACAGAAAAAGAATTTTCAGTTCTAGTCAGTAAGAAGGGTTTTATTAGGCAGAAATTAAAAGGTACATATTCAAAGAAATGGAGTTTGGGTCCTCAAGAGAAAGAGGTACTTAATTTTGGAACCGGAATATTTATGTTTCTCTTGAGGGGGTAGACACCCAGTGGTGCCCCTCCCACCACAGGAAGGTAGTAGCCCTTGCTACAGGTAAGGGCTCAGTTATCTTTTTTTCAAATAGTTAATTTAAACATTCTTTGGATTTTTTCAACTTGTTCCTTTATCTAAGTGAAGCAAGATAGAAGAGATAAAAACTAGGCAGAAAGGAGACAAGGGAAATCATAATTTTAAAAAATGACAAGCCCAATTGGATTATTTTTTTTTCTTCTCTCTTTACCTATAATACAATAAGCCTGGGTAATTCCCTTGCACCTGCCAAAGAGCTTGGCTATTTCCTTTTTCCTTGAAAATGGTGCTATTTCATCTGTGAATAGGCCACTTTCTCACCTGTAAATTAGGCCACTGGCCAAAACACATAAAGACTATCTTACTATGGGTGGGCCATCCTCCCCGACCCAGTAGGCCAAAACCAAGACTATAGATTATCAAATTTCACAGAATTCCCCCACCAATAACACATAAATATTCCCAGTTTCAAACTAATGTGCCTCAATTCTCTGAGTGCTTGCAGTCCACTCTTGAGAGCATCCTAAAATCTCTGCCTAACAAACCCTCTTTGAGCCTCTTACTGTCATGTTCTGAAAACTTTTTGCAAGGTGGGAGTCAGCAAACATCAAACACTCTATATTTAGTGTTGGTTAAATTCCTCATCTCAGCCTTAGGAACCTCTCAGACCCAGCCTGGAAATAATAAGATCAGGTTTCTGCTTTACATTTTCTCAATTAAACCAATTTATGGACTTAGAATATTTCTGAGAAATTTAAGGTGTGATGGGTCTGGAAGGAAAGAGGCTAAATTTAACCAAGGGAATGCCGATATAGATCACCTTGAGTAACCTTGACTGAAGTCTAACAGTTGCATGCAGTCTTCTTAAAATTATAATTTTTAGTTATGATTCCCTTGGTTTTTTATACCTATCTTTTATTTCTCCTGTCTTACCTCAAGAACATGGTACTTTCTTTCAGCACATTCCACTAGTTCAATGCCTCTATTAAGTGTGGCATTTTGAACTGAACAAAAATACTTAAGGACTGTCTAAAGTAGCTTGAAATAAATTGAAACAATGACATTAAATTTTTGAATATTTCATTTTTGCTGGTGTGTCTTTATTCCAACTAGCCTTTTATTTTTGGATTGTTGCTTTGTCATATGAACACATTCCCCTTTCCTCCTGGGTACACAACTAGACCACATTTCCCACGTCTCTTGCAATCTCATGTGGTCATGAGATTGAGCTCTGCCCAGTGAATGGCAGGAAGTGATGTGTGTCATTTCTGGACAGAATCTGGTGGATGGACCATTCTTATTGCTTCTGTCTCCATCTACTATTGAGGCAGGAGAT
Organism: Heterocephalus glaber; assembly: GCF_053883595.1. Lineage (NCBI taxonomy): Eukaryota > Metazoa > Chordata > Mammalia > Rodentia > Bathyergidae > Heterocephalus > Heterocephalus glaber. Next base: position 10,710,446 of record NW_028258294.1, read on the forward strand.
TAGGTTATAGACAACCGGCTGAGTAAGTGGGCTGGCTAATCATGGAGATCCAGGACACACACACAGAACACAGTTCACAAGCCTGCACCCGGGACCAGTCAGAAAGTGCTATCTTCAATTCTTTTGGCATGAAATCAAGAAGTTTTCTCTTGGTCATGACTTTATTCCTTAATGTTGTGAGACCATGAACTTGGCACATCTGACATCTAACAAGCTGGGAATTATATTTTTCCTATATCAGCACCACCTTAACTAAAACAGAATGACAGTAGCCTCCCTTCCCTTAAACTTCTGTTCCACTCATTTTTCCTGAGGTGCTAGCCAAAGTTCCACAATTTCATCTGGGGAATCAGGGGAGGGCTCAAGGCATTTACGTGAATTGGAGCTCTCTTACAGTCTTTTTTTCCTCCTGGCTAAATTGACCCTGTTCTTTCTAACATGACAACTATCCTTTCTTTTTAAAAGAAAAATTGAATTGAGGCAAGATTTCAGAAGTTCCACATTGTCTCTGATTTGGCCACACTGCAATACCTAAGAACTGTTGTTTTCTTTGACCATAAAGCATAAAGCATAAAGCATGTGTCCTTTTTCCTGCTGAGTGGCAGAACAAGCTGTCCATGCCACATGCTGTCCAGAACAAGTCCTTACAGTCTTCTTAGAAAAGCCAGGCAGAATGAAGAGAGAAGGGAGGACCAGTTCCAGTCACTTGTGTCCTTCCTAGAGTAAGTCAAGTCCTATCCTGGCATGAGGTCTACATACACACACTGATATAGCTTATGGAGTCCTCAAGTTCCATTGTCAGGGCTCTGAATGACTCAGGTACCATCATTTTCTGGTAGGTCACATTGACATAAAATTCTCATAATCACTGGTCTTATGAAACCCATGGGTCAAAACATTAGTTTCCTAAGCCAAAATTGCAATTAATACCCAATCGTTGAACCCAATCACTCAGTACTAATACATGACAACATTGAGGGTTATGAGTGTTTTGGTCACTCTGGATATTTGCTAGAGGAAGCACCATTCTGGAAGTTATAACCTCTGGGTTTCATTTGATCCAACAATAGCTACAAGTATGAGATATTTGCTGTTTTCCAGATAATTCTCAGTGCTTCATATGCATCATTTTAAATATCTCCTTTGAATTAGGATATAAACTTCATGTCTATAAATTTTACAAATACTTCTATTGTACAGGTAATTTTACAGAAATGCCCATTTCTGTAAAGACATTGAGGCTCTGCCTGCAGTATGCTCTAAAGTATGCTAAGACCCTCTTGGAAATAGATTAAGACCTGGACTTGGATAAGCTAAAACTCTCCTAAAGGAAGTGAAAATTTGAGATAAAGAATTTGAAAGATCACATTGCTGCTTAAAGCTGGACAGAGACTGAGGGTTCTGGCCAGAGTAGCAGGCATGAAAATCATGTCCAGCCTAAAATCACATGTGTTGTTGATGTAAGTAGAATATCTAATTAGAGAAATCTCAAAACAACCATCATGAAAATTTTTTAGGATAACTTGGTGCCTACTTGAAAAATGTATTGTGTTTTAGACTCTCAGTTTCAAAAAGTTTCCACAGAAATAATCTGCACTCACCAATGTTTATGTGTAATGGTCCTACAGGGAGCTTTTATTTAGTGGATGTTTGCATGTTAGATTCTACTCTTGTCTACATTATCCACCACATACTTGGATTTCATTATGCTTTTGAAATGCTCATGTGCCTATCAAATAAGTTAAACTATTTAATTTGTTTTGAATGTTTTTAATTGCTATACAATACAATATCCTAAATTTAAAAAGAAAGAAAAGAAAATCACATCCACCTTAAAGGCCACGCCAGGATTATAGGGTAAAATGAGGTGTTTGGTTTTTTTTGGTACTGGGGATCAAACTCAGGACCTTGTGCTTGCGAGGCAGGTGGCAGAACCACTGAGCTAAATCCCCAGCCCTATTATAGGGTAAAATAAGCCCAGTTACCAATGTCTAGATGGACAAACAGGGGCTGAGTGGGAATATGGGCAGCACTGAGGTGTGCGGGAAAAGGCATTGTTTGAAGCCATCCTGGAGATAGGAAACAGGATATTTAGGAAGATGCTCAGGATGCCTCTTCTTTTGCTTTTGAGAGCTGGCCCAGGGCTATCCATACAGCAGTGATTCTTAACCTTGGTTGAACATATAAAATGGTGGGGAACCCATCAGGACCTTTAGACTTTCTGCTGTACTGAAAAAATGAAGGCTTAGCTCACATCAGCAGCTTCTCTCCTCACTGCCTTCAGACTTAGCTCTCTACTCTCTCTGACCTCCTTCCCTCCTTCTCTCCTTCATTGCTTTCCTTCTCTCTTACCCCCTCTTCCTTTCTTTCTCTCTTTCCTTTCTTCCTATTTCTTTCTTTCCTCCCTCTCTCCCTCCCTCACTCTCTCTTCCCCTACTCAACCTTCCTTGCTTCCTTCCTTCTTTTCTTCCCTCCCTCTCTTTCTCCACCCCTCTCTATTTTATTCTCCTTGCCCTTCTTTCCATCTTTCCTTCTATCCTTGTTAATATTTTTGAACATCTAAGAAATATCAGGCATCATGATAGAAACTGGATATAGGAAGAAAACTGAGATGTGCAAAGAGAAATAAACAAGATTATTTTGATAACAAAGGAATGAAACAAATGTAGTAGAAGCCCCAGAGGCAGGTGTACCTGAGGCTTCCTCAAGGTGTCAGGGAAAGCTTTGCAGAGGAGGTACCCTTTAGGCTGAGTCTTGACACATGAGAGGGAGTTTGCAAGTGGATAAGCGTGGCAGGAAAAGCCGGTGTCTAAGGCAGAGGTAATAGCATGTAAAGTGGGACAGGGGTCTGAAAAATTTGATGTTATTTGGTGTTGGGGGGGGGCCCACAAGTGAGTCCATGTAGCTCAAGTATGAAGTGCTAAGACAGGTGGAAGGAAGTGGAATATAGTATGAAAGTTCTGATAAGCTATGTAAATGAGTTTCAATTTTTATTGTGCGGATAATGACAGCTGCTGATGGACTTTTATCAGAGAAGTAACATGAATCAACCCTGCCTACTAGAAATCACTCAATCATTAGTGGAGAGCGTAAATTGAAAGGGAAAATGAGCAGGCAATGAGTAGGAAGCTAATGTACCCCAAACAAACACACAGATAAACAAGGAGGGGGTATAGGGGATGAAAAAAAGAAATTGGGATGTGTTATATACATGAACCAACTCCACACAAGAAATGGAAACATTATGTACGGCAAACAGGTACAAAATTTTTCAAAAAGGGAAAGAGATCAAAAGATGGAGGGAAGAATAGGGAGGGAAGGGAACAGGGATGAAAAATTAAGATGTGTTGTGCACACATACAAACTCCCCACAAAGAATGCAGTCATTATGTACTACAAACATGTATTAATAAACTAAGATAAAAATATTTAAAAGGTCATTAAAAAGAGATGTAAGCAGGGGCTGGGGATTTAGCTCAGCGGTTCCCCCGCTTGCCTCGCAAGCACAAGGTCCCGAGTTCAATACCTGGTACCCCCCGCCAAAAAAAAGATGTAAGCATAGCATCTAATAGTACATGCTTCTGTTCTTTTTCTGCCTCAGGTAATCTGCCTTGACCACTATGATTCACTCAACTGTTACCCCAATTTTTTTCCTTGGAGAGACTTTGTAATGGTTTATGTATAAATTTTCCCCCAAAGTATCATGTATTCAGAGGTGGGGCTTTTGGAAACTGATTGAATTATGGTGTTATTGTACGTGATTTGCTGTTACAGGGTGGGGCTGGTTTGAGGTGGATCACTGGGGGAATGACCTGGAAGAAGGGGTGTATTTTTGTCTGCTCATTCTCTCTCTTTCTCTCTCTCTCTCTCTCTCTCTCTCTCTCTCTCTCTCTCTCTCTCTCTCTCTCTCTCTCTCTTTTCCTAGGCTGACCACCTTTTTCTCCACCATGTCCCTCTGCAATCTAAGTTTCTGCCTTGGACCCAGCCAACCATGGACTAAGACTGTGAACCAAAATAAATCTATCCTTTATGTTTTGGGAGTCCTTGTTTTGTCCAGTGCCCAAAAAGTACCTAAGAGCCTTCTTCCAGAATAGCAGTTTTACCACATAAAATCACTAGTACATATGGACATACCCATAGAAGTCCTTCTCCATGCACGAGGAGAGAGATTCTCTACATTTTGTTTTGGGAGAACTCCTAGTTCTGAGGGGCATATGGGATTCAAATATCCTGACACCTGACAAGGCTGACAGAAAGAAGGAAGGAGGAGGGAGGAGCTCTTTGTTCACTTGAATGAACGGTCTTTGCCCTAGAGTCCTCCCTCATGTCCACACTTCTCCTCGATGATGAAGACAGGGAGAAAAACATCTTACTTGGCCTGCATCACTTTTGCTGGAGGGATAGTATAGAGTGGGTGGACACTGGAACTGCATAAACCCGGGATCAAATGCCAGGTTCACTTTCATGAGCCATGTGAGCACCAATAGGTCATGACTCCTATTCAACATTCTCTGAACCTGATCTATGACATTAAAATAACTACTGCATTGAGGAATCATTGTGAGAATTAGAAACATGTATCAACAAGGATGAGTCTCTGGTGTGGTGTGGGTAAGTGTTCCCTAAATGTCCATGTGTTAAAGGCTTGGTCCTCAGCTCTTGGTTCTATTAGGAGGTGGAGAAGTCTTTAAGAGGTATGGCCTAGTTGAAAGTCTCCTGGTTGTACCGGGCATGCCCTTGAAGGAGATATTGGGAAATTTGGACCAAGCCCCCTCCTCTTTTCGTTTCTTCACTACCATGAGACGAGCAGCTTCCTCCACTCCATGCTCCTGTCATGATTTGCTGTCTTGCCACAGGCCCAAAAGCAATGGGATAAACCAATCAGGGAGTGACACCTCCAAAACCATAAGCCAAAATAAATTTATTCCTTTCCAAAAGCTGATCAGCTCAGCTCTTTTGCTTCAGAAATTAAAAGCCGACTAACACTATATCAAATGCATCATGTAAGAAAAAGAAGCTACTCCTGCCTGGCATGTACAAGGCCCTTATTTCAATTCCTGGTACTGGAAAAAAAAGAAGCCAATGTCAAAATTCCACGTTATACAACACTCTGGAAAAGAAAAAAATGTAGGGATAGAAACCTAACAATCGATGCCAGAGGTGGGAGAGGGAGGGGTGGACCACAAAAGGTCATAAGAGGATTTAGGACTGTGTGTGGGGGTTGGGTACTGGAACTGTTCTGGACTTGATTATATTGATGGTCACATATATAAATTCATAGCACTGAACACTAAAATAATGAACTTAACTAACTATAAATTTTATATTGATAAAACTGCTTTTAAATTGATGGAAGAGAGTAAAATGTACAGACATGATAATTCTCTCAAGCTGGCCCACCAAGACAGCCACAGGGGCTTATTATGTTCATAGCCCTGAGCTTGCTGAGGTTAGTCAAGGTGCCATATAAGTCAAGTATGTCTTTTTTTTTTGTACCTGGGATCAAACTCAGGACATTGCGCTTTCGAGGCAGGTGCTAGAACCACTGAGCTAAATCCTTGGCCCCTCAAATATGTCTTTTTAAAAACCCTCCTTCTTCAGCCTCTTAGGCTGCCTACCAACTCCTCTTTGCTTGGAAGAAATTGTGACATTGGGGAATATAGACTCAGCCTCAGGAGTGCTAAGTGGGACCAAGTGTTACATCACGATCACACAGAACTAGCATAACTGTCTTACCTGTTGAATTAAGAGTATTGTCCTTCTCTGTGCTCCAGGATTTCATCAGCTAACAATGGAGCCTTGAGAGTCAGCCACTTTCATCAGTCATCAGCTTCGATACACGTGCTTACTTTTTTTATGGCAAACCAGTAAATATGATATTGATACAACTGCAAAGCTAGCCTACAAATCATGCAACCTCCTAACAAAGTGATGAATATCACCTTCTTTGCACCAGGAAGACGACAAGCTAGAATTGTGAGTTTTTAATCAAACCATAAGTGAGAAATGAACAGAAAGTATATGCAATAATGCCTGTTAATCTCCTTAAGTTGCCACAGAGGTAGGCCCATCCAGGACCCTTTATTTCTATGGAAACCACAAAAGGCAATTTGGACAAAAGGAAATGAAACCAAGGAAAGGAAGGGATTGTGTATTCTGAACAAGATTGAATTCCAAGGTTGGTCCGCTGAAAAGCTTGGAAGCCTTCAAAGCTTGGCAGGCAAAGCCCTGCATTACCCAGCACTGACAAAGGCATCGCTCAGCTTTGCATGCATGTCCCGATTCTTTAGTTCTGATGGATGCTGAGGAGACGCGACAATGCCCGTGGGGGTGGGGCAGAGCAAAAGCCCAGGGAGAAAGAAGTAAAAAGGTAGAGGAAAATTGTGCTCACTCAGAAAATGGCTCCTGATGCCCTATAATTGGGATGACACTCTTCCTCAGAACTCCCAAAGGTGCCCTGCACTTGTCTCTACTGTAACAGACTGGTCTGATATTCTAGCCTGCTTACTTGCCGTCTCCACCAATAGTTCTTCATTAAGAATAGGATGTATAGAATTCATTCTTGTACTAACAACAGGGATTGCTTCAGTAATAATAATAGTAATAGTAATAATATACAATATATTATACATATAATAATAGTTTCTATAATAACAGCAATGAATACATTGTATCTATAAGTGTGTCAGGTACACTCTCAAATCCTTGTATATATAACCTTCCTAAATTCTCACTGTTAACATCATACTCATTTCATAGATGGGAAGCTTGAGGCAAAAGAGTTCAAGATGCATGCTCAAGGCCACGCTGCTCCTAAGGGGCAGCAGTCTATTCCCTGCCCCTTCCCCCTTTAGGTTATAATTATTAGGAGAAGTATGCCGGGCTTTCCCTTTGCTTTTCTCCCCTTCTCCTCAAAGGCCCCCTTAAATTCTTGCATTAAAAATGAAATAAGATTTGTAAAACAATTCCACTAGAAGACAAATTAGCAAAGCTATGACTTTAATTTCCTCTTCCACATAGGACTTTGTCTTAATTAATTCAAAACAATTCCAGACCCCCCATTGTTATCTTATATTTTTAAAAATTGATAACAATTCTGCCTCAGGACTTGCAGACTGAAGTGGTATTTTCAAATAAGATTTAAATTCTTGATGCCTGATAGAAATTTTCCCTGATGCCTGTGCTGCTTTATATCACTTTTCTTCATAGTCTTCCCCCACCAGGAGAAAATACTCTTTGGTTAAGTAAAGGATTCAGAGAATGCAGACAATGTATTGAAATATTCCATGCATTCATGCCTAACAATCAGCTTCTCCCTGGCACTCCTTGACATGAAGATTCTGAAATTAGGCTCATCCATAATTTATAAATCATAAGCCAGAACTGTAATGTGTTGGTTACTTGTCTTTGCTTTTCTGAATTAAATGTCATTTAATGTGACAAATGTTCACTGGGAGTCACTATAAGCCACAAACAGGCCTAACGGTGGAGATGGAAAGATAATGGCCTTTGTGCTTCCCATGTACTTGTGGTTAATCAAAGAGATGGATATATAAACTATCAATAATAAATCAGAAGGAAAAGCTATGTATACTAATGATAAAGAACAAAGCAAAGTATAATTCTGCTCTGGGAAGCACATGGAGGCAAAAGAAGATTGGGAAATCTTTGTAGGGTTAGAGTCCCCTGAAAGGAGACCTCAAGAATGAGAATCAATGTATTGTCATAATGAAAATACTAAATCTTTCAATCCATGAACATGAAATTTCCTATTTATTTATACTTTAAAAAAAATTTTTTCAGCAATGTTTCAATGTACAAGTCTTTTAAAAACCTCTTTGGTAAAGTTTATTTCTCAGTATTTTATTCTTTCTAATTGTGTGGCACAGCTTTCCCTCACTGTGACAAAATACCTGATGTACACAACTTAAAAGAAGAAAGTTTTATTTTCATTCATAGTTTCAGAGTTCAGTACATAGTCCACTTGTTCCATTACTTGGGGCCTCAGGTGAGGCAGAACATCACAGTGAAGCGCATGTGGGAGAATGGCTGCTCACTTCATGGTGGCCAGAAGCAGAGAGAGCAAGAAAGAGGAAGGAGCCAGGGACAAGATGGTGTGTGTGCCAGCCACACACACACTTCTGTGCTTCAGGGGCACATCTCTGGTGACATTCTTCCTGAAACTTGGTCCCACCTCCTAAAGATCCACCATCAATACCATCTCAGGCAACAAGCCTTTAGCACATGACCTTTGGTGGAGCTTTCAGACCCAAACCACAACATTAATCTATGAAAAATAAGATGCTTTCTTGATTTCCTTTTCAGATTAGTCATTGTTAGTGTGCATAGAAATACAACTAATTTTTTTAGTGTGGATTTGCACCCTGACACTGTTGAAGTGATTAATTCCATTGGTATTTTTTGTGGGTTTAGAGTTTTCTACATATAAGATCATTTCATTTGTGAGAAAATATATTTATGTTTTTATTTCTTTTATAAGGATTAATGTTGTTCTTAGCCATATGGTGTTATGTATTAAATAATTCATTCTTATCCAAGCTATTCGTTGTATCATCTCTGTCATATGCCAAGGTTTCATTAAATGTGGGGCTATCTCTGGCACCTCTATTTTCTTCCACCAATTTGTTTTGGTACCATTATTATTTTTATAATTTTAGTTACTATAATCATCAGGCAGACAAAAATTTTGAAAGTCCAAACATGGTAAATATGTAGGACATTAGAAACTTTGTACAGTACTGGTAGAGACACAAATTAATACAACCACTTAGATTAACAGTTTGACATTAATATGTGTGAGATATTTTCCCTTCCATAACTGAGAAGGATTTTACAGTGCTAATATGCCACAGTTTGTGCATGAATTTATCTATGCATGGATATTTGGGTTGCTTCCATGTTTTCGCTATTAGAAATTAAGCTATTCTGAGAACTTGTGTAGTATATCCTTTCTGTGGGTTTAAGTTTTCATTTCTATGGGTAGTGAAATTGCTCAGTCATATATTAAATGCATGTTTAACTTTACTCGCAATGTCTAACATGGAAATGTTCAATGTTTTCCAACATGGTAGTATTATTTTAAATTCTAGCTATTAACTATGAGACTTTCAGTTTCTTCGCATTCTTGACAATATATTTTCAGTCAGTTTACTGTGAGGTGATATCTCATTGTAGGTTTTGTGTTCCTTTGATGACTATTGTTGAGCATATTCCTACATGTATATTGGCTATCCATATATATTTTATTTGATGAACTATCTATTCATATAGTTTGGGCATATTCAACTGGGTTATCTCCATATTTTGATTTGTAAGAATTAATTACATAATCAGGAAACAAGTCCACTGTCACAGAAATATGTATTGTGAATATTTTTCCTAGTCTGTAGATTTGATTTTTATTTTTCTTAATTGTGTCTTTCAAAATGCTGAAATGTTAATGAATCCTAAGTTATTTAACTTTTTCTTTTATAATTTGCCCTCCCTAAGAAAATTTTGTCTACAAAATCTTGCAATGATTTTCTTCTGGAAGTTTTATAATCTGAGCTTTTACATTTCAGTCTATGATTTATTTGAATGTAATTTTTGTGTATATTATGAGATAAGTTTCAGAGTTCACTTTTTTCAATATATATATCTAGTTGTTTCAGCATAATTTGTTCTCTGATCATGTGTATTTCTTTTCATTGAGATCACAATCTGCTATATAACTAAATAAGACTGATATGGTGAGACATAATAAGTGTTTCCTGTTGCCAGGTAAAAGAAGTACGGGAACTGAAAAATAGAAGGTTAGTCAAATACAACAAAAGATGAGTCACCACTCTGAGCTACCTAGAAAGGCTCTCTTTTCTCCATTGATGTACAGCATTCTACAGAATACATCTCTAACTTGTCACTGTCTGTCTTCAAGTGATATTATTATGATAGAAGAAATTTAAGAGAGAATACTTCCACTTTCCTTTTCCCAGCCTTTGTGCTATTGTTGTCATATATTTTACTTTATCATGTCTTACAAATTCCACAATTTATTATTTTTCCTTAGACAGTTAATTATTTTTTAACAGTGTTTTAAAAATACATTTTAGGTTTAGGGGAAGAAAATATCTCTCTGATGGGTTCCAATTTCCTCAAAGTAAGGATAGAAGTACTGTAGAGAAGATAGAACACTGGCAGAATTAACAGCTTCATCAAAATAGAGCTATGTGGAAAAGCCATTGAAGCTGGCCTATCATGCTGCAATATGGTGCCCAGTGGAGGTGAAACTCGTGTTATTTTGGGGTTCATATCAGCCCAAGCGTTCATTTCTGCATCTCTCCTTATAACTTCTATATTTAGCACGGAATTTTGGATCAGAGCAGTCCAATACAAATATATGTGAGCCACAAAGGTGAACAACATATATAATCTTAAAGATTCCAGTGTCAGATTAAAAAAGTAAAAGATACAGATTTTTTTTTTTTTTTTGGAAACACTTGGGATTAAACACAGCATGTTTGCACCAAGATACATTCCCCAGGCTTCCTTTTCATTTTTTATTCAGAGACAAAGCCACACTAAGTCATTAAGTTGCCCAGGCTGGGCTTGAATTTGTGATCTTCCTGCTTCAGCCTCCCAGAGTTCTGGGATTACAGGCATACACTACCACACCTGGAAATTTAAATATATTTTATTGCATCCAAAATTATATCAACATATAATCAATATAAAACTATTAATGAGATATATTCTTTTGTATATTAAATTTGTTAAATCAAACATATATTTTATACTTACAGAACACCTACATTTTAGATGAGTGTCATTTCAAATTCCCAATAGGAGGCCAGGTGTAGTGGCACATGCCTATAATCCCACACTAGGGAGGCTGAGCCAGGAGGATTGCTGCAAGTTTGAGGCCAGCCTGAGCTACATAGTGAGTTCAAGGCCAGTCTAAACTATGTAGCCAGACCCTGTCTCAAAAAAGCAAACAAAAAAACCTAAAACTAAATTCTCAATAAGTGAATATGAATAGAGACTACGGTTTCAGACAACACATCACTGGACAATGATTGCTTTTCCCCCATCCAGTAATATGATTCAAAGGATATTTTTGAAATTTAAGGATGAGGAGAATGTTAAATCAAACTCTAACGTGTGTACGGTATTTCTTTTCATTGAGGCCACACTCTGCAATATAATTAAATAAGACTAATATGATGAGACATAATAAATACTTCATGTTGCCAGGAAAACTGACAGAATTACAGGAACTGAAGAATAGAAGGTTAGTCAAATATAACAAAATACAACAAAAACTGAGTCACCCACATAGAACAGAAGGTCAATAAAAGATCCTGTAAATAGAGCAAGTTAAGCCCCTTTTTGCCTTTGAAACTCTTTTATTTTGTTTTGTCTATATCTCCTTCTTTCAGAGATTATTCAGAATTTCTTTGGGACCTAGAGAACACTAACAAAAAGGGCACATATAATTGCATTTCCTAGACAATGCATTTTTAGACTTAACATTTTAAAATGGAGCATCAAGATCCTGAACCCTGACCCATAACAAACTATATTTTTAAATATAAAACAAATGGATCACAAAAGTCTTCAAAAGGTAAAAATAACAGATGCAGAGATGCAGCCAAACATTTATCCAGGGGGATAATCAGGCTTGCATACCAATCAGTTAATGTATATGCTATTGCTACATAATGAACTACTCCCAAACTTAGTGACTAAATATACTACCATTCTAGTCACCTACTCATAGTTCTCCAAACGTGGAGAGCTTGGTTCTGTGAACACATCTCTGTTTTATGTGGCATCGGCTGGCATGGCTTAATGGGGACTGGAGAATTACTGGCTGGCAGTACCACTGTCTGTCCACTGGGAACTGGGCTGGGCTATTGGCTAGAGGCTTCTGTCCCCTTCATGTAGCCTTTTCAAATGGCTAGATTGGGTATTCACAGGGTGTTTTTTTAGCATTTTAGAGTCAGTAATTCTCTATACTAATGATAACCAATGACTCTATGGTTCCTAGAATACCTAAATTCTTCTAAGAGCCTCGTGCATATCTATATCCAAATAGCCTACTGATATCTCAAACTCAGTATTTGCAAACTGAACTCCTTATCTCCTTAACTCAAAATTTCCCCATTTCTACTTTTTTAAATTAATTATACTGGTACATTAAAGGTAAAAAACATAATCATTGGACATTGCACCTATACATAATCCATCTTATTTTTTCCCCATTCCCTTGCCCTCCCTTAAACCCTTACATCCCTCCCTATCTACAAAGACTTTGTTTCCATTTTCTCATATTAATTCCATTCTCTTCTTTCTTTTCCCTTACCCAGCCCACTTACCCTTCCCCTTTGCACTTTTTCTTCCTATTTCACATTATCTATTATATCTTTTAGTCCTTATTTACACTTTCAGTTTCTCAAACTAGAGAAAGTATTTGGTATTTGCATGTGTGTCCTATTTATTTCACTTAAGAGTATTGCCTCAATGTGCATCCATTTAGTTATAAATGTCTCTAGTTTCTCATTTTTTATGGCTGAGTAATACTCCATCTTATTTTTAAAAACCACATTTTCTTTATCCAATCTCCAGTTGATGGGCAATAGGGTTGTTTCCAAGTTTTAGCTATCACAAATTGTGCTGCTATGAACATGGGTGCACATATATCACTGTGGTATGATTCTTTTAATTCTTTAGGGAAGATACCCAGCAGGGAAATAGCTGAGTCAAATACCTAGAATCAACCTAACAAGAGAAATCAAAGACCTCTTCTCTGAAAACTATAGCATTCTGAAAAGAGAGATTGAAGGTGATATCAGAAAATGGAAAGACATCCCCTGCTCCTGGGTAGGAAGAATCAACGTAGTGAAAATGGCCATACTTCAAAAACTGCTAGATAGATTCAGTACAATCCCAATTGAAATCCCAGCAGCGTATTTCACGGACCTGGAGAAAACAATACAAAAATTCATTTGGAACAAGAAGAGACCTAGAATAGCAAAAGCAATACTAAGAAAAAAAGACAAAGTAGGAGGTATCATAATCCCCAACTTGAAACTATACTACAAAGCTACTGAGATAAAAACAGCATGGTACTGGCAAAGAAACAGGCCTGAGGACCAGTGAAACACATTAGAAGATGCAGAAAAAACTCCAGACACACTCATCCATCTCATCTTTGACGAAGGAGCCAAACACCCTCACTGGAGGAAAGATAGCCTCTTTAATAAATGGAGCTGGAAAAATTGGGTCTCAACATGCCAAAGATTAAAACTAGGTCTATATCTCTCACCATGCACTAAATTAAAATCAAATGGATTAAAGATCTAAATATTAAAACAGAAAGACTGACCTGGCTGAAAGAGAGGTTAGGAAGAACTCTTGAAGATATTGCTGTAGGAAAAGATTTTATGAACAAAACCTCAGTTGCCCATGAACTAGCACAATCAACAAGTGGGATCTCTTCTCCCCACCCCCATTAAGTTTATTGGTACATTTTAGGTATAAAATACAGTTACATTCATCATTGGGATCTTGTAACATTACATGAGTATCTTGGTTCTTGTTTTTTCCCCTTCCCCTGCCCTCCCTTCACCCCCTCCACCCTTCCCTATTTGCAAAGACTTTGTTTCCATTTTTTTCCTTTTCTCATATTTTTTCTTTTCCCTTCTTTCATTTCCCCTACCCCTCCCACTTCCCCTGCTCCTTTAGACCTTTACTTCCTGTTACACAATATCAATTATACATTTTTAAAATTACAATATCAAGATCTAGGAGACATTACTACAGATTATACAGAATTTAAAAGGAACAGAAAGCATATTAAAAAAATCTTTTTTGAAATAAATTTGACAACTTCTAAGAAGTACCTTGGAAGACAAATTAATGAAACTAACTCTGGAGGAAATATAAAATTTGAATAGCACCTATTAAAGAAAGTATATTCCTAGCTTGAAAACCTACTTATATGACAACAACAGGTTCATATACATTTTAACTGATAAATTATATCAAACATTTAAAGCAGAAAAAAAAAAGGAACACTTCTCCCCTCATTTTAGGAATTCAGCATTGTGCTAATCCTAAAACTGGATAAAGATAATAGAAGAAAAAAGTATGAACATAGGTAGAAATTTGTTTAACAAAACAAACTATTAGAAGTCAGATCTGGCAATCTGGCAGTATGTAGAAAGTGGTTTTATTATAGGGATGGCAGTGTTGATTCAGCATTGGAAGATCCACCCCCAGAAGTCATCATTTTAACAGAGGAAAGGAAAAAGCCATATGATCCTGTCACTAGTTGGCAAAAAAGTACTGGACTAAATTCTACAGCTGTTCATGCTCAAAGCTATCAGAAGACTAGAAGTAGAACAGAACCTTTTCAACAGATAAGCCATGTACTCTATACTTGCAGCAAAAACACCTTATATGAATGGAGAAGATAACAATGCTTTCTTCCTAAGGTGAGGAACAAGGACAGATATGGCTACTCTTCATCTGTTCATTAAACTTTGAAACATAGGCCTAAACCAAAATAGTCTGGCAATAAAATGACACAATTAGGATAGGATTGGCAAGGTAGAAGTAAAATCTTTATATGTAAATAATCATCTACAGAGAAAATACTAAGAAATCTCTAGGAGCCCCTAGAACTTGTATTTGAATTTAGCAAGATTAGAAAACACAAGGTATATATAAAAATTCAAGTCTCTGTATACTTGCTATAAATGAAGAATTGGATATTGAAATTTAAAAGTTATGTAGGAATACAAAGGACCTAGAAAAGTAAAATTAAAAAAAAAGTGTTGGAAGATGTTTAGTACCTAATTTTAAGACTTCCGCTAAAGCTAAAGTAATCAAGACAGTGTTGGTGAGGGCCAGGGATTTAGCTCAGTGGTTTTGCTGCCTGCTGTGCAAGCGCAAGGACCTGAGTTCGATCCCCAGTACCAAAAAAAAAAAAAAAAAAATGTGTTGGTGTAAAGAAAGACATAAATCATTGGAATAAAACAGAGAATCTAGAAATAGAACCACACATATATGGTCCACTGAGTTTTGAAAAATTATTTAACATTAACATTTTATAGAATATAAATTCAATTCAAGAGCAGAGGAAAAGATAGTGTTTTTAGCAAATGGCACTACACCACCTGGTATCCGTATATAAAAAATTAACCACAACCCTTTATTTCCATACATAAAAATAACTTGAAAGGATCTATGAACTTAAATGTGAAAGCCTAAAAGTATAAAACTTTAAGAAGAAATTATAAGGGAAAATGTTTATGAATTTAGGGTAGGCAAGAACTTCCTAGGACACAAAAAACATGATGTATAAAAGAAAAAAATTGATAAATGAGATTCCATGAAAATTTAGAACTTCAAATGACATTGTTAAAATGAAAAGTAGTCCTTAAACAGACCATATTTACAATGCATATAACCTATGAGCAGAATATATAAAGAACTCTTACAGCTCATTAATACACAATCCAATTAAAAAGTAGACACAAGAAGATGATAAATAGCCAGTACAGCACAAGGAAAGGTGTGCAATTCTAGAATCAGAAAAATACTAATCAGTACAATAACAAGATTGAATTATACACTCATTAGGGAGATGAAGTTAAAAGTTTTAAAAGCCTTGTCATGACTTTTTCTTTTTGTTGGATTCTCCCCCTTTACATTTAATTTGTCACACCCAGTGGATTCATTCTTCTGGACTTTCTGGGGTTGTGATCCTCATTGTTTTTTCCTAGGATATTGTCTAAAATTTTTTGGAGTGTTGGTTTGGTATTCATGAAGTTCCTAAGGTACTCTTTATCATGAAAGTATCTCATTTCTCCATCCATTTTGAAAGATAGTTTTGCAGGGTACATCAATCTGGGTTGGAGGCTGTTTTCCTTCAGGGCTTGAAATATATCACTCCAAGGTCTTCTTGCCTTGAGGGTTTGCATGGAGAAGTCTACTGTGATTCTGATGGGCTTTCCTTTGTATGTGATTTGTTTCTTTTCTCTAACTGCCTGTAGTCATCTGTTGGATTTCTGGAATCCTAACTATTATATACCTATGTGTAGATTTTTTTTGATCAAGGCTAGTTGGAGTCCTATATGCCTCACTTTTCTGTGTGTCAAGTTCTTTTCCCCTGCTTGGGAAGTTTTCTGCCATCACTTCTGTGAACAGTTTTTTATGTCATCTACACTCTCTCTCTCCTGTTTCTTCATTGACTCCAATCAGTCTTATGTTATTCTTCTTTGCATCATCTAGCAGCTGCAGGATTGCTTTCTCATGGTCCCTTACAATTTTAAAGCAATTTTTCTTTTCCTGGTCACTAATTGCAATCTTATCTTCTATATCTGAAATTCTGTCCTTACCTTGGCTCATTCTGCTGCATAGACTTTCAATGGAGTTTTTAATCTCCTGGTAATCTGTTTGCATCTGTTTTATGGATTTCATTTGTTTCCTATGTTAAGATTCCATCATGTTCCTCAGCTCTTCTATTTTTTTTATCTGTGTCCTCTCTAGATTTATTAATCATGTCTTGCACTATGGGCACAATCTCTGCTATTATCTGAGAAATTATTTCTGCTTTCATTTTTCCCAGATCCTCTTTTATTGCCAGTTCAGGAGCCCAGGTGGTTGAGTATGAGATTGTTCCATCTCGCTTCCCTTTGGGGTTGCTGTAGGTGATCTGGAAGTCTGTTTTTGAGGCTTGTTTATTTGTCTTCTCATTTCCACATTGGGTGGAAGGCAGGGGTGTGTTGCTGACACCCATGCGGCTCACCTCCTTTGCCCTAGGAGCGGTGGAATGGTGGTGGGGAGCTTCCTCCTGGGCGCTGGGATTGGCTCACCTCCTCTGCCCTAGGAACCAGGATCTCTTCTTAATAAAAAGCTTCTGAATAGCAAGAGAAACCACCAGCAGTGTGAAGAGACAATCCACAATGTGGGAAAAAATTTTCACCTGCTGTTCCTCAGACAAAGCTCTACTATCTAGAATCTATAAAGAACTTTAAAAAATCAGACCTCCCAAATTTAAAGACCCAATCCAAAAATGGGCATCTGAAATGAACAGACATTTCTCAGACAAAGAAGTACAAATGTCTAATAAACATATGTAAAAATGTTCAACATCACTGGTCATTCCAGAGATACAAATGAAAACAACACTGAGATTCCACCTCACTCCAGAAAGAATGGCTGCTATCATGCAATCAACCAACAACAAATGCTGGCAGGGCTGTGGGGAAAGAGGAACCCTACTCCACTGCTGGTGGGAGCATAGACTGGTGCAACCACTGTGGAAATCAATATGGCAATACCACAAAGAACTAAGAGTGGAAGTGCCATTTCTAGTTTTATCCATCATAGTTAATGATGATCTCTGTCCACACAGGCTAATAATAAGGGGCTCCTGAAGTCCTATATCCCCTTCATTCTTCTTTTAATACCAAGCCAAATACTATTAAGCCTACTATTATAGATTGAGTTTTGTCCTCACAAAAGATATATCAAAACCCTAACCCCTGAATGTGACTTTATTTGGGAAGAGCATTTTTGCAAGTGTAATCAATTAAGTTCATGTCTTTAGGGTAAGTCTTACATCCAGCATCATTATGAATAGAGGAAAATCCCCTGGGAAGATATAGAGACACAGAAAAAATGTCCTATGGTAACAGAGGCAGTTTGAAGTAACACAGCTGAAATCCAAGGAATATTAAGGATTGATAAGTCCCATGAGAAATCAGAAAGAACCAAGGCAGGATTCTCCTCCAACAGTTTTAGAGGGACTAGAATCCTGCCAACACCTTGGTAGACCTGAGAAATAATAAATTTTGGTTGTTTCTAACCCATCAAATTTGTTATGTCAGCCCTTTAAAAAACTATTACATTTTCATTTTAAATATTTATCAAATCCTTCCTTTTGTTTTCTCCTTAATTATTACCTTATCTCTAACATGCTCTTTAAAACATATATGATGATAATCTTTATAAGACTAATATACAAACATTTAACTCTGATTAATATCATTTAATCACTTCTTCCTATCTAAATGATGAAGTTTAAATTCCTTAGCTTGGTCTTCAAGATCTTTCATGACTTAAATCTGACTTCCTCTCCAGCCACAGACCTTGCATCTATGCCTCACATTTATGCCTTTTCAAATTCATATTCCATATCCTTTTTTTTTGCTCTTTCCTTTTACATGTCCCATTTCTGTATGAGACATCACCCACACATTGTCCACCCAGTGAACTCCTACTTTTCTGTCAATGCTCAATCAAGATGTGATTTCTGGTCAACCTGGGCAGAATCATTTACAGTGGACCCTCAAGTTATGACCAGCCTGACATAAAAACAACTTGGGTTAATTAGGTTAGTGGTAGATTCATCTGCCTCTTGTTATCTATACTGTGTACCCAGGTAAACATCCAGTTTTCAGCTCTATTGACTTATAACCAACTTGAGTTCAACCTCCCCTCAGGAAGCAATCAAGTTCGTAAGTCAAAGATCTACTCTATTTCCTTCACTGTGCTTCCATAGGACCTGTCATGCATCTCTGTTAACAACTCGTGCTATCCTTTACCTGCTTGTTTGTAGGTGCCACCCTCTTTATAATACGAAATCCTTGAAGACAGAAGCATAACTTATTCATTTTTGTAGCCTCAAGATTTGTATACTTCACCCATATTAGGTATTTAATGAAATATTTGCTGAGTAGATGGATTAATGATAGAATGAATAATTTTTTGGAGTAATCAAAGAAGACCACATTCAGGAACTCACATCAGAACACTTCAACAGAATTCTTTTCCGGGTAGGATCATAAAATCCTGGCTTATTAAACCTTGTTGTAAAAAATCTACATTTGTCTCTAACATCAATAAATAGGAGGATAAAAATTTAAACCAATTTCAACCACAAAGCCTGTCTTCTCAAGTCATATGAACGAATGCCTGCTTTCCTGTGATATCCCAGAATGGTACTCATCTTGACAGCTAATCTGTTTAAAAATGTCTACACATGTTTTGTTTTCTTTTGTTTTTTTATTAAATTCTTTTATTGGTACATTGGAGATATACAACACATTTACATTTCTCATTGGGAATTATACCTTTACATGATGCATCTTGGTTCTTATTTTTTCCCCATTCCTAGCCCTCCCTTCACGCCCTCCACCCTCCCCTATTCAAAAAGACTTTATTTCCATTTTTTCCATTTCTCAACATTTTTCCTTTCCCTTCTTTCCTTTCCCCTGCCCCTCCCACTACCCCTACCCCTTTGGACCTTTTCTTCCTATTTTGCATTATCGATTATTCGTTCTAATCATTGGTACATTTTAGGTATACAATATGATGACATTCATCATTGGAAATTTGCACCTTTACATAATCTCTCTTCGTTCTTATTTTTCACCCTTGCCCAGCCCTCCCTTCAACCCCTCCAGTCCTCCCTATTTACAAAGATTTTGTTCCTAATTTTCCATTTTCTCATATTAATCCCATTCCCTTCTATCCTTTCCCCTAGCCCTCCCACTTCCCCTTTCCCTTTGCCCCTTTTCTTCCTATTTCACATTATCTATTACATCTTTTAGTCCTTCTTTACACTTTTAGTTTCTCACACTAGAGAAGCTATTTGGTATTTACACATGTGTCCTATTTATTTCACTTAAGAGTATCACCTCAATGTGCATCCATTTAGCTATAAATGTCTCTAATTTCTCATTTTTTATGGCTGAGTAGTATTCCATTTTATTAAAAAAACCACATTTTCTTTATCCAGTCTCCAGTTGATGGGCAATTGGGCTGCTTCCATGTTTTAGCTATTACAAATTGTGCTGCTATGAACATGGGTGCACACATATCACTGTGGTATGATTCTTTTAATTCTTTGGGGAAGATCCCTAGCAGTGGAATAGCAGGGTCAAATGGGACTTCCAGTCCTAGTTCTTTGAGGCATCTCCATATTGATTTCCACAGTGGTTGCACCAGTCTACACTCCCACCAGCAGTGGAGCAGGGTTCCTCTTTCCCCGTAGCCCAGCCAGCATTTGTTATTGGTTGATCTCATGATAGCAGCCATTCTTTCTGGAGTGAGGTGGAATCTCAGTGTTGTTTTCATTTGCATCTCTCGAATGACCAGTGATGTTGAACATTTTTTTCATGTATTTGCTATTTCTATTTCTTTGTCTGAGAAATGTCTGTTCATTTCAGATGCCTATTTTCGGATTGGGTCTTTAAATTTGGGAGGTCTGATCTTTTTAAGTTCTTTATAGATTCGAGATAGTAGACCTTTGTCTGAGGAAGAGCAGGTGAAGATTTTTTCTCACATTGTGGGTTGTCTCTTCACACTGCTGGTGGTTTCTCTTGCTGTGCAGAAGCCTTTTAATAAGAAGAGATCCCACTTGTTGATCATTTGTGCTAGTTCATGGGCAACTGAGGTTTTGTTCATAAAATCTTTTCCTACACTGATGTCTTCAAGGGTTCTACCTAACCTCTGTTCCAACTGGTTCAGGGCTTCTATTTTAATATTTAGATCTTTAATCCATTTTGATTTTAGTTTAGTGAATGGCAAGAGATATAGGTCTAGTTTTAGTCTTTGGCAAGGTGAACGCCAAGTTTTCCAGCACCATTTATTAAAGAGGCTATCTATTAAAGAGGCTATCTTTCCTCCAGTGAGGGTGTTTGGCTCCTTTATTGAAGATGAGGTGGCTGAATGTGTCTGGCGTTGTTTCTGCATCTTCTAATCTGTTCCACTGGCCCTCAAGTCTGTTTCTTTGCCAGTACCATGCTGTTTTTATCACAGTAGAGTATTAGAGTTGCAGGTTGGGGATTGTGATAACCCCTGTCATGACTCTGTTACCTAGAATTGCTTTTGCTATTCTGTGTCTCTTATGATTCCAAATGAATTTTTGGATTGTTTTCTCAAGGTCTATGAAGTATGCTGCTGGGATCTCAATTGGGATTGCACTGAATCTATCTATCTAGCAGTTTTGAAAATATGGCCATTTTCACTATATTAAACCTTCCTACCCAGGAGCAGGAGATGTCTGTCCATTTTCTGATATCATCTTCAACCTCTCTTTTCAGAGTGCCATAGTTTTCAGAGAAGAGGTCTTTGATTTCTTTCATTAGGTTGATTCCTAGGTATTTCAATTTTTTGGATGCTATTGTGAAAGGAATTATTTGCCCTATTTCTCTCTCAGTGAGTCTGTCATTGGTGTAGAGGAAAGCTATTCATTTTTGTGTGTTGACCTTGTAACCAGCTACTTGACTGAATTTGGTTATTAAGTCTAGAAGACTTTTGGGGGAGTTCTTGGGGTCTTCTATATACAGTATCATGTTATCTGCAAATAATGACAATTTGACTTCTTCATTTCCTATCTTTATTCCTTTTATTTCTTTCTCTTGTCTAATTGCCATGGCTAATGTTTCCAGAACTGTATTGAACAAGAGTGGTGATAGTGGACATCCTTGTCTTGTTCCTGATTTTAATGCAAAGGATTTCAGTTTTTGAACATTTAGTATGATATTAGCTGTTGGTTTTTCATAGATGGCTTCTATCAGTTTGAGGTAGAGACCATCTATTCCAATTTTTTGTAGGGTTTTTATCATAAATGCATGTTGGATTTTGTCAAATGCTTTTTCTGCATCTATGGAGATAATCATATGGTTTTCGTCCTTGGCTCTATTGATATAGTGTATGACACTGATTGATTTGCATATATTGAACCATCCCTGCATCCCTGGGATGAATCCCACTTGATCAGGGTGTATGATCTCCTTGATGATCTTCTTGATGATATTCTGCATTCTGTTTGCCAGTATCTGCTTAACGTTTTTGCATCTATGTTCATTAGTGAGATTGGCCTATAGTTCTCTTTTTTGGTTGGGACTTTCTCTGCTTTGGGGATCAACATGATGCTTGCTTCCAGGAAAGAATTTGGGAGTATTGCTTCCCTTTCAATTTCACTGAAGAGTTTAAACAGTAGTGGCAGCAGTTCCTCTCTAAATGTCTTGTAGAATTCAGCAGTGAAACCATCAGGGCCCGGGCTTTTCTTGATTGATAAGTTTTTAATTACATTTTCAATTTCATTGGTTGATATTGGGTTGTTTAGAATTTTTAGGTCTTCTTCGTTCAACTTTGGTAATTCATATGTATCTAGGAATCTGTCCATTTCTTCTGTGTTTTCCATCTTATTGGCGTATAGGTTCTGGAAGTAGGTATTGATGATCCTCTGGATTTCTGCTGGGTCTGTTGTAATTTCACCCGTTTCATTCCTAATTGCATGGATTTTGGCCTTTTCTTTCCTTTTTCTGATAAGGTTGGCTAAGGGTTTGTCAATTTTGTTGATTCTTTCAAAGAACCAACTCTTGGCTTCATTGATTTTTTGCATCATTCTCTTAGTCTCCATTGCATTGATTTCTCCTCTGATCTTTATAATTTCCTCCCTTGCATGAGCTTTGGGGTTGTCCTGCTCTTCTTTTTCTAGAAGCTTGGGGTTCAGCATCAGGTTGTTTAATTGGGCTCCTTCTGTTTTCCTAATATGCATATTCACTCCTATGAATTTCTTTCATAAGGCTGCCTTCATTGTGTTCCATAGATTCCCATATGTTGTATTATCATTGTCATTTAATTGAAGGAACTGTCTGACGTCTTCTTTAGTTTCCTCTGTGACCCATTGGTTATTCAGAAGTGTGTTGTTCAATTTCCACATGTTTATGAAATTTTTCCAGTTTCTTTTGCTATGGATCACCAAATTCATCGCACCATAGTCTGATAACATACAAAGGATAACTTCAATTCCTTTGCACTTACTCAAACATGTTCTATGTGTGAGATCTATTTTGGAGAATGACTCATGTGCAGCTGAGAGGAATGTGTATTCTGATTTTGTGGGGTGGAACACTCTGTAAACATCTATTAAGTTCATTTGTTCAAGAGTTCGATTGAATTCTAGTATTTCATTACTTATTTTTAGTCTAGTTGATCTATCTATTTGTGACAGTGGGGTGTTGAGGTCCCCCACTACAATTGTATTAGTGCATATATGACTTTTCATGTCCGTTAATATTTGTTTTATATAGTTGGGCTCACTAGTGTTTGGTGCATAGATATTTATGATTATCATCTCTTCCTCTTGGATTCTTCCCTTTACAAGGATGTAGTGTCCTTCTTCGTCTCTCTTAATCAGTGTTGGTTTGAAATCTACTTGATCTGCAAAGAGGATAGCTACTCCTGCTTTTTTTTGAATTCCCGTCTCATGGAGTATTGTTTTCCACCCTTTCACTTTCAGTCTATGAGTTTCCTTTTGAATTAAGTGTATTTCCTGTATGTAGCATATCGTTGGATTTTGCTTCTTGACCCATTCTGCCAGTCTATTTCTTTTGATTGGTGAATTGAGACCATTAACATTGATGGTTATAACTGAAATGTATTGATTTGTCATTGCCATGACTTTTTATTTTTGTTGGGTTCTCTCCCTTTACATTTAATTTCGTGTCATCCCAGATGGGTTCATCCTGGTTTGCTTCCTGGGGTTGTGATCCTCAATGTCTGTTCCTAGGCTATTGTGTAAAATTCTTTGGAGTGCTGGTTTGGTATTCACAAAGTTCCTAAGGTGCTCTTTGTCATGAAAGTATCTTCTTTCTCCATCCATTTTGAAAGATAGTTTTGCAGGGTACATCAATCTGGGTTGGAGGCTGTTTTCTTTTAGGGCTTGGAATATGTCACTCCAAGCTCTTCTTGCCTTGATGGTTTGTGTTGAGAAGTCTGGTGTGATTCTGATGGGCTTTCCTTTGTATGTGATTTGTTTCTTTTCTCTGACTGCTTGGAGAACTTTGTTCTTTTGTTGTGTTTCTGGAATCTTAACAATTATATGCCTATGGGTAGATGTTTTTTGATCAAGGCTATTTGGAGTCCTATATGCCTCACTTATCTGTATGTCAAGCTCTTTTCCCCTGCTTGGGAAGTTTTCTGCCATTATTTCTGTGAAGAGATTTTTTATGTCATCTGCACTCTCTCCTGTTTCTTCATTGACTCTAATCAGTCTTATTTTATTCTTCTTTGCATCATCTAGCAGTTGCTGGATTGATTTCTCATGTTCCCTTACAATTTTGAAGCACTTTTTCTTTTCCTGGTCACTAATTGCAATCTTATCTTCTATATCTGAAATTCTGTCCTCACATTGGCTCATTCTGCTGTGTAGACTTTCAATGGAGTTTTTCATGTCCTGGAAATCTATTTGCATCTGTTTTATGGATTCCATTTGTTTCCTATGCTGGGATTCCATCATGTTCCTGAGCTCCTCTCTAGATTTATTAATCATGTCTTGCACTAGGGGCACAATTTCTCCTGTTATCTGAGAAATTATTTCTGATTTCATTTTTTCCAGATCCCCTTTTGTTCCCAGTTCAGTGGGTCCAGGTGGTTGAGTATCAGTGTGATCCATTTCATTTCCCTTTGGGGTTGCTGTAGGTGATCTGGAAGTATGGTTTTGAGACTTATTTACATGTTTTCTCATTTAGACTTGGGGGGGGGTGCTGTTGGTGCCTGCATGGATTACCTCCTCTGAGCTGGGAGAGGTGGGACAGGGGCCAGGAGCAGCGGTAGGGATGGTGGCCAGGAAGCCCCTTCCTGTGGTCCAGGAGCAGTGAGATGGTGGCTCAGAAGCCCCTACCTCTGGGCCAGTTGGGAGCGGTGGGACGGATGGTGGCCCAGAAGCCCTTTCCTCTGGGCCAAGAGCAGCGGGACAGAAGGTGGCCCAAAAGCCCTTTCCTCTGGGCTGGGAGCAGCAGGAGGGATGGTGGCTGGGAAGCCCCTTCCACTGGACCAGGAGCAGTGGGACAGTGGCTCATAAGCCCCTACCTCTGGGCTGGGAGCAGCGGGACTCAGTACCATGGTCTGGTGGTCTGATGTCCTCTGTGTCTTTGCAGTGTGGAACCAGGTGGCTGCCTGTCTGCAGCGGGCTGATTCAGCATGCTCTGCATGACTCGGAACCTCGGCAGGGTGTCCACAGACCTGCCTGTCTGTAACGGGCTGATTTGGCGTGTTCTCCATCACTTGGAACCTCAGTAGGGCGTGCGCAGACCTGCCTGTCTGCAGTGGGCTGATTCAGCGTGTTCCGCGCAACTTGGGACCTCCAAAAAACTTGTTGTTAACAACTGACTGTGGTATTCTTTATCATCTTTGCATCACTGAATTTGTTCCAGATCAACACAAAAAGGGGATAGTTTTTCTTGAGTATTTTTCTAGCAATTTGGTTGATGGTGCTTAAATGCAATTAAATATTTACTCCTTAACTGTTTTCAATATTTTCATTATTTTCTTTGTCAGATGAAGTCATTTGACATGAGAAGAATGTTTCCTTCTAAGGAACAAAATCCCTAACAAAGAAAAAAATAATTCCTGACATTGAATACAGAAGGCATTTGGGGAATCTCAAGAAATTTTGACATCAAATGCTTTTTAGGTGGCTCTTTCATTAATGAACCAGTGACCACCTCTTTTTAGCCCATCCCTTCTACTTCTATCTTTGGACCTGGCTAAAGCACACAAGGATGGTGAGGTAAATGCTTTATCTGGCACTATCCAGCCAGCTCATTAAACCCAGACATATGCACCATCTCATGCTAGGCAACCATCCATGGACAGTCCCATCTGGGCAGTCGTCTTCCCCCTCACTGCCTGTCCAGTTTTGACTTCTGCAGTTAACTTCTGGCCTGTGCCTGTCCATGAAAAGATAGCCTTTCCTTGAGAGCAAAGTTCCTTGCTCTAAATCAACCTCTTGACATTACCTTGAGTATACAAACATTTTCCTCTTTCTTTGAGACCTCATTTCTGTTCCTTCTTGGAGAGTTTTATTTTAACTTACAAACAGTTTATTCAAATGGATTTCCAGTAAAGTTGAGCCACCTTGCCAATACATAATAACACACACACACACACACACACACACACATTCACACACACAAACGATCATTAGATGTTAAGTGATTTCATGAAAGCACTTCTGGTAGAGCTGAAGTGGCAGATAAACTCTATGTCTGGAGCTCCTTATCTTTACTGTATTACATATTCATTCAACAGACCAACATGCTATGACAGACAACTATGCTGTGTTGTGGGAGCTCAATGATGGACAAGATATATGTGAAAATTAATTTTCTGTGATCAAAGTCTAATGGCAGAGAGTTACAACAATTGTCATTCAGATGTTAAGTAGGAGTTGAGGTAGAAAATATCTGCTTCTGGTTTTCTAAGGCTCCTGGAAATTTCTTGAAGTTGTAAAGGAGCTAAAATATAGTTATTCTCCATCATTCCTTTTGAATGTCTTTCACTGACTAACACTTGATTAGAAATTGAAAACTGTCTAGAGGATAATGATCAAACTAAAGAAAAGATGCAAAATTTTGTTGGATGAGGAGGTATTATAAGCACTAAGAACATTTATCCTAAAGGGAAAAAGATTACAGATACTATAGGAGTCCTGAAAGATTCCTGTGACAGGTAATCTGTATTAGTTATCTCTCCATTGCTGAGACAAAATACCTGACATAGACAACTTTAAAGGAGGAAAGGTTTATTTTGTCTCACAGTTTGAGAGGTTTCAGTTCATGGTTAGCTGGCTCCAAAGGCAGAAACATCATAGTAGAAGGGCATAGCAGAGGAAAGCCATTCAACTTATAGCAGTCAGGAAGCAGAGAGAAAGAGCCAGAGGAAGAGTCTGGGGAGAGGATGTACTCTTCAAAGTCACACCCCAGCCACATATTTTGTCCCACTGGGTGAGCCCTGATTCCTAGTTGCCTAGTCACCTATGAACTCATCAGTGGATGTTCCATTGATGAGGTTAATACCCACCTGATCCAATCACCTCTGAATATTGCTACACTGGGGATCAAGCCCTCAATACATCAGTCTTTGGGGGAATCTATATGTGATTCCAGAGCCAGAAGTAGAACTCAATTGAGTGTTACAAGGAAGTAAATTCTGGTTAAATAGAAGTAAAAATTCTACTTGACAACTGAAATTTAATAGTATTATTATAATAGTTGTTTAGTATTGGTGATATGTTGGACATTATGCTAGGCATTTATGTTTTATTAAATTTAATCTTTCAGTTCAAAATAGCAAATAGCTCACACAAACTACTGAAATAACAAGAAAGAATCACAAAAAAAGAGTAAATTCATGTAGCCCTAAGAGTAAGAGTCTGAGAACGAATGAAGAAAGTAGACATTGCAGTGAATTTTTAGGGACACAAAACAGGCAGGATCATAAGGATGTATGCTTCAGAAAAATGTCTTCTTTTCATTATTTGATGGGGAGTAGTGATTATTCTATCTTCTGTCCACACATGTGCCCCCATATAAGCATCATTCAGTTAAAATACTCTCCAAAAGTACAAAAAGCTCCCAGCCAGCTCTTTGCATTTGAGGAACACACTCATTGGAGAAATGGCCAAGGTAACCCGTGTTAATTAACCTAGCTTTTCTTTTGTAAATACAAAAGGGAATGCAGTATCATAAACATGTTGAAGAAAATCAACAGGTTAATAAAGACCAAGGTGAGGAAACAAAATAAGAAACAAAACAAAAAAACAGTTCAAAGCAAATTCTAAAAAAGAAAAGAAAATTTTGCTTTGGAGGAAACAAGATTCATGAAGAGAGAAAAAGTTTACAATTCTTTTGATTAATATCCTCAAAGTTTCAAAAGATATTACATCTGTGGAACGTTAATATCAGTAAGCTGTTTTAAATAGGATATTCAGAA
The DNA here is from genome assembly GCF_053883595.1 of Heterocephalus glaber. NCBI lineage: Eukaryota > Metazoa > Chordata > Mammalia > Rodentia > Bathyergidae > Heterocephalus > Heterocephalus glaber. The sequence continues at coordinate 10,738,244 of NW_028258294.1, forward strand.
AATAATTGCTTGGGAATTAGAAATGTAATTTCTGCAATAACAATTTAATACTAGGACTAGAGGATAAAGTTAAAGAAGTTGTCAGAAACATGGAACAAAAGAAAAAGGATACAACATGGAAGAAAGTATCTTAAGGGCCAAATCAGGTGTCCAAAATCCATCCCAGAAAAACAGCCCAGTAAATGAAAAGAGAACACAATCAAGGTAATTATTTTAGCAAGAAATTTCTCTGAGCCAGAAAAAAGGGAAAAGGACTAAAATTTTCAGAATAAAGTGTATTCACCAAAAGCTGCGCAGAATAAATGAAAAACAGATATATATATAGATACATTTCTGTAAGTTTTTGCTAAGGATAAAGCAATACTACTAATAGTTTCCATAAGGATAGATAAAAGGTAGAGAAAATAGGTCAACTACAGAGAAACAAACTCTAGATTAATGTTACATTGTACCATAAATGTTAGAAGCTAGAATATAGTCTAGCACTACAGTGAAACCACAGAGGAGACAAAACCTCTGACATGATGCCCAGTGGCATGGTTGTCTCACGTTATTGAGAGAGACAAAGGACATAGGCATAGCATTTAATGTCTCCATATAGAAAAAAGCTACATCTGGGGCCAGAGATTTAGCTCAGTGGCACCATGCCTGGCTTACAAGCACAAGGTCCTGAGTTTGACCCCTGATACCAAAAAAAACCCAAAAGCTGCAACTGACCACACACAAAGGGAAAGATGGAGGCCAGGTCTGCAGCAGAGTGCAAACTCTCAGACTTCCACAGCCCCTGAAGGTACACACTGCTATAGCACCTGGTTCAGGTGCCACTTGATTCAAGAATCCCTGATGTTATTTTAGCTCTGTTTTCTATTTTGGGCTTCTCAGGGGGAGCAGTTAATTGGTTATAACACCAGGATGTCCCAGAATGCTACCTACAAGCTGGAGTGAACCTTAGCTGAGTCTCCCAGGTATACTTGATATCCAACAGGTGCACACTTGTACCCTCCTCAAAGCCACGGCTCCAGACAGTAACACAAGAAGCTCAGCTCATTTCAGAACTGTAAGGACTCAGAGATGATCAACTACAGTCTTTCTAAAGAAAAAAGTCTTTTAATTACAAATGTAAATCTTTTACCTAAAATGAGGATGAAAAGGTTTAAGAAAAATAGATTATCCCAAGGTTGCAATAAAAAGACATATTAGATGACAGTTGCACAGACAGTTTATAAAAGAATTGGTCCAAGTTAAATTTAAAGTTAAATGACTACAAGATGATTACCTCTAAGACACGAATAGATTTTACTCAACAAATAGTATTAAAACAATGGAAGCATCTAGTAATTCAACAAGAAAATCGCTTGCTTCTCTCAATAAGATAAAGAGAATTTTAAGAACTAAGAAAAATGAACAGATATGAGAAAGCCTGGCTGCAGAGTAAAACAACTAAAATGGCACAATTTTGAACAATTGTGGAATTTAAGAAGAGAATTCATTTGCTCCACATGCTTGAGCATCTTCCTTTGAACTGCACAGAGATAATGACACAATTTTACTCTGCATCAGGTTTTACATAGCTATAATATTGACAATGATATTTTATATTTGGGAATCAATCTGTACATGAAACATGAGGGACAATCATAAATACAAAGCAGAATTCAAATGATTCAACCTTGTAAAAATGATTCATTGCCACTGATAAAAGAGACACTGCACTGGCCTTGAAGCATTCACATACCTGGGGATTACCATCCCAAGTCAACTGAATTAGAAGCACATATGTGAGTTTATTTAGTTTGCTATACAGTAACTTATTAAATATCCTTCACATGCCAAGCCCTGGGCTGAGTCTGAGACAAATACTGAACTAAAAAGATATCCCTGCCACTTTTGGGTAGCCTATGGGATCAAATGTGAGAGGAGTGCCAGTGGCCAAAGCTCAACATCTCTGGGAAAAGAAGATATTGGATACCTAATCTATGACCAGAGAAAGAACCAAGACAAGCAAAATTAAGCCTGATAAAAAGTACTGCTGCCAGGAAGTTTGACTGACAGGATGGGGCAGAAGAGTTTAAGAAACTAGTTTCTTGCTGTGCTCAGTTTGTACTACTTTGAACTTTTCCCTGTAAATCAGAAATTTAAAAGATCCAGCTCTGGCATGATAATGCAGCTTAGTGATAGAATTTGCCTAGCATGTGTGAGGCCCTGGGTTTGATCCTCAGCAACACACACACACACACACACACACACACACACACACACACACACAGCTTTGCTGTTCCTACTCAGCAAAACTAGGCTGATTTACATTAAGCCTAAATGTTGAATGAAAGACCTAACATCAGAGCTTTGTGGCCCAAATGAAGTGCAAAGAGAGTGAAATGGTACAACTTGAAATAATTTGCTTCATTATGCACTTGAATAGATATTGGTTCCATAATTGTACAGCTGTATATATTAATAGTGGTTTATGAAACAAATCCTTCTATTGATATACTACTTCTGTTTCATTTATTGCTATAAGTTGCCAGACTTCTAATTTTTTAACAGTATATGTGTTTATGTTTGTGTTAAAAGCACTGTGGAAAACTAAGAGAGCACGTATTTGTATAAACACCAAAAACAAAATCTTAAGTAATTTACCCAATCTTGTAGGCCAAATCAAACAGTATGTTGAAATTTAATAATCATATGTAAGAAGATCCTTAAATAGCTGTACTCAGAGTTCCTTCCAATCCCCTGCACCTTTTTCTCCAAAATGACCTACTGTCAGGTACTTTTTAGTGCTTCCAGAAATGTACTGGGAAAAAAAGAAATCATGGAGAGGGATGGAGGGTGGATTGTGGTCAGTTTCAGGATGAAGAAGTGCCAAGGGAGACCTAGGAGCACTGAGATAGGCCAGCTCTATGCAGGGAAGGGACTCTGGAGCAGGACAGGTAAGCTTCAAGGTGAGTAGTAAGGAGGCAGACTGAGTGGAAAGGGTCCCCTGTAAAGGCAGGCAATGGGACCAAGCACAGTGGAGAGGCTGGGCTCAGCAGCAAGAGTAAGTTAGGGTTGAGGGCAGTGGATCAGAGCAGCTCCAGAGAGAAGTCCAGAAGGGACTTTGAGGGGGTCTGGTTAGGAAAAAAAGGAGCAGTGCTTCATGGTGAGAAGCGAGGAACTGCTGTGAGAGCAGCAGATCTGGTAAGGGCCTTAGCTGCATGGTCTGAGAACAAAGCCCACACAGGGAGTCCACAAAGTGGAATGGGAATTCTTCTTAATGAACCTACAACAGCCAGGTAAACTAACTGATAAAGCATAAAAATCGCTTGGGGAACCAAGTCTGACCTCTAACTGTGCTAAGCATGTTCTGCTACCTGCTTCCAGACAGCCTCTGCTCTCATCCTTCAAGGTGAAACACTCCAGCAGTCATTTCTGCCCCAACCCAGCCAGTCCCCAGGGACACGTCTGTGTCAGAGCTCCAGCATATGAAAGGGAAAATGTTTTCTGGACCCAACCATCTGAATCAGAATGATAGTGATTTCAGAATAAAGATCCACCTTCCTGGCCCAGGGTTTCAGGAACTCCCCTTCATGATCTTGAGGGAGACAACTGTTAAGCACTGTTAATTCTAGCATTGTCATAACCCTTTCCCCCGCAGAGGTCAAATGTAAGAAGTCACAAATCATCCCTTGCCTTATCTCTACAGAAGAGAAGAAACATTGGTCTGTTTCCTCCCACTCTGAGTGTCTTAGGAATCAGTGTAGCACTGTATGGGCTTTGGAAACAGATTGGAGGGACAGATCCTTTCCCAACTACCTAGAAAGCATTCTCACTGAGCTTCAATTTTTAGAAATTGACAAGTCAATGATATTAACAACCACTTCATTTGGTTGTAGTGAGAATGAAATGAAATATATAAAGTGCCTAATTCAACATGTGGCCCATTGTGCAAAATGTACTTGTTTTTGTTTCCCGGGGCCTAGATATAGTTGTGGGTGAAATGCCTTCATTTCCCAGTAGAAAATGCTGAAACCACCAGATCCAGCTGTGCCCTACAGGGCTCAGACAGGCTCTGTCCAGTGCCCACTAAATCAACATTAGACTGTCTCAATCCACCTCGAGAGCTAGCTCCCTAGCACCACTTCATATGCCTTCACCAGCCCCAAAGAGCCTGTACTTCAAACCCACAGTTCTGTAAATCCTGGGCCTTAGGAATAGGAAATGCTCTGGCAAGCTTGCTTTTTTCCCATTTTATCTGCTCTTACGGGATTCAATTTTTAGAATCTCCAGGGTTTCAAAACATACCTTCAATTAAATTATTAATAAAGGTGCTAAGACTTAAAAAGGAATTTGTTCACCATGCCAGGTAATCTGTACACATTCTCTCATTTAATCTTCAAGTACTGCCACATAGGTAGTATTGTTGCCAATTTACAGACAAGAAGTTTAAGGCCCAGAGCGGGTAATTTACCTACAATCACACAGAGTGAACAACAAAAATACAACCAGAACCAAGCCCTCCAATTTCCCATCCCAAATGCTTCCTCCTGCCATATAATCCCTCACTACATGAATTATCTGAGCTAGGCCAGCTACAATGGACTTTTGTATACAATCTAAGTAAATTTATAGAGAAAGCTATTATTTCAGCTATAACTGACTGGATTTCATTTGCCTGTATTTTCTAGAACTGCATTTAGAGAAGTTACAAAATTGCACCACAATTGTGCTGCAATTACATTTTTCTTCCTCTCCCTTCTCCTTGCCAACTCATCTCCTCCTTTCCCCCTACACCACCACCATGACTATTTTGCATGTTAACACAAACTTAAAAGCAGTATTGCAGAGATCACTGGCATGATGACTTTAGCATCAGTCCCATGGGCTAGCTACCCCATCTCAACTTACTGCCAATATCAAGGACACATGAGAAAGAATATTGCACAGAGAGAGGTTAAAAAATCAGGATATATCATGAAATAGAGGTGAAATAGACCTGTGTTTTCCTTCACCCTTTTCTTCTTGTTTTCAGCAATTATAAAACAAGAACATAGTCTCTCTTGAAGTGATAAGGCCTTCGAGGGGCTTAGAGTAGCCAACTTGGGGAGGAAAGTAATTCACTGAACATTTCATAAAGTTCCAGGCACTTAAAAAGTATTCATTTGTAGAACCCTTAAGCAATCCCTCAAGGGGAGATAGTGTAATTAACTAAATATTACAGGTGAGAAAACTAGGACTCAGAAGGTCAACCAATTTGCCTAATTCTGTAAGTGGTAGAAGTAGAATTCAAATCAGACCCCAAGGAAGCTCTCTGAATAGCTACAATCTACAGCTTCATTTGTGTAATTGATATTTGGACCTGAAGGTAGAATGTTAAATTGATTCATCTTATATTTTATTTTGTTGGAGTCAGTGTGTCAATGCAATTTTTATGGCACTTGTCAGTTATGCAGATAACACCACCTACTAGATTTGTACCATCTGCAAAATTTATAAATCTCAATAATGCCATTAAAACTACACAAGAGCGAAGCATTTGACAGTTGGCAGCACCTCAATATATAGTTGTTGACCAATTTTTCTTCTTTGCATCCCTCATGCTAGGTGGGTTGTCACTTGCTCCTTGGTGGCTAAAAGGAATGGGAAATGATATTTGTGTATAACAATAGGTTGTTATAATTGCTACAATCCAAATTTATCATGTTCCATACTCAACTTAATTGGGCCTACCTAGTTGGGTCTGTCTGCCCAAACTGTAAGTGTAGTCTCAAGAAAACTGAAGGGAAACCCCTACGCCATGGCATCTCTGATTCATATCCTGTACACAGTCTCATCCCATCAGGAAACTATGCTTCCTGTCAATACTATGTCAGAGAAACTTACTTTACAGAGTCAGTGCACAATAGAAATATTGAGGTATGCTAATATACAAGGTTGCATGGAAATTTGCTCCATCTTGAAAGCTAAGTCCAAGAGTTCTTCAAAACAAAATTCCAATCTTTGTAAATAGGGAGGACTGGAGGCATTGAAGGGAGGGCTGGGCAAGGGTGAAAAATAAGAACCAAGAGAGACTATGTAAAGGTGCAAATTTCCAATGATGAATGACATTATATTGTACACCTAAAATGTACCAATGATTAGAATGAATAATCGATAATGTAAAATAGGAAGAAAAGGTCCAAAGGGGTAGGGGTAGTGGGAGGGGCAGGGGAAAGGAAAGAAGGGAAAGGAAAAATGATGAGAAATGGAAAAAATGGACATAAAGTCTTCGTAAATAGGGAAGGGTGGAGGGCATGAAGGGAGGGCTAGGAAAGGGGAAAAAATAAGAACCAAGATGCATTATGTAAAGGTACAATTCCCAATGAGAAATGTAATTGTGTTGTATACCTACAATGTACCAATAAAAGAATTTAATACAAAAAAAAAAACAAAAACAAAATTCCAGTCCTACTATCCCTGAATATCCCAAATATGCCTATGACTCTGAGTGTCCTCCAGTCTTTCTGGAAAGCAGAGCCATGCAACAAGCACCATCTTTGTTTCCTTCTGGGACAGTAGCAGGATCCGCTTTTGTCTACAACGAACATGTGGGCTTTTGCTATGCTTTCCTGGAAAGTAGGGGCTGGTGAAGGGACAGACCTGTGGACCACAGAGCACTATAGGCAAAAACCATAAAGTAGCCCAGAAAGCACAGCCAAGAGCCAAGAACCCTTGTGTGTGTGCGGGGGTGGGGGTGGGGGGGTGGGTAACAGGAAGTGGTACAGAGAGACCAACAGTATTCTTAGTTTGGAAGAGACTGGAGCACAGCAGATTGGTACTTTCATGAAGCGTGACAAAGTGAGAATAAAAGATGATGGAAAAGGATATGGCTGTATAATTCATTCCACTGGCAGTGGTCCTCCTATTTGATCTTTCACTCCTTCAATGCATATTCATTTATCATACTCATTCCTTCCATTCATTATTCTCTCTTTCATTCATTCTACAAGCATGATTACATATCTATCATATCCCTAGAAAGAAGGCAGGGAAAGACTCAAGGATGTGAATATATAACTCTCACAATGAGAGCTAAAGGAATCCAGGAAGGGTTTATCCTCCGGATGTTCCTTTTCAGTTTTTCTCCCATAGACTGAAAGATGATGGAGTTTTTATAATTTTGCTGGGCTTTTTATAATTTTCAGAGCTCTGGATATGATTCAGACCATTTTGAAAATAATGATAATGATAATAGATAACACTTGAGTGCTTTTCATAGGTTAAGCAGTGTTCTACCCATCCTAAATCATTTTATTTATATATTTTAGGCATATAATGAGATAGGTGCTACTAATGTGCCTATTTTTCAGATTGCATAGAGACACTAAGCAGTGTGCCCATGTTACACAGCTAATGTAAGAGAGGGCTGGGCTCTTGAAGCAGGTGATCTAGCTCCAAAGACTCCATTCTTAGCTATGGCACCATCTACATGAAGCATTGGCCTTAGAGAAAATTTGAAATGTGCTCAGTTTTTGTTTTCTACTGAATTAAGTGATATGATTTTAAACTTCTTATAGAGATTGCTAGTGGAAAATGTTGAAAGCCTGTTCAGTCCCAGCCCTAGTCACCAATAGCTGTACTCAAAGCCAGCTGTGTTTAGTCATCCACTGGCAGGGAAGAAACAAATTCTACCCAGGAGAAATGAAGGTGGGATCCTATTATAACTTGGGGGTGCTGGATATTTAGGGAATAAAAGCAATTTTTTCAGTGTCTAATAATTTTTTTTAGTGTGTGTCAGGTGCTCACTGGGTGACCAGGAAGAAGCTGGGATCAGCTGGTATGGAGGAGATACTGAGAGTGAGCCTGGAAAAGTCAGGCTGAGACAAATGAGAAGGACTGGTAAAAGGGGTGTCTGCTTGCTGCAGCTGAGAACAGGAAATCAGAAATAAATTAATCTGGATGTAAGAGAGGAACAAAAAGGACACCTTTCAAAGCTACACATAAGTGTAACAGAAAGAAAAGGGCAAGAAATGGAAACAGGTAGAGTTGTTTTAAAAGTGTTTCTCTGTGTGTGTGTGCATGTGTGTGTGTTTGACATATTTTAAAAATGAATTTACTCTGAATTATATTGTACTTTGAAGATCAGCATAGCAACAGGAGGAATCAACAAGCACTGCATATATGGTACTCACTGAGAGCCAGGAACCACACTGTATGCCATGTGTGCACCCTCTCCTGTCATCAGGGGCCCACGAGGCAGCACTAGGTAATATTATCAGGGAAAGCAAAAACCCAGTGAGACAAAGAAAACCACACAGCCAAAGAGGCATGGGCTCAACATTCAAACTAGTGCATAGGTATAAATAAATAAAGCGGGAAGATTGGCCTGTCTAACTCAAAAGTTCATGCCCCATCCTCTGTACTAGTGTGTAAGTTGTTTGCCACCATGGCACCAGGTAAGATGAGGAGGAATAGTGTGATGTGGCTGCCTGGCAGAGTGGAACACCAGGCTTTCCCTTCCAGCTCCAGTTAGTCAGCATAAGATTTCATTTCAATAAGAGAGTTGTCCTTTATAAAGTGTTTTGTAATGCCTGCCACATACCATGTTGCCTCTTAAGTATGTAAAAGGTTTATGAACTACTTACATTAATGAAGACATATTAACATAAAGATGGAATTTATACCAGTGTCTGAATCTCAGTAATAGCCATTATTTCCTGGAAACCTAAAGCCAACTATTTACAATATCCAGCACACTGCACAGGCAGCTGAGAAGAGAAGTTCCATGGATCTGGGGCATTGTGGCTAACAGTCTAGGCTACACCCTCAAACTGTCTAGGTTTAACCCTGGGTTTGCTATTACCTAGTGGTGAGATGTTGGGTAAGTGGTTTAGTTTCTTCATCTATAGAATATGACACCTGCCTTATAGGGTAGAGAAATTTTATGCTGTCTCAGTATGAATAATTGGCTCACAGTAACCAAATGCACTTAGAATCTTTAGTTTTATCCTTTTATGATTCATGCTGGATTCCAACTTGGACTGGCCTTTACATATTTCATCTGACTGTTCAAATTCCAACAAATCAGAGGTAGCTGTACACTTTCCACTCAACAAATGTGGCTTCTCTGTGGTCATCAGAGCAACATAATAGGAAACACATCAGTGGCTTGCCGTATACTATGAGGAGAATTTACAGGCAGACCTTCACAGCTCCTGCATCGTGGGAATGGGCAATCGAAATGTGGTTTCACAGTGACTTTTAGACACATAGTAAGAAATATTTATTTATTAATTTTAATATTACCTGGTGTAACAAGTAAACCACCACAATATGAGTAGCTTAATATATCAGAAGTCTTACCCCCTCATTTTTGTAGTCTTTGTGCACTGCACGTGGGGATGATTGGTAATAAAGGGGTTTGTTTCACATAGTTATTTAAAGATTTATACCAGTGAAGGCTGCCATCACCATCATAGAGTTTTTATGGTTGTGCTAAGCTCAGTATTTGGCACCCAGGTGGTTTACAGGAAGAAAGAGTGGAGAATTCTGTGATAGGATTTACCAACCAGATCATACAGCACTCCTTGCTTCTTCTGACATGCCATCATGGGCACATAACCAACTTAACAAAAAGAGCTATAGTATGTTACTTATTTGTTGCTCACTGGCAAATGACTACCTAGTCCTTCTTTGCACAAAACATTTTTATGTTGTAACTCAATTCTCTCTCTCTCTCTCTCTCTCTCTCGTATACAAATATAATTCAACACAACTTTCCTAAAATAATTCTCTGTATGGTTTATTCTGATAATTTTTATCCTATGCTACCATTCTAAAATGTTGTCATGATCCATGACCGACTAATGAATTTGCATCTATAGTCTGAAAAACCTTGTTCTAAGGCAGAATTCTTTCTTGTAACCTGAGGCACTGAGATGCTGCCAATGAAGGAGAAGAAATTCTTTTTTGAAATTATTTTCTAATAATTGCCACGTCTAAGAAATAAGCAATAACAAGCTATGACTAAGATATTAAAATACAGGTGTTAAATTCAAGTATTAATTAGCTCAAAACTAGGATGACTTGAGGCTAATATGCACAACGAAAATCTTGCTGGCAAACGAGCAAACTTCTGTAAAGGTTAGAGGCAGGTCAAATAAATAGCATACTTTTCCCTATCTGAGTTGGGAACCACTGAGGGATAGAGAAGTAAGGCATCTAAACCTTCAAATGCTAGTTTGTTTTCTTTACTGATAAAATAAATACAAGAAAAATGTGGCTTCCTTAATAATAAACTTTAAGCAAGGATTGCCATAAGTGGTACTAAACCCCTTCTAAGTGAAGACTGTTCCTTACACCAAGAAGGAAACTACCAGAATGCTGGGTAGAGATCCCCAAAAAGAAGAGGGGTGCTGACCACTAGAGCTCAGCCCCTTGTCTCAGTCACCACTCCATCTCTCTCCTCCCCTGGGGAATCTGAATGAGAGGGAATGTGATGCTATTTAGCAGATACTTTTTCAGGTCAAAGGAAAACAACCTTTCATAATTCCTATCACCCAAAGAAATAGCTGGGCAGGGAAATAGGCTCAGACAAGTTACCATTTTCAAATAATTTTTGACTAGTTGGGCTTAACAAAGCTATTGAAAGAGATTTGTAAAAGAATCATGTGCTGGGTTAACTTGTACAGCACCAAGGGCCATTCCCAACAAACCTGTGTTCAAATGGAGTCCTGGGCTGGCATATGTGACGCTGATACCAACTGGACACCAGAGCTTGAGTATTCAGTATCTCTCCCACACTACCACTCACTGGGGAGAGTTCTGTTTTGCCCAATGGCTTTTGGGACATTATTGTTCAGATTAGGGTGATGGATAATGAAAGTAACCAGAGCAAATGGATGGACAAACTATCTTTACCTTTGAACTGGAAGACAATAATTGGAAAGTGGAAGTGATAGGAGATGAAGGAAGAAGAGAAAAAAGGCCTTCGGGGGTTGAATGCATGAATTTGGGAGACTTCAAAATGAGAAAGCAGACAGTTTAAGAGAAGATGCCTACTGCAGGAAGGGAGGAGAAAGGAAGAAAGAGAGAGGGAGGGAGAGGGAAAGAAGGAGAAAAAGGTCTAAAACTTTTTTCTTAAATATTTCCAATCCAAGACATTGTGTAAAACCTTATTTTATTTTGGGAACACAGCATTAACCTTGAAGACTTCTGTTTCTTAGGTCCAATTCCAAGCTAGAGGGAGACAGTCAAGCTATGAAAGTACTGCAGAATAACAAACATTGCTGGGATTCAGCCCAGGACAGAGTGCATAATAATATTGTCAGTAGTCATTAAATGAAATCTTCCTCTAGCTAGAAATTGTAATTTGAGCACAGATGATCTCCATTTTTTCCTCTTTATTTTGATTTTTATCTTTTTGATTTCCTTAGCTCAAGGATAAAAAGTTTCAGCCAATAGCAGTTTTGCCCCTCTGGTATGCAAGTAACCCTCATGCCAGGCCAATTATGCTACTGCTTAAAGCAATTTCTTGCTCCTCTTACTAGGAGTGTCTTGTACTCCAAATTTCAAGAAGAGAAACAGTGACACTTCCAGAGAGAGTGAAAACAAATCAAAGAAAGTTGTGTGTTAAGAACCCTTTGAATACAAATGGCAGAAATTCAACTTAAAATACAGTAATTTAAAAAGACAATGTATTAGAGGTATTGGGTGTTTCATAAAAAAGCTGGGAAAACCAGCAGTGTTTCTGGTCTTGACGAACTGGAGCCTGGAAGCAAAAGGCTGTCGGGACCTCTTCTTCCCATATCACATCACTGCTCTGCTCTGCACGCCAGCTCCAATCTTCCTAATTGAATTCTTTCTCATGCAAATTTAATTTGTCTACATGGCAGAAGATGTGAGCATAGTTTTAGGTATGGCAGAGAGACTGTCTCAGTCAGTTTTGAATGTTGCAACAGAATAACATATACTGGATATTTTCAACAACAGAAATTTATTCCTCACAATTATGAAGGCTAGGAAGTCTGAGATCAGGTTCTGCTGAGGACTCTCTTATGGGTTTGAAGATAGCTATCTTCTCTTTGTATCTTTATACTGCAGAGAGCAGAGAGAGTGAGTTTTCATGTCTCTTTTAATGAGGGCACTGATTCCATTGATGAGGGCTTTACACTCATGAACTAATTATTCCCCAAATGTACCATCTTTAAATACTACCACATTAGGAATTTAGAGTTCAATATATGAACTTTAGGAGGGCACAATCAGTCCACAACAGACTGAATAGAGCCTAAATGACATATTTGATCTCATAGTGAAAAATCCAAGGAAGGGTCTCATTGGTGCAATTAAGGTCAAATGCCATCCCTGTAATAAAACAATCATGACAAAGGGTGTAAGAAAGAAAGAGTAGCTCCTCCACATGAAGGGTATTGAGGGAAAAACAGTCTCTGAAGAAAGGTATTGCTACAGCGAAGCAGAGAAGCTTGTGTCAGGTAAAGCAGCAGGTTTTCATGAGAGGGGAGGATGAGAAGTGATTAAGAGTTAAAGGGGAAGAAGATAACTCCTACTGTAGTTTGCTCTTCTGCTTCACAAATGGAGATGCCAAGACCCATGGAGGTAGAAGAGAATAGTCACCTGACTTTTCACCAAAGTAGAATATATACTATTGAAATACCAAAGAATTTATTTCTGATACTTACAAATAATAAGAGCATGAATTGAGAGGGAAAACAGGATGATGAAAGTGGGGAGAAAGTAAACCCTCACTAATTCCTCTTCTGTTATCTGAATGGGAAGATGAAATTAGGTTCTTTCAGAGAAGTAATTTCTAAACTTGCATGAGTTACATGAGGGAACATGGTAAAAGATGGCGAATCTTAGGCTGCTTCCTCATCGAAACCTATGGAGGACAGAAGGCTAGGGGATGATGTATTTAAGGTGCTAAAAGAAAGAAGACTGATGATTCATGGGCCTTGACCCAGGCCCACCAAATCAGAATATGAGGAGTAAAGCCCAGGGATCTTCATTTTAACAAGTGTGCCAGATGATTCCAATGCAAGGGCTCTTTAAGTAAACTCTAGAGAAACTCTCCAGAAAGGGTTCCTTCTTCACTGAAAGTTGGCTGGCTCTTTCCATTTATAGAAGTAACAGAATTTGGTAACTGATACAGTCATGTATCAAAAATCCCATTAAAATAGAGGAATCAAAAAACAGAAAGATAGATGATAGGTATACAGGAAAATAAATAGAAAGATAAGAGAAAAACCATAAAATCGCAATTGTAAAGAATAAGCAAAAAGCATGAATAATTTACAAAGTAACAACAATAAAAATAAAAGAAACTAATATGTTTATTGTATGCCAGGTGATATTCTAAGTGCTTTTCATATTCTAAAGCCCTTTCAATATAAAAGCAACATTTTGAAGTAGGTACTATAAAGAACTACTAATTCAAACATTAAAAACTATTTAAATTGGGTCGGGGATTTAGCTCAGTGGTTCCGTTGCCTGCCTCACAAGCGCAAGGTCCCGAGTTCAATCCTCGGTACCAAAAAAAAAAAACCATTTAAATTTACTTATTTTTAACATTGTATGAACAAAGATTTTAAAACGTTAATACTGTCAGGAAGGCTTTGATACGGTCATCCTTAAACAGTGCTCAGAGGAACATACATTATTTCCAAAATTTTTAGAGAATATTTTACAAGCTGACTTGATAATTTTACTAACAATTCTCAAAATCCAGACACAAAGTTATATACAATAATTTATATCATAGTTTTATTTATAATAGTAGAAAGTTGGAAATAACTAAATGACCACCTAAGAAAAATGATTGACTAAATGATGGTATATTTATATGTCAGAATATTAAAAATAACATGAAAAAGTATGCACAACTGATGAAAACATAAGAAATAGGCCTAAAACTAAGGGCTTATTTCAAGAGATTTCAAAGAGATTCATGGAATCATAAAATCAAGGTTCAGAGAATCTGGAGACTAGACATCACCCAAAATGATGATATGGGGACAGTGGACATAAGATGATTTGTGAAATCTTTCAATGGACCTCCAAGATCTTTCCATGAACCTCAAGGTGATTAATGAAATCATAGAATCTAGGTTCAAAAATAATTTGAAAGACAGGTGTCAACTAAAATGGGCAAGTAGGAAGCTCCAAGAATCTGTTCTTCTGTTGAAATACTCTTTAAGCATGCAAAACTGGTCAGAATCAACTATTTTGTAACTTATGGGAATCTAATTTTAAAAAAACTTATAACAAGGAGAAGATTTAATGAAGAAGCTGTTAAATTTCAGTAAGAAATTGTATGACATTTTTACTTACTCACCTACTCTTCCACATTCTGCAACTTGGTAATAACAATTATGGTAGCTCATATTCCTATAGTGCAGCTTGCTGGTTGCCAGAGGCAGTGATAAGGATATTATTATCAATTAATTTTGTTTGTATACTCTGATTTTACAGCCCTGAGAAGTTGACTTTGTTTTACCCCACTTTGAATTCTCTTGGAGATAGAGGCCTCTTAGGCAAGCATTTGTCAAAAACATTTAAAGGAATTATACTGCTGACAGCCTCTTGGGGCAAGGCACTATAGAATAAGGCAAGCAGCAGACAGATCAAATGCCCAGGAATGAGGAGGATAAATAGGAAAATACATGAGGTAGTAGGGACTTTGAAGGACTGCTGGATACATCAGGGAATCCAGAGAACCTATGCTTGCCCAGCTCTGAATAAGTCCTCAGAAAGACCAAGGTTCACTCCCAGCTTGCATTCCTGGATGATTTTGGGGCTCCACATAAAAAGGAGGCTAAGTGTTAAGACACAGTTAAGTGGTTTGCTTTTTGAACTGCTCCAGCTCAGAAGCAATCTGCAAAGACTGCAGATTCCACAAAATATATTTTGTTTTAATTTTAGTTTCCTTAAATGCCTCCAGGCATTTAAGGAAATATCTCTCAAGTCACTGGTTAACTGGCAAGATAATGGACAGGAGATTAGTGTGACCACATAAGAAAAGCAAGTTTGCAAAGAAGACTTGTAAAAGTTTGGAAACTTTACCAAACAAATGGATGCCTGCAGTCCACAGCAAACAACAGCAAATCATGAGAAGTAAAGAGGAGAGAATCTGATTTCTAGAGTTTCTAGCATGCATGAAATTATGAGTTTATGGAAATGCAAACAAACAAGGAAGTATGGTCCATTTGCAGGAAAGTAAACAAACATAAACTGACAGAAACATCCCCTGAGGAAGCCCAGGTATTAAGCTTACTAGACAAAGGCTTTAAATAACCTGCCTTAAAATCATGCTGAAATAACTAAACTATGAAAAAAAAAACCTGGAAGAAGCCATAGAATTATATCTCAACAAATACAGAACATCAATAAAAGATAGTATAAAAGGGAACAAAATAGAAATTCTGGAGCTGAAAAATACAATAAGTAAAATAAAAAATTCACTTCTAGAAGAGGTTTAATGGTAGTGGTAAGACAGCAGAAGAGTCAGTAATTGATAAAAGTTTCATTAAAATTATCTAGTCAGAGTAACAGAAAAAATAAAGAAGAAAAGTTAACATAACCAAAGGGACATGAAATATGTTTAAAATATACAGAAAAATAAATATAGAATCAAAATGGCACATAAAAAAATTGTAAAAGAATTGAGAGGTCCTCTGGCTCATTTGCTAATTTGCCTTTCACTGGAATTTGATATGTAGCCTATGGGAAAAACAAAGCCCTTTTGAATAGAAATTTAGCCCACAGAGGATTTTTTTTAAACAAAAATATAAACAAATGTAAAGTATAATCTAAGTAAGAGGCATGACCTATAGCTCAGTATCATCTGGGCACCTGCCCACTGTTGCTGCTATGACACTGACGCTATGCTATTTAGCAGGCTAGCACCTCCCTGAGTGTGACTGTCACGT
Source organism: Heterocephalus glaber (assembly GCF_053883595.1). Lineage (NCBI taxonomy): Eukaryota > Metazoa > Chordata > Mammalia > Rodentia > Bathyergidae > Heterocephalus > Heterocephalus glaber. The sequence goes on from NW_028258294.1 coordinate 10,754,149, forward strand.
CGTGATGTTGCATATAAATACACAAAGGGCTGTTGCAGTCAAATATGCCTGGAAACAGGTAGTGTTTTTAGTAGAGTTAAAGAAGTATCTTTCCGGTAGGACATCTCAGAGTCTATAAATATATATATATATATATATATATATATATATATATTTTTTTTTTTTTTTTTTTTTTTTTTTTTTGTATACTTGGTCCTCAGGAGATAGTGAAGCATGACTATCTCCCACACTTTTTGGATATGCAAAATTCTGTTATTTTGGAGACTGGACATTCAGCAAGCTTCCTTTAGAGAATGGTACAAGAAAGAGTTAAGAAAAAATAGAGGCATTTTAAACACCAGTTTCTTCACCATCATAGTTGGGGTGGTATCATTTAGTGTTGCTGTGTGATATTTACCTGAGTGGCATACTTGACCTAGTGCCTGTCACATGGCAAGTCTTTAGTACTTTGTGAGTTTTATAAGATTATTTTTTCTACAGTTCTGGGAATCGAACTGAGGGTCTCACAGTGCAAATCATGCCATCTGCCACTGAGCTATCCCCCTAGCCCAAGTAAGTGCCAAGAAAGAGTCCAATAGCTTTTGTTTCTGTTTAATGTAGAATAGGGAGAATATAGATTTTAGTCAGAAATGGACCTAAATCATTGTTCCATTGCTTGGCACTGATTATGGGCTTTAATTAAAGACACACAAAATACCTTCACAGCAATATTTAGATTACCATTTGAATAAATAATGGGACAATAGCCTAGATGAGTTGATACATAAAACTTAACATCATGTTCACCCCTGGTCAACTTGGAACACGTGCACATCTCCTTACACCATATTTATCCAAATACAGACAACAGGAATATTTCCACCTATCATAACATAACTATCCTTTGTACAGCTGGAAACATTCTAATCCCTTCCCCAGGAGAGTAGACAGATCTTCAGGTGATACCTACTCTTTTTCTTTTGATAGCTTATAGTTTAAATGCTATGATAAAAAGTTAACTATTATTAATATATCTGATGTTTGATGATGATTAAAATGAGCAACTTATTTAACCTTTTCAAGGTCATCTGTTAAGAAGGTTTAAAATAGATACACAATATTGTTTGATCATCCATTCATCCAGCAATCACTCGTATCAATCAATATAAACTATGTTGTACACATGCATAACAGTCACATATGATGCAATCTTTGCCCTTAACTAGAAAATTGAGATGATGTCTGTCAAGGGTTTTAGGCAGGATGTGGAAGAGAGTGAACACTTGAGAAATCTTTGTCATCTTTCTTAAGAAGGCTTCCTGACATGGGTAAGGCACAGGTCCTAGAACAACCACAGCCATATCTCGAGTCCCTTCACTCTACCCAAGGTGTCCTTTCATCCTTCAGAGAAACAGTCCCAGGGAACTTCTTCCAGATTCAGAGAGAGCACCATGTCAGGGAATTTGGAGGAGCAAGAAACTTTCCACATTTCTGTGCATGAGTACAATTCTTTGTCTTTAAGGATAATACAAAGATGACTCAATGATTCCTCTTAAGCCCCAGTGTTCTTGGCAACCAGACATTCCACCAACTTTGACTAAAAAGAAAGAAAAAAGAAGCATCAACTCAAATATGAGAATATACATAGCAAGTTAAAACCTACTTTTTGTAAACCGCAGCCGTTGAATATCCACAGTCATTATTATTTTATAGAGATTTAAGTCTTACACAACAGAAAGCAATTCAAGAGCTTCCCATAACATTACATCTCACTGGTTTATAATAGAGGTCAATGAGGAATCACAAAGTTCACTTCTAGAAATGACAATTTTTATTGTGTTACCAAGGGAATTTATCCATGATCTCTTGGAAAACTGATTTTCTTATATGCTTTCCTTTGTAAGCACAAGGGCAGATTCAAACATTTACCACATGAAATTTATTTATTTTCTACCATTTTCTTCCTGTAAACCACAAAATACATTATTGACCTTCCAACCCTTCTGTGGGATTTCTCACGTTTCAGTAAAAGACAGATATAAGACTAAAACAGCTAGAAAGATGTATATCTATTTTTTCTTGTCTATCAAATATAATCTATCCAATTCTATTCTTCAAACTTGAAATTGTATATGTGTCTAAGAGCAAAACAATTCATCAATTACATTTGCCAACCCTTTTGGCTCCTAGACCTGTGGGGAGTCAGGAAGATGAGCTTAACAAGGCTTTCTAGGCACATATCAATATCATCTAGCATTAGATAATAGGGAAAGGAAGGGCAGAAAATATTTTAAAAGGTAGGCTTGCATATCACACATATGTAATACTTATAACTGTGATTATAAAGGAAAATTTGGGTTTCCCAGAATTTTTGCTGGTATGCTTCTGGGTGAAAATGAGTAATAGGAGAGAATTGTTTTTAGAAAAAAAATAAATTACTTGTTTGCTTAACAAATGGTTACTGAGTACCACCCATGTGAAAATGACAGAAACAACTCTACTGGTCTAGGAGGAGGCAGCTAGTGAGGAGCATGTAAATCGAAGGCACCTCTAGAATAATGCAGCCAATATGAAGGGAAGAGCTACTGATGAGTTTGTGCCCTGTCTGAACACACTTTAAATGATAAGTATACTAGGCTAGCAGGATTGGGACATTCTTTGAAAATTGATCTATGAGGATAGAGCAGTGCCCATGAACACAGAAAAACTGGGTTCCACCACAGGTTCAGACCCTGTGAATTGTCACATAGTCACATCCCATTCACTCACTCTTTTGTTTATTCTAACATACAGAGGCCTTTCTATGCACCATATACTGTGCTAAAGGCTGCTAACAGAAGGATGAGATAAAGTCCTCACCCACAAGAATCTCAGAGTCTAACTAGGGTCCAGAAAATATACAGAATATATACCACTCTGCAATAGATGTAATGCTGAAAAGAAGTACAAAAAAACATGGAGTCTTCAGAAGTGACCCTAATAGAGGAAGGCCAAGGCAGGTTTTCTGAAATGTGGTGCCTGAGTGGAGCCCTAAGGGATAAGCAGCCCAGAGAAAACATAGGGCAAGCTCTTCCTGGCAAATGGAGCTGTGGGTGTAGATAATGATTAGGATGGGGAGGTTTCTGTAGTAATCAGTGGTTGGACTGTGAAGAGCCTTGTATGCCATGTTAAATGTTTGCATAAGGCTGGAGAGGAAGAGAAATCCAGAATAAGTTCAAGCCTCTAGCTTGGCTGACTGGAGGGAAGAAGACCAATTAACCAGTATAGAAAAGCACAATGAATAGAGAGCTAAGAACAGTACATTGTAAGGAGCCTGTATCAAGATCAAGTGAAATATCATTGGAGGTATGTAGATATATAATTCTCTAGGTCAGAACTGGACAGAGATTTAGGAGAATCCATATATGGATGATCAAGGAAGCCCTGTTGGGGATAAGATGGCCAAAGAGAAGAGAAGAGCCCCAGAGCAGAACTTGAGAAAACATTTAAGTGGTAGGGAGGAAATGGAGACTTCAAGGAGACTGAGAAAGAGTAAGCTGAGATGTAGGAGGAAGACTAGGGTAACATGAGCCTTGAAAACCAAGGGAGAGGCACATATCAAGAAGGCAGGGTACAGGGATACTTTGGCCAGAGGCATCTGAGCAGTCACATAGGTGATGGAGAGACTTTGTCCACTGGATCAAACAATCTGGAGATTGCTTCTGAACTTGGTAAGAGAGGATTTCATAGAATAGTAGGTGGAAGCTGGGTAGCAGTGGTTAAAAAATGTAAGGTGACACAGAGAAACCATAATAAACAGACACAGGTCTCTACGATATATATCAAGAAAGACAGTTCAGTACCTGGCCAAGAACTTGGGTGAAAGGTCAGTTCAAGAGAGGGATGTGGAGAAGACTGAAAATGAATTGAAAACAGTTACCTGTGATAAAACTTCATTTATCTACTAGACTCCCAGAGCAGCCTGGGGAAAATGTGATTAAGACAGAAGTCATCAAAAAAACTGAAAAATGAAGAAAAATGAGTCAGAGAATAAAGATATTTGTGGTATAGCTTTCTCCTGGCTCTAATTTTTATCTAATTTCTTTCCCATAGAACTTCGGTATTTTTCTATCTGTTCTCTTTTATCTTGAACTTTCCATTACCAGATAGACTTCACACTCATTTCCTTGTTGTGAATAGATCTAAAAATGTGTCCTTCTTCAAGTGGTAGTGACAGGCCCCGGCATTAACACACTGAAATCTCACAGAAATCCTCAAGGCATGAAGATGTTCCCAGCTGAAAATGTGGAGCAAGGGAGAAAATTGCAAGGGGGAGGCAATTCAGGGAGAGGAGTGAGAGGGAAAGGAGAGAGAAGAGGGGAGAGAAGAAAGGGAAGATGAGAGCAGGCACAGTCAAGGAACGGGTAGGAGAGGAAAGAGGAGAAAAAGAGGAAAGGGAGAGAGGAGAAAGAAAATAAGGAAGAAAGATGGGAGAGCAAAGACAGAAGGGAGAGGTTATTTTACTCTTTTTTTTTTTTGGTATCTGGGATCAAACTTGGGACCTTGCACTTTGGCTTTCGAGGCAGGCAGTGAAAACACTGAGCTAAATCCCCGGCCCAGGGAGAGGTTATTTTACATGAGAAAGGAGGACAGATACAGGAAAAGAAAGGATAAGAACATTGAGGGAAGGAAAGAGAAGAGTGAGGTCAGGTTAAACTTTAACTATCTCAATTAAAACATTTTAAAGAACTGCTGTTTTGTTCTCCGATTTTTTTTTTCATCTTCTCAGCAAACATTCATGGACTCTCTGCTCTGTGCCTGGCTGTGTACAGTTGCTCGGCAAGGCGAGGCTGTAGTGGACATTTCCAAGGGCAGGATGGGACATAAGGATGCAGGCTGTAGTAAGTGTAAAATCCCAAGCGAGCATTTTAGCAGCCTTTAGGGGCCTGGCAAGTTTCCTGGGGGTGAATTGTCCTTTCTGAGAGGCAAAAAGTCACTAGATAGAGAGTGGGTGGCTAGGAAGGAACAGCCCTGGTCAGTGAGCCACCTGTTAGAAGCAAGGTAGTTACAGAGTCAGAGTCAACAAATGCCTGCCGTGTAAACAAAAGAAAGGACACCTGGGGATCAGGCTGGTGATTTAGCTCAGTGGTTCCACGGCCTGCTTGCAAATGCAAGGTCCTGAGTTTGATCCCTGGTACCAAAAAAAAAAACAAAACAAGAAAGGACAACTGATTGGAATACAAAGGTAAAGGTAAACAGGGACCAGACCAAAAAGGAACCACATAAATATAACAATGAAACCCATTAATTTGTGAAATAGGATTGAGCAATTGTAACAAATTTTGGAAGGGTCCATGTACTATGTTAAGAATTTGAGATTTATGTTTCTATGGTAACCATCTTTACATTTTAGGAAGAATCATTCTAAAAGAAAAGAAAGACTTCGAACAAACATTGAACTCTTGCTAATAATATGTATGCTTGAATTATTTAGAAAAAAATGTACACTAATGCCTAAAATTTACTTTGAAATACATGTAAGATTGATTAATTGTTCAGTAGAAAGGTGGATAGTTAGCTCAGCATACAACAAAACAATATTGTAAGAGTAAAATCAAAGTGGTAGGTATATGAATGTTAATTGTAAAATTCTTTCAATTTTCCTAACATTTGAAAATTTTAATAATAAAATACTGCAAAATTAGATTATTCTGGCTTCATGGATATAGCTTTAGAAAGGAGCAACGTAGCCATTTAGAAGGTTGTTGCAGTAACTGAGGCAAAAGCTGATCATGACACCTACAGTAAGTAAGGGGAGAGACAGTGGTACTATTTCTTCATTTTCAGAAATATTCAAAAGCCAGGCATGGTGGCACATATCTGTAGTCCCAGCTACTTGGGAGGCTGAGGCAGGTGGATTACTTGAGCCCAGGAATTTGAAACCAGCCTGGGCAACCTAGTGAGACCCCCACCACCACCACCAAAAAAAGAGTCAGAATGCTAACCAATCGTTTTGGCATTTGGGTAGAGAGAGGAGGAAAAATAAAGATTTTCTGTTTCACTGACAGAGTTACAAACGGATAAGCAGTGGATGATCATTGATTTTGGGGTAAGAAGAAGGACTCAGAAGACTAAGAAATCTGAGTCACTGATGATCCTTCAGCTGGCCTCTGATTTCGGATTCCCCCCAAAAGGCTCCTGGTACTAGTTCTCTGGTTCCTTAGTCTATCCTTGAACTCAGTGGGCTTCAGCCCCTCGGGTGAGCTCATGACAAGGAGAGGAGGTGAGTCATCAGTGCCCAGCATTCCTAGTGGCCCCAAACCACAGATGAAGCTGGCCTCCTCCATCCACTGCTGCTACCACCTCACCCTGCTTCAGTGTTCTGAGCACTGCTGTATCTCTTCCCCTGACAATTTAAGTATTTTGTTTTGTTGTTTTTGTTTTAGAATGAAATTGTTTTCAATCTGCTGCTTCAAATGACCCATCCACAGCCAGCTCCGATTTACCAGCTTGCAGTCAGGGAACAGATTTTTCTGGAAGACTCAGTCACAATAAGGTAAAATGAGCTTTGCTCAAGGGCCTCCAACTGCCTCTCTAAGGAGCAGATGCCGCAGGCCAGCCAGAGGGTTCTGAAAGGTCGCCTCTCCCCTCCTCCCTCCTTCCTCCACCTGCAGCTGCAAGGCCTGTAATTCTGGCTCATTTCCTACAGCTTTGTCCTAGAGACTGTTAGCAAGCTCCTTCTGTTCTTCTCCCCTCCATATGAAGGACAGTTTTCTCAGTAATTACTTTTGTGATTCATTTCTGGGTTTCTGCCTTTGCGAGAAATGTCCATAGCCATTTTAAGCTGAATAGTCAACTGCAAATCTCTTACCTCTTCAAGGCTTAGAGTATTCTGAATATTTGTGAGGATTTAAATAGAACATGATGACCTGCTTCACTCTCTTTGGTGGGCACTTGTGGAAAGAGACCTATGCTGGAGAAAGGCCATTACCCTTCGATATCTGAGCACGAGGAAGACAGTCCCACCTCTGCCTAAGGCAGGTCATGGATGCTCAATTGGTAACTATCAAGTGTTCCCCAAAACAAGCCAACATACATCTTCCAACACACACTCAACACACAGACACACAGACACACACATACACACATACACACAAAATCTGTCTGTGGCATGTAACTTTAAAAAAGCAGTACCCAGACCCAGATGGTTCAGTTCTGATTGTCTCCCCCTCATCCGATATTGACTCATGTATGTATACATAGGTTCCGACACTAGCTCTGCTACTCCTAGCTGAGCTCCAGCTTCCCCACATCTAAAACAGGGAGGGTGTTCACTCTGGGCCTTGCTGCAAATAGGAAGTGAGACTGTGTACAGATGGCATGAGCCCAGTGCCTGGTGCTTGTTGGTGCTTGGTACTCTGGGGCTGTGATTACCCAGGTGTGGAACATGTCATTTTTCAACATAATGATTAATACGTGTTTTGTACATTGACTGTGTGGTTGAATGTCAAAGTATATTTTCTTCAAAATGTTTTTGGTGTTTTGCTTTCACTTCCTCTGTATCAATAAAACCTCAATGACTTCAGTTACTTCTCCTTAGAAGAAGAAATGAACAAAAATATGGGCTCCGTTTCAATGGAACACTTGTAGAGTAGTATTTCACAGGCCAAGAGTCCGTGTGCTAACGGAGGATGCTTTGTGGCTTGTGAAGGATGGTTTTGGTTTTGGTTTTGGTTTTGGTGACCCAGTGAAATTTTGGGTCCTCAAGACCACACACATCATTTGTGCACCCTGTGCACTGCTGGGTCCCCTCTGTTATGGGACCCCTGGCTCCTGTAGGCTGTGAGAGGACACAGGTATTCAAGCACCAGGTGACTAAGCTGAGGAAGGGGCAGGTAGAGCTTCGGAACAGAACAGAGGAGCAGGGGAGAGGCAAAGGCTCTGAAGAAGAAGATCAAGAACTAAAACTTCAAAGACTTAACCCCGTGTCAGGAGTTTTGCCAACTCCTTTGTGAGAACTTTTTCTTTTCCTCAACAGTCCCAGTTTAGCAGCTCCCTTGACAGATGGCGAAAATGATGCTTAGAAAGTCTAACTTCCTCAAAGTCATCCAGCCAGTGAGGCAGCCCTGGGAGTTAAACTCAGTAGCTGACTACAGAACCCTGAAATTCCCACTCTGCAGTCTTCCCTCTCCAAGAGAACAGACCCTCTGAGATCCCAGAGGCCTGTGGAGCCAAAGAGGCTGCTCAGCTGGAGCCGCCTCCGGTTCTGCCCCTGCACCTGGACCTCATAGAAACTGGATTGGTAATAAATAGCAGCTGGTGGTTTCCTGTTGGCCTGGCCTCACTCCTGTCTCTAGGGGGTGGAAGGGAGCCCCTGGAGGACTTCTGCACCAAAAGTGAGTATGAAAAAGTACTATAAAGGGCAGTGTCTTTCCTCTTTTCACCTAACATACCTGATTCTTTAAAAAACAAAAACAAAAACAAAAAAACAACAACCTCAGTCATGGTAGCCAAGCCTAGAACTGGTGCTGTGGATAGACAGCAGCATCAGGTTGGACTGAAGGATGGACTCCAGAGGCAGGGCCGGGGCCCCATCCCCAGGAGGTCTGGGACTCTAAACTCATGCTAGTCTGCAAGTGTTCAGTTTTATTGTGATGGGCCCAAGGGGATAGAAGAGCCATGGGCTCCTGGGTAGTGAAGATTGAGAAGTTTCTTTTCTAGGAGTTGGTTGCTTGAAGGTAGGTGTTCTGCTGGTTTTGGCGGGATTGGGAAGGTTCTCTCTTTCCATTCCTCTCATTGCTAGTACAATCCAGAATAGAACGGGAGATATAGTACTCAACAATCACAAGGGAAAGCCCAGCCTCAGTGCTGTGCTGGGACTGGGGCTTGGGTTTAGACATGAAGCTCTACACATCCTAATGCTGAGCATGCCCCACCTCTGAGAGGCCATCCAAGACCTGCTCAGGATAGGCTTGAGATGACTCGAGGCCAGTGGAAGCAGAACTACTGCTCTAAGGAAAGGACTCTAGCTAAAGGGAGCCAGGTTAGGGACAAGCTGTTCTGAGGAGTTATGGGCTTTGTTTGGAACCCTCTTGGGGGCTGGATTAGAACTGACATTAGATGGGGTAACACTGGCCACACAACCCCATCCTATTTTGCCCTTTGGTCCCATGGAGGATCTGGTATTTGTTCAGTTACTGAGCCAATATTTGGGGATTTGCTGTGGGTAAGGACCAATGCTCTGAATTCCCAGTCCAAATGCTACTGAGTGAGAAAGGCTGGCTCTATGAGTAGAGAAGAGTTAGGAAGAATTTCTCAGAAAGGATGGAACTATTCTTCCCTGACCTTCTTAGGGCTTGGCTCACACACTCTCTGGCTTCAGTTTCTGCAGTTGTACCATGGTCGAGGGTGGGGTGTCAGACCTCAAAGGATTATTCCACCTGCCCTAATATTCCATGATGCTGCCCCAGACAGAGGGTCCTGGGTACAGCTAGGGTGTGGTAGCCACTTAAAGGAGCCTTGGAGCACATCCTCTCTCTACAGGGCCTCTTATGGTGGAGGAGGAAATAGGGTTCCTCTCCATCACATGAGCTGCACTTGTGTTTTCTCCACAGCAGGCCATGGCACAGTGGTGGCAGCTCCTGCTAGGGTTGTGGGCAGCCATGCCCACTTGGGCTGGGGACAAGCTGCTCAATGTCTGCATGAATGCCAGGCACCACAAGAGAGAACCTGGCCCAGAAGACAAGCTCTTTGTGCAGGTACAGAGGCTAGACTTGGCCCAGGGGCTGGTGTGGGGCTTTTTTTTTTTTGGCTAATCAGGGAAGCAACACAAATGCCAAAGTGGTCTCTGGACCACTGATCATTTGGTGCCTTGGGTGAGAAGTATCCCAAATCCTCGCCAATGCACTGCTCTGGCCATTTGAGAGGGCCAGAAGGCAATCCCAAAGACCCACTGTTGGCTCAACATGGATCCAAAGAAATCTCCTCATGGATAGGTCTGGGAAACAGAATGACTTCCTCCAAGCTCCCAAAGGCAATAGACAGGGATGTGGGAGGAGAAACTTTTATCCTATCAGTCCTTCCAAAACAATGCAATCCTGTATTCTCCCATGTCTCACAGGGACTCTTCTGTACTTGCTTTCCCCACAAAGACCTCTGTTGCTTCTCAGGCCTGAGACCCCAAAAGTTGTGTTCATAGAAGATGGCAGCAGCCTGTGGCAGGGAAGTCACTGTGAAGGTGCCTGCCGCCCTCTGGATCAACATTGTTAGATCATCAGGTTCCTCCTCCATAGGAAGTGCTAACCTAAATGTGGTAGGGCTTTCTCCTAAGGGACATGTTCACTCTGCTACCCTCCTGCCCTAGACACTCACCAAGCCTGCCTTTTACTCTTCAAGCCTGTTGCTTGTTCCTCCACCTTCAGTGTATCCCTTGGAAGGACAATGCCTGCTGCACAGCCACCACAAGCTGGCAAGCCCACCTCACAGAGTCACAGCTCCACAGCTTCAGCCTGATTCACTGTGGATTGTTGACCCCAAGCTGTCAGAATCACTTCATCCAGGCCACCTGCTTCTATGAGTGTTCCCCCAATCTGGGACCTTGGATCCAGCTGGTAAGAAGGCCAGAGGCTGATCCAAGCAGTATTTTGTTACTAAGAGCAAGGGGCTTCAATTTAATTATATGCTCGTGTCTCCTGGAGGTGCTGCCCCATATAGACAAGAGCAGAACCAGCAGCCTCTCTTGGAGAAAGGGATGAAGGGGAAGCAGCATCTGGCCCTGGAGCATGGCATGGGGAGACTGGTCAGATGAGAACAATAGGATGAGGGATTATTGCCACAGGAGGGTTGGTGGAATTAGACAGACCTGAGTTTGAATTTCATCTTTTCCCACCAGCTGTACAGCCTGAGACAAACTATTTTACCACTTGGTCTCATTGTTCTTGTCTGTAAATTAATAATAGATAGAGATTTTATAAGGGATGAGGTACACATGGTGCCTGGCACAAGTACCATAGTAGCTATTAGTAGTCTTCAAATTGCTGCTACTAATGTTCTTATCTCTTATTATGCCTGCACTCAGGTGGACCCGAAGGGTCTGGAAGAGCAAGTTTTGGGCGTGCCACTGTGCCAAGAGGACTGTGAGCAGTGGTGGGCTGACTGTAGCAGTTCTTACACTTGCAAATCCAACTGGCAGGGAGGCTGGGACTTGAGTCAAGGTAAGTGGTACAACAGGGCTCAGGAGGAAGGCAAAGGTATTAGAGTCCCCAACCTGGGTGCAGATGAAACCCTCCCTATGCTGTGCCAAGGTAAATGATAGGGATATGGGAGAGGACCACTGAGGAGTGAGCTCTACACTGTCAACCCCCACAGGAAAAAGCCGCTGCCCAGCAGGGGCCCTTTGCCGTCCTTTCCCGGATTACTTCCCCACTCCAGCTGATCTGTGTGAGAAGATCTGGAGCAACTCCTTCAAGGCGAGCCCTGAGCACAGGAACAGTGGGCATTGTCTCCAGAAGTGGTTTGAGCCTGATCAGGGCAACCCCAATATAAATGTGGCCCACCGCTTTGCCAGTGCTGCCCCAGCCTGGGAGTGCTCCTACATCCTCACAACCTTCTGTCTGTTCTTATGGTTCCTCTGCTGATGGTCCCTTCTTCTCCCACTTGCCTTTCTTGCTCCCACCAGCTATGGGCCAGGCCATGACCACCACCTAGGGGCAGGAAGGATTGAGGCCACGTTGGTTAGTGCCTGAGGCCCCCATCTCTGCCTGGGAAGCAGCTGGAGACCAGCAGTGCTACAGTGACCCACCCCCTGCCTTTAGCAATGGAATCCATGATGGGACTCCAAGAGGCCTATCTTCTTGTCCTGTCCACACCACCCCTTCCATGGGAGAGTAGATGGTGGCAACCTGGCCTCCCATCCTATCATGTTGCTTGCAATAAAATGGCAGTGGAACTGTCCTCTCTGTGTGTCACTCTGCCCCAGCCTTATGGGCACAAACCCCACATGCACATAAAAGGAACCAGCCTACCTGATATACTGAAGCCTCAGAGTTAGGATGTTCCTTAAGAATTATTGATTTCTTAACATTTGCCACATATCCTCACAACACCTCTGATGGAGTTACTTTCTTACTCCCCCTCCCCATAAGTGATTCACCAGAACAAAAGTGTAAAGCCAGGCTGAGGGATGAGGCCACCCAAACCATTGACTCAATTTTGGATACCAAAATTGAGGCAGCTACCTGAAATGCTTTCAATGTTCCCCTTCTTCCTTTTATCCCCTTTCTTTTACTCCCAGAATCACAACATATTGGTCTAGAATTTTGGAAACTTGAATTCTAATCTAGCCTTCCCACTTTCTATGTAACTATTGGCAACTCTATTGATCTTTAGATAAGACTGTTGATTTTTCTCTTAGCTGAGAGGAATGAGGTTGTTGAATCAGATGATCTAAGTTACAAAAAAGAGAAAGGAAAAAGATAGTGCCCTTGTTTGCTAGGATATAGTGTGTACTTCTGAGGCAATGCCATGTCCCCCAGAAAGAGACAGAAACATCAAACTAAACTGGGAAAAAGGTATGACTTCAAGTCTCTTCTATGAGTGGCCTGGCAGCTGGCCTGCCCACTAGGAACTTTGTGGATCCTGAAGCTCGGCCCCTCCCAGCACTAGATGTTGCCTTCCTTACAATCTTTTCTTTGACAGAGAAGGTTCTAGCACCTAAGTTGGCTGGCTTTTCAAACAAGTGCTCATTCTTGCCAGACATTAGCAAACTCTGCTCATCAAAGAAACATGGCCTCCATTCTTTCTGTACCTATCTTGAACTTGCTCATTCACAGAGCAAGCCTTGTCACAGGTTTGTCACGCTACAATCACAAAGCTATATATGGTGCATAGAGTAAGAGAGAGACAGCAGTGGGTGTGGGAACAAATCTCTTCTCTGGAAGTCTGCAAGAAAGTTTGAAAGGCCAGGGTTGGGGTCCTGAGAGGAACTCACTAAGGGCTTGAGCCCAGTGGAGGAGGGCATTCACTGAGAATAGGAAGGTGATGCTAGTCAAACTCCAAGTGAGGCCTCGAGGTGCCAACCATAAGGAGCAGGACCTTCAAATGTAATCCCAGCTACTCACGCGGCTGAGGCAGGAGGATCAGAAGTTCAAGAACAGCCTGGACAACTTTGGAGGCCACATTTCAGAAAAAGAAAAAGAAAAAGAAACAATAGTGGCTTGAAAAATACAGGTAGATAAAATCTCTTCAGAATCAAGGACCAAATGAAGTGACTGAGGTATTTATTTAGTTTAATAAAGTTGAGAGTTTAATGTCTTTTTAAAAAGCATTTTGGGGCATAAATATTAAAAAGTAGCCAAAATAGATTAAAAATTGGGCTAAACAAAGCAAGTTCTGGGAGCCCTAATAGCTTTTAGTACTTTTTTTTTCGCTTTGTAATCAGTATATTAAGGAGACATTCATACATTTTAACAGTTGCTTAAATTCTGATACCCAGATTTAAGCATGTGAACATGACTTAAACACACAAGTAAAGCTATTCATCATAATTTGCTGTACTATTACCATTAAATTACAGTTACTTTGGAACATAAGTCAAATGGGTTAAAGTAAGCCTGTAACATACCTAAGGAACACCTTCTTATATTACTCATGCAAATTAGCTTTCCATGTAGTCTCTTCACTTTAATTTCAAAGTTACCCTTTTATTTCAAAGCTCTGAAGTCACTAAGGGCTTATCGTGGTCCAAAGAGAAGGGAAAAAGAATATAACCAGGACTGGCCAACATAGTTTTTTATATATATTTTAAAAGATGGCACAACAGAAGGGAATGCAATCCTAGAAATGCAAGCCCTTAAGAAGTAGCATTATGATAAACCCCTTCTTCAGAAAAATATCATTTCTATTACTGATACCACAGACTAAATTATATTTTATGCCACCTTCAAGTAATAGTTGAGGCAATAGAATGCAGAGGCATCACAATGAGTCCCACTTAATACAAATTAACTAGACAGAACAACACTTCTACAAACTGTTTCCTTTTTCTGATTCCCAGTTAAATACAGTTTTAATCCATAGCTTAACAAGGAAGGGTCATACACTAAACTCAACACATGTACCTAGCATTTCAGTCTAAGCTTGTCCATGCATACAACTGCAATCAATTACAATGTATGGCCTACCAGACACCAGGGTTAGGTACTTTTTACAGGCATTAAACTTCATCTTGCACACTGAAGTCATCATACATACAGGGCAAAGTCAGAGCTTTTATATTTGTGTTTATTCTTCATTTAGCTTCTAAAACACTACTATAATTGAATATTGAAACAAAAACAATAGCAGGTAGTGAGCAAATGATGATTATAGCCCTTCATGTGTTCACTACTGCACACAAAATGCCAGCAGTGAATATTTTTCACTGCCCCATTAAGAGGTCTGACACTGAACGCTATCCCTGGGATGATGTTCATCATCCTCATAGGCTTCTCCATTATAATGGCGCAGTCTTTCCTGATTTGGATCAAAGTCCACGAGTTCTACCTGATCCATTTCATCTCTCTCTTCTACTTCCTTCCTCTCGGGTAGGTGTTTTTCCAGCAAAGAGAGTTTATCAGGAGAGAGAAAACCATTTTCAGGAAAGTTTACCTTAAATTCGATAATTAGATGACCCTTTTCATATGGTCTATGATAAATTGGCATGCCTTCATTTAGCACACACTTGATGTCTCTATGCTTGACAATCTGGTCTGGATGAGAGGTGATGACTATGGTTCGGTTGTCAAGAGTGGATATTGGCTTTTGGAAGCCACACAGTGCTTCAACCAGCTGTATATCCATACACATGAAAAGGTCTTCTCCTCATTGAGTGAAAATAGCATGGTCCTTCTGATCTAATACAATGATAATATCTCCTGGCTCCAGTCCTGGTTCTTGGTCTCCTTCACCATGGAATGGTATCTTCTGGCCATCTTTCATGCCTTTGTCAATGTGAACTTCTAGAATCTTCTTCTCTCTAACTATCTTCCTTCTGTTGCAGCTTTTACATCTATCTTTAGGACTGATGCATTCTCCATGGCCCTGGCACTCCATGCACACAGACTGAATTTGCTGAACCATTCCAGGTCCTATCTGATGAATTCTTATTTGCATTCCAGGACCTAGGCAGTTGTCCTACAGCTCCTTTCTTACCACCTAGGCCTTCACATTTGTCACAAATCACATTCTTTTGCAGAGCCAGTTTCCTTGTTGCACCATTATATAAATCTTCTAAGGTAACCTAGAGCTGATGTACCACATTTTTACCTCTCCTTTCTCTCTGCATTCTTCCTCCTCCTCCAAAAAACATATCAAAGATATCCATGGAGGGCCAAAACCGCCACCTGCTCCACCCTCCTTAATTGCCTGTTCTCCTCCTTTGTCATATAATTCCCTTTTCTTGGCATCAGAGAGAACTTCATAAGCTTGAGAAATCTGTGTGAACTTTTCTCCTGCATTTGGATTCTTATCAGGGTAGTACTTCAAAGCCAGTTTCCCATAAGCCTTTTTCAGTTCTTCTTGGGTGGCTTTGGGTTTAACCCCCAAAACATAATTGTAAGTGGCTTCTTTCACCGTTTTCTACAGCCAGTGAGCGGGCTGGGCTAGAGTGGGGGAAGCGGGAAGGAGCACATAGCAATGCGCAGCTCAGACAGCCGCCGCTCCTCCACCTCTCAGCACATTCTGGAAAGTTCCCTGCTTTTCGTATTTATTGATCGCTTGCCATGCACCCTGGGCCTACCTCTAAGTGTGTAACATGTGTTAGGCAATTCTTTGATCTTCATAAAAGTCTTGACAGGTACTCTTATTATCCCTGTTTTCCAAATTAGAACATAAATATAAGTAGGTTTGAAACCAGAAAACTCTGATCTCACAGCTCCAGCTCATAGGGTTGCACTGAAGAGCCTGGTAGGCAGTTTAGTGGAACTGAAGCAGATACAGAGGTTGTAGAGAAAGAGGGAAGACTAGCTCCCCCTGGGAGGGATCCTAAGCAGGAGGGAGACTGAGCTGTAGTCCTTCATGTGGTTGGCAGGGGTGGAGTAAACCATCAGAATTCCTTTCAATCAAAACAATTTATGCACATAGCTAAAAGTCAAAGGATTCTAAACCAAAGTGACAGAGCTGCAGCAACCCCACCCCTCCAACTCCATAGTCCCCACCCAGATGCACACACTTCTAGCCACTTCTGCCCTTAGCTAGAAACAAGTTACAAAGAGTGGCTTATCTTTTTTGTTGCACATTCAGACTTTTTGCTCTCTGTTCTGTCAGGAGTTTCTCATCTTAATCTTCCAATCTTTTTAATTTTGGCAATCTACTTTTAATTTCCAGGAGACTCTCTTTATTCCCTTATTTTTCACAGCCCGCTGTTTTTGGTTTTATGGAAGTAATATCTTCTCACATCTCACCAAAGATCTAATTAGAATTATTTTTCAAAAGCTGTTTCTAGTCTCTGAATGATGTTTCCTCCAAGGTCACTCTGTTCTGTTCTGATTGTCTCCCTTGTGCTGCTGGGTTTTGCTCATCTGGTGACGTTGGCTGTCTGTCCATATTTAAGAGTCAGGGGCTAGGTTGACATTTCTAGCGGTCTTTTCCCTCCATTGCTGCCTATGTGGGTCTTCTTCCCCCTCAGTATGAAGCTGCTGGGGTTGGAGGGTTTCTGGGCATGGGGAGGGTTGGCTAACTAGATGGAAATAGGGTGGAAATAAAGAAGACTCCCAAACAAGAGAAGGCAAAGGCTGTTTATTCTGAGAATGCTGCAATGAGACAGCCAGCCACTGTCGCTCGCATTTTGACAGAAACTCAAAAATAGGCAGAACAGTGGAAAAGCTTTGGAGTGGGAGAGAGGGAAGTCCTTGGGTCTTTCCTGGATAGGGCTGGTGGCAGGGAAAGCAGCAGGTGGCTGGAAGCAGTGCACCTGAGATGATTATCTAGGGGACCATTTGGCTTTCTCCAGTTTGTCCTAAGAAACCAGTGATAAAAACTAGGAAAGCTAGAAGTCATTAATCAGTCCATGTTGTTTGGGACTGATTGTTACAGGGGTTACTGGATGGTTTCCTGGGCTACTTGATAGAGACAGTGGTCTAGACATTCTATAAGTCTCACTACAACTAGTGTGGGTGGCTTTTAGGCTGGTTACTATAGATAATGGGTTGGAAATCTGTTTTTATATTTGGCCTGACCATTGTCCATTTGTATATTTGGTCTCTCAAGACTGAGTTGAAAAGAATATTTGGGTGTGAGGGGCTTTACTCTCATCTGCCAGAATAAAGTATGGCTCTGTTTGGAATGCTGACACTCATGTGAAACTTCAGCACTACTCAGAATTTTATTTAATTTTTTAAAGAAGACCTCCTCCAAGTTCCATGGATAAATAATGGAGGATTACCTAAGCCCTGATTTGAACGAAGAACATGGTGGGATGAGTGTATAGATTTTCTCTCTCTGCTTCCCAGGCCTGCCAACTCCATACCCAGAGCATGTCAGAGGTTGTGCCTAGCAGATAAGTTCCATCTTCCACCTCAGCTGCCTCCTATACTTCCTCTAGCCTCCCCTGCCCTCTTTGATTGCTTTCCTATGCTTTCTACTTTCTAAATATGTTTAAATCTTTCTTTCTGGTGATTTTCTTCACATGCTCTTGGTAGAGGATTAGTTGGAAGTAAACAATCATTTTAGTGGGATTTCAGGCATTCATTCTGCCCTCTGTAACCAGCAGCTGCAGATTTTTTTTAAAGATCCAAATGTATAAAGAAAAAATGTAAAGAGGGACAAATCAAAGACAAGGTGACCAAGGGCAATGTGTAGAGTGAATTTTCAGGAGAGAAGTGAAATATGAAGGCAAGTGTCAATTTAATTGTGAGTAACTGTCTAGGAGTTATGAAGTCAGGCTACAGTAGAGGCAGTGGACCAGAAAAGGGCAGACTCAGGAACTATTAGGAAGACAGAATTTGTAAAAGTTTGGACCATAATTTTACATAAAGTGCCACAAAGATAGGTATTAGATGAAATGTGTAGAAGAAAGAATTATTACCAAAAATCTAACAGCTTTGGATGATTAGATGATGCCTCCAGTTCGAAGAGGTCCTGTCCCTGGCCTGGACTGCGCTACGTCTTGAGGGGAAGAGGAGAAGCTGGAGGTTGCTCCTTCTACTGGATACAACCCAGTCACTTTTCCATGTTAGGAACATCCAACCCCACTCAGGCCCTTCCTCAGAGAATACTGGGTGGCAGATGAAAAATGAAAATAAAGGTTGCTCTCTTTTATATGCTGCCCTTAATTTAAGATACCTTTCTGAGTAATGTTCCTCAGGAAAACCCCTCCCTGAGTGCAGAAGTGGCTGTAGCCTGGCATTCATGCACAGGGACCTTGCTCCCAGACCACTCTGGCTACCTGAAAAAGGAGTACTGAGCCCCCTGTCAGTCTCCCCCACCAACGCCTCCACAGAAGTGACCTGTTCCTTAGGGGCTTCCTAATGTTTTTGCTATTGAAGGACCCAGATATGGAGATTATTCTGGGGGCCCAAGCTGGTCTTTTACATCAGATCATTTTCGCAGCCCCAGACCTTGAGATGGCTTGAATGTCCAGTGCCCCTTGAACCTCAAAGGGGCACTCTCCCTGCCTACACCACCCGTTGTTTCCATTGTCCCTCCTTCCCTCTGTTCTGCTCACAACCATCCTCAGATCTATTTTCCCATAGAATCAAAAACTGCTTTTGGTAGTTCTTTGCCCCAAATCAATGGAGTAAAAAAATCTGCAGAAGGGGGAGGGTTTCCCAGGGAGGAGGGACTGATGAGGAGCTTTGAGATGCTGGTTAGACATCAGGATGGAGATGTTGATCTGACAGTTGACCTGAAGTGTAGGAGAAAGGTCTAGGCCAGAGATAAGAATCATGGGCCCACTTTTCCTAGAAGTGTTATTTGGTGCTGTGGAACTTAGTAGTTCTCTAAGAAAAATGCGGAGAGAAAAATGAGAAGCTTGTAGAGAGTCTCTCCTACTTACTTGCAGCTGGTAAAGAGATAGGGAAAGAGAAGCCAAGTATAAAAAGGAAGGTAGAAAGCTGTATTTCAGAAGCACAAGAACAGATTCTGAATTTGCCATCCACATATCAATTACAGTGGTACCTCAGTTCATGAACTTAATTCTTTCCACAGTAGCAAACTGATTAGGATGAGAATAAAATTGAATTTCCCTATAAGGTCAACATTGAACCTAACCATTGAATTTGATTTGGTTCTTGTCCAATTCAGTTTGCAACCAGAATTATGAAAGGAATTGAATTCTTGAATCGAGGCACCACTATAATTTATAAATAGCATTTTTATTAGTGCATGTTTGTGGTACATAATGATTACATTTATCAAGGGGAGTTGATACATGTACATACACATCTTATTTCCTTCTCTTTTTATTCTCTAGCCTTCTCCTTCCTTTCTGCTCCTTCCAACTTAAATAGTTACTAAGTTCTTATGCTATACTGGAGACTGAGCTGGTCCTGGGAATTGAAAGACTGAGTATATAAATAATAGACAGGCTATACATAAATCCACAACCAGGCCAGGAAGGGAATCTACTATCTACAGCAACAAGTCCAGGAAGCCAAAGAATCACCCCTGAAACACCTGATTCAAAATGGACAGAAACTGATCAATAACTGCCAGCTTTCCTATTTTAGGCTTCTGCATCCAACCTAAGACCAACTGGGAAAAGCCAAACCTGGAATGCCCTGCTTCTGGCTAGCCCACTTTCAGCTTTCCCTGCCAATAGCCTCCATGGAAGGCAAACCTAAAGACTTCCCTCCCTTCTACTCTGAAACTCTGCCAAAATGCAAGTGATAGTGGCTGATTCCCTCATTAGAGCATGCTGTGAATAAAGAGTCTTTGCTTGTTCTCATTTGGATGGTCTTCAATCTGTCTCTACAAGATATAATAATAAATGACGCAAACGTAACTTCTTTCCTAGGGAAGCTGATTTTGTAATGAATGATACAGCAAAAATCTAAGTAAACAAAAATTATGAAAACTATAAGATCATTATTAGAAAAGAAACACACAAGAAACAGTGGGGTGAGGAGGTAGCTAGTTTAGATGAGACAGATACATTAAAGAAGTAGGTAAGTTGAGGGATTATTTTGAGGATGGAGGAGCATGTTTGCAGGACAAATGGAAAGTACTAGAAGAGATGAAGTTAAAAGAAGACAGACAGATGAGTTCAAGGGCAGGTGATCCAGGGCTGAGCACAAAGATCAGTGGACATGGGATACATTTTTCATCAAAACAGGAGAAGAAACAAAATGCTAAAAAAGCATTTCAGGATTAAACTGTTTCAAATATAAACTCTTGATTCAGTTAACATCGGGGCTGTGCCACCCGCTGGGAATTTAGAGCCCACCCCTCTGGGCCCAAGGGAGCATTCTGGCTGTATGTAATGTGTGGTCTGGGCAGCTGCTCTTTATGGTCAGTTTCCAAGCTCACAGCCCAGATAGCCTGTCTATCCCTAGCCATATGGTAAGTGTAGATTTTTCAGAGGACCAAAATCCCCTCAAGGATGAGACTTAAAAATGGAGACAGGATTGTTTTCAGGGTCAGGACAATTTATAAATAGAGAGTCTAAAAGTTGGCACCAGCAGTGAAAAAGGAAACAAAACTTAAATCATTTCAGCCTTTTCTTAGCTCTGCATCTGTCTACAATGAGAGCTGCAGCTCTAGATCCTACAACAGCCACTGATTATGAAGCTGATGGGCTCAGGGCTTCCGACTGCTTCGCTACTTAACAGGGTGTGATTACAGCACTCAAAGGCAAGGTTGGCAGGAAGAAGCAATTTCCCCTGGGGTGGAATCTGGGCTTTAGGAAAGCATCTCAGGAAGTCAGATCACAGGCCAGAACAAACAAGCAAGCTGAAGGGACCCATTTCTCACTAATAGCTAAGTTTAGTTTATCCTCTATGGATATAAATCATGTGGTTACCCACTCCCACTCCCTACCACCCTCCAGGGGCATCAAAATAGCCACAGCAAGACATTAAATACTATATGTTACTATGGTTTCATTATTAAGTAATTAGCCGGTTCTTAACCCATTTCCTAGCTCGAGGAGGCTCAGAGCTGGGAGGATGGACTGCTTCCCAACATATTTTTTTAATTTAGCAGTTTTAATCAGCTCTCTTTGGCTGACATATAGCATGTGACATGAATTATTACCTCGAGAATAGAGCTCTGAAAGAATACAAAGAAGTTAGATTTGATGAAGTAGAAAGATGGCAGTAGATGCCAGGCAGAGGGACTGCTACATGGAAGAAGAGAAGAGGATGACTGGGAGGGAGAGCCACTCTCTCCCACCTGTACTCAACAGCCAGCAGCAAGGAACATTTCAATATTTCATTGAGCCTGTACTAATATTTTCAGAGCACTGTTGAAGGATATGTTGCAGCCAATAGCAATTCTTCATTCCATGTCATGTCATGGATCCTAGATACTGAGTTTGTGACAATTTACTGAGGGTCTTCTGCATGCTGAGTTCTATACTGGAAATTTCCATGCATGACATTTTTTTCCATCTATATAGCTACCCTCTGTGTTAGGAAACACATCAAGTCCAGCACATCTCTGCCTGTGGGACTGCATAACCTTTGTTCCTTTTCTCCAGCCCCATTGTGATTAAATGTGAGTTAATGGATAAAGATGCTTGTTAGTTTTGGGACACTAGATAAAAATCTGTAACAGACCTAAAGTCCCAAAGTAAACTACTCAGCTCCTTGTTTGCCCGGAACTGATGTTCCGGGCACCACAATTTTTAGAACAAGCTGCAAATGTCTGCTGACCATCAATACATGACAGTCGTCCACTAACCTTTGTCCCCTTTTCTTTAATTCCATATGTTAACTTCCCCCTCAACCCCTTATAAAAACAGCCTCGGACTCTGAGCTAGCTGCCTCTCTAAGCTACTTTGCTTTGGGAGTGCCGTCTGGCCAGACTAATAAAGGTCTGTTTCATTTTCCAACTTGTCCGGTGTGTTCCTTCCCGGGTGTTCTTCGCTGTAGTCAGCTCCTCAGAGCGTTTGGTAAGGCTCTTGGTCTTACATTCTGAAGGCACCGCTGGGATTCCTGGGTGTGCTTCACTAGTCAGCTCCTTGGAGCGTTTGGTAAGGCCCTCGGTCTTACATACCTAAGCCCCAAGTTTTTTCCATAGGGCAGGAGAGGATAGAAAATGAGATAAGAGGGGACAAACAAACCAGGACGAGATTCAGGTCAGATTTACTCACTGATGTAATTCATGTGGTAAGGGCCTTCTTTTTCTCTCTTTCAAATGATACCTCTAAGGGGACGGTGTATATATGTGGGGATCCATCTTGTTATTTCCCCAACTGGACCACTATTCCAATGACATATCCTCATCACCTTGTGGTCTGCAATGAAGTGTTTTCCTCAACCTAGTGGATGAACTCTGATGAACACTTTATTCTTGTTTTCTCACTTTCTTGTCACTGGATTATGAGAGGATTTAAGCTCATCCTTACTGCCAAAAGCCATGTGGGGTCAGAGCAGAATGATGGAACAAAATTGATTGCTTCACCTTTTATGCAGCTTTTGTTCTCTGAATAATAAAATAAAGCCAGGAACTTCAAGATATGCCAATCCTTAACTTCCTTCTCCATTCTTCTCTTTGTCTTCTCATTTTAAGGCCTCAAATATCTTTATTTCATCCTCTCTTTAGAATACCCTATCCTTTATACCCTTATTAGGGTTAGAGTGCCATTGCTTTAGGCATTTTATGACTGTGGATGGCTTTCTCTCCTTCAGCAAAACTGGTTTTACCATCTCTGGTTCTGCTAGGAATTACAGAGTGGTGAGGAGGACCCTTGAGATAGTGGAATACTGGGAGGAGAGGAGGGAAGATGGTGAGTTTTCCACTTTGAGGTGCCCATGGTGCCTGTTAATGGTTTAGATTTAAAATATCTCCAAAGGGCCTCATGTGTTTGAAAGGTGATTGCACTGTGGGGACCCTATACTTATCAGCAAATTAATCTGTTAATGAGTTCATAACTGAATGTGGTATTATGAAGTGTGGCCTGGTCAGTAGAGGTAGGTCACTGGGAGGGTATATGGGTGGCATGGATAGGTGTATTCTTGTTCCTCTCCCTCCCCCCCCCTCCTTCCTGACTACTATGAGTTGAGCAGCATTCTTCCACCATGCCACTTCTGCCTTGCAGCTAGTCAACTATGGATCAAATCCTCTGAAACCATGAGCCAAAATAAACCTCTCTTCCCTTAAGGCACAGGTATTGAACGTTTTGTCCCAGCAACAGGAAAGTGACTAATACAGTTTTCCCATCCCTTCCACCCCAGTGGTATCTGAAAGGAAACACATTTTACCACTATAAAGATCCATTGCCTTCTTCAGACTTTTCTATCCCCAATATGGGCAAGTAGAGAGGTTCAAATTCCTTCTTTTGCCCTATTTGTTAGAAAACAGTAGTTTGTCTTATGTGATTGATTTGGGGAGCATACTGTATGTAGCTTTCTATGCTTTGGCCTGAGTTGGAGGTGGGGGTGAAGAATAAAGAAGCTTCCAGTCGCTGATCAATTTCTTTCCGTTCTGGGACAATTACTGTAGAGGCTGTTGCTAGGCTTCTTGGCCTGGTTGCTACAGAGTTCTGCTGTAACAGATGTTCAAACCATTGCCCATTTATATTTAGTCCCTCTGTGCTTAAACACTGTGCTTGGTCTGCCCTGCCCACAGCTGCCCTGGGATGCCTGCAGGAGGCAGACTTTGTGTTCCCAGGTCCTAGACCTCCTATGGAAGACTCCTCCATCACCTTTGTTATCTATTGCCATGTCTTTGTCTGTTTTGGACTGGTACAGCAGAATACTTGAGGAAGGATAATTTATAATAAACAGTTATTGGCTCATAGTTTTTTTTTGTTTTTTGTTTTTTGTTTTTTTGGTACTGGGGATTGAACTCAGGTCCTTGCACTTGCAGGGCAGGCAGTGGAACCACTGAGCTAAATCCCCAGCCCTGGCTCATAGTTTTCAAGGCTGGGAAGTTGAATATCAAAGTGCCAAATACCTGCCAAGAAGCTTCTTGCTGTGTAAGGTGAATGACAAGACGGGAAGAAAGAACAAGAAAGGTCAAGGAAGGGTAAAAAGGCAAAAGCAAGTGAGAGTAAAAGTGGATCAAACTCCCCTATGATGAGGAAACTACTTCCTTGATTTGGGCATTGCTCCATTCACTCTGCCCTCATGGCCTAATCACCTCCCATTAGGCCCCACTTCCCAATACTGCTGTACTGGGAATTAAGTTTCCACCACATGCTTTTGGGGGACATACTCAAACCATAGCACTGGGCAACAAATTACTCCAAATTTAGCAACTTGAAACCTGTATTATTACACATTTTCTATAGGCCATAAGTCTGAGAGTGGTTTAGTTGATCTTCTGGCTCAGGGCCACTTACAAGGATGCAGCCAGTGTCTCTCAGCTCTGCAGTCATCTCCAGGCTCTGCTGAGGAAGAGTTCCCAGCTCACTAGAAGCTGTTCTGCTTATGCGGTTGCTGTCAGGATTCAGTTTCTAATAAGTTGGGGCTCAGATGAAACAAAAAGGCTAAGAAGGAAGAAACCTAGCTGCTAGTGCAAGCTCAATTCATATTGAGCAGGTATGCTTTGTGCTGTTGCCAATGCCAACCGACATCAGATTCCAGCTTCTTATACCTTTCAACATGACTCAGACCAATGACTTTTCAGGTAGTTTCCAGGTTTCATCTTGGGAAGGGGATTGCATCATTGGTCCCTCTTCTGTGAGGCTTCCAGCTTCTTGGCTGAGTAGCTATTGGCTTCTCTGGCTCTCCAGCTTGCATACAGCCATTATGGGACTATCCAGACTCTGATTGTGTAGGCCAATCTTATAGTCCCCTTTTGTAATTATATATACATTTCATTGGTTCTGTTCCTCTAGAGAACCCTAACTAATATCATAAGAGACTTTTTAAGAAAGAGGTTATTGTAAGAGGGAAAAGAGACTATTATAATAGAGAGAAAGGGAATTTGCAATAGGGAGAACTCAAGATCTGTAAGCATGAGAAGGGGCTTCTCTAATAGAAACATCAAAGGCTAGAGAGAACCCATTGTGGGAGCCAAGAATGAAGGGTCAGCTCTGTGAATTTGAAGTTCAGAGAATATTTGCCCTGAGACTCTCTTCTTTTCCAGGAAAGATCCTTAAGATAAGCTATGTCCTGGCTTAAACCAGAGGGTTGGCAAGGCTCAAGGGCCTAG
This sequence comes from Heterocephalus glaber, assembly GCF_053883595.1. Classification (NCBI taxonomy): domain Eukaryota; kingdom Metazoa; phylum Chordata; class Mammalia; order Rodentia; family Bathyergidae; genus Heterocephalus; species Heterocephalus glaber. The sequence continues at coordinate 10,779,403 of NW_028258294.1, forward strand.
AGGAAGGAGAGATTTTTCTAAAAGTCTTAATGAAGGAATATTTCATTCCCATTGATTGGTGGGAAAAAAACAGTTCAGTTAATAATTTATGAAGCCAAGAATGAGAATTTAAAGGGACTCTGTCTGGCCTCCTCCTAGGTAGCCAAAAGAGCCATCTAGGAGTCTTATCTAAGGAATAGGGAAGCCTAGAGAAGGCTGATTCTTTGCACTAAAATGTTTCTAAAACACAGACAGTGAAAGAATTTCTTAACATTCCATTTTCCAGGATTAGGTAAAATTCAACATTGTCACTTCCACTCCCATCCATCCCTGATTCTGGCATGTGGCCACTCCATAGAGGTCATTTGCCTTGTTTTGCCTTTATACCTCAGTTCTTTTTGTACTGTGGGCTGCCCCAGGCAGGATGAGGAAGACAATAAGAAGAGAAAATATTCATTGAGTACTTGTACATGTCAAGAATTGTATCAAATGCTTTATCCATGTCATCTTGTAAAGTTCCTCTTTAACTCACTTCTGCAGCCACCAGGCCAGCGAACCCATACTCAGGACTCAGCAGCCTCAGTTCTGTAGTCCTGTGGGCTTGTCTGAGTTATTAACATGCTTCATAGTGTTATTATTTGCCTCAGTCAATTCAGACTGCTATACTAAAATATTTTAGACTGGAGTTTATTTTTCACAGTTCCAGAGGCCAATAAGTCCAAGATCAAGGTACCAGCAGATTTGGTGCCTGGTGATGCCGACCCTGAGCTCCATAGATGGCATCTCTCACTGCTTTTTATGTGGCAGAAGGGGTAAGGCAGATCCCTTCAACCTCTTTTATAAGGACACTGATCCTATTCACAAGGGCAGAGTCTTCAAGACCTAAAGGTCTTGAAGGTCTCTCTAAAGGTCTAAAAGTCTAGAGATCTCTCTTAATATTGTTAGGTTCCAATATATGAATTGAAAGGGCAACGATATTCAGACTATAACATTCATTCACAAATTATTTATAGATTGTGGACTGAACAATCCATATACATTTGCCAGTCCTTCTCTTATTTGTAAAAACAGACAATGGCAAGTGAACATTGTGTTGTGTTAATAGAAACTTAAAGCACCTGCCCCCTCGGGTAGCCACAGAGAACTTTAGGGAAACAAGCCATGCAGACTCAGGTCTATCTAGAAGGAAACCTTCACAAAAATTTGAGAATGAGGTCTAATAGTTATGGTTGCATTTTTATTAGTGCATATTAATTTTATAAGGTAATGAGTTTCCTTGTGGAATTTTCAAACATGAATATAAGATATTTTGATCATATCTACCTGCTTTATTACCGTTTTACATTACCCTCTCTCTCCCCCGACCCTCTTCCTCTTCTATAATAGTATTCCTTCTACTTTCATATCATACTACCCCACACACATGCCAGATTCCCCATGTGAGAGAAAATGTGATACTTCTCTATGAGTCTGGCTCATTTCTCTTAACACGATGATCTCCAGGTCCATCATTATGATAGTACCTTCTGCAACATTCTACCAATGCAACCCCTCCCCTGATTGCACCACTAATACAACTCATAATCCATAACAAAACCAAGAGGCAAGTAGGGAAACTTCTGACATTTGGCTGCTTGGGAGATTTCTTATCTCCTTTCTACAATTTTTGAGACTTTTTTTTTTAACCATAAATTACCTTCCTCCTTTCTCCAATCATTTCTGACTTCCTGGCGTCTAACCATACTTAAAATTCAACCTATCCAATGGGAGAAACAATTTCCCAACAGGGAGACCATAAAACACTACTGATAAGAGGAAATAAGGAATGTAACAAGGAAGGTAATTACATAAACAACATGAAGAGCTGTTTGGCCTTGAGGAAAATGTGACTCACTTGCTCTGCAAAATCACTTGTTCTGTGACAGAATAGAGAGTAAGCATATTCTAAGTTCTTCTATTTCTCAGGGCAGTGCAAAGCTATTGTGTTTAGAAATAGACTTCTGCAAAGATTAGCCTTTAGGCTCCACAACATCAACTCGCATTAACAAATACATTGTCTTTCTCAGTCCTCAGCACTTGAGAGGTCAATAGTGTCATCCCCAGTTTGTCAATGAGATTACCAAGTCTGAGAGCAGTTGCCTGGCTCAAAGTTCACAGTCCATAAGTGGCAGTCCTCATTCAAATCAGCCTGACTTCAAAGCGGACACAAGGTGCCTGTACACTTCTCTTTCCCAAATGGTGTACATTTCTGAAGGCCTGACTATATTTAACATTATCTGTGCATCTCACATAGTGCTTTATACATTATTAACCTTCAATAAGTAGTTCGAATTCTAGACCTTTAGAAACCTAATATCAGATGATAACCGCATATCATTTGAAATGAGCTCAGATGTATGAAGCATAAAATCCAACTAATAGTGGCTCTGGTAAACGGGGGCTGTTTTGCACATGGAATAGGTAGCTGGCTTAGGTTCCACAGTTTTGAGCCAGCATGTCTGGGGTTCTGTCTACCTTTGTGTTTTATTATCCAATGCAGCATTAGCACAGGCTTTTAGAGAGTATCTGGTCCTGAGCCAGGTGTGTTGGTGCATGCTTGCAATCCCAGCACTTACGAGGCTTAGGTAGGAGTACCATGAGTTCAAGGTGTGCCTGGACTATATAGTGAGACGATCTTATCTCAGAAGAAAAATTACCCAGCCCCAAACCTTCAATAAATAATAGAGTACAGCCCAGAAAGTTTAAATGACTTGAGAAAGATCTCACAGGTAAGTAGCCAGCTGAGTTTTGAAACAAATGCTTGGCCTAAACTATGATTTTTTCTGCTTCTATCCTATCTTCCTCCTGCAATCCCACTCTTCAGCTAACCTGATAATTGATTTTAAATGAGTCTTTGATGACTTACCTCACCAAATTAAGAGGTTTCTTTCCATTCTAATCTGAGCTTTTAACAGTCATAATAGTGGAAATTACAGTTCCTGCACTGGGCAGAGTAAGAAGAGATGGTTCAAACCAGAGCCTCATACTGAGTGAGGAGTCATATAGGAAGGTGATGATTCATTTGGAATGTCTATCTACTGAACTTCTAGTCAACCATTTAAAACCCAGCTGGGCTATAATTAAAAAAATCATTGGATTCTTGTCATAGATCTCCTAAAACGCTTGCAATTTCCTAAGTAATAGGAGTATATTTATGCTAATGAAGTGATTCTTTGTGGGTTCCTAGATAGCACCAGGATAGGGGCTCAGCATTAGAAAGTTCAACCACATGATAAGACCCTAGTGAAAGGTCGCCGAAGAAGGGGGACCCACACGGACGTTCAAGCAAGCTTTATTGGGGTGGCAGTCTGCAGCCTGCTGGGCTGACTCACAGAATGGAGCAACTGTTTGGGCTGAGCTGGAGGCTTATATAGGGATCTCACAGGTGGGAGAGCACTAGTCCATTGGTGGGGTGGGTGAGGGGCTGGGGTAAGTGACAATAGGTTTTGGTCGGGGGTGGGGGAGATGGAGTAACTGCTTTCGGGAAGCCCCTATCTCACTGGAGTATCTGACTAAGAAACCCATGGGGCAGAAAGAGTTTAACTAGGCAGAAAGTCACTAACAAAGGGAGGTCATGCCTTAGCTATTCGGAAGTTCCCTGTTCCTTGTGGCTGGAGTGGGGTAAAGGGAAAGGAGAGGAGGGGGCTTGCTCTGTGGGGGCTCTGAAATACCTAACACCTAGGAATCTAGAAAAGGGAAGAGACCTAGAGGTTGAGTTCAGTGACAAGGCTAGCCATTTAATCAGTCATGCCCACATGATGAAATCCCAGTAAAGTCACACTGCAGCTCTGGGGACCTTCCTGGTCTGTGGTTGACATGCCGGGGGTGGGGGGGGGACACACCCTGATTCTCTGTGTAGAGGGTACAGAAGTTCTGTGTCTCTCATAGACTTCACCCTGTGCAGGTTGTTTACAATAAAGGAGAGGTAGGAGCAGAGTATATCTCCTTTCTGAGTTCTGCAAGTCTTTCCAGAAAAACTACCCAAACTAAAGGAATCCTAGCAGTCCCTGAATTTGCCACCAGGCAGTGATACATGCAGGTGGCCTGAAACTCTTGGAACTTGCATTTGCATCCATAGTGAGATTAGGTCTATAAAAGATCCTGCTCTGAACCTGTGAATTTTGCACTAACTTGAGGTAATGTCAGAACTGGGTTGCAGTAACCAATTGGTGTAAAACAAGTTGAAAAAGAAATGGAACACCAACTCAGATTCATCTTGTCTGGAGGCTTTCCCTCTCCAGACAGAATAAATCCTCCCTCTTCTGTCCAAACTCAAAATATGTGGCACTTATTTATATCCTTTTAATTTACTCTAACTATATCATTAGCTCCTAGGAGAAAAATATTTTACTTCTTCAATTCTGCATGTGTTTCCTGCCACATGCTTGGCAAATATAGATCTCACCCTTATTTGAATTAGTGGTCAAATGGATATGTGAAGCCCAGTGTTTTCCTCTCTCTGCCGTTAACTTCCACATCATGTTTCCCTTCTGTACCCCTATTTTCTGCACAAACCAGGGTAATTGTGACACCCCAGCACCATTCTAGCACAGATACTCTTTGTGTTCTGCTGAAAAGCAGAGGCTGCATCCACACAAGAGTTTAATTTACTTGTGCCTCTTAGTCCTGTAACCTTAATGTGAAGTGACCAGCAGGACATAGCCAGCTGAACAGCTCAATAAGTTCACAGGCTCTGAATATCTCTTGCATGCTCCTCACGGCACAATCTTTCCTGTGCTTTTTATGATCACCAACCCCCCCGCCCCAGAAATGGAACAATATTGTTCATAATGAAATCACATACCACAAGGAGTACATGAAACAACTTATGGAACATCTGGGACACCATAAGAACAATTAAATAACTATATCTTGAACATGCAAGGATCCCTCACTCCATCTTTGCTGCTTTCTTGCTCTCCTCCCATGTTGGGCATGTCATGTGCCTCTATCTGAAGCTTGGAGTATCTTCAATGTGCATCTGAGAAAGAAGAGCACCAGCCTAGATCTTCTCGATACACCAACCTGTCTGCTGAATCTGAATGAATGTTCTGCCATCAGCTCATTCTCTTCTCATTTGAGAAGCGATGCATAAGTGCATTGGTAGGCAGGATATCTCCCTCTCTCTCCCTCCTCTCTCTTTCTGTGTGTGTGTGTGTCCATCATCCTCCTTCTTTCCTCCTTTCTTATTTGTCTGATTCTCTCTTCCATCCTCCAGCACCACAGGGGCTTTCTCCTTCCTTCTGTAAGAGCTCCTTTTGTGTCCTATCTTCCTTTATCCTTGCTACGTGAGCTTCTTTCTTTTAGGTGTGTTCACAATGCCCTGCTCTGAAGCAGTAAGTTTCATGGCTTAATCTTAATGTCTTAAGAGCTATGATAGGAGAAAAGATCTTTGAGAGAAAAAACTGCAGAAGTATTTGTAAAATATTGTCCATGTCTCAGTGACAACCAACCTTTATTCCCAATTACTCTGCACTGGGCACTGAAGGGAAATCTACCTGAAAGGTAAGACATGACTTCCTTCCTTAGGCAGGAAAAAGAGAGACAGACAAATAAGGAAGCAGATAATACAAAGAGCTAAAAAATTTAACATGATTTAAAAAGATTTCCTAATCTAGACTTGGGGGTTAGGACATGCAGATCATGGTCCTGACCTGATACTTGAAAAATAGGAGTTAACAAAGAAGAAATCTTGGTTTGGTGGGGGCGGAGATGGGGTTGAGGGGAAACAGTAGGAACTTTATAGAGACCTTAGAGATAGAGGAGTAATTACTAAATATGAAATCCTATCAAATTCTAATATACCCAACACACAATAGTGCACATAAATGTGCCCCTAAGTGTAACAAAAAAATTATCTTCCTTTCTCTATGGTCAGCAAAGAGGGGTTTACTGCTCAGGATGACGCTCTTGGGAGGTGGTAATGGTGCTAGAGGGGAGAAAAACGCCTTTTCTTCCCATATGGGAGCGGGATTATCAAAAGAGAGGTAGTGGCTTCTCAGTGTGGGAGGGAGCTCAGTTTCAGGAACTAAGGAGGACAATCTTCATCCATGCCCAAGGCAGTCTAGATGGAGTTTAAACTTCTTGGTACCCAGCAGTGAGCTCCAAAGCAATGGCTTTAAACCTATTTGTTTGAATGCCCTCTAGACAAACAAATCACAAACCTAAACAAGAAGCTCAGGAATAAGAACAAAGGGAGTGATGAATGGAAAGAATAAAGCCTCACAGGGTTGTGACAATTAAGTGAAGGAGTGAAAGGAAAATCCTGTAGCTTGGGGCTGGACATAGTTTGTTCCCTTGTGTTCATTCACAGCATCTTTCCTTTCTGATTTATGTGGGGATCTTACAGATACCAAGAAAAACTACCTTTTATTGAACAGTTACTAAGGTATAAGCACTTTATCTGCACTAATACTACAACAATTGCATTTTACAAGTAAAGGTATTGAGGTAAGGCTCAGAGAACTTAATTTTGTTGCCCAAGGGTACACAGGTTATAACCAGCCTAGATAGAGATAAGCCCCAGTTTGTTTGACCTAACAGAGCCATGACATTAACCATTGCACCCTAAAGCTTTTCCTGACTTCTGTCTGAGTCACAGAATGAGACGAACACCCAGCCAACCATTTCTTCACTAAGTGCTCCTTCCCAGACAAATATGTCCATGGAGAGAGATTTCTCAGCCTCCCTGAGGAAATAATTCCTTGACTTAAAGCTTCACACCGGGACTGCTATGAGAATTTCTCTCTTGTATAAAAATCTAATTGCTTCTTGCTGTAATTTCAACTCATTGCTTCTTATTTAATTAGAAAAAAAACTTGGAAAAAAATGAAATCACGATGTTACTTTGAAATAGTAATGTTGCCATCCCTCATCAAGAACAGCTGCACTTTTCTTTGGATTCTTTGGCCACTGTGATTTGTTTCTTATTTTCAAGATCATGCTCCAATGGGTATATGTATTTTTAGGTAAAAAAATAAAAATTATTCATTACCAAGGGAGTGAGGCTCAAGAATCATTTTTTCCTTGGAGAGGATTCATGAAAAATAACCTGGAAAATCTTTTAGTCATTGATTCCCCTTTTTTACTTTGTTTCTTATTTTTGTGCTGTTTTTTTCTCATTTTTTTCCCTTACATTTGTTTATTGATACATTTTAGGTATACAATACAGTTACATTCATCATTGGGATCTTGTACCTTTACTTGATGTATCGGTTCTTATTTTTTCCCCATTCCCTGCCCTCCCTTCACCTCCTCTTCCCTATTTACAAACACTTTGTTTCCATTTTTTCCTTTTCTCACAATTTTTCCTTTCCCTTCTTTCCTTTGTCCTACCTCTCCCACTTTCCGTACCTCTTTGGACCTTTTCTTCCTATTTCACTTTATCAGTTATTCATTTTAATTATTTTAATCCTTATTTACACTTTCAGTTTCTCACACCAGAGAAACTATTTGGTATTTACACATGTGTGTCCTGTTTATTTCCCTTAAGAGTATGGCCTTAATATGCATCCATTTAGCTATAAATGTCTCTAGTTTGTCATGCTTTATGGCTGAGTAGTACTCCATTTTATAGAAAAACCACGTCTTCTTTATTCAGTTTCCAGTTGATGGGGACTTGGGCAGTTTCCAAACTTTTGTTTTTCATTAACTTTATTGGTACATTTTAAGTATACAATAGAGTTACATTCATCATTGGGATCTTGTACCTTTACATGATGTATCTTGGTTCTTATTTTTTCCCCATTCCCCAGCCCTCCCTTTACCCCTTCTACTGTTCCCTATTTACAAAGACATTATTTCCTTTTTTTTTTCTTTTCTCATATTTTTTCTTTTCCCTTCTTTACTCTCCCCTACCCCTCCCACTTCCCCTACTCCTTTAGACCTTTTCTTCCTATTTCATAATATCAGTTATACATTTTGATCCTTATTTACACTTTTAGTTTTTCACACCAGAGAAACTATTTGGTATTTACACATGTGTGTCCTATTTATTTCACTTGAGAGTATGGCCTCAATGTGCAACCACTTAGCTATAAATGTCTCTAGTTTCTTGTTTTTTATAGCTGAGTAGTGCTCCATTTTATTAAAAAACCACAACTTCTTTATCCAGTCTCCAGTTGATGGGCAATTGAGCTGTTCCAAGTTTTAGCTATTACAAACTATGCTGCTATAAAACATGAGTGTGCATATATCACTGTGGTATGATTCTTTTAATTCTTTTGGGAAGATACCCAGCAGAGGGATAGCTTGGTCAAATGGGACTTCCAATCCTAGTTGTTTGAAGTATCTCCATATTGATTTCCACAGTGATTGCACCAGTCTGCACTCCCACCAACAATGAAGAAGTGTTCAACCCCACCAGCATTTGTTATTGGTTGATTTCTTGATAGTAGCCATCCTTACTGGGGTGTGGTGAAATCTCAGCATTGTTTTCATCTGGATCTCTCCAATGATCAGTGACGTTGAACATTTTTTCATATGTTTATTTGCTGCTTTTACTTCTTTGTCTGAGAAATGTCTGTTCATTTCAGATGCTCATCTTTGAACTGGGTCTTTAAATTTGGGGGGGAGTCTGATTTTTTAAAGTTTTTTATATGTTCTAGATAGCAGACATTTGTCTGAGGAACAGCTGGTAAAAATTTTTTCCCACATTGTAGGTTGTCTCTTGTCTCTGTTGGTGGTTTTTCTTGCAGTGCAGAGGCTTTTTAATAAGATGAGATCCCAGCCGTTGATTCTTTGTGCTAGTTCCCATGCTACTGAAGATTTGTTCATAAAGTCTTTTCCTAGGCCAATGTCTTCAAGAGTTCTACCTAACTTATCTTCCAGCAAGTTTACCATTTCTGTTTTAATATTTAGACCTTTAATCCACTTCAAATTCAGTTTAGTGCATGGTGAAAGATATGGGTCTAGTTTTAATCTTTGTCAAGTTGAAATCCATTTTTTCTAACACCATTTATTAAATAGGCTATCTTTCCTCCAGTGAGTATAGTTGGCTCCTTTGTCAAAGATGAGGTGGCTGAGTATGTCTGGAGTTGTTTCTGCATCTTCTAATCTATTCCACTGATGCTTGAGTCTGTTTCTTTGCCAGTACCAGGCTGTTTTTATCACAGTAGCTTTGTAGTATAGTTTCAAGTTTGGGATTGTGATACCCCTTGCTATGTCTCTGTTGCCTAGAATTGCTTTTGCTATTCTAGGTCTCTTATGATTCCAAATGAATTTTTGTATTGTTTCTCTAATTCTGTGGACTATATTGTTGGAATTTCAATCAGCATTGCATTAAATCTATATAGCAGTTTTGGAAGTATGTCCATTTTCACTATATTGGTTCTTCCTACCTAGGAACAAGGGATGTCTTTCTATTTTCTTGTAGCCTCTTCAATGCCTTTTTTCAGAGTGCTATAGTTTTCTTTATAGAGGTCTTTTGTTTCCTTCATGAGATTGATTCCTAGATATTTCATTTTTTTGGATGCTATTGTGAAAAGAATTATTTCCCTAATTTCTCTCTCTGTGAGTGTCTGTTATTTGTGTACAAGAAGGCTATTGTTTTTTGAGTGTTGACCTTGTATCCAACTACTCTACTGAATCTGTCAATTAACTAGAAGTCCTTTGGTGGAGTTTTTTGGGCTTCTATGTAGAGAATCATATCGTCAGCAAATAATGAGAGATTAACTTCTTCCTTTCCTATCTTTATTCCTTTTATTTCTTTCTCTTTTCTAATTGCTGTGGCTAATGTTTCCAGAACTATATTGAACACGAGTGGTGATAGTGGGCATCCTTGTCTTGTTCCTGATTTTAGCATGAAATTTTTCAGTTTCTGACCATTTAGAATGGTGTTGGCTGTTGGTTTTTCATAGATAGCCTTAATCAGGTTAAGATAAAGACCTTCTATTCCAATTTCTGTAGGGTTTTTATCATGAATGGGTGTTGGATTTTATCAAATGCTTTTTCTGCATCTATTGAGATGATCATATGGTTTTTGTCCTTGGCTCTGTTAATATTGTGTATTACATTTATGTATGTTGAACCATTCTTGCATCCTTGGGATAAATCTGACTTGGTCAGGGTATATGATCTTCTGATGACACTCTGTATTCTGCTTGCCAGTATCTTTTAGAGGATTTTTGCATCTATGTTCATTAAGGAGATTGGCCTGTAGTTCTCTTTTTGGGTTGGGTCTTTCCCTGGTTTTGGAATCAAAGTAACACTTGCTTCCAGGAATGAATTTGGAAGTATTGCTTTCCTTTCAATTTCATTGAAGAGTTTAAAGAATAATTGTGATATTTCTTCTCTAAATGTCGTGTGGAATTTGGCAGTGAAGCCATCGGGACCTGGGCTTTTCTTTGTTGGTAAATTTTTAATTACATTTTCAATTTCACTGATTGTAATTGGGGTGTTTAGAATTTTTACATCTTCTTCATTTAACTTCGGCAATTCATATATATCTAGGAATCTGTCCATTTCTTTTGTGTTTTCCATTTTATTAGAGTACAGATTCTTGAAACAGGTATTGATGATCCTCTGGATTTCTGCTAGATCAGTTGTGACTAAACCTTTTTCAGTCTTAATTGCATGGATTTGAGCCTTTTCTTTCCTTTTTTTGATAAAGTTGGCTAAGGATTTATCAATTTTATTTTTTCTTTCAAAAAAGCAACTCTTTGATTCATTGATTATTTGTATCATATTCTTAGTCTCCGTTACATTGATTTCTGCTTTGATCTTTATAATTTCCTCTCTTGTATGAACTTCAGGTTTCTCATGATCTTCTTTTTCTATGAGCTTGAGGTTCAGCATTAGGTTGTTTATTGGAGGTCTCTCTGTTTTCCAAATATGGGCATTAACTGCCATAAATTTCCCTTGTAGAACTGCTTTCATTGTGTTGCATAGATTCCTGTATGTTGTACTGGCATTATCATTCAATTGCAAAAACTGTCTAATTTCTTCTTTAATTTCCTCTGTGACTCATTGGTTGTTCAGGAGAGTGTTATTCAATTTCCATGTGTTTGTGGGGGTTTTAAAGTTTCTTATGCTATTGATCTCCAATTTTATTGCACTATGGTCTGATAATATACAGGGGGTAACTTCCAATTCTTTTGCATTTACTTAAACATGTCCTATGAGCTAGCATGTAGTCTATTTTGGAGAATGACCCCTGTGGAGCTGAAAAGAATGTATATTCTGATTTTGTGGGGTGGAACACTCTGTAAACATTTATTAAGTCCATTTGTTCAAAAGCTTGATTCAGTTCTAGAATTTTGCTGTTGATTTTTTGTCTAGATGATCTGTCTATTTGTGACAATGGGGTATTGAGGTCCCTCGCTACAATTGTATTAGTGCTTATTTGGTTTTTCATGTCCATTAATATTTGTTTTATATAGTTAAGGGCATTCATATTTAGTGCATATATATTTATGATTGTCACCTCTTCCTCTTGGATTGTTTCCTTCACAAGGATCTAGTGACCATCTTTGTCTCTCTTAATTAGTTTTGGCTTGAAATCTACTTTGTCTGCAAATATGGTTGCTACCTCTGCTTTTTTCTAGTTTCCTATTGCGTGGAGAACTGTTTTCTATCCTTTCACTTTCAGTCTACGAATTTCTTTTTGAATTAGGTGTGTTTCTTGTATACAGCATATTGTTAAATTTTGGTTCTTAATCCATTCTGTCAGTCTATTTCTTTTGATTGGTGAATTGAGGCCATTAACATTGATGGTTATAATTGTTAAATATTACTCATCCTTGTCATGATGTTTTACTGTTGTTGGCTTTTTTATTTTTTATTTTTTCCTCATTCCCTTTAGTTTCTTGCCTGGCCTGGTGGCTTCCCTCTGTTGGATCTCATGGCATTGTGACCTTCATTGTCTTTTTCTAGGATATTGTTCAGAATTGTTTGGAGTGATGGTTTGCTCTTCATGAAATTTCTCAGGTGTTTTTGTCATGAAAGTATCTAATTTCCCCGTTAATTTTGAAAGATAATTTTGCAGGATACAACAGTCTAGGTTGGAAGTTATTTTCTTTTAGGGCTTGAAATATTTCACTCCAGGCTCTCCTTGACTTGAGGGTTTGTGTTGAGAAGTCTACTGTGATTCTGATGGGCTTTCTTTTGTAGGTGATTTATTTCTTTTCTCTAACTGCTTGTAGGATTTTGTTCTCTTCTGTTGGGTTTCTGGGATCTTGAGTATTATATGTCTAGGTGAATTTTTTTTTTATCATGGCTAGTTGGAGTTCTATATGCCTTACTTATCTGTTGTCAAATTCTCTACCTCTGTCTGGGAAGTTTTCTACTATTACTTCTGTGAACAGTTTTTTATGTCATTTGTACTTTCTCCTGCTTTTTGGATACTAACCACCATCCTATCTTCTATCTCTGATTTTCTATCTTCACATTTGCTCAATCTGCTGTGAATACTTTCAATGGGGTTTTTAATCTCCTGGATATCTGTTTGAATCTGTTTCATGGATTCCATTTCTTTCCTATGTTGGGTGTTCATGGTTTCCATTTCTTTCTTATGCTGGGCATTCATGGCTTCCAGCATGGTCCTGAGCTCATCTATTTTTCTGTTTCTGTTCTAGAGTCTCTAACCATGTCTTTCAGTCTGCTCAAGATCTCTGTAGTTATCTGGGATATTTTTTCTATTACAAATTTTTCTAGAGCCTCATTCATCTGTTTTGTTACTTCCTGTGCTATCAGTTCAGGGTGTCCAGGTGGTTGATTATCATATTTTTTCCACCTCGTTTCCTCCAGAATTTGCCTTCGGTGAGCTGGAAGTCTGGTTTTGTGTCCTCCCACAGTATCTTCTCATTTTTAATTCTGTTGTTGGTGCTGTTTTTTGCTTTAATTCTTGGGCTGATACTTCAATATTTCTTATTGTGTTTTTATTACTGGTGTTTAGGGCCCCTATGGAGTGATTGCTTCTCAGAGATATGTTCCAGGTATAGCTGGACTCTTTAGGCTTTGAGTCTCTAATGACTCTTAGGCAATCTTGTTTTCAGTATACCAGGGAGGACAATTTATGAGATCAATCATAACACCTTAGCCCAATTGACACAACCAGCATCAACAATAACATAAAACACAGCTTAGAAAATAACAATTTGTGGTGGCAATTAATCTGTCACCTTTAACCATGGACGAGCTAGATCAAAATCTAGGGCCAGCCCAATATATGTTTATAGTAAGTAAACCTTTCAATATGCCAAATTTACCCTTCGGGATAAAGATTTAGAAGGGGTTGGGGAGGGAGGGGAAGGTTAGAGGTGAGACTAGAGGACACAGGAAGATCATGCAAATTGTGGGGAATCTGTTGAAGACAGGAGGAAAAGACAGAGTGAAAGAAGAGAGACATGTGCAGAACAAACTGACATCAATAGAGAAGCAAGACATTGTATTCATCTTCCTATAATAGTGACAGTCGAGAGGATAGAGAGAGAGAAACAATTCAACAATGGGACAGGAACAGAAACAAAGAAGGAGAGAAATAAATATAGAGCCAGAAGGGAGAGAGAGAGAGAAAAAAATATATATATATATAAAGGAAAAAAATATATATAAAGGAAAAATATATATATAAAGAAAAAAATATATATATATATAGAAAAAAAAGGTCTCCCTCATGATATGTCTCTGCTGTCCTGATAGACAATGTGGACATCAGTGTGTGGGTCTAAGTTGATTAGTCTCAGCAAGCCAGCTGTAGGCTACTGAGATTCAGGCTGATTTCTGGCTGCAAGGTCCAAGCTGAGTTCCCTGTCCTCCTGTAGGATTAAACTCTGCAAGGTTCTACTGCAGGTTCCAGCTCTCCTCCCCACTAAGTGAATCCAGTCTGGGTTTCTATGGGAGGTGCTGGTCCCACCAACTTACCAACCATGATGGTCCAGTGTGTTTTTCTTGAAGAGATTTTCTTCACTTTCCCAGTGGGCTTCAATTTTCATTGAGGTGCCTCAGAGAGTCCCTCTCTGTTGTTCACTTCTGATCTATCTTCTGGGGCTCATCACCATGGCCTTCATGACCCCCCTGGTGCCTCTGCTGTGCAGATTCAGATACCACTCAGCCCTCAAGATGTGATCTTATGGGGCTGCTGCTGGTGTTCGCAGGATGGTTCTGGCATGGATGCCTTTTTTCATGTTGTTGTTAGAGGGTAACCTTACATTCCACATCTCCTCAGATGGTTTTTCTCTAGCACTATAGTTCCAATGCCAAACAACATATAATGAACTTTCATTATTTTACCTTCAAATGAAGAAAAGCAAGTTGCTCACTCTCACTGACACAAAACAGTAGATCCTTGATGTTTTCAAAGGGTAGCCCCAGGACTTTGACAAATCTCTCTAAATGACACATGTAAAAATATCTACACTAGTTCCTGATTGCCCTCCAAATTACATTTTCATTAAAAGTCATGATTTTCCTGTCCACAACTTCACAAAATGAATTTTCATTTTTACCCAAGTTTTACCTTCCTCTTATGAAGCACTTTGGGACTGACTGGACATTCACTGAAAGTACCACAAAATACTTTAATTTTTTCATTTTGCATAGATTGTGCCTGTTTATATCATAAACTGAGTCCTCTCTAACATTGCCCTCTTTAAAGTAACTTAAATGTCCAATCTCTAGCCAATCACGATGACTTCCTCTTACAGAAGTAAGTGTAGGGAGCCAGGGATTTAGTTCAGTGGTTCTACCACCTGCCTCAAAATCGCAAAGATCCAAGTTTGATCCCCAGTACTAAAAAAAAAAGAAAAAGAAAGAAGTAAGTGTAGGAAGGCACATTGATGATTTTCTCAAGATGGACAATGAAAACAAAATGGTATAAAGGTGACAAAACATAAAAGGAAATTTAAGCAAATTATCTGTAATGATTCCTGTTATAGACTGAATTGTGCCCCCCCCCATTGATGTGTTGAAGCCCTAACTTTCAATGTGACTATATTTGGTGGCAGGGCCTTTAGGCAGACAATTACAGTCCAATGCAATATTAAGAGTGAGGCCCTAAGTTAATAGGATTAGTGTCCTCATAGGATGAGGGAGAGACATCAGAAGTCCTTCTCTGCATGCACATAGAGTAAAGGCCATGTGAGGATACAAACTGAAGGCAAATGTCTATACTCTGAAAAGAGAGACTTCATCAGACACCAATGCTAATACCTTCACCTTAGACTCCCAGCTCCCAGAACTGTGAGAAAATAAACTTCCATTGTTTAAGCAAGATAGTCTGTGGTTTTTGTTATGTCAATCTGAGCAGACTAATATGCCACTAGATAGACTTAAGATGATTATTCAACCAATCAAAATAGGAAGTGGAGTTTAGGAAAAGAATCTGGAAAAATGAGCAAGCTGAGGAATGTAAGCAAGTAATTACTTATGGCTTTTTATTTTGTTTTTTTAATATTTATTTTTAGAGCAGTCTTAGACTATAGAATAATTGAATGGAAGGTATAATGCTCTCCCATATACATTCTGCCTCACAAAGTCATAACCTGCCCCATTATCAACATCCCCAACAAAAGTAGTACTTCTGTCAGAATTCATGAACCTACACTAACTCACCATTGTTACCTAAGTCCATAGTTAAAATTAAGGTTCACCCTTAGTGTTGTACATTTCATGGATACAAATTTATAATAACATGTATTCTCCATTATAATCATATAGAATAATTTTTCTGTACTAAAAGTCTTCTGTGTCCTTATTTGTCCTTTCCTTCTTGATATTGCCTAGAAAGTACTCTCTCCATAGTTTCACTTTTTTAGAATGTCATATAGTTAGAACAGTATGTATTCTTTTCCAATTGACTTCTTTCACTTAGTAATATGCATTTAAGATTCTTCCATGTGTTTTCATGGCATGATAGCTCATTTCGTTGTAGTGATGAATAATATTCCATTTTATGGATGTACCACAGTGTATCTCTCCAGGTACCTACAGGAAATTGTTATGGTTTATATATGTATATATCCCCTGAAAGACTCTTGCGCTCAAAGGTGGGGATTTTGAAAGGTGATTGGATTATGGGGGCTTATGGCTGACTTACTATTTTTTTTGTATTAAATTCTTTTATTGGTACATGGTAGGTATACAACACAATTACATTTCTCATTGGGAATTGTACCTTTACATAATGCATCTTGGTTCTTATTTTTTCCCCTTTCCTAGCCCTCCCTTCACACCCTCCACCCTTCCCTATTTACAAAGACTTTATTTCCATTTTTTCCATTTCTCATCATTTTTTCCATTTCTCATCATTTTTTCCTTTCCCTTCTTTCCTTTCCTCTGCCCCTCCCACTACACCTACCCCTTTGGACCTTTTCTTCCTATTTTACATTATCGATTATTCATTCTAATGATTGGTTGGGCTGGGGATTTAGCTCAGTGGTTTTGCCGCCTGCTGCGCAAGTGCAAGGGCCAGAGTTTGATCGCCAGTACCAAAAAAAAAAAAAAAATTTCTAATAATTGGTACATTTTAGGTATACAATATAATGACATTCATCATTGGAAATTTGCACCTTTACATAGTCTCTCTTGGTTCTTATTTTTCGCCCTTGCCCAGCCCTCCCTTCAACCCCTCCAGTCCTCCCTATTTACAAAGATTTTGCTCCTATTTTTCCATTTTCTCATATTAATCCCATTCCCTTCTATCCTTTCCCCTAGCCCTCCCACTTCCTTCCCCTTTGCCCCTTTTCTTCCTATTTCACATTACCTATTATATATTTAGTCCTTATTTACACTTTCAGTTTCTCACACCAGAGAAACTATTCGGTATTCACACAAGTGTGCCCTATTTATTTCACTTAAGAGTATTGCCTCAATGTGCATCCACTTAGCTATAAATGTCTCTAATTCCTCACTTTTTATGGCTGAGTAGTACTCCATTTTGTTAAAAAACCACATTTTCTTTATCCAGTCTCCAGTTGATGGGCATTTGGGCTGTTTCCAAGTTTTAGCTATTACAAGCTGTGCTGCTATGAACATGGGTGCACATATATCACTGTGGTATGATTCTTTTAATTCTTTGGGGAAGATCCCTAGCAGTGGAATAGCAGGGTAAAATGGGACTTCCAGTCCTAGTTCTTTGAGGTATCTCAATACTGATTTCCACAGTGGTTGCACCAGTCTACACTCCCACGAGGAGTGGACCAGGGTTCCTCTTTCCCCACAGCTCTGCCAGTATTTGTTATTGGTTGCTTTCATGATAGCAGCTATTCTTTCTGGAGTGAGGTGGAATCTCTGTGTTGTTTTTATTTGCATCTCTCGAATGACCAGTGATGTTGAACATTTTTTCATGTATTTATTTGCTATTTCTACTTCTTTGTGTGAGAAATGTCTGTTCATTTCAGATGCCCATTTTTGGATTGGGTCTTTAAATTTGGGAGGTCTGATCTTTTTAAGTTCTTTATAGATTCGAGATAGTAGACCTTTGTCTGAGGAAGAGCAGGTGAAGATTTTTTCTCACATTGTGGGTTGTCTCTTCCCACTGCTGGTGGTTTCTCTTGCTGTGCAGAAGCTTTTTAATAAGAAGAGATCCCATTTGTTGATTGTTTGTGCTAGTTCATGGGCAACTGAGGTTTTGTTCATAAAATCTTTTCCTACACCGATGTCTTCAAGGGTTCTACCTAACCTCTGTTCCAACTGGTTCAGAGTTTCTATTTTAATATTTAGATCTTTAATCCATTTTGATTTTAGTTTAGTGCATGGTGAGAGATATGGGTCTAGTTTTAATCTTAGGCAAGTTAAAGCCCAATTTTTCTAGCACCATTTATTAAAGAGGTTATCTTTCCTCCAGTGAGGGTGTTTGGCTCCTTTGTGGAAGATGAGATGGCTGAGTGTGTCTGGTGTTGTTTCTGCATCTTCTAATCTGTTCCACTGGTCCTCAAGTCTGTTTCTTTGCCAGTACCATGCTGTTTTTATCACAGTAGCATTGTAGTATAGTTTCAGGTTGGGAATTGTGATACCCCTTGCTATGTCTCTGTTGTCTAGAATTGCTTTTGCTATTCTAGGTCTCTTATGATTCTAAATGAATTTTTGGATTGTTCTCTCAAGGTCTATGAAGTATGCTGCTGGGATCTCAATTGGGATTGCACTGAATCTATCTATCTAGCAGTTTTGGAAGTATGGCCATTTTCACTATATTAATCCTTCCTACCCAGGAGCAGGGGATGCCTGTCCATTTTCTGATATCATCTTCAACCTCTCTTTTCAGAGTGCCATAGTTTTCAGAGAAGAGGCATTTGATTTCTTTCATTAGGATGATTCCTAGGTATTTCAGTTTTTTGGATGCTATTGTGAAAGGAATTATTTGCCCTGTTTCTCTCTCAGTGAGTCTGTCATTGGTGTAGAGGAAAGCTATTGATTTTTGTGTGTTGACCTTGTAACCAGCTACTTGACTGAATTTGGTTATTAAGTCTAGAAGACTTTTGGTGGAGTTCTTGGGGTCTTCTATATAGAGTATCATGTCATCTGTAAATAATGACAATTTGACTTCTTCATTACCTATCTTTATTCCTTTTATTTCTTTCTCTTGTCTAATTGCCGTGGCTAATGTTTCCAGAACTGTATTGAACAAGAGTGGTGATAGTGGACATCCTTGTCTTGTTCCTGATTTTAGTGCGAAGGATTTCAGTTTTTGACCATTTAGTATGATATTGGCTGTTGGTTTGTCATAGATGGCTTCTATCAGTTTGAGGTAGAGACCATCTATTCCAATTTTTTGTAGGGTTTTTATCATAAATGCATGTTGGATTTTGTCAAATGCTTTTTCTGCATCTATGGAGATAATCATATGGTTTTTGTCCTTAGCTCTATTGATATAGTGTATTACATTAATTGATTTTCGTATATTGAACCATCCCTGCATCCCTGGGATGAATCCCACTTGATCAGGGTGTATGATCTTCTTGATGATCTTCTGCATTCTGTTTGCCAGTATCTTATTAAGGATTTTTGCATCTTCATTCATTAGTGAGATTGGCCTATAGTTCTCTTTTTCGGTTGGGTCTTTCTCTGCTTTGGAGATCAACATGATGCTTGCTTCCAGGAAAGAATTTGGGAGTATTGCTTCCCTTTCAATTTCACTGAAGAGTTTCAACAGTAGTGGCAGCAGTTCCTCTCTAAATGTCTTGTAGAATTCAGCAGTGAAGACGTCAGGGCCCGGGCTTTTCTTAGTTGATAAGCTTTTAATTACATTTTCAATTTCATTGGTTGATATTGGGTTGTTCAGAATTTTTAGGTCTTCTTCGTTCAACTTTGGTAATTCATATGTATCTAGGAATCTGTCCATTTCTTCTGGGTTGTCCATCTTATTGGTGTATAGGTTCTGGAAGTAGGTATTGATGATCCTCTGGATTTCTGCTGGGTCTGTTGTAATTTCACCCTTTTCATTCCTAATTGCATGGATTTGGGCCTTTTCTTTCCTTTTTCTGACAAGGTTGGCTAAAGGTTTGTCAATTTTGTTGATTCTTTTGAAAAACCAACTCTTGGCTTCATTGATTTTTTATATCATTCTCTTAGTCTCCATTGCATTGATTTCTCCTCTGATCTTTATAATTTCCTCCCTTCTATGAGCTTTGGGTTTGTCTTGCTCTTCTTTTTCTAGAACGTTGAGGTTCAGCATCAGGTTGTTTAATTGAGTTCTCTCTGTTTTCCTAATATGCATATTCACTGCCATGAATTCCCCTCATAAGACTGCTTGCATTGTATCCCATAGATTCCGATATGTTGTATTGTCATTGTCATTTAATTGAAGGAACTGTCTGATTTCTTCTTTAATTTCCTCTGTGAACCATTGGTTATTCAGCAGTGTGTTGTTCAATTTTCATGTGTATATTAAATTCTTGTGGCCTCTTTTGCTATTGAGCTCCAGTTTCATTGCAGTACGGTCTTATATACAGGGGATAACTTCAATTCCTTTGCATTTTCTTAAACATGTTCTATGTGTGAGTATGTGGTCTATTTTGGAGAATGACCCATGTGCAGCTGAAAAGAATATGTATTCTTATTTTGTGGGGTGGAAGACTCTGTAAACATCTGTTAAGTTCATTTGTTCAAGAGTTTGATTAAGTTTAAGTATTTTGTTGCTTATTTTTTGTCTAATTGCTCTATCTATTTGTGACAGTGGGGTATTGAGATACCCCACTACTATTGTATTAGTGCTTATTTGATTTTTCATGTCCATTAATATTTGTTTTATAAAGTTGAGTGCACTAGTGTTTGGTGCATAGATATTTATGATTGTCATCTCTTCCTCTTGGATTGTTTCCTTTATGAGGATGTCATGTCCTTCTTCGTCTCTCTTAATAAGTGTTGGTTTGAAATCCACTTGATCTGCAAAGAGGATAGCTTCTCCTGCTTTTTTTCAGGTTCCTGTCACATGGAGTATTGTTTTCCATCCTTTAACTTTCAGTCTATGAGTTTCTTTTTGAATTAAGTGTGTGTCTTCTATGCAGCATATTGTTGGATCTTCCTTCTTGACCCATTCTGCCAGTCTATTTCTTTTGATTGGTGAATTGAGACCATTAACATTGATAGTTATAACTGATGCATATTGACTTATCATTGTTATGACTTTTTCTTTTTGTTGGATTCTTCCCCTTTGCATTTAATTTCTTCTTGTGCCCAATGGATTCATTCTGCTGGAATTCCTGGGGTTGTGATCCTCCTTGTCTTTTCCTAGGATATTGTCTAAATGTTTTTGGAGTGCTAGTGTGGTATTCATGAAGTTCCTGAGGTGCTCTTTGTCATGAAAGTATCTTATTTCACCATCCATTTTGAAAGATAGTTTTGCAGCGTTCATCAACCTGGCTTGGAGGCTGTTTTCCTTTGGGACTTGAAATACATCACTCCAAGCTCTTCTTGCCTTGAAGGTTTGTGTTGAGAAATCTGCTGTGATTCTGATGGGCTTTCCTTTGTATGTGATTTGTTTCTTTTCTCTTACTGCTTATACAATTTTGTTCTTTTGTTGGGTTTCTGGAATCCTAACTATTATATGCCTATGTGTAGATATTTTTTTATTCAGGCTAGCTGGAGTCCTATATGCCTCACTTATCTGTATGTCAAGTTCTTTTCCCCTGGTTGGGAGGTTTTCTGTGAACAATTTTTTTTATGTTGTCTGCACTCTCTCTTGTTTCTTTATTGACTCCAATCAGTCTTATGTTATTCTTCTTTGCATCATCTAGCAGCTGCTGGATTGATTTCTTATGGTCCCTTACTATTTTAAAGAGGTTTTTTTTCCTGTTCACTAATTGCAATCTTATCTTCTATATCTGGAATTCTGTCCTCAGAGTGGCTCATTCTGCTGTGTAAACTTTCAATGGAGTGTTTAATCTCCTGGAAATCTGTTTGTATCTGTTTTATGGATTCCATTTGTTTACTGTTTTAGGATTCCATCATGTTTCTCAGCTCCTGTATTTTTTTATCTGAGTCCTCTCTAGATTAACTATGGGCACAATCTCTACTGTTATCTGAGAAATTATTTCTGATTTCATTTTTTCAGATCCTCTTTTGCCTGTTCAGGGAGTACAGGTGGTTGAGCATCAGATTATTCCATCTCTTTTCCTTTTGGGGTTGCTTTAGGTGATCTGGAAGTCTGGTTTTTAGACTTGTTTATGTGTCTTCTCATTTTCATGGGGGTGGGGTGTGGGAGGTTGTGCTGCTGGTGCCCAGGAGGCTCACCTCCTCAGTGCTGAGGGCAGCTCTGCTCTTCACTGCTGGGGGTAGTGTTATGGCAGCCCAGAAGGCTCCTCCTTAGCACTGGGGGCAGCTCCACAGGGCATATATTTAGTCTAAGAAATAAATTGTAGAGCAAAAACAATGGATGGAAAACCATATTCCACATAACAGAAGCCCCTAATCAAGCAGGAGTAGCGACTTTATTTTTAAACAAACTGAACTTCAAACCAAAACTGATCATATGAAGCAAAGGAAGTCACTATATATTGGTTAACACAAATTCAACACAAAAAGATAACAATGATAAATATATATGCATTGAATACTGGTGTACTCAACTTCATAAAGCAAACAGTACCAGACATAAAAAATCAGTTAAACATTGAGCTAATTACAGTGAAGAGCCTCAATACCCCACTGTCACAAATAGACAAATCAACTAGTCAAAAAAATCAATAGTGAAACATCAGAGTTCAGCCAAACCTTTGACCAGATGGAGTTTATAGATATCTACAATGTGTTCCACCTAACAACAACAGAATACACATTTTTCTCAGCAGCAAACATAACTTTCTCCAAAATAGACCACATGGTAACCCATAAAGTATGCTTAAGTAAATACACAAGAATCAAAATTATTTCATGCAAATTATTAGATTATAGTGGAATAAAACTAGATATCAATGACAAAAGAAACCACAGAAATTATGCAAACACTTGTAGATTAAACAATACACCTGATTAATCCATAAATCACAGATGAAATCAAAGAAGAAATAAGACAATTCCTAGAATCAAACAATAATTCCAGTACAACATATCAGAACTACAGCCCATTATTACAATATTAATAACATTCCAATAAAGAGCCCTTTTTCCTAGATTTGGGGCCACTGTGAGTCTTGTCACTGGCTCCCTCTCAGGCTGCAAACCATACGTCTTTTCTGCCATCAATAAATGGACATTTCCACTACCTTTTCTATGTGTCTTGTCCAATTCTTTGGGATAGAAGAATCTGGGTAAATAGCACCACAGTAACAGTACTTCACAATCTTCTGTAAATCTAAAATTATTTTAAAAGTTTATCTTAAAACAATCAGAGCCTGTTCAAGCTTCCATCTAGGTATTAGGGAAATTATGATTGGAGTAAAAAATTTAAGCTTGTTATGTACTGAAAACATGTATAGTAAAAATAAAAATTTAAAAAAATAAATTTTTGTTAAACTACAAAATAATTCATCTAAAATTAAAAAGCCCTAAATGTTTAGTCATTTATCAGACTACCTCTACATATAAATGGTGTTTCCACAGAACTGCTACAGAAAATAATTTCTGCCAAATATGAGTCATAAGACAAAATTACAAAACACACACAGAAATCCACACTCATGAAAGAGAGTTAGCAGGTACAAAGAACAGGAAAATTTTATAGCCAAGGAATGACAGATATGAGCTCAATCTGAGGAACTTAAATACAGAATGATTAAGCTGTTTAAAGGGACAAAGAGAATTTTTCTATACAAAAAGGAGAGAGACCAGACAAGACATTGGGAATATGAGAAAATTGTCATTTAAAATTTTTAAATATAGTAAATAGTTGAATAGGTTCTGCTAAGAGAGAAGTAATGAATTAAGAGATCTTTACTTTTCAGAAATAAAAAAGATGTAAATACTTAGATTGAAGGATTATACAGAGTTCTAAAAAAAAACCAAAAATACATACACAAATACTTAGTAGTAAAAGCTAAAGTTGTCAAAGATAAAGAGAAAATCTTAAAAACTACCTACAAATGGAGGACTTTCATGTTAAGTGAAATAAACTAGGCACAGAAAAAAATAACATTTAATCTCACTCATATTGGAATCTAAAGTGCTAAACTTGTGGCAGTAAAGAGCAAATAGGTACCAGGGGCTGAGACTATGAGGAGTGTGGTGAGAGAAATTGGGAGATGTTGATCAAAGGGTCCATGCAAAGTTTCAGTAAGGCAGAGCGAATAAGTTCTGGGAATCTATATATAGCATGGTGACTTCACTTAATAATAATGTTCCTTATACTGGAAAATTGCTAAAAGAGTAGATCTGAAATATTTCACCACAAATAAATGATAATTATATGCAGTGATGTAGCATTATTTAATCATTTCACAATGTACACATAGATCAAAACATCATATTAAATACCATAAATATATACAATTTTTATGTATCAATTGTTCCTTAATTAGACTGGGAAATAAAAAGCTTCCTACAAAGGAAAGCCAATCACCAGATGCCTCATTACTAACAACAGATGCCAGAGACAATAGTGTTAATGGACAATAACAGTCTGCTGCTGTTCTCTACAAAATTTTTTTTAGTCAGGTTTCTCTTACTGTAACAAAATACCTGAAATTGTAAACTTTTATATGGAGGTAAGGTTTATTTTTGCCTGAAGTTTCAGAAGTTGCAGTCCGTTGTTAATTGGCCCCATGGCTTTTGTACCTGTGGCTAGTTGTGGTGTAGAGCATGTTGTAGAGCAAAGCTGCTCACCTTGTGATGGCTGGGAAGAAAAGAGAGAGAAGAAGAGGAGGGGACAGGGCCCCAGTACCCCCTTCAAGGGAACACTTTTAATAAGACAACTTTCTTCCACTCATCTTTACCTCCTAAAGGTTCCACCACCTCCCAAGAGCACTATGGGCTGGGGACAAAGCCTTTAACACATGTGCCTTGGTGAACACTTATCCAAACCATAGTGCAGCTAAACAATCATTGCAGAGTGAGGGTGTAATAAAGGTTATTGATTTTCAAAGACTAAAAGAGATCACTTCCTATGAATCTTTTCTATTGCAGATAAATCAGATGGGTTCATGTGATAGTCATTTCAATTTCTTCCTTATATTACAAAGATTGGAATGAAAAAAAATTCCTAGACCTTTTTACACTTAGTGATCTGTATATAACATATGATCTAGCAAGATACACATAGAAATTTAGAAGGTAGCCAGCATAGAGGAGGTGAGCAGCTCCCATTGCATAAGAGGAGGCTTCCTGGCCACTGCAACACCCTGACAAGCAGACAGGAGGTGAGCCACTCCGATCGCAAAAGAGGAGCGCTCAGGGCCACCACACCACACCCACCAGCACACAGGAGGTGACACATGCAGACGCCAGCATCACCTCCCCTCCCCCCCCATCGAAATGAGAAGACACATAAACAAGTCTCAAAACCAGACTCACAGATCACCTAAAGCAACCCCAAATGGAAACGAGATGGAACACTCTGACACTCAATCACATGGACTCCCTGAACTGGCGACGAAAGAGGATCTGGAAAAAAAGAAATTAGAAATAATTTCTCAGATAACAGGAGAAATTGTGCTCCTAGTGCAAGACATGATTGATAAATCTAGAGAGGAGCTCAGGAACATGATGGAATCCCAGCATAGGAAACAAATGGAATCCAGAAAACAGATACAAATAGATTTCCAGGACATGAAAAACTCCACTGAAAGTCTACACAGCAGAATGAGCCAATGTGAGGGCAGAATTTCAGATATAGAAGATACGATCGCAATTAATGACCAGGAAAAGAAAAATTGCTTCAAAATTATAAGGGAACATGAGAAATCAATCCAGCAGCTGCTAGATGATCCAAAGAAGAATAACATGAGACTGATTAGAGTCAATGAAGAAACAGGAGAGAGTGCAGATGACATAAAAAACTCTTCACAAAAGTAATGGAAGAAAACTTCCCAAGCAGGGGAAAAGAACTTGACATACAGATAAGTGAGGCATATAGGACTCTAAAAAGCCTTGATCAAAAAACATCTACACATAGGCATATAATTGTTAAGATTCCAGAAACTCAACAGAAGAACAAAGTTCTCCAAGCAGTCAGAGAAAAGAAACAAATCACATACAAAGGAAAGCCCATCAGAATCACAGCAGACTTCTCAACACAAACCATCAAGGCAAGAAGAGCTTGGAGTGACATATTCCAAGCCCTAAAAGAAAACAGCTTCCAACCCAGATTGATGTACCCTGCAAAACTCTTTCAGAATTGATGGTGAAATAAGATATTTTCATGACAAAGAGCACCTTAGGAACTCCATGAATACCAAACCAGCACTCCAAAAATTTTACACAAAATCCTAGGAAAAGATAATGAGGATCACAACCCCAGGAAGCCCAGGAGAATTAATCTATTGGGCATGACAAGAAATTAAATGCAAAGGGGAGAATCCAACAAAAAGAAAAGTCATGAAAATGATAAGTCAATACGTATCTGTACTGGCTATTTATCATCTTCTTGTGTCTACTTTTTAATTGGGTTGCCTGTTAAGGAGCTGTAAGAGCTCTTTATATATTCTGGTCTTAGGTTATATATACTATAAATATGGTCTGTTTAAGGATTACTTTTCATTTTCTTAATGATGACAATTAAAGTTCTAAATTTTGATGGAATGTCATTTATCAATTTCTTTCTTTTATACATCATGTTTTGTGTATCCTAGGAAATTCTTGCCTACCCTAAATTCATGAACATTTTCACTTATAATTTCTTCCCAAAGTGTTACCGTTTTAGTCTTTCATATTTAGGTTCATAGATCCTTGCAAGTTATTTTTATGCATGGAAATAAAGGGTTGAGGTTAATTTTTTACATACGGATACCAGGTGTTCTAGTGCCATTTGCTGAAAACACTATCTTTTCCTCG
Organism: Heterocephalus glaber; assembly: GCF_053883595.1. Taxonomy (NCBI): domain Eukaryota; kingdom Metazoa; phylum Chordata; class Mammalia; order Rodentia; family Bathyergidae; genus Heterocephalus; species Heterocephalus glaber. The sequence continues at coordinate 10,805,779 of NW_028258294.1, forward strand.
GCTCTTGAATTGAGTTTATGTTCTATAAAATGTTAATGTTAAATAATCTTTCAAAACTCAGTGGACCATATATGTGTGGTTCTATTTCTAGATTCTCTGTTTTATTCCATTGATCTATATGTCTTTCCTTACACCAACACTGTCTTGATTACTGCAGCTTTAGAGGCAGTCTTAAAATTAGGTACTAAACGTCTTCCAACACTGTTTTTTTTCTTTTTCTCTTTACTTTTCTAGGTCCTTTGTACTCCTACATAACTTTTAAATTTCAATATCCAATTCTTCATTTATAGCAAGTATACACAGACCTGAATTTTTATATATACCTTGTGTTTTCTAATCCTGCTAAAGTCAAATACAAGTCCTAGGGGCTCCTAGAGATTTCATAGTATTTTCTCTGTAGATGATCATTTCATCTACATATAAAGATTTTGCTTCTGCCATGCCAATCCTATCCTAATTGTGTCATTTTATTGCCAGACTATTTTGGTGGGGACTAGATTTCAAAGTTTAATAGACAGATGAAAAGTAGGCATATCTGCCCTTGTTCCCCCACTTAGAGAGAAAGCATAGTATCTTTTCCATTCATATAAGGCATTTTTGATGAAAGTATGGGGTACATGTCTTATCCGTTAAGAAGGTTCTGTTCTACTTCTAGTCTCCTGATAGCTTTGACCATGAACAGCTGTAGAATTTAGTCCAATAATTTTTCTCCAACTAGTGACAGGATCATATGGCTTTTTCCTTTCCTCTGTTAAAATTATGACTTATGGGGGTGGATCTTCCAATGCTGAGCCAACACTGCCATCCCTATAATCAAACCACTTTCTACATACTGCCAGATCTGACTTCTAATAGTTTCTTTTCTTAAACAAATTTTTTTCTATGTTCATACTTGTTTCTTCTATTATCTGTATCCACTTTTAGGATTAGCACAATGTTGATTTCCTAAAATCTCCCCTTTCCAGGGGAGAAGTGTTCCTCCTTTCTTCAGCTTTAAATGTTTGATATAATTTATCAGTTAAAATGTATATGAGCCTGCTGTTGTCATATAGGTAGGTTTCCAAGCTAGGAATATACTTTCTTTATTAGGTGTTATTCAAATTTTATGTTTCCTCCAGAGTTAGTTTCATTAATTTGTCTTCCAAGGTACTTCTTAGAAGTTGTCAAATTTATTTTTAAAAAGATTTTTGTAATATGCTTTCTCTATCCTTTTAAATTCTATAAAATCTGTGGTAATGTCATGTAAATTTTGGTATTGTAATTTTTAAAATGTATAATTGATATTGTGTAATAGGAAGAAAAGGTCTAAAGGAGCAGGGGAAGTGGGACTGGTAGGGGAAAGGAAAGAAGGGAAAAGAAAAAAATATGAGAAAAGGAAAAAAAAGGAAACAAAGTTTTTGCAAAAAGGGAAGGGTGGAGGGGGTGAAGTTAGGGTGGGGAAGGGGAAAAAAATAAGAATGAAGATACATCATGTAAAGGTACAAGATCCCAATGATGAATGTAACTGTATTTTATACCTAAAATGTACCAATAAACTTAATGAAAAAAAAACCTCAGTAGTATTTTAACACAAAATATAACTTTATGAAGCTGATGATTTTAGGGATTTTTTATTTTGAGACAGAGTCTTACTATGTAGTTCAGGCTGTCCTTGGACTCACTATGTAGCCCCGCCTGGCCTCATGCTCAACCTCTGGAGTGCTGAGATTACAGGCATGCACCACTACACCTGGTTTAGGGAAATATTTTTGTCAAAATGCATGTGGTAAATATATCTCATAATGAAAACTACTATATTTTGGGAGTTTATTTAGTATGCTCAGTTACCAATTTCCTTCATCTAAAATCCCTTTTTCAGTAAAATAATTTACAAAGGGGCATGGTGGCACACACTGGTAATCTTAGTAGTCTGGGAGGCCAAGGAAGGAGGATCCCAAGTTCCAGGAAAGACTGAAAAACTTAATAAAACTAGCACAAGGACCCAAGTTCGATCCCTGGTACCAAAAAAAATATAACAAAACAAAACAAAACTGTCTCAATATGAAAAAAAATAAAAGCTGGAGATGTGACTCAGTGCAGAGGGCATGGGTTGAAGCACCAGTACTACAAGAAGGAAAGGAAAGAAAGAAAAGAAAGAAAAGAAAGAAAGAAAGAAAGAAAGAAAGAAAGAGAAGGAAAAGAAAGACCAAATAACTAAAATGTAGAATACTTTGCAACCATATTTTCTTCAATGTAAATTCCTCTTAAAACATTTTCAGTTGTGTAACTTAGTGACACTTCAGTGAAGCTGCCATGTTTACCAACATGGTAAGGAGGTTAGAGTCTAATCCCCCCTGCTAGTCAGCAGTGGTTGCTCACAGTGCAGTGAAATGGCCTTCTTGCTGTTCAGCTGTTATGGGCTTACTATTGTCCAGGCTCCTTCAAATGTCTCATCTTTTCTAAGTTGTAAATAACTACTGTTTGTCACAAAACTACTTTAGGGAGCAATGGAATATACCTGAACTAGGACTTATTTTGTCTTGTCTGACACTCACTTAAAATCAAGCATTCCATGTAAAATACCTAAGCGCCTGGTCTGAAACACCTTGTACTTCCTCGAGGTGTGAAATGAGAGGGGAGAAAAAAACCTTTGACTAAGGTATGGGGTGGAGAAAGTGAAAGGCCACTTTTTATGTAGACAATAGCCTTTTTAAAATATTGTAAAATGGGAAGGGGAGCAAGGGAGGAGGAAGGGAGAAAGAAAGGGACAAGAAAAAAGTGAAAATAGAAGAAAAAATGGAAACAAAGCTTTTGTACATTGGGAGGGGAGGGGGCTTAAATGGGGAATGGAGTAAAAGAAAAGAAAATTTATTCAAGTAAAAAAAACACAAAACAACATTGTAACTGGTGAGTACAATATATGAAAAGTATAGTTAAGGGCCGGGGATTTAGCTCAGTGGTTCTGGCACCTGCCTCGCAAGCACAAGGTCCCAAGTTCAATCCCCAGTGCCAAAAAGAAAAAAAAGAAAAAAGAAAAAGTATAGTTAAAAGATTTGCTTTGTAAGCCCTTTAAAGAAATAATAACCCCTAAAATAGAGTCCTTAGACTTCAGGAAACTTTGTGCTGCATTGGAAGTTGGACTTATGGGATGCCATAAATACAGCTGAATCAAATATAAACATTAGTTGAGAAATAGTGTCAGAGGAATTAGTAAAATAGAAAATTCGGAACCAGTGATTTTGGTTCTAAATTATGTGATATAATCAAATATGATTACCCAGAATATTTATATTTTTCTTTGCATAGATGGTCTATATTCTGAGTGTTTTTTTAAAGGAAATATTTTGAACCCTACAAGTTGACTCTATCAATCACCAAAAGAGGTAAGCTCTTGTTCAATAATCTCTGAAATTTCCTTAAGTTCTATGTTTAAAACAGCAGAGAAACTGGATCGTTATTAGATAGGACTGCTTCCAATAGAAATGCTATCATAAATACTTGGAGAAAGAGGATTTCTCTTGCACACAATATTCTTAGAGGTAATAATATAGGAACTTATAGTGTTCAGCTATGTAAAACGTTTAGGATAATTACAGCCACTTAGATTAGGATAGTCTTCACTGCCATTCAGCAAATCAACTGTCTTTAGTCTATGCCATGAGCAAAACTTTCTATAATGCAATGGAACACAGTTTTCACACTTTTAAATTTCACGTTAGGGCTTCTTTACTATTCCTCTGGAACCCAGTCTCATAAAAGTAGAGGAAAAGCCACAATTTCTTTCTTTTAAAGAAAAACCCAACACTTTCTGGCTAAACAGTGGAACCTATTAAAGAATAAAATACTGTCTACTATCTCAACCCTCCAAAGTTTGCAGTATTGAGACTGTCATTTTGCTTACTTTTGAGGTAGCTGAACAAAGTTGGACAGCTAAATTTTTCAGTTCCATGTACCTCCTAAGTAAAAAACTGAAAATAAAGAATTGTAAATTGACTTGCAGTCAAAGCAGAAATCATTCTGCATGTTGTTTCTGTAAATAGATGACATTTTGCAACCAAGCATGTTATCCAATTTTCTGTCAATGACAATGCTGTATAAAGCAGAAACACTGAAGGGAAAGAGTGATTGTTGCACTTATTGACTTGATTTGCATGGTCACACTTCAGATAATTCATATAAGGTGCTTTACATTTTTATATTTGGAAACATCAAATAAAAATGCAAACCAAAGGGACGATCCTTGAAATACTAAACTGACTCTAATGTAATAATGACAGACACACACACACACACACACACACACACACACACTCACAAAGTAAAAGAGAAGATACAAGCTAGGAAAAAAGAAAAAAGAGACCAGTTAGTATGAGTAAGGCCTTGGGCTTGATCCCCAGTATTACTAAAAGAAAAAAGATACAGGCTAGGGAAAGGTTTTTGTCCTACATAAAAGAAAACATAAAAGAGTAATAAGTTCCTATACAAAAATGTCTACAGGGGCCGAGGATTTTGCTCAGTGGTTTTGCCACCTGCTGCGCAAGCACAAGGACTCGAGTTCGATTCCCTGTACCAAAAAAAAAAAAAATGCCTACAGGTCAATTAAACAAAATAGCCAATGTAGAGAAGTGGGAGACACCTGAGAAAAAAGAAAACTCACAAAGGGAAATCTGGAGGGCCAATGAATTTGAAGAGAGATGTGAAAGATCTGTATTTATTGGAGAAATATGAGATACTATTTCTCACTGATTTGCATTGGGAAAAAAAATGAAAAAGCTGGACAAGATCAAAATGAAGAAACCAAAACTTTCCTACAGTGCTAATGGAGTTTGGAGCCCAATCTAGCTGTCACTAGAAAAGTTGAAATAAACATAATGCAACCCAACAATTTTATTTCTATGTACAAAGATGCTTAGCAAGGTAGTGTTTGAGGTTATAAAACTGTGGAATGATCTACTTTTCAATACAGATCTAGCAAACTCTGTCCAGTCACTTTGATCTATATATACCAACATGCTTATATCTTGTAACTATTATTTTTCCACTCATCTGTTCAGAGACATGCATTCCTCAGCTTTTTATTATTATGAATGAGTAAATACCTAGGATTAGCATGGCTTTGGAAAAATGTTTCATTGTTTTAAGACACTGCAAAACAGTTTTTCAAAGGCGTTCATGATTTTACATTCCCACAAGCACCCTGTGTGAATGTCAAATGCTGTCACCATGCTATAGTTCCTCTCGGAGCCAGAATACATGTTTGCAGTAAAGCAAGGGTTATGCTGGAGGGGAATATATATCATGCTATTGTAGGAAGCTAAGTTAGCTAGAAATCAATATACAGTCAGAGAGAGACTGGGCCCTCAAAGAAGTCAGTGAAAAATAAAGATACAAAAATTGCGGCTGGAGGTGGATCTGAAGAAGGCCAGGCCTCAAAATAAAGATACAATGGCCAAGCCTACATGCCTCCCTAAGGGATAAGCAGTAATTTGGAATTATTCTGTAATTAGCACCACCTGGTCCAGTGAGTGCAAATAGGCATCAGTCGCCCAGGTGGGTGACCACAGCATCTGGACCCATCCCTTCTCAAAAATGCCTTCGTTCTTTCCATGTACCCTTCCTACGTGACTTGTTTCCCTATTGGGTCAATATTAGTTAAGCAGCTTTCTTTGTAATCCTACTGGTTGATTATACTTTGATCCACATTGTACTCCCATTGTGACTTTGCTGTGTAAATTACCCTTGACAAAGGGCCTCGGTGGCAACGCACTTGGGACTCCTCCTGTCTCTCAGGAGCTCTCTCTCAATAAACCTTTCCTATTCTTGACCTTCCTTGTTCCTTGGAATTCAATCTTTAATTTCAGAGGACACAAACCAAGCACATCTGACATCTAGCATGTTGGGAGTTATATTTCTCCTATATCAATGCCAAGAACAAGATAATCGTTTCTTGTTCTGGTAATTTCTGATGTTCAAGGAGACATGTTTTCACCATGGGTTACAGAATCAATAATTCCATAAGCCTGATGCTGAGTTTATCATCTGGACATTTCCATCTCCCCACATCCCTGAACAATCGTGCAAAGGATTATGATGTCAACAGTGTAACCTATCTTCATTTTCTCAAGGAAAGGATGCTCCACCACACCATGGAGACTTAGAGTAGTGCTGCAGTGTGGGTTCCCAAGGAGCAGACTATAAGTGTTCAGCACTCAGGATGTTTATTTTGTAAGTGCTTTTAAGATCCACATCTGAGAAAGGAAGGGGAAGGTAGCAGGTTTCAGCAAAGGGGAAAATTTGGCCAGGGATTTAGCTCAGTGGTTCTGCCACCTGCCTCGCAAGGCAAGGTCCCGAGTTCGATCCCTGGTACCAAAAAAAAGGAAAAAAGCCAAGGGCAAAATTTAACTGGATTCAGTCTCAAAGATGGTTCCAGCCAATACTACAGGGAGTCCTAGTGTGGAAGTGGCTCTTCAGAGTTGTCCCAAGTTGAGCAGAGATGGCCCAACTTTTATGGCCCAGTATTAAGCAGTCACTGGACATGGCCCAAACTGGGAAGAGGCATGGCTTTGGGTGAGGTACTGAAGGCATCTGACAGCTTAAGGCTGTCCTCTTCCTGCGTGCCAAAGGCACTAAGACTTTAACTAATGGCCAAAGGTCTCAAGGTCTCAGTCATTTATCATACAACCAGTTTATTCCTTGCTCATGCAAGATCTACTGTGGGTCCAGCAGCTCTGTAGGGCTGCTCTCTCCCAAGTGAATTCAATGTGGTTCTAGCTTGTGGTTCCACCATTTCCATATTAACTTAATCTTCCTATCAGTGAGGCATCTCACTCCCATCCTTCTCTGCCTGCAGTCCCTGAGCTCAGTCTCACAGCTTCTTTTTCTACGGAATAAGCTTCCATGTCCACTAGGAAAGACAGGGGTGTTCAGCTAGCCACACAGCATAAAGATGAAGAGGATATTGGTACTCCTTATTCAGAAATTTAAAGAGACACTCACATATATACATATATGTATATGTTATTTCACTCCTGCTTTCAGTTTTGCCTGGTGCTTCACATTTCAGAGCCTCATTGAAATTTTGTCGGTGGGAGAAAGGTAGGGTGGTTTGCAGTGGGGTACCTTGCTTTTCAGAAATGTCTTTCTGTATACAAACTATCATTTCTCAAAATATATTCTTAATTTCCCCATTTTGTTTATTTTCAACATTAAATGTTTTGTCTAAATAACTCAGTCTCATTTGTTTTATATAGATGGTCCAGGCAATTCTCCTGTCTCCCCATTTTCCATACAGTTTAGCAAATATTTAAATATGCACATCACGTGATGTCTGCTACTGTTCTAAACTTCCCATGGCTTTGCCTTTTGAGGTGATGGCAACAAGTAGTTAACATGAGATATCAGGCCCACGTGCTCTCCCTTCCTCCCTACTTCCTCTCTATGTCCCAGACACAAATAAGCTCTCTTGCTGTTTGGAAAAGCAGAATCACCAAGCTCCATGTTAGGAGTTCTGTTAGATCCCTTCAAGTGCAAAACACCATTTTGAATCTTCCATTTGTGTCAAGTGGTCTTCAAAAAGGTATCCTGCTCTGTGAAACCTTCCCTGACCAGGCACACAGGCCAGCACCTTCCCATTTTGCACCATTGTCCAATCTTACTTTAGTTCCTTCACAGCACATTTTACTAATTGAAACTGTCTTGTTCATTAATTTGTAGGCATGTGGATTGTGCTGAATAAATGAATGTAAAATGTATCTATGGTTTGCAAAAGTCCATGAAGACTTGAAAATACTCAGGTGATGACACTTCTTTTCTATACTTGCTTTTTTCTCCCAGCAACTTAGTTCCTACTGCCCATCCTTAGATCCTCCATGTCACCCTCAAAGCAAAACTGTAAAAATCAAATACCCCAAGCCAGTGATATAGCCAGAACCCAACTTGCATCCCCCAAACTTATTATTCACTCTTGCAAACAATGTAGCCAGCCCATAAAAATAAATTCAAGTGTTTTTGAAACAATTAAGAAAATTCATGAAAGAATAACCTCTGTCCCTGCCTCACTATTTGAAACTGTAATATTAGAAATAGTCAAATTTTAACATTTAAATTTATTTATCTATGAACAAATACTTGATAACAACACATTTTAAATACATCAGTAACTTACAAAGGTCAAACCTTTCTGTGACTCTGTTAAACTAATCAGTCAAAAGTGCCTCAGTTTGCAAGAAATAGGTAAGAGTGAGGGAGAAAATGGAAGGAAAGTAAAGGAGAACCAAAGCCCTGAAAGTACAGCACCCTCCACAGTTGGTCCAGAGGATGAGAGACCCGCAAAGTTCAGGTTCCCAGCAATCTTAGTGGAACCTAGTTCTGAGACATAGTGTCCAGTGGATGAAACTTCAGCTAAGACGCAGAAGTTACCAAAGTTGAAAAATATCCCAAGATCTAGGAGGAAGGACAAATATGGTGAATTTAATAATTACCACTGGATTGAGCAGCATCTGGAGGCATCACAGTTCACTTATGCTTGATCAATGTCCTACAAAGTGGCTCAAAGTTCAGTGAGTTACCTATGAGAGGTCTCAGCAAGCCTCCAGACTGCAGAGTAGTGGGCTATGAAGGCAGCCCCTGAGTTTAGGGATCAGAGGTTAAGTTACATTCAGAAGCTGTAGGAAGATATTGAAGTCCAGGGCTCTTAGGTACAAGGTTGCTCCATGCACAGGTTGGAACTGAAGCTCTGAATCCAGAGCTGTGTGCTCCGTGACCACCAACCTATGCTTCTTGGCTAGACCCTGGTGGATAGGCTCTTGAACCCTTAGTTGCCGGGGAGGACGGCCACGACGAGGTCTGCCAGCTGACAAGTGGGTATCTGGGACAGACAGACGCTGGGAGGCCAGTGGGGCTCGGCTGAGCTCTTGGGAGCTGTAGGCTGTGGCCCTGGACCTGGCAGCAGCATCTCCGGCAGGTGGTTGCCCAGATGCACAACGACGATGACCACGATGCACATTCCTGCCACAGCAGGTCTCACTGCAGGAAGCCACAGGCAGAGGGGGTTGCAGAGCCTGTCTAAGCCTGAAGTGGCTCAAACCCAGTGAAGCTCTCCTGGCTGCATGGACATCCTTCCAGGTGATCAGGTGCTGCTTCTGGGGAGGTATGAGTTTCCTGTGGTCCACTACTGCCCGGTCTTGACCCTGTTTCCACAGCTCATATTGCTCAGGTTGAAGGATGCACACAAAAGCATCCATGGAAAAGCTGACCCTTGCCTCCCCACAGCTGCACTGAGATGCCACTTTACCATAATCGATCCACCAAGGGGTGGCAAAATTGATGGCCTCTGCACAGTTGAACCCATGTTTGAAGCCAGCATGATAGCCATAGGGAAACGTGACCACGAACTCCCCAGCCTCCTGAGTCACACAGCTGAAGGGGATCCCATTGTCCCTGAGCACTGTGGGTGAGATGAGAGCCACCTTGTGCCTCAGGAAAGCCCCACAGCCCCTGGAGCTGCCTGGGAAAAGCTCCCTGGCTAGGAGCTCCAGGCGCCTGCCATGCTCTGGGGGCACCACATACCAAGTTTTGGGCTCCCCAAAGTGCAGGTAGTTGATGCTATAGAGGTCCATGTCCTCCGTGTGCCAAGCGAACGTGGTCTTCCACATGCCAAAGTACAGGTAGGGTGTGTTGACTCCCTCGATGACAACTTCACATTCTGGCTCCAACAGATCCAGAATGGTTGCCAGGCGCCCAAGGTTCCACTGCTTTGTGTTTTCATCAAACAAGGAGCCGCTGATGTCAGCACCATAAATGGGGGAACCACAGAGGTGATTCTTCCAGTATTTTCTCTCCAAATCTTTAAAACTCTGGTATGGAGGAGTCTGGTACTTTTCACTGTTGGCCAGGTGGTGGTACTCCCTGACCGTCATGCCTTTCTTTCTTTTATGGTATTGAGTAAACACACCTGCCCTCCCAGAGACCACCTGCTGCAGTGGAGTGGCTATCATGAGGTCACTGATGTTGTCATAGGAGTCTCTGGCTCTCCATCCCTTGGGAGGAATGACTTTAGCTAAGCCAGCTCTGTGTGCACCCTGGGATTCCATGGAAGCAATGTATTTGCTGAAATCTGCAAACTCCTCCATGGTTGGCCTGAAGGTCATGACTGTGGAACCTGGATTCAGGGAACAAGAATGCTCAGGCTTCATCCCTGCAATGTAAGCACCACCCAGATCAACGTTTTGGGGGTGTTTTCTGGAATAAATGCTTTTTTCCCCTTTGTTTTCTTCTTTTCTCTGCCAGAACTTGGCTTGCCCTGTAGCTCAGTGAAGTTCTCACTAAAGGTTTCCCTCTCTTGCAGGCTCTTTCTGATGCTGAAGCTTATGTGAGCCAGCAGCTCCTGGTTTTTCCATAGCAGAAGTCTTGTCAAGAAGAACTAACCTCTAAACCTAAAGAAAATACAGGGTAACTTAAAATACATGCAAAACAAAAGAACTACTGTATTAATACTATACCAATCAATACTGAAGTTGCTTTATGTCCAATTTTAATGTCAAATGGTGACCAGGAAATAGAAAAACTATCTGAACTAAAGTAGAAATAAAATAAGCAAGTCTTCAAAGAAGTGTTTACCCACTCAAGTCTTGAAGTTAGATGAATTAACATGAAAGGAAAATTGTGGAATTGAAAAGCTGTCTTGATGGTCCCTGTGGGGATTTTGCAGGGATTAAGGCGGGAGAAAGGATAATTTCAGCCCATAGTGGGCAACACAGGAAGAACCCAGGTTTGAAATTAAATAGCCAAGTGCAATGATGTATGTCTGTCACACCAGCAATCTAGAGCATGAGGTAGGAGGATCAAAGATTTAATCCCAGCCTGAATAATTTATGTACTTAGCAAAACCCTGTCTCAAGATTTAAAAATCTAACACTCAGTAGGAATGATGAGCAAACAACACCAACAAAAATCCTGATTAAAGACTATTAGAAGAGAAAAAACATGAAGTATGAAGAAAAAATGTAGAAAAAACAAGTTACGGTGGTGATAAAAGTAGGGGAAATAGCTAAAAATTTACTAGAGACTTTTTACTGTTCTTACTGTGTTATTTATTTTTTATGTATAATTAATTCTTTTTTTTTTTTTGACAGAGTCTTCCTATGTGGTTAGGATGGCCATGAACTCACAGAATCCCTCCTGCCTCAACCTCTGAAGTGCTGGGATTACATCAATGTGCCACTATGCCAGGCTTGTGGAATTGATTCTTGTAAACAATTTAGTGGTAGTAATTTTTTTCAAAAGTATAAATATTCCAACCTGGTCCAACAGAACAGCGAAGGGTTCTACTTTCCAGCAACAAAATCCTGGTCCCTCTGAAGACACTCCTGCACACTCAGAAAAGGTTTCCCTTGGCAGGGAGTATCCTGGATTTATACCCAGACAACATTCTGATTTAATCAGTGTCCACAGAATATAATCATGGGGTTTAATTCCTCGTTTCTCTTCCCACTTAATCCACTTATTCTCTCTCTCTCTCTCTCTCTTTCTTTGTACCGGGGATTGAACTCAGGTCCTTGGGCTTTCGAGGGAGGCGGCAGAACCATTGAGTTAAATCCCTGGCCCCATGCCTCTCACTTTCTTAATGTCAATTAAATCAAACTGAACTAAGGAGCTGAAAATCAAGGGGTGAGAAAAGACAAGATAGGCAAATATTAAACAAAGGAAGCCAAAGTAGCAATTCATAAGTAATGAATATGTTATAGAACCATCAGGGACATTCTGTAGTTATTGAAAAGAAAAACTTCCTAGGAATATATGACAAGGATGAGCTTTGTACACTTAGCCACACAGCAGTGAAGATAGAAAACAAACACTAAGCCAGGCACGGTGGCACATTCCTGTATTTCCAGCTACTTGGGAGGTGGAGTGTCTTAGTTACTTCTCTCCTTGCTCAGACAACATAGGAGGAAAGGCTGAGTGTCATAGTCACTTTTCTCACTGCTGAGATAAAAAGTAGGAAAAGATTATTTTGACTCACGGTTTGCAGAGGTTTCAGTTCATAGCTGGCTGGCTCCAAGGCAGGATAGCATAGCAGAACACCATCACAGAGGAGAAACACTTCAAGTAGAAGGCAGCAAGGCAGCAAAGCAGCAAAGTAGCAAGACAGCAAAGCAGCAAAGCAGCAAAGGAGCAGCAGCAAGCAACAATAGCAGCCTTCTTTCTGTCTCTTATATTCTGTCCAGGCTACCCATCCTCAGGGCAGGCAGCACTCACACCCAGGGTGGGGCACCCTTAATCCTATCATCCCACCACTAATCCATCCCAGTATCACATCCTTAATCCCAGCATCACACACTTCATACAACAACCTCCTAAAAAGCCCCTTAGGGTCAGGAATTTAGATCAGTGTCACTGACACCATGCCTGCCTGGCAAGCGCAAGGTCATGAGTTCAATTCCTGGTACTGGGGGGAAGAAAAGCCCCACTATGACCCCATGAGGAGATACAAGCCATAACACTGAGGCAGACATATCACCAATTCCAGGCCAGGGACAATTTAAGGAAACTACTTCTTAAAAAAGGGAGGGGGAGGTGGCATCTGGCATGTAGCTCATTGGTAGAGCACTTGTCTAGCATGTGTGAGGCCTGCATGCATGTGCACACACAGACACACACACATACACACACACAAATGAGAAAGAAAGCCAAGTTTAAGAGTTGTAGACTAAATGTGTGATGCTAGGAGCTTTTGGCTTTTTAACACCATTTTTTCAGAAACCAATATAACATAAAAGAAAATTAATAATGCTATAGAAGTTTGAACAATATAGTTAACAACTTGATATAACCTGCAATAACCACAAAGCAAATGAAAAATGCTTCTCAGTTCAAACAAAGCACATAAGCTTACCGATACAAGACTACACAACAAATACTAATGAAAATTCCATAGAATCAATAAACTGAGCACAATCTGAACCAGAATGAAGTAAAATTGGAAACTAACAATAAAACACAATCTAACAATATTTACTTGAAAATTAACATCCACATTCTACTGACTTTTAGGCTCAACTCAAGTAGTTGGTGAAAACAAACCAAAACCATAGAAAATGGACTAATGGAAAAGAAAATGTTATATAAAAGTGATAGGATGATAAACAAAAGAGAAAAACATAGACAATGTTAAAAATAATAAAACTGAAATCCAATTATTTTAAAGAAAAAGTACTAGCAGCATTTATTTTAATAAATTTCCTGAACTTGGCAGGAAACAGAATAAGCCTGGGGCAGCTTGTAGTGCTGAAAATATGGGTACAGTAAGTAGAAACAAACAAAACTACTGATTGGATTTAACTGAACCAACAGAAACAGTTCCTAGCAATCAACTAATGAAGAAGCTGAGTAAAAGTATAAGGAAATTAAGGCCTTTTTTTAATACTTATGTTGGTCATTGCTGGAACAAATCACCTGACATACACAATTTAGAGAAGGAAAGATTTGTTTTGATTCACACTGTCACACAGTTGGCGGCTTGGAATAGAAACATCACGGTGGAAGGGTACTTAGGAAAGCCGTTCAACTCTTGGTGGCCAGGAAGCATACAAGAAGGAAAGGGCCAGAGAGCAAAGGTCCCCAAACTTCACCTCCAAGACCCACCCTGATACAGCCACAAGTTGGGCTTTGCTAATCTCTCTTAAACCTACTCAATTGACAAGATTAGACGTCAGAGTACTTCAAAGTACATATGAAATAAATATCTATGAGGTCTTACCATTGAAATAAATGGCGGAATTAAGTAAACTTGGAGAGAAAAGACAACATTTTCTGGTGGAATTCTAAATAAATGAATTGAAACTTGGCTCACTATTGAAACCACTGTATAATTTTACATAGTGTCATAGTTGTCTATTCTAATGGATTTTGTGTGTTTTCTTTCACATTGATACTGTTCCATGAGGAACTGATTCATTGACAGGGGGAATTATTAGAGTTAGACATTCAAACAAAACTCTGCAGCTGGGCGTGGGGGTGCACGCCTGTAATCCCAGCACTTGGGAGATTGAGACAGGAGATCTCCACTAGTTCGAGGCCAGCTAGGACTACAGAGTGAGTTCAAGGCCAGCCTAAACTACAGGGTGAGACTCTGTCTCAAAAAAGGGGGGTGGGGGTGGGGGTGAGTGGGAATTTAGCTCAGTGGCACCGTGCCTACCTGGCAAGCCAAGGTCCTGAGTTCGATCCCAGTGCTGGAAAAAAAAAAAAGTCTGTCTAAAATGATTCCTGGTTAAGAAGGAGGAGGAGGGGAACAGGGAGGAGGAGGAAAAAGAGGAGAAATAAAAGAAAGAACAAAGGTAGGTGATTTTGATATAGGAGTAGGGCAGTAGTGTGGCAAAGCTGGCCAGAAAATGAGCAGGACCTGTCAATTACAAGGGCAACGCCAGGACCCCGAATGTAGAACTTCTCCCGAGCTCCCAGGAGATGGGGACTGCATGAAAGCAGACAGGCCATCACAGAAGCCCGCTATCCTGAGTTCCCACATAGCCTGTGCCTCGTTTCTCAGACGCAGCCTGTACTTTTATTTTTGCTTTTACCCTCTTTTTTCTCTCTGTTTGGCCCAAGTTTGCTCTGCAGAGCTGGTTTCTCCCATACCAATTCATTCTGTACTTTTCAAATAAACTGTTGCATCATTTTTGGCTTGTCTCATCCAATTCATTGTATGAGATGAGAAGGACCTGAAATACATTTTTATTTTTTGGTACCAGGGATCGAACTCGGGACCTCGCTCCTGCAAGGCAGGCAGTGGAGCCACTGAGCTAAATCCTCAGCCCAGGACTTGAAACACTTGATTGGTGAGCCATTTCAAAAAGAACTACCTAATAACAATTTCTCTTGATATCAAACTTGATATTTGAGCTGAAATGGATAGATAGAAGACAGATAGATAGATAGATAGATAGATAGATAGATAGATAGATAGATAGATAGATAGATAGATAGATAGATGATAGATAGATAGAAGCCAGTGTCTTGGTCCATTTTAGGTTGCCACAGCAAATTCCTTGGGCTTGGTCCTTTATTAAAAAAGAGATTTATTTAGTTCTCAGATCTGGAGGTTCAAGAGCACGGGGTCTGGCTCTAGTAAGGGCCTCGAGGCAGATGACCTCACAATGGAGCTGCATATTCCAGAGGAAGAGAGCATATGACAAGACAGGAAGTAGAAACCAGGCAGGAGCCACTTTGGATCTTTTCATAGCAACCCACTTGGCTGTGCAATAATTCACTCCTACCAGGCATGACCCACTCCCATGAAACAGCAATAATCTCTTCACGGGGGCAGGCCCCATGACCTCATTATCTTCCCTAGGACCCCCACCTCCTGATGTCAAAGTTCCTAATTTTCTTTCCCTAATTGGGACTTCAAGGTCCCACACCTCCACATCGCCAGTAGGGAGAAGCTTCCAGCACACAAACCTTTTCGGGGACAAATCATACCAGCTGGACACAGGCACAAGTATTTGAGGGAATCTGTATGTAACGAAGGCTGCAAACACATGCGGTGGGGGACGGACTTGCCCGGAAGTGATGTTGGTGCTGGTATGGGCGGATTTGTTTTTGTGTTTTACGTTTGGAAAAAATAAGGCCAATAGTCTATCTCACATCACTCACATAAATAAATACTGTAAAAAGGACAACTTTAAGACTAGTAGGGGACATACTAAAGAATGTTTTTAAACTCTGCGTGGAAAAATGTTTTCAAGAATTAAGAGCCTCCAGGTACAGGGGCCCACTTGATATGAGTCCCAGAGGCTGGAAGCTCCCCTGCGCCTTTGTTCCCCTGGTGGTGACTCAGCAAGCAGTTGAAGGGACCTGGGACCCGGCCGGCGGCGAGTGCGTACAGCCCCAGCCTGGTGACGCCTAGGCCTGCCGCCCCAAGTGGGAGCCCAGTTTACCACCCTGCCCCGCCCACCAGCTCCCCGCCCCCGCCCACTAGCACCCAGCCGAGCCCTAGTCAAGCAGCGCTGCGCCCTCAGTCGCCCTAGCCCTCTCTCGCGGCAGCACAAGCAGGAGGAGCGACCGCAGGAGCAGCTTCTAGCAAGGACTTGGACGCCAAGCAGGGGCAGATCTGTGCCCATCAGGGCTTTAAGGCGCCGCGGCGTGCCACTGGCTCCGGGAAGAGGGGAGGACACGGTGCAAGAGGCAGTCGGTGCCCAAATGGGTGGGTTATCTTGGAGGAGGAGTGGCGGCCCGCAGTGCTGCACCAAGAGACCTTGAGGAGGTGTCTGGGTCAGAGGAAGATTAGGCAGACTGGTGGGCAGGTTTGAGCAGAGGCAAGACTTAAAGAACAGAACAGGTTTATGTACCTACAGTCGCCAAATATTCTAAGATTGGGAAGTTTCCTTTGACGTAAGAGGGAAGCGAGCAATCAAAGTTCTCCTGACTATCTGGAAAGACTAATGCTGGATTGTCGTCCCCCCCCCCCCCAGTGGAAATTCCACGGTCACCCTTTCAAGGGTCACACTGTGTCGTGTACGATTAGTGCACAGACCTCGGGCTTGCCCACTAGGTTGAGAATTGGGAGGACCCGGGGTTCGATGAGCCTCCTCGCGGACGCGGACGGACCAGGCTTCTTCACTTCCCTTAGCAAACAGCTGGAGAAGAGTTGCGACATGTTTGAACTTGCCCTGGGGGATTTCAAATAGTTTGCGTGTATTTCAGATACTTTTCCAATATCCGTTCCAAAATAAAAATGAGTGTAAAAATATTCGAAAGCCAAAGCCATGTGGAATTTTTTTATACTCCTTCATTGTGCCCCCCCCCACGCTTCCCTGCGCCCGATGTGATTAGTTATCTTTTTCACACCATTTTAAAAAAAATTTTATTTTACTGGTACAATTTAGGTATACAATATAATGACATTCATCACTGGAAATTTGCACCTTTACGTAATCTCTCTGGGTTCTTATTTTTCCCCCTTCCCCTGCCCTCCCTTCAACCCCTCCATCCCTCCCGATTTGCAAAGACTTTGTTTCCATTTTTTCAATTTCTCATATTAATTCCATTGCCTTCTTTCCTTTCCCCTACCCCTCCCACTTCCCCTTCCCCATTGCCCCTTTTCTTCCTATTTCACATTTTCTATTATACCTTTTAGTCCTTATTTACACTTTCAGTTTCTCACACTAGAGAAACTATTCGGTATTTACACATGTGTGTCCTGTTTATTTCACTTAAGAGTATTGCCTCAATGTGCATCCATTTAGCTATAAATGTCTCTAATTTCTCGGTTTTTGTGCCTGAGTAGTACTCCATTTTATAACAACAACAACAAAAAAACCCCACATTTTCTTTATCCACTCTCCAGTTGATGGGCATTTGGGCTGCTTCCAAGTTTTAACTATTACAAATTGTGCTGCTATGAACATGGGTGCGCATATATCACTGTGGTATGATTCTTTTAAGTCTTTGGGGAAGATACTCAGCAGGGGAATAGCCAGGTCAAATGGGACTTCCAGTCCTAGTTCTTTGAGGCATCTCCATACTGATTTCCACAGTGGTTGCACCAGTCTACACTCCCACCAGCAGTGGAGCAGGGTTCCTCTTTCCCCACAGCCCTGCCAGCACTTGTTATTGGTTGATTTTGCGATAGCAGCCATTCTTTCTGGGGTGAAGTAGAATCTCATCATTGTATTCATTTGCATCTCTCAAATGACTAGTGATGTTGACCATTTTTTCATATGTTTTTTGGTATTTCTATTTCTTTGTAGAAGAAGTAGAAATGTCTGTTCATTTCAGAGGCCCATTTTTGGATTGCGTTTTTAAATTTGGGAGGTCTGATTTTTTTAAGTACTTTATAGATTCTAGATAGTAGACCTTCGAGGAACAGCAGGTGAAGAATTTTTTCCCACATTGTGGGTTGTCTCTTCACACTGTTGGTGGTTTCTCTTGCTGTGCAGAAGCTTTTAATGAGAAGAGATCCCATTTGTTGATTGTTTCTTCTAGTTCACAGGCAACTGAGGTTTTGTTCATAAAATCTTTTCCTACACCAATGACTTCAAGAATTCTACCTAACCTCTGTTCCAGCCAGTTCAGCGTTTCTATTTTAATATTTAGATCCTTAATCCATTTCAATTTTAGTTTAGTGCATGGTGAGAAATATAGATCTAGTTTTAATCTTTGGCAAGTTGAAACCCAATTTCTCCAGCACCATTTATTAAAGAGGCTATCTTTCCTCCAGTGGGGGTGTTTGGCTCCTTTATCAAAGATGAGATGACTGAGTGTGTCTGGAGTTGTTTCTGCATCTTCTAATCTGTTCCACTGCTCCTCAGGTCTGTGTATTTGCCAGTACCATGCTGTTTTTAATCACAGTAGCTTTGTAGTATAGTTTCAACTTTGGGATTGTGATACCTCCTGCCATATCTCTGTTACCTAGAATTGCTTTTGCTATTCTGGGTCTCTTCTTGTTCCAAATGAATTTTTGGATTGTTTTCTCAAGGTCCGTGAAGTATGCTGCTGAGATTTCAATTGGGATTGCATTGAATCCATATAGCACTTTTGGAAGTATGGCCATTTTCACTGTATTGATCCTTCTTACCTAGGAGCAGGGGATGTCTTTCCATTTTCTGATATCATCTCCAATCTCTCTTTTCAGAGTGCTATAGTTTTCAGAGAAGAGGTCTTTGATTTCTTTTGTTAGGTTGATTTCTAGGTATTCCAGTTTTTTGGATGCTCTTGTGTAAGCAATTGTTTGCCCTATTTCTCTCTCAGTGAGTCTATTGTTCATGTAGAGGAAAGCTATTGATTTTTCACACCATTTTTTTTAAGCTTTTGTCCATTTGACATCAGTCTGTGGTTTATTTTCTCAGATTAAGTACTTGTGGGAATATATTTCAACCTAAATTCTTTCTTCATTCACAGCATTAATATATTTACCAAATATTTTGGTGGTTGGAATTAATGAAAAATATTCCTGGTGTTAAAGAAATACATCCATCCCAAAACTTGTACAAATCACAATCTTAAATCATCAGGTGCAGATTTGGACTTTTGCAGTATTTCTCAATAAGTTTTGACCAAGAACAACAATTTGGTCTTTTAGGAAATTTTACCAACACGTTTTTCTGAATTTTCACAACTGGTATTATTTCATTATCAACCTGATATGGCTATTGCTCTTAAAACTCAGTAGAAGTCACACAGGAGGTGAGCCACTCCCAGCACCCAGGAGGAGGCTTCCAGGCCACCGTATCACCCCCCTCAGCACACAGGAGGTGAGCCACATGGGTGCCAGCAACACCCCCCACCCCATCAAAATGAGAAGACATGTAAACAAGTCTCAAAACCAGACTTCCAGATCACCTAAAGCAACCCCAAAGGGAAAGGAGATGGAACACTCTGATACTCAACCACCTGGCCTCCCTGAATTGGCAACAAAAGAAGATCTGGAAAAAATGAAATCAGAAATAATTTCTCAGATAACAGCAGAGATTGTGCCCATAGTGCAAGACATGATTAATAAATCTAGAGAAGGCTCAGATTAAAAAATAGAGGAACCGAGGAACATGATGGAATCCCAACATAGGAAACAAATGGAATCCATAAAACAGATAAAAGTAGATTTCCAGGAGATTAAAAACTCCACTGAAAGCTTATGCAGCAGAATGAGCCAATGTCAGGGCAGAATTTCAGACATAGAAGATAAGATTGCAATTAGTGATGAGGAAAAGAAAAATTGCTTTAAAATAGTAAGAGAACAAAAGAAATCAACCCAGCAGCTGCTAGATGATGCAAAGAAGAATAACCTAAGACTGATCAGAGTCAGTGAAGAAACAGGAGAGAGTGCAGATGACATAAAAAACTTCACAGAAGTGATGGCAGAAAACTTCCCAAGCAGGGGAAAAGAACTTGACATACAGACAAGTGAGGCCTATAGGACTCCAACTAGCCTTGATCAAAAAAAAATCCACACATAGGCATATAATAGTTAAGATTCCAGAAACACAACAGAAGAACAAAGTTCTCCAAGCAGTCAGAGAAAAGAAACAAATCACATACAAAGGAAAGCCCATCAGAATCACAGCAGACTTCTCAACACAAACCCTCAAGGCTAGAAGAGCTTGGAGTGACATATTTCAAGCCCTAAAGGAAAACAGCCTCCAACCCAGATTGATGTACCCTGCAAAACTATCTTTCAGAATTGATGGTGAAATAAGATACTTTCATGACAAAGAGCACCTTAGGAACTTCATGAATACCAAACCAGCACTCCAAAAATTTTACACAAAATCCTAGGAAAAGATAATGAGGATCATGACCCCAGGAAGCCCAGGAGAATTAATCTATTGGGCATAACAAAAAATTAAACATAAAGGGGAGAATCCAACAAAAAGAAAAGTCATGAAAATGATAAGTCAATATGTATCTATACTGGCTATCATCTTGTGTCTACTTTTTAATTGGGTTGTCTATTAAGGAGCTGTAAGAGCTCTTTATATATTCTGGTCTTAGGTTATATATACTATAAATATGGTCTGTTTAAGGATTACTTTTCATTTTCTTAATGATGTCATTTAAAGTTCTAAATTTTGATGGAGTGTCATTTATCAATTTCTTTCTTTTTATACATCATGTTTTGTGTATCCTAGGAAATTCTTGCCTACCCTAAATTCATGAACATTTTCACTTATAATTTCTTCCCAAAGTGTTACAGTTTTAGTCATTCATATTTAGGTTCATAGATCCTTGCAAGTTATTTTTATGCATGGAAATAAAGGGTTGAGGTTAATTTTTTACATATGGATACCAGGTATTGTAGTGCCATTTGCTGAAAACACTATCTTTTCCTCGGCTCTTGAATTGAGCTTATGTTCTATAAAATGTTAATGTTAAATAATCTTTCAAAACTCAGTGGACCATATATGTGTGGTTCTATTTCTAGATTCTCTGTTTTATTCCATTGATCTATATGTCTTTCCTTACACCAACACTGTCTTGATTACTGCAGCTTTAGAGGCAGTCTTAAAATTAGGTACTAAATGTCTTCCAATACTGTTTTTTTTTTCTTTTTCTTTTTACTTTTCTAGGTCCTTTGTACTCCTACATAACTTTTAAATTTCAATATCCAATTCTTCATTTTTAGCAAGTATACACAGACCTGAATTTTTATATATACCTTGTGGTTTTCTAATCCCGCTAAAGTCAAATACAAGTTCTAGGGGCTCCTAGAGATTTCATAGTATTTTCTCTGTAGATGATCATTTCATCTACATATAAAGATTTTACTTCTACCTTGCCAATCCTATCCTAATTGTGTCGTTTTATTGCCAGACTATTTTGGTTGGGCCTGTTTCAAAGTTTAATGGACAGATGAAAAGTAGGCATATCTGTCCTTGTTCCCCCCCTTAGGGAGAAAGCATAGTATCTTTTCCATTCATTTAAGGCATTTTTGCTGAAAGTATGGAGTACATGTCGTTGATCTGTTGAGAAGTTTCCGTTCTACTTCTAGTCTCCTGATAACTTTTACCATGAACAGCTGTAGAATTTAGTCCAATACTTTTTCTCCAACTAGTAACAGGATCATATGGCTTTTTCTTTTCCTCTGTTAAAATGATGACTTTTGAGTCACACGGAAGATGCCAAATCACCCCGCTGCAGACAGGCAGGTCTGCCCATGCCCTACCGAGGTCCCAAGTAGCACGGACTATGCCGAATCAGCCCTCTGCACACAGAAACTTCTGTGCACGCCCTACCGAGGTCCTGAGTCATGCAGAAGACCCCGAATCACCCTGCTGCAGACAGGCAGGTCTGCCCACGCCCTGCCGAGGTCCTGAGTCTCAGAGAACACGCCGAATCAGCCCGCTGCAGACTGGGAGGTCTTTGCACGCCCTGCTGGGGTCATGAGTCGCACAGAGCAAGCCGAATCAGCCTGCTGCAGACAGGCAGGTCTGCCCACGCCCTACCGAGGTCCCCAGTCACGCAGAAGACACCGAATCACCCCTCTGCAGACAGGCAGCCACCTGGTTCCTCACTACAAAGATGCAGAGGACACCAGACCACCAGACCAAGGTACTGAGTCCTGCTGTTCCCGGCCCAGAGGGAGGGGCTTCTGAGCTGTCCTCCCACTGCTCCTGGTCCAGAGGAAGGGGCTTCCAGGCCACCATCCCTCCCGCTGCTCCCAGCCCACAGGAAAGGGCTTTTGGGTCACCATCCCTACCGCTGCTCCCGGCCCCTGTCCCACCTCACCCAGCTCAGAGGAGGTAATCTGTGCAGGTGCTAACAGCCCCCCGCCCCAGTCTAAATGAGAAAGCACATAAATAAGTCTCAAAACCAGACTTCCAGATCACCTACAGCAACCCCAAAGGGAAATGAGATGGACCATTCTGATACTGAACCACCTGGACCCATTGAACTGTCAACAAAAGGGGATCTGGAAAAAATGAAATCAGAAATAATTTCTCAGATAACAGGAGAAATTGTGCCCCTAGTGCAAGGCATGATTAATAAATCTAGAGAGGAGCTCAGGAACATGATGGAATCCCAACATGAGAAACAAATGGAATCCATAAAACAGATGCAAATAGATTTCCAGGACATGAAAAACTCCATTGAAAGTCTACACAGCAGAATGAGCGAATGTGAGGAAAGAATTTCAGATATAGAAGATAAGATTGCAATTAGTGACCAGGAAAAGAAAAAGTGCTTCAAAATTATAAGGGAACATGAGAAATCAATCCAGCAGCTGCTAGATGATGCAAAGAAGAATAACATAAGACTGATAGGGCTCAATGAAGAAACAGGAGAGAGTGCAGATGACATAAAAAATCTCTTCACAGAAATAATGGCAGAAAACTTCCCAAGCAGGGGAAAAGAGCTTGACATACAGATAAGTGAGGCATATAGGACTCCAAATAGCCTTGATCAAAAAAAATCTACACATAGGCATATTGTTAAGATTCCAGAAACACAACAGAAGAACAAAGTTCTCCAAGCAGTCAGAGAAAAGAAACAAATCACATACAAAGGAAAGCCCATCAGAATCACAGCAGACTTCTCAACACAAACCATCAAGGCAAGAAGAGCTTGGAGTGACATATTCCAAGCCCTAAAAGAAAACAGCCTCCAACCCAGATTGATGTACCCTGCAAAACTATCTTTCAGAATTGATGGAGAAATAAGATACTTTCATGACAAAGAGCACCTTAGGAACTTTGTGAACACCAAACCAGCACTCCAAAGAATTTTACACAATATCCTAGGAACAGACATTGAGGATAACAACTCCAGGAAGCAAAGCAGAATGAACCCATCTGGGATGACAAGAAATTAAATGTAAAGGGGGAGAACCCAACAAAAATAAAAAGTCATGGCAATGACAAGTCAATATATTTCAGTTATAACCATCAATGTTAATGGTCTCAATTCACCAATCAAAAGAAATAGACTGGCAGAATGGGTCAAGAAGCAAAATCCAACAATATGCTACATACAAGAAACACACTTAATTCAAAAGGAAACTCATAGACTGAAAGTTAAAGGGTGGAAAACAATACTCCATGTGACAGGAACCCCCAAAAAAGCAGGAGTAGCTATCCTCTTGGCAGATCAAATAGATTTCAAACCAACACTAATTAAGAGAGATGAAGAAGGACACTACATCCTTGTAAAGGGAAGAATCCAAGAGGAAGAGATGACAATCATAAATATCTATGCACCAAACACTAGTGCACCCAACTATATAAAACAAATACTAATGGACATGAAAAGTCATATATGCACTAATACAATTGTAGTGGGGGACCTCAACACCCCACTGTCACAAATAGATAGATCAACTAGACTAAAAATAAGTAATGAAATACTAGAACTCAATCGAACTTTTGAACAAATGAACTTAACAGATGTTTACAGAGTCTTCCACCCCACAAAATCAGAATACACATTCCTCTCAGCTGCACATGAGTCATTCTCCAAAATAGACCACATACTCACACATAGAACATGTTTAAGTAAGTGCAAAGGAATTGAAGTTATCCCCTGTATATTATCAGACCATAGTGTGACGAAATTGGAGATCCATAGCAAAAGAAACTCAAAAAATTTCATAAACATGTGGAAATTGAACAGCACACTTCTGGATAACCAATGGGTCACAGAGGAAATTAAAGAAGAAATCAGACAGTTCCTTCAATTAAATGACAATGACAACACAACATATCGGAATCTATGGGACACGATGAAAGCAGTCTTATGAGGGAAATTCATAGCAGTGAATACATATATTAGGAAAATAGAAGGAGCCCAATTAAACAACCTGATGCTTAACCTCAAGCTTCTAGCAAAAGAAGAGCAGGACAACCCCAGAGCTCATACAAGGGAGGAAATTATAAAGATCAGAGGAGAGATCAATGCAATGGAGACTAAGAGAACAGTACAAAAAATCAATGAAGCCAAGAGTTGGTTCTTCAAAAGAATCAACAAAATTGACAAACCTTTAGCCAACCTTGTCAGAAAAAGGAAAGAAAAGGCCCAAATCCATGCAATTAGGAATGAAAAGGGTGAAATTACAACAGACCCAGCAGAAATCCAGAGGATCATCAATACCTATTTCCAGAACCTATACGCCAATAAGATGGAAAACACAGAAGAAATGGACAGATTCCTAGATACATATGAATTACCAAAGTTGAACGAAGAAGACCTAAAAATTCTGAACAACCCAATATCAACCAATGAAATTGAAAAGATAATTAAAAACTTATCAACTAAGAAAAGCCCGGGCCCTGATGGCTTCACTGCTGAATTCTACAAGACATTTAAAGAGGAACTGCTGCCACTACTGTTGAAACTCTTCAATGAAATTGAAAGGGAAGCAATACTCCCAAATTCATTCCTGGAAGCAAGCATCACCTTGATCCCCAAAGAAGAGAAAGACCCAACTGAAAAAGAGAACTATAGGCCAATCTCACTAATGAACATAGATGCAAAAATCCTTACTAAGATACTGGCAAACAGAATGCAGAAGATCATCAAGAAGATCATACACCCTGATCAAGTGGGATTCATCCCAGGGATGCAGGGATGGTTCAATATACACAAATCAATCAATGTAATACACTATATCAATAGAGCTAAGGATAAAAACCATATGATTATCTCCATAGATGCAGAAAAAGCATTTGACAAAATCCAACATGCATTTATGATAAAAAAAAACCCTACAAAAAATTGGAATAGATGGTCTCTAACTCAAACTGATAGAAGCCATCTATGAAAAACCAACAGCCAATATCATACTAAATGGTCAAAAACTGAAATCCTTCACACTAAAATCAGGAACAAGACAAGGATGTCCACTGTCACCAGTCTTGTTCAGTATAGTTCTGGAAACATTAGCCACGGCAATTAGGCAAGAGAAACAAATAAAAGGAATAAAGATAGGTAATGAAGAAATCAAATTGTCATTACTTGCAGATGACATAATACTCTATATAGAAGACCCCAAGAACTCCACCAAAAGTCTTCTAGACTTAATAACCAAATTCAGTCAAGTAACTGGTTACAAGGGCAACACACAAAAATCAATAGCTTTCCTCTACACCAATGACAGACTCACTGAGAGAGAAACAGGGCAAATAATTCCTTTCACAATAGCATCCAAAAAACTGAAATACCTAGGAATCTTCCTAATGAAAGAAATCAAAGACCTCTTCTCTGAAAACTATAGCACTCTGAAAAGAGAGATTGGAGATGATATCAGAAAATGGACAGACATCCCCTGTTCCTGGGTAGGAAGGATTAATATAGTGAAAATGGCCATACTTCCAAAACTGCTAGATAGATAGATTCAGTGCAATCCCAATTGAGATCCCAGCAGCATACTTCATAGATCTTGAGAAAACAATCCAAAAATTCATTTGGAGCAAGAAGAGACCCAGAATAGCAAAAGCAATTCTAGGTAACAGAGACATGGCAGGGGGTATCACAATCCCCAACCTGCAGCTATACTACAAAGCTACTATGATAAAAACAGCATGGTACTGGCAAAGAAACAGACTTGAGGACCAGTGGAACAGATTAGAAGATGCTGAAACAACTCCAGACACACTCAGCCATCTCATCTTCAATAAAGGAGCCAAACACCCTCACTGGAGGAAAGATAGCCTCTTTAATAAATGGTGCTGGAAAAATTGGGCTTCAACTTGCCAAAGATTAAAACTAGACCTATATGTCTTGCCATGCACTAAACTAAAATCAAAATGGATTAAAGATCTAAATATTAAAATAGAACCTCTGAACCAGTTGGAACAGAGGTTAGGTAGAACCCTTGAAGACATCGGTGTAGGAAAAGATTTTATGAACAAAACCTCAGTTGCCCGTGAACTAGCACAAACAGTCAACAAATGGGATCTCTTCTTATTAAAAGGCTTCTGCACAGCAAGAGAAACCACCAGCAGTGGGAAGAGACAACCCACAATGTGAGAGAAAATCTTCACCTGCTCTTCCTCAGACAAAGGTCTACTATCTTGAATCTATAAAGAACTTAAAAAGATCACACCTCCCAAATTTAAAGACCCAATCTGAAAATGGGCATCTGAAATGAACAGACATTTCTCTGACAAAGGAGTAGAAATAGCAAATAAATACATGAAAAAATGTTCAACATCACTGGTCATTCAAGAGATGCAAATGAAAACAACACTGAGATTCCACCTCACTCCAGAAAGAATGGCTGCTATCATGAAAGCAACCAATAACAAATGCTGGTGGGGCTGTGGGGAAAGAGGAACCCTGCTCCACTGCTGGTGGGAGTGTAGACTGGTGCAACCACTGTGGAAATCAGTATGGAGATGCCTCAAAGAACTAGGACTGGAAGTCCCATTTGACCCCACTATTCCACTGCTAGGGATCTTCCCCAAAGAATTAAAAGAATCATACCACAGTGATATATGTGCACCAATGTTCATAGCAGCACAGTTTGTAATAGCTAAAACTTGGAAATAGCCCAAATGCCCATCAACTGGAGACTGGATAAAGAAAATGTGGTTTTTTTATAAAATGGTGTACTACTCAGCCATAAAAAATGAGAAATTACAGACATTTATAGCTAAGTGGATGCACATTGAGGCGATACTCTTAAGTGAAATAAATAGGACACACATGTATAAATACCAAATAGTTTCTCTGGTGTGAGAAACTGAAAGTGTAAATAAGGACTAAATGTATAATAGGTCATGTGAAATAGGAAGAAAAGGGGCAAAGGGGAAGGAAGTGGGAGGGGTAGGGGAAAGGGTAGAAGGAAATGGGATTAATATGAGAAAATGGAAAAATAGGAACAAAATCTTTGTAAATAGGGAGGACTGGAGGGGTTGAAGGGAGGGCTGGGCAAGGGTGAAAAATAAGAACCAAGAAAGACTATGTAAAGGTGCAAATTTCCAATGATGAATGTCATTATATTGTATACCTAAAATGTACCAATGATTAGAATGAATAATCGATAATGTAAAATAGGAAGAAAAGGTCCAAAGGGGTAGGGGTAGTGGGAGGGGCAGGGGAAAGGAAAGAAGGGAAAGGAAAAATGATGAGAAATGGAAAAAATGGAAATAAAGTCTTTGTAAATAGGGAAGGGTGGAGGGCATGAAGGGAGGGCTAGGAATGGGGAAAAAATAAGAACCAAGTTGCATTATGTAAAGGTACAATTCCCAATGAGAAATGTAATTGTGTTGTATACCTACAATGTACCAATAAAAGAATTTAATACATTTTAAAAAATAAATAAATAAATAAATTAGGTTTATCACAGGAAAAAAACATAAAAAATTAATAAATAAATAAATAAAATGATGACTTTTGGAGGTGGATCTTCCAATGCTGAACCAACACTGCCATCCCTATAACAAAACCACTTTTTACATACTGCCAGATCTGACTTCTAATAGTGTGTTTTGTTAAACAAATTTCTATCTATGTTCATACTTTTTTCTTCTATTATCTTTATCCAGTTTTAGGATTCGCACAATGTTGAGTTCCTAAAATAAGGGGAGAAGTGTTCCTTCTTTTTTCTGCTTTAAATGTTTGATGTAATTTATCAGTTAAAATGTATATGAGCCTGCTGTTGTCATATAAGTAGGTTTTCAAGCTAGGAATATACTTTCTTTATTAGGTGCTATTCAAATTTTTTATTTCTTCCAGAGTTAGTTTCATTAATTTGTCTTCCAAGGTACTTCTTAGAAGTTGTCAAATTTATTTCAAAAGAGATTTTTCAAATATGCTTTCTATATCCTTTTAAATTCTGTAAAATCTGTGGTAATGTGGCCTAGGTCTTGATATTTTAATTTTAAAAATGTATAATTGATATTGTGTAACAGGAAGAAAAGGTCTAGGGGGCTGGGGGAGGTGGGAGGGCAGAGGGGAAAGGGGAAAAAATATGAGAAAAGAAAAAAATGGAAACGGGATCTTTGCAAGTGAGGAGGTGTGGAGGGGGTGAGGGGAGGGGAGGGGAAGGGGAAAAAAATAAGAACCAAGAGACTCATGTAATGGTACAAGATCCCAATGATGAATGTAATGGCATTTTATGCCTAAAATGTACCAATAAACTTAATGGGGAAAAAAAAAGAGATTTAGAAGGCAAAGTGAGCTATGGGAAACAAGCCACATCAAAGTCAAAGATATCTTCCAGTGCACACTGAGTGGGAGGTATATCTGGCTCACTTGTGGCAGCTCTGGCAGAGATTCTAAGTGTTGCAAGATGTCCAATTCGCCTTTCTTCTAGCAAAGTCCCAGAGGATAACTGGGCATTTCTCTTGGCTACATGGTTTCTGCTTGTAAACATCCAAACTTGTGCCCTAGTAATCCTGAGAACGTTGTACTCTCTCTCTAATAAATTGCTCTGTAATAAATCTCTCTGTAATAAAATGCTTTTAGACTTTAACTGGATAGATTGGCTTGTTTTCTACGTCAGGGGACCCTGATTGATAAAGAATTTGTTCCATGAATGGTGGCAAGCCACAGACTTTCAAGGAAATGGGAATCTAATTAGTTATCTTCTCACATAGGGTTTGAGGGCAATGAGAATCTGGTAATCATTGCAGGATGAGGTACGGGTATTCCGTAGCATACAGTGACTAAGCACATATCATTTTACATTCCCACGAACTTTGGGGGGGGGCTGTCCAGTAATAAATGGCATTTGAGCTAATGTCCCACTCATTGTGGGTCCATGAGTCTATTCTGTGATTAAATCCTGAGTTGTTAAGTATAGAGTTAGAATACTTAACAAGTGGTTGAATTAGAGAACAGTTATAGTAGAGTAGTGTCAAGTGGAAGCCCTGAACTACCTCCTCAATGGGAAGATAGTGAAACAAAAGCAGCATTACATACTTAAAAGCATCACTGAGGCTGGTGTCAACATTAATTCTTGACAGGAATAGAACTTGTGATTCCTCTTATAGCCCATTCAACTCACCGGTTTGGCCTCAACCAAAAATAGATGGGTCTCAAGTCACATTCATAAGACTGGGAATCAGAAAAGAATCCAATTTCTCAGCAGAAAATTTGACTATGGAAGAAGCTCAGATGCAGTACTGCTAGTTTTAAAGCTAGAGGAATGAAAGTAAGAGCCAAGGAATGTGGATGGCCTATAGAAGCTGTAAGGTCAGGAAACAGGTCCTACCCAGAGTCAATGGAAAGGAACACAACCCTTCTGTGTCAGACTTCTGATCACCTGTAGAACTGTTAAGCAATATTTTTTTGGTACCGGAGATCAAATTCAGGACCTTGCGCTTGCAAGGCTGGTGCCAGAACCACTGAGCTAAATCCCCAGCCCCTGTTAAGCAATTTTTGACTGTGGTAATTTGTCATGGCAGTAATATAAAGCTACTACAAATGTCTTCAAAATTTTGAGAGAAATTTATTTTCAATCCATTATCCTATATTCAAACATACTACTGATTATGAGTTTAAATTAAACACATTTCAGATAGTTAAGGCCTCCAAAGAAATATGTTCTTATGTACCTTTTCTTGAGAAACCACTGAAAGATATGATCTTCCAAAGTAAGAGAGTAAGTCAAAAATGAAGCAGACAGGGCTCTAGAAAATTGAACTAACTCTAACCTTGGAAAGGGTGGCAGAAAAGTCCTAGGAGAATAGGCATTTACAAGTGGAGCAACCAGCCCAGAGCAGAGCCACACAGATAGCTCAGGAGTTCAGTGGGGGTGCAACACAGCGGGTGGCAAAACACATGGTACATGTGCAGTGTCAAATTTTGAAAACTGAGGAAAAATTAGAGATGTAATATAGAAAATTAAGTCAAGTTGGGGGTTTAGCTCAGCGGGGCTGCCACCTGCCTCAAAAGCACAAGGTCCTGAGTTCAATCCCCAGTACCAAAAAAGAAAAAAAAGAAAAGAAAATTAAGTCAAGAAACAAACAGTCAAGTTTTTACTCCAGAAAAACAAGGTTTTTTTGAAAAGGACAAGTAATTGTCATATCCCGGTTGTCCTGGCAGTGAACTGTATTTGCATGTTTTAAGAATACAGATCTATGTATGACTTGACTGGAAGTGGGCAGGGAAGAAAAGTGAAGGCTTGGATCTTTAGATCTCCATTTCCATTGATTTATTGTTTAGATTTGTTTATAGACTACAGGGATACAACATTGGCTTAATTATAATCTTTGGTTTACGGCACTCTTAATGTTGTTTGGTCTGTATATGAAATTCTTTTAGTTATCTGGATGATTAGTTACATGTAATATGTAATCAGCACCCATGATCTCACTGTCCAAAACAAAAGCTCAAACTTGGACAATTATATTTAATCCTGTGGTCCCCACCTAATCTCACACCAACCTGTTATCCCTTCTCCCCTTCCTGCGATAATATACTACATCCCATCTTCATGATTCCTTTCCTTCTCTCATATTTAAACTGTGCATCTTAAATTTGTGACCAATCTGAAGACCTGATGTACTAGAAACATGAGTAGAGGAGAAGCTGTTAAGCTCAAGCACTTTGTTCCCATGAAACAGCAAAGAGCTTATTCTCTGCAACATAGTTTGATACCTCAGGAAGGAGAAGACTAGGCCCAGGGTTTTCTGACATTAAATATTGCTGGTTTTTGTTTTGTTTTTCCAAATGCATTTAGTATTGCATGTATTTACTTTTTTCCCCCTTCCCTAACTGTCCTTTGAAATGAAAGAGAATTGGCAGGGAATGAGTGCACAGAGATGCTGAAGCAAGATGCTAATCATCAGCCATCACAGCAGCAGAAAGCTGGTAGCACA
The DNA here is from genome assembly GCF_053883595.1 of Heterocephalus glaber. Taxonomy (NCBI): domain Eukaryota; kingdom Metazoa; phylum Chordata; class Mammalia; order Rodentia; family Bathyergidae; genus Heterocephalus; species Heterocephalus glaber. The sequence continues at coordinate 10,837,011 of NW_028258294.1, forward strand.
TGACTACCCTCTTCGGACTACACTGTAAGAAAAGTGTGTTTCCCCATGGATGCTTCAAGCGTACCAGTCTTCTCAAATTCCTTCCTGGTCCCAGATACACAAAGGGCTCTCAACACCATAGAGGCTGTAGTGTCCTGTCACGATAAGCTTGGGAACAATGAGGGGTTAGCTGATTTGCGCCTTTGCTACCTGATGATCTTGAGGTCTCTGCTGACTACAGGATGGATATTTACCTTAGCAACCTAGCATGGTCAGTCAAGTAGGAACCAGCAATGTGAGAATAATTGAGAAGCTTGTTTGAAAACAGTTCTAACCAGAACTGAGCTGACAAGGCAGCCACACGATTCTGCCTGAGGTAGAACCATGGATCCATTGATCACTGAGCTGCAAGGCCCTTTGGAACTCATGTAGTCAAGCATTTCCCAAAATATGTATTTCAAGCACCAGTGGATTTTCAGGAAGATAACAGATTTTATCAAAAAAAAAAATCTCACAATCAAAAAAATGTGGAGAACCATGGAATATTTTTATAGTAAGATTCTTTTCTACACACTTTCTCAGAATCTAATCTCTACTCTAAGAGGGTAATATTTAGATGTATGATTTTTAGCAAGTCATCTAAGTTTGCTGAGCCTCAGTTTCCTTATCTAAAAAGTAGAAACAACATTGTCCTCCCTTGGAGGACTGCTGGGAGGATGAATGAGATAATGAGCTCAGAAGCATTTAGCACAGAACTGCACACAGAAACTGCCAACAGATCTTGTTCTTTCTGTCTCATTTGCCTTTCATTTTTCTTTCAAATTTTCCTCCAAGCTCAGCAAATCACTCCTATTTACAACTGCTTATGAAATTGTTTAAAACTGATTTTACAGATGCTCTAGATGGCATCAGGGTACTTATGTATGCAGTGAAAACTCCCACCCAGCTTTACCTGCTGGAATCTCCAGCCTGGTATGGCAGAAATCATGGAAAACACACGGAAGGTGATGATCATCACACACTACAAGTGACAAATGGCTTGCCAAGCTCAAGTGGCAGCTTTACTTCCTCCTGAGTTACAAAGGAGCAGATGGAGCTCAGGGTTCAAACATGCAGCACAGATTTATCACCACAAAAGATGGGACTTGGCAGTAAATTTGGGGGGAAAGCCTCTGGATAAGGAATCAGAGGTTTCTCAATTGGTTATTTACCCTCTTAATGCTTAAGTTTTTGTCATCTGAATTTCCAGGCTATAGGCAGATAATCTCAATGCTCCCTTCAAGTACTCCATTCCATTCCTGCTGAAAGTATCAAACGATGATAGTCACAAGTCCAACAGGCACAGTCCGTACATCCAAAGGATCTTTTATTGTGACTAGAACAATTGACAACAATGCATTCTTTGCAGCACATTGGAAAAACTTAAGATTTACAGATTTCACATTCACAATTACAAGTCATTTTTGCTCTGAGTTACATAGGGAACATGGGAAAGGCAGCAGACAGGTACCAGCCGGAGGCCCAGACCTGAGGGTTTCCACTGTGAGTTGGCAGTATTTGTAGATGCCCTCATAGTAGAGAAAAAGAACCTTTCCCTATAAGTCCCAGGACAGGACAGTTTTCAGCATCCCTGCTGGCCTGTTCTCATTTTGGTTTATAGAGTTTCTATGGCAGCATCAAGATAAAAAAATAATAGCTACTTCTTGACATCACAAAGACAACAAGGATAGGCACATGAGCCATTTGGCCTGAAAATCCCATTTGGGAAATCCCTTTGAACTGAGAAAATGCTCTCTGTCCCATGAAAGTAATTTCTTTTAATTCACAGTTCAATAGGTAATTTAAAATTTTTTCTATCTTGAAAATTTTCTAATAGCCTCTAACAGACTAGTGTAAGGAACTCCTATTGTTTATTAAAGAGAAAGACAATGCAACCAAGTTCAGTTTCAACTAACAGCCAAGAAATCTAGTTAAATACTGTACAAACTCCATCTCCTCCGAACCTCAGTTTCCTACTCAGCTACAAATGCATGCTTTGCTTTCCAGATCTCTGCAGGGCCAGAAGGAAAATAGCCCAACACAACAAAAGCAATTGCTCTAGGCTGGGGAATTAAGCTCCTTTCTTCCTGACACGTCTATCTCTCTGGGTGACACCATGAGTCACTCAGGACCAGATGGAAAGTGATGAAAACATTCAGTCTCTGGAATGAGATTTCTCTGGCAAGTGAGCCCTGAAGAAAAAATGTTTCTTTAAGGATTCCATAGATTTTGGAAGTGACACGTGAATTGCTAAGGTGATGTTGATAGTGAGTCTCCTTTCAGGAACTGGTGTGAAAAAAATCTCATTATTCAGACAACATGGAAAAGTGGCCTATCTAGACAGCTTGGGTTGATGTGGTGCCTAAGCACAATTATTTCCAGCACATTGGAAAGCCTGCTTCCTCATCTCCTCATGTTCCACCCCATCTTGTTTTTGTATAATTGCAGGAAAAAAAGGAGTTATACCCTGTGGCTGAGTCTTGTTCCCTGGCTCATCAAGATGGCCTCCAAATGAAGGCAGGGACTTCAGCCAGGCTCTGTCCACCACTGACAGGCAGATTCTGTCCACTTCATGACAGTCTTCATCTTAAGTTCTTCTGTCACCTCTTCCTTAATGCTTGTGGTGGACACTGTTCCTTGGAGAAAGGTTCAGAAGTACTCAGCTACACCTCTGTTTCTTGCTGATAATTACAATTTAACAGTAAAGTGTGGCTTACAACTTTTTTTTAAAAAGTGCACACACACACACACACACACACACACACACACACACACAAAGGAAAAAGCTGCAAAGAAATCCAAAGCATGTTAACGGAAGTTATCACAAATCAATGAGATAAGGGGGCAATTTTAATTCTGTTCTTTTTGTTTTTCTGCATGTTTCAAAGTGCTAACAATAGGTAATAATAGTGTAAGGAGACTAAATGGTTCTTTCATGTTTTGTGTAGGGCCAGACTGTTAGACTAATGACTCATCTTAGTTCCAAGGACTCTGGAAGGCAAGGTAGAAAAACCTCTGTGTCCACTCTGGCTTGCTAACATCTCAATGACCAGTGAACTTGTTTTCAGCAGAGCGCGGTGCTTTTGGGTCAGCCACACTCAAAGCATGACTCAAGTTTCCTCTGTGAATGCTCAGTAGGCAGAAGGAAGGGTTGAAGACAGCTGCCCAGCAGCTGACTGATTCTACCCCCATTGGAGTGGGGGTTGCCCTTGGTTCTCTTGCTCAAGGATACAGGGTGTGACAGCTCACAGCATCTCCCAAGTAGGAATTTATAAACAGATGTCTCGTTGATAGCTGTGTTTTAGTTTTCACATCAAATGGAGCTGGGAGGCTGGGAATTTTCCCAGGAAATCGGGAGTCCTACTGCTTCTGCAGGAGCTTGTTTACAGCATTGTACAGGTCCTGTGTTAGAGGACAGGTTATTTTCCAGTCTCAGCTAGAGATAGATCCCTCCTGCTGCCCCTTCCCAACCTCCTCTAACTCACTGCCACAAAGGGCTCCACAGATAATAGATCCATCTTCCCAGAGTGGAGTTGAGGGGAAGGCAAGAGGTTATTGGCTGGCAGAGCCCTCTGACCATTGCTTTTTTCTGTCCAAGCCACTCTGAAAGTAGGGACTGGGGAGGGTGGCCTGTCCTCCTGAGGCTTGAGTGGCCTTTGGCACATGCTCAGTAATGTCTTCAGCTCAACCCTGAAATTCTCATTCAGCCAGCAGTAGATAAAAGGGTTGTAGCAGGTGCTACTCATAGCAAACCAGTGGAAGGCAAAATAGAGGGCGTTGTTAGTGTGGATGACCTTGCTGGACAGGAGGAGGACATAGCAGTTGAGAGGGAACCAGCAGAGGGCAAAGAGGACCACCACCAGCATCAGCATCTTGATGGTCTTCTTCTTCTTGCGCCGCAGGGCAAGGTACTGCTCGGTGGTCACATCTCCAATCGTGTTGCACAGCCACAGCTTCTTGGCCACACGGGCATAGGCCACAGAGATGATGAGGAGAGGGAGGATATAAAGCAGGATGAAGGTGGCCAAGTCCAAGTACTTCCAAAAGAGGTCAGCTGGCTCGGGGAAGTCTGGTAGGCACAAGGAACGCACGACGTCCTCACTGAGGGCAGGGAGGAGGGAGAGAGAAAGAGCAGGACAGGGAAGAGATATGGGTGTGGAAAAGCTTCATCCCTCCCTTGGGCTCCAGGCACACCTGTCTCTTTCTGAACCTTTGATGCCATAGCCTAATAATCTGATCATGTTTCTGGTTTCCCACAAGTCTAGGAGTTCCTAAAGATAAGGAAGACACTCAAACCTCTCTGTATCCTCTTACCCTTGCATGATTCCTGCCCATAGTAGAGATCCAATAGATATTTGTTTAATGAATACAACAGTAGTAAAGTTCCTACTCTGAATAGAATCATCCTTGAGGAAATCTTAGAATTTTCCATGGTGCTGTGTTCCTATTCCTTCAGCTACTCATTAACAAGGATCTAGTTCATAGGATGTACCTTGGTCCTCTTCGTGCTGTTTAGGGATGTCCATGTGGCTTGGTGCTCTTGTGATATGTGCTGGTGACCGTCACTAACAAAAGAAGAGAAAAATCCCTTTGCTTTTGTTAGAAAAAAAGGTTTCCATGTATAAAGGGAGGTAGGGAAACTGAATGTTGGAGGTCTGAGTGTGTGATTCATTCCACTATCCTAGGATTCATTTATAAGCTAGTTGAAATCAGCCTTCAGAGCCTGTTTCTCTTGACTCTGCTTTTGTCACAGGAGCATGAGTGAATGTGCTGGAGTACAGCAAATGGTGATACTGGCAGTGCACTGGCCTCAATTCCCAGCGATCCCTTACCGGACACAGTACCAGCCCCCAACTCCTGCCCACAGAGCCAGAAGCAGCTGGCTGGCACCTGTAATTTTCTAGGTTCCTAGAACTATTCTCAGACCACTTCCCACAGATTTACCTAGAGCTAGAAGTGCTCAGGAGTGCCTAGAGCAGATGATTAACAAATAAAGAATGTGAAAGCCCAGCTCCACTGCTGATCAGATTGCTCCAGAGCCCCTGTGATATCCCTGAAATCAAACCCTGGGTGGTCTCTGCCCCATCCCATCCTGCCCTGCCTCCCCACCCCCTCTCCCATCGTTCCTGGGATTGTAGCCTTCATAAACCACTTCCATGTGTACCTGTCTTTATCTCAGAACTAATTTTTAAAGAACCTCACCTAAAACAACCATAAAATGTTTTAAATAACTCTACAATCCTTCCTTGCTTCCTTCATTCAGTAAATGTAGATTTAGGGCTTGATATGCAGAGAAGTTAATCAAGGTGTTGGAATCACTGAGGTAGCAAATCCAAAATGCAGCCAACTCTTTCTAAATTTACAATCTAGAGGGATTTAGGAATAAGTGAACTAGCTTAACTGTTTAAAAGGTAAGTGTTTAAATGAAAGAAATCCTTACTTGATGAGAGCACATGATAAACATGAATGAAAGGTAGGAAGAGGTAGATAATCCTCCCTCCAGCACAAATACACATATGTATTTTGTTTCTAAGTCAGTTGAGAGTTTAAACCCTGCTCCTGCGGATTCCCAACTCAATCCGTGCGAGCACATGCCCCCTGGTGGCAGAAGCCACCTTGTCCTTGCAGACAAACTGGAAAGAGCAAGGAGGAAAGTAAAATTGTTGAGAAGAAAAAAGAAAAAGAGCAGAAAAATGCAGATAATGAGCGTGGGCTAAAGCTCAAGAGATGGGAGAAGGGTAAGGAGCATAGCTCAGCGAGCCAGGTACTCATAACTCTGAGAATCGTGTATCCAGAGAGGACTCCAGCAGTCCTTTGCCAAGGTCCCAGTCAGCTGGGAGAAGGCAGAGATGGGCAAGTTCCTCTGAGTCCCAGGCTGCTCTTACAAATTCCTCTCACCTGTACTTGAAGGTAAACAATTTCTGGCAGATAGCATGAGGGAGTGAAAAGAACGTAGCCATGATCCAAATCACAGCAATGTAGACGATACCCTTTGTGACTGAGATCCGGGGCTTTAATGGATGCATAATGACCTGGAAAACAAGCAAATTGCATCATTAGTTGAAGAAGACCGAAGCAAATAAGAATCCAGATGACACAGCTCGTTTTTCACATAAGGCAGGTCCTGTTCATAAAGTTAAGATCCTTTCTGTTCATTGTTGAGCCCCCAGTGCTGGTATGCCCTACACACAGCCCACCTCCAGGGTTGAAAAAGAGTTGGCTGTTCACATGCCTCTTGCTGCAGTGGGAGGGGCTGGGGAAGAGCTCTGCTTGCATGGCTCCCTCAGCAAAGCTGGCAGAGGACAAGCCCATGCTCAGCCTCCACCTCCTCCAGATCTCATCTTCCTGAGACTCTACAGCCCCAAGCGACTGAAGGGCTCTGAAAAGGTTTGAGCCTGGTGGACATGAAAAGCAAGCTCTCAGTACCTATCATGGAAAGCAGCACTGACACTTATTTGGGAGCTCATAACACTATTTCTGAAAGCTGTTGCTAAAATTGCATAGAGCCCAACTTTCATGTGCCTATAATAAAGCCAACGTTACAGGCTTCAGGCTGAAATGCATTTTGAAATTGCTACTGTATGTCAATCAGTTCCTCTCAAAGGTTTAAATAAAGACTTGGGATTTTTTTTTTTTTTGTACCAGGGATCGAACTCGGGTCTTTGCGCTTGCAAGGCAGGTGTCGGAACCACTGAGCTAAATCCCCGGCCCAAGACTTGGGAATTTTAAAGCATCCTCATTGCAAGATGAGAGTTATTACTTCTTAAAAAAAAAAATTTGGGAATAGGTGAGTCCAAGGAGTGAGGAGAGGAGTCACACAGAGCTTCTGTTCCCTCAGGATGGCATTCCAAAATATATGACATTCTGGATGTGTCCTCAGGGATTTTCCCCCCAATATTTTCACAGTTTTATGGGAGGATGATGTGTGGAGGCATCAGGTGCCATCCCTGTCCTTCTTACTCCTGGGTTCAGGCACTATGGAAAGTGGCAGTCTGAGCCAGAGACCCCAAACACTGATCAACGACTCCACTGGCTTTCGGTCTAGCCTCTATGTCTGAGTATACGTCACAGCAACATAGTCAGCATGAATAATATTGATCCTCAGACCCACTCTTAGGCCATGGGTCTACTCTCACTTAGCTGTGTTAAACAGAGTTAAAAGTAGGCCAGGTAAAACTAACTCAGAGCTCTTACTGAATTAGTGGTGATTAAGAAAAAGCAAGAAACATTTGTATTCAAATCTTCACACTTTGTTCTGAAATACCTACAAATATATGAAGAGTTGATTTTTACAAAATAAAAGCATTTTGGAATTCTAGAGATCACAAAATTTATAAAATCCAATAGCTTATCATACGCCTGAATCCCTTTGAAGACATTCCTGTCAAGTTGTCATCCAGACTTCACTTAGCTACGGCTGGTGACATGAAACTTGCTACCTCCCAGATAGCTTTGCATCTTTGGACATTTCTATTAGGAAATCATTTTTCACATTGAACTACACCTTTGTGTCTGCATCTTTGAAGTCCCCTATCCCTTGGTCTTTGTTGTACCTCTTGGTTCTACTCAGGGCAAATCTCATTTCACTTTGTCCTGGTAACCCTGATGACTTTGGCCTTGTAGGTTCCTTTGAGTCTTCTTAGAGCAGGGTAGTCTAGTGATCACTGCATGAGCTCAGAGCCAGCCCTTATTCTTGCTTCATCACTCACAGTCATCTGATCTTGAGAAAGCCATGCATGCACTTTTCTGAGCCTCTTCTCTTTGATTTAGCATATTCTAAGCATAAAATACAGGTACATTGAGTTAGTATGGGTGAGGCACCTGGCATGGAGACATACTCTTCCAAGACGGTCACCCTTGGGTCCTCTTTGGATGCCCACCATCATATCCACCCATGTGTTTCTGAGGTCCTCACCTCAGTGCCATTATGATGCTTGTTCCTGCCATCTGGACATCCTGGCTTATTTTTCTTCTCAAAACTCTGGGACAGTGAATATCCATCTCCTACTCAAAAGCCTTATCTCTGACCTACAATCATTTCCTGCACTCTTCAACTGTGATTTTCCAGGTTTGCTTCTCAAAAACAAATTTGTCAATTTCTGAGGCAGAAAAATGCCATCAGCAAGTTATTAGAACAACCAACTGGAAATAACTTTTTGCAACTAGCAGGAAAAAGGGTTTGATATCCCTAATCTACATGCTTATGCTGATCAATAACAACACAAATACCATCATTGAAAACTGGGCTAAGACACTATCTTGAGAGTGTTTCCCACAGGCTCCAAGAAAGCAAGGCCAGAGCAGGAAAGAACGAGTGTTGGGTGCAGGTGTCTTTACCTGGTGGCGATCCACAGCAATGGCGGTCAGCGTGAGGGCTGAGACATGCAGGGAGCAGTATTGGGCGAAGCGGCTAACATGGCACATGCCTTTCCCAAACACCCATGTGCTGTTCACAAAACGGACCTGGAGACCAGCAAACAGAGGTTAGGAGACAGGAAGGCCTTGACTCTGACACCCACCTCCACTCCTCAGTGATCTATCTTTGAGGAGCTGACCCTCAGGAGGATTCTCCAGCTCTACCACCTCCTCCTTTCTTTCCATCTACAGTGCCAATTGTGAATCACATGTGATTTTTCTCCAGCATTCTCATTCTTATTTTCATTCTTCAATTAAACACACCTTAATCATGCTTTTAAGGCTATTAAGTGTCAGAAGAGATTCAGAATGACATGGGTTTTGTTTAGAGTTGAGCTTCCTCCCTGTAGTAGTTTATTGATGCACAACCTTAGGCAATATATGTAACCTCTCTGAACCTTACCTTCTTCATTTGCAAAAACAAAAAAGCTTCAAAGTCTCTATCTTATAGGCTTAGTATAAAGTCTGCAAAAGGTGGAAAAAACATCTGGCAAATTGTTAGAGGGCCATTATTAGAAATCAGTAATAGGTATTTTATGTGTAATAATAAAATTCATTTTTGGCCCCAGAGAGTTCAGTCTAGTGAGAAAACATACCTGAAAAGCCACAGTGTGTGAGCTGTGCTAAGAAATTTAGGCTAAGCCAATTTTGCAACTCTTAATCTGAGAAGGACACCCAGGGGGTTAGAGAGGCATGGCTCAGAATGGGGAGAGCTAGGGCTCTAGGAGCCAGTCTAGTCCTCCTCCGAAGCATCTAGGGTTATTGGCTCATGCAATTAGTACTTGAGCAGCTTCTATGAGTAATGTCTCTTGCCCAGGAGAGATAAAGTCTGATTCTGATCAAGGGCTTCCAACCCAGGCAGAGAAGCACTCAGATAACTTGACAGAAAGATGGAAAGTAGGCAATGCCTTACATAGGCCCAGAGGACAATGGGTCACTGGGTGGGGTGGGAGTGGGCAGAGGAAGAGAGTGATGATAGATATAGAGACAGGGAAAGTCAGTCCAATAGAAGAGTATGGTGTAGAGATTTACAGCAGAGTTTTTGCCACTTACACTGTCACCTTGGGCAGGGCACATGAGCCCTCTGAGCATCACTGTCCTCATCTGTAAAACAGGGCTACTTTTTCACAGGGTTCTTGTGAAAATCAAACAAGACAGAGTACATACTAAGGAGGTGGCCATTGTGACATTGTGACAGCACAGAGAACACTGAGATGAGGAAGGATTTATACATGTGGATATCAGAACAAAAGGCATTGTTGCTGGGTCAGAAATCCCAGGACCTGCTTGGGGAATGAGGAATGTGTTGGTTTGGCTGCAATGTGTGCATGAGAGTGGGGACAAGTCTGGCCAGGATCATGAACTGACGACAGCAGACCGCAGGCTTTATTTGTTGCAGGATGGAGGTGGGGGATCAGAGAGGAGCCATTTGAGGCTTTTGAACAATTCAGCAACATTAAGAGCTAGATGTTTTCAGCTACTCCTGCATCTCTCCCTGCAGTGACCAAATCCAAACCTCAAACAGATTTCAAACCTAGTTCCTCTTCTTCAGTCCCAAAGCAATGGCCCTGTTATAGCCTCCTAGCAGCTTTCCCTGTTCTCCAGTCTTGATCCCTTATAATTCAGCCTGATGTGTTTCTTAACTGAAAAATCAGATTGTTGCCAGCTTCCAGCTAAACATCATTATGCTCTCAGGACACAGGCAGATGCCTCAGGAACATCCAGCCATGCAAACCCGGTCCCAGCCTCCCTGGCTGGCCTGTCTTTTCTTGCCCAAACCTCCTCTGTGCTTTTTGTCTCTGCTCCAGCCAAACTGAGCCACTCAATATTCCCTCAACATATCATGAACTTGAAGGCCTCCTTGCCTTTGTTTGTTGCAGCCCTTGGCTACACTGAACATTCATCTCAACCTGGGAAATTCCAACTCATTCAGGCCCCATTGAAAATGTCATGGTCTTTGCAAAGTCTCCTTTGACCCTCTCATGGGACTCTGGGGAATCAGAATAAAAGGTTTCCTCCTCCAGGCTCCACTGTGTTCTATGTATGTCTCTTGTTCACTGTTCTCTCAATGATCAGAGCTGAGCTTCATGCTGACTGCAGTGTGAAGTGACTAGGAAGGGAGACCAGGGAGGGTGGGCACTGTCACCAGGCAGCTGAAGGCAGATGTCTTAACCCACTTCAGAATGTGTGCTGAGCAGGCTGAAGGGTGAGAAGACCACCCCGACCCCTCCCTCTCCCTGGTTACCATCACTTTTTAAATTCTAGGAAGAGTTTGGAATGGGCAGTTCCATGGGTTTAATTCAAAGCCAAGATGCTTTGGCTCATCCTTGTTGAGGGGTGGGGGCGGGTAGAAGGCTGTGTGCTGAGTTTTCAGGACCTTGACATCCTCTCTTGTGGGAAATCCTCTGAGGCGAGGTTTCCAACTCTCAGCTATGGCTTGTTGAGGGTTGAGGGTCTCCTCAAACGTCTTGTGTCTGAGGAAGATCTAGCACTGCAGCCTGGCTCTAGAAACAAGCAGCAAGCCATACCTGGGGGCCTTCTGGTTCCCATCCTGGGTGGCCCAGCCCCACCTCAGCACTGCCCATTCTCAGGTCAGAAATCAAGGAAGGAGCCAAGTACAGCCAGAGATCTGCTTTCTCATGCATCAAGGCACCAGAGTGGGTGTGACTTGGAAGCCCCTTTTTCCTTGGTTAGTGCCTAGACAATTCATAGTGGTCATCAAGATATAGGCTGGAGGGCCGGGAATTTAGCTCAGTCGTTTCATCGCCTGCTGCACAAGTGCAAGGACCTGAGTTCAATCCCTGGTACCAAAAAAAAAAAAAAAGATATAGGCTGGAAGAAGAGCAGGAAAAATCCATGATTTTGAGCAGTAGAAGCTGACATGGTCCAGAGAGTCCTCCACTCCCATGGCTGTCTCCTGTACAGACCTCTGGACCTGAGATAGGGGACAAAGTTCTCATCCTGGCTCTGCCTATTACTAGTCAGGTAGCCTTGGACAAGGGGTTGAACCTCTCTGTGCCTTAGTTTCCTTATCTGTAGAATGTGATTAATGTTCTCATAAGAGAGAATAAGAGCAGGAATGTAAAATTACTTGTAAGATGTAAGGTTTGGAAGGACATCCACACAGGCAGGGAGATGGGCTTGCAGGGTTTCATCCACTTCTTTTTATCCCCCTCCCCCCGTATGTGTGTGTGTGTGTGTGTGTGTGTGTGTGTGTGTGTGTGTGTGTTGAGAGGGGAAAGAGACAGAGAGAATAAATAATCTGCTTTTGTATTAACTCAAATAACAATAAAGTTAATCAATAAATTGAAAAAATTAGCTCAGGTTAAAGAAACATGCTATATAACTGCATTATAATTATTCAGTCAGTCCTCACAGTTCCAATTCATCCATGAGAACTGCACTCCTAGGTCACAGAGGGACAGAAATGGCACCAGTATCAGGCAGCGAGGGACTGGGGAGGAAGCCACCCACCACCAGTGTGCAGTGCCCCAGACCTGCCCCCGGTCTGACGTCCAAGTCCACTTCACTCTCACTGCTCCCCAGCATAGACCTCATACACAGCCTCACTGTCAAAGCACAGAAGAGAAATGCAACTTGAATAAGCGGTCTGGGGAAAGGCACTTAAGGATCCATTAACGATTAGCAATTCTCTGCTATGTCAATTGTAACACAAAGCAGTGCCCTGTGGGTGGGGAAAGGAATTTCATAAGCTGCACTTAAGTGGGGGTCAGTGCCCTAATCTCTGCTAACATTTCAGAGCTACTGTTTGATAATAGAAAAAAAGCCCATATCCAATGGGATTAAACAGCAGATGGTCACCCACAGGGGGCTGCCGATTCTCAAATCATTGACCCAGTGCCATAAGCTGCAGAAGATCTGGCTTAGAAAGTAAAATTGGTAAAGAAGGGTAAAGAAGAAAGACGGGGGCGCCGGGGATTTAGCTGGTTTTGCCGCATGCTGCGCAAGTGCAAGGACCCAAGTTCAATCCCCAGTACCAAAAAAAAAAAAAGGGGAGAGAGGGAATGGGTGTAGTATGGGATGTGGGGAGAGAGAGAAACTGCAGAAAGAGTTACAAGAAGAAAAGAAGATAAAGGGGGAGAGGGGGAGAGGGGGAGAGGGGGAGAGGGGGAGAGGGGGAGAGGGGGAGGGGGGAGGGGGGAGGGGGGGAAGAAACAGACATCAGACAAAGAAAAACAGGAGAGAGTTGAGGGATGAGAAATTAGAGATGAGTGACAACAGAGCAAAGAGACTTTAAGATGGGCAGAGGTCACAGGAATGAGGAAGAGTAGTAGGGATGGGAGACTGGGGGTGGGGGGCATCCACACGGGGTGGGGTGTGGCAGGAGGGAAAGTTTTGGAGTATTGAGAGAGGACAGAAGAAGGCCAGGGCAGGGCTTACCAAAGTGAAGGGGGTGTTGAGCAGTGTGATCATGATGTCGGCCACCGCCAGGTTGACGATGAAGAGGCTGGTGGCCGAGTGCATTCGCTGGTTCTTGAAGATGACATGACAGACCAGGACGTTGCCGAAGAGCGAGAAGATGATGATGAAGGAGTAAGCTACGACGAGCAGAGCTTTCACGGTGGGCTTCTGGGACTCCGCCCCGTAGCGCCTCCGGCCCACGAAGTTCTGCCAGTCGGAGAAGGTGTAGTTGTTCCAGGAGAAGAAGCGCGAGGCGTTGGGGGTCGCCAGGGCAGCCTCCAGGCTCTGCTCGTGGGCCTGGCTCTCGGGGCGCTCGGCGGCTCGCACCGAGTGGAGGAGGAAGAGCAGCAAGCAGGAAGGGAACATCGCGCCACAGCCCGGAGCCCGGATCCCCGCAGCGTGCTGTCCAGATGTCCCCACCGGTCTCGGTGCGCGCTCGGTCGGGCGCGGGGAGCAGGGCGCGCCGGCTGTCGCGCCGTAGGGTCCGGGACCGAGGAGTCCTGCGTCCGTCCTCGCGCTATGGGTTTCTTTCCGCACTTTTATATCTCTGCTCCCACCCGGTACTAGCGGGGGGCCTCTGCCTATTGGGCAGCGCAGCGTCTCTTGCGGCGACAGTGACGCGCTGGGGCTGACAAGCCTGGCTCCGCGCACCGTGCCAGGCGCGCGGCTGCTGTTCCCACGCCCAGCCCCGTGTACTTCTCTAGCACACGGTCTCTGGGTTTCTGCTGAGCCTCTGGTTAAAGGAAGTGGGCAGAAGCACCTAGGGAGGTGAGTCGGAATCAAGTGGGGCCAACTGCAAGCCTCGGTCCGGCTGAGTCTCCTCCTTCAGTAGCAAGGATCAATTCTGTTTGTTTCCACCTCAGCAGCAAGCTTGGCATAGTTTCAGTACTGAGGTGGGCAAAGTCATCCTGGTGGATCCGGGAACAAGGCAAGCGATGAAATAGAGACAGAGACGTCCAAGTTACTACTCTTTGAAAGTCCCCAGCAACGCAACTGGGGAAATTTGTTTTGCAAGGAAACTCTTTAGAATAGTTCCCTTGATGGACTGAAGAATCAGAGGATATGAGGAAGTTCACTCTGGGCCCCCTTAGGGGAACAGTTGAGCTTTCTGCCAAGAGGAGTTAGAAGTTGTACCTGTAAGGGGTATTACTATTAGCCTTGCTGTTTTTCAGTCTCCCACCTACCTCCCCCAGAAATCTTACTCACCTGTTTTCACTGTTACTGTGACGTCTCTCTCAGTCACCCTTCCCTGCCATGCACCTGCCTGACCTTGTCGTTAAGACTTTGTGTTCTGGAATCAGGATCTAAACCCAGCTTTGTCTCTGTGAGATCTTGGGCAAGTTCTGGCAGTGCGTAATTGCTTTTCTTTTCCTGTATATGAGGTTTTTAGAGACCCCTGTATAAATCTCCCACCATGGCAATGTCTGGAGTAAGAGATGCGATAATTTGTTGACTACTGGTAGCTACACCCTTAACTCTTCTTTCTAAGGTAGCTGGTGTGGGCTCTTTTTACTGTCTCATCTCTCCCTGCTGAGCAGTGCCTTTGGGCTAACACCCCAGTACAGGACTCGAGCCCAGATTCTTTCCACACTGTCCACTTGGTCCCAGGGAAAAGCCTGCCCCTTTGTCCCACTCAAACCCTGGAGGACAGACCCCTCCCATCAAAGTCCTCTTTTCTCTGTCAGCCTCAAGTGGAAACTCCAGACACGTCTCAGTTTGGGATATTTCTAGGGGCATTAGGCATCAGTTTCCATATCCCCTTGAACTACAAATACATAGGCCGAACTTGTGGATAAACAATTAGAAAGTGGGCTGATAAGTGCCACCATAGTAAAATATAAGGTGCATTATCCAGTTTGGAGGGTCAGGGAAGTCTTACCAGAGTATGTGACGCCTCAACTCAGTCCTGACAGACCATCAGGAGACAGTTTATGGAGGAGGACAAGAAGGAGGAGGAGGAGGAAGAAGAAGGGGGTAGAATATGGAGAATTCCATTGAAAAGGACTCATAGTCTATTCACAGGCATGCAGGTGAGCAGCGTGTCATGCAAGATGAGTGGAGAGAGAGCTGGAGAGGGATATAAGGGCCTTAACATGAGGGCCTCATAGGTCATGCCAACAATTTGAACAATTTCCTGGGGGCAGCAGGAATGCATGGAAAGGTGTAAAGAAGACACTGACATGATTAGGTTTGCATTTTAGAAAGAACACTCCAGCATGTGAATGGAGGATGGAGAGAATGTGGTTTGCAACAGGACTGAAGGCTGTTCAAGTGATCCAAGAGAAGAAGTGAGACCTGAGTCAAGGTGCTGGCAGGGGGAAGAGCAAGGCTGTCAGAGATTGGAGGGTGGAATCAAAGATGATTATGAAATTTTTAGTTTGGTTGACGTCAAACACAAAAGCATGAAACATCTTTGGATCTCAATTCCTCCTAGAGCATTTAGCTTTTCTCCATTATTTTATCTGAAAGTTCCAGAAAATCCACTCTTATCTCTACTTGTTGATATTATATTCACTCTTCAAGCCACTGTGTTTGGAGATGATAAGTAGATGATCCTCAGCTCTGCTAAAGGACTAGACAGATCCTACAGGATTTTGTGATTGGAATAGCAGATTATGTGGCTGAGCCCAGAAGAAGGCAAATGGAATAAAAGGTATTTGGCTACAGGAAGTAAATCAAGTGACTGGCTGTAAATGTGTAACTCAATTGCTTGAATAGACTTGTTCCATCAAGATGATTTGGAATCATCTTATAAAGGCAGGGCTGGAACAGGATGACAATTTAGAAAGCAGAATCCTAGTCAATAGAATTTTTCCCAATCTCAAGAAAAAGCTTACAAGTAGAAGAGTCCCAGTGAGCATCAAGTGCAGAGAAAGACCAAAGGTTGGCAGCACATTTCCAAACAGTCTCTTCCAGTACCCTGCTCAGTACTCTGCATAGACATATTATTAATCTGGATCACCTAACTAGTGACTTCACTTTGATTTCTTACTCATCCTGCCTATCCTGGAGATGGGAGAACATTTATGCCCAGTGCCTGAAACTTTCTCTCTGAAAGAGAAGGTGAAGTATTTTAGTTTTCAGCTTTTCCTTGAAGCAATATCCCAAGACAGATTCTAGTGCATCGGTTTACTTAGGAAGTGAAGGAAAACACCAACAAGGGAATGAAGAAGTGAGATAATGAAGGGAAAGTGTCCAATGAAAAGTATGTTGTCAAGCCAGCTGCCACCATGGGTGACTGCAGCTTCATTCCACTTGTAACACCAAGTGGAATAAACATCAAGCATGGACATCTGTTCTCCAAGGCAATGAGTGAGGAAGCTGGGACATCTACATATGGATTCCTATTAGGCATTAGCTGAAGGCTTTTCCCAGAACACATTAATTCTCTTGAGCTTCTGGCCTTCCAGCAGGCACTCAAAATAAACACAAGAGGCAGAAGGTGACCCACAGGCAAGTAAATTCTGGTGCTGGCAGCTGAATATTGAACTACTGTGCTCTAAAGAGGTAGGGGTACTGAGAATATCCAAGGAAGACATGAAGTCTAGAATCATTTCCTTTCCTCTTCCCTAGGGATTCATCTCTGCACTCATGCTAGGCCTCCTGCGCCCTCCTGAATCCCCAGCCCAGCACAGATGCCTCAGCTTATCCTGAATGTCTGGGGCAATCCATTCTTCAGTGAAGCAAGAATAGCTATTTACCTTATGCCACGCTAAGGCTAGGTTATTAAAAATTCTTTCTAATATATCTTTAATATATCTTTCTGTATGTTATCATCACTAGAGAATTATGGGAAGACACAACTGCTGCTACAAAATGAACTTTTATGCATTCTGGATAAAACCAAGAACACTGTATAGTGTGTGGTGAATAGTAATTAATTTCTACATTTCCATTAATAGACATATTAAACATACCAAAGTGCAGAGAGTAGTGTTGATTCTCTTGAATCTTTTTTTTTTTTTTGAGATAAGGTCTCACTATGGAGCCCACACTGGCCTCAAACTTGTGGCAATCCTCCTACCTCAGCCTCCTGAGTGCTGGGATTATAGGAATCCACCACCATACCTGGCTTCTTAGATGGTTTTGAAGGAAAAAAGAAAAAAAGGACAAATAATGAATCATTCCATAAGTATTTTATGAAACTTAATTTCTCCCCTTCCTTCACTGTATCTACAATTCTTTACTGTTCACTTTTCTTTCTTTGTTTTTGTACAGGGGATTGAACTCAGGACCTTGCACTTGCCAGGCAGATGCGGCACCGCTGAGCTACATCCCAGGCTACTCCATAAGTATTTTAATAAAAATGAAACAAAAAATTATAGAATACACCAAGGCCTTAGAAAGAGGTGTTTCTGCTTGTCGCATTTGGCCAACATTCCTAACACCACAAACAATGCCCCTTTATATCAATATTGTTTTCTATAAAGGTCCTACTTGAATTTAAAACTCACCATACTCCCAATTCCCTTCTACCACCAATCTCAGTGGCATAAGGGAAGAGAGTGTCATCAGCACAGGGCAACTGAACATCGGACTGGTGTGCCTGTGAGTGAATCAACATTTGTTTGTTTTAATTGCACAAGTTGTGTATCAACATACTTGAATTACAAAGAAAACAAATATGGCTGAAGATACACTTAACTCCAATAAAAATGCAAAGTGTGTGAACAGGCTAATCAGGAATTGCTTCCCAAGTTTTGGCACACTGGACCCACAGAATAAAAGTAACTAAAAGATATACTTAAGCCCCAACTTACAGTTTGTGAACCCAAATTAAAGTTCCTTGAACTTACTCTACACTTTTACATAGAAAGTTTTATAAATGGTGGCTTAAGCCTTGGACCAACCCATCCCAACCTACTTACCCCATAATGTAGCATTAGCTGTACCATAGGATGGCTAGATATTTTCTATGGTTCCATCTTACATGACTTGCTTCTCTTGAATCAAATGTCCCCCTGGGTGATCCCACCACCTCCAACAGTTTAACCTTCCATCACTCATCAGTAACTCCAAGATCTGTAGCTCTACTCGATACCTCTGTTGAAAGCTCCAGACCTGCGTTACATATTCACTGTTGACTGGATATTCTCATCTGGAATAACTGCACACACTTAAATTTCAGCAAGCTTCAGACTAAACTCAGTATAGCCCATTCTACCCTCACTTCCTCATACTTAATGCTTGGATCGGGGATTTAGCTCAGTGTCGCCTCGCTTGCCTCACAAGCACAAGGTCCTGAGTTTGATCCCTGGTACCGGAAAAAAGAAATCCTCATACTTAATTCTCTTCCTGTTCACTTGGGATGAGAATCTTGGAGTCATCTTACACCTCACCAATTTCATGATACTACTTACTTGAAGATGCTGTTTCTCTACCCTCAACTATCATTTCTGCTATCATAAGGACAGAAAAACTTCTTTTTTTTTTGTTCTTTTATTGGTACATTTTAGGTATACAATTCGTTTACATTTATCATTGGGTGTTTGTACCTGTACATGATATATCTTGGTTCTTATTTTTTTCCTCATTACCTGTGCGCCTTTCACTCCCTCTGCCCTTCCCTATTTACATAGATTTCATTTCCATTTTGTTTTTCTTTTCTCATAGTTTTTCCTTTCCCTCTTTTCCTTTCCCCTTCCCCTCCCTTCACTCCTTTGTCTTTGGACCTTTTTTCCTACCGAATAGTTTCTCTAGTGTGAGAAACTGATAGTGTAAACAAGGGTTAAAATGATTAAAGTGAATAATTAATAATTTAAAATAGGAAAAAAGAAAAACTTCTTTCTTCAAGACCCAGTTCAAGAGTCTGGGCGCAGCGCGCCGTCCGGAGTGATTCCCGCCGGGCAGTGGCGACAGTGCCCGCGGGTCCCGAGGGACTGGAGGGCCAGGCCGCACGGCAGCGCCCCGGGTAACACCAAGAGAATGAACGAAGTAGATAAACTTGAAAGTATAAAAGAAGAATGGGTTTGTGAAACAGGACCTGACAATCACCCGCTTAGTGATAATCGACAAAGGAATTGTGAATATTTTGTTGACAGCCTCTTTGAGGAAGCTCAGATGATTGGAGCCAAATGCTTATCCTCCACTGAACAGAAGAAACAGGAGATCTAAGTATAAAATTATGGAAAAATGGATTCACAGTGAACGATGATTTTAGAAGTTATTCTAATGGTGCAAGTCAGCAGTTTCTGAACGCCATCAAGAAGGGGGAATTGCCTTCAGAATTACAGGGAATTTTTGATAAGGAGGAGGTGGATGTTAAAGTTGAAGATAAGAAAAATGAAGTATGCACGTCCATGAAGCCTGCATTCCACCCCTTCTCAGGGCAGGGCCACAGACTGGGAAGTGCCACACCAAAAATTGTTTCTAAAACAAAGGCTGTTGAAGTTGAAAGTAAAAATAATTTGTCCGCTGTTTGACTGAATAACTTGGAGCCCATCACTAATATACAGATATGGCTAGCAAATGGGAAAAGGATCATCCAGAAATTTAAAATTTCTCATAGATGTCTATGTCTACCTTAGAGTGCAGCTGGGGTCTTTATCTGCTTCTGCATTCACCGTGTGGCAGTGTCACATGTCTGTAGTCCCTAGAAGACACCATTAAACTACACTGAAGAGAGGATGAAAGAAATAAAAATTTAAAAAAAGACCCAGTTCAAATGTTGCTTCTCTTCTGAAGTCACTGATCCACTTGACTGCCAAAGCCTTAGGACAAGCAACATCAGGTTCCTTAAATCTATTTTTTAAACAGTGTTCCCATAGCATGCGATTCATTCTGATATTGCACTTGCCTTTTTGTAGTCTCATTATCTGCTACACAACCATCTTTCTCACTAAACTGTCATGTCCTCCAAGCCAAGAATTATTTTATACCTAATGTTCCTCCTACAGCCTAGTCCAGGACACAGAGGGGGGTTTTGGCACTACTGTAGAGATACTAGACCTGAAATCATCAGACAATCCAAGATGTAAAATTTTGTTTCTCTGAATATTGCTTTATCTACCTAGTAGGATCTTGGGATATATCTACTCATTTAAAATTAAATAAACCTCCTCCATCTTCTATATACATTGTAAATTTATCTTCTGTGAAAAATAATTTTCTGGTTCTGTTATTATCTGCTTAAAATGCTTAGATCTTGGAGAAAGCAAAAATAAGAGTTTCTCTAATGGGTAGAAACATGGGATTGATGTTTCAAAGAGATTTTCCATTATTCTATAAATTGAATCATATTTGCTTTTTTTATTCATTAAGTTTATTGGTACATTTTAGGTATACATTATGATCACATTCATCATTGGGAATTTGTGTCTATACATGATGTATCTTGGTTCTTGTTTGAATCATATTTCTTAATACCAGCTCTAAATCTATGTGCTTAATTGCTACTGAGCTACGTTTTCCTTCTTATTATTTCTGCTGCGTACTTTGTTTCAAACCAAGTCTTAGAATGTGAAAGAGGATAATTAGCTGTGATATTTAGACCAGCTGAGTAATAGTGCATTTTAGAGGGGGAAATGATGGTAAGACGTTTTTTAAAAAACAAAAAAACAAACAAACAAAAAACAATACCTGTAGGGGACAGGGGAAGGGGACGTTACCAGAACCTCTGCAGTGAGTCCTGGTCTCCTGCGAGCCACGGCAGCACACGGCGAATCACAGGAAAGGTAGAAAAATGAGACTGAGAAGAAGCTGAGTTTTGGGTCTGATCAGTGCTGCTCTGGGCAGCAAAGACAAAAGCCCCCAGCTTACCACACCTTTTATTCAGTACATCGGGAGAAACAAATGTAACAAATGACTTGCACAGAGTTCAGTAGTTCACATTGGGATAAACAAGGTGTAACGGAAGGCTTGCAGAGAGTTCAGTACATCTCCGGCAAACAAGATGTTAATCAGTCCAAGAACAATGAGGAACTGAGCAGATGTTTGTTCTCCCAGGATGTTTCTTGTCCTGGAGAATCACAGCATCACTGGATCACTGAAGTCTCAGTTGTGACCGGAGGCCAAACTGGAGTTATTCTGTAGCTTGGCTGTAGGCAAGAGAACTAGGCAACCAAATGATTTTTCCCTAGAATTATGTAGCATTGCTCCCAACAAATACCAAGTAAAGCTTTCGTTAAAGATATTTGTAGAATATCTGCAGATCACCAGATCTGCAACTCATTTCCACAGGATGTAAACATTACCTGTCATTGACATACTCTCCAAAAATGCTTTAATGAGATTTTTAAAAATTACCAATCGAGGCTATTAACTTTGAACTCCTGAAAAAGAAAAGTTGTTCTTTTTTATATCAGTTTTACAATGACTAGTATTTAATAAGAGACATACTATAGTACAAATTCTAGCAATTAAAGTTGAAAATTCTGAAAAAAAAGAAACATAGAGAATGGAATCACATTTAATCTTAACAAAAAAAAGTTGAAAATTCTGGTTGTAGATGGGATCCAGGGAAGTCATGGTGTTTGAAGTATGAGGATCACACCTGTCAGAGGAAAAAACTGTCCATAGTGAAATAAACATGTAGAATGGGAATGTGAAAGTCAGATCCTGACCTGCAGTTACAGACTATTTCAAATGTCACTTAAGGGTTTTAGAAAAGTCTGAAATTAAAAGTAGAGTAATAAAACCTAATTTAAATTGTATAAGAAAATGACCATTTATACTATACCTAGAAGTTTAATTGCAAATAAAAATTATATTTTTAGCTTTTTTAAAAGTCAGCATTTTTATTAGTGCATATTATACAGTCTAGTGGGTTTCATTTTGGCATATTCATACTATATAGAACATATTTTGATCACCCCTTGTTATGGTTTGTATTTAGATGTCTCCCCAAAGCCTCATGTGGATGAGGTGGGACTTTCTTTTTCAGAGGTAGCTGTATCTGGAATGTGTGATGCTGGGGTTAAGGGCATGTGCTTACATAAACCACTACACCCCAGTGATTAGTTTGGCACCACCCTAATCCGGGTAGTCTGAATAAGATAAAAAGGGGCAGAAAGATGCTACTAAACTTCTCTTGTTACCTTTGCTGCCTTGTGTGCACCATGTTGTTTCTGCTCTGCCATGCCAGTTTGTCATCCCTGCCTTGGAACTGGCTGATTATGGACTGAAACCTCTATGAACTGTAAGCCAAATAAACTCCTTCCCTTTTAACTTCGGATGTCAAGTATTTTGCCTCAGCAATGGGAGAAAATTAACACCCCCCACCCATTACTCTCTTCCTTTTCTCTCCTTCCCCCAACATCCTTCCTCTTCTCCCACAGTTTCCCTTCAATTTTCAGGTCATCTCTTTCTTTTTTTTGTTAGATTCCTCATATGAGAGAGAACATGCAATATTTGACTTTCTTAGTCTGGCTTATTTCATTTAACAAAATAGCTCCATCCATTTTTCTGCCAATACACGATTTCATTCTTTATGGCTGATATATATCACATATATCACACACACACACATACACACACATATACATATATATCATTTTCTTTATCCATTCATTTGTTGGTGGACACCTAAGCTGTGTCTATAGCTTACTTATTGTGAACTGTGCTGTGATAAACATGGGTATATAGGTATTTCTATAGTATGCTGACTTTTGGGGGGGACTATACTGAGGTGTAGTACAGCTGGATCAAATGGTAGCTCTAATTTGTTTTTTGAGGAACCTCCCTACTAACTTCTACAATGGATATATTAATTTATATTCCCACTAACAGTGTAGGAGGATCCCCCCCGCCTCCCAATCCTCACCAGAATTTATTAGTTTTTGTTTGGTTGGTTTGGTCTGTTTTTTTGAGACAGGGTATCACTATGTAGTTCAGACTGGCCTTGAACTATGTAGCACAGGCTGCAATTCTCCTGCCTCAGCCTTCTAAGTATTGGGTTTACAGGTGTGTGCTACCATGCCTTGTTCTGGTTTTTGTATTTTTGATGATAGCCCTTCTGTCTGAGGTGAGATGGAATCTCACTGTAGTTTTAATTTGCATTTCCCTGATAGCTAAAGATGTTGAGCATTTTTGTCTTTTTTTTTCATACTTATTGGACTTTGTTACTTTTTTTTTGTTTAGAATTTGCTATTCATTTGCCTACTTACTGGTTGAGCTGCTTTTTTTCTTTTTTGCTGTTTTTGAGTCGTTTATATATTCTAGATATTAATCCTCTATCAGAAGAGTAATTACCAAAGATCTTCTCCCGCTCTATAGGTTGTCTCTACTCTGTTGTTTACTTTGCTGTGCAGAAGTTTTTAATTCATTGATTCTTGGTATTTTTTCCCTATGGGTTCCTCTGGAAGTCTGGCTTCAAGTATTTCCCTTGTTTTCTTCAAATCTTTTCAAAGTTTCCAATCTCATGTCTAGGTCTTTAATCCATTTCCATTTGATTTTAGTACACGGTGAGAAGTAGGGATCTAGTTTCAATTTTCTGCACATAAATAATCAGTTTTTCCAGCATCATTTGTTAAACAGGCTTTTTAAAAAAACTAACATTATCAAACACACACACATACAAAAAATTAAAACCATTCAAAGAAGAACAATGCAAGGAGAAAAAAACTACAATAATATTTAAATACAGTAGAACTTAACCAAAACAAAACTGAAAAGCACTTAAACATTTTTCCATATAACTTAAAAAACCATCTCAAGCACCAACAAGACACCAGAGGATGTGATTTGTTTCAGAAAGGTCCCCAAAACTAACATTAAACAAATAATGATCTGGAAAACAAGCTCCAGTTAGTTAGCAGACTCCACACAAGCCAAACTTCTCCCTAATTTAAATTTCGATACAGTCATATGACTCGCAATGGAAACACAATCCAAGAAATATGTTATTCAACAGGCTTTTTTAAACCTATGCTCTTGAGTCCTGTGTTAAGAATCAGGTGACTGTAGTTTCATGAATTTGTCTCTCTGTCCTCTCTTCTATTCCGTTGGTCTACATGTCTATTTCTGCATTGGTACCAATGCTGGTTTTGTTACTATAGCTCTGTCCTATATTTTATCATAGTTCAGGAATTGTGATCCTCCCCAGCACCACTCTTTCTGCTCAGGATTGCTTTGGCTATTCTAGGTCTTTTGTGCTACCATATAAATTTTAGGATTTTTTTTTCCTAGTTGTGAAAAATGTCATTAGTATCTTGATGGACATTGTGTTGAACCTGGCTAAATAAAAATTCTTAACAACATGTGATTTGTGGAAAGTTGCTGGACCCCCAGCCGAGATTCCTCCTAAGCTTTCCTCCACCCCAGCCTTTTATTACACAATGTAATTAACTGCTGACACAGTCTCTCCCACTACACTGAGTTTCCTTACAGGTAGGTATCTCACTCTTTCCCTGTTTTAAACCAAGCCTAGCATCATGCCTGGCACAGAACAGGCTAAATACTTAATGCATGAATACAAGAAAACATAAATAGATTGTTAAAAGAAAAATTCCAAAGCATTCACAGAAATAAAGCCGAGCTGTTAATTTTACCCTCACTCTCTGACAACAGAAATACATACCTCTTATAAACACAAATGGTTGTGCTCTGCAGTAGAGGTACAGCATATAAATTACAAATCAATGATTCAACTTCCTCTTTGCCAAAGATCTTCTTTACTATAGCTGAATATTTCCACCCCTGTCAGATTGGTTCAGTGGGCTAATCACACCAGTAATCCATCTCTGATGGTGACAATAATAAGGATTTTGTTATAGTAAAGATCAACTGTCATCTCCTATAAACAACAGATTTTTTCCTGAGTATAAAAAAACTACTTTTGTTCTTGAGTATAAATGGCATTTGGAACAAAACTGAAAACTACAAAAATAAAAGCAACATCTGCAATTCTTCCATTAACATTTTAGTGTGCTTTCTTTAAATTCCTTACATAATTGAAATGAAGTTTCATCAATTTATATCTTGCTTATATTGAAAGCATTTTCCGTGTTACTAAATTTTCCTCAAAAACATCCTTTTGAACGGCTGCATATTATTTTGTCTCATAGAATACCACAATGTATTTGCCACTACAGTAAATAATGCTTGATGGAATCATCTTTTTACATAAACACTGTATTTTTAGACTTTTCATATGGAGATTTATGCATCCATTATCTAGCTTCAATCCATTTCCTTTGTGGTCCAGATTGTTAGGACAGAGTCCAAAAAATACAATTTCAGGTAAAGAGATGGAAATGTTTTAAGGCTTATGATAATTTAGCTAAATGGCTCTGTAGGAAGGATATATCATTTATACTCCCACCAACAACATAAGAGCCTCTTTCACTGCACCCTGACAAACATCTAGTCATTTATTTCATTTTGTGAAATGTAGATGATTTATCTATTGATTTTAGGTTCCAGAAGTCTTCTTTACCCAGAAGCGAATGGTGAGATGGCTTGTCATTCAGACCTGGGCTTCCATCCTCTAGCAGTTACGGCTGTGTGATTTATGCTAGTCAGTCTGTGAACATCTGCTTCAGTGGATAAAAATATCTACCTTGGTGGGGTTTGTGGTGATCAGATGCAGTGATGTTTGCAAAGAGCTTAGCACAGTCCTGGCCCCAAAAAGAGCTCAATAAATGGAGTATTTCTTTTAGACTAAAACCTCTGTGAGGTCATTTTTATTGTGCTTTTTGGTATTTTCATAGTGTCTGATTCACAGCTGTCACTCAATACTGAAAAACAAAAAAGATTTGTTCTGATAGGTAAAAGTAATATTGCACCAAAAGTTTAATTTCATTACAGCAAAGTCCTGGGCTTTTTAGCTATTTGCATTTCCAGTCTGTCACTTTAAAATTCATGGTCTTTGGTTATTCAGCCAATCTGACAGTTTGAATATGAACACACTCTATGTCCAACACATAATCTAAGAATTCATCCTAAAGGAACAAAGCAGCTATACTCACAAATATACATTATGTGTTCTTTATGCTGTTTAGTACTTTTCAAGTTTTCTAAAATAGCATCCATTTTTTTACATTTAGAAAAAATGATGTGATTTGGGTAGAAAAAAGAAAAAGTAGAAAAATTTCTTGCAGGTAATTACTATTCAGGTTTCTAGCTGATGGCCACATTACACTTAGAATCCTAAGAATCCCAGCAGAAGCCCACTCTCTGTCATATAGTATCGATTTTTAACTAAACCATTAACATTTTCAACTGCTCCAGAACATGGTATAAAGGTCACCGATGATTACCACTCAGTGTCTAAGGACTCTTGGTACCATCTCAAATGTCTTTTCCCAAAGAAAAACCCCTCTTGTTGTTCACCCTGTCCAGGCCAGTCACCAGCATTAAAGACATAACTCATGTTCTCTCCTGAGCTTTGCCTTCCTTTTCTGTAGACTGCCTGTTCAAACATGCTTCAGGATATAAGGCTCATGTCTCCAACTGTAAGAACATCCCTCAGTTGATGGGAGGCAGTGTGGCTGTGTGAAAAAAAAGGATTTGAATTCAGACAAAATTACATTTAAATCTCAGCTCTACCATTTATTTACATTAAACTTAATAATTAAAAGTTTAACATTTTATGTGAATTTAAATATTTCTAAGATTTAAATCTCAGCTTTAACATTTATTAGCTGAGTTCATCCTTAAGCCTTAACCCCTCTCTATAAAAGGGTAATAATGTCTACATTATATTAGGCATTGTTATAAGATACACAGCTGAGCCTACCATAGAACAGCAACACAACAGTTTCCCTCTTCCTTTTCCATTCTTCCTTTCTTTTTAGCACCTACTGCATTTGATAGGAAGAAAGGACTCGTGTAAACATGAGATGACTGTGTTAAGACTGGAAGAAGTGAGGAAAGAAAAGCCCTGGTTTCTTTGGTTTCAGGTCGTAGGATGGAGGGAAATGTGGGTGAAGAAACCATAAGAATTAGAACTGCAAGCAAGCCTGGGTTGGTTGTTTTGTAAATGTAGGCAGAATCTCAAGGAAAAAGGGAAAGAGCCAGGCATCTGTAATCCCAGAACTCTGGGAGGCTGAGGCAGGTAGACTCCAAGTTCAAGCCCAGCCTGGACAACTTAGTGACTTAACCAGACCACAGGTTCAATCCTCAGTACTGGAAAACAAACAAGCAAACAGTCGGAAAGACAATACACACTTTACACAGGTTGGAGGAAGGAAAGTGGGGTGCTGAGGGGGCAAGACAAACATTATTAACCTCTTTCTACTGAGCTGTCACAGATGGCAAAGGGCCATTAGGTCAGGTAAATGTGATAACATTTCCAGGTAGGAAATGGAAAGATTTCAGCAAAAACCAAGTATGTTCCTAAGCTCACCCAGAAGCTGTAGCTCTGGGAACCAGTGTTAGCTTCTCTGACTATCAAAGGAAATGTGTAGTCAAGCCTGGGAATAAGATCAAGGTTTAAATTAAATCAACTGCAACTGACAATAGTTATGAACTATAACTAAACTGAAATCAGCTATTTTTGTTAAAATCCTATATTAGGTTACAGCAACATGTATAATTATAAAATTTATTTGAAAATGCAAAGAGCCAAGAATTCTCATGACATCAATGAGGAATTTTAAGAAGTAGGAAAAACTGTTCTATAAGTAAAGATATATTATTAAGCCAGTCATTAATTCCAAATAGGTCAATGGAACAGAATGTTCAGAAACAGATCATGCAGATAGGAACAGAGCAGGTCAAAGGGTAGTCATTTCTGACTAGTGTTGGAGCAAGTGCATTATTTTATGAAATAAAATGAATGAATGAAATGTGAATCCACAAAAATCACACCATCCACAAAAATCAATTCCTAGCTGTATATTGAGTTCATTATGAAAGGCAAAACTGATAAACTTCTTGAAGATGACATCGAAGAATCTTCATGATGTTAGGATAGGGAGTGGTTTTCTCAAACAGGACACAGAAACAATCATTATTGATAAACTAAATAAAAGTCCAATTATAAAATTCAAAAATTATTCATTAACAGAACTTCTGTTCAATAAGACACCATTTACAGAACAAAATCTGAAGTGCAGACGCAAAAAAAGATAAAAGAAAAAGGAAAAATTTGACTACATGGAAAACAATCTCATTGCAAAAGAAAATAAGCAAAATCAAAATATAAACAAACTAGAAAAAAGTTCTGCAATATGCTCCAAAGTTGTTTTATTTCTTATGTAGAATGTTTTACATTGAGAAAAAAGGGACAAAAAATCATAGAAATATGGACAAAATACACGAATAAGCAATTCATCAAGAAATGGATGTAAAAAAAAGGCCCTTAGGTCAGGGATTTAGCTCAGTGGTTTCACCACCTGCCTCGCAAGTGCAAGGTCTAGAGTTCAATCCCCAATACCAAAAAAAAAAAAAAAAATTGAGATTTTTTTAAAGGGCCCTTAAACTTATTTTTACAAGTTTATTATGAGAAATGCAAAACTACACTGAGATAACATTTGTTATCCATCAGTTTGGCAAAGAATCAAAAGCCTGACAGTGTGTTCTGATAGCAAGGCTATGGAAATAGGCAGCTTTAGATCTTCTTGTTGGACTACAAAATGGCATCCACCTCTATCACAGGAAATTTGGCAATATTTAGGATGACTTCATACTCGTTACCCTTTTACTCAATCACACCTCTGAGAATGTTCTCGGAAGATACACTTTCGAGAATATGAAGGTACTAACACACAATGAGTACTGCAGTAATTGTTTGTAATTGTAAATACAGAAACTACCAAAATGCACAAATATATGAGACCAACAAGAAAAACTATGATATTTAAATTCAATGGAGTACCATAAAGCAATAAAAAAGTGAGGAAGATGTTTATGAAGTAATTTTCAGGACATAATGTTCACACAAAAGGGTATGTATAGTGTAAAATCTTTTGTGTAAGAAAGGAGAAATGAAAATATACACAGTCATGCTTGTTTTGGCAAAAAGAAACGTAGAAAGGACAATGATGAAAGGAGCCAGTGACCTACAGTAGTGGGCAGAAGTGATAGGGATAGGGAAGGAAGATCCTGAGTGCACATTTGAATGGTTTAGGCTTTGTGAAGCATGTGAATCATGCCCTACATAATCAAAAGCTAAAATTAGGTCTTGGACTACAGGGGAAAAGATCCTCTGTAAAGGAGTTACTGGACAACTGACAAAACTGGCACATGGACTGTGGATGAACTGTGCTGTGGCTACAGAAGAGAATGTCTTTATTCCTCAGGAACATTCACACAGGAGTGAGGCATAAAGGAGCATGACTCCAAAACCTACTCTCCAAGGATCAGCACAGCACCCTGGGAGGCTGAGGTAGGAGGGCTACAAGTTTGAGCCCAGTCTGGGCAACTTAGTGAGACCTTGTCTCAAAATGAAAAATAGAAAAGGGGCTGAGGATGTAGCTCAGTGTGGAGTCCCAGTGTTCAATCCTCAACACAAGAAAAAATTACATGTGTTCAGATTTGTGTATGACTATGAATGTATATATGTAAGATACACATACAAGGTATGATTGAAAAATATGGTAAATATGTAACTTAAAAAAATTATAACAGTAAAGGGGACACATTGCCATTAATGCCCCTCATATACCCACCCCTCACTTTAAACATGCTTATTCCATAGTTCTTGACACTCTGAAGCAGTTCTAGAAGTCCTTTCTCATGTCATCAGCTGCTATTGTGGCTTCTCCAATGTTTTGAATCCATTCAAGATATCTACTTTTCATGGTCATTTTGACTTTGGGGAAGAGCCAGAACCCACATGGTGCCAGGCCCAGTGAATAAGGTGGATAAAGACACGATGTAATTTCTTATGAAAATACCTTTTTATTGTATGTCACATGGCACCAGAACTCACTATATTTTTGATGATACCCCATGAAGACAGTCACAAAATAGGACTTCCAGAACTGCCTCACAAAGTAGTAAGGATGATGATAAGTGTGTTCAAATCAGGGATGAGTATTTTGAGGGGGATTAATGCCAATGAGTCTTTTACTATAATAAATTTTTTAAATTTAGGGTATAACTATCTATGATAGACTGATTTATTTCACTGTTTATGGTAAACATTTTAATGTATATAAAATAAATCTTTTAATATTTCCAGACTATCAAAGGACCTAAAGAAATACACCTGTGCCATCTGATTAAACAGATTTTTGTCTCTAGCAAAACTTGTTCAAAGTCACATATATTGCAGCATCAGTTCAAGTACTTAATATGTAGTTATGTTTACAAGCTTATAGTGGGCCAGGGATTTAGCCCAGTGGTTCCGTTGCCTGCCTCGCAAGCGCAAGGACCCGAGTTCAATACCCAGTACCAAAAAAAAAAAAAAAACAGTACAAGCTTATAGTATAAAAATATTTTTTAGGTTCCACCACTCCTAGCCCAGAAGTAGGGTCTTCCGGGATGCCTTTCCACCGCTCCCGGCCCAGAGGAAGGGGCTTCCAGGCCGCCATTCTACTGCTCCCAGCGCAAAGGAAGTGAGCTGCTCGGGGGCCAATGACACCCACCACTCCCCCCCCACCCCCCGCCCCCATTGAAATTAGAAGACACGTAAACAAGTCTCAAAACCAGACTTCCAGATCACCTACACCAACTCCAAAGGGAAATGAGATGGAATACTCTGATACTCAACCACCTGGATTCGCTGAACTGGCAACAAAAGATGATCTGGAAAAAATGAAATCAGAAATAATTTTGCAGATAACAACAGAGATTGTGCCCATAGTGCAAGACATGATTAATAAATCTAAAGAGCACACAGATAAAAAAACACAAGAGCTGAGGAACATGATGGAATCCCAAATAGGAAACAAATGGAATCCATGAAACAGATGCAAACAGATTACCAGGAGATTAAAAACTCCATTGACAGTTTAAGCAGCAGAATGAGCCAATGTGAGGACAGAATTTCAGATACAGAAGATAAGACTGCAATTAGTGAACAGGAAAAGAAAAATTGCTTCAAAGTTGTAAGGAACCACGAGAAATCAATCCAGCAGCTGCTAGACAATGCAAAGAAGAATAACATAAGACTGACTGCAGTCAATGAAGAAACAGGAGAGAGTGCAGATGACATAAAAAAACTGTTCACAGAAGCAATGGCAGAAAACTTCCCAAGGAGGGGAAAAGAACTTGACGTAAAGATCAGTGAGGCACATAGGATTCCAACCAGCGTTGATCAAAAAAAAAATCTACATATACGCATATAATAGTTAAGATTTCAGAAACCCAACAGAAGAACAAAGTTCTACAAGCAGTCAGAGAAAAGAAACAAATCACATACAAAGGAAAGCCCATCAGAATCACAGCAGACTTCTCAATGCAAACCCTCAAGGCAAGAAGAGCTTGGAGTGACATATTCCAAGTCCTCAAGGAAAACAGCTTCCAACCCAGATTGATGTACCCTGCAAAACTATCTTTCAAAATGGATGGAGAAATAAGAAACTTTCATGAAAAGAGCACCTTAGGAACTTCATGAATACCAAACCAGCACTCCAAAAAATTTTAAAGAATATCCTATGAAAAGGCAATGAGGGGCTGGGGATTTAGCTCAGTGGTTTCGCCGCCTGCTGCGCAAGCGCAAGGACCCAAGTTTAACCCTCAGTACCAAAAAAACAAAAAAAGACAATGAGGATCACAACTCCAGGAATCCCAGTGGAATGAATCCATCAGGCACAACAAGAAATCAAATGCAAAGGGGAAGAATCCAACAAAAAGAAAAGGTCATAACATTGACAAGTCAATACGTATCAGTTATAACCATCAATGCTAATGGTCTCAATACACCAATCAAAAGAAATAGACTGGCAGAATGGGTCAAGAAGCAAAATCCAACAATATGCTGCATACAAGAAACACACTTAATTCAAAAAGAAACTCACAGACTAAAAGTTAAAGATGGAAAACAATACTCCATGCAACAGGAACCCCCCCAAAAAGCAGGAGTAGCTATCCTCTTTGCAGATCAAGTGGATTTCAAGCCAATACTAATTAAGAGAGACAAAGAAGGACACTACATCCTTTTAAACGGAACAATCAAACAGAAAGAGATGAGATAATCATAAACATCTATGCACCAAATGCTAGTGTGCCCAACTATATAAAAAAAATATTAACGGACATGAAAAATCAAATAAACACTAATACAATAGTAGAGGGGGGCCACAACATCCCACTGTCACAAATAGATAAGATTAAATAGACAAAAAAATAAGCAAAAAAAGTACCAGAAATCAATGAAACTCTTGAACAAAGGAACTTAACAGATGTTTACAGAGTGGTCCACCCCACAAACACAGAATACATGTTCTTTTCAGTTGCACAAAGGTCATTCTCCAAAACAGACCACATACTGGCTCACAGGGCATGTTTAAGTAAGTGTAAAGGAACTGAAGTTATCCCCTGTATATTATCAGACCATAGTGTGATGAAATTGGAGATCAATAGCAAAAGAAACCACACAAATTTCATAAACACATGGAAATTGAACAACACACTTCTGAATAACCAATGGGTCATAGAGGAAATTAAAGAAGAAATCAGACAGTTCCTTCAATTAAATGACAATGACAATACAACATATCAGAATCGATGGGACACAATGAAACCAGTATTATGAGGGAAATTAATAGCAGTGAATACACATATTAAGAAAACAGAGCGAGCCCAATTAAACAACCTGATACTGAATCTCAAGCTTCTAGAAAAAGAAGAGCAGGACAAACCCAAAGCTCATACAAGGGAGGAAATTACAAAGAGCAGAACAGAAATCAATGCAATGGAGTCCAAGAGAATGATAGAAAAAAATCAATGAAGCCAAGAGTTCATTCTTCAAAAGAATAAACGAAATTAAGAAACCCTTAGCCAATCTTATCAGAAAAAGGAAAGAAAAGGCCCAAATCCATGTGATTAGGAATGAAAAGGGTGAAATTACAACAGACCCAGCAGAAATCCAGAGGATCATCAATACCTACTTTGAGAACCTATATGCCAATAAGATGGAAAACAAAGAAATGGACAGATTCCTAGATATGTATGAATTACCAAAGTTGAACAAAGAAGACCTAAAAATTCTAAACAACCCAGTATCAATGAAATTGAAAACGTAATTAAAAACTTACCAACTAAGAAAATCCCAGGTCCTGTTGGCTTCACTGCTGAATTCTACAGGACATTTCGAGAGGAACTACTGCCACTACTGTTTAAACTCTTCAGTGAAATTGAAAGGGAAGCAATACTCCCAAATTCATTCCTGGAAGCAAGCATCACCTTGAGCCCCAAAGCAGAGAAAGACCCAACCAAAAAAGAGAACTATAGGCCAATCTCACTAATGAACATAGATGCAAAAATCCTTCATAAGATACTGGCAAATAGAATGCAGAAGATCATCAAGAAGATCATACACCCTGATCAAGTGGGATTCATCCCAGGGATGCAGGGATGGTTCAACATATGCAAATCAATCAATGTAATACAGTATTTCAATAGAGCCAAGAACAAAAACCATATGATCATCTAAATAGATGCAGAAAAAGCATCTGACAAAATCCAACATGCATTTATGATAAAAGCCCTACAAAAAATTGGACTAGATGGTCTATACCTCACTCTGATAAAAGCCATATATGAAAAACCAAGAGCCAATATCATACTAAATGGTAAAAAAAGGAAATCCTTCACACTAAAATCAGGAACAAGACAAGGATGTCCACTATCACCACTCTTGTTCAATACAGTTTTGGAAACATTAGCCACAGCAATTAGACGAGAAAGAAATAAAAGGAATAAAGATAGGAAATGAAGAAGTCAAACTGTCATTATTTGCAGATGACATGATACTCTATATAGAAGACCTCAAGAACTCTACCAAGTCTTCTAGACTTAATAACTAAATTTGGTAAAGTAGCTGAATACAAGGTCAACACAAAAAAATCAATAGCTTTCCTCCACACGAACAACAGACTTACTGAGAAAGAGGGCAAACAATCCCTTTCACAATAGCATCCAAAAAACTGAGATACCTAGGAATCACCCTACAAAAGAAATCAAAGACCTCTTCTCTGAAAACTATGGCACTCTGAAAAGAGAGATTGAAGATGATATCAGAAAATGGGAAGACATCCCCTGCTCCTGGATAGGAAGGATCAACATAGTGAAAATGGCCATACTTCCAAAACTGCTATGTAGATTCAATGCAATCCCAATTTAAATCCCAGCAGCATACTTCATGGACCTTGAGAAAACAATCCAAAAATTCATTTGGAACAAGACAGACCCAGAATAGCAAAAGCTATTCTAGGTAACAGAGACATGGCAAGGGGTATCACAATCCCCAACTTGAAACTATACTACAAAGCTACTGTGATAAAAACAGCATAGTACTGGCAAAGAAACAGACCTGAGGACCAGTGGAACAGATTAGAAGATGCAGAATCAACTCCAGACACACTCAGCCATCTCATCTTCAATAAAGGAGCCAAACACCCTCACTGGAGGAAAGATAGCCTCTTTAATAAATGGTGCTGGAAAAATTGGGTTTCAACTTGTCAAAGATTAAAACTAGACCTATATCTCTCACCATACACTAAACTAAAATCAAATGGATTAAAGATCTAAATATTAAATCAGAAATGCTAAACCAGCTGGAACAGAGGTTAGGTAGAACTCTTGAAGACATTGATGTAGGAAAAGATTTTATGAACAAAACCTCAGTTGCCCGTGAACTAGCACAAACAATCAACAAATGGGATCTCTTCTTATTAAAAAGCTTCTGTACAGCAAGAGAAACCACCAGCAGTGTGAAGAGACCACACACAATGTGGGGAAAAAAATCTTCACCTGCTGTTCCTGAAAGGTCTACTATCTAGAATCTATAAAGAACTTTAAAAAATCAGACTTCCCAAATTTATAGACCCAATCCAAAAATGGGCATCTGAAATGAACAGACATTTCTCAAAGAAGTAGAAATAGGAAATAAACATATGAAAAAATGTTCCATATCACTGGTCATTCAAGAGATGCAAATGAACACAATGATGAGATTCCACCTCACCCCAGGAAGAATGGCTGCTATTATAAAACCAGTAACAAATGCTGGCGGGGCTGTGGGGAAAGAGGAACCCTACTCCACTGCTGGTGGGAGTGTAGACTGGTGCAACCACTGTGGAAATCAGTATTCAGATACCTCAAAGAACTAGAACGGAAAGTCCCATTTGACTCAGGTATTCCCCTCTTGGGTGTCTTCCCCAAAGAATTAAAAGAATCATACCACAGTGATATATGTGTACCCATGTTCATAGCAGCACAATTTGTAATAGCTAAAACGTGGAAGCATCCCAAATTCCCATCAACTGGAGTCTGGATAAAGAAAATATGTTTTTTTATAAAATGGAGTACTACTCAGCCATAAAAAATGAGAAATTAGAGACATTTATAGCTAAATGGATGCACATTGAGGCCACACTCTTAAGTGAAATAAATAGGACACACATGTGTAAATACTGAATAGTTTCTCTAGTGTGAGAAACTGAAAATGTAAATAAGGACTAAAAGGTATAAGAGATAATGTGAAATAGGAAGAAAAGGGGCAAAGGGGAAGGGGAAGTGGGAGGGGTAGGGGAAAGGAAAGAAGGGAATGGAATTAATATGAGAAAATGAAAAAATGGAAACGTCTTTGTAAATAGGGAGGGATGGAGGGGTTGGAGGGCAGGGGAAGGGGGAAAAAGAAGAACCAAGAGAGATTATGTAAAGGTGCAAATTTCCAATGATGAATGTCATTATAGTGTATACCTAAAATGTACCAATAAAATATAATGAATTTGTAAAAAAAAAAAAAAACTAAAAGAAGAAGAAAAAATATTTTTTATTAAAATATAAAGTAACAAACTTGAAATTAAACCAGCATGGTGACCACAAGTACTTTCACACTAATTCTGGTCATCTGCACAAGAATCATCAGGACTGCATAGCAGCTAAGACAGAAAAAGATCAAGCATCAGCCAACCAGCCGAGGACCCAATGCAGCTCTTTTGGTTAGTTAACTACAATATGCAATTACCAGCCAAGAGCTCTTGAAAATTCACTTTACCACTTCTGACATAAAAGCATCCCAGATTGAATATATTTTATTTGATCTAAAATAAACAATAACATTTAAGTCGCACATTGCTGATGGTTTAAAGGGTTAATAAGGATATGGAAAAATGTGGATACCAAGTATGATGGTATTTACCTTGGTATGAAGACTAGAATATTTAGCTGTACAATATAAAGTTGTAATCCAAAATTTTGGTTTTTTTGGTACCGGGGATCAAACTCAGGATCTTGGGCTTGTGAGGCAGGTGGCAGCACCACTGAGCTAAATCCCTGGCCCTCCAATAATATTTTTTACTAGTCATGCCAGAAGTAATTGGAGAAACATGTACCTTATTGTTCACAAGTTGTATGTGGGGAGAAAAATTATAGGGAAACAGACATTTTGATATGGACTTCAAAGTCTCAATTTTGAAAAACCAAATACATATTACTCTTATAATTTAAAAAGAGCTAAAATCAGATCTAATGATCTGTCATAGGATATACAAATGTGCATGGTAATAACAACCTATGTGAACTAAGATCAAACTAAAATTCTAGTAAGTTCAAAATTTTTAAAAGGAAATAAGGTAAGCAAATGATGAAATGTGGACATTTTCATTCAAGGACAGAAGCTCTCTGAATTCAAAACTAAATTTTTATTATGCAAAACATTGATAATTTTACTGGAAATTAATCTTAAAATGCCACAAAATATTATAAATTAAATGTATGACAGATACAAAAAGGACATCAAATGACTTTAGGAGAAAGTTGCATTAAAATATTTTACATTTTGAAGAAAAAGTATACAGTGGGAGCCTTTTTAAATTCAACTTTTCGAATAAAGAATTTCTCTTTATGAAAACATAAAACATTTTTCTCCTTGAACTTTTATATGTAAATTTTACCAAGCTGGCAATTTCTATAGTGACAAGCTCAACCAGTAAAACATGTAAGGCAATTTACATATAACTTGAGAAGGCTAAACATAGTACTGCTGCATAGATTTAGTATTACTGCATAGATTCTAAATTTGCTGCAAAACTATATATGCTAACTTCTTCATTTGAAAATTGCAGTTGAATTACTGTAACTGCACTTAGAGGTGGGAGCAACACCTTGTGGCAGAGTAAGCACCCTGAGGGACGGAAGTGTGGATGCTCAGCCAGAGGAGCAAACAGTTCACAGGCTCCAGGACAGCAGTGATATTCTAGATTCTAGCGCTTCCATGAACACTCACTTTCCAATTACTTGTTAAATTGTATGACTTTTCTGTATTTACTGTAGGTAGTAAGTATAAAATCTTATGAAAAAATGTTTTACACGTCCCTGAATTAAAGGTCATCTGCTTAGTTGCCTGGCTTTTCTAAGCGGTCTCTTTCCTAGAATTTCCTAGAAGTGCAGTGCATTAACCTGGTATTTGCAAGATAGGGAACAAAGAGGCCAGGAAGAGAATTATTCTTTGGTAAGCATGGAAGGACTCCCTACAAATGTTTTCCTCAGACTATTTTCATCACTTCTCTCTCACAGCCTTCCAAAGCAACTGTAAGTGCTCTGGAATCATCTGAAAGACTTCTACACACCTATATCAAGAGCTCTGAAAATTATCACATAAAAACAAACAATGGATTCTGATGCCTCAATACAGAGAATCAAGGGAATGTGTTACATTTAACTGTGCAACAACATTTAATCAAGAAGGCTTTTCTTTCCCATTTTATTCGCCATATTTCTAGGAC
The DNA here is from genome assembly GCF_053883595.1 of Heterocephalus glaber. Classification (NCBI taxonomy): domain Eukaryota; kingdom Metazoa; phylum Chordata; class Mammalia; order Rodentia; family Bathyergidae; genus Heterocephalus; species Heterocephalus glaber. The sequence goes on from NW_028258294.1 coordinate 10,874,645, forward strand.
ACGATGCACGCAACTATTCAATGAATGAATTAGTTGAAGAGTTCCTCCTCTGTAACTGCATGGAATCATTTTCCTCAGCAGCTCACTGCATCATTTTAAATAGATCTTCGCATACTCTAGAGCAATTTTTTAAAGAGAAAAAGCCTCACTCCTTTTTCCCAGGAAGCAGTGAGGGTACTTTAGTGGCCATGCACTGACTCTCAGCCTCACCCAGGAACACATAAGCAACAGCCACGAGCTGACGCTCCCCACTGCTCAGCCCAAGGTGGGGTGCTCTGGGCAGTGAGCTTCAGCAGTTTCACAAAGGAAATCTTACTTTTTACTTTCAGGATATCCAGAACCTCTAGGAAATTATCAAAACTGTGTAAAGGTTAATTTTTTTTTCTTTTGGAGACAGTCTTGCTATGTAGCTCAGGCTGGTTTCGAACTCACATCATTCTCCTGCCTCAGCCCCCTGTGTGCTGGAATTAAAATCATGTACCACCATGACCAGAAGGTTAAATTTCATAAGCTCTTCCCTTCAATTTGGCTAAATGTAATACTGAGATGCTAACATAGTCTTTGATCATGAAGCAGAAATGGATTATAGTGGATTTCTTTTACTTCCTAGTTAAGAACAATCACCAAAGTTTTTACTGAGTAAGATATATACTAACGTGTCAAAAAACATTTTAAATCATATAGAACATCCTCAGATAATAATAACCAGATTAAAAAAGGAGAACCTATACTATATTTATATCTCTAAAATAGGTAAATTATCTTAATAGAGTCATGTGAGTCATGTCCAGGAAATAACACTTATACATCAGATTCTGTTAAGTAAGTCTTCTTCAAATTCTTCAGTTAAGAGCAATAATTTAAAAATCCTCAATGGTAAACTCTTAGCTTGCAATGTTTCAGTTTTTCCTGTATCTTGGAAATCTGGAAGTTTCATTAAATATATTATCTTCTGTTTCTTCTTAAAGAATGAATGCTCATAAAAGGATCATCATCATCTTCCTGAAAGGACATAGAAATGTGAAGTCAGAAACTGCTCCACCCTTCCGTGAGGCAAGACAGACACTTATGGCAAAGTAATATCAGCGGGAGTCACTTTCTCTTTTCTCCTGGGGTAATTTCATTTTTCTGTTTCCCTTATACATGTGAAATATATAAGTCCAATTAAATTCTTAGTGAGCATTAAAAGTAAAAATTTATCCTGTGATGTATGAGTGTGTGTGTGTGTATATATATCTACAATTGTAGAATATACACTTCCTCAGATATTAACCTTAACCAATACAAATGAGATATAGTTAAGCCAGGAAAAAAAATACTCAAACCATGTCTTTTGGTTTGTGAACACCAGCAGTTTTTTTTCACTTACAATTTATTACAGGTGCCTGCTGTTCTGGAAATTCAGCCAAAAAATAATGAAGCCACCTAGTGCAGAGCTAACTCAAAAACAGTTGTAATTCTTAGTTCCCATTATGCATTTAATGCCAGAAGTAGACAGCTATTCTCAAACTGATGCAAAAAATCACCTAGTGAAGCAATCTTTCAAACAGTTTTTTGGAAAAAGAAGCATAAAGTATTATTTCAAGAGTTCCCATGTTGATGGGCTGTACATTATATGTATGGTTAGAATAAAGAGGAATATGAAATAATAACTAAGAAGTTAATTAAAGGGAATGAAAACAACTAACAAACCTCAAATAAGCCCAAGTTACATAAATTGATTATATTCTGCAACTAAATATTCAGACGATAAAAACAAATTTATAGGGCCAGGGATTTAGCTCAGTGGTTCTGCCACCTGCCTTGCAAGGGCAAGGTCCTGGGTTGGATCCCCGGTACCAAACAAACAACAAATTTATAAATTTCAGATTTATGTTTCCATTAAGATAATAAAAGAAATTATTTTCTTGATGTCAGGCCTTACTGGTGGTATTAACAAATTCAAATGTTAACTAAAGTAACAATCTCATAAGAAATGGATGCCTTGAGAACTACAAATTGACTTTCATGATTAAGGCAGCAACTTATTACAGATAAATCCAAAATGAAGTATAACAGAGAATCTGCTAATAGTTCTTCTTTGCAGTCAAACTTTTAACCACATGTATATCCAGATTCCTTGCTCACTTCTTCCTGGAAGCAACATGTCAACATTTCATAGTTACTCTGAGCTCTTGCTGTCATTTTTCTTTGAAGCCTGACTTGTGGCCTCTCAAGCCTTGAAGCTTCTCAAGCTGTTTTAAAATTACATAAAAGACAGATAATAAGAAATATAGAGACAGATCTCTTGCAAATGGGAACAGGACCAAGAGATGGAGGAAGGCAAGGGGAAGGGAATGAGAAAAGAATTAGGATATGTTATATAAACATTCCAACTCCCCACAAGGAATATAATCATTATGTACTGCAAACATATTATAATAAAAAATAAAAATTGAAGAAAATCAGAGCTGATAAAGAAGGCACAAGTCACATGCTAGGATGTGAATGAACCTTGAAGACACACTGCAGAGTGGAATAGGCCAGTCACAAAAAGATAAAGATTATAGGGCCTGGGATGTAGCTCAGTGGTTCCACCACCTGCCTCGCAAGCACAAGGTCCTGAGTTCGATCCCCAGTACAAAAAAAAAAAAAAAAAAGATAAAGATTGTGATTCCACTTATATGAGGTACCTGAAATAGATATTTATAGAAAGAGAAAGTAGAATATTAGATACCAGGGGCTAGGAAAAGAGAGAATAGAGAACTTGGTTAACACAATTATGCCAAAGACGGCAATTTTTAAAATTTCTGCATAAAATTCATGTATGCTACCTAGAAAAATTCAAGGAACAAGAATTTGAAGGAAAAAATTTTACTGTGTTCCATTGTTATGGGCGTTCCAAATAGGGAACGGTAGGCATTTAATGGTTAAGGGGGTATATAGTTTCAGTTCTACAAGATGAAAAAGTTCAAGAATCTATTTTACAACAATGTGCATATATATAACCCTCTTGAACTGTATACTTAATGGTTAAGATGGATTTTAAAAAAATGGCTAGGATGGTAAGTTTTATGTGTTGTTAGTACAATTAAAAAAAAATTTTAATGGAACATAAATAAATGAAAGAGTGATGGGCCTAAGAGAAATACCTTCAAGCAACTTAACAAAAACTTGCAAAAGTCCTTCAAATGGCAATCATGGAGGAAAGGGAAAGGCCGGGACTCTTCAGTCCTGTAGCTTTAATTCAATTTAATTGAAACAGATAACAAAGACAAAGCAAGTCCTTCTTATATTTCTTCCTATTCCTCATTTAAATTAGAGGACATTTTAGTTTATGAATTAACTTTTCCCACACATCTTACTAGACAGCATTTTGGTCAATGTCCAAGTACATTTGTGACATGAAAATCACCACCATGTACCATCTTATATATGAAACACGTGGGACATAGATTTGGTCCTTAATAAGCATTCTATTAAAGTAACATTAAAGCTCTTACATTATCATCACCATCATCTCTTCAAATATAAATGGCAGAAGCTAAAAAAAACTACTCCCATCCTGTTAACTGGGCAAATTACCTAAGAGCTGAGTGAACATTGTATTTTAACAAGCTGCATAATTGCATTGCTGGGCACTCAACACAGTGTTATTTTTTGATTTTTAACATTACAGTTGAAAGGAAGTTTAACTATTTTTAAAAAATAACTTTTAGCAACTAGCTAGCAGCCTCTAACTTACAATTTAAAAAGTTTAAAATTTAACAATATTATTTTATTACCTCTTCTGATTCAAAATCAATCCCCTTAGCTATTTGGCTCTGGGACGTGGGTTTGCTAGCTGATATGCTTGACCACCTGAGGGGAAGTGAAAAGGAAAAGCCAAACACAATGAACTAGGGCATCTATCCAAAATGCAGTTCTAGACAATTCCCTTCCATCTACTTTAGAGGCAATAAAAATTTAATGGTAAGAGAAAGACTTCTGGAGCTAGGGTTTGGATTGCAGCTTTTCCATTTACTAGCTGTGTGGCTTTAAACAAGTTACTTGACTTCTCAGTGCCTCAATTTCATCTGTAAAATGGGGATAATAATTTTTTTAGCAGATTCAGTATATTAATATGCTTAAACACTTAAAACAGTGCCTAATATATTAAGTACCACACAGATTTTTACTTGTTTTCATTACATATTAAAATTTCTCTATTGCCATCCCCCACTTATGAAAATTATGGCAACATTGAAATCTTTTTAATTCAAATCTGTCCTTTTATAACAGGATAAAATGATCTTAGGAAAGACCCATCACTCTCCAGAGCTCTTTCTTCTATCATAATCCACATTCTAAGGAACTAAAACCACTCATAATTAAGGGTCTACATCACAGGATTTCACACATAATTATGTACTAATTCAATCATCTTTTAATGGATTCCAATGGGTTCAACACTTTTCATTACAATCTAAGCTGCCCAAAGGTAGTGACCATATTAAAACATTCATTATGTCTTCCATCAAATCTAATTTAGTACTTCCATATGAAGTAGTAAAAAGGGCTATTGATTATTTTAAGTATTTTCATTAATTGATCTAATTTCATTAGATAAGCAGTTTTCACTCAAAATGTTAATACCTAAAAGAAAATAGCAATATTGAGTCAAGTCAAGCTTAAGAGCATCAGGCAAGAAACAAAAGGGGTAAGAACATGAAAGTATTCTGAAGGCAGAATAAGTCTATATGACCTTCCTTTTAGTGTTTAGCACAGTACTATGTATAATTAAGTATATAAAATATGATAATGAAAAAAGTTGAAATCAATAGTAACAAAACAGAAAATTATTTTCTATTTATTGAGGAAACTGTAAGTCTTTGGTCAAGAAAATCACTGTGTAGGGCCGGGGATTTAGCTCAGTGGCTTCGCCACCTGTTGTGCAAGCGCAAGGACCCGAGTTTGATCCCCGGTACCAAAAAAAAAAAAAAAAAAAAAAAAATCACTGTGTAATAAATACAAAAAGAACTAAAAAATCAAGTTATTTAAAATTCTCTCCCCAGTGCTGGGGCTTAAACCCAGGGCCTCACCCATGTTAGGCACTCCACCACTGAAGTGCAGCCCCAACACCTTTTTAAATGTTGAGAAAGGTATACTAAGTGGCTCGGGCTGGCTTTGAACTTGTGGTTATCCTGCCTCAGAGGCAGGATTTCAGCTGGGATTTCAGGCATATAGATTTTAAGTTATTTAAATTTTCAATAAAAATGCTTGTGATAATGGTGTATCAGGTCTATGAACTAGGCTTTCATCTGTTTTTTCATTTCTCTACAAACTTTAATATTTGAAAATAATTCAAAAGGCATGGAAAAACATATCATTATGAAATTCAGGGTAATTTTCATCTTTTTTTTAAGGAAGTCTCTGACCTACCTTTGATCTGTCTTTGAAGTGGTAGGAAAAATGTCTTCTTCCTCATCTGATTCATCTACCTCAATCACCTAAGGGGAGGGAGGGAAATAAAACAAATAGTTTTCCTGAGAATGGAACACCTGAATAAAAAATGAATTAAATAACTGAATTACAATGTAGCTTTTTTTCCCATATACAAAAAAGTCACGAAAGAGCCAGGAAACAAGTAAGCAGCAATTATTAACACAAAAGCCCATCTGACCCCTCCAGTGTGCCTCTTCATTCACAAGTAGTGTTCTATACTGGGATCTTCTCTCCTGGCCATCTCCGGAGCCTGGGACCTAAAGAACACTTAGATTGGTGAGTGACTCGCATAGGCTGGAGTATAGCTGTGTCCTGTGATTTTCTTCTTGGGCTCTGATGAGGAATTAACTCCTCAGTGTTCTAAACGCATGAGGTATCAGACCATGTGGGAAGTACTAGATATCTTACAATTGCATTTATCCCTCTTAAATACCACTTGTTAGTGTTAAGATCCAACAGCAATATTTCTGATTTTCATTCCATCATCCAAATACTAAACATTCCTCTACATTTTTTTTTATGTTATTTTGACACCTGGCACATGCATGTGCTGTCTTTATCTGATGTGCAAATGAGGATGAAGCCTAGGATAGAACCTAAGGCCAAGCAAGCAGCTAAACATCCTGCAATGCATCAGACATTCCTTCACAAAAAAGAATCATCAGGGACGGGGGATTTAGCTCAGTGCCTCTGGCACCTGCCTTGCAAATGTTCAATCCCTGGTACCAAAACAAAAGAAAAGAAAACAAAAACAACCCCAGCCCACAAAAAAGAATCATCTGATCTAGAATGCTAATGGGGTTGCCACTGAGAAACTGTTATGGGAGGAGTATTTGCTTGGAGTTAAGACACACAGAATTTGAAAGTGAGGTAACAGGAGAATCAAGTCCCTACAGGACTCTTTCTGGAATCTAAAGAACCAAAGGCCCATGCTAAGTCTACAGCAGAATTCAAAGATCCTATGACCGTTTATTCTGCCTTGAGTCTACACTGATATAGACTCTATACGTAAAGAACCTGCCTTCAAGAGTAGTATTCCATGCCATTTGGGTTCGGCCTTGTTATCCTTAAAAATATTACTGTATGTAAATACTTAACAGGTTTCTAAGACTGTAGACCATTAGTATAAAAAAATAGAAATAAGAAAAATAACCCCTAGTCTTCCTCATTGTAGATAACTGAAATCAGCTTTAATGTCCCATATTTTTTCCTCTTTTACTTTGTAAGTCAAGGAATTGACAACTCATGATGCAGGAAACACAAGTTTATTAATACAGAACCTATAAAACTTTTTCTTACCTCTGAATAATTCTTAGTAGCAACGTTGCGGGAGGGCTGCTGTCTTGAAGATTTAAAAGCTAGAATGTAAAACATGACATAATTCTTAAAATAGAAAAATCTATACATTTCCTTATCTGACTGCAAAAACCCATGATGATCACTTATAAAATCATTTATACTTTTTAAAATCAGAAGAGACGTGGAATTATATGTTCATTCAATGTCTAGCTGTTAAGTCTCATGCTTTCAGTTTATTCAAATATAGTAACAAGCAGTATTCATAAATAGACCCACATTTAAATACTTTATTATAAAATACCGTAAGGATAAAATATGACCACCCAGCCAACTGAACCACTAGCTAATGAAGGTAAGCCTCCTAATCCCTTCCTTTTTTTGTAGTTAATGATAAGTTTTCTGTGGCTACATTAGGAGCTTTCTCATTCTCTTCTACCTTAGTACCAACATCCAGTCTCTTAAAAAAATATACCAGGCGGAATTCTACACAGCATTTTATCTTTCACTGCATGACAAAACTTGCCTTTGAATACTTACTTTTTTTGCTTTGGAAACTTGGAAGTTTAGCTACCTCTTTCTCTTTTCCCTTATTTTTCCCTAAGATCAAAGCCTACATTTCAAGTAGCTTATTGAATTTATTTTCTTATAAGCCTTGCCAGTTTGCTAATATCAAATATATCTTCCCAAGACAACCCCAACCTAAACAAGGCAAAGAAGGAAAGAGGATTAGAAAAACCAAACATCCAAAGAATCCTTCAGAGCCCAAAATTCTTCGAAAAGGAAAACCTGAGGAATCATTCTACCTTGCCTACATTTATCATTTCTTCATGTTTGCTGTTTCAGGTTCTACCCCAATCTTGTAATGTTCATCTGAGAGAAGAGATGAAAGGCAAAAGTTCTTACCTGCTTTTTCAATTATTGTTCTTACATCCTACTTTACTAAAAAGGTTAGACTAGGCAAATGAATAGAAAAACTAGTGATCAGAAGGCTTTCAAAGAATATTTCTAGTTCATATTTATTCAATGTTTGCTCAACTCTTTGATCTTTGTAAACAGAAAATCTTTCTTTCAATCCCCAGTGGATGGTAAAAGATGAATTTGCAAAATTAACTTTGTGAAATAAGTTATGAAATAATTAACTTTATCAGAAAAGTAAGCACTATGTTTTGTCGGGGAGGTAATATATTATGGTGGTTAAGAGGTCTGGTTTGGAGTTACTCACTTTGATTTTCTTTTCCTTGACTATGGCCACATTCCTTGGCTTCTTGAAATCTCAATTTCCTCACCAGTAAAAAAGCATTAGTACTTCACGCACACAATTGTGGAAATAAAGAGGTATTTAATGCAAATTGCTCTGGCAAGCGCCCACCAGGCAGTAGGCATGCACACACAGGAGACTGTTAGTGGCAGGAAATGTAGCAGCAGCAGTGGAACTCATTCATCAACTACACATAAAAGCAGGGGCTGCAGAGGTATCTTTTATTTGCTCAGCCGCCACTCTCTGCACAATAACTTCAATGGAAAAATTTGGGATGCCAACTCTTACTAACAACTGCTGCTGGCCAGAAGTGTAATTTCCACCTTTCTCAACAAAATTTCAGTAGGACAATAAATCTCCATATTCCATGGAGGTTGTTGTAATAGAATTTGGCCTTTTTTTATCTCTTCAGTCCTCCATTTGTAATGGGTATCTAGAAGCTATAGTTTTAATGCTACTTCTGTCCCAATATGATGACAAATAAGCTAGTGCCTCATGGTTATTTTGTTAAGACTTAAAAAACACCAAATCGTAACTTGATAAAAATGTTTCATGTGTTCATATTAAAAAATTAGTTTTTTAAAAGCCCATATTGGAAGTAATCAGTTAAATTAGCAAAACCCTTACATCAAATCAGTTAGATGAAGGTAAATTTAAAGCAGTAATATATGTAACAATTCATCTTGGATTTGGGTTATAGCTTTAGAGGTAGTGCTTGCCAAGCACGTGTGAGGGCCTGGGATGGATCTCCAGCATCACTGAACAAAACAAGTATATACCATCTACCTTCATAAATTTATTGTAAAACTGCCACTAATACAGCAGTAGCAACCACCTACTGAGTTTTTACTAGATGCTATTCTGAGTACTATATATACTTAAGTTTACTTAAAATAATTATCCCTTGAACTAGTACCACATTGTTAATTTTATAGCAAGAGATCTGAGGCTTACTGAATAACCACAATCTATTGTTTTTGTTTTTTTTTTTGTACCAGGGATTGAACGCAGAACCTTGTGCTTGCAAGGCAGGCACAGGCCACTGAGCTAAATCCCCAGCCCAACCACAATTTATTCTTACTGAAGGCCTAACACGTGTAGTTTCTGTACTAGGTAACTCTCATGCATTTTCTTAGCAATACTCAACACAGCCCCAGGAGGTGGAAGCAACCACTAGCCCATCTTACAGACAATGATACTGAAAGTTATTAAAGATGGAAAGCTTAAGTAATCTGCTGCAGGACACACAGCTAGTAAACTGAGGAGTTAGGATTCAAACCAAGGTCTTTCTTGACTTTATAACCACTCTCTCAAACCTTTATGCTATATAATCTCTAAATGATTTTCATCCTGTCATTTTCAAGCATTTAATGAGCACTCTGGCACTGTGCCAGACACACTGAACAGTGACAAGCAAGAATGACTCAGCCCTGTTCTCACAGTGCTTACTATGTGAGAGCACCAGACTGGACTGAACCCAGCCTGACTCCAGAGCTGGTTCTTAACCACAATGTTATGCTGCACAAGGCACCACAGTAAGGCTTTAGCCTAGAATACAATTCAGAAAATCTGAAGCTTTATATTAATTTGGTTTACTGACATAGCCTCTTTTCCAGATGAATATTATTGCTGAAAAAACTGACATCAGGCTAATTTGTAAAGCAGTGTAACTGGTCTCTTGTATTTCTACACAAAAAGCACCTTTATTCCACCCCAACAATAGGTAACAGCAGTAGTCATTAAAGGATGCTTTTGAAAGCATCACTGCATAATGGTTCTAAAAAGAACTGATGTCAAAAAGTAAAAAATGTTTTCTAAACCCCTAAGACAGTCCTCCACACAAATGGAAGCACCTTTGAATTGAAACATGAGTTTCAATTTATAAACAAGGATAAGATAATAAATGAGATTCAACAAACCATTCATTGTAAGCTAAGTTATACAGACCCTTCTGCTGAAAACAACCCAAGCTGCTACTGCAAATATTAAGAAAAAAATTTCCCAATGACATTTGAAGAGCTGATCATCTGATCATATAATAAAGAATTATAGGGCCAAAGCTGAAGAAAAGTTGGAAGCCAGAAAAGCAAGCGGTCCCTTTCCCTGAGGACACCTGTCATTCAAGGAAAATGTTAACACTGGCTGTGAGAGCCTTAGAGAAGAAGGGAGGGAGCTGCCTGCCAAAGTGAAAGCTCCTTCTATTTCCTACTATAAATGAAGACCCTCACTGGTTAAGGAGACAAACAAGATTTCATAGGCACTTGTTATCACACTGGTCCAGATAACCCTCAGTTTATACAATATCTAATTTAAAGTGATTTAAGATTTGAGGTACCCTAGAAGCCTCAAAATGAGCTTCACCCAATATCTCAAGATTATTCCTATAAGTTTCTAAGAACAACAAATAGCAAAGTATGCAAGAAAATAAGTCATGACAAAGGAAAACCAACCAACAGAAACAAATCAGAAACAGTGGAAAAAGGCCGAAAACATCCCAATATTAGGTTATTATTAAGCACAAAGCACAAAATAAGTATTTTTACTTGGCGCATACAAAAAATTAAAGATGGGCTTAAAAACATCAGCAGGGAATTTTAAAAAATTATTAGAAATGAAAGATCGCTGGGTGTGGTGGCACACACCTGTAATCCTAGCACTTGAAAGGTTAAGGCACAAGGATTAGAGAGAGTTCCAGGCCAACTAGAACTACATAGTGAGTTCCAAGGCCAGCCTAGAATACACAGCAAGACCCTCTCTCAACGCCCCTACACCAAAAGACATTTAAAAATTCAAAAGATAGTTTTTAGAATAGATAAGTTAGAATACTGATCAGGTATAATTATTCAGAATGTAGCACAGGAAGAGAAAACAAAGTATGAGAGAAATTAAGTCCTGGGAAGATAAAAAAGGATCTTATATTTATTTAACTAAGGACCCAGAGGGAAGAGTAAAATAACAAAAGAGACGTAATATCTGAAAGGATAACAATGAAGAATTTTCTCGAAATAACAGAAGACACCAATTCACTGATTTATGAAGCCCAATAAATCCTAAACAGGTTAAAAAAGAATTCCATTATTTAGATTTATGGTAGCAAAACTACAGCACACCAAAGACAGAAAACTGAGGGGAAATAGATTACTTTAAAAATGTTGCAAGCTTAACTAAGACCTGATGTCTAAACAACAATCGATGGAAACAAGAAGATTCAATTAAAGTGATTAATTCTACCCTTTGGTGTCAAGGAATATGTCACAAAAAACAAACCAGGAGAAGGAAAGGCTGGTTGGACTAAGGTAAACACAGGTAATCTACAACCTATAACCCTGTCACTTGCAGGCCAGCCAACTTTTAGTGGTTAACATGCAATTCTAGAATTTACTCACTTTCACCCTAAATTGGGTTTATCACATTTTCCTGAATCTCAGATTTGATATGTTGTGTCATGTACAAAAATATGTTGCATTATATCCAAAGTGATCCACTGATATTCTTTTTGCTCTTTCATCTCCTTCCTTAAAAATATTTTTTATTAAAATGAAATTTACGTGTCATAAAGTTAATTATTTAATGTTAAAACTTCAGGAGTTTTTAGTATAATCAGTGTTGTACAATAGCACTCCTGCTTAGTTCTCTATCTTTAAGATTCCAAATAATGTGTAACTAATGACTAATTTGCTGTTAATTACTACTGTATTGTAGCTAATTTCCAAGTTTTCACCTGTAGGATTTTATTGGGTTCTTTCAAAAATCTTTATCTTTAATGTTTTTAATTATACACTGAAATTAACATTGAAATTAAGACCACAGTTATTTTAACGGTTATGACTGATGACTTCAGTATCTGTAGCTTCAGGCATTAATTTAGTTATTGGAATTTTGTTCATTTTTAATTTGTATTTTCTTGTTATGTCTTATGTTACACATTACAATCATATTTTGTGTATGTGCGAATTATGTATATACGTCACATATGAAAAAAAGAATAAAGATTCAGCGAAATCATTAAACAGTTATTTCTAAAAAAAAAAAATTTACTCACTTTCTACTTTCTTTTTCTTTTTTTCACAGCAACATTTCATAAATTCCTATTACAGTATATGCCAGGCTTTTTGTTCCATTTTCTCAGAATCATTAAGTACAGTACTGATTACCATTTCCAGTTTACATGCAAAATAACTTAGGACAGTGAGTGGCTTGTCCAAAGCTACAGTGCTTTTCAAAGTTGAACTCAGACTGGATCCTCTATAATATACTATACTGCCTTTTCTCTCTTTTTTTGCCCTTCTTTGCCTTTGTATTCCACCTATCAGGAATGAAATAGCAACTTTTTAAATGTTCTTCTCTAAATGGCAATAAAGACAAGCTTCTGAAGTGAAAAGCTAAGGATCTTAGGGGGTTTTCTGAAGCACTGAATAATATTTGAGTAAAAAGATAGCAATAGAACTTCTGGTAAGAAGATGCCTTGTGAGTCTCAAATAATTTGATGTTTGTGTCCTTTCTCTAATGTCAGATGTGATTCAAGAAAGGATGAAATTTCCTTTAAGGGAGTGACAACATTTCCTTCTAAGGCAGCTTATTATTTCATTTTTATATTAATTAGGCAACTGTGTAACAGATTCCTCTTCTAAGAACCAGTAACTAGGTTTCTAATCTTATCCTGCTTTTGAAACTACAAGGGATGATCAAAATATATGGTGAATGGTTAAATTTTTAAAAATAAACTTATTAGTGTAAAAGGCACATTGCCATTAATCCCCTCAAAATACTTCCCATACACATTTCATAAATACCCTATTCTCACCACTTTCTGAAGCAGTTCTGGAAGTCCTCTTTTTTTTTTTTTTTTTTTTAAGTACTGGGGATATAACGGGACCTTGCGCTGGCAAAGCAGGCGGCGGAACCACTGAGGTAAAACCCCGGCCCTGGAAGTCCTCTTTCTGAGTACCTTTATGATGTATGACCAAAAATGCAGTGAGTGCTGCTGACCAGTGTCACACAATGGAAAAGCAGGCTCATAAGAACATTATGGTGTGTCCCATCCACCTAATTCAATGGATCTGGCACCATCTGACTTATGGCTCATCCTGAAGTCAAAATGACCATGAAAGGTAAGCATTTTCAATCAATTCAGGACATCAAGGCAGCTGCGACAGCACAACTAAAGACACCAAAAAGGACTTTTACAGCTGCTCCAGAAAGTGGCAAGAACAATACAATGTACATTGAAAGTGAGGGGGGAGAATTCTGAGGGGGATTAATGGCAATGTCCTTTACCATAATGTTGTTTTAAATTTAAACATTCGTGTATTTTTAGACCATACCTTATAATACCATGGTCAACTATTGGCTGTGTTCAGAAAATATGGGATCAATCAAGTCCTAGTACTGACTAGTCATGGGACCTTGGGTGAGTTTCCCATTTTTTCAAAGCTTCAATTCCCATTTCTGTAAAACAGATAATTTAAATACCTACCATACAGAACTGTGTAGAAGTACTTCAAAATATTAGCTATTATTGATACTATTAGTAGTTTTATCAATCAGGACAAACTGGTTTAGCTCAGTTCCCTTAGCCATAAAATGAGGGAGTGAGCTAAGTTGTTCTTAAGTCTTCCAAGTCTATCCTATCAGATAATCAACTTATATCAGTGTTTGAGGCATTTCCCATCCACCTCTATTCAGTCTCATTGCTTTATTTTTCTAAACATTCATTATTCCTGTGTCACAGGTAAAAGTAACAATATTTGTCTTAAAAACCATTAAAGCTTACTAACTGTTGAATAGCTCTGATCTGTGCCAAAAATCTTATAAAGAATAATGTATCTGGTGATCTTAACTGTCAAGACTATAATGACTACAGCACAAATAAATGAGGGATACAAATGGAGATTTCTTCAGTCTTCTTATGTTGGAATTTATAAATAATGGCTAGATAATAGTCTGCAGCTTGTACTCACCATCTAAGATAGACATATTTCTGGATGTTGACACAGTGGTCCTTGAGCTCCTGCTTCGAGTAAAGGTATTCAGGCCAGTGCCTGCTAGAAGAAAAACAAGCAGTTAATATACAATCTCTAGGGACTTTTTTTTTTTGGTACCGGGGATCAAACTTGGGTCTTTCCGCTTTCAAGGCAGGCAGTGGAACCACTGAGCTAAATCCCCCGCCCTCTAGGGACTTTTTTAATAGCACCTAAACAAGGCGAGAGCTAGATAAAGTTATGTCAAAACAGTTCATAAAAATCCAAAGGCATTTATAAGAAGAACATCTAGAGTCTGGTCGATTTTCAGAGGCTATTCTTTTAGGCTACATCTTGATTCACATTTGTCCAATTAAAATTTAAGGAAAAATTTTGTGAATGTAAGGATAAAGAAAATAATCATCATTAGAAAATGGAAATTTCTTTCCCTGGAGATTTTAAACTAAATTACTATTCATTTTACCACCTTAAAATTCAAATGGATTTGGGCCAGGGATTTAGCTCAGTGGGGCTGCCGCTGGCCTCAAAGCGTAAGATCCCAAGTTCAATCCCCGGTACCAAAAAAAAAAATTCATATGGATTTTATGAAAACAATTAAAAATTTATAATGTACATCAGGAAGCAACTGTCCATTTTCTATTGTTCATCACATTAAATACAGTGATGATGATTAAGGCTAATGATTGCCTTTAGAAATGAAATTGTTTTCAGGTAGTTTTCCTTTTAAACAAATTTTATGGAGACCATTTTACAAGCATGTATTTTCTTACGAAAGCAGTAAGAATCACTGTTATGATCTGGAGAGGATATTAGCTAGACATTTTTCTTAACAACTGGCTAGAGGTGTAGCTCAGTGGTAGTGCACTTGATCAGAGTGGATGAGGCCATGGGTTCGATCCCTGGCACCACAAAAAAAAAAAAAGAAAGAAAAACAATTCATATTTATCTATTATTATTTTATACATGTGAAAGTATGACTAGAAAAGTACTACTATAAGAGAAACACAATGAAACATTTAAAACATAGGTTATGAACAATTAAAACTCTATGTTGCAAGTGGCCATTCAAAATTCATTTAAGTCAAGGTACATGTTAGAACGGTATTAAAGACTTCGTACAGTATAAAAATAAATTTTTAAACAACTGTGTCTTAGAAACCAAACTTCACAATTCAATTCTGATTACAAGATGCAATTCTTCATTTCCCACTCAACTTTCAAGTGAGAAGTATGCAAGACAGCAGTCAGTGCTAACCTCTGCCTCTCTGAGAGCCTCCTCGGGGGGCCAAGTTCTGCCCTCTGCCTCCTCTTTGCCCTCGGCCTCGCCCCCTCCCTCTGCTGGGTGCTGTGGAGATGCTGTCATCAGAGTCATTTGCCATCTGTTCCGCAAGATCCATACTCATGAGGTCATCAGCACTGAAGGCAGAAGCAGAGTCCTCTGACTGGGATCTGAGCGCTCGGGCCCTACTCATAGCCTGTACACGGGGTTGGGGTAAAGCACTCATTAGTGAATAATGCAGTACCCTAACAGTTAATTTAGCCATTCAGATAAACATTTAACATTGTCAAACCACCTACATCATTATTTTTCACTAATCACACTACAAAAATATAAAGGAGAATTACCCTACCAATCATATTCAATTATATGTCAGATCAATTTACAATACTACCTGTAAAACAACACCTTTTTAAAAGGTTTACCAACAGGGACAGGGATTTAGCTCAGTAGTTCTGCTGCCTGCCTTGCAAGCAAAAGGACCTGAGTTCGATCCCCAGTTCCAAAAAAAAAAAGGAAAGGGTTATCAACAAAACTGAATTTGACAGGATCAAAATTTTCAGAACTGGTGGGAATATTGACAATCATCCTTAATTGAATACCACATTTCTAAGACACTATCAGTATTTGAGCTACTTTTTAGAATGGGCTCTTAATAAACAAGACAACTTAGAAACAACAGCTGTTATCTCTGGGTGGTGAAATTCTAAGGTGCTTTTGTTTCCTTTATGATTCTTGAATATTATAAATTTTATACAGTACACCTTTTTAAAACATTTTTATATAACTAGAAAAAACATGAACCATCTCTTACAAATATATATACTTACATAAAAAGAACTGAAGGCCTGAGAAATAATAACTCTTAGAACTAAGAATATATAACTTTTTTTTGGTACCGGGGATCGAACTCGGGTCCTTGCGCTTGCACAGCAGGCGATGAAACCACTGAGCTAAATCCCCAGCCCAAGAATATATAACTTTTTAATTTTATTTTTTAAAAATCTGGAAAAAAGAAGTTTGAGACAATCAAATATTCTAACTCATTAACAGTAGAATAAAAGCAATTCTTCCTTGATTCCTCTACTTAAAACAATCAAAACGTAACAAGGATAAGCACACTTAAAACACATTTTTAATAATACTAGAAATAGTTCCAACTCCCAAACACACAATCAATGAAGAACAGTAAATGAATATGATGAATATTTGACCTAGCTTGGAAGGAAAACTAAGGAGAGTTAGGAAGGTTAGAGGTCTCCACATTCATGCATACATTCCAAGATACCATACAATGCCGTTTCTTGCTAGGAAAGACTCATTTTAGGTCTTAACCTAGATGACCAGAGCATTTCTAAGGTCTGTGATACCATAAAGCAAAGAGAGGTAGAGCTAAATGAGGAGATGGAGGAACAGGGCAGGCAGAGTAGAAGTGGGAGTGAAGTGTATTCTGGGAGGGGTGGGTTAAGTTAACTCAGTATTCAAAAAGGAAAAATAAGACTTGTAATCTATGTAACTTAAAAAATGAAGAACTTAGGGCCAGGGATTTAGCTCAGTGGTGTGGCCGCCTGCCTGGCTCACAAGCACAAGGTCCCTAGTTCAATTCCCAGTACCAAAAAAAAAAGAACAACTTAAATGGATCCAAGAAAATACAGATAACATTAACAGGCTAATTACAAAAGAAAAAATTGAGGAAAATGTTAACAGAATGACACCCTCCCAAAAAAGACCACAACCAGCAAGTTTCACAGGTAAATTTTACATTTTCAAAGAACAAATCATTCACTACTATTTAACAATGCCACAGCCCAAAGAAGGAAAGCTTTCAAATGCTTGAGAAGCTAGCATGACATGGTACTGACAAAGCTGCCTGCACTAAAAGAAAATTACAGCATCTTACCAATATGATAACAACGAAGAGAATACAGGAGCATATGGAAGATGACTATGTCATTACCAGGGAGTTTACAAAGTGATACAGGATGAGTCAGTAATAGGATAGATATTATTAAATTCATTATATTAAAAAAGGGAGAAAAATCCACATTAATCTGCTGAGATGCCAAAAAAGGCACTTAACTTTTCAGCCATTCCTCATTTAAATAAACTTCAGGAATGGGTGAATGCTTCCTCTACATGGCAAAAACCCTAAACATGCTATAGCAATATCTGTACAATGAAGACAGAACACAAGTGTGTTTAAGTGAGTGTCTCTACAAATCAATTAGGTAAAGACTACCCTCTATTAAAGGAAGGGGGCCAAAGAGGTGAACAATGTTTCATTTAAATGACTTATAAACATAAGAACTGTTCAGA
This sequence comes from Heterocephalus glaber, assembly GCF_053883595.1. Taxonomy (NCBI): domain Eukaryota; kingdom Metazoa; phylum Chordata; class Mammalia; order Rodentia; family Bathyergidae; genus Heterocephalus; species Heterocephalus glaber. The sequence goes on from NW_028258294.1 coordinate 10,892,241, forward strand.
TTCACTAGTTTAAGAAGGAAGTACAAATTAAAAGCAGCAATGAAAAATAATCTTATCTCTTGGATTCCTAAAGATCAAAAAATGCAGTAATACATTATGAAGGCAAGATTCTGGGGAAATAAGTGCTGTCAAATGTTAGTTAAAAATTGGTATGATATCTTTGGAGCAATGAGGCAGTATCTGATAAAATTTAAAAATTCATATGTCTTATTATGCTTTCTATTTCTTGGAATGAATTACCATTATTTCCAAATTTAACAGTTTTCTCTGGGTCCAAATAATGTATCTTTATTTTTACCATTTCAATCATTGCATTCAAATATCATTTAATCTATCTTTTCTATACAACAGATTTTGGAGTTTACTGATCGCTAAGACGCTTTCATTATCCCACACTTAAACTCTATACTTATTCAACAATAACTTCCCGTTCCTCACTTCCCCAGGTTCTGGTAACACTACTCTTTCTGTCTGAATGAGTAGCCTAAGCACCTCATGTAAACGGAAGAAATCATGTAATATTTGACTGTCTGCATCCACTCAGCATAATGTTTTGAAGTTTGATCTGTTGTAGCATGTATTTGAAATTTTTTTTTTTTTTGGTACCAGGGATCGAGCTCTGGACCTTGCACTTGCAAAGCAGGTGGCAGCAGAACCAGGTGGCGGCAGAACCACTGAGCTAAATCCCGGGCCTACAATTTTGTTCTTTTTAAAGACGTACTAACATTTATTCCCTTGGAAGCAGACACTATATTTTGTTTATCCACTCATTTGTTCACAGACATTCAGGTTGTTTCAATCTTTTGGCTACTGTGAATCATGCTGCTATGAACACTGATGTATAAGTATCTACTGAAAATCCTTGCTTTCTATTCTTTTGGTTATATATTTATACGGGGAAATACAAGATTCATGGTAATTCTGTGTTCAATTTTCATAGGAACCACCATACTGTTCTGCAAATTAGCTACATTATTTTAAATCCTAGTAGCAATGTACATGGGTTTCAATTTCTTCATAATCTTGCCAATATTTGTTGTCTTCTGTGTGTTTAATAGCCATCCAAATGGTGTGAAGTGTTATCTCACTGTGGTTTCAATTTGTTTTTCTCTACCAATCAGTGATGTTCAGTATCTTTGTTGATTGGTCATTTGTAAATCTGTGAAAAAATGCCTATTCATGTCCATTTTTTGAATTGAGTTTTATTAAGTTTTAGAAGTCTCTTCAATGCACTGTGGGCATCTGATATATGATTTATAAATATTTTCTCCATTCTGCAGACTACCTTTTCACTCTGCTCATAGTGCCTAGCATAACATTTTAAAAAAAGAGTATTTAGCTGGGGATTTAGCTCAGTGGTTCCGGCACCTGCCTCACAAGCACAAAGTCCCAAGTTCGATCCTTGGTACCAAAAAAAAAAAGAGTATCAACCCTCCCTCAAATTCAGATAGAAAAATAGTCAAAATAGATCAAAGAACTAAATACTAAAGCAGAAACAACTTGCTGGAATATAAAAGTTAAAACTCTTGAAATCATAGGCATAGGCAAGGACTTTCTGAACAGAACCCTGGTTCCACAGCAGATAGTACCAAGAATCAACAACATGAGCTAACAGATTAAAAAGCTTCTGGTTCAGCAAAAGAAATCGCCAACAAAGTGAAAAGAGGGAATGAAAAAAGAATTAAGATGTATTATGTACATATACCAACTCCACACAAGAAATGTAAACGTTATGTACTGCAAACATGTTCTAATTTAAAAAATAAATAGTAAAAGGCCACATAAACTCAGAGCCCCAGATCAGACTAACAGTCTTTATATTTTTAAAGAACTTTTGAAAAACAAAACAAAAAACTAGTATATGTGATAGAGATTTATATAGCCTGTAAAACCTAATATTTACTGTTTGACCCTTTGATTCAGTGTGAACTTATAATAAAACAGTTGAGTTTTCTTCTCTGTGAAAACCTTTAAAGTACAATTTTTTTTTTAAATGGAAGGACAAATATTTTGTCTTTTGTTTAAATAATTTAAGCAGGGTACTGAAATTCATATTCTGAGCTAAATGATTGTTATGACTTGTGTCTAGATGTCTTCCCAAAGCCTCGTGCTTTCTGAGAGGTGGTTGAATCTAGAGTTTGTGATTGATTCATCGTGGGGCTAGGCCCGAGGGCACTGGGATTATGGGCCCAAGTGCTCCCTGCCCTAAGCAGTCTGAATAAGATAAAAGGGGCAGCAAGAGGCTGTGACGATCTCTCTTGTTGCTTCCACTACCTCTCTTGTTGCTGCTGTCTTCCATCGCCATATACTGTTGCCCCTCTGCCACTCTGCCTTGGAGCCAGCCGATTATGGACTGAAACCTCTATGAACTGTGAGCTAAATAAACCTTTCCTCCTTTAACTTTGGGTGTCTGGTATTTTCTCTCAGCAACAAGAGAAAAGTAACTAAGACAATGATTTTACAGAGATATGAGTTATATCTTGGGAAAGTATCAAACTCTTTTACCCAAGTTCTAAGTAGTATGCTGGGGCTAAACAAATTTTTAACATGCTATATCCTGTTGAAAACTTACCAGTGCTATGGCTTGAATGTGTCCCCCACATTTTGTGTCGGAAACTTAATGCCCTTAGTCATGTTAATGGTACTGAGAGGTGAGACCTTCTGAAGGTTACTGGGTCATGATGGTTCTGCCCTCATGAAGGTACTAATCCATTCATGGATAATGAATTAATGGGTTGTCAAGGGAGTGGGTTTCACCATCTGACACCCTCTATTATGTCATAACCCAACACGAAAGATCCTCAACAGAGATGCTCCCCAGATGTCTGACTTCACAGCTTCTAGTAATGTGAGCTGAATAAATGTCTCTTCTTCATAAATTACCGGGTCTCAGGCATTCTGTCATAGAAACAGAAGATAGACTGATACCTAGGAAGGCCTGGTTACCTACAAGTCTTCCAGCTAAAAATCTAAACTCATCATTCTTTGCTCTGAAAGACAGTCATTTGAAATATGTCATACACTTTCCTACCTTCTTTATATAATCTGTTCATCATTTTTACTGATAGTGCTGGAAAATGAACCCAGGGTGTCACACATGCTAGGCAAGTGCTCTACCACTAAGTCATACCCTCAGCCCCTACTCTTATCCTTTTTAAAAGATTAATAAAGGGCCAGGGATTCAGCTCAGTGGTGCTGCCACCTGCCTCAAAAGCGAAAGGTCCCGAGGTGGATCCCAGGTACCAAAGACAAAACAAAAAATAAAATAAAATATTAAATTGAGGTCTGTGGCTTCAAACCCAAAGGATCCACTATAAACAAAATTTCTGTAATCTGTTAAATTAAAAGAGTTAATCAAGATTAAACCAGATGATTCAAGAACCAGGAACTATTTCTTTCTAGCATGCATTTTTACCATTTGGCAAATTCTTTTTTATTTTAAGAGCATCTTATAAGATGAATACAAATGTAATAAATGTGGTACAGACCCCTACTCTATTGTTTCTTCCCCTTAACTTCCAAAAACAGTCTATAAACGGCAGCTGTGAGGTGCCTATAATCCCAGCACTCAAGAGGAGGCTGAGGCAGGAAGATCTATCAAAAAGAATTCAATAAATATTTTCTTTAGACAACTGTCTTTCACTTACAAAACTGAAAATATCTTGTGGACACAGACCATAGCTTTTTCATATTCATATTTCTAATTAAAAGCAGACTGTCAACCCATAGTTATGAAAAATATCTGCTGATTGAAAGCAATCAGGACAAAAATCTAAGAGTTAAATAATTTATATAACAATTGCTAAATACTAGATGGCAACCATAAAACACTAGAGACCATCAGAAAACAAGTATATTTCAGCCAAGACAGAGGCCCAAAACTTAAGTAAGTGCTTCCTAACTTCTTGTTCCTAACATACAAAGTGATAGACAAGACAAGCGATGATGGTGTCTAAGGTAATTTTAACATTTTAGAATGGGCATGGAAAGAAAATCTACTTACCCACCCCAATAGGGCAAGAGTTTATATTATGTAGATAAGATGCTCTGATAGCAACTAGATATTAATTTTAAAAGGCTATTTTTGTGGGCTGGGGATTTAGCTCATTGGCACCACACCTGCCTCGCAAGTGCAAGGTCCTGAGTTCGATCCCCGGTACCAAAAAAAAAAGCTATTTTTGTAAATGTCCTCCTATCAAGCGCTTTAGACAAGAACAAAATCAAAAGGAGTAACAATAAGAATACCTGCAGGCTCAAATGAAATGAATCAAAGGCAGCCTTCCGCAGCCAACCCCTGCTTGCTGCTATCCAGGACAACTGTGCATTAACTTCAATATAAGCATGCTAATTACTCTAATTTAACAAACTATCAAATGAGCGCAGAAATTTACAGCAGAAAAATTACCTCTCGAACTTCATCATCTTCTTCACTGGTATTTTTTTGCCTGCTTTCTCTGAAACGGCGTACCTAAATCATAACAGAGGAAATTGCAAACATGTTGGTCATCCCAGTTATAGAAAAAGTACAAAATCGCACACTATGATTAAGAAATGGTTTTTGGCATAATATAAAGCTTGGGAATTTAACTATAGTTTGTTTCACAAAAGAATGACTAAAGACATTATGTGTTCTCCAGTTACATTAAAATACCAGAAATGTGTTGTACAAAAATATTGGCTCTAAGCAAAATTACATTACCTGCTGCCAAAATGTTCTACACCACTGAAAAACAATCCATCAGACTGCAAAGGAAAAAAAAAATCCTAACATCTTATGGGCACTGTACTTCAGTAAAACAGTTAAAAATAAGTATCTCTCCTCTATGAGGCTTCAAATATTTATTCTACTGCTCAAATCACTCTTGTACACTAGCCTCAAGATAACTAGGAGGCTCTCTAAAATGGTATCTAAAGTGAGAGAGCCACTAAAGATCTACTTTATCAAAAGTCAACTACTGAACATTGGCTAAGCATGACCCTGGAACCAAGAGGAATACCCCAGACTTCTTTTATAGTGTTTCCTGCTCAGAAGGCTCTGACAATGCAGTTACACAGTTATTTAATATCTAAGTAATTTATTCAATAATCTATCCAGCACCTAATATGTACAAGCCACTAATATCAGAAATGCAAATCTGAAAGTAGTAAAAACTCTGCCCTCACAGAGCTTACAATCTAGTGAGTATCTGGGAGGGAGGATAGTCAGTGACAAAATTAAAGTTATATTTTACAAGGCAAAAAGAATCATGTTAATTTACAGTTGATCCCTGAGAAGTCTCTGGAATCTTCAGGGTCAGTCTGTTTCCTGATGGTTTCAACTTGCATGACTATGATTATGTGGACAGAGGCCACAAAAGGACTCCCTAGGAATTTCTGTACAGATCCTGGTGTTCAATACCTGAACCACTGTATGCAAGTACAGAGTTGGGAAGCTTAAGCCACAGATCCCAATGCCTGCCTGTAGTCTTCTTACTGTACTCTTCTTATCCTTTACCTTAAAATAAAATCTTTAAGTGACTACGTTCCCAGGAGTCTTATACATCCTTTCAAATATCTGCAGCTGTGAATCTTTGCAACAGGTGCTCTGCTTCCTGGATACCAGAAACTAAGCATTTTTGCTCCACCACACTCTTCTGCCATGATGTTTCTGCCTTGGAGCCAGCCAACTGTGGACTGAATTCTCTGAAACTGTGATCCAAATTAAACCTTTCTTCTTTAAGTTGTGGATGTTGGGTACTGTGTCTCAGAGATAGGAAAGTAACTATATGTAAGACTCTGTTGTAGCTACTTTCTAGCTATTTTCTAATTTAACCCTCATTTTTATAGATAAGGAAGGACAAATCAGAGAGGTTAAATAACAGTGTGGGAGGGTGGTTTCAGAGCTACTCTCATGAACAGACTGTCCAAAACAGACCTGGGCTGGGGATTTAGCTCAGTGGTTCTGCCACCTACCTCGCAAGCACAAGGACCCAAGTTCGATCCCTGGTACCAAAAAAAAAACAAACCAAAACAGACCTACTCACCTCTTCATCAATTTTATCTTCTAAGGCATCGATATGACGTTCTTTAAGAAATCTCTGTGTTTTCTCCAATTGATATTTCACTAATTCCTCAATGGCATCTTTTTCTTCCTTATCTACAAATTCTTGTACTGCTTCACCCATCCCTCTTTCTGTTAGCAGTGAGAGCTGAACATTCTGTAAAAGAGATGCATACCACCAGATGCAGAAATAGTATCTACTCCTTATACAATAACTACCTAAAAGCAAGGCAAATTACAGGATAAAGTTATCAGGGAAAAAGATACAGAATTAACCAGTTATGTAAGTGGGGACCCAAATTGCTAGACAGTTGTACCAGACATCCCTGCCCAGTACTAGCGGGCTATGAATGGCACCTGTTTCTTGCCTCCCTCAATTCAGCTATATTGTCTTACATCAGGAGTCAGACCCAGGCCTTACGTGACTCAAATGGGCATGTCAGGTAGCAGAGTCGGGCTAGTATTGCTCCTTTGCTAATAGGTGTCACCGAGGCTTAAGTCCTGATCTGTGAAGTCACAGGGCTCTGCTGAATTATGTGCAGTTGAGGTCAGTGTGACCCCAATTAAAATCCTTTCCCCTCAATTACGGCTAATTGTACCCAGTCCCAGTACCGGTTTATTCTATCCAAGCAAGATAAGCAGTGCTTACTCCCTAACAGCCCTGCCTGGCACTATGCCAGGTGTTCGGCAGTATTTCACTAGATGCCTTCTAAGCATACCCAGCTCCCTATCCCTTAGCATGACTGTGTTCAATAAAAACTGGATGCACTTGGGGGCCTTTGTTTTTGCTGCCATCAGGACCCATCACTGATCAGGACCCAAGACTCAGCTTCTCCACTCTAAGTCTCATTTCCTGTCTGTTCTTTAATTCACCTTGTCCTGGCCTCACAGGCCAGGACCCATGGCAGAGGTCCTGGTAACATCCCCTTTCCCATTCCCTATAGACAGGTAAGCCTACTGATAAAAATTAAGGACCAGAAAAAGCAAAGTTAAACCAAGAAAAGGGAGAAGAGTTCAGAACAGGTAATGATGCAAGAACTCAACAGCTGGAATTTACAGTCTAGAAATGGCTGCTGCTGATTAGAGTTCAGGTTAATCCATTATCTTGGTGGGCAAGATAATTTCCCCTAAAGACATCCACGCCTTAATCCCTGGGACCTATGAATAGGTCACATAGTGAAAGGGACTTAAAGTTACAGATAGGATTAAGGCTTCTTGTCAGCTGACTGTAAAATACAGTACAGGGACACTCCAGGTAAATCAACCAAAGGGAAAGAGCGAGGCAGAAGGAGGGAGCTGGAGAAAAATGTAAGTGGGAAAATGGTCACAGATGTAACACTGCTGGCTTTGAAGATGGACAAGGGGGACCAAGAGGCAAGAAATGCAGGAGCTATTAGAGATTGGAAAAGGTAATGAAATGGATTCTCCTGTAGGGTTTCCAGAAATGAACACAGCTGCACTGACACTTTGATTTTCAGTCCAGTGAGACATACAGATTCCTAACCAAAAGAACTGCAAGGTATCTGTGTTGCTTTAAATAAGTACACCCAGAGAAACTTAAGAATGCCATATACTCTTGATAGTTTGAGTAGCTTCACAATATGTGGCTGTATTTGCAAAGTATTTCTGAAGTTACATTCAAATAATCAAATTCTATTTAGACTTTTAAGTAGAGATAAAAAAAGAGGCCAACAACAATAAGTCACACTAATAATACTGACAACACCAACAACATTAACTGAGCACCAATTTGTCATTATTATAGTATTATTATTTGGGGTTTTTGAGACAGGGTCTCACTATGTAGTAGTTCAGGCTGGTCTTGAGCCTACTATGTAGCCCAGACTGGCCTTGAATTCTCAGCAATCCTGCCTCAGCTCCTATATACTGGGATTACAGGCCCATGCCACTACACCTAGCCTAATTTTTGTTGATGTACAATACTACAAATGAATGTAACTAAATGTCACCCTACTTACTTCATAGAAACACTGATTGATTCATTTTAAGTTAACAATTATTCATCCTCTAAAACAGAATCTATTATCATAACATAACCATTATTCAAAATGAAAACTATAAGATATTACCTTCTCTGCAGTTTGAAAATATTGTTTTACAAGGTCTTCTACCCTAAGAGTTGTTCCTTCTGAAGGTTTTGTGATAAGCTTCCCAAAGTTGATCTCTTCTCCTAGAAAAAAAAAGTTTATTTAAAAAAAAAAAGCAACATCTATTATATTAAAACAGGCAAGCTCACTGCAGTTTGCTGTCACTGGAGGAATGGCCATCCACCAGCTGCGGGCTTGCTCAACACAGTACTTTCAGACATCTTTGCTAAGAGCTACTCTCTCTTGCTGACAGTACTCCCTTTCCACGCTTCAGGGAGAGTGTCTCTTGTAGCTGTTTTCATAAGGTGGTCCTTAGACCATTGAGGGTCCCCATGGCATTTTCAGGGACTATGCCTGTGGTGGGCTAATTGATGGTCAACTTGAGTGGGAATGCCCAGCTGAACTGAGTCAGCGTAGCTCTGGGTGTGGAAGATCTACCTGATGATTGTTGGAATGGCATAAGAGGAGAACAGGAGGGGAAGATTGCACGCTGTTGATTTTCCTGGAGAAGCTTGCTAAGGCTGGTTTTCCTGATACAAGCTTGCTGTCTTCGTTGTCAGAGGAGGAGCTCGGGTTCTCGCTGTGGCTGGGGATGTCTGCTGATATCTTCGGAGGAGCTCTGGTCTTCTCTTTGAGCATTGTTTCAAGTGTAGATCCCTCAGCCTGGTGGCACAGACCCTTCACCCACCGGTGCAGACGTTCTAGCTTTCACCACTGGCCTTTGGGCCTTTCCGGTGCAGATCCTCCATATGGACTTGCATGAAACATTGCCATGGGCTCTAGGCCAATGGCTGGACTCTTGTGGGACACTGCTGTGGGATCCAGGCCTTGGCTGCATTCTTCACGTCTCCAGCATGTGGACAGACCTCTTGTATTCTTCTGCATTTGACTTTTTGAGTGAATATTATAAAATAATCCTATAAATTATCTCTCCTGTATTAAATCTATTCCCTTGCAAACCACTAATACAAATCAAAACAACTTTCATGATACTACTAAAATGGTTTTGCCTTTTCCATTGTATGGACATTTGCACCAAGGATACAAAAGCAACTGGGAGTAAAACTGCCAATGCCTTGGGTTGAATTAAGGTGGTGGCTCAGAGCTTTACAGAAGTCTCCACCATGTAGTCACAGCTCAAAACTGTCAACAAGCCAGTTTACTTAAGAATGTCCCCAAAGAAGCAAGAGACAGCATATTAGATCTGTCAATTAGATCTCGGCACTTGAGTACACAGTTTTTCAACACTCTTTAAGACAAAGGAAATATGCTTAAAGCACTTTTGCTGCATTCCTAAACAGGATGATTGTCCCCTCAAAAAACCAGGGATGGAACAAAAACAATACCACACCAGAAAAAATCAGGGAACATCAGATCTAGGATTTGCTCTGCTGAGGTTCCTTGGGTGGTAAATGGATGTTAAGTGTCTAGTAGGTATGGCAATCTGGTATTAAAAACACAATGATGAGGCTGGGCATGGTGTCACACTCCTGTAATCCCAGCACTCAGGAGACTGAGGCAGAAGGATTGCTATGAGTTTGAGGCCAGCCTGCACTACATAGTGAGAGCTTGTCTTTAAAAAACAAACAAAAAGTACATCATTAAAAAAGACAGGTTCCGGGCTGGGGATTTAGCTCAGTGGTTCCACCGCCTGCCTCGCAAGTGCAAGGTCCTAAGTTCAATCCCTAGTAACAACAACAACAACAACAACAACAAAAAGACAGGTTCCCTGCCCATGAGAGCAAATGAGGACAACATAAGATGGTAAGTGCAGAGGATAGGACACACAGAAAAGAAAGCAATTATTCTCCAAGAAGGCTGAACATCACATCCAGATATCAAATACAGCTATCAAGTGAGTCAAGAATTGCAAAATGAATAAGATTCACCAAGCAAAAGAGGGGGAAAAACACTTCCAGCAGGAAAAGTATGTACAAAGGCCTAGAAGGTAAAAAGGCAAACAGTTCAGTGTCTCTTGCCAAATGAACAAAAATCTTACGTGAATTTCAAACAGGACAGTTAGTATTACTTCATAAATATAAGTACTTTTTTACTTTGCCAGACACTGTCAAGACATTAACAGTGCATCATCTAAGCCTCACAACAATCCTGAGGCCAGCACAGTTATTCTTAGTTTATAGATAATAATGCTAACAGCAGAGGTTATTAATGTGCACAGCTCTGCACATGTAGTTAAGTGGCAGAGTTGGCCAAAACAACAGAAAATGCTTCCAGTAAGACATACAAAAGTGACACTATTTCCACTGAGCCATGCAAGCTGAAATAAAAAAAGAATTGCTAGAAGGAAACTCACTAGCAAGAAAACTAAAGAAGGAAGTATATACTGTAGTTTTCTTTTCTATTGGTACTAGGGATTGAATTCAGGGTCCAGTGCCTGCTAGGGAAGCACTGAATCAATGAACTACATCCTCCATAGTTACTTTTCTTTTCCTTTTTTTGAGACAGTCTTGCTATATTGCCCAGACTGACCTAGAACTTGCAAACCTCCTGACTCGGCCTATTGAGTATAGCTCTCTTACGAATACTACACTCAAGATGTTTCAAGGAATTCAAAGGGGTACACAATGAAAGAAGACCATTAGCAAGAAACAAATAATTAAATCTGGGCTAATAAAACCAGCATGACTTACTTGTAAACAACAGCCATGTGTTTCTATGAAAATTCTCTTATTTAATAGCCTAAGAACAAGAGCCTCTATATTTAACATAATTGATATTTCTTATGAAAAAAATGACTATTTCATTCAATGATCTTGTTTTACAAATGTTAGAAAAGGTCAATTCTTACAAAAATTTTAATTGGAAATTAATTACCTGGATCATCAGAAATATCAGGCTACAGAAAACTTCTTACTTCAAAAGCCTTCTTAAACCATTGTACACTCTCAAAATACTTAATAATGCAAAATTTAAGAGTACATTCTCTGAACATTAATGACATATAGTAATCTGTGTGTTATTAGCCAGCAGCACTGTTTTAAAAAGACAAGTTTACAGAGAAAGTCTTCCATTTCTTCATTTATAGGGCCAGGGATTTGGCTCAGTGGCACCGCACCTGCCTCTCAAGCACAAGGTCCTGAGTTTGATCCCAGGTACCAAAAAAACCCCAGTATAACCAGTTCTTCATTTATATCCACAAGTTTAAAAAATGACAGCATGCTAATTTTTAGAAGACAAAAGATTTAATTATTCCAACTATCATTTTTATCTATATTACAATATACTAAAACATTTTCTATTATCTAATATTTCTTTTACCAAAGACTGATTTATACAAAGCATGTAAGAGGATTCATTAACGTATAAAAATCACTAGCTTACCTGTTTTTTCCTTTTGTTCTCTATGCCTGAAAAAATGGATAATATCTTTTGGATTAGCTACCCGATCCACAAATTTCTGGCTAAAACGATGAATGTTGAAAGGTTCAAAGCCTCCACTATAGTCCACCTGAAAATACAGAATAACCTATGAAGACTAGGAAACAACAACTGCCAATTTTTGAAAAATACATTCATTCTTTGGTATTTATAGTTTTTATGTTCAATACTTTTAAATTTATGAATTAATTTTCTACCATACATTTTAAGGATCATGGTGATGTATCATTTATCATATTGAGAAAACAATGTCTGGAAAGTTTATAAACTAAAGCAAAATATTTTGTTCAAAGGAATCAAATCACAGCAAGAATTTCCAGAATATTAGAATGATTTCATGTCCTATGACAATAATAATAGTCTAGGTACCTACCAGGAATACCATCTGAAAGGAGGTGGAGTTTCTAAACAAACTTCCAAACTTTCAAAACAAGATGATAAACCCTAATAAAACGCAACGCCAGACTTAAGAAGAACCAATGTTCACTGGTGTATTGTCCCAGGGCTGTGTCTTCACACCGGACAAGAACAAATGCTAGGAGAGTTCAGGTAGGAAAGAATCACGTCTGGAAGTTTGGAACAATTATCTTTGAAACACAGTATCCTGTTGGAACTAACAATCTCACTCAAGGCAGGCTCTTCCTAAATAAGTCTCTAGTGGTAGGCAGACTTTTCCAAAGAGAAATACCACCTTTCCTTCAAGGAGAGACAATCATTTTCCTACACTAGCTGATCTCAAAGCATGCTCTGAGACCAGCACGGTATCAGCTTATGCAGAGGACTCGCTACCTTGACTCTACCCTACTCACACTCTATGTCACACCTGGCACCATCTGCTAAGCTTTCTCTCTATTCTATTCATTTATCTGACAGTTGTTTATCATATACTTCTCCTCACTCCCCAGCTTATGAGTTTAGCAAGTTCAAAAATTTATCTGTGTTAGATCATCACTACATCCCCCGACATCCATTAACAGAAGGTACTCAGTAAAATCTGTTCAGTGAATGACTTAATTAGGATCCCCTAGTTTTTACATGGCATTATTATAATATTATTTACATGACAGACATCTGTTCTTTTGTTTCATGAATGAATGAATGATTTACTGTGTTTAGGAAAAAGAATGCCAACTTGCTATCTGTTTGGTCAGTTCTAATAGAATCAGGCAGACATGGATGAGAAACATGGGATCTTTGTCCCAATAAAGAAGACCATGTGGTTTCCCTAAAATAACCATCTTTGTATCATCCAGACCATCTCCACAGCTGCCATGCTGTAAAGGAGAAAATACTAAATGCTAAAGCTAGTGGGTCTTTCCAAAATGCCCGACTACTTACTATAGCCTAGTTTCATCTGTAATTTCTGCTCCCAAGAGTTACAAAACTCACTCATTAAGCAAACTGTATTGGGTGTCTTCAACATTCTAGGCACTCTGCTAAGGGTTAGGGATATAACCATAAATAGTATACAACACAGATTTTCAAAAATTCACACGCTAACCACAAAGACAAATGTAAATAAGTAACTGCAAGCAGAGCGTGAAAGGTGCAGTAAGAGGTACACGCAGAGTAGAATGGGGACATGAAAGAGAAGCACTAACTCTGTAGGAGGCCCAGAAAGGCTTCTTTGGGAGGAAGGTTTTAAGAGGGTGCTGAAGGAGATACAAAGCAAAGAGGAAGTGCATGGCATACTGCAGGGGCAGCATGGAAAACGTTCAAATGAAATAATTCCACCTGGCACAGGGATGAGGAAGTTTAGTCCATTATGACTGAAGTGTAGGTGTACTTAGGAGGAAGAAAGTTAAGATAAGGGAGTGGTGTAGACCAGATCCTATAAGTGGCAATGTCATCCTAAAAAGTTTTGATTTGTTTTTATTAATGCTCAGAAACCACTGAGAAATCACAGCAGAAAAGACACCCAAGATTGTGTTTTACAAACACTTCAGCATTAATGTGGAGGAAAAGCAACTGGTGAGGTGAGGGGGGAACTGGAGCAAATTCTAGGAGAAAGCCACAGCTAGCTACAGTCCAGTAAATGACAAGGGCTCAGCTGCAGCAATGGCAGTAGGAGGGACAAAGGGACTAGATTACTTCCTATGCACCAAACATGAATTCATTTGTACCTCAAAAATTTTAAAAGTATAAACTAATGGAAAAGTTGCTCAAGGTCATACAATTAGTGGTAGGATCAGAATCAAACCAAGAGAATGAGAAAGACAGAGTAGCAGTAGGAAAAGGAAAAAGCACAGCAGCAAATAAATGATGTTATTACTAATTTTTTCACAAGGGGAAAAATAAGTGGGTTTGTAGGCACAGGAAACAATTCAAACAATAACTTAAATAAATAAATCGCATATGGTAGGTTAGGAGAACTTGTTATGAAAAAGAAAAAGGAGAAGGTAAGTGACACCAGCAGAACTGAGGGGAAGGACTGAGCCTGTGACCTTCACGGGCCTCAGTGAGGTAGTATCTGAGCAGAACCTTGGAGAGCTACGATTGTGTCTGATGTGTTTAAGAAATTGCAAGAAGGGGCCAAGGATTTAGCTCAGTGGTTCCGGCACCTGCCTTGCAAGCGCAAGCTCCGAGTTCGATCCCCGACACCAAAAAAAGAAACTACAAGAAGGGCAAGCTGCCCAGAGTGGAGTGGTAAGGGAGAATAAAGATGGCAGTTAGAGGCCTCAGGCAATCTATTATATATAACAACAAATTATTTAGAAAATGATAGAAATATGAATATCAAAATTAAACTGTGATTAAATCAAATCCTTACAGGTATATTATTTTTGTCTCCAATGGTGATACTCTTATTACTATAATCAATTGCCTTACTACTTTTCAAATAATCCACATAAACTTTACATTACTATTTTGAAAATTAATATATTTTTATTTTACATAAGCAGGACTTACTCGCAATCGTAGAAGAGGCTTCTCTGGCTGTTGAGAATTTCCCAAACGTTCTCGTTCAGCATTTTCAAGCATTTCTTCAATCTAAAAAACAAACAAACAAACAAAACAACAAAGAACCACCACCAACAACAAAAAAGATTTAAAAAGCATTAAATTTAGTTTAAAATTGGCTGACTAGTAGCTTATATTCCTACCCTAGGGATTTTCCTGAACTACATGTTCATCTTTATTTCCTAGGTCATTTATATCTTTTAAAATTATCTTCTTGTAGCTCTCCCACTAATAATGTTTTTCCTTTGTTCTTATTTTTCAATCTCTAAAGTGATTCTTTTACAAGAAAATTTAAAACATTGTTTCTGCTCCAATTTTCTATTCATATTTCAATAGGACTTCCCTCAACTTAAAAGCAAATAAATCTAGTTTTTTCAGCCAAATCATACAGAATATATAAGAATCTATTTAAAAAAAAGTCTTGGGTTATTTATTTTGGAAGAGTTCAAGCTAAAAGAAAATATGACAAATGTTATCAAATATATGATGCTGTCTCATACTACAGACAGATAAGATTATGAAATCATGGACTTGGAAGAGATCTAATGACAAATACACTTATACTACCTTGTTCCTGAGGTCAAAACTAAATTATAAGGCAGATTTTAATTCCCAACACAACTTTTAACAGCTAGAGTTGTTTGCCTGCTGAAGATCCAAACATAACATGAAACCTTCCGTGAGAAAGATTCTATCTAGTATTGCCTCTTTGTAACTTAGTTCTCTTAGGAACAATAATAGAACAAGTGTTTCTATTCTCAGATCTCTCCACATCTAAGACTTTATAATCTTCTCTTTTAAATTATCTACAACACAGTTCAACAGAATTTTCAGTGATGATGTTTTTCATCTACCATATTCAGTATGGTTGCCATGAACCGTAAGTAGATGGATACTGAGCAGTAGCAATGTGGTTAGTATAGGAAGAAAGTGGATTTTCAATTTAATTGTAATTAATTACATTTAAGTAGTGAAATGTGTTAATGACTACCATACTGGACAGCACAGAGATATAAGAGTATAATCTCCTAGTCCAGTGACGGCAAACCTTTTAGAGTTTTCAATGATACAAACAGCCCCCTGTAGCACATGTGCTGTAGGTTCACCACCAGTGTCAATTCTTTCAATGCAACAAGCATTTATAGAGTACCTGTTCAACAGGTAATAACCAGTTCAAAGACTAAGATAGAAAAGCTAAGATAGCCGTCTGTCCTCATATACATATAAACAATATATAATGAAGTCAATAATAGAAATAGAGTACCAAGGTAACAAAGTTTATGTACATATCCATGTGTTTAAATGGACCCTTATCACTTTTGCTATTGCTAGCACCCATTCTCTCTGTATTCGTGTGACCATTCAAAGTCCATGAGATTTAGGTGGAAGCCACTCAGTGAATTTCAATCAGAGGTGATTTTGACCCCAAGGGGACACCTGACAAAGTTTGTCATGAATAGGGATGAATGAAACTTCTGGCATCTACCACATAGAGGCTAAGGAAGATACTGCTAAATAGCTTACAAAGCACAGAATCGCCTCTCACAACAGAAAAATGGCTATAGTGTCAACTGAGCCAAGGTTGAAAAACTCTGGGGTAACTCTGGGGAAGGGCACATGTCTCAGGCCTGGATACCATCAACACAGAGCCAATCTATGCATTTTGCATCTGCCTTACTTCAGAGATTGGGTTTCGAGATGCATATAAAACCTCAGCCCAATAAAACTCAACATTCAAGATTAATTTGTTACCAAGACAAACAGTTCTTCTGGCTGATAAACTATTGTTAGTCTATTGGCCACCATACGAGAATGTCTTCTTTATAGTGATACTTAACAAAGAAACCACCAGAGTCAGTGGTAGAGAACTGGACACAAAAACAGAAAGAAACTCAAACCCTAATTTAAGTTTGAGTTCCTGGAGTTGGTCACCTTGAAACCAGCATGCTCTTAAAAACATTTTAGTTATGCAAGCTACACACTGCTCATAAAGCATGCCACTTGACAAGTTACTTTATCTAAGGGTCAGCTCATTGTAGCTGAACTGTGGAAGGTAGGGCTGGGGGTATAGTGGCAGAGCAGTGGCCTAGTATGTGCTAGGCCCTGATCCCTGCGTTCTATCTCTAGAGCCATAAAACAATAACAACAAAACAAATGTGGATGGTAGACCTTACCTACTTATAGCACTATTGAATGGATTAAATGAAAAATGCTTTCAATAATGCACAGTACATAAGCAGACACAATTTCTATCATTATTATTGCCTTATGTGGTTTTTTTATGAGAATAAAATGTAATTCAGAAAAGCTAACAAAGGGTAAGAACTGAATGTCAGCAATTGGTTATCATTATTATTTTTTTAGGAGATAAAATTATATTGGACATGCAAATATATAACACAAAATGACCAAAGTTAAGTCAGCAAGCAATGGTAAAAATAACAATTTACTGCTTTATAATGTTAATGTTTTTCACCAAGACAAGTTACAGTCAAATTAAAGTGAGTTATGGAAAATGAAATACATGAAGATGTATTTATAGAAGTGCAGACTAAATATTTATTTTCCATACAGGTATGCAAATAAAGACATACAGTAAGTGCACACTTGATATGACAATGCAGGCAATACTTAGTTTAAGATACTCTTGAGTAATTCATGCACAAGCCTTCGCAAAGTACAAGTTCAGTCTGTATTTTGGGGGATGTGGAGGGATGACTAAAAAAATACTGAGTTCCTTGCAAGAATATCAGTATGGACCAGATGAGGGTGAGGGTGGTCAGTTATATATATATTACTTACTGTAATTTGTGATTGTCGAGGAAGAGTTGTGGCTGTTGGTGTGATAGTAATACTACTGGTGACTTTATTGGTTGTTTTGTTTAGTGCCCCATTAGTTATGCCCTGAGTTCTGTTATCCTGCAGTGGTTTTGATGGACTGGCAAGTCTCACAGGGCTAGCCACAGCCTGCATGTAAGGACTTCCTAAGTGAATGCGGATTTTATTATCCTCAGTAGTTATCACACTTGAAGTATTACTGTTTGAACACTGAAAACTGCCATGACTGTCGGTCTGGGGAGACTCTGAAAATTGCGTGCTTGGCACTGATTCCTATTGGCTCTGGGGAGCATCCCTGCTCAGGGGAACTAGTTGAACCAGTCACAGCCAAAACCTGAATGGGTGACACTGACCTTTCTGGAATTATAGAATCACAAGACTCTAGGGTCTGTGCTCTTGCAAAGGTTCCCATGGTATCTGAGGACACGCTTTGCTCTAAATTCATGAGGCCTTCAGTAGAAGTTCTGGACTTCATTGGTGTTATGGAAGCATTCTGGAGAATAGCTATCCTTTGCTTTGGGATGCCACAGTTTGGAATCACTGCAGTACTTGTGTAACAGTGTGGACTCTCTGTGGAAGGACTCGTGATTTCAAGAGTAGCCGTGTTTTGGACATGGTCTGGAGTAACCTTTATATGAAGTGGCTGCCCAGATGAATGGCTTAGGACTAGATCTCCAGGTTGCACAAAGTTGCCATTGGGTTTAGTTTGTATTTTTTTCACTCTGAGGAGGGCCTCCTTAGATTTCATCCAAGAAATCCATAGCTTCCTGTTTACAGGAAGGGGACTGGATGGGTTGCATCTGAAGGACAGTACAGATTCCTCATTAGGGTCCTCATTCTGGTCCTCACTCTCCTCATACAACTGACCATTGATGACCGTTCGTTCCAGAGGAATGAGACTCTTGTAGTCTGGTGGTTCATTATCTACTGCTTCTGTTTGGACTTCTTTAAAAAATACTTGAGGGTCAGAAATTCTTCTTCCATTGAGACTGGGCTGGTGGCTCTTATTAAAATGCTGGTACCGTTCTAATTCTTTAGTGAGGTTTATAATCTCTCGGCCTAAATCTCTGTTCCTGTTTTCTTGTTGATTTAGTTTCTTTTGAAGAACTGGCTGATCTCCCTGGAGGTGGCAATATTAGGTCCTCTGTTGCCATGTACTCATGAATTTTCTCTTTTAATGCATCCACTTCTCTTGAGAGATGCCCGGACTTAGCTGCTTCTTGAAGCCTTTTAAAAAGCCATTGTTCATGGCTGGACTCTGTCTTTTCTAACTTGTACTTGGCAAGTTCCATTTTAACATGTTCCAGCTCTTCAGATAAAAATTGAACTTTGTCTCGTTCATCAGCATACCTTTGTTCTAGTCTCACATTCATCTTCTGTTTTCATGAGGTCATCCTCAATGGCTTTCATATCCTTTAGTTTCACTCTTTCCATTTCTTGAGAGAGCTCTTTAATCTTGTTTTCTTGGTGTAATGCTATTGTGGATTTACTAGAGTCTTGATTTAATTTATTTTTAAGAAAATCTTTCTCAGTTGCTTCCAAAGATTGAAGCCTATTTTTCAACATACTAACTTTTGACAGGAGATCATTTCCTTTCTCCTCTTCTGCTTTCAATTTATTTTTAAGATCATCTCTCTCCTTGGTTACACTGTACATCTTTTCTTCCACATCAGTTTTGGACTTGAGTGCCCTTTTAGTTTCTTCAATTAACTTCTCAGTAACTGTTGTTACTTTATTTTGCTCCACCCGAAGCTGAGAAAAAGCAGCTTGTAACTTATCTTCAGTTTGCTTTAACTTTTCACTCAGTTTTCCGTTCATCTACAAGCATCACAGTTAATGTTTTTAATTTAGTTAAATCCTCCTTTAGGGTGAATTCTGTCTGTTCCAGCCTACTTTCAATGGTTTCTAACTCTTTGATCCTCACCTTTAAACTCTCTAGTTCTTGAGACAACTGTTTTGTAGTCATTTTTTCTTTTTCTAAATTGCATTTCAAAGAGTAACATTCTTGTTTGCTTTTGTTGAAAGCATCTTCTAATTTTTCCAGAGCCATAATCCTTTAAGTTTTTCAACTTCCAGTTTACTTGCTCTGTGTTGTTTTCTTTTCAAGCCTCTTATTGAGATCTCTACACTGTTCCTCCACTTTTACGAGCCATGTTTCCCTTCCATATCTAATACATGCTTCCTAAGCTCCTCCACCTCAGCCAGGATACCAATGTTTCCATATTCTCCTTTGTTGATTTTTTCTTTCATATCTTGAAGCTCCTCTTCTGCTTTTCGTAAGAATGTTTGTTGCTTCTAAACTCATCAATTTGCTGTCTGAGTGCTGCCAGTTTTTGTCGGAACTGGCGATTTTGACTGTCCTCGGTGAGCTTTGCCATTTTGTCTTGGTTCTGATGAAACTTTGTGGTGTGGGTTTGCAGTTCTTTCTCTAGCCTGGTTGCCTTCTGCTCTTCTTCCTGAATTCTGGCTTCAGCAAGAGTCAATTTAACATGTGTTTCCTTTGCTCTTGTGGTCAGGTCTTGGATTTTCTGTCTCTGAAGGGCCAACTGTGCTGTCAGCCTTTGTTGTTCATCCACCACCATCAAAGCAAAAGACTTCAGCTTGGTCAGCTCTTTCAGGGCTGTGACTCTCTTCTCCTTTTCTTGCTCCTTTTCCTCCTGGGACTCAGTTTCTTGATCAATCAGCTTCTTTAATCTGAGCTGCCTGCGGTAAGCCAAAGTTCCAGCCTGTCACACCGCCTCACTGCGCGCCTGCTGTGCAAGCTGCTCCGGGAGTTGCCCAAACAATGTGAGCGGAATGCTGGGCCCGCTGGTTAAGTCATTGCACAGCCTTATAAGGCGCTCAGCATGGGCAGTGGGGGCTCCGGTGACAGCCAGACCCTCGGCGGCACTGCGGAGCAGTGTGCCCGACTCCCATCAACGACCTGGCGGTGTGGACCCATCGGCCTAGTTATTATTATTTTGTTGTTGTTGTTACCGGAGTTCGAGCTCAGGAACTTGCACTTGTGAGGCAGGCGGTGGAACTACGGAGCTAAATCCCCAGCTCAGCAATTAGTTATTATGATATTAAACTATATACCAGTAAAAGCATTCACCAAATTCAGTAGGGGCACCAGAGTTTCTACAGAGTTTTAGGGGTGACAATCTACATGGAGGTACAAGGGCTTAGGATAAAGGTATGAGGTGGCAAAGCAAATATTTTAAAGATTTTATTTTATTTTATTTTTTGGTACCAGGGATCAAACTCGGGACCTTGCACGTGCGAGGCAGGTGGTGGCAGCACTGAGCTAAATCCCCAGCCTGTACCATGTTTTTTGAAAGAAAGTATCCGGGAGAGAGAAGTTTTGTTTTCTTGGTTTTTTTTTTTTTTTTTTGGTAACAGGGATCGAACTCGTGACCTTGCTCTTTTGAGGCAGGTGCCAAAACCACTGAGCTAAATCCCTGGCCCTGAGAGAAGTATTTTTTATACCTAGCATTCCTCTATTAGAATGGCTGCAAAAGAAAAAAATATCTTTGACAATAACTTGTTTCCTGAACAACAGGTATCTTACTATTCATTTCACAAGAATGTAATAAACATAGTAAAGGCTTTCTTGTATTATTTAATTGAAGGTAAATAATTTCTTGGCTAAAGTATATCCCACTGACTTTATATAAAAGATTACCTTCTCCAGACAGAAGCTTTGTATGGCTTGAGTTACTTTGGGATTATCTGGGTTAAAAATGTTTGGATGATTAGCCAGAACAACATCTTCCATAAAAAATGGTCGTACTGTTTGAAGAGGAATTTTCTGCATATTCATCTTCCTCCCTTTAATATGCAGCAAACCAACATGTCTAAAAGGGGAAAAAATTGAAAGCTTAGTCACAACATAAATTTCCTCAGAAAATGTACATATAAAAGCTATATTTCTAAATTTAGCTCCTACAAGATATTCCCTTACAAAACCATACTCTTAAAAATAAATGTTTTGAGGCAGGGATTTATCTCAGTGGCACTGCGTCTGCCTTGCAAGCACAAGGTCCTGAGTTCAATCCCAGGTACCAAAAATTAAATAAATAAAATGTTTTGAGTAGTTTAATCTTTATGTTATTAAAGGATAATATTCTTCTTCCTCAGAATAAAATCCATTCATCTATCATTTTCGCTATCTAAACAAATACACAGTCTTCTAATGGAAAGTAGACCTAACAAATATAATAAAATGTTATCAGAACTAAGATCAAATTAATTTGAAGCACAGCCACAGAGATAAAAACAATAATCATACATCTTACTACCATATTCTTAAAACGATTTTTTTTTCTCTTTTGAGATAGCATTTTGCTAGGTGATTCAAGCCCATTATAAAAATTGAGTTTAATCACTATAAATCACTTTTTAAAAATATATCATTTTGCCATAGAATTAAATGAAATTAGATATACTATGCCAGTAGTGGTAAACCTATTGCACACATGCCACAGTGGGCTGTGTTATCATTGAAAGCTCTAAAAAATTTGCCATCACTGCACTATACTATTGCATTTATAACAAAGGAAAATGAAAATTAAGCAATTTTCTGGCAACTGGTTTATAATAGGACTTTGTGAAATTACTCATCAGCTATATAGCATCTAATCTGAAATTTAATAAACTGAATCTGCCTAATGAGCAGCAAAATCACTAACACCAACTGGATGCTCTCTTGTTGAAAATGGCTTAACATCTAGGAAAACAATAAAACTACATAGAATGACCACTCTTCATAAATAAATCTGTTTATTTTGGCCAGCATCCCAAACATAGTGGATGATTAGCAGATTATTACAGGAAGGAATTCTTAAAAACTTATTTGAATATGTAATAATTACTCACTTCTTCACAGCTTCTCCTGGAGAAAGAGAAGTAACCACTGAGCTTCCAGGCTGTGATACGTAAAAGAGTTGTTGTTCATTTTTGGTCGGAGCTATTTTACACTCATGCTCATGGCCCCAGATAACAAGATCGATGAAGTCATCCAAAAATTGTTCTGGAATGAAGTTAGTACTTCCATGTTTACTCCTACACCAAGATTTAAAAAAACAAATAACAAAAAAAAAAGCAAAAACACAAATAACATAAATTCACAGCAATATAGAAAACTTCTGTATTCACAGATCTACACAGGTCTTTATGATAGGAATGACACATATCCTTCTTTGTATAAGAAACTGCCCAAGGGATTGGAAATGAAAAGATAATCAGTATTTAATTTCTGACCATCAAGAGTTTATAAGACACAGTCAGATAGGAATCCTAAGAGAGAATATAGTTGATTGTGTATTTCAAGGAAGATCACAAAAAGCTTTACCAGGGAAAGGACCCCCCTTTGGTCAAGTCAGAGAAGCATGAGCTGTCAATGGTTAAAAACCACAAGTTGCTCTCATTATACACCCTCAAAGAGACAGAAAATGAAAGTGAGTTAAATCTAAGCTTTGTGGTATAAAAAAATTTTTTAATGTGTCCAGTCATTTAAAATATCCTGTTTCTTTTAATTATACAAACATAATGGGAGTTAAAATGTCAATTCAAGGGCTGAGGATTTAGCTCAGTCAAAAGCACAAGGTCCTGAGTTCGATCCCCAGAACCAAAAAAAAAGTCAATTCAGCATGAGTAAAGAGTTTCCAGTGTTAAATATCATATGAACAAATGATTTGCAACTGTGGTTTTATATTTAGTAAAGTCATCACGCAGTGAGAAAAGACAGGAAGAGTTTTCCTTAATATTAACTAATATTATTTGAGAAAAGTATTTGAATACGTACTTTACCCTAGCATTCATTTGATCCAAACCAATATTCACTCATTCATCCAACCAATATTTAGTGAGTGTCTACTATGTATATCAAGCAGGTAACACAGCAGCGAACCAAGCCCTTGCTCTTGTCAGGGAATTAAACAACAGCACAATGTGTGTGTGTGTGTGTGTGTGTGTGTGTGTGTGTGTGTAATAAAACTTGTCAGGTAGTGACAGGTGATATTAAGAAAAATAAAAGAGGGGCCAGGGATTTAGCTCAGTGGTTCCGCCGCCTGCCTCGCACGTGCAAGGTCCCGAGTTTGATCCCTGGTACCAAAAAAAAAAAGAAAAAGAAAAGGAAGTGCAACAGGGAAGGGGATACTACTTTCCATATGGGGTAGTCAGGAACAGTCTCTCCAGGGAGTAACAAATGAGCAAGGAACTGCAATGAGGGATCAGTATGCAACAGAAGAGAGTCCTCTGCATGGGAAGAGCACAAGGCAAAGGTGCTGAAGTGGTGAGGTGATCCATGGGCTGAAGGTGGTCCATGGGCTCCAGATGGTCCACTGGCTCAAGGGTCATGGCTTAGGGAGATAAGTGTGGCTGAACACAGTAATGCAGAAGGCAGGAAATGAAATCAGGGCAGCAGCTGGCTTGTGTATCTTAGAATGTTTTCATGTAAAGAACAAACATTCCCGGTATGAGACTGTCACTACTGCTAAAGACAAGCAGGTAACTGTCATATGCAACATGTCATTTTCCCTTCATGGAGCACTGGCTCTTTACTGACAAAAAGAAGGAAGATTATGCAAGTAGGCAGACTCTGATCTGTGGCCTAGAAGTAGATCAAAATATCCTCTTTGATGCTGGAAGTGATGGCACATGCCTATAAACCCAGCACTCTGGAAAGCTAAGGCAAGAGGATTATAAGTTCAAGTCCAGACCGGGCAACTTAGTGACTTTGAAAGATCCTGTCTCAAAATTAAAAATTAAAAAAAGAGCTGGGGATGTAGCTTAGTGTGAAACCCCTAGGTAACTCAAAGAATAAAATAAAGATCCTTAAATCTATAGTGATATAAATAAATGAAGAAGGGACAAATTTTCCTTTTGAAGAATTCTAATTACTAAACAGAAAGAATAAGACAAATGGTCACAATGGCAATACCACAGTATTAACTGTTGGAAACATGATCACCAAACAGATAATAAAATTAATGGGCAAAAATTTAAGGTGAAACAGGATATTTATATGATCTCAATGTATTTTTCCAAAAATATTCATTAAATTAAAAAAGCAGAAAATGGGTACTTTATACTGGAGAAGTCTGTAATACACCTTAATCAAATGATGAAGGTTAACCCACCAGCAGTGAGACACATCAACATCACATGTTTACCTGTTCCCCTTACTAACTGTTATGTCTTGTATCTAGATGTACCCCCCAAAGTCTCATGTCCTCTTAGATGGAGCTTTGTAGAGCTGGGTAGATCTAGGGTGGGTGATACTGAGATTAAGAATGTGTGGTACACATTAGTCCACTGTTGGTTTAGCATAGTTCTGGGTGTCAATAATGGAAAGGCTCACCATGGGTGTGGGTGGCACCACCCAAAAGGCTTGTAGCCTGGATGGGTCAAAAGGGAAAAATGGAAGGCAGGCTGCTGCTGCTGCTTTCTGCCTGTTCTGCCATGGACTGTTTCTCCTCTTCAATGTCCCTGGTGCCATGCCATCCTGCCTTGGAGTTAGTCACCTATGAACTAAACCTCTTAAAACTATGAGTTTTGAAATAAACCTTTCCTTCAACTTGTGTCAGGTATTTTGTCCCAGTAATAACAAAAGTAACTACAACACTAATGCTGCCTTTTACCTTTCTTTCTGGCTTAAATTCTTGGAATTACTTTAAGTTCTCCTTTCAACTAATCCTTACTTTGGCATAGTACAAAGTCTGGCAAAACTGGGAAGCACTCCACAAGAGAGAATAACTCGTAAGTGTGTGAAGTTACGCGGAAATGATACACATCAAAACCCTAGCATACTCTTCCTTTGACACTCATATTATTCACTCAAGAACATACGTAAGGCAATCCAAGTCTGCTTCCTGAAGTCCTTTTTTAACCCAGTACCTAATATAAGTCTGTATTCAATAAATGCAGAGTACTCTGTATTCAATAAGTACGTTCAATAAAGAAATCATACAATCAGTCCCCAAATCCCTTGGATTCTTCCTTGACAGCTTCCCAGGTTTCTCCTCTATCAGTTTCACTGGTATCACTGCTGCCACCTCACATTTTCTACTGCAGGAACCATATAATAAATCTCAGCTTTCTCAATCTCTTCCTTTCAATCAACCCTGTATCCTACCAACAGATTGAACTTACAAGTACCAACAAAAGTAGGCCCACTAGTTATATTTACATATTCTGGAAAGATGCTTTCACATATATGGACCAAGAGAAATATGTAAGAAAGGTTTCTAAATGTGCAAGAAGGCAAAAAACTGGAAATAAAAGTGTTCACTGACAAGAAGAAGAAATATAACTGTGCACATCAGTAAAAATAAATTACATTTCTGAGCCAAAATGGATCTCAGTAACGTAATATTGAAAATAAGTTGCCTGTAAAACATACAGCATGATTTGTTATATTAAAACTAAATAAAATCAATTGTGAACATATATGATTAAATAATAATGAAATGATTAATTCAAACCTGAGAATGCTTCCTCTGAGGTATGAGGAAGCAGATGAGATCAAGCAAGAGGATGGGACAATGTAATGGGTAAGATTCCACCTTTTGCTGAATTTAGGAGTATTGGTTTTATGGTTATTTTTATTTCTCATCCATATGTTACAAATATTCCTTTATAGATATTAACATATACTGAAAACAATTTAAAAATGAAATCACATAAAGCAAATCTAAGTTTTGCCTGATCCTACACTGGCAACCTTGAAGGAATACAAGTATTTTACTACAGTAGATGAGCTTGAAAACAGGTCTGAGGAACCTCCATTATTGACCCAAAAGCTTTCAGAGAATACCTTTACCTGTTCTGATGAATCACAAATAAGTTAAACCAAGAGCTCTCATCTTCTTTTGGTCTCAACATTGTTACTTTTTTATTGACAAACATTCGATAGAGCCTTTCATCTGGAATGGATCCTGAAGTGGACATAACATTATTTTTAAATTATTTTCTTTCTTTGGTTAAAAAAAAATTTTCACTTCTAAATTATGTGTTTCTCAAAATATTTTACTGTATTGTTTAAAAATATATTTGAATTCTGGAATTATTTATGGGTGATGTCATTTATAAATCTATGTTCCAGGTTTGAACACAACAGCAGTGAGTTGCATTCAAAGAACATTTCCTATTTCAGGCATATGTACCTTTAATTCAGGAACATGGGAATTAAAAGGAAATTTCCTATGTTTAAATTATGAAACTTCTAGTAATTTTGTTTTTCACTATCCCTTTAATAAACATTAAAGTTCACATACTTTTAACCCAACACATAAATTATAACATGTATAGTTATACAGATTAAAGGGGACAATAAATGTGTTCTAAAGTACATTATTATTATTTTGTGTTTTTAAATAAAAATATTTTGCTTTTTAATAACTCATTTACTCTCAATACTTCTTCCCATATTCTTCAGTTTGCCTAGTGGAAACTAACAAAAACAAATAAACAATAACAAATTTAAACATTATAAAAGGAGAAAAGGCCAGGATTCCAAGGTGAAGAATAACAGTGCAGGACTGGAGAGGGAACAGATGAGGTCACTACTTTACAGATCCCAGAAGGAAAACCAACAATGTAGAAGTTGGCTGTGGAGTAAATAGCTGAGGTGGAATGCAGAT
Source organism: Heterocephalus glaber (assembly GCF_053883595.1). Lineage (NCBI taxonomy): Eukaryota > Metazoa > Chordata > Mammalia > Rodentia > Bathyergidae > Heterocephalus > Heterocephalus glaber. The sequence continues at coordinate 10,919,210 of NW_028258294.1, forward strand.
TACATACTTGAAGACACAAGAAAAGCACAAAAGCCTGGGGCATCAAAGGCTGACCTACTTAGGTGCTAAAGCACTACGACCACTAAAAACTGGAAGGCAGGTGTGAGGAGAGTAAAAAGTTTAACGGAAAGGAGAAGGTAGTTTAGGCAGATGGAATAAGCTTTGAAAAGGAGAGTGGTCTGAGTGGCATGAAAGAAGAGTGGTGGGAAATAAGGACAACAGTGATCTTTGGTCCTGCCCCAAAGCCCATCAGTACAAAATCTACAGGGACACAGGAGGGCCGGGGATTTAGCTCAGTGGCACCGCTCCTGCCTCAAAAGCGCTAGGTCCTGAGTTCGATCCCCTGTACAAAAACAAAACAAAACAAAACAAAACAGGGACGCAGGATTTCAGAAGACCACGTGGTCAACATCCTGAGGACAGCCTGAAGAGGGAAAGGAACTTACTGATTACAAAGAGTTGTAGAATTCATAGCCGTTTATAGTGAAGGGTAGGTCTTTGGGGTGGAGACAGACTCCACTTAAGGCAGACCAGGATAAGAGGAAACTGGGAGAAAATAGATAAAACATGCACAGAGGCATGAAATGGGATCTGTTCTTAATCTGAACCTAGAAGGAGAAACCATTTTCTGGAGAGATGATCCCTAACACTGCAATGATTAAAACTATTAATAGCTTTAAAAAAAAAATGATCTTGCTCTATCACTTGCAGAATCAGACAAAAAGGCACAATAAATGGACTTGAAATACATTATTTCTAAACCCCAAACTAAGGAGGAAGGTGGCACAGGAGAGTGATGGTATAATTTAAAAAGTATGTCATGTGCATGTATGAATGTGCCAAAATTAAATCCATTAATCTGTATAATCTAATAAAAAATATAGGAAAAATACATACATACATCATTTCTAGCCTTAGGTATACTTGAGATATAAAATAATGAAAGCACTTTTTAAAAAGAATCTTTAGTCTTTCATTCACATGGAATTAAGCCTAGCAAATAAGCTTTTACCTACTGAACACTAAATAAATTGAAGTTAGTGAGGCTGATACAGCAAATTTCTGATCATTACAGATGGACAGCTCTGGACTAGCACTGTCCAGTAGACATATAACTAGAGCTACTAATGCATGTCAAATGTCATTTTAATAGTAGCCACATTAACACAAATAAAAAGACAAATTTAATTAACTTATTTTATCTAATATATTAATAATATCTTCTATAGCTTTCCTTTAGTTCTTGAAATCTGGTGTGTACTTTATAGGTAGAGCACACTGTAATTGTCTAGCCACACTTCAAGTGCTCCATGCCTACAGGAGGCTAGTGGTTACTGTACTCCTCAGCAACACAGTAGACCTCTGAAAGACTTCCAAGATACCAAAATGCAGTTTTGATGGAGAATTATTCTAAATTAAATTTTATAGAATTATTCTATAATTCATTTTTTAAAATAATTAGTCCCTAATTCTAATATTTAAGATTCTGTATCTGAGTCTAAAAGAAAAAGCCTAAAACAATAGATACTAAAGGGAATTTTTTTTTCACCAAAACTATTAAAAACAAGATTATATTATCATTTATTGTTCCTTATAAATAGTAAAAAATTTTTACCAAACCTTCCATTATATTTTACAATCACTAATGAGAAGTAATCTGATTTGGTTCACTTTTTTCCAAAGGACTACAAAGTTGTCTCCAAAATTACATTTCTCAATAATTGTTTAAACAATTTTTAAGTGACATATATACTGAAATAAAGTCATCTTACCTAAACCATAGAGAGCAATTTTTGTGCTTCCTTTTTGAAGCAAAACTGGACTAATATCTATCTTCTCAACAGACATTGAACGTCCAAAGTGATTTATAAATCCAGCACAACTTAAAATATCCAGGGCACAGAGTGCATCTGCCTATACAAATTATCAAAGAATGTTAATGTGTATATAAAAACAAGTGATTTATATGAGCATCATATTATCTATTATAAGCCTAACCCATATTCACTATAGGTTGAGTACACCTTACTCAAAATGCTTCAGACCAGAAGTGTTTCAGATTTTGGAATTTTTCAGATTTTAGAGTGTTTCTATAAAACACTTGGCCGTTGAGCATCCCAAATTTAAACATCCAAAATCCAAAACTTTTTGACCAGTAAGTTTCAGATTTTGAAGCATTTTGGATCTCTTGTTTTTGGATTAGAGATCTTTAACCCACGATTACAAAACTATAGATTAGGAAAAGTTTCTTTTCAAAACAAAATTCCAATAGTAAAAGTATTTGCTACTTTTTTCTATTACAAATTTGCTACAGCAACAAGAATCACATGCTAAATGCAAAGTTAATATGATATCACAACTATCATGATAACTTGGCCACTAAAATATAAAAATCAGCTGTGAAACACATGCTTTGTAATAATTAAGTAGATTTCTTAAGAACTAGAGGAAAAAGACTATATATATAACTACAGACTTATATTTGACCAGATAAAATAAAGATGCTTTGAGTTTAGGACCTCTAATCTTATATCTTTATCAGAGCCAATAGAATAATCTAATGTAGATTTAAAGTTGCTCATAAAACAATCATTTCCTTGGGACAGGGATTTAGCTCAGTGGTGCCGTAGCCTGCCTTGCAAGCACAAGGTCCTGAGTTTGAGCCCCAGTACCAAAACCAAAAACAATTATTTCCTATGAGACCATAAGTGATATCAAAATACTGGTAACTACAGAGTACTACGAAAACGTTAGGTGTTTATTCCTACTCCTGGTTATGCATTGTTAAACTCAGCTCTGATGATATAAAAGTGATGGAGAACCTTTTAGAGCTTTCAATGATACAAACAGCACACTGTGGCACGTGTGCCATAGATTCACCGCCACTGATGTAAAAGCATAGCTCATATAGCAATTCTTAGATATTTTCTAAATCCAAAAAACAGCACAGATACTTATATTAATGGTAAAAGTGATTCTGACTTCTTGACTCAATTTGACTACAAATTGCTGGGAAAACTGGTGGTCTCCAAAGATAAACTAAACTGGTCATTTCTAAACCTTTACCTACAACAAAACAATAATTACCCCAGTGGGATCATCATGATTCCCATGAATACTAAACACTGGAATTGAAATGTTGAGATTGCCATCTTGGTAGTTCACCCATGGAAACCTTTGAAAAAGAAGAAAAGTTAAAGTTTCTAGGAAGGACAAAAGCTGTTTCCCAGAGTCTCCTCAGAGACACTAACACACCTGGAGGCAAACTGTGTGACCCAAATTAGCAGATAACCACTGGTTTAGAGCTTTAGAACATAAAACAGGCAATAATTCATTTCAATTAAAGTTTGAAAATATTTTGAAGTATTACATTTTAGAGTTCATGCTGGTCTCAAACTCACAGTGATCCTCCTGCCTCAGCCTCTCAAGTGCTGGGATTACAGGTAGGTGCCCCCATGCCTGGCACTGAAGCCTTTGTATAGGTTTTTATTTGTAGTGGGGAAAGGGGAGAAAACATATTGAGTATACCTGGTATCTAAAAGATCTAGAATAACAATTCCAATTCTATCATCTACTAGCTGTGCAGTTTAGTCTCCTGCCCACTCCTGCTCCCAGCTTTCCAGCTCCTCTTCTCAGGGGCAAATAATATTAGCAATTTCTTTTTTGTGTTTGTTGTTCTTATTTTTTATTAGTACATGTTGGCAGTACATAATGACTACGTTCTTTGTGGGAAGTTGGTTCATGTACATGACACATCTTAACTCTTTTTCATCTCCTTCCTCTTCTCGATTCCCTTTCCATTAGGGAGATCTATCTCATCACTTTTCTTTTTTTGGTACTGGAGATCGAACTCGTGACCTTGCGCTTACAAAATAGGCAGCAGAACCACTGAGCCAAATCCCCAGCCCTTATCTCACTACTTTTATTATCTATCTTTTATTATGCTCTTTACCTTGGTTCACGAACATAATTCTTTCCACAATTCTGGTCACAAACAAAACTGGATGCAAACCAAATCAAATTTAATGGTTAGGTTCAATGTTAACCTTATGGAGAAATTTGATTCGGTTCTTGTCCAATTCAGTTTGCAAACAGAATCATGGAAAGAATTAAGTTCATGAATTGAGGAACCACTGTATTTATATTTTGGGTTTCTTATATGAGTAAACATGCAATATTTAAGCTTCTTTGCCTATTTCACTTAACATTATAGTCTCAAGATGCATCCATTTTTCTACAAATACTCAAGTTTATCCTTTGTGGCAGAGTAGTGCTCCACTGTATGTAAATTTTTTTGGTACTGGGAATCGAACTCAGGACCTTACACTTGTGAGACAGGAACTGTACCACTGAGCTAAATCCCCAGCTTAAATACATTTATTTTTTATCCATTTATCTATTCATGGGCATACAACCACTTCCAAGATTTACCTATTATAAATTGTACTACCATAAAAATAGGTATGTATATATCACTATAATAGGATGTCTTTTAACTCTTTGGGGAAGACACTTAGAAGGAGAATAGCTAGGTAAAGTACAACTTCTAGCTTTAGTTTTTTTAAGAATCGCTATATTGATTTACAGTGGCCACACTAATTTATATTCCCATCAACAGTGCAGAATGGTTCTTTACCCCGCAGCCTCACCAACATTTGTTACTATTTGTTTCCCTGATGATGGCTTTTCTTTCTAGGGTAAAATGGAATCTCAGTGTTGTTTTAACTTGAATTTTTCTAATGGCCATTGATGTTGAACATTTCTTCACGTTTTTATTGGCCATGTGTACTTCTTCTGAGTAGTGTCTATGCATTTCACTTGCCCGTTTTTTGATCGGGTCTTTTAGCTTGAAGGGTCTAATTTTCCATAATTCTTTATATATTCCAGATATTAGTCCTCTATCTGAGGAAAACCTGGCCAAAATTTTTCCCATTCTGTTGTTTCTTTTGTTGTGCAGAAGCTCTTTAATTCGTTATGATCACATCTGTTGATCTTTGGTATTACTTCCTATGCAACCAGAGTTTTGTTCATAAAGTCCTTCTGCCTATGACTTCACGAATTTTACCTATTTTATCTTCTAGCAGATTAAGTGTTTCTGCTTTAACATTTAAATCTCTGATTCATTTTGATACTAGTTTATGGTGAGAGATACGGGTTTAGATTCAATCTTCTGCATGTGGATAGCCAGTTTTCCCAGCAGCATTTATTAAAAAGGCGACATTTCCTCCGGTATATATTCTTGGCCCCTTTGTTAATGTTAGTAATTTCTATCACATCTTTTTAAAAATAATCTCATACCTACATAAACACATAAATATATCTTCTTACATCTTTCATAAATGTTAGCATAGTTTAGATCTCTGCCTCTCTGCTTTTATCACTTTACATAGTTTAGAAATCATTCCATAGCAGTACTAAATACAAAAGGCTTCCTTTTGCTTTTTGTTGGCTGGCAAAGTACTCCATTGTATGGTTTACTATACACTGTTTAGACAGTTCCCTACCAGTGGACATTATTTTTTCCAGCTTTTTGTTTTACAAACAATGCTACAGTGAGTAATCTTGCACAAAGTTTGCCCTTATGAGAAGGTACCTGTAGGAAAATATCTAGAAGGAAATTCTGGATAAAAAGACTTGTGCATTTTTAATCTTGGTAACTACTGCCAATTTCTCTCCATGGACTGTTCAAATTTACACATAACATAATGACAATGTATCAGGACAGTTTCCCCAACCCCACCAACATGGTATATTATCAGGCTTTAAATTTATGCTAGTGGTTCTCACCCTGACTACATGTTAAGAATTACCTGGGCAACTTTTAAGAAATACCACTGCTTATGACACACTCAAAGAGACACATAGGTTGGCATGTATATCGGGCATCAGAACTTTATAGGATTCTTAGTTAACTGTAAGAAGCACTCAGGACTGAGAATCACTGATCCATGCCAATCTTCCAGAAGAAAAATATTTCAGTATGGCTTCATTTTATATTTTTCTTATGAACAAGATAGAGCTTTTTAAAAATATGTTTAGGGCCAGGGATTTAGCTCAGTGGCACCACGCCCACCATGCAAGTGCAAGGTCCTGAGTTTGATCTCTGGTACCGCAAAAAAAAAAAATATATATATATTTTTAAATGCCACCTTATCTCCTTTTCTTCAAACTGTGTCCATATTCTTTACCTATTTTTAATGTTACGAATTTTTTTGATTTGAAAGGACATGATGGATGGCCCTAGGCTGAGGACTGCTACCCACCTCACGGAATTCAAGAAGCAGAAAGCAAAGAGTATAGCCAGGAAGGGAAGTAACAGCCTTCCAGGTCAGGGCCCCAGTGTTACCCACCTCTTCTGAGTAGGCCCCACCTTCCAACAGCAAGTTGGCTAAACGGTCCCTATAATCCAATCATCTTTCAAAACTCCCTTCTTTGCACACATAAGGCTTTAGGAGGACAGCCAGATATAAAGCATTATAGCCTATAAATTCTTTGATTCTTCCTTCTAGAAGCTGAATCTCCCCTGGACTTCAGGGACTAACTTTTAACAAAGAGTATATAGAAAGGAGAAAATAGCTTTCTAGTGGTGAAACCTCGCGGGCACCACCTTAATCAAGTGATCGAGTTAACATCACCAGTGACAAGTCCTGTCAATATCATGTACCTACTGATACAATGCTATCAAAGGGTTCACCTCTGCTATTCCTCCCCTAATCCCAATCTACACGAAAGATCAAATGAAAGACATTCTACAAAATTCTCAAGTGATAGGCCTCAAAAGTATCAGTGTTATCATGAAAATACATGCCCAGAGTGGTGGTATATGTCTATAATCCCAGCACTCAGGAGGCTGAGGCAGGAGGATTGCTGTGAATTTGAGAACAGCTTGGGCTACACAGTAAGTTCAAGGTCATCCTGAACTACATGGTAAGACCCTGTCTCAAACAACAACAACAATAAAAAGAGACTTTAACAGATGCTAAAGGAGACTAAGGTAACACTTAAATGCAAAATGGTACCCTGTACCATATTTAAGAAGAAACATCATGGTATCTGTACCATTTGGGGTTCTAGAGAAATATCATAAATTTCAAAAGGACAAATCTTAAAAAAAAAAATGATATATTTGACTACATGAAAATTAAATATTTTGGTCAAAAGACTACATAAAATCAAAAGACAATCTACAGATTGTCCAGGGATAAAAATATTTATGCCTAACAAAGGCTTACTATCTAGAATATACAATAACTGATATAAATCAGGTAGGAAAAGATTTTTAAAAATCCCAACAGAAGCTATAAAAGAGGATATAAAAATCTAAGATACTCAGTTCCCAATATTTGTACAATGATATACAAAAAATCCAAACAACTGCATTTATTATGAAAATAGTTTATAGGCTAATTGCTAAAGTGTTTATTTGATTCACACAGAAAATAAGTTTTATCACTTAAGTAATAAATATACTTACTTACTAAAACCAAAGTTGACTGACTGATCGCTGATGATTTCAAACTGTACTGGACGATCACCCATACAATATTTTCTAAATAACTCCAGGCAAGAATGTAATGTTTTTCTTGAAGGTTTATTTTCATGGAAAAGATCACCACCTAACAAAATAAAATCTACCTAATCAACAGAAAATGGTGTTAAAATTAGTAAATTTTACAGGTAAAAATTTTTAAAATTTTTTTAAAGATGAAAGATATACAAAAAATTTCACAAGACACTATTATATACGGCAATTTAAAATCTTACATTTTATTTATTCAAAGGGACTTCAAATCCAGTAATTACTCTTACTCCAATTTAGGTTCCTAAACCACATTCAAAAAACTACCTTTAAATTACTACAGTAAGTCCTTGAGTCAAGTTTTTCAAGGCAATTATATTGCATTTTTCAAATTTTAAGTAAAATACCAACTTAGTACTTTAACAGAACACAGAGAAGAGATATCAATTCAATCCAAGTTATTCACTGAATTATTATAGAGTTCTTGCATACACCAGTAGCTAAGGAAACAGCAATCTAGAAAAGAGATGGTATCCCTGCCCTCATCAAACATTTTGGATATAACAATGAATAAAATAAAACTACTGTCCTAAATATCTTCAAGCTCTGATGGGTAAGGAAAACTGCTGTGTACCTAAACACAAGTCAGACTCTGACTAGAACAATTATGTAAATAAACTGAAACAGAGATGACATTACAATGAATCCTGAGGAAAAGACATTCATGCAAGGACAGAAAGTCTGGAGGGATGTACTAACACGGTGGCATCTGAGACATACTACGAAGGACAAACAAGATTTTGAGGAAATAATATCAGTGAAGGGAAATCACACAGAAAAAAAACCAATACAATCACACTTTCCAGAAGTATATAAGCTAAAGAAATTTAAGTTCTTAATTATCCTAAAGAACAGTGGAGTACAGATCACTGTGGCTACAACAGTTAGGGGAACTTTAAGAAAAATGTAAGATTTAAGCTAGGCCTTTAAAGAAAATGATCATAATCAAACTTATGGAGCAAACAAAATAAACATGTAAAAAATACATTGGGGGAATGAAAAGTTGTTGGGTTATGGGTATCACTTGCAAGATGGAAGAGTTGCTTACATAGCAATGTGAATGTACTACTTGACTGTTTACTTTTAAAAACGGTTAAGATGGTAAATTTCATGTTATGTGTATTCTACAACAATTTAAAAATGTTTTTAACAAATGTTTTTAAAAATTAACTTGTGCCTCCAGGAAACCCTGAGAAGGGCTTAACTTGCTTCTATGGTATTCCTGACAAACCTGCAGAACCTGAATAGAACCTGAATCAAATCATGAAGAAATACTAGACATTTACAACTCAAAAAGCAATGTACAAAATAACCAGCCCATACTCTTCCAACATAATGTGGATCATGGAAGACAAAAGCAGATTGGGTAAATGTACTAGGTTAAAAAAGATGAGACATAACAACAAAATGCAATATGTAATCTTGGCTTAGGTACTATGCACTACCTTCCTGCCCCTAAGTTGCTATAACAAACATTACGGGGACAACTGGCAATACATTAGAACTACATAATAGTATTGAATCAATATTACTTTCCTGGTTTTGATGTGTGTACTATGGTAATACATCCAATTTACACTTAAATGGTTCAGGAAAATGTGTGTGTGTGTGTATAAGGAGAAAAAAAAAGAGAGCACATGTGATAAAATATTAGAAAATCTAGGTGCAGGGTAAGGAATTCTCTGTACTATTCTTGCAATTGTTTCAGTAAGACCGATTATTAAAAGTAATTTCAAAATTAAAATTTTTTTAAAGACTCTAAAGAACAAGGGAATAAAAATAACACTAGCTAAAAAAAAAAACCACTAGCTAAATGGCATGGACCCACATGATAGAAGATTTAAAAGTCAGGAAGAATTTAGAGTTCAGTAATAAATACTAAATACATATAAATATAATATACACCTGGAAGTTCACCATGGGCGCCCTTTGGGCTGAGGGGAGCAACTGGATTAAGGGATGCTGGGAAGGGAATCAGGAAACAAAAGTCAAGGAAAGGACAAAGGAGAAGTGGCTTGGGTTCAGGGAAAGAAATGTTTTAAAATTAAGAGGGAGCACATCCAGGATTCTCTGGCAGAAATAGACCAGTTTTGGCTATAAGATTCTCTACACTGGAAAAGAAGAATCCATCTTTAAAAGATATAATGCCAATCATTCTTTTACTCAATTAACAAATTAATAAGAGTACCTACTACTTTTTACATCCTTTCTAGGTAATATAAACAAGTATCAACAAGCAGAAAAGGTTTTTAACTCCCATGGAGGGTACCTTCCAATAGAAAACACAAAAGTTCATAAATTATTCCAGAGCTATGTAATAAAACAATGTTATAGAGTGCTAGGGAAGACCCTTCAAAAAGGTTAAATCTGAACTGAGAAGTCAACCCTACCAAGATCGAAGCGCTCCAAGCACAGGAAACCAGACCTGTGAAAGTTCCAGAGTAGAACACACCAGCGTAAACAGAGCCCTGTAGACCAGGAAGAGCTAAAGAAGAAGGCTCCTGGCAGAAGCCAGATCAAGTCAGTCTTGTAGTGTGAATTTTTATATTCAAGGGAAAGCCATTTGAAACATTTTAAGCAGCACAATGACAGACCTGATTCGGGATTTTAAAAGTTTACCTTAGCAGCTATGCTGAATGGATACAGGGAGAAAGAATGACTTGGAAAGAGCAGTAGAGGGCAAATGCACTTCAGGTAAACTACAATGAAAGTTTATAGGTGTGAAAATATAAGGTAGTGAGGAAGTTCCATTTATATTCAGGAGGAAGAACTAAAGGCTTTACAGATAAAATGAATAGAAACTGCAGAAGTCAAGGTTATTAATTTGCAAGTCACTAGCACTTGTGCTTATTTTCCAACTCTTTCCTGAGCTCTAAACTGACATTCAACTGCCTGCTGGAATGTTTCCCTGAAAGTCCTATTGAAATTTCCAGTTCTAAATTGGTGTAAATCAGAATTCACTACCTTCCCACACAAATAATTCTTCATTTATCTAGTTCTACTACTGGTACCATCATCCACCCAGACTCAACGTACTTCAGTCATTGCCATCCCTTTTCCCTCATCCTCACTCCTATAACCCAGGGACCCAAATCCTACCTTTGTAATATCTCTTGCATTCACTTCCCTTTTCCATTACTAATGCCATTTAAAAAAAATTTTTTTTTTGGTACCGGGGCTCGAACTTGGGACCTTGCGCTTGCAAGGCAGGCGGAAGAACCACTGAGCTAAATCCCCGGCCCTAATGCCATTATTTTTCGAAAAGCCTCAAAACAGTCTTCAGTAACGACTCATTCTGTTATATCATGCTGCCAGAAGACTGGCTACTGAATTCAATACAAACTCCTCTGTCTGGCATTTGAAGCCTTCTTCAATGCAACTCAAACCTTCACTTCTAGTCTTTCAGCATGCTTCCTAACACATGGCCTACAACTGAGTCAAAGAGATGTGCTGGTCACCTAACACACTTCATACTGTAACAGGTCTGTGCCTTTATTCCTGCTTCACTAGAATGTACATTCCATATGCTCTTCAAGCATCAAAGTCTATTCTTCCTTCACAGCCCAAGTTTAATGTCACCTCCTTCATTAAGCTCATCTTGCAATTCTCATATAATTGTGATCTATTCCAGCTCTAAATTCCCAGGAAATGCTGCTTATGATTTTATAGCTCTTACCACATGACTTTCCATATGTATATTCTGGGTATCTGTTTTTGCTCATATATTAGTTTGCTATATGTTCTTTGAAAGCAAAAACTATGACAGTAATATTTTCATTTCCAATAGAAATTGACCATGCATTCATTAAACACCCCATGAATATTTGTAAATTATAAGCCTATTTGCATTAAAGTAGCTCCTACTTGAATAAAGGACACAACACATATAAAATCTGCTTTGAAGAGCTGGGGATTTAGCTCAGTGGCACTGCACCTGCCTCACAAGCGCAAGGTCCTGAGTTTGATCCCCAGTGGGGGAGGGGTGTCTGCTTTGAGCTTTTAGAATATTGATACTTAGGCAGTGTGGGCATATGAACCTATAAAAATCAAACTTCAGGGAAAAGAGCCTGTTGACCAAGGAAATAGAGTAGAAATCCCACAGATGTAAATGAAACTCACTTCACTTTCCTGAGCAAGTTTTAAAATTTCATCAAGTGTGACAAATGTATCATTTCCTCTCACTGCATCTTTCTCCATAAATCCAAGATGAATATCAGTTGCAACTAAGATTTTAAATGTATTTTCATCAACACTGTATTAAAAAATAAAAAATTTGAATGCATTAAAAGATATTTGAGCAAAAGAGACCTAAGGACAAAATAAATAACAGCAGTTATGTATGGAATAAAATCATTTTTCTATCCTTCAACTTGGTCTGAAATTTTGAAGTATTAAACAGATAGTTAAAATCAGTTCCCCTTGCCACTAATTCAATACAGAACAAAGGTACATACATTTTAAAGGATTCTGAAACTGCTTCAGAAACGTATAACCTTGTTATAACCAGTTTTATATACTCTCAAATAATCCAGACCTTAAAACTTGCTTCTCCTCCTAGTCTATTCCACCATAAAAACCCAAAAGCCTTTGATCCTTACTTCTAAACTTGGCTTATCTGATTTTGCACATTTCTAGGAAAATAATTATATTAATCTAGTAACTTACATTCAGACTCCTGAAAATACTTGCTTGACTCCACTATCTACATAGTTACTTTTTCATTAATAAATTTGGGGAAGTAAAATAACCACTTCAATTCAAATGAAATTTGGTAAAGGTACTTTCATATGAAGCAGCAATACAATAGTTATGAACATTCTTAAACTTAATGTAACTTTTAATTTTTTTTTTTTTTTTGAGAGAGGTTCACACTGTAGCCCAGGCTGGCCTTGAACTGACTATGTAGCCCCAGATGGCCTTGAACTTGCTATGATCCTCCAGCCTCAGCCTACCAAGTGCTGGGATTATAGGTGTGCACCACAACAGCCAGCTCAATTCTTTAAAATACTTTAAAATATCTATGATCTTAACTCTGAAAAATGAAAAGGGTATATACAGAGAAATTAACTGATCTATCACTCAACTAGTGACAGAAACAGCAGTAAATACTACAATGAAAACTCAGGGGCCGGGGATTTAGCTCAGTGGTTCCACTGCTTACCTCACAAGCAGAAGGTCCCGAGTTCAATCTCTGCTACCAAAAAAACCCCCAGAAAACTTGGACTATTTCTACCAAATCAGAAAAGAGTTTTAAAAACATTTTTATATCTATCTCCCAAATCCAAATCTTTATATACAAAAAAAATTTTAGGATTTTTCTTCAAAAATTTCAAAAATAATATGCACAAAGTTCTGATGGCTACAAAATTTTCAGATCAGATTACCACATCCTTCCATATTCCATAGCAGTGTACAGAGTACTTTCATAAAAATTCTCACATTTAACCCTCAAAATTAATCTGAGAAAGGCATCATTATTCCAATTACACAAAAAGAAGAAAGAGACAAGGCTCAGAATTGCTGACTTGCCTAATGTTACAACTAATTTTGACCAAAGACTTGCAACCAGGTGAAAGACTGCAAGTCTAAAGTTTTTTCCATTTAACTTTTATGTACATTCACTTTATTCAAATTTATTTTTAATTCAATCAAATAGTAGAGCAATTTACTCTAAAAATCTGCTTAAGCAGAACCGCAGTGACTATTAGGATTTCATCATAAAAATTTAAGGATACTTACAGCTTAAATATTTTAAGACAAAGCCTAAGGACATAAGCTTACATATAAAAAATATAGCAATATAAAAAAATTACTGCAAGACTCCAAACTATAGCACCATATTATCTTTTCGACAGTAAACAAATAACATAACATGGACTTTTACACATTCCAAATATTCTTTTTGATGACTAACACTTTCAGTCCAAAGGTAAATCTGTTTACTACTGTTTTCTTTAAAGGTGCTTATAGTTGATAGACTTTAAAAACCAAAAGTAACAATAGATTCCAGAAGTCACAGGCTTACAGTGCATCTGCAGGACTCATTTTTATGGCCAGTAGAGCTCCTCTGGGACCAGGTTTCTCTCCAAGTACCTCTGGGTGTTGTGTTCGAGTCTGTCAGAAAACTCACTCGATTCCAAATTCTAAAAACATGTATCATAAAACGCATTTTTTAAAAAGTTGAACATATTTAATCAACATGAGTTAGGTTGCACAGGGCACAGACTTCTTAAATATGCCGACTTGCAATTTTGGAAAAGACCTATTTTCATCTAAGCATCTACTATACTTTTTTTTAATAAGCTAAGAATAGAAAATTACATCTCCAATGCCACTCTAGTTTTACGATTATGGCTAAACTTAACTCCCATTTTCTCTTCCCTTGCTCCTACTAAAAATAAATGCAGATTAAATAAATGGGCAGAAAGGATCACATAGGATTCTAGCTCAGCACACAACTCTGGATGTGAAGAAATATTTAAATTGCGTGCATAGGACATTCTGAAGCCTGGAAGCAACCTCGTATTTCCTCTCAAACATAAGATTTTGAAAGGCATGGGCTTGTTTTCGGAAGAGAAGGACCCTATATATAAAGCTAGAATAAATAAACAACCAAACACGTGGTCTGCGGAGAAACACCTTTGAGTGGCAGCACAACTACTAAAGCGGCCAGATTTTGGAACCACCAGCAGCAACCACGAAAGCCCTTCCAAACTGCAGGTTCCGCTGGGACTCCAAGACTCAGCAAGCCCCAGCCACGGGACTCGGAAGCCAGCACGCCAGCCCTCCAAGATCCTCCCAGAGGGTCCTACTCACTGTGGGCTACGGCCCCAGAACCTGTAAAACTAGGAGGAGGATATGATTCCTAAATTATCCCATAACCGGATTCTTCAAAGCCTCACCACCGTGCCTGAGGCTGTCTTCTATCCCGCAAGAGGGGGCGAGAGTCGCAAGAAGTCTCAGCAGCGTCCTGGGAGAGCCCGCTGGGCCGTAAACCTGAATTGGACGCGGGAAAACAGCTTGTGTCTCTCGCGATACCTCATGAGGAGGTAAGCGGTCTAGGGCCCTTCTCGACTCTCATTGGCCGCCGAAAAAACGGTGAGGAGGCCGGGCGATGAGGCCCCGCCCCCGTTAAGGAACCAATCCTTAGCCGACTGGGGACAGACCCGGAAGCGAGGTTCGTGACGGTGATTTTCTTCTCTGTACAGTGGGTAGGTAACTTGTCTCTGTCTCGGACCAGGCTTTGAATTGGTCGTGTAGAGGTGATCGCCTTTCGACCCCGGCCTAGCTGTGGAGGTCTAGCAGCGTAGATGATCCTAGGTAGGACTGAGGCGGCTTCCTCGCCCTTGGCTGTTTGGAAGGCCGCAGACGCGATTCCCTGGCCTGTGAGTGACCAGCCTTAGCCAGAGTTGGACTGGCGGCTCTCTCATTCCCACTCCCCAGACCCTTTATTTTGTGCTTCCCTTTATTGTCGCCCTTGGATCCCCTGATTAGTGCAATAAAAGTAAATGTGGAATATTTTAATTAGATTAGTCGCTCAGTTCCATTGAATGGTTCTTGGTCTGTGGCAAATTGTTTTAACCTATGCAGACCTCAATGCATTCACCTGTAAAATGGGGCTTATAGCCCCATCTATCACGGAATTATCTTTGAGGCAATGGCAAAATGGAAGATACGCTTTAAGTTAGAAAACACATTACTTCCTGATGGGTTTCCATTAAATAAGAATCTTGTTTTATTTTACACGCAGAATCAGGGAGGTACATCTGGGTTTGACTTTTTAAACTAAGTATACCAAGAAAATTTTATATGTAATTTATTATATATCAAACTGTAAATTCAGAATTTATATAAAGGGAGTTTTTATAAAAATGAAAGTCATGTTGGGGGGATAAAATCTGTGCCATAATGTCACTATATTTTATATAATTACAAGTGAACCTTAGATTATTTATTGGCATCTAAATTTTTAATGAATTAATGTATGAGCACTTTTGTTTTGCAAGGTGCAGGAGATAGTTTGAGAATAAAGCAAAAAGTGGAAAATCCAAGAGAATTAATAAAACAAAGCAGTTCTTATGGGGTTTCTCAAAAGACTGAAAAGCTGGATAGGTCTTAGAAATTCTTTAATGTAAGCTTTATAGTTTGCAGTGAAGTTATAGGTCCAGAGAAGTTACTGAACATGAATAGTAGATTCAAACTTGCATCTGGTGCTCTTGCCACTAGTAATAAAATTTAATAATACATTAAGATTGTGTACTATTAAACATGTGAAATTAAATAAAACAAAATCAGTATCTTAGGGATATAACTAATTCTGGATCGTCTCAGAATTCATTCCAGGCAAAAGCAAATGAGAAGACTTTAATTAAATTTAACACTACAAAAATAAAATAAAAAAATTTAACACTATGAATATTTTTTAATGCCTAGTATATCCAAGTGGGACCTATATATAGGTTAAACTGGTTCCTATCCTTAAGTTTATAATCTTTTAAGATGCTAAAACTGAAAGTTGATGAAACAACACAAATTGTAGCATCAAAAACAGGAAAAAAGGGCTGGGGAGTTAGCTCAGTGGTTCCACCGCCTGCCTTGCAAGTGCAAGGTCCCAAGTTCAGTCCCCGGTACCAAACAAAAAAAAAAACCAAGAAAAAATACATCTAATGAATGAAAGAATCAAGATTAAAAAAAAGATCAAAGCTCGAGAAAGAATGAAAGAGCATCTGAAAATAATTTTAAAAGTCTAGTAAGATTTCAACAAATACAACTTGAAGGCTGAGAAGTATTTTTAGAAAATTATTATAATACTCATTTTTAATTGAGAATTAAGATGTAGGGGCCGGAGATTTAGTTCAGTGGTTCCGGCACCTGCCTCACAAGCGCAAGGACCCGAGTTCGATCCCTGGTACCAAAAAAAAAAAAGAGAGAGAATTAAGATGTATACGCTGTGTAAGTCTTAAGCTGATATTAGTTTACAAATTAGCACAAGGCAAGTGTGAAGTACACAGCAAGACCTTGTCTCAAAAAAAAAATTAATATGGCAGTCCAGTAGAATAAACATCACTTCCTTCAGAAAGCCGCCTTTAATCCTTTGAGATGGCTGACTCATAGCCCCCTATATACTCATAGTATCTGGATATGATCCAGTTGTTGTACTTAGCACGGTGTCTTCACCTCCACTAGACAGTAAGCTTCTTGAGGTTCAGACTGGATCTGTTCATTATTAAGTCCCAGTACTCAGCCATTCTATTCATATTTGTTGAGTGGAGTGAATGACAGCCAAGGTTCAGTTTAAAACAAAGAGCAAACTAAGAACTATCTGCCTGCCAATGAATAAGACTGCTTTTTACAGCAGCAGCTTTTCTCAGGCTTGAAATTATTGAAGTAGAAGTAGGGTAATAATTTCAGGTGTTGTAATAAAGATATTGCATTAATAAGAGATTGGACAGATATCCTTTTAGGGCAGTGATAGTGAACCTTTTAGAGAATGAGTACCCAACCTGCAACCCGAAACCCACTTATGTTTTACAAAGTGCCAGCACTGCATTTATACCTTAATACTGAGCTTTTAGTTTAGAAAAAACAACTTATACATTAACACCTTTTGTCTTGAAAGAAAAATATAGTAACACGCATGCCATAGGTTTGCCCCCTCTGTTTTAGGGGCTATTTCATCTTTAAGAATCCTTTAAAGTTGTTTTTTAGGAGTTAGACATGTTTGTTTCTGATCTATATTATCTATTTTTGTAAAAATCTTTAATGTATGTGTATTCATTGTCTGTTATACTTTAAAAACTTCAACCATTCATCATTCTTAACGTAATACCTAAATGAATATATTCAACTATTATATTCAAAATAATTGTTGTAATTATTGACTTAGTAGAGGAAAACAACAAGAAATAAGACCATTAAAGATCACAGATAACTGAACTCTGTCATTTAGTAGATTTAATGAATATCATGAAAAAAACCCAAGAGTTTAGATATGGCCTGTTTCTGCATGCTTATGAAACTGTTCTTGGTGCTATTGATAAAGTCTCACTGTTTTGCTAATTCTGTGTTTGTGTTTTCAGATCTTGATGAATAAAATAAAGCTGACATAATTCATCTCAACAAAGATTACATTCTTAGTATCTGAAATGTTTTTTATGTAGAATAGTTGTAAAAATGGAAAGAGAGAAAGTAAATGATGATGGAAAACTAGACCCAGAGATTTCCTCGGACTTTTCTGAACACTTTAACCAACTTGAATTGTTGGAAACACATGGACACCTTATTCCTACTGGCACTCAAAGCCTGTGGGTAGGCAATTCTGATGAAGATGAGGAGGAGCAATATGAAAAACATGAAGAGTGGTATCAATTGCAAGAAAAAAAAATGGAAAAAGATCCAAACAAATTGCTTCTTTGGGCTGCTGAAAAAAATCGGGTAAAGAGAAAAAAAAGACGAAACTATAATGTAATAGGAAAAGCAATGGGTTTGGAGCCAGAAGACCTGCTCCTGAACCAGATCTGTTCTATCTGTATCTTTGGGCAAATTCCACAGTTTTTGAACCTCAAGTTTCTTATCTGTTTAAATGGCTATATCTTCTCTTTTATATAGGATTGTGAGAATCAAATGAAGCAATTACATAAAAGTACATACTAGGTTACAAACTCAAGTATTCTTTGGGGATTTAAGAGTAACTATAAAGATAGCAAGCAATCATTTATATTTTTTAATCATTTATGTTAAATTATTAGGATCATCTTTCAGGTAAGTATAACTTAAGATATATAGGATGAAAATTAACATTTATTAAATACTATACTAGGAGCCTTACTGTGTTGTTTTATTTACTCCTCAAGAATAGTTAATATAGGGCCGGGGATTTAGCTCAGTGGTCCCGCTGCCTGCCTCGAAAGTGTAAGGTCATGAGTTCGATCCCCGGTACCAAAAAAAAAAACACCTACTGGACAGCTTAAGTTTCTTTATTATTTTGCTTTGAGATGCGATTTTATAAGACCTCTTTTTTCCTTCTCAGCTTGCTACAGTGCGGAGATTACTTTCTGAAAAGGCCACTCATGTAAACACCAGGGATGAAGATGAGTATACTCCCCTTCATCGAGCAGCCTACAGTGGACACTTAGATATTGTCCAGGAGCTGGTTGCACAGGGGGCAGATGTTCATGCAGTCACTGTGGATGGCTGGACACCTTTGCACAGTGCTTGTAAGTGGAGTAATACCAGAGTGGCTTCTTTCCTACTTCAGCATGATGCAGATATCAATGCTCAAACAAAAGGCCTCCTAACCCCTTTGCATCTTGCTGCTGGCAACAGAGACAGCAAAGATACCCTGGAACTCCTCCTGATGAACCGTTACATCAAACCAAGTCTGAAGAACAGCTTGGAAGAAACTGCATTTGATATTGCCAGAAGGACAAGTATCTATCACTATCTCTTTGAAATCGTGGAAGGCTGTACAAATTCTTCACCTCAGTCTTAATGGTTCTAATAATTTTCTTGCATTTCTAAGTACCAGTGCCTCCTTTGTGTGAGATATAAAATATTGCCATAATACAAAATTGACATCAAATGTCTTACTACAGAAACTCAGTGGTACTCATTATGTTTTTCAAGCGACTTGCCTAACCTTGATGTCAAAATGTATTTGAGAGTTGTTTGGATGTATCTTTAATGATTTTTGTGGAGTTTGTGATTTTTATCAGAAGTAATTTTAACTTACCTACACTTAATAACTCGACACGGGTAATACAGAAACTAAAGATATTTTTGGTGCTTATCCAAGAGAAATGTATTTTTAAATATCCCAAATACTGGATTTTTGTTGAGTATTTAGTATATTGACATGTATTTTTGTAAGGTGAGGTAACTCATTTTAATTTAAAAGTCTTAAATACGCTGGTGCAGTTCAACTGTCTTCTCTACATTATCATAGCCAATTGCTTTCCTTCCAAACCAGAAAAACTAACATATTAGTGACTTGAATCTTTATAAGTTAAAAAACGTTTAAAAAGGGCCAGGGATTTAGCTCAGTGGTTTCGCTTCCTGCTGCGCAAGCACAAGGACCCGAGTTCAATCCCCAGTACCAAAAAAAAAAAAAAGTTAAAAAAAACTTAGATCTTTGTTTTTTAAAATGTAGACCATTTTCAGGAAAGTGGTTGTTTAATCTATGAATGTTATATACTGCCTCCCTTACCACAATCACATGATCCTGTGAATAGTCCTACCTCGCACCGGTCAACCTACATGATCCTTACTCCTATAGTGAATCAGTATGATCTTTTAGACATGTACACAGCTATACCTTGGTCTAGGAGATCATAACATAACTTGTCTCCAACTAGTTCTTCCTGCCTAATCCTGCTGGATTGGGCACTGCTCAGATAATCTGTTGCGTTCACAGGAAATGTTGATTTTCCAAGGTCTTCATTTTATATAAGCCATTACAAAGGCAAAGTGACAAGGAATAAGGAACTCTTAAGACTGAAGGGATGATTATTATGTGGGGATTAGAACCACCAAGTGGCTCAGCTTTCTTTAAAAACCCTAGTGTGTATAGTGACAAAAAGCATAAAAATAAATATTCAAGAAAAATAAAGTACAAGTTTTGACAATAAAAAAGTCTTAACCTGTGTATAATTTTGTTAGAATAATTGTTCAAACAGCGTGCATTTAATATCTACTTTCTTAGTGTCTCCAGTGCAGTTTTCCATAGACTATTTAACCCTTCTGTGACTATTCCCAAAAGGTCTTCTCTTAACTTCTCAGCTCGAGAATAAAACTCACATTCAAGGGCAAGGAAACTATATCAATTGCTCTTTGCATCCCACCCCCCACTTTGGGGATTCAACCCAAGGCCTTTGTACTGAGCTATATCCCCAGCATTTTTTAATTTTTTATTTTGAGACAAGGTCTTCCTAAGTCCCACCTGAGCTTGCACTTGAGATCCTTTGTCAGCCTCCCAGAGTGGTGGGATTGAACATGTGCACCACCACCCCAGCTTGTTAGTATATTCAAAATGTTTTATTAGTATATATTTGCAGTAGATAGTGGTTAACTTTATTATGTACATAACACATCTTAATTCTTTTTATCCCCTTCCCCTCCCATTCCTCTCTGTTCCCTCTAAATCTTGTTCCCATTTCCATTTGAAAAAGCTCTACAGTGGTACTATATTTCCATCTTTTCTTTGATTCTCTTTTTTTAATTCCTCTTCCCTTTGTTGCCTCCCACCACCTTCATCTCATGTTCCCCTTCCCATTTGAAAAAGATTTTCCTACTTCGTATTATTTATCCTTTATTTTGTTCTGTATATTTTTTGAATCTCTACCTAAGCTTGTCTCGAGCCAATCCATATGACTCAATTACCTTAGACTAAATAATAGTGTTATTTGGTCAAATATATGTGGCAGTTGCTTGGTTAAGACAATATCGGATCATCTTAGAAAATTAATAGTAAATGAACTAAATCATTGTGACAATATTATTTTGTGATATATGGTTAGAATGTGCCTCAGTTTCTGAAGTCCAATATCTTACAAAAGTTTTTGCAGAACATAAAAGGTTACTGTTTAATCTGGTCCAAGTAAGTCATACCAAATGATAGGTACAGCTCAAAGTAATGGTAAAATAGGACCCTATCTATCCCAGTAGACTGCTGAACATGGCAGCTTGGTTATCTAAAAGTCGCAGAACCTGTGGCTCTATTCTTAATTGGGAATAGGTTACATTCATGATTTTATATAATTTAAGTATGGGGCCTGACTTAGTCACTTTCTCATCACTGGGACACAATACTTGACATGTACAACTTAAAGGAGGAGAAGTTTATTTTGGCTCACATTTTTAGTCTGTAGTTGGCCAGCTCCAAGGCAGAAAGGCATGGTGGAAAGGATTGGCAGAGGAAAGCTGCTCACATGGCAGCCAGGAAACAAACAGCAAAGGGGGGTGAGGGCCAGTGGAGAGGGATATACACCCTTGCGGGTCATGCCTCCACCTACCCACTTCTGGGTAGACCCACCCTCCTAACATTACATGTAATACAGCACCTCTATGATTCAATCGTCTTTAAAAAGCCTCACCTGTAGGCTAGACGTCTAGATATAAACCATAGCAGGGCCAAAGAAGCCTTCTTATTTCTGATTAGGAGTTGACAAATTTGACTGACTACTCGTTTTCACGCCTCAATGTGCGAGCAAATTGCATATAAAGAAATCCCTCCTCCAAGTTTACAATAAAATATGTAGCATAGGTATTGTTTGCTCTCTTTATACTTTCGTTAGTATTTACGCGACTCCTCTGTCCATGGAAGGCATTCACTAGTGGTGCTTTTGACATGCTGGTACTTTCCAGTTTTTGCAGTCTAAATAGCTAAATAACTTAGCTTGCAAATAAAATTTTCTCTAATAGTTTATTCAAAGACTTTGTTTTAATAACTAAAGGCTTAATTTTTAATTACATGGTTGAGGAAAAGATGACTTTTATTGGGCTGGGGATTTAGCTCAGTGGTTCTGCCACCTGCCTTGCAAGCGCAAGGTCCAGAGTTTGATCCCCGGTACCAAAAAAAAAAGATGACTTTTATTATTGTTGATGGTAAACATAATTCATAGGCTTACTGTCAAATCAGTTGGCTCTTCCTTTATAAATCTCAAACATATTTCTCCAGGGAGACTTCTGGCCCATAACCTACCGTACTGATGCGACAGTCTTTGCAGTAGAGATGTGAGGACATTTATTTGTTTCTATGTGTTTCCATCTATTATGCCATCCACAACTATTGTTATAAGATTACAGTTGAGAAACCCAGACACTGTCCTAAGACTTATGTCCCACACCAGTATGAAATCTCTGGATCAACTCTATTCCTGATTAACACATACACCATCTTTACCCTACCTGAAATGAAAATTTCAGGTTGAAATTTATGGAACTGCCTGAAAAAATCTGATTATCAAATCATCAATCATGCCTTGCTATAATTAGTTTATCATGAGAGGCTCTAATTCTACAGGATTACTAGATGGCCATGAAACTTTGTAATATAAAGTGCTTTCTCTGAATGGAAATTAAGATCTTTGTTTAAGTCAAGATGATAGGGAAAAGTTTTAGATAAAAATAGATTTAATATTAAGGTAGTTGTAGAAGCAAAATAAGTAATGTGTTCTTTTAAGATTGCTTTTCCAGGGCCGGGGATTTAGCTCAGTGGTTCCAGTGCCTGCCTCGCAAGCACAAGGTCCTGAGTTCAATCCCCGGTACCAAAAAAAAAAAAAAGATTTGCTTTTCCCATAACGTTCCTTGTTTAAAGTGAAGATAATCTGACTCTTTAACCAGTAACTTCATTAACCTAACAAAGTTGCAATGCCAGGGTGAATTTACAATGTGTATGTGCCTATCTTGTGTCTGTGACTTGTAAATAGGAACTGGAATTGTATTTACACATCAAAGACTACTAGGGATGAGATAATGACTAAAAAGGATATAAAAAGAGAAACGCTGAACAAAGGGGACAGGATACTAACCAGACCGGTTTCTGGCAGTCCCGCCCTCTCATGAGTAGAAATTTTATTATTTTACCCAAATTCTGTGTCTCCGTGTATTTCTTTCCGAGATCTCTGGAACAAAGACAATAAGAAGGATTGAATGTAGGCTGATAACATTTTTAATTCCTTGAAATTTCCCTTAGGAGTTCCAAAATAAGTGGGAATTATCTAAACCAGTATTATCAAATAAAAACAGTATAGGCCCAGGGGTTTAGCTGGCCCGGGGGTTTAGCTCAGTGGTTCCGGCGCCTGCCTTGCAAGCGCAAGGTCCCGAGTTCGATCCCCGGCACACACACACACACACACACACACACACAAAAAGTGAACATTAAAAACAGTATAAGCCCCAATGAGAAATGTAATTGTGTTGTATACCTACAATGTACCAATAAAAGAATTTAATACAAAAAAAAAATAAAATAAATATAAGGATGATTGATTAAAAAAAAACAGTATAAGCCACATATGTAATTTTAAGGGTTTTTTTAGTAGCCACATTAAACAAAAATAGGTGAAAATTATGTTAAAAGGATATTTTTAACTCAGTATGTCCAAAATACTCATTTCAACATGAGATACTATTATGCCTTGAATCTAGATGCCCCCCCACCAAACCCTCCTGGGGTCATAGGTGGAGCTTTTCAGCAGTGGCTGGATCTAGAGTGTGTGATGCTGGGATTAAGGACGTGATTCTAGGATTGATTCATGGTGCAATGTTAGGATTAAGGGCTAGTAGCTTAGACAGAATATAAGGGACAGAAAGAGGGCTGTTTTGTCACTGCTTATCCTTTGCTGCCTTCTGCTGCCAGGAACTGTTTCTCCTCTGTGATGCCCCTCTGCTATGCCACTTGGAGGCAGCCAACTATGGACTGAAACCTCTACAAACTGTGAGCTTAAGTAAACCTTTCCTCCAAAAGAAGAAAAAACTCAAAGACTAAGCAAAATAATTTGGACCATAAGGAAATAAGATTCTAACAGAAAATGTATTTCCTTAGTGGATCCAAGGGCTTGAATTACTTATTGCTCATTCTATGCTGATCTTCCTGATACCTATTAAATGAGTTTCTCAACATTCATACCTAATTTTGTTCCTTTTTTCAAGATGAGTTCTTGTTAATACTAAATACTGAATAAAAATACTGAATAAAAATATTCATTTTTGGTTCATTATTTTATTCATTCAAAACCCAAGTACACACACACACACACACACACACACACACACACACACACACACAAATAACAAGGCAAAAAGGGCTGGGGATTTTGCTCAGTGGTTCTGGCGACTGCCTCGCAAGCGCAAGGACCCAAGTTCGATCCCCGGTACCAAAAAAACCCAAAAAAAACCTCCAAGTACATCCAATAGTCTTCACTATGAATTTAGTGACATGGTCACATCCTCCAGTATCTCACACTGTAGCAAGATTTGTAAGGCAGAAAAACAGTTTAATGAAAGAAATAGCTTATATAATCAAAAAGTAAACTGCTACCTAATTTGTTTTCTTTTTTCTTATTGTATTCCAAATCTCCACTAGATGTGTAGTACTTAAAAATTAGAAAAGCATTGGTGAATTAATTTGAGTTCAGAAAGGTCACTGTCTTCTGAGCAGTCCCTGGAGTTCATATACAGCTATATTAACCAGAAGCAATGTGCAAATATCAAAGAGAGAGAGAGGAAAGAGTGAGACAGCGATCCTGACATCATGAGAAACATCAGAGTCCCATCAGGTTTTTCAAAACCCTAGTTTAATAACTCATGAATTGAATGCACACTGATTGCAGAGACCAAGAAAATGTACACTGATTACAGAGATTTCTGTATCCAAGGTGCAGCTTTACTGGGAGAAGCATATAAACACCTGAGATAAGAATCAGACACTTGAGGGCACGTACCAGAAAAGGACAGATTTTTTTTTACAATGCTTTGCATATTTCTTACTTGAAATTTGAAGATATGCAAACCTTATAAGGACTAAAAAGGTATTAGAGTCCTCTCTTCCTTTCTTTTGCTCGTAGTTTCACCCTTGCATAATAAGGTGGTTTGGAGTCCATCTAAAAAGTTAACTGTGGCCTGTTTCTCGCCCTCCGTGTTATTCACATTTGGAGCCAATAATTCTTGTGTGTGTGTGTGTGTGTGTGTGTGTGTGTGTAGTAGTAGCAGTAGTAGTAGTGGTGGTGGTGGTGCTAGGGGACTTCCTGTGCACTGTAAGATGTTTAGCAACATCCCTGGATGTCCTGAACTCATTAGATGCCACTGGCACCTTCCAGCTCCTTCCCCTTGGTTGAGACAATGAGAAAAGATCTCCAGATATTGGCAAAGTCCTTGGCTAAATGTCATTGAAAATATCTAAGGCAAGAGATTTTGTAATTTGACCAGCCACATGGTTGTTTTTACTAGCATGCAAGTAAATATTAAATTAAATTGTGTTTTCCTTAGATTTTGTTAGATATTTCAAATACTCATCAGTATGCATTAAAAAATTAGGTAATCGATTCTACTGTACATATTTAATATTTTATTAATGAGATTATTTAAATATCCAAAAATTGAACTAAAACATGTAATTAGGAAAGTGGAGTTCTCCAGTAATGACTATTGTTTCCCACTCCTGGCTTTGGCCTCTAGAAATTTTTTTCCTTAGATCAGATGAGTTGATTTTTTTAAAAACTAATTTTTTGTGTATCAACAGAGATGATAGCCACATTCTGATTTTTAATAGTTTGCATCATTACAAATGTAAATTTTTTTGCTGCATTATTGAATGAAATTGCAATTAAGTTGACACCTAGAATTTGCTTCTAGAATATAAAAAGGGTGGGGGGGGTGTAAGGGGGGGTAAGAGTCGGGAGGGGTAAGTGATTCCACCCCTGCCACAGAGGATAGTGGGGAGGGAGCTAGGAGGTTCAAGTGGAAACAAATAACAGAATAAACAAGAAAATAGAATACATTTGATTATTAAAAATCAAAGTTCTTTCAATTTTCTATTAGAATGTAAAAATTTATGGTGTAATTTATTTTGGCAACTACTTTACAAATGAATTCCAAGATGAAATACATAAAAATAATGTACAAAAATATATTTATATCTGTCTATCAGCATCCCCCTAATGTCTTTAGCATGAATGAAACAGCCTCATCTGAACTTTATAAAAGTTCTTGTATATCTACAAAGTGTGGCACACCAAACCACTGTGATAATATCAGTAGCTAGCAACTGGAGTACGTGCTGTGGGCCAACTGTGCAGCAAGTCCTTCACATCCATGATCTCAGGTTAGCTTCACAATCCTCATGTGCAGTAGATACCATTGTTCAGATGAGGAAATGAGGCCTATAAAAGTTAATGGCCCATTGTCACACAGTTAGTACATGATGGAGGTTAAATTTCAAACTGTGATACTGACTGTATTTGTAAAGTTGATTAGGAATGCATTATTCAATGCACATTCAGTGTGTTTTCTTTGAACTAAGTTCCCACATAGCTTATATTCAAATAAAACAACTTTTTTCTTGTGGTATTTTTGAATGTTACTATTTGCATACTGTTATGGTTTGGACAGAAAATTTCCTCCTAAAACTTCATGAGCTCAGAGGCAGGGCTTGTGGAAGGTGATTGGATTATGTGGACCTACAGATGACTTGCTGTTAAGATGTGGCGCCTGGTCAGAGACAGGTCCCTGAGCGTGTGGCCTGGAAGGGTATAGTCCCTGGCTCTTCCTTTCTAGCTCTGCTTCCTTGCAACCATGATACAAGCAGCTTTTCCTCCACTGTGCACCTCTGCTATGCTGTTCCTGCCTTGGAGCCTACTGACCAAGAACTGAAAAGTGAGCCACAATAAACTTCTCCTTTCAGTTGTGGGTGTTGGTATTGTGTTCCAGTGATGAGTGAGTTACTAAGACACATACCACCAGTTAGTCTGTCAGTAATTATAATAATACATATATAATATGATTATACATATATAATATTCTTTACTATTGATTTTATGTGATTCATGTATGGTAGAGTTTGAGAACATACAAATTACTACTAGGAGCAAATTGTATTTATTTTTAAAGTTTTCACAGATATTTTAAAATCTGATTATTTGTATCTACATTTTAAGTGCGTATGTCATATATCCATATATAAAATATGCAGTATGTCTTAGCCATAAACAAATTTGTTAATTTGGTTTCTTCTTCCATGTAGAAGTCCTTGCTTTTTTATTGTACACAAATTTCTTTTTTTATTGTGAGAACATTTAACATGAAATTTACCTCTTAAAAATGTAAATGTATACATAACAATTCCCCACACTGAATATAATCATTAGGTACTGCAAACATGTACTAACAAAAATTAAAAATTTAAAAAAGTAAGTGTATAGTATTGTTATCCATAATACAATGCTGTGTAGCAGATCTCTGGAACTCACTCATTTTGCACAAGTCAAACTTTATACCACTGAACGTCTCCTCATTTCTACTTTCCCCTAGTCCCTGGCAACTACATTTTACTTTGCTTCTATGAATTTGTGTCTTAACTACCTCATACAAGGAGGGAGTCATGCAGTAAGTAGAAGCAAACTGCATTTTACAGCACAAAAACATAAATAAGCAAAAATCCTGTTAGTTTAAAAATCAAAGAATCAAAGCGCTTTTTAAAAAGAAAAACAAAGTTCAGAGACTTATACAACCTGTTTTCAAGATTAGCTATGAAACTAGTATCAAGGCACTGTGGAGTTAGTATTAGACATCAAGGTCAAAGGAAGAGAAGAAAATCTAGAAATAAATCCAGATGCAGATGGTAAATTGAGTTTTTACAAAAATGCCAAGGAATTTAATGGGGAATTCTCTTTAGAAAATGGTATTGGAACAAAAGAATATTTATTTGAAAAATGAACTCATTTACAGACAGAAAGAATAACAGTGGTTGTCTGGTGACAGTCAGAGGTTGGACTATAAAAGGTCAGGGCAAATATTTTGGAGGTAAATGGAATACTTCTTATCTTGATTATGTCGGTGGTTTTGCAGGTGTATACCACTGTCAAAAATCACTGAATTCTGTAGTGCTTTAAGTAGAATGTAGATTTTTTTCTATGTTAGTTATTCTTCAAGGAAGTTGAATTTTAAAGGCAGGTTTTCAAATATGACTATGTTATTCTTTTGTTACTTCCATAACTACCAGGGATACATGATGACTTTTCATGTTTTAGGGCTGTAACTTCACGAAGGCTTACAGAGTACTTACTGTGAGTTATAAACAGACAAAAAAAAATATTTTACCAATTCATTGGAAATTTAAAATCCAAAACAAAAAGACTTTTGTAAGAAGCAGTTTCTCTATTAAATGACAAAATAAGAAATAAGATAATTGCCTCCCAATTAAGTCCATTTGGCAGCATTCAATAAGTTTGAAAAGATGGCTTATTACTATGTAAGAATGATTTGGCTGGCTTTTAAAATAATTTAGATGAGGACTGTTAGAATCTACATTAGGGTATCAAAGCTATTATAGCATTTATTTCTCTGAAGAAAAACCAGTAGTACTGAACATCCAATTGCTTATTCAGTTACCCCAAAACTGAGCAGAAAAAGACTGAGATGATTTGAGACTTTCTGTAAATCCATAGAATTAAACAGTGTATAAATTAATCCACCAAATTTTTTAAAATACCATTAAATGATATTAAATTTATATACTAACTTGATAACATTAACTTTTTAGTTCTTTAATAAAGATGTCATTTTAATATTGAATATATATATATTTTTAATTTTTATGTGTGTGAGAAAGATTTAGTGTTGGGTTTTGTCTCCATCTAGTGGACATGTTCTTCTTTTTCACTTCACTTCATTGAAATTTTAAAAGGTGTAAGCCACCACGCTTTTGTTTATTTTTAGTTTTGTGGAAGTAAAAGAAAAACCACAGTTCATTGCCAAAATAGTACATTTTATATTTTTTCAATAATTTATTCCCAAGAGAATTTGCAGTGGTATCTAATTGAAGATACACATATTATGATTATAAATTTTAAAATCAAAAGCCATTTAGAAGGAAACAAACTGCATAAATTATATATTTACTACAATTGACACGTTATCTCCAAGTTTTTAATATTGGAGGAAAGAGAAAAACAGTAATTGTATGAATCTTACTTAATCAAATAAATCACATTTTTATGAGCAAAAATATCCAGACTAATTTATTTTTTCTAACTAAAATACACATTATAATTTTGTAGAGATATACTAAATATACAGTAAAATGTAGAAATATTGATGACTATAGAAAGTAAGCATACCCATGTAACCAAGCCAGGATATACTCCCTCTTAGTGTTCCTTCAAAGGTGAGCACTATTCTATTGCTATCACTATTACATAATTTTTGCCCACATAAACGAAATCATTTGCATTTATGTACATTTTCAGATTTGTTTTGCTTTGTTACTAGGGGTTAAACCCAGGGCCTTTGCACTGAGCTGTACCACCAGCCCTTATTTTTTATTTAGAGATAGGGTCTTGATAAATTGCTAAATTGCCCAGGCTGGGCTTGAATTTTTGACCCTCCTGCCTCAGCCTCCTAGAGTGCTGGGATTACAGACATGTGCCACTATACTTGGCTACTGTGTGGATTTATGTACTCAATGTTAAATCTGTGAAATTCATCCATATTTCTACACATAGAAGTGTTTTTTTCTTGTTCATTGCTGTATTCTGTTACATGAATATACACTAATCTACAGATATGTTTTTATTTTTTATTCTTTTGTGGACATTTGGATTGTTTCCAGTTTGGGCCTTTTATGAATAACGTTCCTGGGAATATCCTAATATATGGCTTTGGTGCACATATTACACACTTCAGTATATACCTAGTGTAGTCTGTGGAGTAGAAGAATATACTTATATTCAGCTTTCATAAAAAACTGCCAAAACAGTTCTTCAAAGTGGTCATTCCAGTCTACACTCTTACCAGCAGGGATTAAGAATTCCTATTGCTCCATATCTTCCCTACCCTTGTTACTACAGAGTGTGTTGTTTCTTGTTTGTTTAACAGCTGTTCTAGTGGGTGCATAGTAATAGCTAATTGTACTTTCAGTTGCATTATCCTGATTACTGGTAATGTGGAACAAATGTTTTCATGCTGATTAGTTATTTAGAGCACCTCTTTTGTGAAGTTCTTTTCCTCATTCTCCATTTTCTTACTGGGTTGTGAGCCTTTTTCTTATAGATTTGTAGCAGTTCTTTATATACTCTGGATATTGGTTATCAGTGGGCTATATGTATTGAAAAAATGTTGTCTAAGGCTCTGGCTAGATTTTGCAGATGTATAATTTCCGTCTGTACTGGGGATTGAACCTAAGACCTTGACACATGAAAGGGAAGCACTTTATTACTGAGCTACCTCCCCAGCCCATTTTTATTTTGAAACAGTTTTACTAAATTGCACAAGCTGGCCTCAAATTTGCAATCTTCTTGCTTCAACCTTCCAAGCAGCTGGGATTACAGGTATGTGCCACTCTATGCATGGCTGACTTTTCACACTCTTAATGGTGATTTTAACAAGGAGGGGGAATTAATTTTAATGATTTCTAATATATCTATTGTCTTTCTTATGGTTGGTACTTTTTGTTTCTTGTTTAAGAAATAGTTTACCTACCCCCAAGATCATGGAGATCTATTTTAATTATCCTCTAGAAGCTTTAGTGTTTTATCTTCACTGCCTTTTTTTTAAAGAGAGGGTCTTGCTATGCAGTTCAGGCTAGCCTTGAACTCACTATGTGGCTCAGGCAAGCCTCAAAACTCATTGTGACCCAGGCTGGGGATTTAGCTCAGTGGTTCTGGCAACTGCCTCAAAAGCACAAGGTCCCAAGTTCGATCCCTGGCACCAAAAAATAAACAAACAAAAAAAACCCCTCATAGTGATCATTCTGCCTCAGCCTCCCAAGTGCTGGGATTACAGGCATGCATCACCATGCCTGGCCAGAATTTCAGTGCTATTGATTTGAGATTTTTGTTTGATGTGTGGCAGAAGTCAGGTTTCATTTTTTCCAGATGAATGCCCAATTTATCCAATAACACTTATTTCAAAAACTTCCCCTGTTCTAGTTGCTTCCTGGTTGCTGAGACACAATTCCCTACACCCACGACTCTAAGGAGGAAAGGTTTATTTTGGCTCACAGTTTGTAGAGGTTTCAGTCCATAGTTGGCTGGCTCCAAGGCAAGGTGGCATGGCAGAGGGGCATCGCAGAGGAGAATGGTTCATGGCATGGCAGTGGGAAACAGAAAGAGACCAAGGAAAGAGGGAAGGAGATAGGCCCTTTCATGCCACAGCCCCAGTGACCTATCTCCTCCAATGAGGCTTCACCTCATTTAGCTATAAACTTACCAGTGGACTAATCCACAGACAGGTATCATGCTGCTATGATCCAGCCAACTCCCCAAATACCACCTACATGAGATTCTATGGGGATATATAGGGATAAACCATAGCATCCCCTACCCCCAAACACAAAAACACTCCACAATACTGACATTTCTGTCATACATGTAGTGATCATACATGGCTGGGACTGTTTCTAGATTCTTTTGTTCCATTTATCTGGTTGTAACTACTAAATTATTGTGTTATCCAAATGAGTAAAAAGTAGTTGTATTTGGGATGCTATGGAGACATATAGAATGTTCTGTATTTGGTTACAAGTCTTGTAGAACAATTTAATGCTATAAAATAATGCACATTTAACTTTTATAAAATTAACACCACAACGTAATTCTTTTTTTAATGAGTGCAAAATAAAACAAAAGCAGCTTCATGATCCAAATAAAAAACTCTGGATTTTCTTTCTGGCTCTTCAAATCCAACTTTTCTGAACTTGATGTCCTCTCCTGTAAAATTAGTAATTGTATGTGAAGGAGTCTGATCACAGCCATCCTAGATTGACCATAGACCACTATAAGCTTCCCACACCTAGGCTTTTACACCTGCTAAAGATGTATAACCATGGGTTAATGGAGGAGCAGAGCCACCCCCAACACCAAGGAGGACCCTTCCAGGCTGCCATATCACTGCCCCCAGCACCGAGGAGGTCAGCCACACAGGTGCCAGCAGCACACCACCCCCGCAGTGAAATCAGAAGACACGTAAACAAATCTGAAAATCAGACTCCTAGATCACCTAAAGCAACCCCTAAGGAAAACAAGATGGAACAATCTGATACTCAACAACCTGGACTCTCTGAACTGGTAACAAAAGATCTGGAAAAAATGAAATCAGAAATAATTTGTCAGATAACAGCAGAGATTGTGCTCACAGTGCAAGACATGATTAATAAATCTAGAGAGGAGCTTAGGAACATGATGGAATCCCAACACAGGAAAGAAATGGAATCCATAAAACAAATGCAAACAGATTACCAGGAGATTTAAAACTCCACTGAAAGTTTATGCAGCAGAATGAGCCAATGTGAAGGCAAAATTTCAGATATAAAAGATAAGATTGCAATTAGTGATCTGGAAAAGAAAAAACTCTTTACAATAGTAAGGGACCACGAGAAATCAATCCATCAGCTGCTGGACAAAGCAAAGAAGAACAACATAAGACTGATCAGTCAATGAAGAAACAGGAGAAAGTGCAGATGACATAAAAAAAACCTGTTCACAGAACTGATGGCAGAAAACTTCCAAAGCAGGGGAAAAGAACTTGACATACAGATAAGTGAGGCACATAGGACTCCAACTAGCCTTGATAAAAAAAAAATCTACTCATAGACATATAATAGTTAAGATTCCAGAAACCCAACAGAAGAACAAAGTTCTACAAGCACTGAGAGAAAAGAAACAAATCACATACAAAGGAAAGCCCATCAGAATCACAGCAGACTTCTCAATGCAAATCCTCAAGGCAAGAAGAGCTTGGAGTGCTGTATTGCAAGCCCTAAAGGAAAACAGCCTGCATTCCGGATTGATATACCCTGAAAAGTTATCTTTCAACTTTGATGGAGAAATAAGTTACTTTAATGACAAAGAGGACCTTAAGAACTCCATGAATACCAAACCAGCACTCCAAAAATTTTTAGACAATATCCTAGGGAGAGACAATGAGGATCACAACCCCAGGAAGCCCAGCAAATGAATCCATCAGGCATGACAAGAAATTAAACACAAAGGGGGAGAATGAAGCAACAACAAAAGTCATGGCAAGGATAAGGATACATATCAATTATAACCATCAATGTTAATGGTCTCAATTCATCAATCAAAAGAAATAGATTGGCAGAATGGGTCAAGAAGCAAGATCTAACAGTATGCTGCATACAAGAAACACACTTAATTCAAAAAGAAACTCATAGACTGAAAGTTAAAGGGTGGAAAACAATACTCCATGGGACAGGAACCCCAAATAAAAGGAGGAGTAGCTATCCTCTTTGAAGATCAAGTGGATTTCAAACCAAAACTGATTAAGAGAGGCAAAGAAGGACACTATATCCTTGTAAAGAGAACAATCCAAGAAGAGATGACAATCATAAATATCTATGCATCAAACACTAGTGCACCCAACTATATAAAAAAAAATAATGGACATGAAAAATCATATAAGCACTAATACAATAGTAGTGGGGAACCTCAATAACCCAATGTCATAAAATGGAGTACTACTCAGCCATAAAAAATTAGAAATTAGACATTTATAGCTAAGTGGATGCACATTGAGGTGATGCTCTTAAGTGAAATAAATAGGACACACATGTATAAACACCAAATAGTTTCTCTGGTGTGAGAAACTGAAAGTGTAAATAAGGTCTAAAATGTATAATAGGTAATGTGAAATAGGAAGGAAAGGGGCAAAGGGGAAGGAAGTGGGAGGGCTAGGGGAAAGGATAGAAGGGAATGGGATTAATATGAGAAAATGGAAAAATAGGAACAAAATCTTTGTAAATAGGGAGGAATGGAGAGGTTGAAGGGAGGGTTGGGCAAGGGTGAAAAATAAGAACCAAGAGAGATTATGTAAAGGTGCAAATTTCCAATGATGAATGTCATTATGTTGTATACCTAAAATGTACCAATGATTAGAATGAATAATCGATAATGCAAAATAGGAAGAAAAGGTCCAAAAGGGTAGGGGTAGTGGGAGGGGCAGGGGAAAGGAAAGAAAGGAAAGGAAAAATGATGAGAAATGGAAAAAATGGAAAAAAAGTCTTTGTAAAAAGGGAAGGGTGGAGGGGGTGAAGGGAGGGCTAGGAATGGGAAAAAAATAAGAACCAAGATGCATTATGTAAAGATACAATTCCCAATGAGAAATGTAATTGTGTTGTATACCTAAAATGTACCAATAAAAGAATTTAACAACAAAAAAAATACCCCAATGTTACAAATACAAAGATCAACTGGACAAAAAACAAGCAACAAAATACTAGAACTCATGAAAAAATGAACTTAACAAATGTTTACAGTGTTCCACCCCATACAATCAGAATACACGTTCTTCTCAGCTGCACATGGGTTATTGTCCAAAATACACCACATATTCACTCATAAACATGTTTAAGTAAGTACAAAGGAAATAAAGTTATCCCCTGTAAATTATCAGACCATAGTGCAAAAAAATTGGAGATCAATAGCAAAAGAAACTCAAAAAATTTCATGAACACATGGAAATTGAAAAACACACTTCTGAATAATCAATGGGTCACAGAGGAAATTAAAGAAGAAATCAGACAGTTCCTACAATTAAATGACAATGACAATACAACATTTCAGAATCTATGGGACACAATGAGAGTCGTCTTACCAGGGAAATTCATAGCAGTGAATACTCATATTAGGAAAACAGAGCAAGCCCAATTAAACACCCTGATGCTGAACCTCAAGCTTCTAGAAAAAGAAGAGCAGGACAAACCCAAGGCTCATACAAGGGAGGGAATTATAAAGAGCAGAGCAGAAATCAATGCAATGGAGACTAAGAGAATGATACAAAAAAATCAATGAAGCCAAGAGTTGGTTCTTTGAGAAAATAAAAGAAATTGACAAACCCTTAGCCAACCTTATCCAAAAAAGAACAGAAAAGACCCAAGTCCATGCAATTAGGAATGAAAAGGGTGAAATTACAATAGACCCAGCAGAAATCCAGAGGAACATCAATACCTACTTCAAGAACCTATACACCAGTAAGATGGAAAACACAGGAGAAATGGGCAGATTCCTAGATAAGTATGAATTACCAAAGTTGAACAAAGAAGACCTAAAAGTTCTAAACAACCCAATATCAATCAATGAAATTGAAAATGTAATTAAAAACTTATCAACTGAGAAAAGCCCAGGTCCTGATGGCTTCACTGCTGAATTCTACACAACATTTAGAGAGGAACTACTGCCACTACTGTTTAACTCCTCAATGAAATTGAAAGGGAAGCAATACTCCCAAATTCATTCCTGGAAGCAAGCATCACCTTGATCACCAAAGCAGAGAAAGACCCAACCAAAAAAGAGAACTATAGGCCAATCTCACTAATGAACATAGATGCAAAAATCCTTCATAAGATACTGGCAAGTAGAATGCAGAAGATCATCAAGAAGATTATACACCCTGACCAAATGGGATTCATCCCAGGGATGCAGGGATGGTTCAACATATGCAAATCAATCAATGTGATACAGTATTTCAATAGAGCCAAGAACAAAAACCATATGATCATCTAAATAGATGCAGAAAAAGCATCTGACAAAATCCAACATGCATTTATGATAAAAACCCTACAAAAAATTGGAATAGATGGTCTCTACTTCAATCTGGTAAAAGCCACCTATGAAAAACCAACAGCTAATATCATACTAAATGGTCAAAACCTGAAATCCTTCACACTAAAATCAGGAACAAGATAAGAATGTCCACTATCACCACTCCTGTTCAATATAGTTTTGGAAACATTAGTCACAGCAATTAGACAAGAGAAAGAAATAAAAGGAATAAAGATAGGAAATGAAGAAGTCAAATTGTCATTATTTGCAGATGACATAATACTCTATATAGAAGACCCCAAGAACTCCACCAAAAATCTTCTAGACTTAATAACCAAATTCAGTAAAGTACTTGGATACAAGGTCAAAACACAAAAACCAATAGCTTTCATCTACACGAACAACAGACTCACTGAGAGAGAAATAGGGCAAAGAATTCCTTTCACAATAGCATCCAAAAAACTGAAATACCTAGGAATCAAGTTAACAAAAGAAATCAAAGACCTCTTCTCTGAAAACTATAGCACTCTGAAAAGAGAGATTGAAGATGATATCAGAAAATGGAAAGACATCCCCTGCTCCTGGGTAGGAAGGATCAACATAGTGAAAATGGCCATACTTCCAAAACTGCTATATAGATTCAATGCAATCCCAATTGAAATCCAAGCAGCATATTTCACGGACCTGGAGAAAACAATTCAAAAATTCATTTGGGACAAGAAGAGAACTAGAATAGCAAAAGCAATTCTAGGCAACAGAGACATGGCAGGGGGTTTCACAATTCCCAACTGGAAACTATACTACAAAGCTACTGTGATAAAAACAGCATGGTACTGGGAAAGAAACAGACCTGAGGACCAGTGGAACAGATTAGATGATGCAGAAAGAACTCCACCCACACTGAGCCATCTTATCTTCCATAAAAGAGCCAAGCACCCTCACTGGAGGAAAGATAGCCTCTTTAAGAAATGGTGCTGGAGTAGTCCCAGCACCCAGAAGGAAGCTCCCCCACAGTCATCCCAGGCTCCTAGGGCAGAGAAGGTGAGCCGTTCCCAGCACCTGGAAGGAAGCTCCCTGCCTCCATCCCAGGCTCCTAGGGCAGAGAAGCTCAGCCAGTCCCAGCACCTGGAAGGAAGCTCCCCTGCCACCATCCCAAGCTCCTAGGGCAGAGAAGCTGAGCCGGTCCCAGAACCCAGAAGGAAGCTCCCCCGCTGCCATCCCAAGCTCCTAGGGCAGAGAAGGTGAGCCGCATGGGTGCCAGAAGCACCCCCACCCCCGTGGAAATGAGAAGACACATAAACAAGGCTCAAAAACAGACTTCCACATCACCTACAGCAACCCCAAAGGGAAACAAGATGGAACAATATGATATTCAACCACCTGGACTCTCTGAACTGGCAACAAAAGAGGATCTGGGAAAAATGAAATCAGAAATAATTACTCAGGTAACAGCAAAGATTTTGCTCATGGTGCAAGACATGATTAATAAATCTAGAGAGGACACAGATAAAAAAAATAGAGGAGCTGAGGAACATGATGGAATCCCAACATAGGAAACAAATGGAATCCATAAAACACATACAAACAGATTTCCAGGAGATTAAAAACTCCATCAAAAGTCTGCGCAGCAGAATGCCAATGTGAGGATAGAATTTCACATATAGAAGATAAGATTTCAATTAGTGACCAGGAAAAGAAAAATTGCTTTAAAATTGTAAGGGGACACGAGAAATCAATACAGCAGCTGCTAGATGATGCAAAGAAGAATAACATAAGACTGATTGGAGTCAATGAAGAAAGAGGAGAGCGTGCAGATGACATAAAAAAACTCTTCACAGAAGTGATGGTAGAAAACTTCCCAATCAGGGGGAAAGAACTTGACATACAGATAAGTGAGGCATATAGGACTCCAGCTAGCCTTAATCAAAAAAAATCAACACATAGGCACATAATAGTTAGGATTCCAGAAATCCAACAGAAGAACAAAATTCTACAAGCAGTGAGAGAAAAGAAACCAATCACATACAAAGGAAAGCCCATCAGAATCACAGCAGACTTCTCAATGCAAACCCTCAAGGCAAGAAGAGCTTGGAGTGATGTATTTCAAGCCCTAAAGGAAAACAGCCTCCAACCCAGATTGATGTACCCTGCAAAACTATCTTTCAAAATGGATGGAGAAATAAGATACTTTCATGATAAAGAGTACCTCCGGAACTTCATGAATACCAAACCAGCAGTCCAAAAAATTTTAGACAATACCCTAGGAAAAGACAATGAGGATTACAACCCCAGGAAACCCAGCAGAATGAATCCATTGGGCGTGACAAATTAAACACAAAGGGGTAGAACCCAACAAAAAGAAAAAGTCATCACAAGGCTTTTAAAACTTTTAACTTCATCTCCCTAATGAGTGTATAATTCAATCTTATTATTGTACTGATTAGTATTTTTCTGATTCTAGGGTTGCACACCTTTCCTTGTGCTGTACTGGCTATTTATCATCTTCTTCTGTCTACATTTTAATTGGGTTGTCTATTAATAAGCTCTAAGAATTCTTTATGTATTCTGGTCATAGGTTATATGCATCATAAATATGGTCTGCTTAAGGACTACTTTTCATTTTAATGATGTCATTTAAAGTTCTAAATTTTGATGGAATCGCATTTATCAATTTTTTTCTTTTATACTTCATGTTTTTTGTATCCTAGGTAGTTCTTGCCTATCCAGAATTCATAAATATTTTCCCTTATAATTTCTTCTTAAAGCTTTATACTTTTAGGCTTTCTTATTTAGGTTCATAGATTCCTTCAAGTTATTTTCATGTATGGAAAAAAAGGGTTGAGGTTAATTTTTTATATACGGATACCAGGTGTTCTAGTGCCGTTTGCTGCAAACACTGTCTCTTCCTCAGCTCTTGAATTGAGTTTATATTCTATAAAATGCTAATGTTAAATAATCTTTCCAAACTCAGTGGACCATATATGTGTGGTTCTATTTCTAGATTCTCTGTTTTTTTCAAATGATCTATATGTCTTTCCTTGCACCAACACTGCCTTCATTACTGTAGCTTTAGAAGAAGTCTTAAAATTAGGTACTAAACGTCTTCCAACACTGTTTTTGTTTTTGTTTTTGTTTTTAACTTTTCTAGGTCCTTTGTACTCCTACATAACTTTTAAATTTCAATATCCAACCCTTCATTTATAGCAAGTATATACAGACCTAAATTTTCATATATACCTTGTGTTTTCTAATCCTGCTAAATTCAAGTACAAGTTCTAGGGGCTCCTAGAGATTTCTTAGTATTTTCTCTGTAGATGATCATTTCATCTACATATAAAGATTTTGCTTCTGCCATGCCAATCCTTTCCTAGTTGTGTCATTTTATTGCCAGACTATTTTGGTGGGGACTAGGTTTCAAAGTTTAATGGATAGATAAAGAGTAAGCATATCTGCCCTTGTTCCCCACCTTAAGGAGAAAGCATTGTATCTTCTCCATTCATATAAGGTGTTTTTGCTGGAAGTGTGGAGTACATGTCTTTAATCTGTTGAGAAGGTTCTGTTCTACTTCTACTCTCCTGATAGCTTTTACCATGAACAGCTGTAGAATTTAGTCCAACACTTTTTCTCCAACTAGTGACAGGATCATATGGCTTTTTCTTTTCCTCTGTTAAAATGATGACTTTTGGGGGTAGATCTTCCAATGCTGAACCAACACTGCCATCCCTATAACAAAACCACTTTCTACATCCTGCCAGATCTGACTTCTAATAGTTTGTTTTGTTAAACAAATTTCTATCTATGTTCATACTTTTTTCTTCTATTATCTTTATCCAGTTTTATGATTAGCACAATGTTGAGTTCCTAAAATGAGGGGAAAAGTGTTCCGTCTTTTTTCTGCTTTAATTGTTTGATATAATTTATCAGTTAAAATGTTTATGAGCCTGATGTTGTCATACAGGTAGGTTTTCAAGCTAGGAATATACTTTCTTTAATAGGTGCTATTCAAATTTTATATTTCCCCCAGAGTTAGTTTCATTAATTTGTCTTCCAAGTTACTTCTTAGAAGTTGTCAAATTTATTTCAAAAAAGATTTTTGTAATATGCTTTCTATATCTTTTTAAATTCTGTAAAATCTGTGGTAATGTCTCCTAGATCTTAATATTGTAATTTAGAAATGTATAACTGATATTGTGTAACAGGAAGAAAATTTCTAAAAGAGCAGGCGAATTGGGAGGGATAGGGGAAGGGAAAAAAGGGAAAGGAAAAAATATGAGAAGAGGAAAAAAATGGAAACAAGGTCTTTGCAAATAGGGAAGGGTGGAGGGGGTGAAGGGAGGGCAAGGGAAGGGGAAAACAAATAAGAACCAAAAGACTCATGTACAAGATCCCATTGATGAATGTAATTGTATTTTATACATAAAATGTACCAATAAAGTTCATGGGGAAAAGAAAAGAAATGGTGCTGGAAAAATTGGGTTTCAACTTGCCAAAGATTAATACTAGACCTATATCTCTTGCCATCCACTAAACTAAAATTGAAATGGATTAAAGATCTAAATATTAAAATAGAAACCCTGAACCGGCTGGAACAGAGGTTAGGTAGAACTCTTGAAGACATTGATGTAGGAAAGATTTTATGAACAAAACCTCAGTTGGCCATGAACTAGCACAAACAATCAACAAGTGGGATCTTTTCTTACTAAAAAGCTTCTGCACAGCAAAGAAAACCGCCAACAGTGTGAAGAGACATCCCACAATGTCGGAAAAAGTTTTTCCCTCTGTTCCTCAGACAAAGGTCTGCTATCTCAAATCTATAAAGAACTTAAAAAAATCAGACCTTCCAAATTTAAAGACCCAATCCAAAAATAGGCATCTGAAATGAACAGACATTTCTCAGACAAAGAAGTAGAAATAGCAAATAAACATATGAAAAAATGTTCAACATCACTGGTCATTCGAGAGATGCAAATGAAAACAAGGCTGAGATTCCACCTCACTCCAGAAAGAATGGCTGCTACCATGAAATCAACCAATAACAAATGCTGGTGGGGCTGTGTGGAAAGAGGAACACTGCTCCACTGCTGGTAGGAGTGTAGAACTGGTGCAACCACTGTGGAAATCAGTATGGAGATACCTCAAAGAACTAGGACTGGAAGTCCCATTTGACCCAGCTATTCCCCTGCTGAGTATCTTCCCCAAAGAATTAAAAGAATCATACCACAGTGATATGTGTGCACCCATGTTCATAGCAGCACAATTTGTAGTAGCTAAAACTTGGAAGCAGCCCAATTGCCCATCAACTGGAGACTGGATAAAGAAAATGTGGTTTTTTAAATAAAATGGAGTACTACTCAGCCATAAAAAATGAGAAATTAGAGACATTTATAGCTAAATGGATGCACATTGAGGCGATACTCTTAAGTGAAATAAATAGGACACGTGTAAATACCAAATAGTTTCTCTAGTGTGAGAAACTGAAAGTGTAAAGAAGGACTAAAAGGTATAATAGATAATGTGAAATAGGAAGAAAAGGGGCAAAGGGAAAGGGGAAGTGGGAGGGGTCGGGGAAAGGAAAGAAGGGAATGGAATTAATATGAGAAATTAAAAAAATGGAAACAAAGTGTTTGTAAATGGGGTGGGATGGAGGAGTTCAAGGAAGGGTAGGGGAATGGGAAAAAATAAAAACCAGGAGAGATTATGTAAAGGTGCACATTTCCAATGATGAATGTCATTATATTGTATACCTAAAATGTACCAATAAAATTAATTTTTTAAAAAACCATGGGTTAATGAGGCCCAGTTACCATGGCTACATCCCATAACTCCCACCATTCTTCAGCCCTGCCCTTAACAGGCATGTACTCCCTGTACATTCTCAGGCCTTGTCCCTGGCAGGTAGTCACAACTCTTTTCCACTGAACCTTCCCCTCGAAAGTTCCATTTTGACCTTTTCCTTTCACAGCTCCCTTTTATGCTCATGAGCCTATAAAAGTCCCCATAGCCTGTCGGGGTTACTGGTCTGGTCTA
This sequence comes from Heterocephalus glaber, assembly GCF_053883595.1. Lineage (NCBI taxonomy): Eukaryota > Metazoa > Chordata > Mammalia > Rodentia > Bathyergidae > Heterocephalus > Heterocephalus glaber. The sequence goes on from NW_028258294.1 coordinate 10,961,087, forward strand.
AGTGCCAGCGGTGTCCCTCTCAGGTTGTTCTGAAATACATCTGTCCTGTTGAGTTCATACCTTTATTTTTTCTTCCTTTTTTTTCGTAGCAATATGGATTGAAACAGATTGTGAATACAAAAGTATTTGGGAAGCTATAATTGTTTAATAATAGTAATTTACAATCCAAAAGTTGAGAATCCTCAATATTCATTTATTCAATCACATTGCGTGTAGCAGGCAACGGGATGCAACAGGTGTGACATTGGTTAAACCGAGACCATATCTTGAATTCACCTGCCCAGTACCTGCCCGCCCTCCACACCTTTTCTGTTCTGGGCAGTGACCTACCCCGATGTTGGAATTAGGCATTTGTAGTTAACATTCCAGCTCACCACTTCTTACTGTGTGGCCTGAGAGGTTTTCCTGTGTTTTTGAACTTCGTTTCCTCATCAGGGATCTGAAAAGCCTCTCTTGAAGAGCTGGTGTGAGAAAAATTAGAGATTAATGCTAGGCCCCTTACTTTGGTCAGTAAGTAATCGCAGCTCCAGAATTTCAGCACCTTTGACACGCAGGAGGTCGGACTTGAGGCCAGAAGTTGAGCAGCAAGCCTCCTATGTCGCTATGGCAACTGAAGACGCCTCGCGTTGCCAGGCAGCTTCCGCAGAGCTGAGAAAGTCTGGCTGCCTGTAGATGCCAAGAGTCCGCGCCATGTGGCAGCAGGAAGCGCTGGTGGTGACCGCCGCTGCGGAGCCCGAAGCTGGCCGCGATGAGGAGCAGCTTCGGCAGCCAACAGGGCTGGGGGGTAGAGTGCGCGGGGAGCCCGGCGGCGCTCCCCAGGAGCCACGTAGACAGTGTGAGTTCCGCTCTCTGAAAGGAGGGAGGTGGGATGTGGAGAACGACTGGAAGCGAAGCTGGGGGACGCTGGAATGAAACTGGCTGAAGCCGCCTTGGTTTGGGCGGGGAGAAGGGAGGCGCCGCTTTGGCAGAGAGAGGCAAAGGTGAGGTTACTGTGGCAGAAAGCGTCCCATCTAAGCCCTCCTTCACAAAAGTCCTCTGAGCCCAGGATCACCTTCCACTTAATGGGTGGGTAGTGGCATTAGTTTGAATATTATATAGATATAGATATATCCATATATGATTCACACACATTTACATGTACATTTTATATATATATATATATATACATATATATATATATATGTATATATATAATAGGTGTGTATGTATATGAGTATAAACGCCCAGGGAAACATGCAGATCATTTTGCATATTCCTTCATTTTATAGATCAGGAATTTGAAGTATAGAACAGAAGAAAGGAAATAATTTACAACCTCGCTCAATCAGAGCTGGAGAAATAACTTAAAACACTTCAACTTTCATCTCTTAGACTCTTAAATTGATAAATTATTACCTGGTTCTTTTAGAATCTCACAATTACGGGGCCACATTTTAACATACTGCCATTTCCTCTTTGCCCTACCAAACATACAAACAATATTCAAATAATGACCACATCTGATGGGGTTATAACTTGAATCTTGCTCAGGTTACTGTGCTCACCCATTGTTTTGTGAATTTACAGCTATTTCATGGTCTCTTGCAACCACAGGTCTTCAGCAGGTGCTAAGGAATGATGGTGAATGTAACAGGGCCAAAAAGGAATGCAAGCAGCTTCCAACTCTTCGGCAGCACCTCCTTGATTGCATCTCTGGGGAGCAGCTGGAGGTTTTCCAGATTCCCTAGGCACTAGCCAGCCCCAGGAGGGAGTGTTGGGCTGAAATCCTCAGTACTTGGGATTCGGTGGACCATGTGCCTTTCTCTCCTGAGACCTCATCAAAAAGTAGTCACAGACTCAGTGCCTCCAAGAAAGGGGCCTCTTCCCTCACCATCAGCCCCACTGTGACTACCATACTTCATTCCTTTTGTTACTAACAGCATGCTGAGGACTTAATTAGAGTCATTAAATTCAGTGTATTTAAGTAATACAGATTCATTATTCCTATTTAAAATTCTATCTGCGAGTTTCCCCATTAAATGCTACTATCTAAAGTTTTTTTTTGGTCCTATGGCTCTAGGAGTGAAGGGTGGACTTAATCATTCAGTCACCAAGTCTACATCTATTGAGTCTGAACTGCATGCCAAGCTGGGCAAGTTGCAGGGAAAGGAGTAATGAGTTACTGCAGGTGTCCAAACTCACCAGCTTATCAAGTTGGGCTAGTATATTTTGTCCCAGAGAAGGGAAAGCTGACTAATAGAGAGAGGGCTTTTCCCATGTAGATATTCCTGAACTATATAGAGGCTATTTGAACACTAAATTTATTATAAGTAAGGCCACCTTTAGCATCATTTGTAGTGCTCTCACCATTCTGGCTGACCTCTTCCTACACTGTCTAGTAATTGAATTCCTGAACCCAGTATTCTAGGTCTGATCTGATTATGTAGTGTGATGGAACTATAATTCTCCTGATCAGAACACTATAGTTCTATTAAGTGGATCCAAAATAACATTTGCTGTTTTACCAGACATTGTATTAACATATTAGACAAATGCAATTTATGATAATCCTTAGTTTGTCTTCTTCCTTTCTGCATTTCTGGTTGCCTGAATAGATCTGGTTCAGGCCTTTTCAGTTCTATTCTTACGTATTTGATTTGTTTGATCCTAAATACAAGTCATTATATTTATCTCTACCAAAACCACCCTATGGATTTTTGCACTTTCTTCCAGGTATAGAAGTAGCTCTTAAGGCCTGATTTTGCAACTTAACCATTCACCCATGTTTATGCCATTCTCACAACTGGCGAGTTTGCTGGTAGTTCCTTTATCCAAATTAGCAAATTACATGGTGATTTCAACAGGACCAAGTAGTCTTTAGAAGCCCTTGATCTGTTATATAGCATCTTTGTCATGGGCATTCTGTCATCTACAGATTTGCTTTATCAAATGCCTATTGAAATGTAAGGTTCCTCCCAATTTAGTAAGTTGGTAACTCCTGAGGTGTGGGAGAGTCAGGTGGGTGTGGCCTCTTGTTTTTATGACTTTAGGAAATCACTTGCTTAACCATGTCTAGCAATACATTTTTGGAACACCCAAAACAATGGAACATAATGAAATGTGTTCTCTTCAAATTCTTGTTCCTCGAATTTTTCTAGGTAACATATATGAATTTCATGCAAAAAGTAAAAAAATTTCAAAAATTTGCTTTAACTATAAGATAGAAATAATTATACTTGCCCACAGATAATTGGGAGAAAGGGAAATAATATATGTAGGATGCCTAAGGCATAATAACACTAAAAAAATTTTAGCAATTGTTCTCAACAAAAGAAAGCCTGAAATAACATTGTTCCAAAAGAAAGTCTAGAATAACAGTATTTGCCACTACTTTGGAACACTTAATGATCACGATTCCTCATTGTTTATATATACAAGCCATTTGCTGATCATACACTCCAAATGTTGAAGATCAACATCCAGCTGTGATAGTTTGCAGATTTTCTTCTTTTCTCCCTGCTTCCCCTCCCTTCATCCCTCCTTCCTTTCTTCTTATTCTAAGCAGAAGATATTTGCCCATACTAGCCCCTTACTACTCTAAATTTTCACAGTTCCTCAAATCACTTTTAGTGAGTTCCTTTGTTGCTTTCTTAGCAACAAAGCTGAAATTTGTCAGGTGACCTGAATTTAAAGAGGTAACTCTTCTCTCTGCTCTCCCGTTATAGACTTTGCTTCCCTCCTAGCCATATTTGTTAAATCCTTGTCTCCCTGAAGAGCATGATTCTACAGAAAAAAGTTTAAAACAAAGTTAGGTTCAAGTAATGCTGACACTTAACCCTCATTTATATGACTCTCAACTTTTACAAAACAAGAATGAGATCCTAAAAGTATCTAATTCTACCTTGTCTGTGTCTGAGAGTGTGTTTGAGTCCTTCTGACTAGGTCTATTTTATGACCAGGAATGCACCAGGGCAGGTCTGGGGCGGCAGGTCTCTTGCCCTCTTTGGGACAGTCTAGACTCAACTCAGGTCTAATGGACTCACTTGTGTTTTTTTATTGGTTGGTCTGGAAAAGATGAGACATTTGCCATGTCATTGTGAGTTTGAAACCAAGTTTTAAATAACTAAAGTATTTGTTTTCCATGGCTCCTTGAATTGGATACTGAGACTAGGACCACTGGTCCCTGACATTCAGAAGGCCGCATTGGCAGACATGTGCATAGAATATTGTTTATTTAGAGCTCTGTCTAACCAACTCTGCTTAGTTCTACCTGAACACATATTTGTTGAACATCTGTTATTATGCCACGCTCTATTTTAGGGCTCTAATAAATTGAAATACAGCCTTCCCATTCTTATAGTGCTTATGGTCTGGTAAAGAAGACAGATATTAAATTAATAGCTACACAAAAAATGAATGTAAGTAAAACCAAGCTGTGTGCAAATTACAGTAGAGAAAAGGAAAGGAAAAAAGGAGAGTATTATGAGAAAAGGACATTTCTAGATTGTGGAGTCAAGGAGTTAGTTTCCCTGAGGAACTAATATTTAAGCTGAGACATAGAATTTGAGTAGACATTATACAGGCAAAAAAAAAATCAGAAGCAAGACAGTTCAGGCAGAGAAGATGCCATGTACAAAGGTGGGAATAGACAGAAGGGCCACCTGGCTGGAGCCCAGAAAGCAACAGACAGAGGCTGGCAGTGAGAACAGACAGGCAGGGCCAGGGAGCACAGGGCCCTTTTGTTCCCCTCGAGCTCTGTCCTCTGGGGTGAGCAGAAGAAATGTAAAACTGTAATTTAAAAAAAAAAAGAAATGAAAAACAAAAAAGAAAGAAAGTAAAGAAATGTAGCTATGGTATTTAGAACAAATAATTCAGTCTTTGAGTGTAGCAGTAATTAGGGCCAAATTTAGAGGGCAGGAAGAAGTCGTTAAGTGTCTGTAAGTGGTTCACAACTATAATTCAGATTTGATTTTTAAAATAATGATTTAAAAATGCTGGAGTTGGCTGGGGATTTAGCTCAGTGGTTCCACCGCCTGCCTCAAAAGCTAAGGACCCGAGTTTGATCCCCGGTACCAAAAAAAAAAAAAAAAAAAAAAAATTCTGGAGTCATTCTATATTCTGTGCCTGAATTGCAAGCTCCCTGCTCATATTTTTCTTGTTCATTGTTTTGTCCTCAACTCTAAGCCAATTGCCTGGCAGAGTAGGGCTTTAGTAAGAATTTATTGACTAAATGAGTGAAAGTCTTCTTGAAGCTAGTGAGGAAATTCCTTTCTTTTTTTTTTGCAGTACCAAGGATCAAACTCAGGACCTTGTGCTTGTGAGGCAGGCGCAGCACCACTGAGCCAAATCCTTGGCCCATATATTTCTTCATAATACATAAATGAGGAACCTGAAACTTACCCTACAAGATCAGGAATTACATGAAAGTATGAAATCCCCAAAGAACCAGAAATTGCAATGGAAGAGATCTTTCCATGATAGCATCTGCAGGGCAAATTGTCTGATACATATATAGAATGATGTGCCTTTTAAAAAAGTTATTCATATAGGTGTAATGGCTAGAAAGTTGGGCAGGATTTATGATAAGTAACCAATTTTTTAATGCTTTATAGGGAAGAAATTTTTATACTGTGAGCCACATAAGAGAATTAAGGAAGTTTTGGAAGAAGAACTTTATATCAAGAGAGATGAATGCCACATTAAAAACCCACCTTCAGGTAATCTCAGTGACAAATGAAGTATATTTGTGAAATGAATATGGAATTACCTATTTGATGGCAGCATTTATTACAAAATTATACCTGTAAAAATAAAAAATGGGTAATGGATTCTTGGGAAATTCCTGAATTTCTCTAATTATTTGGCCTATGTCCAAATAAACCTTTATATTTAGAAAACTGAGCTAAATATCAGTTTGTAGTTTGCTGCTCCATTTTTTATAGTGTTATCTTTATTTAATGACAAGCAAAGAATTTTTCATATGCTTGTAAAACACAGTGACATCTTCAGCTTATCAATCTAGGCATGGCTAATAATAGTGACTCCTAATATCTAGATTGTATCAGAATTACCCAGGATCTTATTAAAAGCAGGCTGCTGGCCCCATTCCTAGAGCATCTGGCTCAATAGTTTTGGGGTAGGGCTTAAAAATTTATATTTCTGCCAAGTAAAGTTTGATGCCTCTGGTTCAGAGAACACACTTTGCCAACTACTGACCCAGAAAAATTAAGTTGTTTAAACAGGTCAAGTCATTCTAAGATTTCATCCCACAAACACAGAATGTGTGAGTTTTATAAGTTGCATGATCTGGACACTGACAGCACTCACTGGGGGATTCATGTGAGGACAGATATACTCTGGGAGCCCCAGAACTCCCCAAGATGTACTTTTGAAACTGCTAGTCCCCCTCATTTTCATGGTTCCTTCTCAGTGGTTATTAAGTGCATATTTCATGCTCTTCAATTATCAAGTTTTTATTGAAATGCTCTTGGGTACCAGCAATTGCTAGCAGAAATGCAAGAATTTAAAATAGGACTCCTGGGGTTGGGGATTTAGCTCAGTGGTTCTGGCGCCTGCTTTGCAAGCTCAAGGTCCAGAGTTCAATCCCCAGTACCAAAAAAAACAGGACTCCTATGCTCAGAGAATTTCATATTTTCTGAGGAGGATTGCTCTGGGGAGGAGGGTCTCAGATTCCCTCAGGATTCTAAGAGCAAGTGCTGCAAGCTCAAAGGTGTATTATTTCAAAGTCCATGATGCACACGCCCACTTTACGTTTCTTTCTTTTTTCTTTTTTTTTTTTGTACTGGGGATCAAACTTAGGACCTTGCACTTGGAAGGCAGGTGCTGGAACCACTGAGCTAAATCCCCAGCCCTACATTTCTAAACTAGCTATAGAAACAGCTTTTGGGTCTTCTCATATCATCTGCTTTTACAGGATGAGAGACCATTGACTTGACCAAATCCACTCAAACAATGTCTCAAGGAAGTATTAAAGTCTACTTTGAACTCCATGAATGGAAGCAGAATGAACTACATTTCAGCTGTGAAACCTAGCCTATATGTACTATTTCCTAGGTGGTTAAAATTTTTTTATAACTCTATTCTATTATAGTTTGGATTTATCTTCATTGTTTTTAAAGATTACATACAGAACTATATACTAGTTGTATGTAGTATCCTTCTTACTGGATACATTTGGTTGTGAGACTGTTTAAGTGAGTAGGAAGTAAACACTGATTTTCTAGGAAATCTTTTAAATATCACTTACACAAAATAGAGACTGGATTGCATTTTTATATCATCCACCAGAGGTCAACATAAATATATGGGGAGAGCCGTGAGTAAAATGAGTTCTTCAAGGACAATGAGAATTTCCAAAGAAGATGAGAACCAGGATAATTTCATATCATGCAATCTGAGGAAGGAACACAGTTTGAGGAAAAAGCTGTCAACCATGTTAAATGTTGCAGATTTCAAGCTAGTAAAGGACAAAACAGAATCCACTGGTCTTAGCCATATTGGGTCATTGGACACCAAAATGAATAGAATGTCAACAGGATTTTTGGTCAGATCAGAATTTGGAATATGGTCTGCCACTTACTTAAAAAGCATAACCATGGACAAATTTAAGAACCTCCCCAAAATCTTGTTACTTATTCTAAAATGGAGGCCTTAATGCCTATATCACATAGCTTTTGCAAAGATTTGTGTTAAGCAAAATAAAGTCAGTATCCTCAGGTTGCTTTCATTCTAGTAGGAGAGTCAATAAGGGAGTGTACAGATAAATGTGTCACTTCAGGTAATGGTAAAAAAAATAAGGCAGAAAAAAGGAAGTAGTAGAAAGGATTAGAAGTGACTTAAAGGAGAAGTGGCTTCTATTTTAACCCGGTGGAATGTGAAGGCCTCTCTGAGATGGTGGCATGTGAACTGAAACCCAAATGAAGGAAAAAGACACTCAGTGGTCTGGATGAAGCAGGAAGGTCCTGAGGTGGACATAGACTTGGCATGTTCTAGAGTATCAAGAAAGCCTGTGTGACTAAACCAGATTGGAAAAGTATAGAAGATCAGAGAAGTGACCAGGTGATATGAGAATAAAAATTACTTTAAGAATTATAAGAAACCACTGGGGAATCTTGAGCATGGAGGTGAGGTGTGGCTATTTATTTTGTAAACAGTGTCTCTGGTTTCTGTGTAGAGAACAGACAAAGGGGACCACAGTAGAAGCTATCACAGGAGCTTTTGCTAGGCCTGTGAGAGATGGTGGGGGCTTGGGTCCTGACTCAGCTGTGCGACTGAGGCTATATTTCATACGTAGGTTCATCAGGATTAGCCAATGGACTTATATGGAGTGTAAGCATTTGACTTAACCAGCTGGGTGAAAGGGCGTGCTGTTTCTTGATATGTAGAAGATAAGTTATGAGTAGGTTTTTAAAAGTCTGGGGTAAAGAATTAGATTGAGCTCAGTTCTGGACATGTTAAGTTTGAGAGGCCTATCAAACATCCAAATGTAGAGTCAAGTAGGCTTTTTGGATTTAAGGGGGAAAATAAAGACTAGAAATATACACTTTTGGAGTCATTAGTACAATACAGCTAAATACAATCACCCAAGGTGAGAGTGTAGATAAAGGGGGCAGGTTCTCCAAATTTTGAAGGCCACAAGGAGAATCAGCAAAGAGGATGGGGAGAAATTGGTCAAAGAGGTAGGAGCAAAACCAGGAATGGAGCATGGTGACTAGAGACCAAGTTGAAGAAGTGTTTTAAAAAAGAGTGAAGAGTTGTGTCAGATGAGTATAATGGGTAGGCTACTGGCTTTGACATTCAAGAGAACTATTTGCAATCTGGAAGAGCAATTTCCTTGAACTCACAAGGACAAAAGCCTAATTGGAAAACATTACATAAAGAGGGAAAGATAATGGATCAAGTATACTTACTCCTTTTTAAAAAATATTATTTTATTGGTACATTTTAGATATACGATATAATGACATTCATCATTGGAAATTTGCACCTTTACATAATCTCTCTTGGTTCTTATATTGCCCCTTCCCCTGCTCTCCCTTAAACCCCTCCATCCCTCCCTATTTACAAAGACTGTTTCCATCTTCTCATATTAATTCCATTCCCTTCTTTCCTTTCCCCGACCCCTCCCACTTCCCCTTTCCCTTTGCCCCTTTTCTTCCTATTTCACATTACCTATTATACCTTTTAGTCCTTCTTTACACTTTCAGTTTCTCACACTAGAGAAACCATTTGGTATTTACATGTGTGTCCTATTTATTTCACTTAAGAGTATCGCCTCAATGTGCATCCATTTAGCTATAAATGTCTCTAATTTCTCATTTTTATGGCTGAGTACTACTCCATTTTATTAAAAAAACCACATTTTCTTTTTCCAGTCTCCAGTTGATGGGCAATTGGGCTGCTTCCAAGTTTTAGCTATTACAAATTGTGCTGCTATGAACATGGGTGCACATATACCACTGTGGTATGATTCTTTTAATTCTTTGGGGAAGACACTCAGCAGGGGAATAGCTGGGTCAAATGGGACTTCCAGTCCTAGTTCTTTGAAGTATCTGAATACTGATTTCCACAGTGGTTGCACCAGTCTACACTCTCACCAACAGTGGAGCAGTGTTCCTCTTTCCACACAGCCCCACCAGCATTTGTTATTGGTTGATTTCATGGTAGCAGCCATTCTTTCTGGAGTGAGGTGGAATCTCAGCCTTGTTTTCATTTGCATCTCTCGAATGACCAGTGATGTTGAACATTTTTTCATATGTTTATTTGCTATTTCTACTTCTTTGTCTGAGAAATGTCTGTTCATTTCAGATGCCCATTTTTGGATTGGGTCTTTAAATTTGGAAGGTCTGATTTTTTTAAGTTCTTTATAGATTCTAGATAATAGACCTTTGTCTGAGGAACAGAGGGAAAAACTTTTTCCGACATTGTGGGATGTCTCTTCACACTGTTGGTGGTTTTCTTTGCTGTGCAGAAGCTTTTTAGTAAGAAGAGATCCTACTTGTTGATTGTTTGTGCTAGTTCATGGCCAACTGAGGTTTTGTTCATAAAATCTTTTCCTACACCAATGTCTTCAAGAGTTCTACCTAACCTCTGTTCCAGCCGGTTCAGTGTTTCTATTTTAATATTTAGATCTTTAATCCATTTCAATTTTAGTTTAGTGGATGGCAAGGGATATAGGTCTAGTATTAATCTTTGGCAAGTTGAAACCCAATTTTTCCAGCACCATTTATTAAAGAGGCTATCTTTCCTCCAGTGAGGGTGTTTGGCTCCTTTGTCAAAGATGAGGTGGCTGAGTGTGTCTGGAGTTGTTTCTGCATCTTCTGATCTGTTCCACTGGTTCTCTGGTCTGTTTCTTTGCCAGTACCATGCTGTTTTTATCACAGTAGCTTTGTAGTTTAGTTTCAAGTTGGGGATTGTGAAACCACTGCCATGTCTCTGTTACCTAGAATTGCTTTTGCTATTCTGAGTCTCTTTTTGTTCCAAATGAATTTTTGGACAATTTTTTCAAGGTCCATGAAATATGCTGCTGGGATTTCAATTGGAATTGCATTGAGTCTATATAGCAGTTTTGGAAGTATGGCCATTTTCACTATGTTGATCCTTCCTACCCAGGAGCAGGGGATGTCTTTCCATTTTCTGATATCATCTTCAATCTCTCTTTTCAGAGTGCTATAGTTTTCAGAAGAGGTCTTTGATTTCTTTTGTTAGGTTGATTCCTAGGTATTTCAGCTTTTTGGATGCTATTGTGAAAGGAATTCTTTGCCCTATTTCTCTCTCAGTGAGTCTGTTGTTTGTGTAGATGAAAGTTATTGGTTTTTTGTGTTGACTTTGTATCCAGATACTTTACTGAATTTGGTTATTGAGTCTAGAAGACTTTTGATGGAGTTCTTGGGGGTCTTCTATGTAGAGCATCATGTCATGTGCAAATGACAATTTGACTTCTTCATTTCCTATCTTTATTCCTTTTATTTCTTTCTCTTGTCCAATTGCTGTGGCTAATGTTTCCAAAACTATATTGAACAGGAGTGGTGATGGTGGACATCCTTGTCTTGTTCCTGATTTTAGTGGGAATGATTTCAGTTTTTGAGCATTTAGTATGATATTAGCTGTTGGTTTTTCATAGGTGGCTTTTACCAGATTGAAGTAGAGACCATCTATTCCAATTTTTTGTAGGGTTTTTATCATAAATGCATGTTGGATTTTGTCAGATGCTTTTTCTGCATCTATTTAGATGATCATATGGTTTTTGTTCTTGGCTCTATTGAAATACTGTATCACATTGATTGATTTGCATATGTTGAACCATCCCTGCATCCCTGGGATGAATTCCCCTTGGTCAGGGTGTATGATCCTCTTGATGATCTTCTGCATTCTATTTGCCAGTATCTTATGAAGGATTTTTGCATCTATGTTCATTAGTGAGATTGGCCTATAGTTCTCTTTTTTGGTTGGGTCTTTCTCTGCTTTGGGGATCAAGGTGATGCTTGCTTCCAGGAATGAATTTGGGAGTATTGCTTCCCTTTCAATTTCATTGAAGAGTTTAAACAGTAGTGGCAGTAGTTCCTCTCTAAATGTTGTGTAGAATTCAGCAGTGAAGCCATCAGGACCTGGGCTTTTCTCAGTTGGTAAGTTTTTAATTACATTTTCAATTTCATTGATTGATATTGGGTTGTTTAGAATTTTTAGGTCTTCTTCGTTCAACTTTGGTAATTCACACTTATCTAGGAATCTGCCCATTTCTTCTGTGTTTTCCACCTTATTGGCATATAGGTTCTTGTAGTAGGTATTGATGATCCTCTGGATTTCTGCTGGGTCTATTGTAATTTCACCCTTTTCATTCCTAATTGCATGGACTTGGGTCTTTTCTGTTCTTTTTTTGATAAGGTTGGCTAAGGGTTTGTCAATTTTTTTTATTCTATCAAAGAACCAACTCTTGGCTTCATTAATTTTTTGTATCATTCTCTTAGTCTCCATTGCATTGATTTCTGCTCTGCTCTTTATAATTTCCTCCCTTGTATGAGCCTTGGGTTTGTCCTGCTCTTCTTTTTCTAGAAGCTTGAGGTTCAGCATCAGGGTGTTTAATTGGGCTTGCTCTGTTTTCCTAATATGAGTATTCACTGCTATGAATTTCCCTCATAAGACTGGTGTCATTGTGTCCCATAGATTCCGATATGTTGTATTGTCATTGTCATTTAATTGTAGGAACTGTCTGATTTCTTCTTTAATTTCCTCTGTGACCCATTGGTTATTCAGAAGTGTGTTGTTCAATTTCCACATGTTTATGAAATTCTTGCAGTTTCTTTTGGTATTGATCTCCAGTTTTTTTGCACTATGGTCTGATAATATACAGGGGATAGCTTCAATTCCTTTGCACTTATTTAAACATGTTCTATGAGCGAGTATGTGGTCTATTTTGGAGAATGACCTGTGTGCAACTGAAAAGAATGTGTATTCTGATTTTGTGGGGTGGAACACCCTGTAAACATCTGTTCAGTTCATTTATTCAAGAGTTTGGTTGACTTCTAGTATTTATTTGCTTATTTTTTGTCTAGTTGATCTATCTATTTGTGACAGTGGGATTTTGAGGCCCCCGTCTACGTGCTTATTTGATTTTTCATATGTTAGTATTTGTTTTATATAGTTGGGCACACTAGTGTTTGGGGCATATATATTTATGTTTGTCATCTCTTCCTGTTGAATTGTTTCCTTTACAAGGATATATTGTCCTTGTCTCTCTTAATCTGTTGGTTTGAAATCCACTTGATCTGCAAAGAGGATAGCTACTCCTGCTTTTTTCCAGGTTCCTGTCATATGGAGTATTGTTTTCTGCTCTTTAACTTTCAGTCCATGAGTTTCTCTTTGAATTAAGTGTGTTTCTTGAATGTAGCATGTTGTTGGATCTTGCTTCTTGACCCATTTTGCTAGTCTGTTTCTTTTGATTGGTGAATTGAGACCATTAACATCGATGGTTATAACTGATATGTATTGACTTATCATTGTCATGAGGTTTTCTTTTTGTTGGAGTCTCCCACTTTACATTTAATTTCTTGTAGTGCCTGATGGATTCATTGTGCTGGGCTTCCTGGGGTTGTGATCTACATTGTCTTTCCCTAGGAAATTGTCTAAAATTTTTTGGAGTTCTGGTTTAGTATTCATGAAATTCCTAAGGTGCTCTTTTCATGAAAGTATCTTATTTCTCCATCAATTTTGAAAGATAGTTTTGCAGGGTACATCTCCCTCGGTTGGAGGCTGTTTTCCTTTAGGGCTTGGAATACGTCACTCCAAGCTCTTCTTGCCTTGAGGATTTGCATTGAGAAGTCTGCTGTGATTCTGATGGGCTTTCCTTTGTATGTGTTTTGTTTCTTTTTTCTAACTGCTTGTAGAACTTTGTTCTTCTGTTGAGTTTCTGGAATCTTAACAGTTATATTCCTATGTGTAGATTTTTTTTGATCAAGGCTAGTTGGAGTCCCATATGCCTCAATTATCTGTATGTCAAGTTCTTTTCCCCTTGTTGGGAAGTTTTCTGCCATTATGTCTGTGAACAGTTTTTTTATGTTGTCTGCACTCTCTCCTGTTTCTTTCTTGACTCCAATCAGTCTTATTTTGTTCTTCTTTGCATCATCTAGCAGCTGCTGGATTGATTTCTTGTGGTCCCTTACAATTTTAAAGCAATTTTTCTTTTCCTGGTCACTAATTGAAATCTTATTTTCTATATCTGCAATTCTGTCCTCACATTGGCTCATTCTGGTGTGTAGACTTTCAGTGGAGTTTTTATTCTCCTCGAAATCTGTTTGCCTCTGTTTTATGGATTCCATTTCTTTCCTATGTTGGGATTCCATCATGTTCCTCAGCTCCACTCTAGATTTATTAATCATGTATTGCACTGTGGGCACAATCTCTGCTGTTATCTGACAAATTATTTCTGATTTCAATTTTTCCAGATCCTCTTTTGTTGCCAGTTCAGGGATTCCAGGTGGTTGAGTATCAGAGTGTTCCATCTCATTTCCCTTTGTGGTTGCTGTAGGTGATCTGGCAGTCTTGTTTTGAGACTTGTTTACCTGTCTTCTCATTTCAACCTGGGGGGGGGGGTAGGGGCAGCTGCTGGAGGGTGTGCTGTTGGCGCCCGCACAACTCACCTCCTCTGCACTGGGACTGGTGGTACGGCGGCCCGGAAGCCCCTTCCACTGTGCTGGGAACAGTGGTCCGTGGCCCAGAAGCCCCTTCTTCTGTGCTGGGAGCAGTGGTACGGCGGCTCAGAAGCGCCTACCTCTGCACTCAAGTATACTTACTCCTAACATCTATAGATAGCTTCTATAGGAGCCACTCAAGTCCCTAAAAGTTTTGTACAGAATTCTGAGTGGGCATTACAAAATGTATCTTCCAAGAAGAGGAACCATAACTGTCGTCAGATATTTAAAGGCGGAGCGTGTCACTGCAGATCTTGATCTAGAGGGTCCAGTGGCTGGCTCAGGGCTACCAATACTGAGAGTCAGCTGGAAAAGTATGGCACCTTCTCTGGCTACTGGTCCGTGTTCTGGATATGAATATGAGGCTTCTAGCCTACAGATATGTGCATTCAGTGGGGTGCATTAAGTGCTGGCATGAGAAGTAATGATGATGGTGATAATATACTAATGGCTGTCACAGAAATACCTTCTGCACTTGACAGGTTGAGCTTTGTTTATAAATTAGGTTTTAAAATTCCTGTAACAGCTGGGTATGGTGGTACACTCCTGTAATTTCTTTTTTTTTCCTTAAATTCTTTTATTGGTAAATTTTAGGTATACAATACGTTTACATTTATCATTGGATGCTTGTACCTGTACATGATGTATCTTGGTTTTCATTTTTTTTCTGCCATTCCCTGTGTGCCCCTCACCCCCTCCACCCTTCCCTATTTACATAGATTTCGTTTCCATTTTTTTTCTTTTCTCATAATTTTTCCTTTCCCTTCTTTCCTTTCCCCATCTCCTCCCACCACCCCTACCCCTTTGAACCTTTTCCTATTTCAAAATACCAATTATTCATTATTAATCCTTTTAATCCTTATTTACACTTTCAGTTTCTCACACTAGAGAAACTATTCGGTATTTACACGTGTCCTATTTATTTCATTCAAGAGTATGGCCTCAATATGCATCCATTTAGCTATAAATGACTCAACTTTCTCATTCTTTATGGCTGAGTAGTACTCCATTTTATTAAAAAAAAACACCACATCATCTTTATCCAGTTTCCAGATGATGGGAACTTGGGCTGTTTCCAAGCTTTAGCTATTACAAACTGTGCCTCTATAAACATGAGTGCACATATATCTCTGTGGTACGATTCTTTTAATTCTTTTGGGAAGATACTCAGCAGTGGAATAGCTGGATCAAATGGGACCTCCAGCCCTAGTTCTTTGAGGTATCTCCACACTGATTTCCATAGTGGTCACACCAGTCTGCACTCCCACCAACAATGGAGAAGGGTTCCTTTCTCCCCACACCCCCACCAGCATTTTTTATTGGTTGATTTCTTGATAGCAGCCACTCTTTCTGGAGTGAAGTAGAATCTCAGTGTTGTTTTCATCTGTATCTCTTGAATGATCAGTGATGTTGAACATTTTTTCATGTGTTTATTTGCTGCTTTTACTTCTTTGCCTAAGAAATGTCTGTTCATTTCAGATGCCCATTTTTGAATTGGGTCTTTGAATTTGAATTTGGGGAGACTGATTTTTTTCAGTTCTTTATATATTCTAGATAGTAGTCCTTTGTGCGAGGTACAGCTGCTAAAAAATTTTCCCCACATTGTAGGTTGTCTGTTAGCTCTGTTGGTGGTTTCTCTTGCAGTGCAGAAGCTTTTTTTTTTTTTTGAGGAAACAATGAAACTTATTATGAGACCAAACCACTAGGAAAATATATCACAGGCTTGACACAGCTGACAGGCTATATTATCATTTAAAGTAATAAATTGGTAAAAAGACAACACATACCTTATCCAAAAGATAAGGTGCCATGCTGGGGCAGGAACACTATGTTGTAAAGGCCCCAGGCAAAAACGGTATTTGGTAAAGGAGTCAGAGCTCAAATTGCTTACTTTTTGACCTTCCTGTTGCCAGGGAATTACCTCAATAAGACGCTGTAATTCAGGAGGCTAAGAAAACAGTGCTGGGTTTAGGCTTTTAGTCCTGTTCTATAAAAACCATTTTCTTCAAGTTCAGTACTTCACAACTCTCTTAACTAACCAACAGTTCCTATTTCAGTTTTTCAGAGTCAAAACTCTTTACCCTACAAGGGAAAAGTGTCACTGCAAGATTGTCCTGTTAACTGCCACAAAAAGCATGAGGAAGGTCTGTTTTCCATATAGTGTGTGACACTAACTCATTTTTTGCAATCGTTTCCAGATTGAAAAACATAGTGTATGAATATTAAGACATGCACATCCATATCCTGATGGCTAGAAAAGGACATGCACAAGGAGCCTTTCAGAGTTCTCATCTACTCTCTCAACTCCACATCTTAAATCCTCTTCATGCCCTCGCCTATAAAAAAGCAAGCAAAATGAAGGTATAGACCCCTCCCCACACCTCTTTTGAGACAGGGTCTTGCTATGTAGTCTGGGCTCGTCTTGAACTCACTATGTAGCTCAGGCTGGCTTCAAACTCATGGCAATCCTTGTGCCTCAGCCTCCCAAATGCTGGGATTACAGGCTTGTAAGTTAGTTATCTGAATTTTGTTTCATGCCTTAGTAGAAAATAGTGTGGTGATATTTCTGGTAAATAGGAAATTAGCTACAGAGACACTTCTGCAACTCCACTAGGTCATAGGCAGCTTAGAGGAACCTACCAGCCTGCTAATATCTGTGTATTAAAACACAGGTAACTTGGAGGTCTCTACTGCCAGGATAAAGTCTTGCCACATGAAATTTAGGCTCTAAAACATTCTTTTGTGCTATCTTTGACCCAAACTTTAGCACCAGTTTTTTTTTTTTTTTTTCATTTCACTTTCTAGCTTCCAAATGTAGAAGAATCAGGGTCCAGAGGCAAGTGAAATGTCTTAAACTTGCTGTCATCCTTAGTTTCTTCATTCATAAGTTTTACTTCCTGCCCTAAAACCCTATGGCTACTGGCAAAGATTTTTATTTCCCAATGGATAAGAGAGACGCCCTCATCCTTTTGGTCATAGTTGGAATGGGGTTCATGTGGTCATCTACACACTTGGCCACACAACTGTCCAGCTGTTGTTTCACCTGAAGCTCTTTATTCCCTCCATCCATCGAATCTTTGGCTTTGTCATTGCAATGCATCGTGCACCGGGCCAGGAGGTCCTAGAACTTTTCCAGCTCATTGGTCACCAAGGCCTGGGCCTGAGCCAGGGGTGAATGGCAGCACTCAATCCACTGGTGCACTTGCTATAGGGATGCGTGGTTGTCCTCACAGCAGTTGTCACTGCACCAGAACATGAGGCTGTAGGGAACAGGGGAAGGGGACGTTACCAGAACCTCTGCAGTGAGTCCTGGTCTCCTGCGAGCCACGGCAGCACACAGCGAATTACAGGAAAGGTAGAAAAATGAGACTGATAAGAAGCTAAGCTTTGGGTCTGATCAGTGCTGCTCTGGGCAGCAAAGACAAAAACCCTCTAGCTTGCAGCACTTTTTATTCAGTACATGGGGAAACAAATGTAACAAGTGAAAAATAGAGTTCAGTACTCCACATTGGGATAAACAAGGTGTAACAAAAACCTGGGGGGCAGTGGAAATCTAAGAACAATGAGGAATTATGCAGATGAAGATTTGGTTCCTCTCTGGCATCTCCCACTGGTGTGGTCTTGTCCTGGAGATTGCAGCATCCGGGGGGATCACTGAGGTCTCAGTTGTGACCAGAGGCCAAAATGCAATTATGTCTAGAATGTCCTAGCTGGGCTGTAGGCAGGATAACTAGGCCTACTCAAGTGATTTTTCCCTAGAATTATGTAGCATTGCTCCCAACATGAGGCCCTGCATCTTCCGGATGTTCTCTCTCTCCACACTCTTCACCATGGAGTCTACCACCTCCTGCACCCGGAACTGCTGCAGCTCCACCATAGCAACCCCCTGAAGCTTTTTAATAAGTTGAAATCCCAGTTGTTGATTCTTTCTGCTAGTTCCCGTGCTATTGAGGTTTTATTCATAAAGTCTTTTCCTATGCCAATATCTTTAAGCGTTTACCTAACTTATCTTCCAGCAAGTTTAGTGTTTCTGTCTTAATATTTAGATCTTTAATCCACTTCAATCTTAGTTTAGTGCATGGTAATAGGTATGGGTCTAGTTTTAATCTCTGACAGGTTGAAATCCAGTTTTTCCAACACCGTTTATTAAATAGGCTATCTTTCCTCCAAAGAGGGTGGTTGGCTCCTTTGTCAAAGATGAGGTGACTGAGTATGTCTGAAGTTGTTTCTGTATCTTCTAATCTATTCTACTGATCCTCGGTTCTGTTTCTTTGCCAGTACCATGCTGTTTTTATCACAGTAGCTTTGCAGTATAGCTTCAAGTTGGGTATCGTGATACCCCCAGCCATGTCTCTGTTGCCTAGAATTACTTTTGCTATTCTAGGTCGCTTCTGATTCCAAATGAATTTTTGGATTGTTTTCTCTAGTTCTGTGATGTATATTGTTGGAATTTCAATCGGCATTGCATTGAATCTATATAGTAGTTTTGGAAGTATGGCCATTTTCACTATATTGGTTCTTCCTACCCAGGAACAAGGGATGTCTTTCCATTTTCTTATATCCTCCTTGATCTCCTTTTTCAGGGTGCTGTAGTTTTCATACATTCCTGTAATTTCAACACTCAGGCCCAATACTCTGCCTCAGGCTGAGGCAGGAGAATCATTGGAAATTTGAGGCCAGTCTGGTCTACATAGTGTATTCAAGGCCAATCTGGACTACACAGTGAGACTGTCTCAAACAAACAAACAAACAAAAAGAAGAAAAACCCAAGCAAATGAAAATAAATAAAATTCCTGTAACATCCTTATAGATATATGCTGTTCTTTGTGCACATTTTCCAAGTTTGGGAGCTGTCTCAGAGGGGTACTGACTGGCTCAATGTCACCCAGCTGGCTAGTGGAATAGCTGGTATTTGAATGCAGGATTATTCTGTCCATCTTTATAGCATTTGCTTGTGTTTACAGAGGGGAAAACTTTTGAAATTGATTTATTAGCTAACAGCATAGGGTTCTCTTCAGGAAAAATAATTGCCATTTTTCTGGTTCAGCCTCAGTACAGCCTCCAGGTTCAAACCTGTGGCAGGACAGGTTTCAGAAGTTTACCCATTTCTATTAGATAAGGATTCAGAGCCTGGTCTGCAAGAAAAGATTCTCAGCATGAGGGGGAAGTTTTTAAAAATCATATATTCTAATCAGATGAAAATAGAACTTGGGGCAATTTATGGAACTTTCTGGATAAGGACGAATTTAGCTAATGTCATCATTCATGTATTCTCAGCAATTTCCTGAAGATTTCCTCTCCCTACAACTTTTTTAAAAGAGAGGCTTGTGAGACACTCATTATAGACAAGTGCATTTATTTTGCCATTTACAGTATTCAAAAACTACTTCTATGTCTCCAAGAACTTCTTTGGGGGACTTTGCAAAAATATTGTGTTAATTCAGTATTCTCAAGGGCTTGTGCATTTTTGTGGCTGAAACCTGCAGTGGTTACATCATGAAAAATTTGATTAATGCAGCTTACTAGTTTTCCCCTTATACAACATTTCCTTTTGGAATGAATTTCAGAAGTGTACGTCAAGTGCATTAATTTGTGTCTGTTTGTGCCTTAACACATGGAAACTTAATTGTGAGTCCAGCTTATTTACTATTTAGTGCAAATTTAGAAAGTGTAAAATGTTGCTAAGGAAATATAGATAGGTTTGTTGTTTATTATTTTGTTCAATAAAAATGTTTTATTCTTCTACAATACACAAGGAATTTACTACACACCGCTGGCATGTCAAGATAATTGTAGAGTCTAGAAGTTACCAAACATAAATTAAAATTACTTAAATTTTTCTTCCTCTGGTCAAATTTCTGAATATGTTTACACAAGGGAAGTATAGAAACACATATAACTCTAAACTAGCTATTCAAGTTGTGTTCATTATTCACAGTCCAGAGACCACCAAAAGGAACAAAAATATTTTTAGAGTGAGTTTATCTTCCATATGCGACTAGGCTATGTCCTCCTGGCTAGAATTTTTGGTATATAGCATGGTTTCATGATTTTAAAACTTAGAATAAAAATTGACCTAGAAGATCTCTAACTAGAAAGGGTTACAGGTATGAGAGAGAAGAAGAATGTCTAGAAGACTCTGGGAAAGAGTTTGATTCTTTTCAGTTTGCTTCCCCCCTACGCCTGCTGCCCTTCTCTTTTCAGACCAGTCTGCCAACATGGAGGTCCTGCTGACTCTGCTCCCCATGTTGTCTTCTTTCCCCCTCCTGGAATGTACATGTCCAGAGCTGAGCGAGTTCAGTTTCTTTTAAAAGAAGCAGTCAGGGCCGGGGATTTAGCTCAGTGGTGCCGCTGCCTGCTTTGCAAGCACAAGGTCTGAAGTTCAATCCCCGGTATCTTCTCCTCCTTCCTTTTGTTGAGGGGCAGATACCAGAGATAGAACTCACAACCTTGCGCTTGTGAGGCAGGCACAGTGCCACTGAGCTAAATCCCCAGCCCCCTATCTGTGCTTCTTTCTAGACCTCTTTCTTTCCATTTGAACGTGTCACCTTCTGTAACATCTTCACCCAAGCATCATATCCAAAAAAAGTAGTGTTCTTTGTTGCAGCAACCTCTATCCCTGAATACACTAAATACTTTGCATAACTGTATTTTGCTTTGAATCTTTTTATGTATTTCATAGCATCTGCATTTACATTTCAGGTGTTGTCTCTGTTCAGTGTTAACTTTAGTTATTCCTATAATTGCATAAGAAAGAGCACACTTAATCTTGACTAATACAATGCTTCTAATTTCCATTGGTCTGCACAGTTCTGCTTCTGGATTTTCAGTTTCTTTTAATATACCAGATCTTTTCACAATGTAAAACAAAAACAAGTCTATTTCCTTGGCCTCTTTCAGGGTGTCACACACAAGGAAGTGTTTGATAAATGTTTGTGAGCACCTGAATTTGAAAGTCCAATCCCAGGGGCTGGAGAGCAGCCCTTTTCTATCTCTAGACGAGACAGGACAGGCCACTGGCTTGAATGGCAAGAGAAGATTTAGGTTAGATATAAAGAACAGCTTAATCTTTATAAGGTCGTGACAGAAGGAGATTGTGGAGTCTTCCTTGAAGGAGGAAGAAATTGATTTTGACAGATAGCTTCAGCTACTCCATTCCCAAATATGGCTGGAGAAGCAAGTATTGACATTCAGTTTGGTGGGTAAGCTCAGTGACTATACCACTGGAAGTGCAATTGGAGTTCATGATTGGATAGTAAAATCATTGTTCCTATAAAATAAATAGGAATCAGGGATCAAACTCAGGACCTTGTGCTTGCCAGGTAGATGCTGGCATCACTGAGCTAAACCTCCGCCCCATAAATAGCAATCATTTATAGAGTACAAAGCACTTTCTATTCATCTCCTCTACATTCTACAATAATCCTTTGAGGTAGATATTATTATCCCCATTTGGAAAATAAGGGAACTGAGACATAGTGGCATAAAATAACTTGCCCAAATTCACACAGTTAGAGGTGGTAGACATGAGCATGAAACCCTGCTCTCCTCTGAACCCAAAGATTGTGCTCCTTGCTCTAACTTTTGTTGAGAGATCAAGTATCAGTGACGATGACAGTGGGCAACCCTGGATCCATGGAGAGTCTTCGCCATTACAATCTGTAGGTTCAGAAATCAGAAAAACAACTTAGGCCAACTAAACTGAATTCACCTGTTTACTTGACTTGGGTTGTGATTTTCTGTACAGAAATTCATGAAATGTTTATTGACTGAGTCTCGAAACCTAAGTAACTGCTTATAAGCTATGGACCACAGCCCAGTGCAAATCATTACTAAAACTTCTTGAATTGTATCAGGATACAAGACCTATAATTTGCTGTGTACCAATGTGTAGACATCATTTTCCAAGCATTTTGTTATGTGTTTTAAATGCAAGATTCAGTGAGTTATTGCTTATTTCAAGGAGGTTTAAGCAGCATTAGTTTGTGGCTTCTAGAAGATTCTTGAATCTGTTGGATGAAGTAATATGGAATTTTTGGTTTTCTTCTCTGTGGAAACACTTCCACTTACTGCAGGACTTAAGTCAGATTCATAAAGTTGGCTGAATAAATTCTATGTATTAACTTTTATTTATTCTGGATTCTTTTGTGTCATGTTATATGTGTGCCTATTCTGGCTTTTGTGTATTTGTTTAGGGGCAAGTTAAATTATATAAGAGCACTATAGAGGCTTAATTGCATGGGGAACACTTGAATGTATGAAATGAAACAAAAGGTTAAATAGGGCTGGGGATGTATCACAGTGGCGCCAAGCCTGCCTGGCAAGCGCAAGGTCTTGAGTTTGATCCCTGGTGGGGGTGGGTGTTAAATAAATGACAAAGACTTTGCTTGGGTGGCTTGATGAATTAAACAAAATAAATCTCTACCCCAATAACTGAAAAATATAATCATCAAATAAACACTCAAGAAACACTTAGAGCTAAAAAGAGAATACACTAATAATCACCTTCTTGCTTTTGAAAATATTGACAGTGGCCCTGGAAAGGATTTGGAGCATTAAAAAGAATCTCCCTGTAGGATGCTTAAAGCCAGGACTACCAAGCAGAAACAGTTTACTGCCACAAGCCAAGTACTATTCGAGGCACGGAGGACTGAGAAGTAAGACCCTGATGCCCTTGACTTCCACGGACGCCCCTGAGGGTACTGTGCAGTTTACAAACCAGTGGTATATGCTTTATTTAAAGATCACAATCAAAAGTCAACCCCCCCTTCTTTCTTTCAAGTCACTTTTTGTTTAACCACATTACGTCACTGTGGAAGTCAAACAGATAACCGAAGTGTTCCCAGAACACAGACACGATACCAGACTTACATTGCTGACTTTTCTCTTTCCTTCTTATCCATAAAAGACTTTCTAGCTCACAGCCAGCCTGTGGGGGGAATCTTGAACTTTCCTTTCTTTTAGATGGATGATCTTTGTTTACAGTGAAATGAAAAAAGGAGATGAGGGAATTTAGAACAAGCAAGTGCCTTGCTTGGCTCCCTTGTTTCACCTGGACCCAATGTACTGCTCCTCAACAGATATATATCTTGGAACGAAGTATTGCTCATTGCTCATTGCTCATTTCTCATTGTCATAGCCAGTTTCTGCCAGGGTCATTTGTAGTAAGATATATGGGAGGCAGAGGTCTAGACATGGAAGCATGGTATCCAAATAACGTAGGGACATGCAACTGGGTACATGAGCCCCCCAAATCTCTCTACTATCAGTGATAATACTGAGTAAAAGAAATGAATAAAAGCTAAGTATGCATACTTTCAACCAAGATATGAATCATAATGGCAAACATTGGATAGTACTGCTTATTATAGATTCTTTATACAGCAATATTTAATATTCTATTTAATTTTTACAATCATATGAAATAACTATAATTTATTTTATAGTTAAAGAAAACAAGGTACAGAGAGGCTGAATAATTTAGACAACACCACTCAACTAGTAAGTAGAAGAATGGCGATTTGAACCAAGACAGCCTGTCCCTAGAGCCCATGGTTTCAACCATGAAGCACTGTTGCACCCCTGAGCTAAACAGCACCTGGAATCTGGGCTGTCTATTGAACCTTAATGAGATGAGAGCACTGCAAAAGTGACTGTAAGGATAAGGCCAGGGATGGACCTATAGGATGTGGGCTCAGGGGCAGGAAAATATAGCCACTGAGAAACAAAGTTAAAAACAAAAACAAAACATATTATTAAGGGGACTTTGTGTAGCAAACAGGAACCAGTTATAGAGACCTGGATTTAATAATAATAAAGTAGTAGACCCCATTTACCATGTGACAAGAATGGCAGTAAATGTTTTATAGTTCTGTAACGCATATGAACACATGAGATGAGGATTATAATCTCTATTTTCCAAGTAAGAGAACTGAGGCATAGAGATACTACATTATCCAAGATCCCATGTCTAGTAGGTAATAAAGCCAAAACTGCAAACCTTTGTCCATCTGGCTTCCAAAACTATGTTCTTAACCACTCGGCAGCCGGAGAATCTAATCACTGGGCAATAAGAATGGAGCCATTTGGAAGGTTGTGATTAAATAGGCACAAATGTCAGTGCTCTGGGGGGTGTGGTGGGAAATTAGGGTTGGGAACCTAGGAGGCAACTGTACTCATACTCCCCAAAGATCTCATTGTCCTGGAGTAATGGTTGATACAACCCAAACCTGGGCTACTTTCCTACTGGGGGGCTGTTTATCTCGACTTTCCTCTCATTTTGTGAGGTCCCTTTTTTAGTGAGGTCCCTTTTTTACAACCATCATTCTGAGAAAACTCACAAAACAATTTATCTAAAGATGGATAGTTTCCTAAATTCAAATTATAAGACTAATTGAAGAATAAATTACCTTTATTGGAAGACATAAAAGTCCAGTAAACTATCCAGTTCATTAGTTGGGATCATCCGATAAAAAATAAGTTTGATTTTTTTTTATTGCCTTCATCCATACAATCTAGGAAAGACTTGTTCCTGGCTCCCACTTATTGCTAACCCATCCAGACTACATTCCTAGCAGCCCCAGTACTCTGTTCATACCCCCATGCAAAGCTCTTATGGTGATCATCTTACAATATATAAGTGTTACTGACTTAGCTTCATTTCTGTAAGTTACCAGGTGCATTTTTGCCATTTGATATCAAGTTCTGCTATATAATCACAACTGGTCAATTTATATGAATCAGACTGATGACTAATTATTATCAATGAAAAAAGAAAGATACTATGCACAAAATATATGAGATGAGAAAAATACACAGATAATTTTTTTAAATTGTCCACAGGAATTCATACACTATCAAAAGCTCCATGAAGACAGGGACCATGTCTCTTCCTCATCATTGTTTTCCTGGCACTTAGCACGGTCCCTGGCACAGTAGATGCTCAGTTCCATTCATCATGAAGAACCAGTGAATAAATGGACCGGAAAGTATTTGGTGAATGCCTGCTTTATGGTCAGGATCTTTTTGCTGATAACCCATACACATTTTCCCCTCCCCAAAAGTAGTTTTCTCACCTATGAAACAGGATATAAACAATGGTGAAGAACAAGTGATCTTATTGTATTTAGTGTATAAGTTATTAAAAGTTGCATATATTTTATATACATATTGGCATGTTGGAACTAACATTTTTAAGAGAGATTTTCTGTGGATTACAATATTTCCAGGAACTTCTCCCATACAGTAACTCTCAGCTAGATAATTTCATTGAAACACTTGCTTACATATTCTTTTTTTCTTTTTTTTTTACTCTAGGATAAGATGAACAGAATATGTCATTGAGAAGGAACCTCTTTCTCCTAGTGTGTGAAGAACACCGAAGAAACTTGTTTCTCAATTTCAGATGTGTGGGGGGAAAAGTATATTAGTCTGTAAAATCTACTTATAAATTACCCAAAGTAAGAAAGATTGTTGGTAAAGTTTTCTCAGTACCCAAAAATAATGAAGGAAAATACTGTACCTACCTTTAGTTGTCCCAGTTGGAATAAACTGAGCTTCTAATTCAGCCTATTTTATTAAACACGTGAAACGATGATGAAGCAGAGACACATGAGTCTTTTCTTCAAGGTGGACATTATAAATCTTAACCCTTTACCACAGTATAATGTGCTAATCTATTTAAGAACAGAAATAAATACAGATATAGATAATGGTTAGTAAATGACAAAAATGAAAAATCTAACAGAGATGATCATTTTTATACCAGCTCACCATTTCACTAGACTTTGTTTACCAAATAGAAAGGAGACAGAAACTTTATGAAGATATGTTTATCACAATTTAATAATATTTTTAGATTAAAAAGATAATAAAAAGAATAAAATAACCCCCTTACTTTTCAAAGTATTACATATGCAATATAGAAAAATTGGAAATATGAATGCAAAAACCCCTCATTTATAATTTTATTTCCAGAAACAACCATGATAGCATGTAGATATATATTTATTTTTTCTATGCATGTTTTACTTTACTTGTTTAAAATCATATTGCATAATGTATATATTTATTATCCCTTTTAATATAACATGCCATTTATTAATTACATAAAAATTCTTTATATATTTATACTAAATTTTCCTTTGCTATATTTTCTGGATATTTGAATTTTCCCAATTTTTCATCTAATATATCCTTTGTGATTCATTCCTACCCCTGCCCTCTAAACACATACTTAAGAAGTTCTTTTGTTTAGCCAGGCACAGTCGTGCATACCTGTAATCACAGCTACTCTGGAGGCTGAGGCAGGAAGATTGCAAGTTTGAGCCCAATGAACATGGCGACTTAAAGACCCTGTTTGGAAATCAAAAGAAAAGGACTGGAGTGTAACTCAGTGGAGCTCACAAGTGCACATACACAAAAAAGAAAAGAAAAAATATTTCTTCTAGTATTCTGATCACACATTTTTAATCTCTTTCCTCTGTAGGATAAATTCATCTTAAAACCTTGCCATTCTCAAGTTCATTACTGTTTGTAATGTAATAAGTCAAGTATGGTCAACAAAGATTTGTTGACGAGGTATGTCCTGCCTCTACTTAAAAATATTTACACTGTGAAACAGTCAATAATCTCTTGAGTCAAGCTTCAAACTTTTCCAAGCTTAATATAAAAATTTCCATTTGGTTAATGAACACTGGATGAGCTTCTACACATAGGACAGTTCCACCCGCCACCATGTTTATGGAACTCTTTCATCACTGACTACTTCAAAAACAGTGTTGCAGGCCGATAGCTAAAACTGAGGGGTTACATCTTCAATTAATTGCGAAATATAACATCAAAACTACCTTGAGTTAGGAAAAAAAGGTCTAAAATCTTTAGCTTCTAAAAATTCTCACCATTGGCCTTTTCACATGTGTATTAGGATGCTACACAAAAAGTGCAATGGGTGAGGAGCACTGACTTTCATCCATCCATTTGAAATGATGTCCTGTTTCTATTTGGGCTCCCAGTGTGACCTTGTAAACATGCTCAGGGATTTTCTTTCTCACTTCCACTTTACCTTTGCTAATAAATACGCTCCCGCCCTCTTCCCTGTTTATTTTGAACCTTGCTGCCTGGGCTGACTGCTCTGAATCATCCCTTTCTGACCAGCCTGTAAGACTAACAAGGACTGAGCTCATGGTGCTGTGCCCCTGCTAGTGTTTCTGTCCTTATTCTATTCTGGGTCTCTGGCTCATTTTGCAGTTCATTACTGTTCTTCATTGCCTTGTTGCATATTTTCTCAAGAGGATATATGTATAGGGTTTGTTGTCCCAGCATTATTATAATAGTGAATTAAAAGCCACCCAAATGCCCAATGTAGGGGATGATTTAAAAAATCATAGTATGATGAAAGTGTTTTGTTTTGTGTTTTAATTCAATCAACTTTTAAATTTCAAAAACCAGAATTACAAGGGTATTTCTTTAAAACGTTAAAAATATAGCAATCCTAAACCAAAAACCATTTTCATACACAATGACGAAATATATTAAAAGGCTTCTGAGAACAAAAATGCTGTTTTTTCTAAAAGTGTTTGCAACTTGTTCACTTTCACTTTTCATGGTGTATACCTCCTGACTCTGGACCCTAAGAGTTACCTCAGTTCCTGCCAGAGATAATTACTTGCAGGTATTGGAGAGATTGGTGTCATAAGGGTATATGCCTGATTGCTTAATTGGCCAAATAGCCATGGCAAAAGCATCTGTGAGCCACACAGATTGAAGATTAAAAGTAGAAAAAAATGGGAAAACCATTTCCTTACAGTTGCACCAGGTAGAAAAATTTTTTCTAAAACAGCTTTTTAGTCTTATTTTTAAGACTGATTTATCTTACTGTCACACCCTTTGTCTCATAACTAAAATATTTATAGAAAGGGAAATTATATGAGGAAGTTTTTGGTTTTGTTTTAATAAAAATACATATTACACATATTTTATAGTCCACATTTTTCACTCAGCCATACATTATGACCTTTTGCCTATGTAATGTATGCTTGTCTAAATCATCAAATTTTAATGGATATTTCCACCTTTTCCTATCCATACAACAAAAAGGAAACCCTTTAGATTTTCCTCATATGTTTATATTCTGGAAGGAATAAGCCAGGAGGACTTTAAATGAAAATAGGGTAATCAAGAGTCAACATTGTCCATTTTAAGAACTCCAACCTCCTTAGTTCCCAGAATGTTCCAGCCACATTTATACTCCTGTCTAGACACACACACACACACACACACACACACATTGCAGAGACAGAGAGAGAGAGAGAGAGATCGGGATATTAGAGAGTAACATGGAGGACAGCATACTAAGTGAAATAAGCCCTGTCATAGAAAGACAAAAGCTGCCTGATTCAACTTATATTAAGAATTTAAAATAGCTGACTAAACACATAGAAACAGACAGAGGGATGGCAGTCACCAGGGGCTCTGAGGCAGCACTAAGAAAGGAGAGTTGCTAATCAATAGGTCCAAAATGTCTATTATCCAGGATGTATATATTCTAGATATCTGTTGAGCTCTGTGCCTAATAATAGCAATTTTGTATTGTACACTTAAAAATGTCTTTCAAGGGTAAATCTCATGTTAAGGCTTCTTACTATAATAAAATAAAATGTTAAAGTAAGAGATTAAAATCTGATTAAACTTCTGGTTACATGAACAGGGCTTGTTAATTAACTGTGGTTTTCCATATTAGTGGTATATTTTGCAAATGAGAGACTCCTTAGTAATACAGTTGCCTTTAGTTTTATCTGGCTTAATTATATGCTTGCAGTACATGTGTGTGGGCTAAACAGCTTCCTTCTAGTTTATAATTCCACATTTCATCTCCATAAATAAAGCAAAGAAAGTAGAAACCAGTGGACATTCATGTCTACCTCCCTCCTACAACTGAAACTTGCTTCCTTTGAGAAACCTTACCCAACAAATGGTAAAGGAAGATGAGAAGGTTGCAAAGATAAGGTGCCTAAAAGACACTTGCTCTGACAACGACACTTGATCAATACAGAAGTAACAAAAGATAAAGTGGCAAGGCAATGTCCCATCAAAAGGCGGGCGGGACAGGTTACTGAAGGGTAAACACATTGACAGCTTTTGACTTGATGTCAGCCTTTGAACTCAGGCCTGCGATTGTTCTGCAGCTGTTATTTAATTGCATATGATGATATGATAGCTGGCGAGTCCTGCAGGGTGGCGATCTTCATCTCTTTGCTTAGTTATTCCATGTGCCTAGCATTTAACTGGCAAAATTTATAGCTTTTGCAGGTTGTAAAACCAAACAACAGCTGACCCTAGCATAGTTCTGCAAATATTAATATAGAACAAGTCTCAGTGCTGCTTAGCTGGGAAGCACTTTAGAAATAGCTCTGCAACCCTGATAATGACAAAGGAGTCATGCTGTAATATATAAAAGTGAAGAAAATCTGAAGAATTTTACCTTGTAAAGGAACACAACAAATTCTGAGATCATCATATCAAATCTTAGCTACTAACAGTCCCCAGCAGTATTTCTCAAACTATTAATTGGGAAATGGGACCCAGGAGAGCTTTTCCCAGAAGAGTTTTGCCCTCTTCTAGGGGAAGAACAGCTATTTACTGGTGTAAACGAGCAATGGTGGGTTTTCCAAATGGGTGGTCACACTGCACCTACATCTTTCACAGAAGAGTCACTGCTATTTCCCTGCTGCCTTGGATGACCTAAGAAATTCAGTCTGAACAGTGAGCTCACTCAAGAAAGAGACTTTATTTTTATGTGATACTCAATGGTGCTGGCCAGGACAGAAGTAGTTCTTGCGATGTGGTTAGACAGCTAAGGCAATGTTTCTCTCTTCCTCTCTCCCTCCTCTTTGCCTCTCCTTCTCCCTCTCCTTCTAGCTTTTCTCTCTCCTTCTTCCTCTCTTTCTTACAAAAACTAATA
Source organism: Heterocephalus glaber (assembly GCF_053883595.1). NCBI lineage: Eukaryota > Metazoa > Chordata > Mammalia > Rodentia > Bathyergidae > Heterocephalus > Heterocephalus glaber. The sequence continues at coordinate 10,991,234 of NW_028258294.1, forward strand.
GTGTGTTAAATTGCACTAAGCAACAAAGATTATATATATACCAAAGGTTCTTTTTGGAGGGATTGAAAATAATTGTATATCCAGCATTATTAATGTGATTTCACCCTTGTATATTGTTCAAGTCTTCTGGGCTGTGGTTTATTTGGCCACAGAAAACTGAACCTGGGACTACAAAATTTGGCTGTCCCACTACTTTGGATTTTTTTATCCTTGTCATACAAGGAGCATGCACTTACCCTTTCATTTTTGTACTTACCAACAATCATTTATATGTCCTTAATTTTGTTCACTTTTATCCAACAAGTATGTCTTCATATTTCAGGTGTCCCAGTCCCTTTCTAGAGGAGAGATCACAGGAAGAAGTGTGATGGAACCCAGTCAGACTCACTGTTCAGTTCTGATTGAATGCTTGAGAGGAATTTACTACTCAAGGCAGAGAATTACCTGACTTGTAGGGAAAACATATCTTCTTCTCCATTTTTTTTCTTGAAGTGTGCCCTAATCTATGTGAGGTGAGGTCAGAGAGAGGGAGGGAAAGGATAACTGAGAGCCAGTCTTCCAGATGCAGAGAACTGGGCCAGCTCTCTGCTAGGTTGGTTTGAGTTCAGTATAGCCAAGCTCTGATGTAGGGAAAATACCACCATAAGCTCAGTCCAGGTTTGTTTGAGATCCTGAGATGGTGTGAAATTTTTGCTCAGTCATCTGACTAAAAACTCAGGTAGACTTGGGATGGAGGAGGGGGATAAGGCTGGTAAACCTGAATTAGATATGGGGAGCCCAACTTATCATTTTTACCCTACATCTGGGTAATATAATATTAATCTTAGTCATTATTTTATAGCTCAAAGTCTTTTGAATGATCTTCATGAGTGCAGAAATTGAATTGCTTCACTAGTGCCCTATAAATATAAAATTAATAGGAATAGTCTTTCATTTACCTATTAATTTATTTTATAAATATTCATTAGGCATGTGCCAGGCCCTTACTGTGATATTTACATGTTTGTCTCAATGTCAGAATAATTTTCTTTTGGTTAAGTCTTGGATTCCATCACTTTTTTTTTTTGGTACTGGGGATGGAACTCGGGACCTTGTGCTTGCGCAGCAGGCGCCAGAACCACTGAGCTAAATCCCTGGCCCAAATTCCATCACTTTTACATGTGACTGTTAATAATCCATTTTAGAAAAGTTAGTTTATTAAAATAATGGAGTTAAGCCCTTGAAACACTTAAAATATCATGGAAATATCTCTGACTTTAACAAAAATTTTACCATGTACATTTTCTTGAACATTCAAGTTCTTGAATTGTCTGTTTAGTCAAGTAAATGTACAGGAAGAACATGAGCACATAAAGTTTAAAACCCTAAAGTAAATATAGTGAGTTCTTGTATTGACTAATTATGATTTCTTTTAGGGCCAGTCAATTATTTCACTTGAGTACAAAAAAGAAAAGCTTATAAATTTGTGTTAGAGTTTTCTTTTTTGCATTAAGGATTTAAGAAGGGCTTGAACAATAAATTGTGGATTGCTGTTATCTTACACAATTTCTAATAATTTTTAACTGTTTTTACCATATTTATTTGCCCAAGTATACAGTTAAAAAATTGTGCCTGACAAAGGAGACAATCCCTACCTATTTGCTTTTCGAACCACACCTGTTCACTGGCTTCTCAACATTTCTTACTAAGTACATAATAACAGAGGGACTTTGAACTGCCTTTAACTTTTCCTAAAGGGGAAAATTTGAAAATATACTTAGCAGGTCAGCGTTCAGTCACAGAAATTTCAGATCCAACTAAAAATGGCAACCCCCTTGGAGGGACAGTGCTCAAGCTGACAGATTTGTTCTGGCTAGAAACTGAGGCAATCAGAATATACCAGCTCTCTCTCTGGTGGGTAGACTAGAATAGGCTTAAAATTAACTCAGTATGGTAGCAAATGAGCTGTTTCCCCGGGGAAGAACAAAGAGTGAGGTTGAATTTTAGGTACCAGAGTTGGCTTGGTTCTTGTGCCCACAAAATTCCGTCCTATGTAAAAGTTTGATACTGAGTGGGTCACCCTGGCACATTGTGAATTATTTATTCTTCTTGACAAATTGAGCCTTGAGTTATGGAGCTTTTGCACTACTGGAGCAACCCTCAGGATGCAAAAGCCCTTCTTTATATCTGCCCTTGCTTTATGCTTGCAACTGAAAGCCAGTTATTTTGTGCAATGTCTTTCAGAAACTGAGGGGACTTTAAACACACAAATCATTTACTGATATTAAATTAGAATGAATCATGGAATGTTTAAATTTCTAAAGTGATTCAGAGTTCATTTAGTCCAGCCTCTTCATTTGAAAAATAGTGATTATTCCTTGTGTATGGGTAATAGATATATTGTTGCCTATCCCGCTCCCTTCCCTCTTCTTTAAACAGCAACACTTCACTTTTTCCTTTGCAGGATTACCTTCTTTCCATTTTTGTTCCTTGAGGATTAGATGGGGCTGATTCTACCCCTAGCTCCAGAGGAACATCTAAAAAGAGGCCACATTCCTGGACCATAGTGATTGCATGAAGAATGAGCTCCTGCTCCAGGTTGGGCCCCAAAGAACAACCAACTTTGATGAATACTCTAATGATTACCACAAGAGTTCTATTGTAACTTTTTTTTTTTTTTTGAGACAGAGTCTCACCATGTAGTATAGGCTGGCCTCAAACTTCCCAGACAGACTAGCCTGGCCTTGAATTTATAATCCTCCTATCTCTGCCTAACAAGTGCTAGGATTACAGATGTGCCCCCACAATGCCTGAAAGTTGTGGGGAATCTTAAATTCACAGCAAGTAATTTATATAGCCAAGATCTCTTTATACCTACCCACCTTCTAGAGAGGAACAGATACTGACAGATAATTTCTATAATACCTTAAGAGCATTCATTTATTCAGTGAGTATTCAGTGAGATGATGAATACTACTATTAGATGCCTTGTTCAGTGCTATGGATGAAGTCATGAATGAAAGAGTTACAATTCTTGACCCATGCTATTCTGAAAAGTGTATATATTTGGAAGCACTCAGGGTGGCCATGTAAACTACCCTGGATGTGTGTATGTGGGTGTCCAGAAAGGTGTCTTAAAGGAAGGTATTGGCCTTTCTACATACCTCTGAATTTATTCTTCTTCAATTTACTTCCTCATCCTCACAGCTACCATCATAGTTCAAGCTCCTTTTCATTTCACATCTGAATTATAGCAATTGTTTTCCAACTGAACTAAATACCCCCAGTCTTACCCTGGTTTTACCCAACTTACCCTTTACTGATGACGGCATGATTTTTTCTTAGAAATTTTTTACAGAAGTATGTATAATATATAGAAAAGCACACATATAAGCATATAGCTTGATGAATCTCCTTAGCAAATCACACCCATTAACCAGTGCCTACCTTAATAAATATGACAGAAATGTCAGAAGCCCTCCCCCTGTCCCCAGTATAGCACCACCTCACATGATAAAAATCCTTTATTTAAAAAGATGGACCTCATCATATTGCCCTCTTGCTTTACTAAACCTTCCAAGGACACTCTACAACTTTTAGAATAAAATTCCAACTCCTTAGCCAAACTGTACCCTAGTAAGTCCTAACCTACCGTCCTAGCCTTTGCAGTGCTGCTCCGTCTGTGTAGATGAGCACTCAGCTTTCTTCCTCTCCCATTTTAATTATTCCTAATTACTTCAGAGGCTATCTTCTTAGTCTTCCATGATTCCTTCCCTTCTCACTGTCTTTTTTTTCCCCCTAGATTTCTTCTTTTTTTTTTTTTGGTGCCAGGGATCAAACTAAGGACTTTGTGCTTACAAGGCAGGGACAGTGCCACTGAGCTAAATCCCTGGCCCCTTTTCATAGATTTTTGAAAGTCGAAATAATTGTTATCTCAGTTTCCCAATTTGTTCAGTGGATAAATGAGAACACCTGGGATCATTGCTTCACCAGCACTCTTTTCCTCCTCTTTCTCCCCATCCTTGACTCTCTTTCAAAAAGATTCATCCATTGCTTAGTGAGTAAATCACTAAGTAGGACCGTCAGTCAGCACTTAGTGAAGAAACTGTGACTGGTTTCCAGTGATCCAGGCACACTCTTCTCCCCAGTTCCTCCTGGCCTGACACGGAGATGAGACTTATGTAGGGGCAGTTTGTGGTCCTGATCCATAACAAGATAAGTGGGCACAATGGGAATTGATATTCATGAGATCTAAAGCATTTTCCAGGTAAAAGTTGATTTTGCTGAACATGTGGAGGATTTAAGGGAAAATTAGGAGTGGGGAAAGAAAGCAGGCAAAAGAGCAGGTTAACATACACCAAATGCCTATCTACCATGCGCATACACAATCTTAGGCTTTAGCTTTGATGACTTATTTAACTGAGGTAGGAGAGGAATATGTGCATAAATGTACAGATTTTTTGAATTGCATAAAGGGAAAGCCAATACACTCTTTCTTTCTTTCTTTCTTTTTGGTTGAAACAAGTTATTTTTGTATTTATAGCTTTTTTAAAAAATTAAAAATAGCAGAGTGGAAACTCTCTGAAATATCTAGCTTTTTTTTTCTTTATTTTTTATTTTTAGTATTGATGATGGAACTCAGGACCTTGCCCTTGCGAGGCAGGCAGCGGCACCACTGAGCTAAATCCTCGGCCCTGAAATATCTAGCTTTTAATTTAAAAATCTAAATTTCTATTTGTCAAATCAGAACAAAACAAAACAGAGACATTATAAAGGATTTTCTGTGCAGGAGAAAAAGTTAATAGTTGATGGGCACAACCAGAGCACTCAATTTGCTTCTGAGGGTTGGTAGGCAGAGCCACCCAAAACAACTTGTACAGAAGTATTTACACTCTGTTTTTGATTGTTAATAAAAATGTCCTTGATAATAAATCCTGATGGTATATATATATATATATATATATATATATATACATACATATGTGTGTGTGTGTGCGTGTTAGAAGAAAATATTCTGAATGCCTTCCCCATAAAGAAGTGATGTTTGAGGTGATTGATGTGTTTACCCTGATCTGAACATTACATACTATATACACATGTATCAAAACATAACACAGCACCTCCTATATATGTGCAATTTTTATGTATGTTAGAAATTTAAAAATAAAACAAATATAAATAAATCCAAATGGTAAACCTAAGTTTATTTTCTGTATCAATTAGGTCAAAAACACTTGGCAGGTTCCCTTCCCAGCTGTTTCTTCCCCAACATCTGTAATTTATATCACACTCTAGGCAGCAATTCCAGGATGCAGAACTGTGATCTACTCAGATTTTTCTCAAAACTTTCTCTGCTCCTTAGGTCAGTAGCCCTGCCCTAGGCCTATTTAGAATTATGTGCAATGGAAGGTGAGTAACAACATGTGATTGTAGATTTAATCACCTGATTGCTGCCTCTTTGACAAACCTGAAAAGGCCACTGTAACACAGCCACAGGGTAAAGGGTAAACTAAATTTTGATGCAATGATGTTTATCTTGTCAATATTTTACAGTTTCAAGTATTTTGCATAACCTTCATGAGTACAGAAATTGTTTCTTGAGAACTTAGTAAAATTAATAGGGATGTTCATTCACTCATCTCAGGGAATAGGCAGTAAGTTCCTTAAAGATAGTGGCCTTGGGGGAGGTATTTTAAATTTGGTTTGTGAGTAAATCCTCAGGATTAAGAACAAGACTTATCAGCAGTCAGAAATTGGATGTAGAGTATAGGAAAGAACGGGTTGCTCAGGTTTGGATTACTCTGATAACATTCTGTTGGTCTCTACCTTCTGCTGCAGGTCCAGTATAGGCAAAGGGAATTGCCCTTATGGCTAGTCTCATTGAAAACTTAGTTTCACTCAATGCATAACCTCTGCGGGCCCAGCTGCAAGGGCTGACTGCAAGGCCCGCAGGTTTCCGCAGACCACGTGGTCAGGACCACCACGCAAGGGCTGCACTTCTGCCCTCGCTTTCCAGCGGCCTCTAGGGCTCCCTCCCCTCTTTCCTCCCTCCCTCCGGCGGGCGTCGCGGGCTGGTATCCGGGCCTGCGGAAGGAAGAAGAATCCGATCTGCAGTCCCGCTGAGCTGCTCCGACCGGTCCCTGGAACGCTTTCTGTCCATGCCTGCGTGGGTCTCAAGAGACCCTTGGAGGGTCTCAAGCCCCCGCACGTGCCCAGGAACGGACCGGGCCCTAACTCTGGAATCCAAGGGTTCCAAGAGCAAGAGCCAGACCGCCGAGGAGAGGGAGGTCCAGGACCAAGGCCAGGACGGTGGGTGTGCGGAGAGGCTTGGGGTCCTCAGAGGAGGGTTCTCAAGTAGTGGATGAGGCGCCTGTGGGGCGCAGTCGAGGAGCCCCGGAGCACTGGATGCGGTGGGGAATGGGCGGAGGCGCAGCAGGAAACGCTCGGGGCCAGGCCCGCAGGGCTGGGGGCACTGTGGAGGGGAGGGACAGGGCGGTGCCCGGGTGGGCTGTCCGGCCCTCTCACCTCGCCCTGGCGGCGAGCTCCGCCCGGGGCTCCGGAGGAGGGGAGCCGGGCCGGAGCGCCTGTGGATTCCGGGACCGCCCCCTCCCGCTCCCCGGCCAGCGGCGACCGGCCGAGCCGGCCCGAGCCTCCCAGACAGCATGAGAGCCGAAGCCGCCTTTCCCCGCCCGCAGACGCTCTGCGAGCGGCTGCGGCTGTGCCCGCGCGCTCCATGGGGAGGCAGTGGAGACTCTTGGCCGGCGGGTGGCTCAGAGGCCGGGGGCTGCCCCGGAACGCCTCGGCGCTGGCTGCCGCTGGGCTCATGTGCACGGCGCTGGCTGCCTACGTCTGCTGGGGACAGCTGCCGCCGCTTCCCTGGGCGCCCTCGGCCCCTCCGCGCCGGCCGGTGGGTGTGCTGCTGTGGTGGGAGCCCTTCGGGGGTCGCGGCCGGGCCTTGAGGCCGCCCCCCGACTGCTGGCTGCGCTTCAATATTAGCGGGTGCCGCCTGCTTACCGACCGCGCGGCCTACGGAGAGGCTCAAGCGGTGCTTTTCCACCACCGCGACCTGGTGTGGGGACCCCCCGACTGGCCCCCGCCTTGGGGTGCCCAGGTGCGCCGGGCGGAGGAGCTGCAGCTGCGCGTGTTAGACGACCCGGAGGAGGCGGCGATCTCCGGCCCCAGGCCCCCGGGCCAGCGCTGGGTGTGGATGAACTTCGAGTCACCCTCTCATTCTCCGGGGCTGCGGGCCCTGACTGGGAACCTCTTCAACTGGACGCTCTCATACCGGGCCGACTCTGATATCTTCGTGCCCTACGGCTACCTTTATCCCAGGAGACACTCAGGCGACCAGCCCATGGGCCTGGTCCCGCCGCTGCCCCGGAAACGAGGACTGGTGGCCTGGGTGGTGAGCCACTGGGATGAGCGCCAGGCCAGGGTCCGCTACTACCACCAGCTGAGCCAGCACCTGCCGGTCGACGTGTTCGGCCGGGGCGGGCCTGGGCGGCCGGTGCCCGACAGCGGGCTTCTGCACACCGTGGCCCGCTACAAGTTCTACCTGGCTTTCGAGAACTCTCAGCACCTGGATTATATTACTGAAAAGCTCTGGCGCAACTCGTTGCTGGCTGGGGCGGTGCCGGTGGTTCTAGGCCCAAACCGTGCCAACTACGAGCGCTTTGTGCCCCGTGACTCCTTCATCCACGTGGACGACTTCCCTAGTGCCTCTTCCCTCGCTGCCTACCTGCTTTTCCTCGACCGAAACCTGGCAGTCTACCGCCGCTACTTCCACTGGCGCCGGAGGTACGCGGTGCACATCACCTCCTTCTGGGACGAGCCTTGGTGCAGGGCCTGCCAGGCAGTGCAGACTGCTGGGGACCAGCCCAAGAGCATTCGCAACTTGGCCAGCTGGTTTGAGCGGTGAAGCCACCTAGAATGTGACCATTTTGATCCTCTACTGGATATTCTCCTTGACTGCCTCCAATTTGTGGGACTAAGTTCCCCAATCGCCTATTTTTGCTCTCTGGGATTAGGGTGATTTACCAATTAATATTAATTAGCGAAAGGATCCTTGATGCTCTTGGTCTTTCAAACAACTAGCAGTTGTGCCCCCTCTGTTGTAGGTGGGCGTCTAGGAGCCTTTCCTTACCCAGTATAGATCTGTACAAAAAGTCTTTGGGAAGAAGCTTTCTTTGAATTTCCTCCTCTACCACAGGCCATATTTGTAGCCTATGTAGACTCTGAATCTCGTACATGCTGCTCCTCGACTCATATTTGCTTGAACCAAGGTGAAGCAGACCCCTGGCGTTTAGAAAGAGCGTTGGTGTGAGATAGTGGAAGGACTGTGTCCCCATGTGGGTCTTTTTATTTTTTTGGTACCGGGGATCAAACTCAGGTCCTTGCTCTTGCAAGGCAGGTGGCAGCACCACTGAGCTAAATCTCCAGCCCTGGGTGTTTTTCTTTGTTGGTTGGATTCCTCAAAGCCTCTGCTCTTGGGAAAGGTGAGGAGTACAGTTTATGAAGCCACTGACTTCCTTAATAAGGACTGTTTGTTCTTTCCCTTTGAATGGGAACAAGTGCTGGATTGTCCTTGGAGGAGAATTAAGATGAATATATGGGTGTACCTCACTTTATACAAGAAATGTATTCCTGAAAAGCTGCATCTAAATCACATCCTAAATTCAGTGCCCTAAGGGAGTTCAGTATTTTTTAATGGAACCCTGTGGAAAATCTCTTTACAATGTGAATAATCATCTAATTTATTTCTTCTGTCTTTATATTTTCCTATAAACTGGATTTTTAAAACATGAAAAGTATAAATGTGAAAATAAAGCACAAGCAACCTTCTTCTCCCCCTCTTCCCAGCAAAGCAGCCTGTGTTTACAAACGGAAGAGAGCCAGTGTCACTTTCTACAAAATTATTTATTTCATGTCTTATTGGACCCAAAATTTCAACTGGAATGTCAGCCCTTCAGAGGTGCTGGCATTACCTGTGCAGAACAGTGACAGAGATGGTACTGCATTATGGAGCCATGCAAAAGGAAAAAAGTTTCATGGTGTCCATTAAGGATAGTTTTTGTTTCTGTCAGTTTTTAGTTAAGTCTTTAGATCCTAGGGAGTGGAACTAAAACTAGTGCCTACAATTAGCTTACTCTTTTGTTAAAGGGAAACTCTGCAGGCCTCATTTGGGTCCAGGAGTTTTCCTTGCTAGTCTGTAGAGTTGAAGAGCAGACCCTCACATTTCTAACATCCTTGAGACTGTGCTGCAGGATCAAGCTAGGAAATACACTCATTGTCTTTATAGGTTGTTGAGTGACCAGCATATTCAGCAGGTGTTAGCGGGTGACTACACATTGCTAAACACTGGGCTTAAGGCCTTGGGGAAGATAAAAAAAAATGTATCAGGCAACATTCTTCTCTTTAGGGCTCTTAAAATCCATCACTGCCAAAAGTGAATAGTGACTTTGATAAAACAGTTGGCACAACCCATTTGATTACAGTGGCATTCTCAGTGCTACAGACCATAAATCAGTGATTAAAAGCCATTTGATTTAAAGCCTCAAATAATCAGAGTTCTCTGTCAAAATAAGGACCCTCAGTGAATAGTATTAATCAAAAGGAACTTATGACCAGGGTTCAAGATTAATTAGTTTTATACAGTTTTATAAAAAAGTAATTCGTATTTGATTAATACAATTGGCTGAGTCATAGAAAGCAAATTTTACCTGTATGCACATTAGTTGTACACATACTTGAAAAGCTCACTTAAAACCAGATGCTTGGATTCTCTCATTTCAGAAAATAAGCAAAGATGCCTAACAGTGGGTACCCATCTGAATATCTATACCTCTATATGTATGATGTATTTCATCACATTACATAATGTATATCATACTCCATGATATATCCTATACTTTCATATGTATGATATATATATCAGATCAAATGTTTATTACAAGTACAATATATATTCCTTCTTGCAGTGATTTCACGGTGCCCTCATACCAAATTTTATGTCAGAAATGAAATCTCAAGGTATGTTACAAAATAAATCTGAAATAAAAACGAAGATGCCTCATATTGTGTATTTCAAATAAGTCCTTAAAGCCATATTTCAAGAATAATAATTACTATTTAGATTTCTTTTGAATTTGCAGAGTAGGAAGAAGCATCTATACCTTCTTTGAAAAAATTTTTTGTGGTCTTGGTAAATCTATATTGTAAAATTCATATCTATTGCCGATGTTCTTTTAGTATTAAGTCCATTTAAATCTAACCATTATTTGTTAACTATTTAGCACAAGATAGAATTGTATCTATTGCATAAGATATGAGTGTATCATTTATATTTAAAAATGCATATTCTATAATTGTCATGCCCTCTTTTAAAACATAAACTTTTTTTCAGATTTATTACAAATTTAAGTTACTATTTTTAGTACTGGATGACTTATTACATAAGTGCACTTGACAGTCCAACTTGCTTGCAGTATTCATAGATTCTTTCTAGTTTCCAAACCTTCCCTGACAGTAAAAGGAAGGCAGCAGAGGAGACAAGGTGGCTGCATGAAAAAAGCTAGCAGTTTGGAGTCACAACCTGAGTATGTGGCTCTACCACATTATGCTCCTGTGGCCTTAATTACACGAATTGGATTTAAACTCTCTTGAGTTTTAGCTTCCTTCTTTATAATGCATGAGTGTCCCTAAAAAACCAGGATTAAGTGTGATGGTGTATGCCAAGGTGCTTTGTATATTGTAAAGTGTTATGCCATTACAAGATGCTCTAAATTGCCAAGGCTGTAGACTAGGTCTCTGGAAACATTTTCCATACAGGGACAGAGAATAAATATGTCAAGTTCTGCAGGCCAACCAGTCTTTGTTGCCACTGTTCAACTCTGCTATTGGAGTGCTAAAGCAGCCACAGACAATACATAAATGGGTGACTGGATTTGGCCCATGGGCCATAGTTTGCCAACTCTGCTATGGACTCTTGGTGATGTAAGGAATTCGGGAAATAAACTATAGATTTTTTAAATGTATTATGATAGAGGTTTTTAAGAATGGATTTAAGGATTGAAATTTAAAAAGTTTGGAGGCAGGTACTCACAGGTGCCTAGATCAGCTTTGCAACATTTCCTACTTATTTGATCTTGGGAAAGTTATTTGAGCTTTTTGTGTTTTGATAGTCTCACCTTTAATTGAAGGTAAACATATATAATTTATGAGATGTTGAAAGGATGAGATAAAATACTTAAAGTACTTAGTGTAGTGCCTGGCATATGGGAAGCACTTAGAAATGCTAGCTGTGATTTCCCTAGTCCCTTGCATAGAGGGAATAGCCAAGATCCAGACTCAGTGAAGGATTTGCCTAAGGTTACAGTAGTAGTGCAGAGCTAGCTGTGCTTGCACAAATCACAACCTCTTTGAGCTTCTGTCACTTTTAAGTGCAAAATGAGGAGGTTGGACAAAGTAAACTCTAGGGACCTTCTAGTTCCACTTACTGTCATTCTACTAATTGGCACCCTAGGGCTTTAAGAGCTAATTTTCCTGCCAGTGTGCACCTTTTACAGTCTGGAGTTCATATATAGGAGCAGTAACTGGCAGAAAACTAGGCATCAGAGAGGGAGAATCTGAATATATATATATATATATATATTTATAAAGCATGCACATATAACATGCCCCAGATATCAAGGAAGAGAAGCCAAGTCCTTGGTAATTAGTTTGGTGAAGAACTGCATTTCAAGTCAATCTTGAAGTGTTTTCAGGGATTTTTATGCCAACACTCTTTTCACAGACCAAGTCCATGTACACATGCTCAGTTTATTTTGACAAAATAATTAAAGTAATGAAACAGAAAATGTCTCCCTGTTTATACTCCAAGTATGGCTCCAGTGTGTACCGCCATGTACTGATACGTTGTTCTTCTATGCTCCATGGGCCCCTTCTTGGTGGAGGTGGTCTCTGGACTACATTGGTTCTGGACTGGTAACTGAAATGTGATAGCTGCCTCTTGTGAGTTGCACCAGGTCCAATTCAGTTTGTCCTCTTGCTTTTTCTTGCCTGGCTTTTTTACTCTAACCTGGTGACTCATCTCCAAGGGCATAAGTATTGCAAGTCATTTCTCTCACTCCAGTTTATTTGCTAAGTGCTCTGATGCCCTTTGTATACTGTCTTCAGCTCCACCAAATTAAGTAATGACATTTAGGAGAGAGGTAGAATAAAGACTAAGAACATCATGCTAGGCAGAGAGCAAAGGAGGCAAACTTTCTTTACAGCAGATGCTGGGAATTGTTGAAGGGAAAATATAGTCAACTGTGGTGGCATCAGTAATCCCAACACTTAGGAGGCTGAGGCAGGAGGATCATGAGTTTGAGGCCAACCTGGGCTACATAGCAAGTTCAGGGCCAGCCTGGACTACAAAGCAAGACTCTTTTTAAAAAGAATGTGGGTTTGGGCGGGTGGATATGAAGTTGGAATAAACACTGAAGACACTCTACCTGCCCTCCTCATACACTCCCCTCTGCTGATACGCTCATTTAAGTATAGACTGAAAAATTAGCATGGCTAGCTAAGAGTAAGAGGATTGGCAAGAAAAGAAGATTCAATAATGAATAAGTAATTAAAAAGAAAAGTGCATTTTAAAATGGAGCAGATGGTGAGTATGGATGGGAAGTGATGAGAAAACAGGAGATAAGGGTCAACAAGCACAAAGTGAGGAGAACTTGGGAAGATTAGATAAAAGGAAGGGAGGAGACATGAGGAAAATAGGGGGAAGATAAGGATTAATGAACAACAAAAGAGGTAGGATAAAGGAGGGATATATGCACAAGGAAGGAGGGAACAGTTTAAAATGCACCATTCTGTGCCACTTTGCTGAGAAGAAACCTTTGTTCCAGCTTGGACTACAGCTCCTGCCAGCAAATGGGGAGTGAAATCAAGGAGTGTGAACTCACTGACAGGGAGAGTCAGGAACTCAACAAGGAGTAAACCAAAATTCTAGTGGAAACAGAACTGCCCCATGAATGCTTCTTTTCTCATTTTAGGAAAAAAAAATCACATTTGTTGCTTTTTTAAATTCCTCATCAGCATGCTTTATGCAATATCTACCTTTAAAGAAATCTATTTGGTATATCCACAATTGCCAATGCTTTTAAAGGAAATTTATGTAAAAGAATTGGTTCATTTAATGTATAATTATTCATTTCCTGTAGAATTACTATAAAACTATTTCAGGTAAGATTTTAAAAATTAAATTTTTTTTTTTGTACTGGGGATCGAACTCGGGTCCTTGGGCTTGTGCAGCAGAAGGCGAAACCACTGAGCTAAATCCCCAGCAAAAATTAGATTTTTACAGCTGGGTTTGGTGGCGCCACATGCCTGTAATCCTAGCTGTTGGAGGCCAGCCTAGATGACACAGTTCAATATCGAGACCCTGACTCAAAAGGCAAAAAAAAAAAAAAAATCTCTGGAATAAGCACAAAAATGATAATTTTTAAAAGTTAGATTTTTATGACTGATACATTTTGAGATCTTTGAATTAATTTTTTTTTTTTTGGTATCTGGGGTCAAACTCAGGACCTAGCGCTTGTGAGGCAGGCAGCGGAACCACGGAGCTGAATCCCCAGCCCCTAAATTAATATTTTTAAAAGTTACTGAGTCACACCTAATATACTGAAACTGAGAATGCCCTATTAGATCATGAGTGCTAAACATCTTATTCTGAATTATTTTTCAAAGGGAAAGAAACGGGTTATTCGACAACATTTAACAAATATTTCTTGAGTGTCTCCTATTTGCAGACACTGTGCTAGAAGTGCGGGATATAAATAAAAGTAAGGCAAGGACTCTGGACTCAAAAGGAGGTGTGTGTTTTAGTCAGGGAAACTGTCATTAGACCAATAACCTCAACATATGATAAGTATTGTCAATACAGGTCAATCACAGGAATACATATTGTTTCATATGTAGATCACAGAATTTAAGCAAACTCCTAGGAGAAGCTTAGAATATTGGAGAATTACAACTCACGAATGATTTTCCTTCATCACAAATGAAGTCTTCTTTTATGTTATTTCAGTAAAATACAAGTGCTGCACGCTGCCTCTGGTCTCAACACTGTCTAGCTGATTGTTTTCACTAATACTATAGTTAAAAATAAATGCTACTATTAAGTATTACCTTCAAAATGACTAATCTCTATAGGGATTTTGCTCTCCTAGCAACTAGGAACACCTGCCCCTATCCTATGATTTTTCTTGTTCTCATAAGGTTAAGTAAACATTTTAGAAGGCTCTATCCCATTAACAGAAACATCCACCCACAGCTATCTTGATGATCAGTTTATGCTTTTAGATAATGTTAGGTACCTTAAGGTTTACCAAGCCTTCTTTGGGAGGTACAAATCTATGGCATAAATAAGATTCTTTGCCAGAAGCTGTAGTTCACTAATATTTGTTATTTATGAAGCTCCTATTAAATACAGATGCTTTATATCCATATTTTTCTGTTTCTTACTCTTCAGTAAAAAGCAGTATGCTTGATTCCCATTGATCCCTGCCTCTAGGTATCCATGCTGTCAGGTAATCTTCCTTCCTGGAGTTTGGTCTGCATCTAGTGATGCATTTCTAATGGTTAAAATACCCAAAGAGTACAGGCCAAAACTTTTGAGATGAGGTTATAAAAAGACTGGTTTTCTGACCTTTTCTTCTTCTTTTTTTCCCCTTTTCTGTGCCTGCTTGTTTATCTTTTTTTCTGTCCCTGTATTTTTCCTTTCCTTCCATCATCTTTTCTTTTTTCCTTTCTGGAACATGGGATTAAAAAGACTGTATGTCTGTGATTTTTAAAAATAATGTTAACTATCTTTCCTTCAAACTCTGAGTTTAATCTTAAAGACAGAGCTGTACGAGAAACTCAGTGAACCTAAAGGAAAGCTCATTTATTTAAACTTACCTGTTGAAATGTGCCATTTGACCTTATTGAGTCAGCTTTATGGTGCTCTAAGAAGAAGAGGAAGTATTTTATTATTGCTTTTAGTTGCTACTCCCACATTCTTCTTTGCTGTTTAAAGATCTTACTGGATGTACCGAGATGGAAGTGTTTCAGGATACTCTTAGCAGGAAGCTGAAATGGCCACCAGCTTGGAGTGGCACCATCCTAGATTTCAAGTCCTTGCTGCTCTTTTGTGTGTCAGCACACTGGGGAAGTTTAGCATTCACTATCCCACACAGATAAACAGGCAAATCTCTTTGGGTAAAACAATACCATTCTTTTACTGGAGGAAGAACAGGTTTGATGTCATATTAAGGTAACTACTTCATAGTAATGTAGCCAGCTTTGGTTTCTGATTCTCAATCTGTAAAGCAAACCAGTGAAATTAACCTTAAGGTTTCTCTTTATTTCCACATGGGCACATAACTATTTGAGTTTCCAGGGCATGTGGTGGCACATGCTTGTAATTCCAGCACTTGGGAGGCTGAGGCAGGATTGCTGAGTTCAAGGCCAGCCTGAACTACATAGTGAGACCCCATCTCAAAAAACAAACAAATAGGCAAACAAAAAAACACCTTGCCTGAAGTATTTTTTGCGTTTCACTATTTATCACAGTCCATATGTAAACAAAATCCTCAGAAATTTGGATGCCATTTTAAAAGTTTCTAATAAAAAGCCATTTGTTTCTTATGCTTTTCTGTATTTATCCTTTTCTTAACAGATACACTCCTCTCAGTGATACAGATCATCAACAAATACACTCCTCTCAATGCCAAAGTTAATACCTTTATTAATGTATCTTCCTTGCTTTATTTGAAAGCATTTTATTTTGCCATCATTCCTGTAGTATGACTAATGGAATTCACACTTATTTTTCATTGTTTCATAAAAGTAATTTAAAGCATTTTATAGCACTTTTGGAAATTAGTCATACTGATCTTGATTCCTCTTTAAAAATTGTGTTAAAATCCTTTATTTTATAGTAATTCTATAATCATATATGGTATATGCTATTAACCACAATTATTTACACATCAACTTTGCCAATCTTGTCATCCTGAAATTCCGTTTATACCTTCTTTGAATTATAGAGGTAACATCTCACTTCCTGTATTAAGTGTAACATATAGGGCATAGGCTTTAAGCAGTGAGCAAGTTAAAGTAGGAACCCGAGACTCAAGCTTATTTCTGTTTATCACCATTCAGGAGAGAAAACAGTTTTGTCTTGCTTTAGCTAGTATTTTGCTTTCTAACTGCCAAAACTGTTGAATCATAAGAAAAACATGATTAAAATTGGAATATAAGTTCTTTGCAGAGAACAATGAAGTGATAGGACACTGTAAATCGGAAAAGAAAAAGCCGAGGGGAGTTTGCTCACAGTCTTCAAGAATTTCCTGTCATTCAACAAATATTTTGTCAGGTAGTAAACACTGTCCTGAAGGTCACTGGGGATATAACAGTAAACATGCAGACAAAGCTCAGGTCCTTATGGTGGAACCATATGGAAGGAAGAGAAAATAAACAAGTAGACAATTTTCCATAAGAACTCATTCACAATGACATTCAGCATTCTTTATCTTTGCTGGGGCTCAAGTAAGAGCAAATGGGTTTTTCACCATGGGGTAGAAAAGGTCTTACCAAGGAGAGTACTCGGGAGCAGGGAAAGTTCAGAGAAGGTGAACTCTGTATTCTTCTAACGATACTGTTCGAACTGGAGTACCTTCTTATACCTACTGACTCCTTCACATACTCTCTAAGCTCTTTCCCCTACAGGGACTAAACCTCATAGTGTCCCAGTATCTATCTCTTTGCTCAATGAATATTAGGTGAAAATAAGTACAGAAGTGGTTCTTGAGATCTACTCAAATTTGAATTTTATCACCTTGAGAAATTTCTGCTATTAACTCCATTTGAGAAGGCCCAACCTTGACCATCAAATCTGACAATGGGGCATTTTGGGGGCATAGTTACTTGAAGCATGAATTTAATAAGGGAATTAGAAACATTGAGGGGCTTACTATTCCCAGTTTTTCAAACTGAGGTCAACTGCTCTGAACTCTGTAGATCTTAGGCCAGATTGCAATGGACCCTGGTAATGCTCCTTTATGTTATCAGGTTGCTAATGAACTACACCTCTCCATCTCAATCACTAGAACTGAGAAAATCAAATGCTTCTGTGGAGTCCTTAGTACAGTCACAAATTTGGAGCACTTCCCTGGAGGAACAAAGTGAGCAGCCAATATTGAAAGAACATTTCCTTTTTTATTCTGGAAAGCCCTAGAAGGGGCTGAAAAAGAATACCAAAGAAAACTGCACAGTAATGGGGACACACTGGCTTGGAGAGGTGGAAGAACCTTACTAATTAAAGAAATATGTTCCTTCCCAGTGTGAGTTTAGGTGATACTCTCCACTCCTCAACCCCATTCCTCATTCTCAATTCTTCGTGTCCTTGAGAGAGGTACATGGGCTATTCTAACAGGTTCCAGAATTAAGGTAAGTAGATGTGCCCACAGTACACACAGAAGGGGCTATCGCCAAGAACCCATCTCTACCTTGGCTACTGATGTTTCAAAGCCAGGATTCTCCTGCTCTCCAAATTCTGAACCCTTTTCTGGGGACTAGGAGTCAGTGGCCCTACCTGACCTTGCTGTATCTGCTGAGTAAGTTTATACATCTCATCACACAATTTGGGGAAAGGTAAATGGGGCTGAGAGCAGGACCAGCTTGTCCAATGGGCACAGTGCAGAGGACCTACAATATTTTTGAGGGATCCATGAATTCATTTACAGTCAAAAGAGAAAATTTTTAGGTAGAGGAAAAGGTTTTAATCTATACAAGTAATGTAATAGTCTTTGTAGCATTTAAGTTTTAAGATAACATTTTTAAAAAATTCTTTTTTGGTTGAAGGAGAACCCCACACAGAGAAGCACTTATGCCAAGGAAAGTCAAACCTTGGGGTTACTGAAAGGGGGCCTTCTTGCTGGAGTGGATGGGTTTTCTCATGAAAAGAGTACATCAGTAAAGTGCAAATCTGTTGGCCAAGGAACCAGAGAGGAAGGAGAAGCAGAGAAGCTCTCCTTTGCAACCATTTTCCTTTTATTTCATCTTCAATCCATACCTAATCTTAAATCCTTTCTAG
Organism: Heterocephalus glaber; assembly: GCF_053883595.1. Lineage (NCBI taxonomy): Eukaryota > Metazoa > Chordata > Mammalia > Rodentia > Bathyergidae > Heterocephalus > Heterocephalus glaber. The sequence continues at coordinate 11,009,337 of NW_028258294.1, forward strand.
AGTACAATGGGACAAGGAAGCAAATAATGCATTGTTACTGTGACAAGGAAGCAGAGATGCATGTTGGAAGGATTCCATCAGACTGGTCAAGCAGCTTAACATAACACGCTTCATAGGAATTTTTCTTTCTCTGGATAGTTCAATAATGTATTTCACAATTTTTAAAAAGACTGTTCCTGTTACAGATTAAAGAAATTAAAGAGGCATGACAATTGAATGCAATGTGTTATCCTGACCTAACTAAATTCTGGACCAAAAAATATTAAAAATTATTTACTTTTTGCTTTCCAAGATATTTTAAGACAACTGATAAAATTTAGCTATGGACTGTAATTATTAGTCATTAGTATTTTATCCATGTTAAATCTGATTTATATAACTGCACTGTGGTTTTATAAAGGAATGGAAAAATATTCATGAGGTGGGGGTTGAGACAGGGTCTTGCTATGTAGTCCAGGCTGGCTTTAAACTTGCAATGATCCTTCTGTCTCAGCTTCCCAAGTGCTGGCATTGCAGGTGTGTACCACCAAACCCGGTTGATATTTTTGTTCTAAGCAATTCACACTAACATATTTGGCAGTGAAAAAGCATGATGTCTACCACTTCTTTGTAAATAGAACAGAGAAAATGCACACATATAAAGAGAAAATAAGGTAAATACAGCAATATGTTACCTGTTGAATCTTGGTGAAATGTTTGAGGGTGTTCTTTGAGCTACTCTTACAACCTTTCTGTAAATGTGATTTATTTCAAAATAAGTGAAAGAGATGAAATTGTTAAATTAATCTAGTCGTACTGTTGAAATAAAGCCCAAGGGTGATGAATAGAATTGATGCACTAACTCTACAGACATTCAACTGTCTAACCTGTGTCTTGGGAGTTAATTTTATTTTTTTATTTTTTAATTTTTTTTATTACTGGGAGTCGAACTTGGGTCCTTGCTCTTCCACCTCAGGCGGTGAAACCACTGAGCTAAATCCCTGGCCCAGGAGTTAATTTTATATTAGTCAGAACCAGGGATATTCAGGTCAACATGTTGGGTTTTGTAGGTTATTATTGTTTACAGGATTTTCCTAATTTAAAAATAATAAAATTTAAGTTATAGACAGCACCGAATACCCAAAAAAGTTATTTTTTTAAAACAACTGACTGGCAGAAAGTTAGGCAAATCTTTGAGTTGTGCCTTTCTTCGTTGATAAAATTCAGATACTAAGTGCTTGGACTTCATTCTATGAAGTTATGAAATATGTCTCCTCCTCCCTCCAAGTAAGTGCAAATAGTTTATTTTGGGAAGGGATTGCAAGGAAAAGGAGACAGGACCTGGGAAGAATGAAATAGGGAAGGGTGAAAGGCAACCCAAGGGTATAGCACAAAGCTCATATCCCTGTAGTATGTGGTAGTTGACTGTACCGAGAACCTTTGGTGAAGCCCTAGAACACTACAGAATTGCCTGCCCAATGGACGGAAGAGGGAGTGTTAATTTAGGAGGTCCTACCTCTGGCCAAGGGTTGACCCATGAGGTGTTAACTCCCTCGCACTTGGAGGCTTGCTCCTATGTCAAATGGCTGAGTGGATTTGAGCTGCAGCAGCAGAGAAACCCTGGGACAGAGTGGGAGACACAAGGTGCAGGTGCAGGGTGAGGCGCTATCAGATTTCACTGTGTGCCTGTGATTGCCATAGCAGTGATCGGAGTTAAAAGTTGGACAGGAGAATGTGAAGGGCAACACAAAGTGTATCAGTGGTTAGCAGCATTACAAGCCAACACATGCATATCAAGTCATTTGAAGGATAACATACAGCAAAATTGTATTTATTACATAATTTTGTGAATAAACAAATTAATTGGAAAAATGTCAAAGAGCAAAAAGTGTCCCTCTAGACTGTATAGATAATTAAAATGAATAAGAAACACAAAGAATAGAAATGGAAGGCATAGACCAGGACGATGTATCCACAGGAATTAGTCATTTGCCAGTGGTGGCTTGACAAACCATCAGAGACAGCTGAACTGCTTAATTGATGCTAAGGAAAACTGGCTCAGCATATGGAGATAAAGTTGTATCCTTACCTCACATCAGATATGTACATATGTTTGTATGTGTAAAATCATAAAGGACAGAAAATACTTCATGTGAAAAATAAATATCCAAAGTTAATACAAGAAAATGTCACATAATATCTTTGTCTTTATAAAGTTAGGGCAGGGAAATTTTCTTTTAACAAGACCCCATCAGAACAAAGACTAGGGTTTTAAAAGTTGCTGGATTTGACTACATTAGAATTAAGATTTGGGTTAGATAAAACATCTCATCGTCGTTACCTATCTACAGTACTGACATTGGAATATAGCAGTGTGAGGAGAAGGGGGGAAGTGAGTCCCTGGGACTCAAGAAGGATCTAAGGCGAGAATTGAAGTCTACAGGAAGAGTGAAGAGAGAGACTTTAATGAAGAGGAGGGAGGTACCAAGCAGTGCTCTTTCCCAGAGCCCAGACTCTCAGTGAGGGAACAGCAGACCGAACCTGCAGACACATGGTGACTGCTGGCAACCCCATAGGCCTCCACAGAGAAATTCACCAGTGGAGCGGAGCAGTGGACACACCAGATTGCAGCAGCTGTTCTATGCTGAACGGAATTGGAGTCTTAGTGGAGATTACAATGAATCCCTACATCACATTAGATCTTACAGGAAGTGCTTTCAGCTTTTCTCCATTCAGCTACCATGGTTTCGACTCACCTTCAAAACGTGGTTGCAGAAGAATGTTTACTAGCAAGACACAACAGAAGTTATAAACGAAACTCTTAGCAAAAGCTCTGGGAATTGGCCATACCACAACCTGAAAAGGCAACAAATACTTAAGAGGACTTGATCACTTTTTAACTAATCTTCATCCTAAACCAGTTCTCTTTTTAATCAAATTTTAGGCTGTGCAAAACTGAGTTGCTCTACCCCAAGAAAAATCAATTTGTGTATTCACTAATACATTTAATGTATCATTTCACTCTGTACAAGTTTCTTCTTGACATGGATATCAAAAAGAACCTTTAACAAACTTCACCTTTTTAAATGACCAACTACATACACATAATAAGTCCTTGTAAACCTTTCAGGTAGCAAAAACAGATCTTTGTTCTATGGCTGAAATCTCCTGCTTCACAGGAGTACTGATAATTTTAACTCTCAAGGAACAAGCTGCTTGCTGTCCCTAATTTTATTAGATTTAAAATAAAATATATATGGCAATAATCTAAAAAGTACAAAAATCTCACTTGCTTCCATCAATTCTTAGGTGTCTGAAATGTATACTTTCAAACAGAAAGATGTTTTTCTTTTAACAAAAGAAAAATCTCAGCTCATGTGTGGTAGACTATTAATTCAAGAGTATTAGTGAAGAGTTAAATCTTGCCAAATAGGAAGTAATATTAAGCTCTTCTGCAACGAAACTTTCAAAATATTGCCAACCTGAAGTTTTCAGCAGAAGACGTTGGATTTCAAGTCCTGTTGCGGGGGCGGGGAGTGACCTAGATTAAGGATATTCTTAACCTGGACACAAGTTGGCACTGTTTCAGATGAATGAGTAAACATTCTCTTGATCACTCCAACGAAGAGTTGGAGGCTTAGGGTTTTGGATGATGTAAATAATGTGAAATTAAAAGTTTTGATAATATGTACAGCACTATAAAGCTAGAAAATAAAAACCATTAATGAATTCCCTAAAAAACCAAAAAACAAAAACATCTCATCATCAAAATTAACAGGTCCTAGACTGGGAATAGATGTTTGCAATATCGAAAAAAAAAAAAGGATAAATTTTTTCCAAATCACAAAGTTGAAAAACAGTTTTAGAAATTCTCAACCAGATGTAAATGGGCAAACAATACAATAGGAAACTCCAAAACTATCATATATCTGAAGAGGTGCTTACCCACACTAGCAAGCAGAAAATACAAACTGAACAAAGTTAACAGTTTGATCCTAATTACTTTACCCACGTAGAACTGCAAAAACTAGAAAGTTGCAGGGTAAGGCCTAGTGAAAATAAAAAGGGGAAGTCTGGCCCCGCCCCGCCCCGCCCCGCCCCGCCCCGCCCCGCCCCCGCCCCGCCCCGCGTCACGTGCTCTAGTCCCCTCCGCACCCACAACTTGGAGACGCTCTTCCCACGCCTGCTTCGCGAGGCTGGATGCCCATCGCCTCGGGGTCACGGCGTCGTCATCTGTTTGCCAAGGAAAATACCCTAGTCTTGACTTTGTAGCTTTAGAGACCCCTCTGGGTTGCTTGGGAACATGAGTGGACGCGCCCGTGTGAGGGCACGAGGCATGGCCCGCAGCCCTGACTCCCTGTCGGTGCAGTGCACCCAGACCTCGCCCTCGGGAATGGTAAGCTGGCTGTGTTTAATTTTCTCTTCCTTCTGCCCCCATCCCAGACAGGGCCTTCCTCTGTGTCTCCTCTCTGTTAAAGCTATTTCTCTCAACTTTGACTCTTTCTGAGGTTTCTCACATTTTTGTCTTTCAAGGGATCTTATCTTGAATTGAGGTGAGTATATTGGCCAGTGAAAAGAATTGAAGATTGATGGCTAGTGTGTCATTGCCTTCCACTTCCTGAGTTGTAATTACTTGATTTGGTTTTAAATTGCCTGGGAAAAAATTGATGTACTTTCATACCATCACATGGCATGTAATCTACTATGATTGGTCTTGCTAAGTGGTGTAGGCAATTGAGTAGTCTCCAACATTACTGGTTGTGATTTGGATTCAGTCATTGTTGCTTGAGCAGCCACTATGAGTAGGGCTCCTTGCTGGGCTTAGGCAACTGGTGAATTGACTGACAAATAAGCAACTTTTGGTTTGTGTTACAAATATATACTCTGTATTTGCAGCCAGATTTTAGACTTGGAACAAGTACTCAGTTAAGTAGTCTGTGGTCATTATGCCCTCATTTTCAAGAAGTGGTCTTCTCTTGACTTCACTTTTTAGCAGGCCACTATATTGTAACTTCTTGAACAAAGAGAATTCCTTTCTGTGAAAGCAGACATATTAATAGTTCTCTTCCCACCTAATTTGTGGGCTAATTTTGGTCCAGTTTATTCAGGAGAGTCATCCTTCTGGGCTGGTGTCCCCTATCCTCTGGGCTCAATTGATTTTCATACCCATGGGCCATGAAGGAATAAAATCCATGCACATCTGTGCTACATTTCCTCTGATGAGAATCTCATTTTTGCTTCTTCATATTTACTAAAAGCAGTTGGATGAGTGTGGAAAATTATAGCCCATCCTTATCCTTTTGTCTAGAATGGACATCTCTTTTCTGTCCAGCCTTTTACCTTACTCTTTCTTTTCCTAGATCATGCTAATCTAATGACTTGCAATATTGTTTTTTGTTTTTTTTTTGTACCGGGGATCAAACTCGGGTCCTTGTGCTTGTGAGACAGGCGGCGAAACCACTGAGCTAAATCCCCGGTGACTTGCAATATTGGTTCTTAGCTTGTTGATAACCGTTTGATTTGTGACTTATCTTAAATCTCATTTGTCTCATTTTAGCTCACACCAGTTGATCTTAGTGACAGTGAAGCATCCTTTAGCGGTGATGTGGAGGGAACAAGCAGGATTTCACAGCCTTGTAAGTGCAACTTAGTCTGTCCCCCTGAGTTCCAGTCAACCTGTCTGGGGCAGGCGTGGTACCACCAAGCCTGACAGCACCAGGCTGGTGTCCTGAGCATCCCAATCTCCTCTTCTTGAGGGATCCCCCTTGTGGTGTTCCTTTGGGACTCCTAACACACAGGCAGCTGCTGGGTTTTCTGATGGTGCTTGGGAAGTGGGAATCCACAGGTACAGAGAAGACAGTTTTCTGATTGTTTCTGTTCACTGAAGAATTTTGAAAAAATATTCCAGAAACCTATGTGGTATGCAAGTGTCATTGCTATCACTTCAGGGATGGTAGAAACTTGGTACAAAGGCTGAAGCTCTCTTCTTCCCTCCCCACCTGGGGTAGACACCACTGTGTGATCATATAGCTCTCTTCCCTGTGAAGACTCACGTATCTCAGGCTACTTATCTGTGTGCTGCTTGAGTAGCCTCTGCCACGCAGTATGAACTGCCATATCTGATGGAATAGTAGTTTGCTTGGGTTGCCTTTACCAAGTAGCACAGACAAGGTGGCTTAAACAGCAGGAATTTATTTTCTCATAATTCTGGAGGTCTGAGATCAAGGGGTTGCCAGGGTTAGTTCCTCCTGAGGCCTCTTTCATTGGCTTGTAGATGTCTACCTTCTCCCTGGACTCAAGATGTTTCCTTTGTGCATTCTGCGTCCTAATTTCTTACCTTATGAAACCAGTCATATCTGCTGAGGGGCTGCCTCGGTGACATCACTTTAACCTAGTTATGCTGTAAAGACACAGCTATAAATATAATTACATTGTGAAGAGTGGGAAATAGGACTTCAACTTTCGGTCTTTCTAGGTGGGGGCATACTTCAGTCCATAACCCTGAGTGAAATCTGTTAGTTCTCTCCCTTGTGCTGATCATGAAATATAGTGATTGTTTCTAAAAAATGTGTAATCTCTTAGAATTTAGATTCTCTCCAGGTCGGAGAGCCTGGTACTCACAGCCATCTTGTGTGTGACTCTGCTGTTGCTCATTGAGGGGTTTCCAGCCCTACTTACATACTCTCTATATGATGAACTCACATTGCTGAATGTGTGCATGAGCTCGGACCTGTTCAGAAAGGCAGCCCAGGACCAGCACAACACCACCATTCAAACATTATCCCAACTCTGGGCATGCCTTTCCACATCTACTGTCATCTACTGAATAGCAAGTAATGGACACCCCTTATCCTGTGACAACAGATTAAATTTTTGTTTATTGCTTTAAATTATGGCAAAATGTGTATAAAAAAACTTTTAAAATGTACAATCTGGGGATGCATTTATATTGCTGTAAGTAATCACCACCATCTCTAGAACTGTTTTCATCTTGGAAAACTGAAACTCTGCACTCATTACACAATTAGCCCCTATTCCCCTGTATCCCAGCTCCAGACAGCCAACATTCTATGGTAACTTGAAGTTTTAGAAACTGTCTGGTATCTTTGAAACCAAGAGCAGTGAATGATGTGGACAATCTAGTGAGGGTAATAAAATTTTAAAAAATTAAATGAACTTTGTGATTCTCCTGAGAGACTCAGGCTCCTCTGGGAAGGGTATGGGAAGAAGTTTGGAGCTGGTGGCAGTGCCATTTGGGGGAACTGCAGACAGTAAGTTTATCACAGGATGGGTCAAGTCAGAGTGCCAGAGAGCCAACATACTGTTATTTATATTACTTGCAGCGATATCCTTCATTTTGACTTTTTAAAATTATCTATGGGGACAGGAAGGAGATGTAAAAAGAATTAAAGATGGGTAATGTACTAACTCCCCATGAAGAGTACAATCATACATACTGCAAACATGGACTGATAAAAATAAAAATTAAAAAAGAAAATTATCACTAGATGAAAATAAACAATTGTCATCAAACTGCCAAAAGCATATCCAAAAGCCTGTATCTCTTGTACTTATTTAAACAGAAGACATCCTTTGGAAACAAATCCTAATTTCATATTTTCTAGAAGCTAACAATGATGGGCTTCAAGGTAAAACCCTGGCTTTCATGCTCCTGGGGAACAATCTAGCATAAAAAGTGACTGCGGTGACCTGAGCTGTTCCTCTTCTGTCTGTTGGGAAAAGTGAGGGATTCAGCTCCTCTGTACAGAAATTGGTGTGGACATTCCTCGCCTGAGGCTTTCAGGGTGTTGCCCAAGAACTAAATGAGAGAGAGCAGCCCTCTATAAATAGGAGTGGAGTGGAATGCAGGGAGATGGAGCTTTCTCCTGAGCCAAGAAGAGAAACTTTGCAATATTATTAGTGCTAGGAGTACCTCAGGGTCTCTTTCTTAATGAAATAGTCCATGTTTTATTCACATTTTTCAATTTTTAGGCTAAAGACTTCTGTGTAATCATGAATGAATGTTTTCACCAACACAGGAATTTAATTAAAACCATAAGTACTTTGACTTTTGATTGTAGATGTATTTTTTTTTTTTTTTTTTACTGGGGATTGAACTCAGGACCTTGCGTTTGTGATACAGACGTCAGCACCACTAACCTAAATCCCCGGCCCTATAGATGCATTTTTCAGACAGTGGTTATAGAGAATATTATTTAGAATGAAAAATGAGATATTCTTGTGTTTTGCTCATATTTTAGGTAACAAAGGTGTATCTTCTGGTGATGTTGGGAGTACCTTTGTAGAAAAAAGTGTGAAAATAAGACAGGACTGTATGGACTTGGGTGTCTGTACCAGGGAGAAATGGGCACATGTGAGAGACAGCAAAACAGGTACCCACTCTTCATGTTACTTACTCTTTTAATGTTACCAAGGAATTTGAATTCCTCGATCTAAAAAAAATTCATATGCTCACTTAATAGATGTGTACTCACTGTGTGTTATATTCAAGGCATTGTCTAGACACTTTAGGTTTTTCACCCTTAAAGCCTTTTAGCTTTTTCTTTTATTAACAGGAACAATAATATGTTCTTTAAAGCTACATCTTACCTTTTTTTTTTGAGACAGGGTCTCACTATGTGATTCAGGCTAGCCTTGAACTCATTATGTTGCCCAGGCTGGCCTCAAACTTGCTGAGATCCTTCTGCTTCAGCCACCTGAGTGCTGAGATTATAGTCGTGCACTACCATGCCCTGCTTACATCTCACTTTTGGAAAAGCTTTTCCCTTACATCTGGAATGGGGCTTTAAAATGCTTTCCTCCCAACCTTTACCCTATATGGGGAATAATAGCCTTTCTGGACTTCAGCTGTGAAAATGAAAACATGACCAGAATAGGGACTCCTTTATCCTGAGCCCATGCTTCACCATGAAATCACAAGCACAGTTGTAGACATATGTGTTATCTAGGAAGAGGTCTGTTCTCATTAGATTCTCAAGAGGCTTTTGGCTCCCTCCTCACTGGTGCAGATCTGTGTTTTTCATACTTTTTAAAACCAAAGTAGCAAAATATTATTCAGCAAATAAACAACACACACAGTTGAAGTTAAGTATTGTGAAACAATGCTTGCCGTTAACGTATGCCTGGCACTCTGGTACATTCTGTTCTGTGGTCTTTTCATTAAACATGCTCTTCTCTCACCTTGATTTCCTATCTGCAGCACTGGTGGGGCTGGATGCAGTTGGAAAACACTGGCATTGGTGATCTCAAGGGTCTTGCCATCTTTTACATGCTGGGTTCATATCTCTTAGTCCATTGTTACCATTTCCACAGGATCTGGAAGAACAAAAGAAAAGTTTTCTTTAAAATAGCACAGCGACACCTTGTTCCTACCAAATACATATCACAGGTCAAGAAATACTAAGGCACATATGATGCCTTTTTTCCCTCACCATCTCCCGGCTCATGTTTCCACTTCCTCCAGGAGAAGAGGTATATACTGCCTGTTAGATGTAATTCTTTTCTACAAGACAAAAATGGGGTGAGTCTTTGTAAGGAGAGATGGGAAGAAACTCCTTAAGAACCTCCTAGGTTTTTGTCCTGAGAGATGCTTATGCCATTGTGAGCACAAACTGACTGTGCTGGGCCTGTCTCTGATTTTGTCCTATAGATGTTTAGGATGTGAATAAAAATTTTTACAGAGAGAAGGAATTTCTAGAAGCACACATGACTTCCACATGCCTGCAGAAAGTAGAAGCCCCAGCCTCTGTCTGTTTTCAAGCAAGAAACATGCAGTTCCTCTATTTTAGCCCTTTCTTCCATTGTCTATGGGACCTGGACAGCTGTCTGACCAATGATGGAACTTTTCCAGAATTTTCAGAACTATGGTTAACTTTTGATTATCTGGATTTCCCAGGCATTGGGGATTATATTTGTGGTAAGAACGGGCAGTTCTTTGTAACCTGAAAGCAGTGTAATTTCAGGTCAACATCTGAGACCATTATTGCAGCTGATGTGGATTAGAATCAAAACTGGAAGGAGGCTTGAGTGGAGTCTTGGATAGTTGAATGCAGATGCTTTTCTTCTCCCAAGGTCAAGAATGTCAGTGCCCGCTCCTGTGCTCTTCTGAGGCCAGTTACACACATGATCTCACTTTAACTGCTAATAGTATTATTGGGCTGCAAGTTATAGAGTTTATCTTGTGTCACTGAGCAAAATCCTCCATTTATGGCAACTTCTGTGCATATGCAAATAAACTTTAAATGATGTGATTGGTATTAATGTGATGTTATTTAGCGAAAAATATTTTTTATTTGTTTTTCTTAGGTTCCAGTGGAATACCTGTGAAACTGGCTACAAATCTCTTTAATTTAGACTTGCCCCAGGACTGGCAGCTATATCAGTACCATGTGACGTATATTCCAGATTTAGCATCTAGAAGGCTGAGGATTGCTTTGCTTTATAATCATAGCAAACTTTCTAACCATGCAAAAGCATTCGATGGTACCATCCTTTTTCTCTCACAAAAGCTAGAAGAAAAGGTATAGTATGGTTATTTTTAACTATATATGTGGGTAAACATATGCTTATGTACTTATACACACATATTTTAAAGTACAGTGATTTTTATAAGAACTGAAATGACTTTGTCACATCTTTCCTCTTTCTTGTTCTTTGCTTGAGAGCAAAAAGTCTTCCTAATTAAGACTTCATCAGTAACTGATTTCCTTATTAAGCTAGTGGTCTGACATTTTAAAAATAAGAGCTCTAAGTGCCCTTGAAATAGAGATCCTTTCAGATTTTTCCCAAAATAAAAAAGCCTTTACGAGACACCAGTTAGCCTATGGCTTCAGGGCTTTAAATTTATTCTACTTTTTTTTTTTTTTGCTCCTGCACAACAGAGCCTGTGTGTCCAAATAATTTTACATCTAGTTTTGAGTCTAGAACTATCATTCTTTTGCTACTTGCTCCATCATATGAAATATGAGTTCTGATACCAGTTCTAAGAGCACTTTTAAAATGTGACCATTGGAAATGAAAGTTGCATGTTTCATATTTCTTTATCCAAATGTTACGGTATGGTTTGGGTCTAGATGTCCCCCCAAAGCCTCATGTGGTTATAGGCCTGATAGAGAGTGTGAAGCTGGAATTGATTCATGATGCAATGCTAAACTCAAGGGCACTAGGATTAAGGGTGTGAGTGCTACCCACCCTAATTAGTCTGAATAAGATAAAAAGGGCAGGGAGATGCTGTTAAGTTTCTCTTGTTGTCTTTCCTGCCTTGTGCACACCATGTTGTTTCTGCTCTGCCATGACTGTTTGTCATCTCTGTCATGGAGTCGGTTGATTATGGACTGAAACCTCTGTAAACTGTAAGCCAAATAAACCCCTTCCCCTTTAACTTTGAGTGCTGGGTATTTTGTCTCAGCAATGAGAGAGAAGTAACTAACACACTATACTTTTTACACCTTCAACATTTTCAATCCTAAATAATAATATTAGTATTATTGTTATCATATACTGTGTTCTAAGACATTATTAAAATTTCTATAAGAAAAAAACCAGTTTCTGTAGATGTAAAAACAAAGCACTGGATTAAAATTTTATGCTTTTAGCCCACAGAAAGCTTAATCCTTAACATTTCAAGTAGAATTGTACCAATATAATATAGATTTAAACTTAAATTTCTAGAGTATAAGTAAATCTTTAGAATTTCCTCAAGAAATGCATTTCTGAGCATTCTTGGGACCTTTATCCTTTTTTGAGACCTTGCAATTTATAGGTCTTACTTGAGTGATGATTTTATGTGGATGTGGAATTTTTAAATTATACCATATGGTAAATCTAATAGCTTAGAAAATCTGTAAAGTTGGAAGCATTTTTGCTTTCTGTAAGTTCTGATTGGTCCTTCAATACTTTGTTCTATGGCTAGATGTCAATAGCATGCTAATATGGCTTCTCATACTTATATAAGGTATTTCAAGTGTATTGTTATTATAAGATCATCTTGTTCTTATAGATAATTTGTAATAGTTTAGAAATTTAAATATGTTAAAATTATTTTGTACTACTCTTGAATAGTCTGGCTTACTTCAGTTGTACCTCACCAAAATGAAGAAATTGGACCCTGCAGATGCTAGAAATAGGTTAATACCACTCATTTCTTATTCAGTTTTAAACACATTTCTGTTGCTGGGGGAGGAGTCTAATGAAGAGACAGGTGACAAAATAAACTATAAAAACTATAAAAACATAGTGTGTAACAAATCAGTCTTGTTGACTTTATTCTGAGAGAAAAATGATACTGCATCCTTGCCATTCCTCTACCTCTTTCCTAGGGGGCTTATGATAGTTGAAAGAGCCCCTTTACTAATTTATTTATTTATTTTTAATTTTTTTTTTTTTTGCACTAGGGATTGAACTCGGGACCTTGTGCTTGCAAGGCAGGCAGTGGAACCACTGAGCTAAATCCCCAGCCCACTAATTCATTTATTACATTCCCTAATAATGTGGCTCTAGAATCTGTTCAGCCACCTCCTGGCTTTCCACTGACTTCTGGACCCCATCTGTGCATGTGAAGCTATAACTAACTGGGGCTGTCATCGTTGTTTACACCTATTTGCCACACCCATGCACTCATGGAGAGCCTGCTGTGTACTCCATAGGGTGTTACCCTGTGGTAGACACAGGGTTCTTGTTCTCAAAAACTTGCAATTTATTACCAAAGTTCTAAGTAAGTACACTGCATGGTAGAATAAAATGAGTTCCTTATAATTAGTATTCTTATTCTGCTAACATTTAACCAGCACTTACTAAGTGTGGGTACTCTGCTTGGTTGTTCTCCAGATTAACCCCAGCAAATCTCTCTTGGGATGAGCAGTTCTATACCTGTGTCTCGTGGGTAGCTGCTACTCCATTGCTCCTATTTTGCTTACCAGACTACATTTGTTGACTTCTTGTTTTGCCAGGTTCTTACTAGCATGATCTCATTTACTCCTCTCATTACTCCTGGAGCCTAAAAGAAGTTAATTATCTTGCTCAAGGTCAACATACAGAGCTTGATGAAAGGCAAGATCATTCTTGGCAGGACACTTCAGTGAAAGTTACAGTTAGTTTTTTAGGGAAGATTTGGATCACTTACATGGACAGTAGGGGAAAGAGATTCCTAGGTAGAAGGGTAAAGGCACAGTGATAGAAAGTGAAGGCTTTACTTTAGAAACTTTTGGTCATTCAGGTTTAACCCAGAAGATATGGAAATTGTGGCCCCAGAGGAAGAGAGAATTTTAATTGTCCTGCTGAAGAAGAGAGCATATCCTCTATGGACCACTGAAGTCTTTCTGAGACAGTTTCCATGGGGGCTGTGCTAATTACAGTTAGTCTTATCACATTCTATTGAAAGTTTACAGAAAGAGGTGGAAAAGTTAATAAAGTACCAATGGAGTAGTCTGGGCAGGATGTCAGAAGAAAGCTTGAGGAAAGACACAAAATGCCTTCCTGAATGCCCATGGACTGACCATGCTATGGATGAAGATAAGATCCACGCCTTACCCCATTTAGACTCTGTGGTCCTGTGACGTAAATTGGACTCACTTCCACTTTAGGATTGGGAAAAGTTTTAAGACTTTTGAAAGAGTTGAAGTAACTTGCTCCAGATCACACTGGCTGTAAGATCCACTGCGGATCAGGGACTCTGATTCCAAATCGGGTGACCTTAAGCACTATGATAAATAGTGGTATGGAACAGCTGAAATAGAATGGAGACATCACTTGCATAGTGTACTGAGACTTTCCAGTTGATTAGATTGTGGGTGGAGGAGGGGAATGAAAATTTACTCTCAGGTTAGCAGCCTGGAGACCGTTGGGTGTGGGTCCAATATCAGATGTTGAAAGTCAAGAAACAGTTGGTATTTGCTCAGGGAGGCAGGGGAGCTGAGGAGTTTGGTCTTGGGTGGCTATTGGGAAATACATTTCTTGAGACTATCTGCTCCATCTCCCCTCAGCTTGTTGCAGCATCCTTTGTTGTCTTAGTCCTTTGTCTAGAGGTCCCTGCAGTGATTTGAGAGCTGTGTACTCCTCCTGCCAACCAGACTTTTTCTGATGGTGATGAGCTCTTCCTCACCATCTGTTCTGATTTTGTAGAAGTTTATCTGAGACAAGAAATCATCTCAGTGAAATATTTTATCCCCTGTGAAGGAAGCAGTTTCTCTTTGTTTCCAAGCAATGATAGGCTTCTGCCATATGTTCTTGGTTCAACCTAAAAATGGTTAGACTACACTATCTATAGAAAGTAGGCACAGAATACATAAATGCTTGCTAATTAACTGACTTCTAATTTGTTGCCTTTTTGAAAAATCCCTGATCACGGATTGATTATTTTTTTTGAATAGTTATATTCCATGTAAAATTATCAAATGGTAGATACAGAAAATATTTTTCTATCCTTTCATTTTGTGTCTTTGCTAGTGAAATAAGTTTGTCATGGGCGGTATATTGTCGGGTCTTTTGTTTTTTTTTTAATCCATTCACCCAGTCTGTATCTTTTAACTGAAGAATTTCATCCATTTACATTCAAGGTTACTTTTGAGACCAAAGTCATTCCTGTCATTTTGTTTGCTAATTTTCTTCTAATTGTTTTAAATATCCTTTCTTCTTTCCTTCCTCTTTTGTTTATCTCTCTGGTCTGATGGTTTACCGTATTGATAAGGTTTGAGTCTTTTCTATTTCTCTGCTATGTGTTAACTCTTTTACTGGATTTCATACTTTCACATATTTTCATAATGGTAGTTATCTTTCAATTTTGGATATAAGGTTTCTTTAAGCAAATTTTTATGCTTGTTAGGAAGGTCTTTATTTCTCTTGTTTCTGATGGATAGCCTTGCTGAGTATAATAATCTTGGTTGTCAATTATTTTCTTTCTGGCCTTGCAATTCATCTTTTGGTGAAGTCATATCGTTTCTACCACTGAGCAAACTGTAGTGCTTTCTTCCTCTGATCCTCAAAGCTTTCTTGGATGCCCTGCCGCCAAAGTCTTGATTCTAGATCCAGCATCCCACCAATGATTTCGCTTCCAAAGTAATGAGGGATTTTGTGCTGATCTTCAATGACATGGGCAAATCCTCCCTGGAGGCCAAAGTCCACTGAGAAGTAAGGTAAGCTTCTGGGTACAGACTTTTTGATGTCTTTTGAAGAAAGATCAATCAATTTCTTGTTCATGGACCACTCTTCATCAGATTCCATTATGGCTTTCTTAAAATAGACAGGAGCCATATCACCCACTTCCTTTGGGAGAGGAATACATTCATAAACCATGTGATACTGTTTCTTTTTTTTTGGTATTGGGGATCGAACTCTGGTCCTTGCGCTTGTCATGTGGTACTATTTCTTCATGTTCATGTTAGTTTCTTAAAAAGACGCAGTCCAGGGCCAAGGATTTAGCTCAGTGGTTCTGGTGCCTGCCTCGCAAGTGCAAGGTCCCAAGTTCGATCCTGGTACTCGCCCCCCGCCCCCCAAAAGATGCAGTCCAATCCTTTATCTTCAAACATCTTTACTAATGGTTTCCTAAACACCTGAATTTCTTCCCAGATGTCTTCATCCAATAAGGTAGCAGCTCGATGATGCTGCAAAGGAACTATTAGGCAGTGCCCCTCAGAAAGAGATCAGAAGTTCAGTAAACATAAAGAAATCTTAACACCTATTGCAACAATAAGGTGCTTGGGAAGTTGAGAGCTGTCAAAACAACACGGACATTTTTCCATTTGTGCAACGGGACGCTGGTGCTCAGCGATAGCCTTTTTCCTCTGGTTTTGTTCTGCTTCACCAAGAGATTCTCTCTCAGCTGCTTTGGATATAAACATGTCATCCAGAGTGTAATAGTCCCCATCTGTTTTCCCCATAAACTTAGATGCCATTCTCATAAAAAGTTTGTTTTGACTTTCTGTTGTTCCCATCTTTTCATTTTTGACTAAATCATTTAGGCTTAGATTATCATCATCATGAAAGTATCTGACTTTTTCCTTTTCCTCATGGGTAGAAACCCTGTGTCTCTTCCTACTTCCTGCTTTTGATTCCAGAGGTTGTGGTGTGTTCACAGGCCACACTCTTCCAGATTCATCTGTTCTGACAAGATCACTTCTTGCTGGTCTGCATTCTCTTCTGCTCCTGTTGTTTTTGATGATATTTTGTGTTACAGTTTCTTTTAATTTGTTAGCCTTTTCAAGTTGGGCTTTAAGTTTTGCAGCCAGTTCCATATTCCCCATCATCTCTGCCTTAATAATCTTGGCTCCCAACTTGTTCTTCTCATCAACACTCAGGACATGGTTGGACCAAAAAATGTAGACTTTGTGGCCTGCCAATGTTCTCTCATTGGAGGGTCATCTCTCACTTTCTCAGCTGGTAATTTTTCTCCCATGTCTCCTGGAATGTGTCGAGAGTCAACACTGCTGCTGGTTTCCAGTGGCTTTTAACTTGGATGTTTCTTGTCTCCTCTTCCTTCAGATCAACTCCAAGATGTTAAACTTTTTTCGTTGTTTTCCATGGGTTTTTGGGAACCACACTGCAAAGAACCCTGAGCTACTGATGTTGATTAACTAGATGGCTCAAAATTTCTAGCCTTGCTATGAGATGACAGTTCATCATCATCAGATGGTCTCAAGAATTTAGGTCTCAAATTTCCTGCAGAAGTGAACTCTTGATAATTTTGCCTTGAACTGAATTCTCTTCTATGTGATTCTAAAGACCCATATCTCTTTTTCATTACCACTAAATTTATCGTTGTTGCTACTGTTTGCAATCTCTGTTGTTACCATACCTATCACTTGAACTTTTATTATATTTTACTAAGTCTAATCTTTTTTCTTGACTGTTTTGTACTTTATCGGAATGTATTGGTTTCCTCTATCATTCTTGTCTAGAATCTTCATTTTTGAATGTTTCGAATTTCAACTGAAATATTTCCATTAACCCATACCTTTCAGCTAATTTTCCTCAAATTTTCTATTTTGTTTTTCAGCTTGTTCTTTCATTCTTTGGTAAGATTTCCTTAACGAGCTTAATCCACCATCCTCTATTCCTGAGACTTCAACTGACGATTCACTGCAGTCTTCTGATGTAAGACCTGTGCCACCATCCTTCCAGTATGGATTCAATTCTGTTTCAAGTAGTTTACTGTTCAAGTGCTTGGTTTTTTTCTTGCTCTATTTTCCTTGTCATTTCCTTTTCAGCTTTAAGTGATGATGATGACACAGTTTTAACAGACAGGAAATCAATAGTCATCCACTCATCCCTCTGAATAGCTTGGCTGTCATCTTCTTTGTCTAACTTTTTGGTCTTTTGTTTTCGAGGGCTTTTCCTTGCCAGGAGTCTGGGATGGAACAGCCTCCACCCACTCATCCTCAGAGCTTGATGAACTATCAGTTGATTCACCTTTTTCATATTTCTGTTTCTTGCTCTTTTTTTTCTTCTCTTTCTTTTCTTTTTTTGAATGCTTTTCTTTTTTCTTCCTTTTCTTCCGAGAATGTTCCTTCGAGAACTGTTCAACTCGCTCATTCACATCAGGTAACATCCATGTATACTCACCTCGAAGTCGTTTAAGGTCTTTCTGCCTTTCTTCTTTTTAAAAATTGGCTTTGGCCTGATGAAACACCTCAGCCCTGGCAATTCGAGTCTGTTTCTTATGCTCTTCGATACTCTTTGCACTTTCAAATCTGCCACTGGAAGCCACCATAGTTGTTGGCATTGTAAAGCTAGGAAGCTGTCAGGCACTGATTGATATTTATTGACTGACTTTTGAGTTCTTTTATTTCAAAACCCTTACCATGTCTGTCCGGTTCAGGACATTCTCAGTATACAGTGTTGGTTAACATTGGTTTAGATTATAAGAAGCCTAAGGATTTCTTTAGACTGTTCACAAATTTTTAAAATCAGATTTCTTACCTGTTCTAACTTCTACCACTGGGTTCCCTTCCCTCATCTTTGCTTTCCTTCTTGCTTACCTCCACCCATCTCCTTTGCTTTCGTGTTCTCATCTACTCTTTTGCCTTATGAGTAAGCTTATTTCTCCATTGTCACAGGAGTCCATGAACTTAGGAGGGGCAGGGGAGTTACAGGCTTCTGGGCATCTGTGAACCCCCTGAAAATGGGTACATTATGTACTCTTAGAGTTTTACATATGTGAGATTTTCTTGAGAGAATGTAGCTTTTATCAGGCTCTCAAAGTAATTTGTGACTCATCTCCCTCTTATCCCCGAAAAAGGGCAAGAGCCAGTTCTGGAATTCTCTCTGGGTCAAGTATTTGAACCTGAGTCTAGCTTTGATTCTTCTTTAAGAATCATAGAAAAATGTGTTGCGTATTTTAGGATTAGTAAGACGTAGAGGAAAAGAGCTCTTTCAAATAACATGATTAGATTATTACTCATATCCTAACACCTGCAGTTTTTTGTTAATGCATATTAAATTATGATGGTTTTATAATACAGTATCTGTATTCTGTACACTTGGGCATAATCTGTAGAATATATTTTAATTACTTCTCTTCCCAGGTCATAGAATTATCAACTGAAACTCAAAGAGGTGAGACTGTAAAGATGACTGTTACTCTAACGAGGGAGCTGCCCTCAAGCTCCCCCATGTGCATTCAGGTCTTCAATATCATCTTCAAAAAGTAAGGCATTTTAAATAGGAATTTAATTTGAGCTAATGGTGCCTTTTAGGATAGAACCTGGGTTTTAAAATGATCAACCATTTTGTAGGCAGTGTGCCAGCAACAGTGCCATTTAGGACAATTTTTCATGTACTTTCAGGTTCTTGGGCAGTAATGTGTCACACAATTGATCATGGCCTCTCCTTATTATTATCCAGTGTCATCCTGGCTGAGCCAATTCAATTCTAGGGTTATTGCTGTCTTACTGGCAGCAGGGGGAGGGTGTCCTTTTCTTTTTCTTCATTTCCTATACTCCCTCCCACCCACAACCCCCAGAATTAAAAGTTATCTGTGTTTGACTACGTCACCTGCAGGATTTATTCTTCTCCCGGATGGTTGATGTGGGTTGTAGAAGATCATCACCATCTGCTTTCTGCCTTGGCTCCACCCTCAGCCCCTTCCCTTCTTACATGTATATGTGGGGCGGAAGGTGGGCTGTGACTAAGCTTCTCAGTGATCTTCAGAACAGGCCAAGGATTGTGTTTTCTAGTCATCTTGGTTGTAGGGTGGAATTTGGTCAAATGCAGATTTCCTGGTCCCTCACTGGACCTAGTAAACACAATTTTATTAGGGGTAGGCCTAAAAATCCACATTTTTAGCAAGCTTCCCAGATGACAAGTAGATATGCTAAAGTGTGTGAAACAGTTCTACAAGCTGCCGGTGATGAGCTACTCACAAGCTTTAGTAGCTCAAGATGAGCTACTCACCAGCTTTAGATGCCAGCCCTTTGCTAACAGCAGCCTCTGGAGGTTATGAGATGGAGGAAGTTTGGGGTTTTGCTGGTTAGTAGAGGCATAGAAAGGAACTTCCCACACACAGATGTGCTGTTCCATTGTTCTAATCAGATATCTTGTCCAGTCTCTTTTGAGTATATCTTGGCCTCAGATCATTGCAGTGTAACAGCATTTCAGAAGCTAGTCTGCCCTGTGCCCTCTGAGAAGGGACTCTTTTAAACCAGTCGACCTTTAGAAAGTACTTTTTAGTGAAGAAGCTTTTTCACTTGTGCCTTACTTTACTGTAGTG
Source organism: Heterocephalus glaber (assembly GCF_053883595.1). NCBI lineage: Eukaryota > Metazoa > Chordata > Mammalia > Rodentia > Bathyergidae > Heterocephalus > Heterocephalus glaber. Next base: position 11,029,036 of record NW_028258294.1, read on the forward strand.
CCCTGAGGCACATACTGTTAAATCCTCATTTTACAGGTAGAGACTCAGGCTCAGTGACATTTGATAGCTCAAATCACAGAGTAGGACCTCTCATATTCTCACTCAGAACTTCCCCTGGACTGGGCAGCCTCTCATTAATGATATCTCCATGGTCTTAGAGGTCCATGATGGTCCTAGAGGTGACCAGGGTTAGTTGCTGAAGTTATTTGGGAGCACCTGGGGAACTTGAGCAACCTCACCAGAAACTGCATCCTTCTCTTGAAATGGGGAAGAGGCCAAAAGAGCTTTCAGACATGGCTTGCCTCACCCTTTCTAGGCCAACAAGAATGTTACAGTAACCATCATTGTAGTTGGTGTTTGACCACGGATTTGTCATTTCAGTCAGTCCCAGACAGATAACAGTAATTTCAGTGGTATCATTCTCAAATGAAGAAGCAATAGTTCTTATATATACTCAGGTGTATTTAGTATCTAAATATTCCAGTGTTGTAAGAAGAGAAAATTCTGCACTTGCTGTATATTTTTATGTTCAGCATGAGTACAAAGTTAGAATTATACTGTTTCTGACTAATATTTATCAAAGATTCAAAACAATATACTTTCAGGATCTTAAAAAAGTTGTCTATGTACCAAATTGGACGGAACTTCTATAAGCCTTCAGAGCCGGTGGAAATTCCCCAGCACAAGTAGGTTTATTTATATTTTCTGTTCCTCTGAAATGATTATAATTGTGAGCAGCATAATTTATGATGCAATATTATGCCATTATACCTCCTATGAGAGACTCTGAGATATGAAATATAATGGAGTTTTATAAATTTTGAGTTTTTAATAGAATGGTGAATGTGAAAACAGAAGACACTTTTCTTATATTAGTGTGTAAAATCATTATCATAAATTCTAAAAGATTCAGAAACTGAATTTTCTATGTATAACAAGTAATAATGAAAGCAGAAGAAGCCGTATTATAGCATATAGCTAGTGCTATTGTTGAAAGGCAGCACAGCCAGGGTGGTTGACATGAAATCACAGGGTCAGAGAAGCCACCTAGACTGCCCTAGTGAAGGGCAGAACTGTTCTGAACACCTGCAGCACGTTCACCCTGAGCTGGGAGCTTGATGCTGTGGGGAAAATGGTTGGCTCTGTCTTGAACTGATTGATATGCAGTGCTCTAAAATATTATGTCAGGTGAAAGAGAAGCAACTGGTAACTCAAAGACAGACACAGAAACAAAGGGAGAAGTGCAGAAGGGATAGAAAATTGGAGTGAAGGTGTGGCCTTCTGGCTGGTAGAGGGAAAATGGTGGAGTTGCCACATGTTCATTTAGTGAGTCAGGGTGGTCTCTGTGCAGATCTTTTCATCTTTTCATAGCTTACCTCTCTGCCCAGATAAGAAATTCTCACAGGTCTAGGGTTGTTCTAAGCTGGCATGTCCCCATTATCCTGAAGGCTAGCCTAATATTATAGTAGATTAAATCTACAAAGTAAGAACTGGGATTAATTTTTTAAATATTTGTGTGTTTTTTCATGCCACTTCTGTAGCTTCTTATAAAAGATTTTTTAGGCCATGTGGAAAAGAACTGTAGCTTGGGCTCCAGTTTCTCACATATATCTGTGTGTAATGTCACTTCTTGCTTTCCTTATTTCATTATTGAATCTGTCCTCAGCTTTCTCCTTTGAGTTGAGTTTACCAAACCAGATGTTTCCACATGAGGACAGATCACCCATAAACATATTACCCCTATAGCTATGGTTCTCAGCCAGGGCGTTGTGTCTCTCAGGACACAGTTGGCAATGTCTAGAGACATATTTGGTTGTCACAGGTAGGGGGATGCTAGTGGCATTTGGTGTGTAGAGGCCAGGAAGTTGCTAAGCATCCTGCAATGCAGAGAACAGCCCCTAACAAAGAATTACCCAGTCCAAGGAATTATCAGAAGTGTCAATATCGTCAACACTGAGAAATTCAGCTTTTTAGGACTAAATTTAAGCCTACGTACATGTTTAAAGACACTCCAGGTGAAAATAACTAAAGTTTTTAAGTCAGCAACTGGGAGAAATCAAACTAAAGAAGAAAAGATCAGACCTGGAGAGTTAGAATGAAAAATCATCATTTAAAAATGTTTATTGTTTTTTGAATGTTTATTTTTCTTGTTATTTTTATTTGTTTTAAAAGATTATCCCTTTGGCCTGGGTTTGCTGTTTGCGTGTCACACTTTGAGCGTAGCCTTCTGTTTGGTGCTGACGTGAGCTATAAAGTCCTCCGGAATGAGACTGTTCTGGAATTCATGACTGACCTCTGCTACAAAATCGGCACATCCTGCTTCACCCAAATGTGTGAGCAACAGCTGATAGGGCTCATTGTTCTTACAAGGTAAAAGTCTGTGTGTAAATAAATTTTCTCAAGAAAATGAATTATTTATGTTGTTTGGGAACAGGAATTGCACTGGAACATGGATATGATCAGTTTGCTAACCTGTTTAGAAGACCTGGCTATTCTCAACAGTCTGGAGTCCAGACTTTCTTATGTAGCACTCTGCACTGATGCAAGCTGTCATGGTTCCAGATTATCTCTTGCTGTATTCCCATCCCCTGTTCCAACCCTTAATAGTCTGTACCTTTCTGCTCTAGTGCCTCTGCCTGGGCTCCAAACCCCAAATTCTTCCTTTCAAATCTCCACCTCCACACAGCCCACTTGTAATCTTTCTGAGCCTCTACTTGTTTCCAAATGGGCACTGTTCATTCTCTCCCTGTGTTTTTTCCCATAGCACTGTGCATAGACCCACCTCTTCACAGTCAAGTTACCGCACTTTTTTTTTTTTTTTTTTTGTACCAGGGATTGAACTCAGGTCCTTGAGCTTGTGAGGCAGGCGACAGAACCACTGTGCTAAATCCCCGGCAAGTTACCGCATTTTTTAATGTTATAGGACAGAACTTGAGGTCCATGTCTCACATTCTGTAAGATGCTAACATTTTTTAGGTTAAGAATATATTTTTACTTTGTAAAACTCTAGTTTTATTTATGTATAATTTGCCCTCTGTGCACATTGAATTGAACACAGGCAGATTCAGTGACTTGCTGAATACTAAGTTTATTACATACTGCTGCTAATCCAAAAAGATTTCTTTTAGGGGACAGTCTAGCCTTCTCTTAGTCTGGGTTAGAATTTCATGTTAAAATTGTTTTTTTGGCTTATATAGCCGAGTGGTGGAACTGGTTGAGTTCCATACTTCCTGGGAAGGGAAAACACCTCTCTCTTATCTTCCTGTCATAGTCTTGATAGATTAGTTTATCATGCTACTTCACAGACACCTTGCAAGGTCTTGAGAGCTCTGGAGAAACCTGCTTCAGTTTTCTGTCCACAAGCTGGGGCACATGAGAGGTCATTCGAGGCTATGCATTGCTGAGGGGAGAAGGCACTAGAGTGATCTTAGCTGAGGTGGTTCCACAGTTTTGCCAAGGACCAGTCCTAGATGAGGGGTGAAGCATGATGCCACAGTTGCTGTTTGATGAGACTACTTTGATTTTTTTGTCACAAAAACAGGGAGCTGAAAAAATCCGAGTGACCCCAGAAGCTAATGAGAAAGTTTTGAGCAATGCTTTGGCATTTGAACATTTACAAATGACTTACCTCAATTTAAAGCGTCTATCAGTGAGAAAAACAGATTTTAGTCTAATGACTTTCTTACGAGTTTTGTTGGAATGTGATCCTCCTATAGATTAGAGAATTAAATATCTTCTCAGATAAGAGTTAAGACTATTTTTGTGTTACTGGCTTCTATATTTCTGATACTCCAGACTGTATCTTATACTTTGTATTAAAACTATGAAGTATTTACTCATTTGAGATGATTTGGAAAACTTTTCTAAATAGGTTTCTTGCACTCACTAGGTACAATAACAAAACCTATCGCGTTGATGACATTGACTGGTCTGTGAAACCGACACATACCTTTCAGAGGCGGGATGGTTCTGAGATCACTTACATAGATTATTACAGACAGGTAAGTACTTTTTTCCTCCTTTCCTCTTGGCCCAGAGAAGTCTCTGTCCCTTTCCAATCCACCAAGTTCCCCAAATTGTCAGGCTGAGTCTGCCTCCCACGTCATTTCCTGACTTACTCCTTTTCCTCTCTCCCTGCCTTGGCTCAGACCCTCATCCCGTCTCCTGCTGTCCTTACTGTAGTATGAATAATCTCTCTTAAGTGCGTATTTGATTGTGTCACTTCCAAATTTAAAACAGCCTCATGGCTCTTTGTTGCAGTAGGAGCCAAATACAATTTCCTTATCAGAGTTTCCAAGGCCACCCCATGCTTTTCCAGCCTCCTCTTTCTTCTGTCTTGTCCCTTCCTAGTTCTCTGCTGTAGTGGCCTTTTGTGGTTCCTTGACTTAGTTTCTCTGCTATGGGCTTTTACACACTTTGCTTCCTCTTCCTGGGTCCCTTTTTATAACCTGACAAACCTCACACCCATCAGTACTTAGCCACCAATTCTCAAGGGAACCCCCTGGCACTGTTCCTGGGCTCCCTTCCCTGAACTTAGCTGGAGCAGGTCATCTCAGGCAGAATATGAATGGTTTGGCCTCCTTCCTAAACCGTGGGCTCTCTGGGGAAAACCTCAAGCTTTTTATTTCTGGATACCCAGCGTTAACATAGTTCCTTACATGTAATAGATCCTCAAAAAAAATTTATTGATGGGATCTCCTGCTGCTCTTCGGAGTTATTTTCCTTACCACAAGCTCCTGACCCCACTTTCCATATTTAGTGCCTTTCATGACAGTGTCTCTTAATTATGTAATCATTCAGGTCTCTAAAATCTCACAGGTGTATTAACAAACAAAAGCAGAAACTCTGATCTTTTACACCTTCCAGAAAAGCCCTCTTTTTCTCCTCAGCCAACTTTGAAAAGTTGTCTAGACTAATTCTAAGCCCCTCTTCAGTTTTTCCTTCTGAAAACATCAGTGGTCTGGTATCCAGCTCTGTTGCTATGGAAACAGCTCTACAAGGATCAAAATCAGTTGCCTTTTTTCATCTTAAGTGGCTTTCAGGGACATTTTTTCCTTATCAGTAATTATTTTAAGTGACAGATAATATGCATCTTTATACAGTGTAATGTTTTGGTACACTTATACTTTGTGTCTTACATGTTAAATGGAGTAAGCCAAGCACAGAAAGAGAAATACTGCATGATTTCACTCATATGTGGAATCTAAAACTGCTGAGGTAGAAAACAGAATAATTACCACCAAAGGCCAGGGAGCGTAGAGGAAGAGATTTGTTAGTGGTTACAAAGTCACAATCAGGAGAAATAAATGTGGTTTTTCTACACAGAAGGGTAATTTTGCTAAAACGATTTCAGTAACATTTGACACCATGACTACTCCTACATTCCTGAGCTGCTCCCTCCCTTGACTACTGGGTCACATCCTTTGTGGTTTCCACTAAGTTTCAGGTTGTTCTGACTAGGCTTTCTGTGATTATTTTTCTTTCTTTTGCCCCCTCGAAAGGAGCCATTATATACCATGGTTCCTTCCAACAGCATCTTTTCTTTGTATTTTGAGACTGCTCAAATATTTTCATCTTGCTGCCCTTCTTAATTACACATTCATCTTCATTTCCAGAACATATTTCGTGACTATCCTGCAGATGTCTCAGGATAACATAATTCAAACTGAATCTCTTATCTTTCTCTTTCATATTTCTCCTTGGAAATCATCTTATTTTCTTCCTCTTCTTCACCCTCATCTCATTCAGTTGTCACCAGGGTAAGTTCTGCCCCTTTAATCCTTGAAATCTGTCTGGAACCTGCATCTGCCTTTCTAGCCTGTTCCAGCACAGGGGTGGAGGACCCCTCGGCACATCCCCCAGGGGGTAAACACTGCAGTCAGCCTTTACAGTGCCCATGCTCCAGCTCTCCTCACCATGTCGCGCCATTTCCACGACACCAGGGAGCTCTTTCTGAAGTACTGCTCAGAAATGTGTTTAAGAACATAAACTGAACCAAGAAGGTCCTGACTGTAGCCATGTCACTTTGGACAAATCACTACAGTAGGAGACTAGTGAGACTTAGCAGACCTCACTGTAGAGGGAATGTATCTGCCTACCTTCATCATGTAATGTAAGCACTGGACAAGATAGTAGTGCATGCAGAGCCCTTAGCCTAATGCCTGTACATTGTGGGCACTAGGCAAATAGTGGAGACCTTTCCATCCCTTGAGAGCCTCCGCTTCTTCATCCCTAGTGTCACAGTTTGATCCCACCCTACCTTTTAGCCTCATCTCTCTTGGCATCTCCCCATGCATCCATGTTGTCATCACCCCTGCCCACTCACTACACACTAGCTGGTCCTCAGTCTTTGTGCACGTTTGCTAGGCATCTACATAAAGCCATATCACACCTTTCCTCACCACTGATCAAACTGTAGCTTCAAGGTCAAGTGTGAGCCACTTTTGTGATATCTTCTCTGGACATTGCTTTCTGTCACACATGCTCTTCTGTATGCACCTACACCATGAATCACACTGCTTCTAGATTACATTTTCCTTGTAGAACAGGAATCTGAATGCATAGTGTCTGGCAAAGCATCTTGTATATAAAGTGTGTTCTGTGTTTGCTTATTAAATTCACAGTTTGTTAAACATTTGGGTTTCTTTCTTGCATGATGTAAAGTTGTTCTTGTTTGAACAAATATATTTTAGGACTTGTGATTTCCCGAGCAGGGAATCATAGTAAAAATACCACTCACTTTTTTTTTGTAGTAAGCTGTAGTGCATAACCATCATAATAGGAAGGAAATGAAATAAAATTCTTAACTTTTAGAGTGTCCTTCTGTTTGTCCCAGGAAAAGAACTCTAAGTTATTATGTAGTTTTCATAGTGTAGTTTCCATTATATTATCTGGAAAAATATTTTTAAATGCTTAGAAAATGGAGGCAAGGAAGAAGGTAAAATTCACCTGAGGACAGCAGCTTTGAGGCAGACTTCTTGGCTGTGCTCGATCTAAATAGAAGATCCTTTTTCTGACCCTTGCCCAGCTTCTCTTGAGCTGTTTCCTGGGACTTCCTTATTCCCACATTTTTATCAATGCTTTTTCTTGGACTCTGCCTCCTTCCTGAAACCTTCCCTGATTTAGCAATCCAGGGACCCAATACTCAGGGTGTAACCAGAGGAGTTAAGGGATAAATCCTGGCTGTGCTAATTTCCAGTTATGGAGCATTGGGGAAAGTTTCATTTCTAACCAGGGTTTCCTCATCTGTGAAGGAGGTGATGATAATGTCTGTATTCTATATTTGTTACGATGAAGAAAAATGTGTGCTTTGCATATCATTATTTGTGCTTCTACGCTTTGTAGATAATGTTATGAATGAAAGCAAGGACTATGCCCCTTTTATCTTTGTATTCACTGCAGTTCCTGGAACATACCAAGTCACGTGCGCTGAGTTAATAAAATCGTGTAAAAACACTTGATTAAGGCTTTGCCAAGCCTTTTATCCATGGCTTTAGTTGCACTTACCACTTTAAAAAATTATTCATGAATAGTTTTCTATTTTAATGACTAAAAGTCCTTAATGAAATAGAGAAATGCTGGCCTTGTACACTCTTAGTTATAATTTGATGTCAGCAACATGCAACACCCAGGCAGTTTGTAAATTTTAATTGCAGTTGTTCTGTCATTAGTGTTGAGTAAATTATACAGGAAATGAGTGTTAATTGGAGCCTTTGCCATTAGAAATGAAGTTGTGGCAAGGTGAGAACATTAAAATTTAAGTTTAGGAAGGGAAAGGGAGTAGAGTATGAACTGACAATGACCAAGGATTCTGTAAGTTACATACCATGTTATTGCTTTACCTAGGATACCATTACTGTTGGCCTCATTAAATAGGTAAGGAAAGGTGAAGAACTTCCCCAGTATCACAGTCCATTAAATGGAAGAGCTGAGGATCCAGTTCATATCTGTCAGACTCTTCTCTATAACCTACCATCCTGAATGTCAGTCATGTTCTTTCAGGAAAATCTGAGGTCAACTCAGTATAACCCTTGCTTCCAACTCGTGTGCAGAGATTTTCAAGTTGAACACATTTAGAACCAGTTAGGCATGGGGTGATGTACTTCATTCATCAGTAGTGGAAACTCTGGCTTTGAGTCAGCCCCTGGTGGGGCAGGGGGTCCCTCAACAGTGACAGAACCTGCCAAAAGCTGTTCTGAATGTGTACAAAACACAAGGAAAGCAGGGGAATACTTTGAAATGGTGTTGCAGTGTAAGAGACATTGTCATTAAAATAATAAAACTGGCCCTCAGATATAAAAAATAAGTTTTGAAAAGAAAGTTGTAAGGAGTAGGAAACCTTGGGATTTTTCCCTCCACTGAAGAGATTGCTTATACAGTATATTCATTTTGGGATTTGTTTATTGCTAAAGATGTTCATCTTGCAGTGTTTCCACTTTAACTGTTCCCTCATTATTCTTGCATTTTATAGCAATATAATATTATTTTATCTGACCTAAATCAGCCAGTGCTTGTTAGTCTATTGAAAAGCAAGAGAAATGACAACACTGAGCCTAAGATTGTCCACCTGATACCAGAGCTCTGCTTTCTAACAGGTAATATTTATGTTCTATAACCCTGTCAGGTTCCTGATCAGAGATGCCTGAGCATTAGGAACAGAACTTCATTAGCTAAACAAATGCCAGAGCACTGATTTAATTCATAGAGGATGGGCTCCTTCAGTAATTTATTCAAATATAAAGACAAGAGAGAGGATAGAGAGCCCTTTAGAATCTAGCTCCTTTACCTCATATATTCACTTGTTATTTTGATGTAAATAAATCTCTAGTTATTTTCCCAAAGCCAAGTTGCTTTTTGAAATTTTTTTAATTCACTAGCATAGGAAATAATATGACTTTGACCTTTATAAGCTATATTCTTAAAGTGGTGCCAAAATGATTCAGTTTCTTTTTGCATGACCTCCCAGAAGGTAATCCTCACTATATGGTAAAATCTAAATAATTTATTTTTAATAATATTTATTTGACTAATAGCATGTGATTTAAGAAAGGAGGACTTTGTACTTTTTATATATTTGTGAGTCAGTTGTGATATATATACTTATAAAACATTTTTCTACATAATGAAAATTTAATAGGATATAATCTTTAGAGGGAAGGATACTCATTCCTAGTGGTTTTTTCTGTGTAGCCCAGCATGGTAGTCCCTAGCCATATGAGTTCATTAAACATTTGCTGTCTGACTGGCTCTATTGAGAAACTGCAGGGAGATGTGCTCTAAGTGTAAATACCAACCAGGTTTCAAAAGGCTTAGTGTTAAAAAAAGAAGCTACCTGAATAACTGATTTTTAATATTGATTACATGTTAAAATGTTAATATATTGAATATATAGGGTTAAATGACATACTATTTCACATAATGTTATCTGTTACTTGGCTTTCTTTTAAACATGGCCACTGGAAAACTGTCAGTGACATATGTAGCTTGCTTTTCTGTTAGTGCCATCCAGATGGTGAATCTGATTCAGTTTGAATGGAAAAGCTTCACCTGTGCTTGAGATGGGCTGGGATTCCATTGCATGTTCATTTTCTCACATTGTTATTCTTTGCATTCACAGGCCTGGCTGGCCAGGCAACCTCTGATTTCCAGCTGATGAAGGCTGTGGCTGAAGAAATGCGTCTCAGCCCTCTCGGCCGGCAGCAGCGCCTGGCCAGACTTGCTGATGACATCCAGAGGTACTGAGTTGCTTTGCTTAGACTACGTGTGCTCTGAGGCAGGCCCGAGGCTGAATGGATAGAATTAGATGATCTATATCGTGGCCAAGTTCTTGATGAAATGCCTGATCTTGTTAACTCAGAACAAGGCAGTTATGCATTGAAATATAAATGTTTGGAGCCCAGAGGTTCATCCAAGATGCTCAGGAGTAGCAGGCTGAGGAGTAGTGGTGGGAGGCGAAGCTGGTAGGATTTGCATCTCCCTTCAGCTACACAGCTCTGCTCTCATCTGCTGAATACATTGAGGTTGGGGTAAACTTTTGAAAACAGATAAGGGTCATAATTTGAAGAAACAACTCCCCCCCCAAAAAGAAAAAAAATCAACCAAGCAAACAAAAACAAAAACAGCAAAAACTTCTCCAGGCTGTCTCGGGGTGAGAAATACTCAGCTAGTGATACAGTGGCATTAGCAGGCAGAAGTTTAGCAAAACCCCTGCAATAGGCACTTTAAGCTTAACGTGTCCTTTGTCAACTGCCCTCAGTTCCGACAGTTTGCTGAAACCTGGGATAGGACACTAACTTCTTCCTGGTTCTCCTTTCTGACTTCCTAGAACTGTGCTGTCTCGGACTGTACCCCCATGCGGTCACTGGGCACTTGATGTGTGGCTAATGACACATCTTGAATTGATAATATTTTGGATCTATTAGGTTAAAAATATATATTTTAAAATAATTAATTTGTTACTTTTTGATGTGGCTTTCAGATGGGCTGGAGTTACACTGCATGTTCATTTTCCCACACAGTTGAAGCTTTTTCATTTAAAGTGAATCAGATTCACCATCTGCGTAGCACTACTAGAAAATTTAAAATTGTATTTGTGGCTTGCTTTATGTTTCTGCTGCGCCACATTGTTGGATCATTTTCCTTAAAAAATTTTTTTCAAATACGAGCTCAAGAAAGTAGAAGTTTACATGAGCAAAATAAAACTCAGTAACTTTATTAAATGAATGGATCATAACTGAATGAATGCTGTATGTTTTTTCAGGTGTTTGCAAATGAATACAATCCCCCCACTTTTTTTTAGGAAAACGGCATTGTACTATACATCATATTTTGTAACTTGTTTTTAAAGGTTTTTCTTGAACATTTCCATATGATAAATGTCAGTCTCTGTCATGCTACAGGCTTCATAGTTTACATTTTATGAATATACTTTTTCTCATTTTTTCTGGATATCCTTCTGACTTGCACCTACTTGAGAAGAGATTCTGGTTTGTCCCCTTATACTGGGCTATGGATTAGTGCTTTGACTTATCCTCCCACCACCTTTCAGTAATGCAAGTTACCTTACCCTCTTTTCCTGACCATTAATGGTCTCACCCATCTCATCTTGGGAAGACAGTATGTGAAACAAATCATTAAGTCAAAGGATTCAGTGTGACGAGACAAGACACGTAATCTTGGTAAAGACAGAAATAATGACCTGTTGTGGAGTGACAGTGATAAGTGGTTTGAGTTTCCTGAAGAAGGAAGCAGAGCTTTAATAAGGAAACAAGGCTGGATCTCATCAGTGTCCTGTGAGTTTCTGGCTTCCTTTGTGCTGTGTATCATGTAGGAGACAGGAGACAAAGTCAGTATGATTGCCACACTCAAGGAGCTTATAGTGCAATAGAAATTACATCATGTCATAATCCCATCAGATAAAACATAAAGTATGATTAAATCTTACTAAGTTACAAACTTAAAGTTCTACACAAACATAAAAGACTTATTATTGCTAATACTGATAATCTCTTCATGCTCTTCCAGCTCCTCTGTCTATCCTATGAACCCTTGCAAGTCTAAGCCCTTTCGTTTCCTTCCTTTATTATCTTCCATCCACTTCCAAACCAGTGAATTCAAATATGAAGACATCACCACATCCAGAGGGTCCAAAGTATCTCCATATTAGCAAGGTTGTTATTAGAATGGTAGTATCTTAGTTGGGCATGGTGGCACATGCTTGCTATCTGGTGAGGTCATGACCAGCTTGGACTACATAGCAAGAATCTGTCTCAAAAAAACAAAAAAAAAAGATAATATTTAATATTGCACATTTATTGAGTTCATGTGCCACGCACTATGGTAAGCACTTTCATATATTGTCATATTTAATTTTTCTATCAGCTCAGTGAAGTAGTTACGTTTATTATCCTTACATTTTTTTCCAGCAAGAAAGTCAAGGCTTTAAAAGATTTAATAGTTTCTGCAAGGTAACATATTATTATATGGGCTTGGGAGTTGAACCCAGGTCTGCCAGGCTCCTGGCTCAGACTTGCTTTTCTAACCCGGTTGAAGCCTTTTCCCAATCCTGCATCTCCCAAAAAGGGCACAGTTGTTCCACCATTCTTTTGTGCAGGAAAACAACAACAACAGAAAGTTAATAGAAATAGAAGCCAGGTGTCCTGAAGACACAATCAGCTCCTAAATAATTCAATGAGTTATAATTTTATTTCAAATGATTAAAATTCTTTAGAAAATAATCATTTTAATGATTTAAAACAACTCTGTTAACAGAAACAAAGATGCTCGTTTTGAGCTAGAGACCTGGGGACTGCACTTTGGAAGCCAAATGTCTCTGACTGGCCGGGTTCTGCCTTCAGAAAAAATATTAATGCAAGACCATGTAGTAAGTGCTATGATTTTATTTCCACTTAAATTATTTACTTGAATGTAAGTTTGATCATTTACCAGAATGCTGGGAGGATTGGCATGTTCATTTGTCCCTCTATGGCCATGTCCTTGCCTTCCCTTTGTTCTAAGACCTCAGTCCCTCTGATTTCCTATTCAGTGTGAATTGACCTGCATGGGCTTACTGGCTTCCAGGAGATATGATTTAGGTCTATTAGACAACAGTATTTCAAACCATTGCAATTAAAACATGTCCACCTATGCTGTCATTGTACTCTTCTTACATGCTTAAAAAGCAAGCAAACAAAAAAGCCATACTTACCTGAGAAAATTTGTTAAGCTTGTGAAAGTTAATTTTAAACTATTTTTTCTGATATCAGAGTTGGTTTTCTAGTTGTTCTGTGAGTTGTGTCTGTTGCTCTTTCAAAGTAAAGTGCTGCCCATTTAGCATAAGATTGAAGAAATTCACAGTGAGACCATGTGCAGACATAGCACCTGGGCAGAGGCATGCCAAAAGCCGAGGAGATAGCATCCAGGTTTCAGTTGAAGAAATGAACCTATTTCAGGCAAAAATTGTATATTATTTTTCTACTTTCCCCATTTTTCCCAGTTTTTAAAGCCAGTTACATTTCATTTCTTAAAATGCTCCCTTTGTTACCATAAAGCAACATGCCTAAAATACAGTGGTTCTTCGGTTCACAAACTTAATTCACATTTCCCAATAAGGTCAACATTGAACCTAACTATTGAATTTGATTCACTTGTCCATTTCAGTTTGTGATCAGAATCATGGAAAGAATTAAGTTTGTGAACCGAGGAACCACTGTACTATAACTGAGCAATGAATGTGTCATGTTGGCCAAATGGAAAATTTTCATCATTTCTTTCTGATAATCTGCCAAAACTACCAGAAAATGTACTGGAGAAGCAGAAGGGAAAACTAATTTTCAAAACAAAACTGTTAAGTACTATAACGTAGGCCCCCACAAAGGTCTTGGTTGTGGTCAGTAAAGAGAGGCTTACTTTCAGATCCACACATTTAAAATGATCCATCTCATTATGTCTATAAGTGAAGTCATACTTACCAAAGTTTATTGATTTTTGTTTTATTTTATTTTCTCTTTTGCATTTTTTGGTGTAGAAATAGATCTCCTTAGGACAGTGATGATGAACCTTTTAGAGCTTTCAATGATATCAACAGCCCTGCTGCAGCACGAATGCCATAGGTTCACCACCTTAGGAGGAAGGCATTAAAATGGAAAAACCTGCCACCTAGAGGTAGTGACCAGTTAGACATGTCTATGTCATCAACTTCATGGCCAGTTCTTTTCTGAAATTAGGTCCTAGGAACTGATTAAAACTACAAGTTCATAGGCACGTTGGTTGTCCTGGTCTCTTTTCAGTCTCCAATGACTCCAGGCAGTGTTGTGAGCAAGAGAGCTATGGCTCTCTGGCTGGAATGTATAGGAACAAACCTTTGTCCCAGATGGAACCTTTCACAGAGGGCCAGCCCTTCCTTTTTATTCTCATGCTAAAGTCCCCTCCAGAAGCTTGATCCCAGCCCAGCCACCTGGGGCAGGGTATCATGAAGATGGCTGGTGGCTGAAAGAGTGACTAGTGAAAAGTGCCGTGGTAGTAACAGCAGCCCACTAGCATTCTAATGCTGTCACCGCTGCCACATTGGCTCCTAACTTCTCAGCCACAGCTTTGAATCTGTAAAACGAGCAATGTGGAATGCTTCTTAAACATTAATGCTTGTATACATCACCTCTAAAACTTGTTAACACGCTGATTTTGATTTATTGGGTCTGGGACAGGGCCTGGAACTCTGCATTTCTCATACTCTCCCAGGAGAGCTCAGGCTGCTGGTACATAAGACAACACTTTGAATAACAAGAGATTAGAATAGAGTGTGCTTCCATTTAATTCTAGTAGTGGATCTTCCTGGCTACTCACACTAAAGACATTTTCATTCATATCAAAACCTTGGATATAAGCAGAATGCTTGGTTCCAGTCCAAAGTCCCCCCACTTCAGTTCATGGAACTTGTTTTTCCTAGTCACCTGAGAGCTTCCAAAGAGTGGAATCCTGAAGCTTGCATCCTGGCCTCATCTTTGCTCCTCATGTAGCTACTCCTAGCATAATATATAGTCTTATCAAAAACAAAATATATATAGTCTTATCTTCCGTGCAGGGCTTCTCAAGATTAGAGGTAAGACCTAGCGTATACATAATCATTTTCTGTTTGAGATATCAGGATACCTAAAGTAAGGCAACCAAACTGGACAGGCTGTTTGCCTGAGCCATTCCTAATAAAAGGATGTAGATTTTCAGAGCTGGAAGTGAACCTCAGATATCTTTGAATCAGAAACCATTTTCTGCACAGAGCAGAGACCTATGAGATCTTACACGAAGTTCTGTATCTAGGGTTTGGCAGACCTGGGATGGTTCCCAGATGCCTCCACTCCCCAGAAGCAAATGTATTCTGTTCAGATGAGCAGTGCTTGCATCTGTGTTTTTAAGACTGTGAATAGCAATCTGCCTTAAATCATTCTGTTGTGACAAACATTGGCCATCTGCACACTGTCTTGTTTAATAGCTTGCTGAATAAATGTGTTCATGATCTTTTTTCTCAGTGTCAACCTATGTCTGCTGCTGACTGGTCCAAGGATATACGAACTTGCAAGATTTTAAATGTGCAGTCTTTGAATAAATGGTTGATTGTATGTAGTAACAGAGCTGAAAATGTGATTGAGGGCTTTCTGAGCTGCTTGAGAAGAGTTGGAAGTTCCATGGGATTTAATGTGGGCTACCCAAAAATGTGAGGATATATTGCATTTTAAAAATATATTAATTTGGGCTGGTTAGAATGAAATAGTGGCTGTCTTACCTACAAGAACCTTATCTCAGCAATATCTTGTAATATAAAGTGCCAAAGATACCTATAAATAGATTTTGTAACAAAAATTTATTATAAAGCTAAAATATATTTTTTGTTCATCTGTGTAAAAATTTGTTTTCATAGTTTTTCCTAGTCGTCTCATTACCTTAAAATCTTTTCAGCATAAAACTGTAAAGATCTCTATATATCCTTTTTAACTTTTTTCTTTCTTTTATATCAGTTATTTATAAAACTTAACAGCAAAAAGATTAAAAAATAAAATTGTATTTCCTGACTTCATAGATTTTATGTTTTAAACTTTAATGAAAAAATTTAAAGCTTTTCTGATTCTGTTACTATAGCAAGATTAATCATTTAGATTTCTGATAAAATCAAGGTTATTTGTTTATTCTTTGATTATTGTCTACTGGATTCTTAGCCAGTTGCTAGGGATGATAAACATATTACTTTAGTAAGGAATACATGCATATATGATCATGCTCAAAACTGAATATTGTTTTGTTTTAGAAAAACTGTAGAGTTTGTTTTTCCTCATTTCCTTGAGTTTTATATGTTTAGAAAGAACAACGGTTACTTCTTTTTCCTTGTTATAGGGGAGGTGCAAATGTCCTAATTGGCAAGTGGGAAGTTATTCTTTAAACACATGGTTACTAATTAATTACATCAGAAGCACAAGTATTGTTGAAAACCATAGCTGGTCGCAAAGTCTCAATTTACTCTATAGTTTAGAATTCTCCTCTTATCAAATCTGTTAACAAATCTCTTGGTTCAGGTTTCTCCTGCTCTGTTTTCTCTTAACCCATGAGCTAATAAAGCAGGAAAAAATTATGAAAGAAGCCACAATCTGCAGACCCTGGGCTGCCATCACAGGCACTTTCTTGCAGGAATGTTGTGAACAAGGCAGTGCCTGAGTTCTGTGCTTGCACTGTTTTATTCGAAAGCCCGTATTTTATTCGTTCTTTTTATTTCCTATGAAGTATTCATTTACATGTTACAGTTATATGTATAGCTTCTCTCATCTAAGAAACCTAGTAATTTTTTTTTTTTTGGTACTGGGGATCGAACTCTGGTCCTTGCGCTTACGAGAGAAACCTAGTAATTTTAGGAGGAATGGGTTGAGTTGGAGTGCAAGAGTTTGAACTGAAAGTCAGAAGTGTTGAGTTGTTGAAATGGCGCAATGGGCCATTCTTGAATCTCTCATTCTTAGAATCAGCAGCAGGGCTTAGTGGTTCTGCCACCAGCTGGGCAAGTTTTAAAAGGCCACTGGTCTCATGGAGGCAGTCCAATCATACACACAAAGAAGGTGATTCTGCATGAAGAAACCAGATTTATAGGTGCTCTGTGTGGGAGTTACTTCTTTAGCCTCTGGCCCCAACAAGATGTTACATAATTGATAAATACTTGCTGACTGATTGGTTAAGGCTAGATGTTCCAGGATCCAAATAAGCCATCACTGAGGATGAAAAACAAAAACAAGAAAAAAGAAGAAAAACTTTCCCCTTGAAATATGCAGATTGGTTGAATATCTTGGCTATATTAACCTTATGATTCCTGAGGTTTTAAAAAAAATTTTATATTCATTATTAGAGAAATCTTAATCCAGCTTTAATTTAAACCCTGTTTCAGACTCTTGATATTATGAGACTTGTGGTTTCAGAAGTTCATTTTTGGCCTTGTTTTGAACAACAGAAATATTAATTGAAGGGTTTTATACAATTGAGAAAATTTCATTTCTACAGTAATAAAAATGCTTATTAAATGTTTTTGGCATATCTTGTAGTAGGAGAAACAATTCTAAACTCAAAAGGATTTCATTTTTAAATGTTTTTTTTCTTAAAATTACAAATCTGTTATAAAAATCCATTTGTATGATTTCTAACACAAAATGATTATGTACTACTAAGAAGGGAATTAATCTTTTTATGTAGCATAAAAGTACAAGAAAATACAGCTGCATTCCTTAGAGCAATCCAACAACATGTTGATCTTCATGTTCAGTTGGTAAGTAGAGGATTTTTTTGAGGTACAGTTTTTATTTTTTCTTTGTATCAGTAGTAAAGAAGGAATCTGAGTGTACTCTCCCATGATATTTTTGCAAATTCCTGTGCATTTCATCTAAAGCATTCCAGAAAGGATAATCTAAATATTTTCATCAGCATTTTATTTTCCTATTTCTAATGATTTTTACGTATTTCTTGTTACCCCCTGTATGTCTCCATAGTTTCCATCTTGATGAGGATCATCTTTTACTCAAGATTTAAGAGAAATTGACCTCTGCCTCATCCTACATGTGTTAGGGTAGTTATTTTCTCTCCAGTATCAGGGAATTTTCTGGAGGACCTAGGTCTTACTTAGTTGACTATGACCCCAGATTCCCACTTGCCACCTTCTGTGTATTTCATATAACAATGCCATTTCCTCCTGCTCCTTGCCACTCTGTGGGGTATCCGCATTTGCCTCAGTTGTCAACTCCCTTGCTGGCTTAGCCCAATACCCAGTATTCTTGTTTGGATCACGTGCAAACTAGATTAACAGTCTCAGGTTCTTTTTTAGTCAGACATAACACAAAAAATGTCCAAAGGATGTTATTTTAGAGAATTCTCACCTTAACAGCATTTACTTTTTATTTAAATAAAATCCAGCTTACAGAATAGTTGTAAAAATAGTATGAAGAACTCTCATATACCCTTAGCAGAACATCTAATTATTGACATTTTGTCACGGTTATTTCATCATTTCCTATCTTTTTCCATGAACCATTTGGGAGGAAGTTACACAGTGCCCTATTATTCTTGAATACTTTAGTGTATATTTCCTACAGACAAAGTCACTTTCCTATAGAACCCAAGAACAACCAACCAGCCTTAGGAAAAAGAGCTAGTGAGCAGGGAATTTGAGGGGACAAACAGAATCAATTCAGGGGAGAAATGAAGAGGAAGGAGAAGCTAAGGGGAGATGGGTAGGACTGGAGCAAACAGCTGATGAAAAGTGATTTCAAGTGACGATGATTAATTTGTATGTGGTTTAAAGGCAATTTAAGAGAAATGTTGACATGTTAATATTTGCTTCTTGGACCGTTAGGGCCAAAAGCTGTTTGGAGAATCCATGTATCTTTTTCAAAAAGCTGCCACACACAAATAAACTGATTTTATGTTCTGCCGTGTTTTGTTTTGTTTTGTTCCCTTCAGGTCATGTGCATTCTGCCTTCTGATCAGAAGAATTACTATGATTCCATTAAAAAATACTTGAGTTCGGACTGCCCAGTCCCGAGCCAATGTGTGCTTTCTCGGACCTTGAATAAACAGGGAATGATGATGAGCATTGCCACCAAGATTGCCTTGCAGATGAGCTGTAAACTTGGAGGCGAGCTGTGGGCTGTGGAGATACCTGTGAGGCTCTGTCACAGTTCTTCCTTTTAATGGCCACCCAGTCGATTCATTTTTAAATCAGAGTAGGAGAAAATATCACCACTCCCAGAATTAGTTATCCCTCATTATCCTTGGGGTGTTAGTTCCAGGTGCATTGTCTGCCCCAACCCAAGATACCAGAGTCTGCAGATGCTTGAGTATTTTATTTAAAATGGTGCGATATTTATATGTAACCTTCACACATCCTCCCATGTACTTTAAATCTTCTTTGCTAACATAATGTAAATGCAAAACCCTTGGATATGGAGGGACAACTGTATCTGGTTTGCTTGTTGAGCTCTTTCAGTTTGGGTATTACACAAACCACTGCAGAGATATTCTTAAGGAACTTTTCTTAGGAGGCTTCAGTTCAGCTGCCAAGTTAAAACAGTTCATGAAAGAGAACCTAGTGAGTCTTAGGCTGGGGAGGGGGGCAGAGGGCTACATTTGGATGGCCTTTATCTTCTTTACCTGCTTTCAGCAGAGAGCTGCCTCTCAGGAGCTTTGCATCCCTCCCTCAAAGCCCCAGAGCCTGAGGCATTGGCACAATTTATCATCTCAACCTCTTGTCTATGATGGGAACTGAAAAAATCCTCTTCAGGGCCAAACTCTAGCCACTGTGGGAGGAAGTGTGCAGAATGAGAAATGGGGGAGTGTGTTTGTTGCTTTCCACTTCCATAGCCCGGAAGTGGGGTGGGGGTGAGGTTGAAAGTGGTTACCACAGTCCCCCACCCAGGTGCAGAGTCTGGTCGGGATTCCCTAGCAGTCTGAAGAACAGGATCCTTCAGACAGGAGGCAAGGAATAGATTGACCACTCTCCCTAAATCTCTTTAGCCACTGATGCCTCTTGACCACCGGACTATCTTAAGCAAAGTGTGTATCATATTCTTCCCTCCACCTTTAACTCTCAGGTTTTTGGTTTAATGATCTGCCTCATCTGGATTTTGCTCTCCCTGACACAAAACTTAAATAATCTAGTGACTGGAGACAGTTTTTTTAAAAACATCATATTCACCATTGCTCGGAGGAATGATACTTTATCCCATTAAATCATGACATTTTAAATTTTATAGTTAAAGTCCCTGATGGTGGTCGGTATTGATACCTGTAAAGACACACTCGGCAAGCAAGTGGTGGTGGTTGGATTTGTAGCCAGTATTAACCCCAGAATCACCAGGTACTTTTGAAATTATCCTAATATATTCTTCAGTTTGATTGTTAATTCAATGAAAGAACATATCAGCAAGGAATAATTTGTATTTTTCACTCATATTCTAAACACCAGCATTTATGGTCATAAATTATACTTGCACATAAAAATCTGAGTGACTACATTGGTACTATGTAACTTCATTTTTTAAAAAAGCTTTAGACAGTCATTGGGGCAAGCAGTTGCTCATATTTCAGTCATATTCCCCAAGTTATGGATGTGTGGAAATTTTTGTGCATTTATTTATTTTCTAAGTATCTGCTGCACTGTACTGGGCAGGGGAGGTACTTCACATATATTATGTCAAATATTGGAGCTTTGAATAAGATAGCTTGGAGTTATATTCTGGTCTGCCACTAACTGAGATCTAGTTATTTAACTTTGCTGTGTCTCCTTCTAGTTATCCATACAATAGGGATATAATAGTGCCTATTTCATTGGGCATTTATGGGAATTAGTAAGATGAAATCCTTAGAATATTGCTACCCATAGTAAATGCTCATCACATGTTTGGTGTTATTGATATTATTATGGTTTTCAGTATACATATTTTTTCATCCCCTTGGTTAAATTTATTCCTAAGGGTTTTATCTTTTTATGTTATTACAAATGAGATTTTTTTTTCTTAATTTCTTTTTAGGATAGTTCATAGTGTATAAAAACACAATTTATTTCTTAATGTTAATTTTTATCCTGCAACATTATTGATTTTTTTTTTCTGATGTTTTGGAGACAGGGCCTCCGTGTGTAGTTCATGCTGGCCTTGAACTCGAGGAAATCCTCCTGCCTCAGCCTCCCAAGTGCTGGGATTCCAGGCATGTACCGCCAGGCCCAGCACTTTACTGAATTTTATTTATTTACTTTTTTTTTTTTTTGGTACCAGGGATCGAACTCGGGTCCTTGCACTTGCGCAGCAGGCGGTGAAACCACTGAGCTAAATCCCCGGCCCTCTTTATTGAATTTTAAAAATTAGTTCTAACAAGTTTTTTTGGTGGACTCTTTGGGGTTTTTATATATAATATCATGTTGTCTGCAAACAGAGACAATTTCCTTTCCCACTTGGAGGTCTTTTATTTGTTTGCCTTGCCTAATTACTCTGGCTAGGACTTCAGTACTCCACTGAATGGAAGTGGTAAGGAGGGACATTCTTGTCTGCTACTGATTTTAGAGGGAAGGCTTTCAGCTGTTTTAACTGTATTTTATTAGCTTTCCCTTCACTGCCATATAATACCTGACCCCACAGCTTAAAGGAGGGAAGGTATAATTTAGCTCACGGTTTCAGGGGTTTCCATACTTGGTTGGCAGGCTCCATGGCAGAAGCTTCATGGCAGAAGGGTATGGCTGAGCAGAGCTGCTTCATGGTGGCCAGGAAGCAGACCAGGGCAACCAGTGCCAGAGACAAATGGGTGAGGGACCATATTCAGTACCCAAGACCATGCCTCCAAGACTCCCCCACACCCAGGAATATGCTTTACTAATTTTAGTCCAAGGAAGTTGGCATAACAGGATCAACAGTCACAAGTATGATGTTAGCTGTGGGCTTTTTATATATGGCGTTTATTGTGTTCAGGTATTCTTCCCCCCCCTCCCCCCGTACGGGGATTGAACTCAGGACCTTGCTCTTGCAAGGCAGGCATGGTGCCACTGAGCTAAATCCCTGGCCCATGTTGAGGTATTCTTTGTATACGTAATTTTTTGAGACTCTTTCATGAAAGGATGTTGAATTTTTTCATATGCTTTTTATTAGTCTATTAAAATGATCGTAAGGTTTTTTTCTTCATTCTGTTCATGTGGAATAACACGTTTATTGATTTGCATATGTTAAACCATCTTTGCATCCCTGGTATATGGCCTGCAATCAAAAAATACAATGAATGTTTAACTTTTAAAGATTATACCGTATTGCTGGATGTAGTGGCACATGCCTGTAATCCCAGCACTAGGGAGGCTGAGGCAGGAGGATCGCCATAAGTTTGAGGCCAACCTGAGCACATAGCAAGACCCTGTCTCAAAGAAGCAAACAAAAACCCGAACTCAAACCCCCAAAAATTATTACAGTAAAGAAAACATTGCCATTAATCCCCTTGAAAATACCTGCCTCCCCCACTTGGAACACATCTCATCATTTCCCCCACTTTCTGAAGCAGTTCTGTAAGTTCTCTTCCATGCCTTTTCATGGCTGTCTCAATGTTCTGAATTGATTCAAAACACTTAGAGCAGTTTCTGTCAAATTACATTACAGTGTGTCCTTGTCCACCTTATTCACCAAACTTGGCACCATACACCTAGTTCTTCCCCAAAGTCAAAATGACCATGAAAGGTAAATGTTTTGAATGGATTCAGGACATTGAGGCAGCCACAAAAAGACAACAGAGAGGACTTCCAGAACTGCTTCAAAAAGTGGCAAGAATGATGGTATATGTGTTCAAAGGGAGGAATATTTTGAAGGAGCTTAATGGCGATGTGTGTTTTACTGTAATGAGTTTGTTTTATACAAACATTCGCTGTAGTGTTTGGTCCTACCTCATACAGTCTTTTTAGTGTGCTGATTTTTTTGGTTTGGTATTATTTTTGAGAACTTTAGTATCTGTTTCTTCAGGGATATGGAAATATTTTTGTAAACTGTCCTTATGTGGCTTTCATATCAGGATAATGTTGGCCTGATAAAATGTTTAGAAATACTACTTTCTCTTCAGACTCTTGGAAGAGTTTGCTACTGTATTGCTGTTTATTTCTCATTTAATGTTTGTTAGTATTTGTTTTCTATACTGAAATATTCTAATGTTGGATGCATATGTATTTCAGTTGGTTCATCCTCATGATGAATTAACTTCATCATTTTTTTAACTTCTTTATCATTATATGACTTTCCACGTGTTTTGTGAGTTTTCTGCCAAAAGCCTATATTGTCTAATAAAAGTAGAGTTATTTCTGCTCTCTTTGTTTCTATTTGTGTGAAATTTTTTTTCATCCCTTCGTTTTCAGTCTGTGTGTGTCCTAAAAGTTGAAATGAGTCTCTCATAGGCATCATTTAGTTGAGTCTTTTTTTAAAAGAAATGAATCCAGCTATTCTGTCTTTTAATTGGAGAATTTAATCTATTTACATTTCAAATAACATATGATAGGTAAAAACATTGCTATTTTATTCATTGTTTTCTGGCTGCTTTGTAGATCTTTTTGTCCTTTAATTCTTCTTCTGATGTCTTCCTTTGCCATTTGATTTTCTTTTTTTTAATTTTAATTTTATTAGTATGTGTTTGTACTCCCTGCTCTCTTAGTTCCCTTCCCTTTTGCCTCCCTGTTTCCTGTTATCTTTCATTTTGCTCTTTATTTATACTTTGGGTTTCTCATATAAGAGAAATCATATTGATTTTCCATAGTGATATACTTTGATTCCTTTCTCTCTCTCTTTTGTGTAGCAAATAGGTTTTTGCTTTGTGATTGCCATAAAGCTTACACAAAGTATCTTACAGTTACTAAAGCTGATAACAGCTTAGCTTCCAGTATAGACAAAAGCACTTTGCTATTATTTCCTCCCTCCACATTTTTAGTTTTGGTGTCACAATTTACATTTTCTTATATTGTGTGTCTATTAGTAAATTATTGTAGCGATAGTTATTTTTGGTACTTTTGTCTTCTAACTGTATACTAAAGTTATAAGTGATTTACAAGCAAGCATTACAGTACTAGAGTATTCTGAATTTGACTGCATACTGTACTTAAGTACCTTTACCAGTGAGTTTTCTGCTTTCATATGTTTTCATGTTACCAATTAGCATCCTTTTATTTCAGGCAGAAGAACTCCTTTGATGCTTCCTGTAAGGCAGATCTAGTGGTGATGAACTCCCTCAGCATTTATTTGTCTGGAAAATTAATTTTTGAAGGAGACAGTTTTTCTGGGCAAATATTTCTGTTTGGTAGTTTTTTCCTCTCAGCATTTTAAGTATATCATCCCACCATCTCTTGGCTTGTAAGTTTTCCCCTGAGAAAACTGCTGATGGCCTTAGGGGCTGCCTTGTATGTAATGATCTTCTGTTCTTGCTACTTTCAGAATTCTCTGTCTTTGTTCTTTGATAGTTTGACTATCATGACTGGTGAACAACTTCTTTGGGTTGAACCTTTTTGGGAATTTTTCACCTTCGTGTACCTGGATGTCCTTTCTCTCTCCAGACTTGGGAAGTTTTCAGCTAGTCTTCGTTTAAATGAACTTTCTGTCCCTTCTCTCATCTTTTTGAAATTTCCATAATGCAAGTGTTAGCCTTCTTGATAGCATCTGTAAATTCTGTAAACTTTCTTCATTCCTTTTAATTTAAACATTTTTTTCTCCTTTGAATTTTTTCAGACTAAAAATTTTTTCCTCTGAGAACAGATTCTTCTACTTTATACATTTTTCATTCCATTTATTGTATTGTTCAGCTCTAGAATATCAGTTTGGTTCTTACTATTTTCTTCTCTTTATTGAAGTTATTATTTGTTCATGTTTTATTTTTCTGATATTATTTCTGATATTATTGAGTGGTCTATCTGTGTTCTCTTATAACTCACTGAGCTTCCTTAAAACAATTATTTTCAGGCAATTCATAGATCTCTATTTCTTTGAGATTGGCTATTGAAATATTGTGTTCTTTTGGTGGTATCACATTCTTGACTTTCCATGTTCCTTAAAGTTTTACATTGCTGTCTTAATGGAAAAATTAATTACACCCTCTAGTCTTCACTGAAGGTCTTTGAGAGAGCAATGCCTTCATGCCTTTACCAGTCATCATGGCCAGGTATTCTGAGGCTCTTTCGGGCCTTTTTTATGAATGTGCTTGCCCTGCAACTCTTGTTGCTGCTTACAGGGTTTCTTAATGTTGTGCACCTTTTTTTTCTTTCTTTCTATTTATTATTAGTGCACATTTGCCACATATAATGCTCACATTCATCAGAGGGAATTTGTACCTGTATATAATGTATTTTAATTCCTTTTCTTTGATCCTTCTTCTCCTCCTCATTTACAGAAGATTTGTTTACATTTTTTTCCTTTTCATTCTTTGGTGGGTTTTTTTAAAATCTCTTTTTCCTTCGTTCACTTTCCCCTCCCTCCTCCCTTGTTCCCTTTCTTGTTTGAACACATTTTTCCTGCTTCCAAATATCTGTCCTCCATTTTGCTCCGTATTTACCCTTAGAGTTTCTCGTACAAGGGAAACATTGAGATATTTAGACTTGGGTTGTCCACCTTCTTGCAGTCCTACAAAGCCAGGTCAGGTGGGCCGGGGATTTAGCTCAGTGGTTTCGCCGCCTGCTGCGCAGGCACAAGGACCTGAGTTCAGTCCCTGGTACCAAAAAAAAAAAAAAAAGCCAGCTCAGGTGCTGAGAACTCCCATTTGTTTTCCATAGCAGAGTCCAGAATTGCTTACATCTGTACGTCTTCTCTCAATCCTGCACAGATGCCTGGTCTGTGGGGTTGTGCTCAGGAGTCAGGCTGGCAGTGGTGGTGAAAAGTGTGTAGTATTTGAGGGGCTCTGGGCCAGTTGGGGGTGGGGTGTAGGCAAGGTATTCTAGGCAACATGGTTGAGCTTCCCAGTGGAGCTAATGGAACAGTAAGCATGGTGTTAAGCCTCCCTTACCTGCTCCCAGACTCTCCCAACCTCTCAGCTCAGTGTTTTGGTGAGGCAAGAAAGAAGGGTCTTTTGGGCAGCATCCTACAAGGGAAGGGAAGCTAGGTGTTCACTTTCTACACTCTCACTTTCCCTGGTGGAATCACAGACCAGGGGATCTCTCTTGGCACTGAACTGTGCCACCCACCATAGGTGAGGGATGACATAAATAACGTGAATCTGTTCTTACCTTTCAGTGAGTCTGTTCTTAGACTTGTAACTATAGCAGTGTGCTGCAAGTTCTTTAGTAGACTTCTGGACTCCCAGAGAAACACTCTCATTTATGGGTAGTTATTAAAATTAGTACTTCTGTGTGTTGGGGTGATTCAGGAGGATAATGCTAGAATCCTCCTGTTCTGCCATCTTGCTGGCATCACTCAGGACTCCTAGTTTCTTAGCATTATTCCTAATTGTGTTGCTATCATTGCATTTACTCAGAGAACTATAATGTCCACATACTAAGTCATGTTCTTAATGTTCCAAATGATTTTTATTATTGACTTTATCAAGAGAACTTTTGAAATGTAGATAAGTTAATCATGTTAAGATATCAAATCTAAAAAGATGACCTATAGAAATGGAAATTTCATACTTGAGAAATCTTTGAATGTTTTAGAAGAAGAGGAAGATATAGTGGTCTCTATTAGTTCTTACTATATGCCAAGTACTATGCTGAGTATTTTACATTTACTATCTAATTCAATTTTTACAACAACCCTGTGAGATATAATTACTGTCTTACTAAAAATCTCCTTGGTACATACGAAGAAACTAAGGTTTAGATTCATGTGGCACAGCCAGATAGATTTGAACCCTGTTGCCCAAACTGTGTCTTAATTTCACTTATCAGTAAATTTATCCCAGAAAGGGGTACTTTTTAATATAATTGTGATCACATAGCATATATGAAATTATAAACATTGATTTTTACTCATATATATTTCTTAATATTAATGTATGCCTTTAATCATAATGTGTTTATTAATTTAACATTAATACATATTTGTAGTATAAATCTTGAAGTTGAATTTTCTTTTGGCTTTTGGTTTTTTTAGGTGGTTTTCCCGCTGCATACTTCAGAGAACAACGACTGACATTGCAGATTGCTTAAAAGTCTTCATGACTGGTACTAAAAATGTAGCATTATGGGTGGGCTCTAAAGACACTGTTCCTTCAGACCCCAAATCCACATGCATATAGCAGACCCAGGTAGAAGCAAATTCCCTGAGCTTCTCAACTCACCCAGTTGGAGATCCCTAAAGCTGTGTGCTGACTCACACAGGCTAACAGTCAAACTATGTAGCATTTACATTTGTATGTGTGTGATAAATAGAAAGCCAGAGGGAGGAAAGTACGTGGTTGTTGGTGGCCCTGGCAAGGAGTTTGAAGGCCACAAGAAACTTCACCTGGAGGAACTGGGATTAGAAGAGAGGGGTGTTAGTCTAGACCTAGGAGACAAGCCTTTGCCCCTGAGATGGGGTCACTAGCAAACGAAGTGTGGCCTGGCAGGAAAAGCTGGGGAAGATGAGAGATGGTACCCTCTTCCCAGTGGGATGCAGCAGGACAGACCTAGGGTTTCCACTTCTTACCAGTCCTGACCCAGGTCTGGCTTTGCTGTTGTTCCCTAGCAGTGTGACATATGCAAATTCTCCTCCCTGGGTCTGCATTTTCCAATCTGTAAAATTTGGGGGATTATACATTTTATTTTTAAAAAGTGAATTTGATGATTCATGCTGTTGATGATCTTTTAGATACATGACTATATTGTACCAAACTAAACTGAATCTTCTATACAACATTTCTAAAGCAAACTGTACAATATATATATGAAAAGAATCATTGCTTCCTATTACTTCCCCATCAAAACCTGGTAAATTTCTTTTGGCAGTTGTTACCGAAAGTTTCTCTTGAGAGTTACTGCCTGATTTCTACTCTTATTTCTCACTCTTTTCTAGTTAAGAGTGGGTGGAAATGTATTCAAATTCATACCATTAGTGAGAATTAGAATTGAATTCAGTGTGAAGAGATGGCCAAGTCATTTCTTTATGTTTTCATATTTATTCTCATTAAGGAAGAAAAGGATATAAACTTATTTAGTCGATATCTGTTGAGCAGATTTAAAGGCTTGAAGAGAACAAATTAGTATTAATTTGGTTTAGGCATTTGTTTCCTGCTTGATTAAAATTATAATTTGTTGCTTAAATATTAAAATTTGGCTATAGAGATATGTTAAATTTTAAGAATACATTATGCTGTGCTCACTTCGGCAGCATATATACTAAGAATACATTATGTTGTGGAAACCAATATAATTTCTCAAATAGCATAGATGAAGAAATGCCCCTAATGTATCCATTTTTATACTATTGCAAATGTAACCCAAATTAGGTATTACCCTATTTTACTGTGGTCTGAAATAGTAAAATTATTTGAATATTGAGATACAGTGGTGCCTTGGTTTATGAACTTAATGTGTTTTACAGTTTTGGGGAAGATGGCTGTGTTTATATTTGTGTGGATAAGATGGCTCTGGTCTTGTTTGTCACCCAATGAGGAGGTTACCCAGTGAGGAGGTTACAAAATTTTGCAGAACACTTTTGTTTGTGAACCGAATTGTTTGCAAACAGAAGCGTTCGTGGACCAAGGCATTACTGTATATAGGAATGTTACTTTTTGTTGGCATTGGACCGGTCATTTCTTTTTCTAATGTCAAATTCTGTAGGAGCACTCAAAGAGTGGTATAAGCACAACCACGATTTGCCAGCACGGATCATTGTGTATCGTGACGGAGTAGGGGATGGGCAACTCAGAGCAGTTATCGAATATGAAGTCCCACAGCTGCTTAGCAGTGTGGCAGAATCTGGCTCAAAGACCAGGTATGATTTTATTGTTCTTTCTCTGACACTTCCAATAAAAGCACATTCCCTTGCACCTGTTCAACCCAAGATAGGCAGATAAAACAATTTTTTTGCTATGCAATTACATTTTGCTGTGTTTGTGTATCATGCCAGCCTGGCTGGCTGGATTTTCTCTAGGTTGGAGGATAGTTGGATTGGTCTAACATAAAGAGCCTGATAGTATAAGCTTTATGGGCCCCAATGGGTCACCTAAAGGAAGGCAGGTGTCCTTCAGTGGAGCTGACACGGACTCAGCAGGAAGCCTGCAGGGCTGCTGCAAGTGAAGATGCTTCATACATATGGAAAAAGACAAGCTGTGGTGTCAGGTGTGAGGCCCAGATCAGTAAATGGGCAAAAGTTGCTGAATTACAGGCATTAATGTACAGTGAAGGTGCTGAAAGGTGCGGCATGGGGAGCGAGTGCCATGAAAGCTGAGCTGCAGGTAGAAATCAGACCATCTTGAGCATAAAGCACGTTGCTTCACTGTTGCATTTCTATATTCGGTGTGTAAACATTTTTTCTTTAATAATTATGTGAAGTAGCAAATGCAAGAAAAATGCTAGAAATGGAAAATGAGGGAGGATAATGTCAAGTTGGTGTCTTAAAGTTTCCTGAAAGCATCTTATTTCCAAGCAGTGCACAGAGCTCTGTCTGTATCATTACACCATCATCACAGCTTCACAGCCACAAGCCACAAAGGCACTGAGTCTTGATCTTTACCAGTTACTGTTGGAGAAGAATGAAAGTCTAATAGTTCGGGGGGTTTTGGGGGGGTTACTGGGGATCGAACTTGGGACCTTGGCTTGCGAGGCAGGCGGGGGAACTGAAAGTCTAACAGTTTGGTAGCCATGTCACTTGCAATTGCACCCAAACTGTTACAGCCAAAATATCTCTTTCCCTACTGACTTCAGGTGAATGTATATGAGATGAATAACTAATAATGAAAAAATATGTAATCAAGGGAAGCAGGAGTAAATCCAGAGGCAGAGAAGTTGGTGCTAAGAAGTTACCCTTCTTTTTTTCTGGTACCAGGGATTGAACTCAGGACCTTACGCTTGCAAGGCAGGCAGCAGCACCACTGAGCTAAATCTCTGGCCCCCAAAAGTTATTCTTCTTGCTTTATAACATCAATTTTAAAAGTTTCAGTATTGAAAACATTCATAACAAATTTTTACATAATTAAAATGGTTAAAGTAAAACTTCGTAGTGAATATTTCATCCCAGAGGTTCTTCCAGTTTGGATTTGGTCTTGGCTTTAGCACTGACCAGAACATATATTTGGTCTGTACAGCCATTCAGCTAGGCATGAATTTTGCAGGATTCAGAAGAAATGACTTCCCTTTTGCAAAAGAAGAGGGGACTAAAAGATGGAGGGGAGGGGAGGATAAAGGGATGAAAAAGTATTCAAGATGTATAATGTGTATGTACCAACTCCCCACAGGTAATGTAATCATGTAGTGCAAACATGTACTAATAAAAATAAGAACTGAGAAAAATAAATCCAAGAGACACAGTCACACAAATTAGAATGGCTAAAATTTACAAAGATTAATAATAATAATTTACAGTAGTGATCAATACAATTGAAACTCATAATTTGGAATGTATGATAAATCACCATGTCCATTTCAAAAAGCCCTCTGGCAGTTTTCTAAATTAAAACTAAACATGTGTATTAAAAAAAAAGAAATGACTTGAGGAGTAATAGGACTGGTAGTTCTTGCTTTGATACTCAGAAATAAGTTTGAGAGGATGATTTGCTAATTGGAAAAAAAATCTCCATGGGTAATTCTGGAAAAACTTACCTTGAATTGCAGTTAAGGTTTATTGTCCTAATAGTCATTCCCTTCTTCCTTTAAGTGATATAAACTAGGCAAATGACTTGGCATAGTACACTTTCGCAAGAAATGAGAGCAATCCCTAGTTTAAAAAAGTTTATGTTTCTCTAGGATAGGATGCATATTGGGTGATTTTTATTTTGTTTTACAGTGTTTTTCTAATGAATTTCTATTTGTTTCATTTTAAAAATTAGAAAAACCAGAAAGCTTCCTGGATTTGTTTTAGTTCTGTCCTTATTTTTCTTTTTCTGGTTCTAAGCTCCAGATTGTCGGTGATTGTGGTCAGGAAGAAATGTTTGCCACGATTCTTCACAGAAATGAACCGTACTGTACAGAATGCCCCAGTTGGCACTGTCGTGGACTCAGAAGCAACACGTCCTGAATGGCAAGTGCCATTGAAAAATCAGTTTTTAATGAGCATTCATCACCTCTTGTTTAAGTTTGACCTTTTTCTCTTTGACTTCTTTCCCACATTTATTCCATTTTTTCACTCAGGTATGACTTTTACTTGATCACCAAGGCTGCCTGTCGGGGAACTGTTAGTCCCACCCACTATAATGTCATCTATGATGACAATGGTCTGAAGCCTGACCACATGCAGAGACTAACGTTCAAACTGTGCCACCTGTACTACAATTGGCAGGTGAGAAAAGCTGATTATTATTTTTTGGTATTAAATTCTTTTATTGGTACATTGTAGGTATACAACACAATTACATTTCTCATTGGGAATTGTACCTTTATATAATGCATCTTGGTTCTTATTTTTTCCCCATTCCTAGTCCTCCCTTCACACCCTCCACCCTTCCCTATTTACAAAGACTTTATTTCCATTTTTTCCATTTCTCAGCATTTTTCCTTTCCCTTCTTTCCTTTCCCCTGCCCCTTACACTACCCCTACCCCTTTGGACCTTTTCTTCCTATTTTACATTATCGATTATTCATTCTAATCATTGGTACATTTTAGGTATACAATATAATGACATTCATCATTGGAAATTTGCACCTTTACATAGTCTCTCTTGGTTCTTATTTTTCACCCTTGCCCAGCCCTCCCTTCAACCCCTCCAGTCCTCCCTATTTACAAAGATTTTGTTCCTATTTTTCCATTTTCTCATATTAATCCCATTCCCTTCTATCCTTTCCCCTAGCCCTCCCACTTCCTTCCCCTTTGCCCCTTTTCTTCCTATTTCACATTACCTATTACACCTTTTAGTCCTTATTTACACTTTCAGTTTCTCACACCAGAGAAACTATTTGGTATTCACACATGTGTGTCCTATTTATTTCACTTAAGAGTATTGCCTCAATGTGCATCCACTTAGCTATAAATGTCTCTAATTTCTCATTTTTTATGGCTAAGTAGTACTCCATTTTATAAAAAACCCACATTTTCTTGATCCAGTCTCCAGATGATGGGCATTTGGGCTGTTTCCAAGTTTTAGCTATTACAAACTGCGCTGCTATGAACATGGGTGCACATATATCACCTTGGTATGATTCTTTTAATTCTTTGGGGAAGATCCCCAGCAGTGGAATAGCAGGGTCAAATGGGACTTCCAGTCCTAGTTCTTTGAGGTATCTCCATACTGATTTCCACAGTGCTTGCACCAGTCTACACTCCCATCAGCAGTGGAGCAGGGTTCCTCTTTCCCCACAGCCCCGCCAGCATTTGTTATTGGTTGATTTCATGATAGCAGCCATTCTTTCTGGAGTGAAGTGGAATCTCAGTGTTTTCATTTGCATCTCTCAAATGACCAGTGATGTTGAACATTTTTTCATGTATTTATTTGCTATTTCTACTTCTTTGTGTGAGAAATGTCTGTTCATTTCAGATGCCCATTTTCAGATTGGGTCTTTAAATTTGGGAGGTCTGATCTTTTTAAATTCTTTATAGATTCGAGATAGTAGACCTTTGTCTAAGGAAAAGCAGGTGAAGATTTTTTCCCACATAATGGATTGTCTCTTCACACTGCTGGTGGTTTCTCTTGCTGTGCAGAAGCCTTTTAATAAGAAGAGATCCCATTTGTTGATTGTTTATGCTAGTTCACGGGCAACTGAGGTTTTGTTCATAAAATCTTTTCCTACACCGATGTCTTCAAGGGTTCTACCTAACCTCTGTTCCAACTGGTTCAGAGTTTCTATTTTAATATTTAGATCTTTAATCCATTTTGATTTTAGTTTAGTGCATGGTGAGAGATATAGGTCTAGTTTTAATCTTTGGCAAGTTGAAGCCCAATTTTTCCAGCACCATTTATTAAAGAGGCTATCGGAAAGCTGATTATTGATGTAAATATGACACTCAAGATGAGTCAGGAAGCTTGCAAGTTAGTGTTTCAACTTAGTGCTTCAAAATAAAAATTTTAAAAAGGGTTGGAAATGCAGCTTAGTGTGAAGGTCCTTGGTTCTATACTGGTACTGGGGGGAATAAAGATTCTCACTTGGGACTTGTCACTCACAAAATAGCAACAACCATTACAATAGGTTAATGTTTATTGTTTATTAGATGTTATTATCCTAGGCAAGCCTGGGAGGAAATCAGGATTTTATTAAATGAGGAAATTCAAGGTAATACACATGTGCCCGATGGAAAAATGTTAACAGGCACATGTCTGTCATGTGTTTCTGTGCCTTGGGCTAAGATCTGCTTTCAGAGTTCTGTCAAGGTCAACTTTGAGCCTCTTGGGACATGGCTTATAGGAAGTCAAGATTAATGACCAAGTGTGATGTTCTCAGCTCCCAGTCTGGTGCTTCTCCCCATCTTGCCAGTGAGGTTAAATTTCCAATGACCAAGGTTGCCCTTTGAGTTTATTGTTTACCTAGCAACACATTCTGTCATATATATATAACCAATAGATGAAAAAATTCAGGAGGGAAAAAATGGCTTTGGAGAAGAAGTTATCCTCTCAATCATTATCATTACTTTTTCTTTCTCAGGGCTTAATCAGTATCCCGGCGCCATGTCAGTATGCACACAAGCTGACTTATCTGGTAGCACAGAGCATTCATAAGGAACCAAACTTGGAATTAGCCAATTATCTCTTCTACCTGTGATGACTTGAGCCACTGGCAGCAGGAGATGAAGAATCGAAGTGGTTGCTGTAGTAGACTTTGTCCAAATCTGCCAGAAGATTGAGGCTGTGACTGGGGAAAGGAGATTGAGCTTAGGTCTGACTTGTGGGAAAATAAAAATAAAGATGAAACCCCAATACATCTTAATCTGAAATAGTTTAGAAGATATGTATGTTGTTTTATCTTTTGAAAGTTATATGCTTGGAGTAAATTCTAATTGTGGTATATAGAATCAAAATATACCATCACCTAAAGGAACCCCACAAAGTTAGATGTCTTCTAAGAAAATAAGTGTTTGTGTGATGTGTTTATGGTAGATAAAATGGAGTGTAATCCCCCCGCTGATGTTTTGCAGAAGTTTTAAGTGTTACAGTGTATTTTGTGGAGTGGTTTAAGTATTAGAAATTAAAAAAGTTCAGAGCATCAAAAACATGTTGTGTGCGGTGTTTTTGAGGTACCAGACTGAACCCAGGGCCTTTGCACTGAGCTATGTCTCCAGCCCTGCCCACTTTTGGAGACAGGGTCTCACTAAATTAAGTTATCCAGGTTGGATTTGAACTTGGGATGCTCCTGCCTCAGCCTCCCAGAGTACTCATATTACAAGTACGCAGCACCATCCATGGCTCAAATGTACATTTATTGTGATTTGAATTTTTTGTTTGTTTGTTTTGTTTTGGTACCAAGGATTGAACTCAGGACCTTGCACTTGCAAGGCAGGCAATGGCATCACCACTGAGCTAAATCCCCGGGCTGTGATTTGAAGTTTAAGATGGCATTACATCAGTCTCATTTAAACTACACCAAATTGCCATTAATCTTTGAGTTATGTTTCTGAAACTGCAATTACCAGCTGTTCTGGTGTTGGGATTTTATTTCATTTAATAGCAACCAGTCTCAGTTGCTACTCATAGAGAAGCAGAGTCCACAGGTCCCACCTGAGGGCATCTGTGTCCATAGACAGGCCTGCCCCTGCTGTTGTGTGTATCCCCTGACTGCTTTTGTAAGGCTCTGACCTGTGGAGGAGGCTAGTCTCTCTGTCTCTTTCTTGCACTGTCACATTTCCCCTCATTAATGCCCTACCATTGGCATTGCAAATATGCTCTTTCATTGTTTAAAAAAACCTTTTCTCTCTCCAATTACCACCCCATTTCTTTGCTCTTCTTTACAGAACCTGTCTCAAAAGAATAGTTTCTGCTTGATGTATCTAGTCCCTTACTCTGATTAGAACCTCAACATTTACATCCAAGTTGCTTTAGTTAGGGTCACAGGTGACTTCCACTTTGCTGTATCTGATAGGCAATTCGAAGTCATGATCTTGCTTATCACAGCATTGGAGCCATTCAGTCTTTCCCTCCATCAGAGACACTTTCACTTGATGGATAACATCTTCTCCCACTTTCTCTTCACAGCCTTTATCCCTCTTTCTTCTTTGCTGGCTTTCCCTCCCCTTCTCATCCTTTCCACATTGGAATTCCCCACGATTGAGAATATGGATACATGCAAAAGATTTTTTTTATTTTGTTTTTTTGGTACGTACCGGGGATTGAACTCAGGACCTTATGCTTGCGAACCAGGCATGGTGCCACTGAGCTAAATCCCTGGCCCTCAAAAGATATTTTGATGAAGGAAAGATCAGAGTTCCAAATTCTGTTTGCAGAGAAGTTATGTAAAGCGCTGCAAATGAGGGACAGTGGAGGGAGCAGCAGCCAACCACAAGAGGACAAGAATGCAGACTGCACTGAAGTCATTCTTTTCCTGTTTGTGAGAGTTTTGTCTAGCCCCAGTAGAAATGCATGCAATGTGGGTCCTTCCAGTAATAGTAACAGCATTGTGGGACACAGACAGGGGTAATGGGTTCCAGGCACAGTGCTAAACACTGTTTTTGTGTGTGTGGTACTGGGGATCGAACTCAGGACTTTGTGCTTGTGAGACAGGCGTGGTGCCACTGAGCTAAATCCCCAGCCCTGCCAAACACTGTGTATACATATTTAATATTCACAGCACCTGTGAATTAGGCAATAATGACCATTTTACGGATAAGACAACTAAGGAGTAGATATCAGGAGAAGCACCATTTTATGAGATTAAAAAATTGCAGAGCTGAAGTTTATTCTCCTGTTTATATGACAGCAAAATCTGTGAGATGAACCATGAGGCTCTACAATATTAATAAAAGGTACTCTGAGATTTAAAGTTTTTCTTCCAGACTTTTTTTTTGTGTGTGTGGTACTATGGTTTGAACCCAGGGCCTTTGCACTGAGCTACATCCCCAGCCCTTTTTTAATTTTGAGACAGGGTGTTGTTAAATTGCCCAGGCTTGATTTGCTGTCTTCCTGCCTCAGCCTCCCAGAGTACTGGGTTTATAAGTGTACATCACCATGCCTGGCTTCTCCCAGTGTTCTTATTTTATAAGGTAATTCCATATATGATGAAGTTGGCATTATACAGCAAGTCTTTGGAAGTAAGACACTGTACCCATTGGGGGGGGGTTGGGATTTTTTCCTTCAGAGAATAAGGGTGACATAATGTCCCACTACCTAACCAGCCTATTTGTATAAATCTACATGCAGCATTTTGATTAGGCAGTGCAGAGGTTTGTAGTTTCTCATTCTTTACCTATTTACTGGCCAAGGTAACTTACCATTTTGGCCCACCAGAGGGCACATAAAGACTGTCCTACAGGCAGCATCTTTCACCTTTGTGTTGTGTAGCACAACAAATAGTTGAAAAACAGACAACTTCAAGTAAATTCTTGGGATTAAGAAATCTATATTGGAACTCAGGTTCCAATATATTTAGCTTTTATATGTAACAGTAATAAGAGAAGGAGTTGTGACTAGACCATTCATGGTCAACTTTAGAAACAGGAGAACTCACATCAAAACAGATGCGTGGGCCCACTCCCAGAAATAGATTTAGTTAATCTAGGATGAAACCCGATCATCTGAATATTGTTAAAGTTCTCCATGTGGTTCTGATGTTCAGCCAGGGTTGAGGACTAGTGGTCTAAGAAGAGCCATCCCAGCTCTCTTTGCTATGTGATTGTCTCCTATCACCTACATTAATGTTTTTTCTTATTAAAACTGTCAAAGACAAGGGAGAAGGATGTGCTAGGTTTTGGGGGCAGTGCTAGGTTTTGGGGGCAGTGCTGGGTTTGAAACCTAGCACTACCTGTTAGTACCTATGGGACCCTGGGCAATTGAGTTAACCACTCTGAGCCTCAGTGTATTTACTTGGAAAACTTCCTAATAATGTCCACATTGTAGAGTTATTGTAAGGAGTAGAAATGTCAAACCTAAATATCTGGCTTTAATTTAAAAAAGTTCTGTATTATTAGGCCTGATGAGAAGAAAGGAAATGTTGTAATTTAGTCAACAAATATTAATGGGTACATGTTATATGCCAGACTGTGCTAGCTTGGGAATTCTGTAATTCTACTTAAGTAAAGGATTAACTTTTTTTTTTTGTAGATATGATCTACCACTTGCTGTTTTATGGAGAAGATATTTTGGTTTTGCTTTTATTTGGGGGGGGGGGTTGAGGAGAAGACTCTGGAAGAAAGTATACTTTACTGTACATTTCTCTGGTTGCATGGTGGGGCACCAGTCAGACCTTCTCTTAAAAGAACCTTTGCAAAGAGGGCAGTTGGCTGTCAGCCTTCAAATGCTACAGCTTTGGTACCCACCATCATGGTGATGTTAAGACCATGCTCTTCTCAGGCTGCTCCTAACCCCTGCCTGAGCTGAGCAGGAGCAACAGATTTGGGCACTTTCTGCCCAGTGTGAGCCTCTGCTACCAGACAGTCTTTGCTAGGGGACTCCTCTAGGACTTGACCAGGGATTACTCAGAGCTGCACTGTAGTTCCAAGTTCTTGTTATCAGTCCTCCTCCTATCCTCTTCTCTCACTGTTAATGATGGACCTTGAGGTTGTAAGGTTGTCCCTATTTAATTCTATTCCCTTTTACCTGCACCCTTCACAGGTGTTTCTCTGAGTGGCCCTCTTGACAGTCTAATTCTGTTATGGTATCTGCTTCTTGGCTGGACCCAAAATGACACAGTTCCTTTCATTATTGTCTCTTTAATTTTTAATAAAAATAAGTCTAAAAACTTTTAGTCTTAAAATCTCCATCAATCAGAACATGAAGTTTAAAAGAACATTATCTTGAGATGTCTTAACTTTTTAAATGCTGGGTTCTGAGTTAGCAATTTCCCATGGGAAAATTTACTCTGAAATCTTCTTAACACACTTCAAGATCTCAGACACAAAATGTAAACTACTCTTGGAAGCTGTTGTCAAATGTCTGAGTTTTGTTGCTGAAATTAACCTGTACTTGGCACTTTCAGTTGACCCAGTGTGCACTGGCCAACCCCATTACCCCTACTGTAAAGAAGATGAAGGGACATACTTCTACCGGGGAGAGACCAAAGAGGGCTGAGTCCAAATATTTCCAATTTATTTAAAAGGGGTTTTTAAACTATTAACTTACTATTATAAAATTAATAGATGTATAGATGTACATCATGGAATATTTGGAAAATATAAAAAATAAAAAAGGTAGAAAACAAACACCAATACAGCTACTATCCAGAAGTATATACAACACTTAGGTATATATTTTTCTTCTACTACTTGAATTGTACCCTATATAGCTTTATATACTTCAATTTTTGTATAAAATTATGGCAGGAGTATATTCCTGTTTTATTATAAAATTTTTATGTTAAGTTTTAATGACTAATATTTTATGGTGCAAATATAACAAATTACTTTTTCTCCTTTTTATCTCTAGGCTGTTCCCAATAATTTTGCTATAAAAATATGGAATAAAATTTTTCTTCCCAAGTATTTGCAATTAGATCCTTGGGCTAGATTCCTAAAAGTGAAATTGCTAAGTCAAAAAGTTATAATATTTTTAAGGTGGTTAGTCTACATTGCTAATTTTTTTCAAAAAATATCCTGTGTTCTGCTCTTTCTGAGGCACCCCAGCAAGCAAGCTTTGCATGTCTCCATTAGAGAAAAGAGCTCTGCTGTATAGTAAATGTTAGTTTCATGTTTTTTATTAGTATTTACTTGATTATTAGCAAACAAAAGTAATTTGAAAATGCTTATAAGCCATTTGTATTTTTTGTTTTTTTCATAAACTTAAAGAAGGCCCTTATATTTTAAAGATAGTAATCTTTTGTCATCTACATGTTCTCAATTTACTATGTACTTTGAAATTTTGTTATTTTTCAAGCTACACACGAAGTTCATATTTTCAAATTATAATTATTTCTTTTAAGATCATGAAAGCCAAGCTGAAATTTAAAACTTAGAAAATGTGTTCCCATCTAGAGATTTATTTCTTATCTTGTTTTAATTTTCTTTAACTTTGAAAATCCATCTGTACTTTAATGTAAAGTAACTATTGTAACTATCTCTTTTCCAAATAATTTTAGAAAAGAATTGTGGATTAAAAAAATAATCAGTAAGGGCTGGGGATTTAGCTCAGTGGTTCCATCACTTTCCTTGCAAACACAAGGACCCGAGTTCAATCCCTGGTACCAAAAAAAAATCAGTAAGAAAGCTTAAATATTGCAAGGTTTCTCTTATATGAAAATCATAAATGATAAATAAAGAGCAAAAGATAGATAATAAGAGTAGGGAGATAGATCTTTTTCAAATGGCAAAGGGATCAAGAGATGCCAGGAGGGAAGATGGAGGGGAGGGAAAAAGGATGAAAAAAAGATGTGTTATGTACACGGTGCCAACTCCATACAAAGAAGTAAACATTATAGATAAATATAAATGGAAAAGACAATAAGGAACCAAATAAAAATTACAAAAGTGAAAAGCAGAATCACTGAAGTAATAGTCTCAATAGATTTGTTCAGTGGTAGACTAGAAAGAGATGAATAGAAAATTAGTAAATTGAACTAGTAACTTTAGGAAATCACTTAGAATGAGTTCTAACAGCTAGACGTGGAGTATAAAATTAGACACTCCACCACAAATTTGGTAATTTCAGAAAGAAGAAATACAGAGAATGAGGTAGAAGTTCTAGACAATTTTCAAAGAGGGAGTAGCTAAGAGTGTTGTAACATAGAAACATTTATAGAATAAAAAGAAGTCCTAAGTAAGAGAATGAAGAAAGTTTTGTATCTAATATGTTGTGATAAAATTATAGAACATCAAATATACAGGGAAAAATCTTAAGATTCCAGGGAAGAAATGAAGACTTACAGACTGCTTATGAAGAAGTAATGAGAGTGACTGTAGATTTAATATTATATTGAGTAGATGGGAAAAATGGATTGATATCTTTAAAGTCCTAAGAGAAATAAATAATGAAGCTAGAACTTTATGTGAAGCTAAATAATCTTTCAAGTAAGAGTGGCAAATCTATAAATTCGAATATTGTAGGAGAATTCACTGCTCACAGACCCTTGCTGAATTACTAAAGAATTTACATCAACAAAACAGAAAATAACACAAGGATGAGCAAAGAAATCAGGAAAATATGCTGTAGATCTACACTGTGTTGGCTGTTAAAAAATTTTTTTTTCTAGTTAGTGTGTCAGAGGGCCAAGGACGTGGCTCAGTGGTGCCATGACTTCCTGGCAAGTGCAAGGACCTGAGTTTGATCCCTGGTACTGGAAAACAAAACAAAAACAAAATAGAAATCAACATGGTCAATAGTGACACAAGAAAGATGAAAGCATTTGGAGGGAAGTTAAAGTCATCTTCAGTATTTGTCTTATTAGGAAAGAAGCTGGAGATATTAACTTTAAATTTGATTAGAAGATAAAGTTTACAACATCTATGATTATCTTCTGCAAGAATAAAGACAGTATGACTTTGAATTTAGTGGAAGGGAGAAAGAGGGTAAAGGATTGTGAAAAGAAATATTTTAGGCAAATTAAATTCAACAGTGTATTTAAACAAAGAGGAAATTGGGCAGCACTCAGAACCAGAGAAGCTCAGGGAGCTTCTTCTAGCAGATAACAGTGGAGTTTCTCTAGGCCCTATGGAAGCAAAGCAGAGAAATCACCTGATTGGCTCTAGTCAGGTGTTTGTTTTACTGGAGCACAGTATGATCAATGGCCAGCTCTGATTGACTGAAGCTCAAGCGTTTGTGATTGGCTAAAATCCTGGTATTTATTAGAAAAGTATATGCTTAAGTTCCAGTTTATTACATAAGAACTGAAAAATACAGAGACAGCCTTAGGCTAATCGCCTTGTTTGTTTAACATATTACTATCAGTTCGATAGAAGACAAGAGAAGAAAAAAACAGGAACAAAAAAATCATGATACATAGAAAGTACCATATCAGATGGTAGAAATATACTAAAAACATGATTAATTTTAATAAATGTAAAATTTAACCAGTGATTGAGACTGTCAGATTGGATCAAAAAAAATCTATATCTCGTATATGAGATGAATTGGAAAGGAAAGAAAGTTTGTAAGAAAAAAGATATATTTTCATTTAATAGCCAAAATAAAGCTGGGATAGCAATAGTAATATCAAACAAAATAGAATTTGCAAGGCATGGTGGTACACATCTAAAATTCCAGCACTCAGGGAAGCTGAAGCAGGATTGCAAATTCCAGTCCAGCCTGGGCAATTTAGTGAGACCCCACCTCAAAATTTAAAAAGGGCTGAGGATGTAGCTCAGTGTGAAGGCCCTGGGTTTAATTCCCAGTACTGAATGAATGAATGAATGAGTAAATAAACAAGAAAGAAAAGAATTAAAGGCTAAAAGGAAACATTATATATTTGTAAAAGTAACAAAAGGAAAAAAGGCCCAGAGAGATTTAACAAACGTACTTTGAAATAAAAAAGTAAGATGGAAGGAATTATGGATTTACCAGTTTTTTTAATTTGGAACTAAAAAAAAGAGACTTTATCATGCATCACTTTTTCTAATTTAGAAAGTTTTTATCAGTACATACTTGCAGTACATAATAATTACATACATCTCTTTAAAAATAAAAGGATCATTATTAGAAATTATATAGGCAATTTGTAAAAACAGTGAATAAACATGAGTTAATAATAGACATAAAGCAAGTCTCTAACCAATTCCAAATAATTAATATCACATACATATATTGAAATAGTCCTAAGCAGTTTGTGTCTTAAGGGAAATCACATTGGAAATTTTTTTAAATTAGGAGAGATTAAAAATCTTATAGGATAAAGTTAGGTTATTTGTAGGAAAAATCACAGCATTAAATGTGCACACTAGAAAACAAGACTGCAAAGTGAGAATTTAACTGAAACCAAAGAACAATACAGGAAAACTGAAGAATTAAGAAATAAAGTTAAATCATACATTAATTAAAAACAATTGAATTTTAAAATGTAATAGAAACTATTAAAATATCTGTTTTAAAATTTATTTATACTTTTTATTATTCCAAATCTGGGTAAAAGTAGAGAATGGTGTAATAAACCCTACTGATTCAACTTCAGTAGTTACCATCCCGCCATCAGTCTTATTTTGTATATACTCCCAGTCACTCTTCTTCTTTTATAAAACAAATCCCAGACATCTTACAATTAAAATCTGGTTTTTCTTTTTGGAGAGGAGAGGGTGTAAACTTTGGTAAAACAAAGTTTTAGGAAAACTCATGAATTAAAAAAGAGAAGGCACAAATAAAATAACAGGGATTGAACATGTATAGCTTTGGATGTGAAAATACACATGAATACTATAATATCTTTATGTCAAATCTTTTTGAAAAATTGAAACAAAGGTATAATTTTCTAAAGATATATACATTAACAAATTTTACCCTAGAAAAACTTAATATGATGTGGTGGTTAAAAGCACAGATTTCTACAGCTAGAACTCATACTGCCTGGGTTTGATTTTGGCTCTCCTACTTGCTATGAGCTTGAGGAAGCTGCCTGATCCCTCTCTGCCTCAGTTTCTTCCTGCATTAAATGGTAACTGGAATAGTTCATAAGACTGTTGTGTTGATTAAATATATATTTATTTTTGAGCTTTTAGATTAGAAGG
The DNA here is from genome assembly GCF_053883595.1 of Heterocephalus glaber. Taxonomy (NCBI): domain Eukaryota; kingdom Metazoa; phylum Chordata; class Mammalia; order Rodentia; family Bathyergidae; genus Heterocephalus; species Heterocephalus glaber. Next base: position 11,071,395 of record NW_028258294.1, read on the forward strand.
GAGCTTGGCACTCTGTGTTACCTATTGCCAATATGGTGGCAAAATACCACTGAGCTAAATCCCCATTATATATTCTTGATGTCAGTTCTCTGTCTGTTGAATAGCTGGCAACAATTGTTTTCCTATTCTGTAGATTGTCTGTTGGATGTTTCCTTTGCTGTGCTTTTAAATTTGATACGATCCCATAGTTTTGATTCTCAGTACTATTTCTTATGCCATTGAGGTTCTATTTAGATAGTCCTTGCCTATGCCTATGCCTAAGAGTTGTACCTACTTTATGTTCCAGAAGATGAAGTGTTTCTGTTTTAACATTTAGATCTTTGATCCATTTTTATTTTAGTTTAGCACATGGTGAGATACATGGGTCTAGACTCAATCTTTTGCATGTGGCTATTCAGTTTTTCCAGCACCATTTATTAAAGAGCCTATCTTTCCTTCAGTGTGTTTTTGGCCCTCACAAAGAAAATTTTTAAAAAGCCTAACTTTGCAATGAAAATAATTGTATGCCTAAGAATAAATAAAGGATTTGTAATTTTTTTTGCTGAGAAAATATCAAAGCTTTATTAAAAATATAGGATAATCTTAATAAATAGATAAGCTGTGCTCATGAAAGGAAGATTCAATATGGTAAAGATGTTAATTCTGCTCCAGAAATATCCAAAACTAATTCCAATATAAATATTGTTTTCCATGAAACCTTTATAAATTTGTTTTAAAATTTATGTGGCAGAATAAAAGTACAAAAACATTCACTACAATTCTGAAAAAGAATGACAACAAAGGATTGTTATTCCACCAGCATTAAAGTTTATGATAAAGCTGTTTAAGAAGATAGTGTGATTCTGGCTGGTTCATAGATAAAAGCTCAGTTGAACAGAACAGAAATCTCAGAAACAAGTCACTCATCATTTAACAAAGCTGGCACTAAAGATCAGAGAGGAAAGTATGAACTATTAAAAAAAAAGTGTTGGGATAGTAGGCTTCCTGCAAAAAAAAAAAAATTAGAGCTGTACCTTATAAAAACATGAAAAGTTTCATGAAGATTAAGGACCTAAACATGAAAAACAAAACATTGAAATAGCTAGAAGAAAACATACAGAATATCTTTAAGATAATAGAGTTGAGGAAAACTTCTTAAGCAAAGCATAAATTATTACAGGGAAAGACGGAGCTGTAAAAGTATAAACTTTTAGTATAAATGATAAATGAAACAATAGTTATGCTAAAAGAAAGCAGACTAGAGCAGTGTACTTGTAACATATACAGTGGGAAGAGGATTATTACCCAAAACATGTTTTTAAAAATGTATTCAAGTTAAGAAAAAAAAGAAATAGTAGGAAAACGGACTCCCCCCAAAAAGTGAAACAGTAATTTACAGTAAAGGAAGCCAGATAACTAACAGATATATGAGATAATGTCAAATTCATAAGGGAAATTAAAAATAAAATGCCAGTGAGATTTAATTCCCTCCCACAAGTCTAGGGAAAATGAAAAAGGTTGTTAATATCAATTATTGTTGAAAAGATGAAGAAATAAACATTGCAGCTGAGAGTGTGAAGTGGCTCAATCATATTGGAAGATCCTACAAACCAGCAGTTCCACCTCAAGGTCTACTTTAGACAATCTCTTGTACTTTTGTACAAACCAGGAATGGATAAAATGTACTGTAGTCATACCACAGGATTCTAGATAGCAGTCGAAAACAATGAACTCGGCAGGACTATGTGGATCTATATGAATAACTCTCAAAAGCAATGTTCTGTGAAAACAGTTACAGAATGATGGGTATATGATGTGATTCATGAAAAAAATTTTTAACTAGACATAAAAGTCATACATTTTCCTAGTTTTATAGGTGTACATATATATACAACTTATTAAATCACATATTAAAGGAAACAGTAGAAATAGAAGATTGCATACTAAATTCAACAAAATTGTTACATCTATGAGAAAGCTGTAGAAATTCTGAATGAAGGAAATTTAATTTCAACTACTTTTTAAATGAATCAACTAATATTTTTTATTTTATTTATTTATATATTTATTTTTGGTACTGAGATCGAACTTGGGACCTTGCGCTTGAAAGGCAGGCAGCAGAACGACTGAGCTAAATCCCTGGTCCAACTAGTATTTTAAAAAATGAATCAACTACCTCAAAAAGAGTAACAATTGTTAGTTCTGGATTGAGGATATATGTATTTTTGTCATTTTAATATTTGTTTCTTTTAAAAATTTAAAATTTTTACCAAAATTAAATTTGTAATTAAACCAAAACAGACAACTCTAGTCTAATATAAGAAATACATCAGACAAATCTCATTGAAAGATAATCTACAAAATACCTGAATAGTACTCCTCAAAACTGTCGAGGTCACCAAAAAAAAGAGATGACTGAGAAATTGTCAGGTAATATAGCACCCTGGATCTGTTATTGAAACAGAACAAGAATATAAGGTAATAACTAAGGAAATCTGGACAAAGCATGAATTTTTGTTAACAATAATGTATTATTAGTACATTAATTGTGACAAATGTACTATACTAATGTAAGATGTTAATAACAGGAAAGTGGATGTGGGGTGCACTATCTTTGCAACTTTAAAATTATTCAAAAGTAAAGTTAATTTAAAAAATAGAACTAGTAGAGTATTATTTCTATATTTTTGTATGTATAAAAAGAAGAAAGATGAGAATATTAAAAAAGGAAGGGGAGGGCCGGGAATTTAGCTCAGTGGTTTTGCCACCTGCTGCACAAGCGCCAGGACCCGAGTTCAATCTCCAGTACCAAAATAAATAAATAAATAAAAATAAAAAAATTAAAAAGGAAGGGGAAGTAAAAATGATTGAAATATTAAGATGATATATATATATATGTACCAATTCCCCAAGGTGAAGGTAATTATTATATATCACAAAAAAGAGAAAAGTTCAGATAATAATTAGATCCAGATAATAGAATTATAGATGGCTTTCATCTTTCATTTTTCTATTTTTATTTTTCTATTTTTCTAATTAGTTTGGATATCAGAAAAATGTATATTTTTCAAACTCCTTTTATTTAATATATGGCAAGCATGATATATTGATACATTTCAGCTATCAGAAACATCAAGACCTTCACATTGTTCCTATCAGCACATGGAAATTACTAGACCAATTCATTCTCTGAACCTGCTTCCTATTTGTTTGCCCAGGATGCTTGCTAAAAGTGCAGAACTCCAAGCTCTATTTTAGGAATTTTCAGGGAAATTTCACTCTTAAAAAGCCTCCAGTGGATTTTTGTGGGTGGATTTTGGAAAAGTGTAAGAAGCTGACTCAGTTAGTTCTGACTAAAACTTCAAGATCAGCTCAGTGTAAGCTTGGCTGTGAAGCTTTCACTACCTGTGTCAGACACCTAGATTCTCCCATTTGTGTCCTCACCAGGCCACACTTGGACTCCATCATTGTGCTCTTCTCATTGTAATTATTTATACATCTGGCTCTTTGGCTGTGTTGCCGATTGTTATGGTTTGTGTCTAGATGTCCTCTCAAAGCCTCCTGTGGTCATATGTGGGGCTTTTTCAGAGCTGGATGAATCTAGATTGTGTGATGCTGAGATTAAGGGTATGTGATTACTAAATCAGTTTACTGATTGGTTTGGCTCTGCTCTAATCCCAGTAGCCTAAATAGAGTATAAAAGGGTCAGAAAGAAGCTACTAAGACTCCTTGCTTGCTTTGCTACCTTCTGCCCATCATGAACTATTTCTCCTTTTTGATGCTTGTCTGCCATTGTACCCTGCTTTGGAGTCAACCGATTATAAACTGAAACCTCTACAAACTGAGCCAAATAAAGTTTTCCTCCCTTAACTTAGGGTGTTGGGTATTTTGTCTCAGCAATTAGAAAAGGAATTAATACACATATATTTTGTGATCTCATGAAAAAATAGCACATGTCCAGCTCTCCATACATGATATTTGAGTAAACTTATAGTAGGATAGATACATGGGTGAGCTGCTTTTAAATAAATTTTGAGAATTTCACCATAATCTATCTTTAAACCCCTCAATAATGGTAATGTATCTCTGGTTGGTTTACAATGGGAGGGTCCAGCCTCTGTTATCATTGCTGCAGAGTGAAACATAGTAATATTCAGTTTATTCTCAAATATGTTGTGTTAGGTTTGAACAATGGCCAGAGAAACCAAAAATATAAATACATTTTATATTTATCTAGGAAATTATCCAACCCCTAACTTGTATTTGGTGAGTAGTACTTACTTGGGGCCAGGGTATTTGATGCTTAGAGCTGTACTATTTAACATAGCAGCCTCTAGCCACATGTGGTCTTTGAAGTTTAAATTTAAGGTAGAACTAAATGAAATAAATATTTGGTTTCTTGATCACGTATGGCAAGGGTCTAAAGGTCACATGCAGTAGAGTTTATTGTATTAGAAGGCACAGACCTATTTCCATCATCACAGAAAGTTCAGTAAGAGAGCATTGACGAGATTGTCTGTACCCTTTAAAATCCAAAGCAGATGGGTTCTCTTATACAAGACCTTCCCTCTTTTCTCCAAGTCAAATTCTATTTCATTCACAGTGCCAGGCATATCTTGGGGACCAGGAATTCGGACATGAAGAAAATATTATTGCTTTCCTGGAAAAGTTGAATGCAGGAATGCTCAACCAGGATGATTACACTGTGGCCTGGGGGACACTTTTGGTTATCATTTTGTGTGTGTGTGTGTGTGCACGCGTGTGCTAATGTCAGGGAGTAGAGTCCAGGGATGCTGCCAGACATTCTACAATGCACAACACAGTTTCCCTCCCTGTGATCAAATATTTCCCCCTCCATGCCATCAAAAATTTATCTAGCTACAAATGTCAATATTGCCAAAGTTCAGAATCTGATATAAGGCCTATTTGAAGAGGAGGACACCGCAGCAGACAATGTCAATAAATTGTGGAAAAATGAACAGAGAGAGGGTGTGTAAAGGGATTGGGTTGGGTTGGTACTGAAACAGGTCTAGAAGGAGCTAACTGGTTAGTCACTCCTTCTATGATTCCATAACATTTTGCTTTTTCCTTTTTATAGCACCTAACACCATGATGTGTTTTAACAATTAGGTTACACATACTTTTCTTCTGTTAGACTGTGAATTCTTCAAGAGCAGGTACTGTGGTTAATGAAGCATGCCCAGGATTTCATTCAGTGATTGGACCACATAATGGAAATGCACAAAATTTCCATAGGCTAACATTGATAGATGGACATAATTTTGCTCACTTCTTTTTAAATACAAGTCCATCTTGATGGTCTTCATGTGAATTATTTTGCTACTTACAAAAGCATCTTTTAGAAAAGATGCCGAAATCTATTGAGTGAAAGTTGTCACCAGAGCTTGCATTCTCAAAATGAACCCTATATATACCTTAGTGGCTTAAAATGCTCCAAATAGCTGCCTTCCTGACAGCATCAGTGCATCATGCCTTGTATATTGTCAAGTCAGAATAGCTAATACTGAAAACAGAGTGACAATTTCCCATCATGGTGCAATACATTTGGAGCCAGAGGACAAGGGATAGTGACTCTATGGAGAAGAGTTATCAAAACCTTAATTTAATGTAGTGGTTTCCATTGAATTTTACAGACCTTTCAGGTAATTTCCAGTATTTCTGGAAAAATCACTGTAAGTGTTGGGAACAAATATCACCTTGTATTTACTTTGCTTCTTTCTTTGTCATCAAGAGGTTTATCTCTGTTTGGTTCTTGACTTGGATGTTTACAGAGCCTCATACTCAGCTAGCTAGAAGAGCCTTGGGTTGCAAAACACAATTTTCATAGAATCAGCATTCAGAATATATGAAGGCTAACAAAGAAAAAGGGAAAAGAAAAACAATAAAAAAAGATAGGCAAAGGAACCACTGCCTGCAGAGCTGCCCTCAGTGCAGAGGAGGTGAATATTCCAGGCCACTGTACCATCACCCCCAGTGCCAAGGAGTAGAGCTGCCCCCAGTGTAGAACAGGCAAATCTTCCAGGCCCCCAGCACCAAGGAGGTGAGCTGTGTGGGTGCCAGTAGCACAAATATCCCCCCTCCAGTGAAATGAGAAGACATGTAAACAAGCCTCAAAACCAGACTTCCAGATCACCTACTGCAACCCCAAAGGGAAACGACATGGAACACTCTGATACTCAATCACCTGGAACCCCTGAAGTGGCAACAAAAGAGGATCTAGGAAAAATGAAATCAGAAATAATTTCTCACATAACAGCAGAGACTGTGCCCATAGTGCAAGACATGATTAATAAATCTAGAGAGGACACAGATAAAAAAATAGAGGATCTGAGGAACATGATGGAATCCCAACATAGGAAACAAATGGAATCCATAAAACAGATGCAAAGAGATTTCCAGGAGACTAAAAACTCCACTGAAAGTCTACACAGCAGAATGAGCCAATGTGAGGACAGAATTTCAGATATAGAAGATAAGATTGCAATTAGTGACCAGAAAAGAAAAATTGCTTTAAAATTGTAAGGGACCACAAGAAATCAATCCAGTAGCTGCTAGACGATGCAAAGAAGAACAACATAAGACTGATTGGAGTCAAGGAAGAAACAGGAGCGAGTGCAGACAACATAAAAAAAACTGTTCACAGAAGTAATGGCAGAAAACTTCCCAAGCAGGGGAAAAGAACTTGACATACAGATAAGCAAAGCATATAGGACTCCAAATAGCCTTGATCAAAAAGAACCTACACATAGGAATATAATTCTTGAGATTCCAGAAACCCAACAGAACAAAGTTCTACAAGCAGTTAGAGAAAAGAAACAAATCACATACAAAGGAAAGCCCATCAGAATCACAGTAGACTTCTCAATGCAAACTCTCAAGGCAAGAAGAACTTGGAGTGACGTATTACAACCCTTAAAGGAAAACAGCCTCCAACCCAGATTCATGTACCCTGCAAAACTATCTTTCAAAATTAAAGGAGAAATGAGATACTTTCATGACAAACAGGACCTTAAGAACGTCATGAATACCAAACCAGCACTCGAAAAATTTTAAACAGTGTCCTAGGAAAAGACAACAAGGATCATAACCCGAAGAAGCACAGCAGAATGAATCCATTGGGCATGACAAGAAATTAAATTCAAAGGGGGAGAATCCAACAAAAAGAAAAAGTCATGATAATGATAAGTCAATATGTATCAGTTATAACCATCAATGTTAATGGTCTCAACTCACCAATAAAAAGAAAGAGACTGGCAGAATGGGTCAAGAAGCAGATCCAACAATATGCTGCATACGAGAAACACACTTAATTCAAAAAGAAACTCATAGACTGAAAATTAAAGGGTGAAAAACAATACTCCATGTGACAGGAACCTGAAAAAAAGCAGGAGTAGCTATCCTCTTTGCAGATCAAATGGATTTCAAACCAACACTGATTAAGAGAGGCAAAGAAGAACACTACATCTTTGGAAAGGGAACAATCCAAGAGGAAGAGATGACAATCATAAATATCTATGCACCAAACACTAGTGCACTCAACTATACAAAACAAATACTAACGGACATGAAAAGTCATATAAGCACTAATACAATAGTAGTGGGAGACCTCAATACCACAATGTCACAAATAGATCTACTAGACAAAAAACAAGCCACAAAATACTAGAACTCATGAACAAATGAACTTAACAGATGTTTACAGAGTGTTCTACCTCACAAAATCAGAATACACATTCTTTTCAGCTGCACATGGGCCACTCTCCACAATAAACCACATACTCGCTCATAGAACATATTTAGGTAAGTGCAAAGGAATTGAAGTTATTCCCTATGTATTATCAGGCTATAGTGCGATGAAATTGGAGATGAATAGCAAAAGAAACCACAAGAATTTCATAAACATATGGAAATTGAACAACACACTTCTGAATAACCAATGGGTCGCATAGGAAAGTAAAGAAGAAATCAGACAGTTCCTTCAATTAAATGACAATGACAGGCAGAGAAGGAGAGCCAGTCCCAGAACCTGGAAGGAAGCTCCCCTGCTGCCATCCCAAGCTCCTAGGGTAGAGAAGCTGAGCCAGGCCCAGAACCCAGAAAGAAGCACCCCCACCACTATCCCAAGCTCCTAGGGCAGAGAAGCTGAGCTGGGCCCAGCACCTGGAAGGAAGCTCCCCCGCTGCCATCCCAAGCTACTAGGGCAGAGAAGGTGAGCTGGTCCCAGAACCTGGAAAGAAGCTCCCCCACCATCATCCCAAGCTACTAGGGCAGAGAAGCTGCCTGGGCCCAGCACCCAGAAGGAAGCTCCCCCACTGCCATCCCAAGCTACTAGGGCAGAGAAGGTGAGCTGTGCGGGTGCCACTAGCATCCCCCCCCACATGGAAATGAGAAGACATGTAAACAAGCCTCAAAAACAGACTTCCAGATCACCTACAGCAACCCCAAAGGGAAACAAAATGGAACAATCTGATACTCAACCAACTGTACTCTCTGAACAAGCAAAAAAAGAGGATCTGGGAAAAATGAAATCAGAAATAATTACTCAGATAACAGCAAAGATTTTGCTCATAATAAGTCTAGAGAGGACACAGATAAAAAAATAGAGGAGCTGAGGAACATGATGGAATCCCAACAGAGGAAACAAGTGGAATCCAAAAAACAGATGCAAACAGATTTCCAGGAGATTAAAAACTCCATCAAAAGTCTGCACAGCAGAATGAACCAATGTGAGGATAGAATTTCAGATATAGAAGAAAAGATTGCAATTAGTGACCAGGAAAAGAAAAATTGCTTTAAAATTGTAAAGGAACATGAGAAATCAATCCAGCATCTGCTAGATGATGCAAAGAAGAATAACATAAGAGTGATTGAAGTCAATGAAGAAAGAGGAGAGAGTGCAGATGACATAAAAAAAAACTCTTCACAGAAGTGATGGCAGAAAACTTCTCAAGGAGGGGAAAAGAACTTGACATACAGATAAGTGAAGCATATAGGACCCCAAATAGCCTTTATCAAAAAAATCAACACATAGGCATATAATAGTTAAGATTCCAGAAATCCAACAGAAGAACAAAACTCTACAAGCAGTGAGAGAAAAGATACAAATCACATACAAAGGAAAGCCCATCAGAATCACAGTAGACTTCTCAATGCAAACCCTCAAGGCAAGAAGAGCTTGGAGTGATGTATTTCAAGCCCTAAAGGAAAACAGCCTCCAACCCAGATTGATGTACCCTGCAAAACTATCTTTCAAAATGGGTGGAGAAATAAGATACTTTCATGATAAAGAGCACCTCAGGAACTTCATGAATATCAAACCAACACTCCAAAAAATTTTGGACAATACACTAGGAAAAGACAATAAGGATCACAACCCCAGGAAACCCAGCAGAATGAATCCACTGGGCATGACAAATTAAACGCAAAGCGGGAGAATCCAACAAAAAGAAAAAGTCATCACAAGGCTTTTAAAACTTTTAACTTCATCTCCCTAATGAGTGTATAATTCAATCTTGTTATTGTATTGATTAGTATTTTTCTGATTCTAGAGTTGCACACTTTTCCTTGTGCTATATTGGCTATTTATCATCTTCTTATGTCTACTTTTTAATTAGGTTGTCTATTAATGAGCTGTAAGAGTTCTTTATATATTCTGGTCATAGGTTATATGCATTGTAAATATGGTCTGTTTAAGGACTACTTTTCATTTTAATGATGTCATTTAAAGTTCTAAATTTTGATGGAATTGCATTTATCAATTTTTTTCTTTTATACATCATGTTTTTTGTATCCTAGGTAGTTCTTGCCTACCCTGAATTCATAAACATTTTCCCTTATAATTTCTTCTTAAAGTTTTATACTTTTAGGCTTTCACATTTAAGTTCACAGATCCCTTCAAGTTATTTTCATGTATGGAAATAAAGGGTTGAGCTTAATTTTTTATATACAGATACCATGTGTTCTAGTGCTGTTTGCTGAAAACACTGTCTCTTCCTCAGCTCTTGAATTGAGTTTATATTCTATAAAATGCTAATGTTAAATAATCTTTCTTATGTGTGGTTCTATTTCTAGATTCTCTGTTTTAGTCAAATGATCTATATGTCTTTCCTTTCACCAACACTGCCTTGATTACTGTAGCTTTAGAGGAAGTCTTAAAAATTAGGTACTAAACGTCTTCCAACACTGTTTTTGTTTTTGTTTTTAACTTTTCTAGGTCCTTTGTACTCCTACATAACTTTTAAATTTCAATATCCAATTCTTCATTTATAGCAAGTATACACAGACCTGAATTTTTATATATACCTTGTGTTTTCTAATCCTGCTAAATCAAATACAAGTTCTAGGGGCTCCTAGAGATTTCTTAGTATTTTCTCTGTAGATGATCATTTCATCTACATATAAAGATTTTGCTTCTACCTTGCCAATCCTATCCTAATTGTGTCATTTTATTGCCAGACTATTTTGGTGGGGCCTAGGTTTCAAAGTTTAATGGACAGATAAAGAGTAAGCATATCTGCCCTTGTTCCCCACCTTAAGGAGAAAGCATTGTATCTTCTCCATTCATATAAGGTGTTTTTGCTGGAAGTGTGGAGTACATGTCTTTAATCTGTTGAGAAGGTTCTGTTCTACTTCTAGTCTCCTGATAGCTTTTACCATGAACAGCTGTTGAATTTAGTCCAATACGTTTTCTACAACTAGTGACAGGATCATATGGCTTTTTCTTTTCCTCTGTTAAAATGATGACTTTTGGGGGTAGATCTTCCAATGCTGAACAAACACTGCTATCCCTATAAAAAAACCACTTTCTACATACTGCCAGATCTGACTTCTAATAGTTTGTTTTATTGAACAAATTTCTATCTATGTTCATACTTTTTTCTTCTATTATCTTTATCCACATTTAGGATTAGCACAATGTTGATTTCCTAAAATGAGGGGAGAAGTGTTCCTTCTTTCTTTAGCTTTAAATGTTTGATATAATTTATCAGTTAAAATGTATATGAGCCTGCTATGTCATATAGGTAGGTTTTCAAGCTAGGAATATACTTTCTTTAATAGGTGCTACTCAAATTTTATATTTCCCCTAGAGCTAGTTTCCTTAATTTGTTTCCCAAGGTACTTCTTAGAAGTTGTCAAATTTATTTCAATACAGATTTTTGAAATATGCTTTCTATATCCTTTTAAATGCTGTAAAATCTGTGTTAATGTCTTCTAGATCTTAATATTGTAATTTGAAAAACGTATAATTGATATTGTGTAACAGGAAGTAAAGGTCTAAAGGAGCAAGGGAAGTGGGAGGGGTAGGGGAAAGGAAAAAAGGGAAGAGGAAAAATATGAGAAAAGGAAAAAAATGCAAACAAAGTCTTTGCAAATAGGGAAGGGTGGAGGGGGTGAAGGAAGAGCAAGGGAAGGGGGAAAAAAACCAGAACCAAGAAACTCATGTAATGGTTCAAGATCCCAATGATGAATGTAACTGTATTTTATACTGAAAATGTACCAATAAACTTAATGGGAAAAAAATAAATGACAATGACAATACAACATGGTGGAATCTGTGGGACACAATGAAAGCAGTCTTGTGAGGGAAATTCATAGCAGTGAATACTCATATTAGGAAAAAAGAGTGAGCCCAATTGAACAGCCTGATGCTGAACCTCAAGCTTCTAGAAAAAGAAGAGCAGGACAAACCCAAAGCTCATACAAGGGAGGAAATCATAAAGATCAGAGCAGAAATCAATGCAATGGAGACTAAGAGGGTGATACAAAAAATTAATGAAGCCAAGAGTTCATTCTTCAAAAGAATAAATGAAAGTGACAAACCCTTAGCCAATCTTATCAGAAAAAGGAAAGAAAAGGCCCAAATCCATGCAATTAGGAATGAAAAGGATGAAATTACAACAGACCCAGCAGAAATCCAGAGGATCATCAATACCTGCTTTAAGAACCTATATGCCAATAAGATGGAAAACACAGAAGAAATGGACAGATTCCTAGATACGTATGAATTACCAAAGTTCAACAAAGAAGAAGACCTAAAAATCCTAAACAACACAATAGCAATCAATGAAATTGAAAACATAATTAAAAACTTACCAATTGAAAAAAGCCCAGGTCCTGATGGCTTCACTGCTGAATTCTACACAACATTTAGAGAGGAACTACTGCCACTACTGTTTAAACTCTTCAGTGAAATTGAAAGGGAAGCAATACTCCCAAATTCATTCCTGGAAGCAAGTATCACCTTGATCCCCAAAGCAGAGAAAGACCCAACCAAAAAAGAGAACTATAGGCCAATCTCACTAATGAACATAGATGCAAAAATCCTTCATAAGATACTGGCAAGTAGAATGCAGAATATCATCAAGAAGATCATACACCCTGACCAAGTGGGATTCATCCCAGGGATGCAGGGATGGTTCAACATATGGAAACCAATCAATGTAATACACTATTTCAATAGATCCAAGGACAAAAACAATATGATCATCTCAATAGATGCAGAAAAAGCATCTGACAAAATCCAACATGCATTTATGATAAAAAAAAACCCTACAAAAAATTGGAGTAGATGGTCTCTGTCTCAATCTGATAAAAGTCATCTGTGAAAACCCAAGAGCCAATATCAGACTAAATGGTAAAAAACTGAAACCCTTCTCACTAAAAGCAGGAACAAGACAAGGATGTCCACCATCACCACTCCTGTTCAATATAGTTTTGGAAACATTAGCCACAGCAATTAGACAAGAGAAAGAAATAAAAGGAATAAAGATAGGAAATGAAGAAGTCAAATTGTCATTATTTGAAGTTGACGTGATACTCTATATAGAAGACCCCAAGAACTCCACCAAAAGTCTTCTAGACTCAATAACCAAATTCAGTAATTTGTATCCAGTAGCTGGATACAAGGTCAACACACAAAAGTCAATGGCTTTCCTTTACACGAACAACTGACTCACTGAGACAGAAATAGGCTAAAGAATTCCTTTCACAGTAGCATCCAGAAAACTGAAATACCTAGGAATCAACCTAACAAAAGAAATCAAAGACCTCTTCTCTGAAAACTATGGCACTCTGAAAAGAGAGATTGAAGATGATATCAGAAAATGGAAAGACATCTGTCGCTCCTGGGTAGGAAGAATCAACATAGTGAAAATGGCCATACTTCCAAAACTGCTATATAGATTCAATGCAATCCCAATTGAAATTCCAGCAGCATACTTCACAGATCGTGCATAAACAATACAAAAATTCATTTGGAACAAGAAGAGATCTAGAATAGCAAAAGCAATTCTAGGCAACAGAGACAGGGCTGAGGGTATCACAATCCCCAACTTGAAACTATACTACAAAGCTACTGTGATAGAAACAGCATGGTACTGGCAAAGAAACAGACCAGAGAACCAGTGGAACAGATTAGAAGATGCAGAAACAACTCCAGACACACTCAGCCACCTCATCTTTGACAAAGGAGCCAAACATCCTCACTGGAGGAAAGATAGCCTCTTTAATAAATGGTGGTGGAAAAATTGGGTTTCAACTTGCCAAAGATTAATACTAGACCTATATCTCTCACCATGCCCTAAACTAAAATCAAATGGATTAAAGATCTAAATATTAAAACAGACATGCTGAATTGGCTGGAAGAGAGGTTAGGTAGAACTCTTGAAGACATTGGTGTAGGAAAAGATTTTATGAACAAAACCTCAGTTGACCATGAACTAGCACAAACAATCAACAAGTGGGATCTCTTCTTATTAAAAAACTTCTGCACAGCAAGAGAAACCACCAATAGAGTGAAGAGACAACCCACAATGTGTGAAAAAATTTTTACTCGCTGTTCCTCAGACAAAGGTCTACTATCTAGGATCTACAAAGAACTTTAAAAAATCAGACCTTCCAAATTTAAAGACCCAATCCAAAAATGGGCATCTGAAATGAACAGACATTTCTCAGACAAAGAAGTAGAAATAGCAAATAAACATATGAAAAAATGTTCAACATCACTGGTCGTTTGGGAGATGCAAATGAAAACAATGCTGAGATTCCACCTCACCCCAGAAAGAATGGCTGCTGTCATGTAATCAACCAGTAACAAATGCTGGCAGGGCTGTGGGGAAAGAGGAACACTGGTCCACTGCTGGTGGGAGTGTCGACTGGTGCAACCACTGTGGAAATCAGTATTCAGATACCTCAAAGAACTAGGACTGGAAGTCCCATTTGACCCAGCTATTCCCCTGCTGGGTACCTTCCCCAAAGAATTAAAAAGAATCATATCACAGTAATATATGTGCACCCATGTTCACGGCAGCACAGTTTGTAATAGCTAAAACTTGGAAGTAGCCCAAATGCCCATCAACTGGAGACTGGATAAAGAAAATGTGGTTTTTAAATTTTTAATAAAATAGAGTACTACTCAGCCATAAAAAATGAGAAATTAGAGACTTTTATAGCTAAATGGATGCACATTGAGGCCATACTCTTAAGTGAAATATATAGGACACATGTGTAAATACTGAATAGTTTCTCTAGTGTGAGAAACTGAAAGTATAAATAAGGACTAAAAGGTATAATAGATAATGAGAAAGAGGAAGAAAAGGGGCAAAGGGGAAGGGGAAGTGGGAGGGGTAGGGGAAAGGAAAGAAGGGAATGGAATTAATATGAGAAAAGTAGAAAATGGAAACAAAGTCTTTGTAAATCGGGTGGGATGGAGGGGTTGAAGAGAGGGCAGGGAAATGGGGAAAAAATAAGAACCAAGAGAGATTATGCAAAGGTGCAAATTTCCAATGATGAATGTCATTATATTGTATACCTAAAATGTACCAATAAAATAAAATTTTTTTAAAAATCAAGAAATATTTATTGAGTACTATCTGCTAATCATTTTGTATGGTGATGTGGGAGAATTACAGGGGCATCAGACACCAACATAGAGACCAGAGGGTAAGACACAAAGCAGAAAGCTATGAAGGAAGTTCATGAAATCTGGTTTGAGTAATTTTTTTTTTTTTTTTGCTGTACCAGGGATTGAACTCAGGACCTTGGGCTCCCGAGGCAGGCAGCAGAACCACTAGAGCTAAATCCCTGGCCCCTAGGTTGAGTAACTTTTAAGGGAGGATGGAAGTTGTGTGTATTCCCATAAAAACTCAGCCAGGATGACAGGGTGGGAACAATGACTGGCAGGATATAAATGATGTTTCATTCTTCTCATGTTTAAATGCAATCCTTAAGAGCTAGTTCAGGAGAAATAAGGAAGAACATTTTTTCAGAGTAATTAGGAGTCAGTTTGAAATGGGTCAGAATGAAATATAACAGCTTCAGGATGTGTGAGATTACTGCTGACATTTACTTGCAGAGCAGGAGTCATTGGTCTTGTTTCTGAAATTAATAACTCAATGAGTTTTCACCAACAAAAATGTGCTTTAAAAATAGGTTCCAGAGAAACTCAGCTGGAAAAAGACTTGTCACAAGAGATTTTAGGGCTCTATCAATTTTTAATTCAGTGCAAAATCACCAATATTTTCTGAGCAACTACTCTGTGCTGGTGTCATTAGGGTACAAAACTGTTGTTGAAGTTTTCATGGGCTAGTGGAGGGGACAGGCATGTGAACAAATTATGAAACGACATGCAGAGGATAGCAATGGAGATGCATTCTTGGATCAGAGGAGGGATAACTGAGTAACTACGCCAGGGAGAGGACAGAAATGGCTGAGGGTAAACAGTAGGAATTCAAGAGAAGGAAGAGAAAATATGGAAGTATGAAAGGGCATTCAAAGAATTTTAATCGGTTGGAAACTGAATAAGCCCTCCCTCACCCAGCTCACAGGGAAGAACACCACAGTCAGGCTTTCATGCTTTCTGATTTCAGAGCTTGGGCAGATTCTGTCCCCAATACCTTTGCACCATTGTCCAGCGAATCCACTTTTAGCTCGTTTGATCCTTAGTGAAAAATATATACACACACACACACAAACACACACTTTGGGTTGTTGCTCTTCATTTATACTTAAATAAGGATGAATTGTATGGGTTTTGTAGAAAAGACGGTATTAGATATTTAAAGAGCAAGACAGTCTGAGTTACCAGCTAGGAAGCCTGGCTATGTTCAGCTATGCCAGCTCCTTTACTTCCATCAACTTCAAAACCTTGATTCAGTAAGGCCAGCTATTAGTCACTTGAATATCTGAAAACTTACAAGTAATCTCTTTCTTCCTTTCAGATTCAGCATTCTCAGAAGGGCAAGGAAAAGGAGTCTGTGTGTCTTCTTTTTTCCTCCCTCCTGCCACTTTTTTAAAAAATTAAATTTACCTGGAAAAACACAAATAGTCCTCCCATTCTTCCCATGATTCATCCCCAGGGTGAAAAGACTGAGTGTCTGTCACTGTTACTTGCCTACGTTTATATGTGAATTCCCAGGGCAAATACTTTGAACCTTTGCTCTCCTGCCCAAAGGCATAGGACAAAGAGACTTCTACAAGTCAGTCTGGCAATTCTATTACTTGATATAATTGTGGAATGTTCTGGGAACTGAAAAGCCTGTAATCAAGGTCATATTTCCATAAGATGTTCAGTAGAAAGTGAATATTAAAATTCTGGAGAGGAAGGAGCCTTGGAAAACTCCAGATCTCAGCAAGTGCAGCTGTGCCTAAGAAGTGGCCGTGGGCAAAGTTGCTGCTTCTGAGGCCTCAGAGGAGAGACAGTGAGGAGGCTGCCAGGGCCTCTGGAGAAGGCCATGCATTTGGCTAATTTAAAGGAATCTGAACATGCATGAAATTTGGCAGGAAGAATGTAGGCTAAGAATGAAAGAAATGACCTTCGGTAGGTCCAGAGAGTCTTTTAAAGGTATCTATTAGGCCAAGGAAGGTGCACATTTGTTCTCAGCAGTGGCATGCTGAGGAAAAGGCAGCAAGAGCAGCTTAACAAGAGCAGCTGTACCTTTCTCTGGAACTAAAAGGTACCACCATGTGGGGCCGGGCCTCCAAGCAGACACACATGCGACCCCAAAGCTACAGCCATTTCCATCCCACAGAACCTCATTCTGGAAGGAATTATCCTAATATGGTTACACTCTTGGAACCCCCTAGAGAGTCCTGCTGGAAGCCTGATTTCCCCTGTGGAATGGGGAAGGAACGGCAAAACTTTCACTCTCTAATCTGGCATTCAGGTCTTGTGCCCTATGCTCACCCAGGGGTCCCTAGGGACATGCAGATCATGCCCAGAAGATGAGGGTGGGTGCCAGGAGCCATCCGCCACAGCACTTACTACTCCAGACCGAGTCAAAGGCCTGGAGAGACTGCTACAGGATGTTGGGGGAATTATTGAAGAACTGGTGAAGAACGTAAAGGAAATCCCTCAGGACAACTCCAAGGGTTTTGGGGAAGAGCAGTAACAACATGGTGGAGAGAGGACAGGCTCATGAGATTTGAAACTAGGATATTTTTCAAGTCTATAATTGAAGATTACTTGCACAAGGTAGAAAAAAAGAAAGTGAAATTGAATGTGTCAAACAGAGGGAATTGGAAATGATGCCAAAAGCCTTTAGTCTCACAGTCTTCTTTCCTGACCATCTTACATTTTCTTCTTGAACTGACACCCCTAAAATACAAACATGCCCACACTACTTCCTACAGGAAGCCATTAGGAAGCTCTAGTCATTTCCACTCAGGAAAACTCCACCATTTAGTATACTCATGGGCCTCACTGATGTGATCCCTCCCTTCTTATCCAACCTCAACTTCTTGCTCTTTACCCATGGCCTTGCACCTGCCCTGACCCTTTTACCGTTTGTTCTGGTCTTACTGAACAATTTACCTGCTAAAACCACTTTCTTTAAAGTTGTGTATTTATTTAGGTTGTTCTTTTAGCCTGGAATACTTTTTTTAGTAATTCACACTAAATTGAAGAGTCTTTCAGGAAAACTCATTGAAACAGAGTAAGTGGACCCTTGACTTACCAACTCAATTCATTCATGAGAGCTGGTTGTAACTCAAGTTGGTCAATTGAAGGCTCAGGCTCCTCTACACAGCCTTCAAAGTCTCTTTCCTGTATACAGGCAGATCTCAGTGTCCTTAGAGAGACATTGGCCCAGGATTTCTCAATTAACCCCACACAGGAAAAGATGTTGTAATGTTCCTTCCAGAACTCTTTAAGGGTTAAATCTGTGTCTGAGACAATCTAGAAGCACAGCGGTCGGCAATCAGGTCATAACTCAAGATTTTGATGTAAGTTAAAACTAAAATTCTGGTCGTAACCCAAGTTGTTCTTATGTCAGTCAGGTGGTTACTGGAGGATCCATTGTAACTACTGTCCCCCCTCCCTGCCAGCTCCTTCCTGGAGTGACTGTCCCCAGTGGAGTTGACCCTTGTTAGTATTTGCAGAGTTAAACTCCATGGAGTTGGATACAATCAAGCAACTGGAACATCCATGACATAAAAATTTGCT
Source organism: Heterocephalus glaber (assembly GCF_053883595.1). Classification (NCBI taxonomy): domain Eukaryota; kingdom Metazoa; phylum Chordata; class Mammalia; order Rodentia; family Bathyergidae; genus Heterocephalus; species Heterocephalus glaber. Next base: position 11,089,834 of record NW_028258294.1, read on the forward strand.
AATTTTGCTGATACTCCTGTTTGGATTACATATGCTGGGAGTCATATTTCTAGGCAGTAGTCACTAGCTGCTGAGGGAACTTAGTCAAGCACTCAGCATTTGCCTATCAATGTAACTTGTCCTGCATGCTTATTGTCATGTGGGCAGTAATATCATGGAAGGATGAAAATCCTGTTGTACTCTAATAGTGTTATCTTCTCATTTTACCCTCACAACATTCTCATGAATGCTTATTAAAATTCTCACTTTACAGGCTTGGAAATTGAGGCTTATGAGAAGTAATTTTTGCACATTTCCAAAGTTGGCAAAGTTAGGGATCGAATCTAGGTTCTGAACTAACAGACTACAACAGAGAACAGAGAATGAGAACTCAGCTATAATTGAGAACTTAGCAATAATTTCTGAAGTTGGTGAAAAGGGATAAACACTATGAAGAAATTATAAAAATGTGATTTAAAAGGTTTTGAATAAACAGTGGGGAAAATCACATTAGAGAAGAATTTGAAAATTCACAAATTCTTGGTGATCTCATGACAAATTTTCAGAACTCAGGTCTTTAGGCATAGCCTTAAGTGTTAAGAATTATATTACTATGGCCTCCACATTGCTGTCACCACTTTTGGCTTATATAATACGTTCCTATTTTCATTTCTTCTATCCTTGCCACTGCTCTGTAACCCCCACTGTCTGCTTTTAAAACATAAATCAGATCTTGTTGCTTTATTCAAAACCTTCCATACTTTCCAGAGTAGAAGCCAATATCCTTCCATTTGTTTATAAGGTCCCACACAATCTTTGCCTCTCCACACTCTATAGCCTACCAACATATTTTATATTACTCATATATTTAGTAGGTTTATCATCTTCCTTGCCCTCCACCAGAGAGTAGGGATTTTGCTCTGTTTTATTTGCTCCATATCTCCCACCTGAGAGATATTGGATGCTCAGAAACTATTGGCCTAGATGTCGCAAAGGATCTCATGAACTCTGGTTCTCAGATTGTATGTGTGATTTCAAGACTCCATCACCTGTGTGATGAACACTCTCATGGAAGAGAGTAAGGTGTAAGGTAATACAGGTAATGAATAAGGGCACCATAATTACCACAGGTACTTGTTTGTATCACTGGCTTCCCAAATGGAAACTTCAATCTTAATCAAATCTTTCTTTGAAATATGATAGTTTTCTAAATTAGCCAGAGCAAACAACCACCCATTGCTAATCTTATTGTCAAATTTCAAAAACAAATCACCAGTCTGCTACTTTACACAGTATAAGAAGTCAGAAATTACCTGGGCACCCAAGGGACAGGGATTAGGTGGTGGTGAGGATGGATATTACCTGTCTTGTCACCAGGTCTGTTGATATAGAATGGGGTCAATTAATCCAGCTCTGAGTAAAAATTTCCAAGCCACATTTTTTTTCCTTTCAAAAGAACCTTATTTTTTTTAGAGTGCTCTAGGGTTGAACACAACAGAAGTTAGTTTTGGTTTACACAGTAAGTATATTCTAACAAGTTGCAGATCAACATTCCAAAAATTCACTCATGTATTGTGCCAGAGGAGGACTTTTACCTTAATAGCACCCTGAGAGGGGGTGCTAGGTTAGGGGAGGTCCTAGTGTCTGGAGGGATGTGGGGAGACACGGTTCACTCATTTCCAAGGGAACCACTTCACTCCATCAGTAAAATGGGTCATAGTATCTAATGCATAGGGTTGTAGAGAAGATTGTCTGAGATTATATATATATATATATATATATGATTTATAAAATATACAGTGATATCCAAATATTGCTCCATGACTGAGTGGTAAAACATTTGCATAAATCAGAGTTCTTCTCTGTATTGGAAATAATCCTCCCATGATTTATCCACTTTGTTGCTTTGCATTTTCACACACTATGCTTTATCAGCTTTTTTATCGCTTCATTCTTTTTAATTTTTATTGATGCATGCTTGTAGTACATTCTGATTACATTCATCATGGGCAGTTGCTGTATGCACATGACATTTCTCAATTCTGTTTTTAGCCCCCTCCCTTTCCTTCCCTCCCCTTCCAAGTACCTCCTCTTGGACTCTTTCATAGATAGTATCTGCCAAAAAAATGTATACACATTTCAGGAAAAGAAAAATAGTATGATTTTTTTTCAACAGATGGTGTTACCCTTGTATGGGGAACCCTAGAGGATGTCATATATTGCAGAAAACCTACTGTACTGCTGGCCCTTAGAGAAGACATTGAAAATACATGTGCAGCAATCTCAATGACCAAGGTTACCCAAGCAGCAGTTCACAGTACTAATAAATGTCTGGAAGCGAATGGCCACCACTTTGAGCACCTCTTGTAATTGTAGAGGACAAAGGTAACATATTAATCTCATGATGCCTCAATAAATTTAGCATTAAGATATTTATACAAATTTTTCTTTTTAAAATATATGCTTGCAGTAGGTGATGATCACATTCCTTGTAGGAACTTGATGCACGTACATGGCACTTCACAATCCCCCTCCCATTTTCTAAAATGAAATCTTCTTTCCCTGCCTTCCCTCCCTCCCCCTCCATCTTTCAGTTCCCTTCCCACATGCCAAAGATCCACCTCTCTATGTCCTACTGTGTATTTCTTATTTTGCACTTTATTTATATAGTAAGATTCTCTTAGAGACCAGGCAATATGTAAACTTATGTGTCTGATTTACTTCCTTAACATAGTGTGCATCCATTTTCCTACAAATGACTCAAGTTTATCCTTTTTATGGCAGGTAGTACTCCATTGTATATCATACCAGTTTCTTTACCCAGTTACCTGTTGATAGATTGTTTCCAAGATTTAGCTATTATGAATTGTGCTGCTCTATAAACATAGGCATGCATGTATTGCTATAATATGATGTCTTTAACTCTTTCAAGAAGATATCTATTAGGGGGATATCCTGGTCAAATGGAATTTCTATTTCTAATTTCTAGTTTTAGTTTTTTGAGGAATCTCTGTACTGATATCCTTATTGATTGTACCAGTTTACACTCCTGCCAACAATGAAGAAGGGTTCCTTTTCCCCACCCTGTACACTCTCCAGCATTTGTTATTATATAACCCATTCTATACCGAGTGAGATGGAATCTCAGTGTTGTTTTAATTTGCATTTCTTGAATGGTCAGCAATGCTGAACATTTTTTAATGTTTTGTGTTTTTTTTGGTACCGGGGATCAAACTCGGAACCTTGCGCTTGTGAGGCAGGCGCTGGAACCACTGAGCTAAATCCCCGGCCCTTCTTCATGTATTTATTGACCGTTTGTATTTCTTCATCTGAGAAGTGTCTGTTCATTAAGATGCTCATTTTTAAATTGGGTGTCTAAACTGGGGGGGGGGTCTAATTTTTTTGAGTTTTTTTATATATTCTAGAAATTAGTCCTTGAGTAGGTTGTAAAAAATTTTTTTCAATTCTGTGGATTGTCTCTTTGCTCTGTTGGTGGTTTCCTTTGCTGTGCACATTGTTTCATTCTCTCTTTTTTTTTTTTATCACTACTTCAATGTAGAAACAGAAATTGTGGGCCAACCCATTTTCAGGTCCCCCTTCTGTCTCTCTAAGCAGAAGCTATCTTTTTCTCAATAAATGTTTCCCACTTTTTTTTTTTTTTTTTTTGGTACGGAGGATTGAACTCTGGACCTTGCGCTTGCAAGGCAGGCACTGGAATCACTGAGCTAAATCCCCGGCGCAATGTTTCCTACTCTTAAAAAAACAAGAAACTGAAATTGTGCCTACTTGGCTCATCATTTTGCTTCTTCAGTTTATTTAAAGAACAGGTATTTCAGGTGAACAACTGCTTAGACTCATGGTTTTCTAAGTTGCTCAAGGTCTTCACCAAATTGCTCAAGCTGGCCCATATTATGGGGTGAATTGTGTTTTCCAGAAAGATATATTGATGTCCTAACTCTTTGTGTCTGTAAATGTAGCTTTATTTGGAAATAGGGTCTTTGCAGATTCAACCAAGTTAAGATGAGGTCATTAGGGTGCACAGTAATCCAGGTTGATGGGTTTCCTTATAAGGAGAAGGGTAGAGACATAAACTCAGCCACACACAGAGGGGAATCAATGTGAAGAGGCACAGAGAGAATGGCAGGTGGTAACAGAGACAGTGACTGGAGTAATACGTCCTCAAGCTAGGGGATGCCAAGTATTGCCCACAACACTAGAAGTTAAGAGAGACATGGAACAGTCTTCCCTAGGGCCTTTGAAGAGAGCTTGGATCTGCCATTATCTTAAATTTAGATTTCTGGTCTCCAGAACTGTGAGAAAACAAAGTTAAAGCCCCCCCCCCCCCAGCCTGTGGTACTTCAGTAGGGCAGCCCTAGCAAATGAATACGGGCAGATTTCCCATGGGCTCACAAGAGGCAGTTCTGGTTATCATGATGGGACCTGTGGCTTATTTTTTCTAAGTTTTCCCAGTAAACTCTGAGTCCACAAAACTGGTAAAAGTGCAAACTCTAAAACAAGCACTCTGGGGTGAATATGCCACCCGTGTATATTCATGGATGAGTGGGGTTATACCTTCCATTTATATAGTAACTGGCTGTTGGTTACCTGCTCTCACAGAAACAAAAGATTGCTGGTTTCTTCCCCTACGTTTTTAGGTGTGTATTGTTTTCTCCTCTCTTCCACATTCAGTGTGGTTTTTAAAAAGTAACTTACTGGGTTTTATTTGCTTTATAATACTACATTTTTATTAGTGGAAAAAAATAAAAAGGCTTATTTCTACCTGAAAGACACACTATTAGGAAAAAAAATCAGATCATCTCAGTAAATGTCTGGTCCAGTGGTCCACATTCTAGCTGCTTATTATCATTATCTGGGGCCCTTAAAAACACCATCACTGGAGCCCAAACTCTGATGAAGCTGACTCAATTGATATAAAGTGAGCCTTGGGCTTTGCTGTTTTTTAAAGCACCTCAGATAATTCTCACATATGGCCAGGACTGGGAATAAGATAGCTGGTCCAACTCTCATTTTACAGAAGAAGTGTTGAGGCGAAAGGAGGTTAGACACTTCCCCAGAACTAAACATCTCAGCTCCCTGGGGTGCTCATGCTATCCCTGACCCCAGAGCATCCTGTTTCTCCTTCCTCATGTGGGTAATTCTGGTTTCTCATCAAGGCTTAATTCAGCCTTGATTCATTCATTCATTCCTCTTTGGTGCTTTTCCAACCCCTCCAGCTCTACCCTCCCAGGCCAAGCCACAGCCTCTCCTCTCACCCCTCTGCTCCACAGTTGCTGCCTACGTCACACACGCTGATTTATCAGGCTTTCTCTCCACTAGATCAAAAGCTACTTTGGGACAGCAAATAGCCAGGTAGAGGAAAAGGGAGAATTTGTTTCAAAGTTCAACAAAAGAGGGCCACAAATTACTTGTAGTTCTTAAGCAATTTTTAGGTGGAGTTGGTCCTATTAGGAAGAGACTCTTGATGTCATCTTCCTTATCCTCAAAGCAGGTTCCTTCCCTTGAGGTTTTTAATTTTTTGAAAACTTGATACTATTTCAGCTGAAAAATTAGCAAGATTATTAAATGAGTTAAGGGGAGCTATTTAAGATGCTGTTACAAACTACATTGGATAATTGGATAATTGTGACTTTCAGTTCTGTATCAGTAATTTTTGTGCTCTTTTCCCTATGTACATGGTGGTTCTATTTTTCCTCAATAAAACTTTTATTTTAAAAAATTACTTGTAGTTCCCTAGGTTCATGTGTCATTCTTACTGAAAAATTCATCTCTTGCCATTGTTCATTTCTTTTTTTTTTTTTTTTGGTACCAAACTCGGATCAAACTCGGGTCCTTGCACTTGCGCAGCAGGCGGCGAAACCACTGAGCTAAATCCCTGGCCCAAATATAGGTGCAGCTTTTTTTTTTGGTACCAGGGATCAAACTTGGGACCTTGTGCTTGCAAGGCAGGTGGTGGAACCACTGAGCTAAATCCCCGGCGCCTCATTGTTCATTTCTTTGGCCCTTTTGCTTGCATTTATTTAATAACGTTTACTGAATTTTTCTCAAATTATGAAACGAATTCACACTTGTGATTACAAATTTTGGAAACATTCATAATTACACAGTGTGCTAGCTTTCTGTTGCACATGACAAAATACCTGAGCCTAAGCAACTCAAGGAGGAAAGGTTTATTTTGGCCCAAGGTTTTCAGATTCAGTGTTGATCCATAGTTGGCTCCACTGCCTTGGGGCCTGTGGTGAGGCAGAGCACCATGGTGGGAGCATAGGTAGCACAGCTGCTCAACTCGTGAGAGCCAGAAAGCCAAGAGAGAGAGGAAAGCACTGGGCTCCCAGTATCTCCTTTGAGCCCAGGTACATCTCTACCTTCCTTCCACTAGACTGTACCTCCAATAGTGCCACAGGCTTGTGACAAAACCTTTAGCATATGGACCTTGACATGTGTGCTCTAAGCCATAACACACAGGTAAAATAAAATTCCCGTAGGATTTCTCCTATTGTTGACATGATTCCACAACTGATCAAGCATTTCTTGAATCCCTGTCATATGCTGCTGTCAGAACACATTGATTCCAGCTAGCTCTCAAACTCTATGGCTTTACTTTCTTTATTTGTAAGATGTACTTTATAGCTGAAATCTTATTCTCACAACTCCATAAAGTATTATTATTCCCACACCAGCAAAAAGAGATTTTCTGTCCCTTAGTTTGTAAGTGTCAGTACTGAGATTATATAGGGCCGATTCAAAGCCCAAATCTATATCACAAAGGTCTGGCAAGTTCAAGAGAGCAGCTGACAGTGTCAGTCACTTGAAGCATATTGTTTAGTAAAAGTAAGCGGAGCCATCATGGATGACGGCACAGGTTTTGCAGTCACCTCAGGAGATCTCATTCACATCACGGTTCACATGAACAGCTCCTCCACTTGTACAGCGCCATGGGCCAAGGACCAGACATCTGCACTGAGCCCAGCACTGTGCCCCTAGGGTGAGCCTGGAATTCCTGCAAGTTGTGGCACAACATCAAGGATTAAATTGCTTCAGGTGGGCAGTGTAACCACACTGGGCATTAAGTCACCGAATGGAAATATCACGTACATATAAACTGCTGAAATTCGAGAGGTGAAACAGAACACAGAACAAGAGGGAGAGGGCAGGACAGTGAGTGCTGCAGAGCAGGTCAGGCTATTTACTCCTCTTAGGGAAAAGCATTTTCTCTGAGGGCTGAGCAGGAGGCCTTGTTAGTGGCTGGCTGCAGAATGAGGAGACTCCAGGGAAATTGTTTTTGGGTCTGCCAGCTTGCTGCCCATGGCTACAAGGCCAAGGCAAGGGCTGCTTGGGAAACCTCCAAGCTGGTTCCCCAGCATCTGGGGAAATGAACAAAACTGACAGGGCTTTCTTCCCAGCAGTGGAGGGGTGACCCTGCCTTGTAGAATCTCAGAGTAAGAAATATAGATCTCACCAACAATGCACCGAAACCACTAAGAGGAAGGATTGTGAGGGCACTGAGATGGAAAACAATAAAACCAACTTGTAAAAGAAGCAAGATGCTGAGAGGTAACAAACTGGCATTTCTGTGGCATTTGCAAAGACTTTCCATATGAGTTTTCTCAGTTGGTCCCTCACAACCACTCTGTGAGGTTTTTATCACTACAATCTTACTGAAAAGGAAACTGAGACTCAGTGTCCTGAGATACCTTCCAGCCAGTCCTCATCAAATGCCACAGACAGGACCTGAGCTCCACATGAAGCTAGGCCTCCTGAGCTCCCTTTGTAGGGGAAAGCTTCAAGACTCATGGGGGAAAGGTGTTCTGGGACAGCTGTGGAGAAAATGGCTTGGGAGAAGCCTGGGAAATGGATTGACTGGTGACTCTCAGCAGGCTGGCCTGTTTTGGACCTTTCAGGGGCTGGCCTCTTGTTCTCTCAATACCTGCCCCTGCTTTCTCTCCAGAGTCTTCACCCTCGATTCCCTCTTGTTTCTGGCACTCCAACTCCTCCCAGCTTAGTCCTTATGAACTGATACTCTGCTGTGCTTTCTTAGAAGGTCCTTCTGGTTCTTTCCCTAGCTAGCTCCAGCAAGCTTGCCATGATTCCACAGCCTGGATGCCCTGGTCTGAGATCCCACAGCTTCCTTTTGTGTGTGTGTATATATATATATATATATATATATATATTTCTCTCAAGATGACAAATTGGCTATTTACCTAGCTATCTCAGTACTGCTGGTAGTGTCCCCTTCCAATAGAGATCCCCAATCAGATTACTTCATTCCTGTAGTCGAACCCTAGGTCCAGCCATGGTCATGGCTCTCCTGGACATAGTCTCACCTTGGCTATGGTGCCCCTGCTGCTCAAATTGCACATAGCAGTCAGAAGGAGGTTCTAGGTTTGTAAGTGAGACCATATCACCGTTGCTTAAAAAACTCAATGGCATGTTTTGGCAAATTGGCACATTACAGGCCTACCACATATTTTATAAATAAAGTTTTATTGGAACACAGTTACACTCATTTGTTTATGTATAGTCCCTGGCTGTTTTTGCTCTATACATATTAGCAGAAGGAGTTTATGTTATGTTATAGAGGCTGTCTGATCTGCAAAACCTGAAATATATTCACTATTGGGCCAGGGATTTAGCTCAGTGGTTTCGCCACCTGCTGCGCAAGCGCAAGGACCCGAGTTTGATCCCCGGTACAAAAAAAAAATATATATATATATATATATATTCACTATCTGCTTTTTTACAGAAAGTTTACAGAAATTTGACTCCTGTTCTAGTAGATTCCTTTCTGTTTGATCATCTGCTGCTACATAACAAACCACCCAAAACTCTCCTTTTTTACTTTTCTCTGTCTCTTAATTTTTTTTTTTTTTTTTTTTGTACCAGGGATCAAACTTGGGACCTTGTGCTTGCAAGGCAGGCACTGGAACCACTGAGCTAAATCCCTGGCCCCCTCTGTCTCTTAATTTGAACTTCCTGGAGCATATGGGTGCTATAGACTGAATGTTTATATTCCCCCAGAATCCAGTGTTGAAATTCTAACCCCCAATGTGATGTTACTAAGTGGGACAGCTTTGGAAAAAGATTCAGTCATGGAGCCCTCATGAATGGGATGAGCACCCATTCATTTTTGCCTCCTTGGTTATCTATGAACCAGAAAACAGGCCCTCGTCAACCACTACCCTTATTACCCTGAAGTTCAGTCTCCATGGACTTCAGGCACCTCTGTTGGTCCTGAGACCTTCCCAAGTGTTTGGATCTTCTCCAAGGTGGTCTCAGGGTCCCAAGATGAGCTTGAGACATACAGCCCTGACTAAGGCCAGAAATGGGGCCCTTCAGCCTTACACAGGGAGAGTTCCAGGGCTTCATGGTAAGCAGCTGTGCCCAACAAACACTTGAGTGAATGAATAAACATTTGAGACAACCCAGCCTCACTACAGCCAGAAGTTCTCCACCCTGACCCCGCTGTGAGGTCTCAGGTGTGTGACTCCTGCCCCTCTTCTCTCTACCCCTAGCCATATGCACTTGTCCTCTTTTCTATGCTGTGCCAGCCCTGGAACCAGTGAACTCTGCCTCTGGAGATGTTGGAGAAGGACACCCATGTGCACAAACATTCTGTCAAAAGAAGAAAATGGGCCAGAAGATCACTGTGGACTCTTAAAAAGAACAGTTTCTTTCTCCTTCAAAAAATCTACTCACTAAGGCACAAAGCAGAAAAAGCCTGGAGATTCCATTTGAAATAAAATTCTTCTCTCAAATTACCATATTTCTTTTTTTTTTTTTTTTTGGTACCAGGGATCGAACTCGGGTCCTTGCACTTGCGGAGCAGGCAGCAGAACCAATGAGCTAAATCCCTGGCTCTCAAATTACCATATTTCAAATTAACCACCACCCCAACAGCCCCTGCCCTGTTGCTCATTTTGTGTGAAGCCACAGTGGGAAAATGTGAATTCCACTGATTAAAAGAAGACTGTGATGGGCCTGCCACCAGCCAGTTCTAAAAAGATACACCCAATTAAAACAGAGAACCAGACAACATTTTCAAAGACCCCAGCCAGCATTTCATCTGCTCAGCACTTTCTCCCCCATGTCAGGTACCTTCGGCACTGCCTGCTGCTTACTTGCTTTTTTTTTCCCCAGTATGAAATTTAGGTCAGTAACTGCATAATCCACAAAAACAGCCCAGGCTGCCTCCTTTCCCTCCTCCTCTCTGGAGCTGTAGTTTTGGGAAAGCGTTACTTGCCCAAACACTTTCCCCAGCAGACTTCTGCATTCTGGGTGAGAACTTGGCCCAGGAATGCTGGGTGGTTGCTGGGACCTAGGATGACAAAGGGACTGGGAGTTGATTTTGTGATTCAAGAATGAAGTCCAGCCAAGCTCCCAGCCTAGGCGGCTATCTCATGTGACATTAAACTCTATGCCTTACCCTGCAAATCAACTGTGTGACCTGAGAAGAGCCACTGGCCCTCTCTGTGCCATTTTCCATGCATAAAAGGAGGACAGCTGGCTGGGTCTCCATGCTGCCTCTCCTGCTGTGGTGCCAATTCTGCTTCCCTGCACCCTGGAGGCAGGTGTTTTGGGGGTGTAGGTCCTGCCCCTAATCAACAGAGTGTGAGTCTGTGTCCACATGTTTCTGCAGATGTCTTTGTGAGAATGTCCAGATCCCAGGGAGATGGAGAGATGCCATTTAGCCAAACCAGGAGAGGGAATTGGCTTCCTTCCCGAGCATTGTGTTTGCTGTAGAGACAGCACTGTTTTCTCAAACAGAAAAGTAAATTCTGTGCTGGGAAAAGTGAGAGGCAGAGCAGACTGGCTGAAGCCAAGCCAAGGAAAAAGGACTTAGCAAATGTTCCTCCACATTACTCCTGTCTCAGGAAGGCCTGGCCTGCTCAAGAATTCTGACATTCATCAGATAAGCTGCAGAAAAACTTTTTGTCCTGGATTTTTCTATGGAAGAAAACAGGAGACATATACATAGGATGAGCCATCTTGTTGTTTTTTGTTTTTTGTTTTTTCCTGACAGATCATCTGACTGGAGCTGCAGCACTGAGAGAGGGTTTATGGGGACACTCCAGGGTGGACTAGATGATCATTCATCCTCTCGTGGTCACCCTGAGCTACAGGGACATAGACCTGGAAGGGACTTTCACATCACCCACCCAAACTGCCTAGTCTGCAGATGAGAAAAGCAAGGCAAGACCTAGGGAAGACTTGCCACATTCATGCAGCAAGTTCCTGACATAGTGGGTGGACCAGGAATGCTCCATTATATTACAATTTTATTTTGGTTTGTATCTTCCCTGCTTGAGAATGAATTCCCCTCAAATCCAGATATTTATGGCACATCTGTCTTGTTCCAAGCATTGTGTTGAACAGTAGGGATGGGGAAGTGAATGAGTCACAGACTCTAACCTCAAGAAATAATTACAAGGAGAAAGAAATCCAGGTCAACATGATAAACCCAGGCTGATCCCCTTGCTGAGCTCCTGGAGCACCTGTAATTGCACTAACTGTAGTGAATCATGAGTGACTTCCACTTGATACTGAGACCTTGGAAGACAAAGGCTGACTTCTTAATTTATGTATCTGCAATACACAAGAGAGTATGTAATATATAGATGGTGCTTAGTAGACATTTTGAATAAATGAGTATTTGGCCAAGTTATTTAATATGCCTCAGTTACTTCATCTATAAATAAATATTTTATTTTCTAGCTCTAGTGGATTAACTTGTATTAGGATAACCTCAACAAGGTAGGGATGGTGGCACATACCTATAATCCCAGCACTTTGGAGGCTAGTGCAGGAGGATCACAGCAAGATCAAGGTTAACCTGAACTACATAGGGAGATCCTGTGCCAAAAACAAATAACAAAAAGATAAACTTTAAATTTAGACCTATAAATTCAGAACTAAAAATGATGTATGTTGTTATGGTTTATATTTATATGTCCCCCCAAAGCCTAATGCACTCATGGGGGACTTTTGGGAGTGACTAGATCCAGCGATACTGGATTAATTCATTGATTGGTTTAGCATAGTTCTGGGTATGACTGAATGGATTTACTGAAGATGGAAGACCCACCCTGGGTATGAGTAGCACCAACCAACAGGCTTGTAGTCTAGATGGAATAAAAAGAGAAAACAGAAGGAAGCCTGCTGCTTCCTGCCTGCAGTGCTATGAACTCTCTCTCCTCTGCCATGTCATCCTCCCCTGGAGCCAGCTGACTATGGACTGAAACCTCTACAAACTGTGGGCCAAAATAAACCTTTCCTATTTTAACATGTAGATTTCAGGTATTTTGTCCCAGCAATGAGAAGAGTAACTAAGACATGTGTATATACACATATGTATGCTTAAATAAATATATACATACTTAATAATATATGTACACATTTTCAATGGCATTGGCAGGAAGAAGTCAGTGGTGGCTGAGGGGTCAAAATCCCAAAGAAAAAGAAAATAGGGAGGTTAGCCCAATATTTGGAGCCTATTTCCCCCTCAATGTATTTTCTGACTTCTAGGTAGAAGCCAAGAGACTGAGGAGCTGAATAGCAAGTGGTGGCTAAGGAGCTGAGAATCTGAGCAGAGCTTTCACTAGGCACACATGTTTAGGGGTGGAGGGACAGTGATAAAGACAGGAAGGGAAACACCCAGCAGCAAACATGAACTGGAAATGGGTCAGCTGTCCAGAGACTAAAGCACAGCTTTGAATCAGCTCAATTCCAGAATCGATTAACCGATCTCTCTCTGTCCTAACTGCTTTCAGAAGCAGAAGTAAATCCTCTCTGGAGAAAGGCAACAACATCCAGAGCCTTGAAATAATCCCTACCATTTTTTTTACACGATTAATGGCACACAGTGCCAAATAACCAAAAATACCAGGAATCGAGTACAGAGGATCAAACAGGGAGACAGAACTTTTGCAAATGGAAGTGGACTAAGAAGTGGAAGGAGGGGGAAGGGAAGTAAGGGGATGAAAAAAGAATGAAGATGTGTTATGTACCTGTACCAACTCCCCACAGTGAAGGTAAACATTACGCACTCCAAACATGTCCTAATAAAGATAAAATTTTTAAAAAGAACAAAGGATCAAAACCAAGAAAAAAAAAGATGAGAGAAACAGACCAAGGAGATACAACTATTGAAATTATCAGACACAGACTTTATTGCACAAAGCAGGTATAACAATAGTAATAAATGGACTAATACATCTTTAATGCTTATAATACCTGGTACATAGTAAGCTTAATATGACAGTTCATTAAATATAAAAGAAATAGGGCTGGGGATTTAGCTCAGTGGTTCTGCCACCTGCCTTTCAAGGACAAGGTCCCAAGTTCAATCCCCAGTACCAAAATATATATATATATAAAAGAAATATTTTGGAGTCAAGAAGGTTAGATCTATTAGGGGAAAGTTTCAATCATTCATCCAGCAGACACCTGCTGGGTCAGACAGGCACCGTGCTAGATTCTGTGAGTACAAATAATGTAAAGGCCTTGACTTCAGGTACTCACAGTTGAATAAAGACAGAAAATTCTCAACCTAGGAGGATACTACAAGTGGTTGCAAAGAAAAGAAGGAGAGGAAGAAGAATCACAGTATATGTGCCAGTGGATTAATAGAGAGTTAAATAATATAGCAGGCACTGTGACCAGGAAAATGGCTACCTGGAATCTGATCCTCCTCAATGCCTTTGGGCCCTGGTTGGGGTTGTCTCTCATTCCTGTGGCAGCTTTAGGAGTGAACAGCACCCAGTTTAATATAGCAGAAGCAAGGAAAGAAGAGGGGATTGCCCTGGGTCAAAGAAGAGTTGGTATTGGGTTGAGTACAGTCTCCTGACTATGTCCAGCACTCTTTTCTCTAGTAAGGTACTATTTCAGATTATGTGATTCTGACCAAGATGAGGGAAAGTCACAGATGGCAAGAATTTCCCCAGTAGTTTCTCATACTCTCCTTAGCATTTCAAGCCTCCATTCCTTTTCTGAGCCTTGACTTCCAAAAGGCTAGAGACCTAATATAGTTCTCAGCTGAGAGTCTGCAGATGTGAGGATCCCTGCATGAGCCCCTTTCCAGGCAAGAATTCCTGCAGGATGTTGATGGGCAGCATGCCATCTAGGGTCCAGGTGAAGTTGCAGGTCACTCCAACTTCATAGAATGCTCCCACAGGCAGGTGGCCTTGGGAACCACATTCCTGGGCCCCTTGAGCTTTCCTCATTGCCTACATAGCTTGCTGTGTAGAGGAATGGGCAAGTAATAAGTGAAGATTTATGGTTCCTGAGACCTGGAGGTTCCCTTCTCTCCTGGCCCATGTGATCTCTCCTGTAGTCTACACTCTACTTGATCATAGCTTCTTCACCTGATGATGGGAGTGGGGGAAGCTATGCCCGAGGAGCTGTGTTCTAAGGGAATGATAGGACAGGTCAGCACAGCATCTGGCCCATACCTGGCCTGGATAAGAACAACACACTCCAGAACAGCATTTGTGGAAAATTAGGCCTATTTTTTTTCCAGGTACTGGGGATCAAACTTAGGACCTTGTGCTTGCGAGGTAGGCGTGGTACCACTGTGCTAAATCCCCAAGTCTATTTTGAGTAGATGCTTGCTGTACTGTATTTATGAAGGCATGAGGCAATCTCTCTGCCTGGGGCCAATGCCAAACCTTGTTAGGTGCTAAACAGTCAAGCAGAGAGCTGAGCTGGTAGAGACTCTCCTGGGATGGCAGGTGGAACAAACTGCAGAGAGGATGAATGGAAAGGGAGAGTCACCCTGGCTGTTTGTCTATATATGTCATAGTAATATGATATGAAAGAACATGAGAAATGTCATGGTAGGTCATGCATGTGACCCACTTGTACCACACTCTCTCTGACATTTGTTGCTAGGGACGCACTGGCTATGGAGTCACCTCTCAAGTCTGCAGTGCTTTCCCACACAGCCTAGTTTTCCCTCACAAGCTATCAACGAACAAGAAAAGTAAAGGGCTGGGAGAGAACACTTGGCTTTGTGTCCCAGGCCCACTTCTTGCCAGATGTATGGCATGGACCTTAACCTCTCTGTGTTTCAATTTCCACCCTATAAAATGAGGATGAGAATACCTTCCTGACAAGCTCTTAGAATTCTTCTGATGGGCAAAAGAATTGAACTTGTGTGAAAGCATTTGATTAACTGTTGCTGCAGTTTAGATGTTGAATGCTTCCTTAAGGCCTGCATGTTAAAGGCATGGTCCCCAGGATCATGCTCTTGGGAAATGGTAGAACCTTTAGCAGGTGGGGTCTAGTGGGAGCTCCTTAGGTCATTGAGGACCTGCCCTTGACTGTGGGACTCCAGCCACTTCCTCTCTCTCTTTTTTGCTTCCTGGCCATGAGGTGAGCAGTTTGTACCATTACAGAATTCCTACTATCTGCCAGGGAAAGAGGACTGTCTGATCTAGCACTAGAACCTCCAAAACTGTGAGCTGAAATGAAAATTTTCTCTTTATAATTTACTTGTCTCAGGTATTTTCTTCTAGCGATGAAACACTGACTAACACAACTGTAAAGTGTTGCTATAGTCCAGAGACGAGCTGTTTGTTCACAAACCCTGTTACCAATCCTATATAGGAGCCTAAGCCAAAATGTAAATCAGTGGTTACTAAACACACTTTAATTCAGTGAATAGTTTTTTTGGGGGGTAGGAAAACTTTCTCATTGATGGAAGCAATGCTGGGGCAGATTCCTAATCTTTCTGTGGATCTGTGGTTTGTGTAGAACTGCTGTATTAGTCAGCTTTTAATCATTGGAACCAAATACCTGACACACACAATTTAAAGGGGAAGGGTTTATTTTTGGTCATGGTTTCAGAGGGTTCAGTTCATAGTCAGCTGGCTCCAAGGCAGAAGTATCATGGTGAGAGGGGTAGTGGAAGAAAGCTGTTCATCTCATGGTGCCTGGAAGCAGAGCAGGGGAACAGTACCAGAGAAGAAAAAGGGGGCCAGGGACCAGCCATAGACTTCCACGTCATACCTCAATGACCAACAGAGACACATCCAGAGGCATGTGTGTCTGTGGGTGTGTAACTGGAGGTCTAATCTCCTATGAGGCTCTCAAGTCAATTCAGCTGACAATCCATCTTAACTTTTACAGCTACTGTAAATATTATACACATGGGCATCTTTGGCCTTAGATTTCCTTATCCCAAGTACGCTATTCTCCCCAAGCCCACTGGCCTATCCACCTGTCTAATGTTTACCTATTTCTCAAGATGAACTCAAGTATTCCCACAGAGATACAGAGATCTCTACTGTAGACCCAATCTTGTCCCCTCCAGCCTCTACTGTGAGTTCCATATTTATCCCCCAACTGAGAAGTGACATCCTTTTTTTTTTAGACAGGGTCTCGCTAGTCCAGGCTGCTTTTGGACTCACTATGTAGTGCAGTTTAGCCTTGAACTTGCAGTGATCCTTCTGTCCCAGCCTTCCAAATGCTGGAATTCTGCCATGCCTGGCAGAAGTGACATTCCTGAGATCATGTTGATGTATGTGTCTGGAGACTGTCCCAGAGGAGGTGTTCCATGTGTAATTCTCTAGTAAACGAAAGTTAAAATATACAAGGGGTTGCTCTTTCTTGGGCAGGTGCCATCAAATCTGTTACAGAGTCTGAACAGCCTCCCACTGTGGTGGCAGAGAAGCAATCCTGCCTGAAGACAGGGAAATGAAGCAATAACCTTCTGAATTTAAAGAGTCTGTAGAGCTTTATTTATTAAATATACAGAGCTATTATTTACTGCCGTGTATGCCAAATGTAAGTTTGGTGTGAGGCACTGGGAATACAACTATGAACTAAATGTAGTTGACCTGACCTCCAAAATATGCAATTTGTACTCCCTCTCTGTGGATATTAGCCTATAGAAAGTGGAGAAGGCCAGTCTTGGGTACTTGGAATCCACCACGAGTGTAGGCACTCTTTAATGTCGAGCTAGCCAACCTCTTTATAAGCTGAATGTTATGGTTTGTGTCTAGATGTCCCCTAAAGCCTCAAGCAGTCTTAGATGAGGATTTTTCAGATGTAATTGAATCTAGAGTGTGTGATTGATTCATGGTGCCATGCTAGGCCCAAGGGCACTAGGATTAAGGGTGTGAGTGCTACCTGCCCTCAATAATCTGAATAAGATAAAAGGGGTAGAAAGACACTGTTAAGGTCTCTTATTGCTCTGCCTGGATTTGGTTATTTCAGATTCTTGTGATGCCCCTGGAAGCCCCGTGGGTTGGTCTCACAGCACCCTCATCCCCAACCTCAACTACCTCCTACTCTATGACCTGCTCCAGCCCCTTAGTTACCAGTCTGGATCTGATCACTTCAGCTCCCACTTGACTGGAAGAGCTATCTGAAGGAATGAATGAACTTCCACATCTTCTTCCTTACTCCCTACTCGGCCCCCAGGACCCTCACCCCATATTGTGGTTCTTAGCCTTGTCTTCCTGAAGCTCTCATTACTCCACACCTACCCTCTTTAAAATAGTCCATTCTCCAACATAAACTCACCTTTTCTTTCTTTACCCCCTGATCAAAATTTCCTTCATTATCAGTGTGGCTGATACGGAGAGAAGATGAAGGCTTGAGCCTCAGGGGGCATGGCATGGAGTTCGGTTCCTGTGTAGCCCTAGCAGTGAAAGGTTCTCTCAGAATTAGTGCAAAGCCCAGCAAGATCATAAATGTGAGAGCCCTTTGTGTAAAAAAGGCTCAAAGAACAACTGAAGTAGGGTGAGGCACATTTCCAAGCAAGTCTTTTCTATTTCCCAAGGCCCCAGATCTGCTTAGCTTCTTCAATTGAAGATCACCAGCCAACTCACTTTTTCATTTCTGCTTCTTTCAATGTCTGTGGCCAAACCAGGATTGGGAATGCAGCCCTCCTGGAAGGAGCTAGTGATAGAGAAAATCTCAGCTATAAAACTGTCCTAGACTTACAACAGGCACTTCACCTTGCTTCATCTTATGTATTATTTGCAACATCTTTATGAGTCAAGCAGGGCAGGTGTTAATATTCACCATTCTGTAGTCTAGGAAACCAAGCTAAAAAATGTGGAAATACTTGTTCATGATCACAGAACTGGATTAAATGCCAGATTTCTTGAACCTAAAACTATTGCTATCTGTTGTAGATTAGGGTAATGTAATTCACCAGGGGCTCTACCTTCTTCACTCCTTCCTTTCCTTCCTGCCTTCTTTCTATTTGTTGGAATGGCTTAATCCAAGGTGATGAGAACTGGATTTGTTAGAGACACAGACCCCATAAAGAGATTTGGGGGGCTGCGGTAGGGAGCTGGGAGACAGGACTTTTCAAAAGGCATGTAAGCGCCATACAAATAAACATGCACAGGGGAGAGGAGGGAACAATCATCAGCTATGAAGGAGAATGGGCTTCAGTTTGCCAGCTTGCAGTAGACTCTATTCAAATTCAAGATCCTATGGGAAAGAAAAACAAGAAGGTACCATTTCAGCCCTCTGGAGGCCATTTTGAAGAGCAGCCTTTCAACCTGGTGTTGGAGCATAACTGACATTCTTAGGCTAACTGGGAGAGGTCTAAACCTGTCCCTACAGCAGTGGGTGAAGCTCCTTGGCCCTCTTTCATGCAGAAGAGATAGGGTAGGCATGTGCAGACAGATTCCAGCGGGTCATAGGCAGCTCTTAAAGTGATCCCCAAGACACCAGAAGGGAAAGGGTTCAGAATCTCTGTTTCCAAACAATTCCTCCACCACCAGCAGCAATGCCTCTCAGACCTTTCTCTCCTTGCTGCTCCCCACAGCTCTCTGCCTTTATGCTCACTCAGTTCTGAGGGGATCCAGAGATGTCAGTAGCCACTAACTAGTTCACTTCATACCTCTGTCCTCAGTTTCCTTTCCAGTAAAATGAAGGACTCATAATAAATACTACCCCTGCTCATCACACAGGTCTATTGTGGTGAAGAAATGAGCTCATTCAAGTGAAAGTATTTTGCAAATTCTGATCTATGATTATGCAGATGAACATTATCATATTTATAAATTCATTGCCTGGTTTGGGCTAGCAGAGTGAGGAAACAAATCCAGATGGAGCCTGGAGATAATTTGTAGGAAACAATCCACAGTGGTCAAGGGGATATACCAATTAAAATGTCCCTGACTGACATTTTAGGATTGGGGAGTGAACAGAGCTGCATTACTCCCAGAGAGCTATGCAAACAGTATCTCCATGGCCTCTCTCTGGAGAAAGAGAGCTGTAATAGAAGCTCCATTGTAATTAGTTCTCTGCCCACTTCCAGCAACAGCTGACAAGAAAAGTCAAATCAGAACTCTCCTGCCCTAGAAGGTTCAACTTCCCAGGAAGAACACCTGCACTCCCAGCTGACACTAATTGGTTCTGGTTTGGCTGCTGACAGAAGCACAAAATGTTTAGGAAGAGCTCTTGTTGCTCAGCCTCTGGTAATGGGGCTCACAAAAGGGAAGAGGCTGAGAAATGGCTCACACTCTGAGGTTCCACTCACAAGGTCAGGCCTACCTTAACCGCTAGAACAGGGTGTGTACATAGAGCACGTAAGTTGCCCAGTGTAAGGGGACCTAGAAATATCAATTGATTCTGTATCTTGTGGGGCCATTTTTATAAACCATCTGAGTTTTGGGACTGAGAGCCAATTCAAAGCATCTTTCAGTTCAGTTCCAATCACAATCTCCTAGAATAGCATAACAACAAAATTTTAAGATCTAAGATAAGATGAACTTGGACTCAAATTCTAACTCATTTATTTCCAACTTGTGGGACCTAAAGCAGCTTTTTAATTTTCTGTCACCAAATGGTAAAAAATACTAGTACTCACCTCATCGAGTTGTGAGAAGTGGAATAATGAACATGCCAGACATGTGAAAGATATGCAATAAATTCTTGTGGTTCTGAATTGCTTCACTAAGAAGCTTACACTGTGGAAGGCATGCAGACAAGGTACAAGACTGTAATTATTATATTTGTCATAAGGGAATTAGTCTGATTGCCCAAGTAGAGACACAGGCGTCATCCTGGAATCCCGTGCCTCTCTCATTCACCAAGACCAACAAGCCAGGTGTAACCCCCCAAATCTTTCATATCTATCCTTTTTTAAGGCCTGTTTACCCATTAAAGCCTTTATCATATGCTGCCTATTTTGCAATGTTAGCCTCTCTATCAATGAGTTTATTTATCAAAGACATGCGCACCTGATAATTAGAGCTCATCATATGAGATAACCAGTGTTTCTAAAAGGAACAAAATACTGTGGTCCTGGGCGGCAGTGCCCTAGGTGAGTGTACCCTTTCAAACAGCCTGTTGCAATTGATAACCATGGCTTGAGAATGGCACAACAGGTCCTTCCTTCACAATCTGGTTCCAGTCTTCCTCCACCTTGGTTTTCACCATGGGATACTTTACACAGTGACCAAAACAGAATTATTTGACAATTACTGGACAAGCCATGCTCTGCCTTTGTACCTGATTTTCTTTTTCCGTTTGATACTCTCACTTTCTTCACATGGACAAATCTACTAGCTCTTCGGGCTCAGCTAAAGTGTCTTTTCTTGAGGAAATTCACTATGGCTTCACTTACATTCTACTTCAAGGATAGATTAGATGCCCCTCTACTAAGCAATTAGGACCATCCTTTTAAATCTTTTAGAGCATTTTTCATAATTAGCTGCTATCAGGTACTTACTTACTGGGCTCCACCTGTAGATAACCAATCCCTCAAGGACAAGGACTACATCTTTACAGCTCTTTTTGTGCCTACACTCAGACTGGTGCCTGGCATATGGAACAGTGCAGCCAACAAGTCTCAAGTCAATTGGGAAAGAACACATCAGCTGTTTGAAAACTGCTGCAAAGGGCACCATCTTGAGAAGTCTCCCGAGGTCTGCTGAATTTTGGAACCAGAGGTCGGATGGCAACAGTGACCAACTGTGAGGTCCCTGTCTACATTATTTTTCCACAGTGCTCCAGTGGAAGATTGGACTGTTTGGAGGCCATAGTTCAGTCTTTGTAATGCTCAGTCTGTTTCTAGTCTGCCTTTATTTCTAGGGCTTAGCTCTGGAAATGGCAATAAAAGCTTACCTGTTTCCCAATTTCCCTCCTGCTCAGCAAGGTGATACTGTTCAAGATCTGGTTGAATTCTCAACCTCTTACTGATGTTTTCTGCTTAGCTTATCAGCAGGACTCCATCCTACTTATGCATAGACAAATGCTTGGAAAAGTATCTCAAAATAGCATACTGACTTCCTTATACTCCCTTCCCTCTTGGTCCCCCTGTTTCCAGCTCTCCTGGTAGTCTGGCAAGCCTCTTAACATTGGTGCTGGGAATCAACATAGTGAAAATGGCTACTTCCAAAACTACTATATAGATTTAATGCAATGCCGATTGAAATTCCAACAATATACTTCACAGAACTAGAGAAAACAATCCAAAAATTCATTTGGAAGAAGAAGAGACCTAGATTAGCAAAAGTAATTCTAGGCAAAGGAGACAGGGCTGGGGGTATCACAATACCCAACTTGAAACTATACTACAAAGCTACTGTGATAAAAACAGCATGGTACTGGCAAAGAAACAGACTCAAGGAGCAGTGGGATAGATTAGAAGATGCAGAAACAACTTCAGACATACTTAGCCACCTCATCTTTGACAAAGGAGCCAACCACCCTTACTGCAGGAAAGATAGCCTATTTAATAAATGGTGTTGGAAAAACTGGATTTCAACCTGCCAAAGATTAAAACTAGACCCATACCCTATCACCATGCACTAAACTAATATCAAAGTGGATTAAAAATCTAAATATTAAGACAAAAACACTAAACTTGCTGGAAGATAAGTTAGGTAGAACTCTTGAAGACATTGGCATAGGAAAAGACTTTATGAACAAAACCTCAGTAGCACGGGAACTAGCACAAAGATGGGATCTCATCTTATTAAAAAGCTTCTGCACTGCAAGAGAAACCACTAACAGAGCTAAGAGACAACCTACAATCTGGGAAAAAATTTTAGCAGCTATATCTCAGACAAAGGATTACTATCTAGAATATATAAAGAATTGAAAAAAATCAGACCCCCCCAAATTCAAAGACCCAATTCAAAAATGGGCATTTGAAATGAACAGACATTTCTCAGGCAAAGAAGTAAAAGCAGCAAATAAATATATGAAAAAATGTTCAGCATCACTGGTCATTCGAGAGATGCAGATGAAAACAACACTGAGATTCTACCTCACTCCAGAAAGAGTGGCTGCTATCAAGAAATCAACCAATAACAAATGCTGGTGGGGTTGTGGGGAGAAGGAACCCTTCTCCATTGTTGGTGGGAGTGCAGACTGGTGCGACCACCATGGAAATCAGTGTGGAGATACTTCAAAGAACTAGGGCTGGAGGTCCCATTTGATCCAGCTATTCCCCGGCTGGGTATCTTCCCCAAAGAATTAAAAGAATCATATCAAGCCCTTGTGGGTGAGGAGTGGGAAAAAGACTATAACAGGTTGGACTTGTGTCTCTCTGAAAATATATACCAGAGTCCTCACCCGCTTACATCCAAAGTCTCCTTATTAAACTCGATTTTAGTGGAACTCCCAAGGTGAGGCTATGTACTGTGGTCGGAGAAAGGACACACACAGCCGGAAGTTTAAAGGACAAAAGGGCATGGACTCTTAGAAAACTTGGTGAAAGGCTCACATGTTCACTGACCACTGACCTCAGGAGTATTACAGAAACTATTTCAGAAGATGTATTTGTTTTTTTTTATTAGCACATGTGTCTAGTAAATACTGTTTACATTCCTTGTGTGAAGTCAGTACATGTACATAACACATTTTGATTCCCCTTTTCCCCTCCCCCCCTTCTTCCCTTCTCTCCCTCCACATCTTGATCCCCTTCCCTTTTGAGGAAGATCTAGGTCCCTACTTCCTATTATCTGTCTTTTATTTTGCTCTTTATTTATACTTTGGATTTCTCACAGAAGAGAAACCATGTGATATTTAAGTTTGTGTGTCTGAGTTATTGCACTTAACATTATGGTCTCCAGGTGCATCCATTTTCCTACAAATGACTCAAATTTATCTTTCTTTATGGCAGAGTATACTCCATTGTGTATAAATACCCTGTTTTCTTTATCTATTCATCTATTGATAGGCATCTAGGTTGCTTCCAAGATTTAGAAAATTTAGTTGAAAGCATATCTCACAATATTATTACAATCTTGCTGAAAATGGCAAGGTTTGTAATGAGCCAATACCCAGGTTAAGGATGAAAAAGAGAATGTTAGATTATCATTAGACTAAGATAATACAAGAAAGGTTTGTTTCATTAAACAGTTGACTAAACACTGAAATAACTGACTGACAGTCAGCAAGTGAGTGGATAGATGATTAGATTCACAGAACAAACCTTAATATCATTAAAATTAACCAAAAATTGATTAGTTAAGTGTTTTAACAAGAATGTTCAGTTCTTCACAGAAGCAGATTTTGAATTACATCAGCTAAAAAAGTTCTGTCCTTATAAACATGTGCCATGTATAGGAACCTAATAATACAATAATGTAGACTTTATATGCCACTGGGGCTGGGGATTTAGTTCAGTGGTTCCACTGCCTGCCTCTCAAGCACAAGTTCCCGAGTTCGATCCCTGGTACCCCCCCAAAAAATTGAAAAACTACATGCCATAATATGAGCTAAGACAAATAATAACAACAAGTATGAAAAATAGGATAGGGGAACCAGAGGAGAGCAGGGAGAGAGGGAAGGGGAAGGGGATTAAAAAAGAAAGAAACAAGCTATAATAGGTACATGTATCTGTAGCCACTCCCCAAAGTGATTGTAAACTGCATGAATTGCAAACGTACTAATAAAATAAAAAATTTATTAACAAAAACTTGTGTCCTAGACTGGACTTAGAATTTTTCCTTTTGTTTGGGTTCCAATCTGTTCCCAGTAAACTCCTGGGCTGCCTCGGAAGGATCCCATGGCCAGGGGCACCTATTCCCTGGACACTTCTCCTCAGGAGCAGCTCCTGGCCAGCCCATCCTCACACTCCCACAGATAAGATGTATTCTTTTCTCACAGAGTTCAGTTCCTTCTCTAGGCCCTGAGCAGACCCACCTTTCTCTGATCTGTCAGGGCTTTTCTCCTTGGCTCACTGTTCTCCCGCACAGTGACTTCCCTTCTGTTCTTCAGTCCTGAGATGCTCTTTTCTGTTTCAGTCCACTGCACTTGCCGATCCCTCTGCCTGGGACATTTTACAGAGCTGGCTTCTTTCCTCCATTTGAGAGCCTATTCAGTGGTACCTCTTTGGGAGAATTTCCCCAGTCACTGCATCCTGCTTCCTTCCTTCTCAGCACTTAGCACCACCCACATTTACCTTGTCACTTATTTGTGACTTTTTTCTCCTCTCTGTTTTTCTTAGAAGATTGTTGGATGATGAGAAACTGGTCTGTATTTTTCACTGTAGTATCTAGTATATAAAGTATATAAAGTAGATGGTTAATAAATTGTTAATGAATGTTGACTTCAAATACAAGGAAACCGTGATTCAGAGTTGTTGAGTAATTTGCATATGATCAAACAGCTTTACATGGAGGAATGGAGAAACTAGCTTGGTTCACACCAAAGCATGTACTTTTTTCACTATTCCTCTTTGTCTTATTTATCTCTTAATCCTAGGACAGCTCAACCATTCTTCCTTGTTAGGTATCCTCACTCTATGGGCCTGATCAAGACCTAATTTCTTTCCTGTTTTCCCTTGACACAGAGGACACAAATCCCAGCTGATGCTGCAGGCCCTCCGGATAGCCCTTTGATACCCATTTTGCTCTAAGCTGGTGTCCTTTCCTTCCAAAGCCCAAGATGCTCCTTGGGAAGCCCCACAGCATCTCTTCTTCCTCACCTTAGAAACCTCTCATTTCACTTATTCAGCAAACCATCATTGAACACCCCTCTGTACCAGGACTGTTCTGTGAGCTTCGGTGCCATCCCTGCTTCTCTCAGGGAGGCTTTCAGTCTTTGTTTTTGTTTTTTGTTTCTCTTAACACAAGTAAATCAATAACCTTTCCTATCTTTTTTCTTGTCAGTGCTTTTCCTTCTGCATCTCTGGACAGAGTTCTGTTCACATCTGCCTGGCCACGGCCCTTGGGGAAGGCAGAAAACATTGCATCCAATTCAGTACAAGCATTAACATATCAAAAACTCTGGGTTATATTGTGGTTACTCCCACTCAACAGAACATCAAAGGCTCAAATCCAAGTAGATTTTGAGGCAAATGGTTTCATGCATTAAATTTCCATGCAAGGTGCCTAGCATGATGTAGATGCACAAGCCCTATGACAAAATCTCCCCAACTCTTCAAACTCCAACCCCAAAATCACTGAGGGGCAGGAGAGACTTGTCTGGCCTTGCTTTGTCTCAGATGTGAGACCAGGACAAATCTAAAATTAGCCACACTTCCTCCCTGTGCTAAAACTCAGCTGGAGCTGCAGCAGCACTGGGACCAGCTACTTTTAGAAATCATCCCTTTGGGGCTTAGCACTGCACAGCAGAAACAGGTGATAGAAACCAGGTCTGAAAAGAAGAGCCCACTGGGGATTTAGCTCAGTGGTTCTGCCACCTGGCTCGCAAGCACAAGGTCCTGAGTTTAATCCCCGGTACAAAAAAAAAAACAATGAAAAGAAGAGCCAGATCAAATTCAGAAGCTGGATTCAGAATGGTGGATCCAGGAACCAGACTATAAATCTAGGCTCATACTGTGGCCACATCAGTCAAGGAGAAGTAGCTCAGGGCCCAGCCAGAACTGTCCACAGCACTTATCATCCAATGTTGAGGTATGGTGGGGTGCAGAAAGGGGAGGGAGCTGATGCTTATGAGGTTGCTTTATACGTTGCTTTAGAGATGGTATCTCACTGAGTTTCACTGATAGGTTCTATTATTTCACCTCTAAATAGAATGTCAGGGATCTTTGGCAACTTAGCCAACATCACACAGCCAGTAAAAGGCAAAGCAAAAATTCAAACCTTAGCCTACTTAACATAAGGCATGCCATTTTCCTCTATGCTACCCCCAGGAGTGGCAGGAAAGGAGATTTTAAATTCACCCCAAACTCAGGAGAATGGACCATCAAGCTTCTCATCAATATTTTTCACTCTGGTTCATAACCTAGTGATTATCTAGAGTCCTCGAAAAAAGTTAGCAGTGTTGGGCTGGGGATTTAGCTCAGTGGTTCCACTGCCTGCCTGGAAAGCGCAAGGTCCCGAGTTCGAGCCCCGGTAACCCCCCCCCTCAAAAGTTAGCAGTACTCGAGTATTACCCCTCAAAAGTTCTTAATTAATTGCTCTGGAGTGAGGTCTAAGAATAGGTATCTTACAATCTTTCTGGAGAGTCTATCGTGCAGTTTGGATCAAGAACCAAGCTCCACTCTGTTATTCAGATTCCTGGGGCAAGCAGGAGAAGTAGGCTGGTCGTAGATGTTTATACTCAACTCACCTAAGTCCCACAACAGTCAAGCAGGACACCTGCCTAGTGATGGTACATTTTCATAGAAGTTTCTCTGGTGAAAAGTAATCTTCTCAAATTCTTTTCTTTCTTTTCTTTTTTTTTTTTTTTTTTTTTTTTGCAGAACCAGGGATCAAACTCAGGACCTTGTGCTTACTCAAATTCTTTTTTTTTTTTTTTTTGGTACCGGGGATTGAACTCGGGTCCTTGCACTTGCTCAGCAGGCGGCGAAACCACTGAGCTAAATCCTCGGCCCTCAAATTCTTTAAGTAAAGAATTAAAACAGCATTCCCATAAAGAGGGGCAAGGTCTGCAGTCTGAGACTTAGGATTCTATAAAGTAGAACTGTTTGGAGAAGGGAAGAGTAGAATCAGTATCACATATTATTTCAGTGTGCCACTATACCCCTTCCTCCAACCCGTCTTCTCTCCTCTTTGCAGAGAGAGGAGCCTCCTCACTGTGACTGGCAGGGCTCCACCAAGGTGAATCCAATCTGGTAGCACTTGGAAAGTCTGTTCTGAAACACTTAGCTCCCAGCTTCTATGCACTTCATCCCTTAAGTGTGTCAGTTAAATAGCTTTTGATTTCTAATCATTTGAAGTTTAATTATATCAAATCCTGCCTTCCTGAACTGCTTGGAACACTGCGACTATGTCATGTAGGAGATAGATAATTATATCTCAAAAACCTCTGACATCCTGACCATTCCATCTTTAGGTCCTCTTGACTGCGTATTGGCAGCATACACACACACACACACACACATGCCTGTAGCAAATAGAAACCAAACCGTAAAGTGAGGACTCAAGTCCAACCATATAAAAAATCATGTTAAATGTTAAAGGATTAAACATGCCAAATAAAAGGGATGTTTAAATACACTTTACACCAAGATTTAACTATCTGCTGGCCACAACAAATCCACTTCAAATATAAAATCACCATTAGCTTGAAAGTAAACAGATAGAAAAAGAATAATACGTGAACAATAAGCATAAGAAGGCTGGAATGGTAGTGTTAATATCAGATAAAGTAAACTTTTGGATAGAATGTAAGAAATAAAGGGGGACATTTTATAATGATAAAAAGCTCAGTACATCAGGAAGAAATAATTTATTCAATAACAGATTCAAAATAAATGCAGCAAAACTTCATAGAATGCAAAAAATGGACAATGCCACAGCCACAGAGGAGATTTTAACATTATGGTCTCAGCAATTGATAGAAAAACTGAACAAAAATCCAGCGATAACATGATCTGAATGACAGTATTATTATGGGTTGAATTATGTCCACCTAAAAAGATATGTTGAAGTCCTAATTTCTCATATCTTAGGATGTGACCTTATTGCAAATAGGGCCTTTACAGAGGTAAACAAATTAAAATGATGACATTAGGTTGAGGATCTAATTCACTTCCTATAAAAAGATGAAATTTGGACACAGGCATGGGCTGTGGGAATGAAGATAGCATGGGAAGGAAAATGATGTGGAGATACACAGGAAAAAGCCATATAAGACAGAAGCAGATTTTGGACTGCTGCAGCTCAAAACAAGGAGTGCCAGTGATTGCTCATCATAACCAGAAGGTGGAAAGAGGCAAGGCTGGATTCTACCCAGAATTTTAGAGGGTCTAGATGATACCTTAATTTCACACTTCAGGCATATATTCATATGGAAATAAATTCATCTTTCTTTGTCTGGTATCATCAATAAAAATTAACTGGTAATGGACCATAGACCTAACATAAAAGTTAAAACTAAGAAACTTTTAGAAGAAAACATAGGATATTTTCAAGACTTCAGGGAAGGTAAAAATGGCAAAACAAATCAAAATTAAAATCTCTGATCAGAAACATCATTAAGAAAACTCATAGGCAGCTGGGAATAGCGGCACATGCCTGTAATCCCAGACTCTGGGAAGTTGAGGAAGGAGGATTGCAAATTTGAATCCAGCCTGGGAAACTCAGTGATTTAGGAAGAACCTATCTCAATTTAACTTATTATTAAAAAGGGGTGGGGATAGCTCAGTGTGAAGGTCCTGGATTCAATCTTTAGTACCAAAAAGCAAAAAAGAAAAAGAAAACTTATAGGAAAACTACAAGGCAAAATAAAATAATTACAAAACATATTTGATTAAGTACTAGTATCTAGGATATGTTAAGAATTCCCAAACTCAATAATGAAACAACTACAAAAATTTAAAAATTATCAAGAGATTTGGACACTTCACAAATCATACGTAAACAGTTAATAAACACATGAAAAACAAAAATTTCAATATTTTTAGTCATTATAGAATTGCAAATTTGAATCACAATGAAATGCCACTCCACATCTACCAATGTGGTTAAAATTAAAGACTTGCCAGTACCTTATGTTGGTGAAGATGTGAATCAGCCAAAACTATTACACATTGTGGGTAGAAGGAGAAAGTTTCATAAGAACTCTGAATAAATCTTGTAACTTCTTGTGAAATTAATTGTACACCTACCCTAAGAGCCAACAATTCCACTCCTAGGTATTTACCCAAGGACCCAAAAACACATGTCCACTAAGAGAGATGTGCAAAAATATTCATATTAGTTTCATTCATCAATGCTCCAAGCAGAAAGTCCACCTGTCCATCAGTAGAAGACTGGCATATTCACACAGTAAAATACTGTTTGGCAGTGAGAAGGAAACAATTTCTGATTCAAGCAACAGGTGAATCCCAGGAAACATACTGAGTGAATGAAAATGTCCACAGAATAACATATATTGAATGCTTTTATTTTATGAAATCCTAAAACAGGTAAAACTAATTTATAGTGAAAAACATTAGAAGTTTGGTTGTCTCCAGGAATTTGTCAGGAAGGGACATGAAGAAGTTTTCCAGAGTGACGGTTATATTCTGTATCTTGAGGGGAGTTTGGATTGTACAAGTGGATGCATTTTGAGGAACTCCTGGATAATCTACTGAAGATTTATGCATTGCAGTGAATACAAATTCTATCTGAAAAGAAATAAAGGAATTATACATAAATATTGAACTCTAGGGCTAGGAATTTATCTCAGTGGTGCTGGCACCTGTTTCACAAGTGCAAGGTCCCATGTTTGATCCCCAGTGCAAAAAAAAAAATAAATAAATAAATAAATATATATATATATATATATATATATTTATAGAACTCTGGTTAATAATGTTGAAATATTTTAGAGGAATGTACTAATGTCCGCAACTCACTTTGAAAGGCAATAACAAAAATAATTATATGGTAGCTGGATACACTGACAAATGAGTGGAGAATCAATACATAATAAAGTGAATACTGTAAAATGTTAATTGAAGAAATTAGGGGGAAATGGAATGAGAACACTGGAAAAGTTCTTTCAACTTTTTACAAAATTAATTATACACCTATTCTAAGTACATGGGTGTTCACCATATAAGTTTTTCAGCTTTTCTCAAAGTTTGAAATTTTGTAATAGAATGTTGAGAACAAAAGATAATTGAAGATTATTAGCAGATTGCCTATGAGCTGGAGTCCTGGCCCTAGGGAAAGACCCGAGAATCTAGCTGATGCAGTGGGGAGTAGGACAGACAAAGGAGCCTCTTGGGTTGAGAATTTGGCCTTCCAAAGTTGCTCCATTCCAACTTTGGCAATAAACCTGCAGACTTAGGCCAAGTGAAGGACCAAGTTCTTGCATTTCGAAAAACCTACTGGCTCATGCTCTCTCCTATTGCCTCACTGGCAAGATGGTGACTTTAAGTGTTCTCAGCAGCTCTGTTCTATGAACCTGGAATGGAAAGGGACTGTCTGACACCGTTCATTCTCTATCGAACATTTATACTCTCTGTACTTGGCTTTGAATGTACTATGATGAACTGAATAAAATGATTCCTGCCTGTATTAATCTTACCTTTGATGAAATGCTATGTCTCTTCTATTTCAGTCATTACTTATACCCCAAATAGAAGCTTTGCAAGTTCTTCTTTGTAGGGAGGGCATTTTGATATTTCTTAAGTTTTTGAATTTTGAAAATCTCCTTTCTAATGTAGGATTTGATACTGCTATCTGAACAGAAGGGATAATTTATTGTTTTATTCTCTCTGGAAAGAAATGACACAAGAAGATCTCAAAAACTCAGAATAGCTCAGCAAGAAATTGAATACATGTCTGGTGACCTAGGCTCTGGTTACCTTATACTCTCTTGAAGCAGAGGTATGGGAGAAAGGGCACTCAGTTGTTAAACTCAACTATCCACTCCTCTTCCAAAAGAGGTCATACTCATTACCATTCCTCACTCCAGCAACCGAGCCAGAAATCTCGCCCAAAGTTTAGATCAAAGACTTGGCATTCATAGGAGGTACCTGGCCCACTGAGTGGCTTGACATGACCTTGAATCTCATGTTACAGATCCAGTTGCTCCAGTCTCTCCTTTAACATACAAGAATGAAAAATCCTTAGTTAAATATTTCTTTTTCCCATGTTTTTCTGGTAAAATGGGTGCATGTGTTTAGTTGGTATAATGCTATTAAAATTACCCCAAATTGCAGCAAAAAGAAAATGAAAATCAGTTGCCTTCATTAGAAAAGCTGTCATGCTTTCTTTTCTATAGACACGCCCCTTGCTTAAATGGACAATTTTCCCTCTGTAAAATGCAGATAGTCACCCATCTATCACCTTTCTGTTCTTACAAATCCACCAGCTCTGAACACTCCTCACCATGATCATTCTATCTTCTTATTGTCCCTCCTCCTGGCTGGATACCTTTGTTTCCTCTCCTTCCTCCAACCTTCCCAAGAATTTTTAACCTCATAGTTGTCTACATACTTGTTTTTCTTCCCTAGAGTGCTGTTTTTCAGAGTTAGACTCTTAGGAGATAATGATATGACTCAAGGAAATAAGGGCATGGTTTTCCTCTTCCTGGTGCCAGTTAAGATGATTGGTGCTTTGGGACCTTGTGAGCCTCTTTGAAAACAACAGAGCTAGTTGGATTCCAGCAATTCACTTTCTGAAGGCTGAGCGTGTCTGGGCAATGGCTGCATAGTTTGGATGGAGTCATCACTGATGAGGTAGAGTTAGCTCAGCCAGGGAGCACTCATTGCTCCTTTTAAATTTCACGGCACCGGAGATGAAGTCACATTTCTTCTTTTAAAGCAGAACAGATTTGCCCTGTGAGTTCCTGTCACTTCTGTTAGGACTTAGTGTTTTTTCTACTGCTGGTCATCAAAACCTTATCTCAGGTAAGGAAAGTTTTATTTAGTGAGTTTCCATCCAGAGAAGCTTAATTTGAGGAGACTTTGGAAGGTATTCCTGGGTATGTTTAGAGTGAATCAAGAGATACTCAATTGGGTGGGAAGGATGACTTTTTCCATGGCAGCTGATACCCATATGGTGGAGCCATGAGCCCTGGCTGGGGACTCAGATCTGAGGTCCAGAGACGGATGTGGAAATCTAATTTGGGCTTGGTTTGAGGACCTTTCGTAATCATTGTGTAAAGAGCTTCAATAAGAGCAAGGCAGCTGTGAGGGTCTCTGTGGGCTGGAATCATCTTTACCCTCTTTGTCCTTTTAGTGACTGGCTTTGTGTTTGGGTAGACCTTTAGAGAGTCTCATGATTATAGTTGATGTGCAGAAAAGCAGCAGCTCTCTGGAGAGCTTGATTTGTCCTTTAGCTGGTTTGAATGCTTTCCTTCTTCCTCAGGCATATAGCTGGAGACAAAGGGCCCCAGGATCCCTGTCCTGACATGCAGGCACCTTGTATAAACAATGGCGCGGTTGCTGTGTAGGGGGCAGAAGTGTGCAAACACATCTCAATGCTTGTCCATATGAATTCTTCTAAGAAAATAAGAATGATTTGTGTGTGTGTGTGTGTGTTTGTGCATGTAGGCAGACCCTATGATCCTAGAGACCACTGAAATCTCCCTGAAACACTTTCTGTGAGTTTTGAGTTGCTGTCACTGATTGAATCATATAGCTTTTATTAGCTTTGGATGGCTCAATAAAGACCTCTTGGTTTTAAGAGAGGTGGCTACAGGATGACAAATAGCTTTTGAAAAGTGTTGAACCACTAGCAAATGAAAATGTTGACAATTGCAGAGCCTTTTATTTTTTTTAACATAGAACTCTGTCAGATATAGTATTTGTCACAGTCTTGAAGGGAGCAAAATTTTGTTTAGATAAGAGGTGTTTGCTTTATTTTAAATGCATACTAGCATACTAGCTTCCAGTGATTGGTTACAGATTCTACTCAAACTCACCATGTCCTAACTTCATCCTCACCTACAATCTGCTCCCTTTTCTGGGTTCCCTATCTCAGTTGAGAACACTGATTATCCAAAACAGATTTCAGTATTTCTCCCCTGACCTCTTCCTCTTCCTCATATTTTAAATATCTAGTTTGGCAACACATCAAACAGATTCAAACTCCATATCATCTCTCAAATCTACCCAGTCCTCTCACCTCGATAAATATCATTCTAGTGTAAGCCCTTATCATCCACTAGCCTTCAAATGTTTTATACCTGTCCATTCCACTACTCCTACTTAGTCCAACCCAGCAACAACCTTTCTTTGCCTGATTGATTGCAAGAGGTTAAGAGGTTATCTTAACTGGTCTCCTGGCTACCAGGCTCCCTCTTAGAATAAGATGATGTAAGATTCTCTTTCCAAGCTCTTAAAGGACAATTTCACCAGAACAGAGCTCAAAACACTTATTACCTTATCTGGGATCCAGAAGTGTTAGCATTTTTATAATTATTTCAAGAAAAAAGGCCAAAGGAATGGGGAAGGATGGAGAATGTAGATTTGCAATAGGAAGACAGCTTAAAGAATGGATAAAATGCAAACCCTGGAACTATGCAAATCTTCATTTGAATCCTGGCTCCTCTACTTCCTTATGTGGCCTTGACCAACTGGCTAAACCTTCTTGAGGCTCATTTTCCTTCACTGTGAAATGGAAATAATAATGCCTATTTCACTAGGTGAACAGAAGAGACAAGAACATTCATGTGAAACTCGAAAACATGGAAATTATGAATTTTTAGTTCCTTTTCTTCTTTCTTTCCCTTTAAAGGCTTACAATCTCTATTCTATATCTTGTAAGTATTCATGTGTGTATATCTATATAATTATCTGTATTTAGTGCAATAGGAAGGGGGAGTGACAAAGAACTACATGAGAACTCTCTTCAGAAAGTTACAGTTACTTAGGAAGATAAAGTCAACTGAAATAGCACAAAATGTCTATAAAATAAGCAGCCCGTGACTGTAATGTGTACCGGTGGAGTACATAAGCAGGCAGGATCTGAGTGAGCATGTTTGCAGTTACCTGCAGAAAGAGTGTCAGTAGATCTATATTAAGCAATTTTAGACTTAGGCTCCTTGACAGTTTAAAAATTATTGGCCTCTCTGACATTGAAGAAAAGTTTCCCCAAAGACTTTATATTTTTAGAATGATTTAAGGACATCTAAATTAGCATTTAAAGAGATATTATTCATGCATTCATTCATTCACCAAGCATTGACTGAGTGCTGATTCCTATATTAAACAAATTCTCTGCTACTTTTCCATGGGAGATTGAGGCTAATTCTCCTTCTCTTGAATCTATATTGAGCTTACAGACTTGCTTGGCCAACAGAATGAGAAGTGACACTTTAGGACAACCAGAGGTGGGTTCTGAGAAAGAAGGTTTGCAGCTTCCTCCTGCATTTATGTCCCACTCACTCTGGGGGAAGCCAACTACCATACGAAGGCATGTGCTAGCAAACCAGTTCTCTAGGAAACTAACAAATCAGTTTTCATAGTGTATATACTCCCACTGTTGCCATTTCAAGCTACCCACTGAACACAGATGTAGGAAGACACAAACAGAATCAGCTCATACAAGCTGGAACAAGCAGCCCCAGCCTAGGGCTGCCAATTGCTCTGAGACCACCACGCTGTGAAAAAGCCCAGGCCTATGGGCAGAGGCCTCCAGGAGAGAAGCTACCTTCAGATTCTCAGCCACTGTTCTGGATATATGAGCCGTTAGATGATTCCAGATCTCGCCATTGTCTGACTGCAACTGTGTGAAAGAATTTGACTGAAAATTGCTCAGGTCAGCCCAGGCAACCCACAGAACTAATTGGAAGAAATAACAACACTGTACTATCCAAGCTTCAGAGTGGTTTTTGTGCAGCAGTAGATAGCTGGGGCAAGATGTTAGCCTTGTTTTACACAGATACCAGCCTAGATCAAGCCTCTGAGGTGGAGTAAGAAGAAGAGTCCAACCAGGGATTATTCTGCCCTTTCATATTCTCTGGCCTTATACCACTGAAAAAGCAAATGCTTTAGTCTAAAAAGTCTTTTTTTATTTTGCCTTTATTTTTGAAGAATACTTAT
Source organism: Heterocephalus glaber (assembly GCF_053883595.1). Lineage (NCBI taxonomy): Eukaryota > Metazoa > Chordata > Mammalia > Rodentia > Bathyergidae > Heterocephalus > Heterocephalus glaber. Next base: position 11,124,701 of record NW_028258294.1, read on the forward strand.
GGGTAGCTTCTACTGAATAAATTATTGTTTGGAATAAAAAGCATGAGAAAGAGGCTCAATTATTTAATTAATAAATTTTACCATTATGAAAAAAAATCAGTGGAAAAAAGATGTGTTTTTTTTCTATTTGTTAATTTTATTGGTACATTTTAGGTATACAATATGCTGACATTCATTATTGGGAATTTGCACCTTTACATGATATATCTTGGTTCCTATTTTTTTCCCCATTCCCCTGACCTCCCTTCAACCCCTCCACCTCTCCCTATTTACAAAGACTTTGCTTTCATTTCTTCCTTTTCTCATGTTTATTCCTACCCCTTCTTTCCTTTCTCCCACCCCTTCCACTTCTCCTTCCCCTTTGGACATTTTCTTCCTATTTCCCATTATCTATTATACATTTTGATCCTTTTTTTTGGTTTTGTTTTTTTGGTATGGGGGATCAAACTCAGGTCCTTGTGCTTTCGAGGCAGGGGTGGTGCCACTGAGCTAAATCCCTGGCCCCATTTTGATCCTTATTTACACTTTCAATTTCTCACACCAAAGAAGCTATTCGTTACTTACACATGTATGTCCTATTTATTTCACTTAAGAGTACAGCCTCAATGCGCATCCGTTTAGCTATAAATGTCTCTAGTTTCTCATTCTTTATAGCTGAGTAGTACTCCGTATTATTAAAAAAAAAAAACCCACATTTTCTTTATCCAGTCTCCAGTTGATGGACAATTAGGCTGTTTCCAAGTTTTAGCTATTACAAACTGTGCTGCTATGAACATGGGTGCACATATATCTCTGTGATATGATTCTTTTAATTCTTTTGTGAAGATACCCAGCAGGAGAATAGCTAGGTCAATTGGGGCCTCTAGTCCTAGTTTTTTGAAGTATCTCCATACTGATTTCCACAGTTTTTTGAAGTATCTCCATACTGATTTGCACCAGTCTGCTTTCCCACCAACAGTGAAATTCCTTTTTCCCCACAGCCCTGTTAGCATTTGTTATTGGTTGGTTTCTTGATAACAGCCATTCTTTTTTTTTTTTTTTTTCAGGCAGGGTCCCCCTTTGTAGTGCAGGCTGGCTCTGAACTCACTATGTAGCCCAGGCTGGGACTCACAAACTCACAGGGATCCTCCTGCCTCGGGCTCCCAAGTGCTGGGATTATAGGCGTGTGCCACCACGCCCCGCTGTTGATAGCAACCATTCTTTCTGGGGTGAGCCTTGTTTTCATTTGCATTTCTCGAATGACCAGTGATGTAGAACATTTTTTCGTATGTTTATTTGCTATTTCTACTTCTTTATCTGAGAAATGGCTATTCATGTCAGATGCCCATTTTTGGATTGGGTCTTTAAATTTGGGAGGTCTGAGTTTTTAAAGGTCTTTATAGATTCTAGATAGTAGTCCTCTGTCTGAGGAACTGCAGGTGAAAATTTTTTCCCACGTTGTGGATTGTCTCTTCACTCTGTTGGTGGTTTCTCTTGCTGTGCAGAAGCTTTTTTTTTTTTTTTCTGGTACCGGGGATTGAACTCGGATCCTTGTGCTTGCGCAGCAGGCAGCGAACAGAAGCTTTTTAATAAGAAGAGATCCCACTTGTTGATTCTTTGTGATAGTTCACATGCAACTGAGGTTTTGTTCATGAAATCTTTTCCTATGCCAATGTCTTCAAGAGTTCTACCTAACCTCTCTTCCAGCCAGTTTAGTGTTTCTGTTTTAATATATAGATCGGAAAAAAGATGTCTTACACACACATGCACACTTCTCAGTCATCTGCCTCCATCGCCTGTCCACCTAATTCTCTCCACACAAAGTTCTGCTGAAGAGCTACCTTGCCTCCTCTGTTGACCCCACCCCATCTTTCCATGGAATTTAGAAGCTAGTAGAACAGAAGAAATGTGAAGTCAAGGAACTTCCCTGAGGCTCAGTAAAAGGTAGCTGAGAAAAGATCAGCAAAGAGGATTGAAACAAGTTTTAGGGAAGCCACATGGATTCGTGATGAAAAGCATGAATTTTGAAACCAGATGATGCTAGGTTCTTATCTAGACTTTCACTTTCACATTTTTTACTTGGCTGGTGTTGACTATTCATGTCCAGTCTCAGTTTCCTCATCATTAAAATATGAATAATAATACAACTGAACAAAGTTCTTGAGAAGATTGAGAACATATTTGTAGAGAGCCTGATGATTGCGCATATTACCTAACACATACATGTTAAATAAGTAGCTAATGCTGGTAACAGTGATAAGTGTTGGAGTACTACTGGTGGTCCTGTTGTTCCAATCCCAAAGTCACAGGCTACCTGGCAAAACCCAAGGTTTTGATTAGTCAGTCACTCAGGAAGTCTCAAGGTTCGCCTTCAATAAATACTTACATCCAACTTAGTATGTAAAAATTCAGAGTATCTATCCTACATCTTTATTTTTCTTATTGCCCCCAAATACATTTCCAAAGGCTTATAAAAGCATCACTGTGGAACATGAACTGAGACCATGTTTTTATTATTTTTTTACATTTTTACTATTATTATTTGAAAAATCCCACTAAAGGAGAAACTGAAGTTGGGGGACTATTGTAACAATCCTGAGCCCAGGGTGCTCCAAAAATTTTAGATTTGCCAGATTATAGTTACCACCACTTTGGTAGGACACTCAGGGTAAAGGACAAAATCATTCTTGAGAGCAAATTGTGAATATTCAGTTCTCTTTCTTTATTCATTACCTTGTGAATAAGACGTTTTAATTTATGAATTGATCTTTGGTAAACAGGTTTAATTAAATTTATGGTTAGTCTAGTCATAGGGAGTTTTTAAAGCAAAAATTATGCCAACATTCTGATTTTTAAAGAATAGGTGGTTTGGGCCAGGGATTTAGCTCAGTGGTTCCACCACCTGCCTCACAAGTGCAAGGACCTGAGTTCGATCCCTAGTACCAAAAAAAAAGAATAGCTAGTTCATGTATTTAAAGATGTTTATTACAAAATATTTATAGGTTCATGAGTCCATGTCAGCCTCCCCTTCTGTTTACATTTTTATAACTATAGTATAATATCAAAATCAAATAACTGATGTTGATACAATCCACAGCCCTTATTCAGATTTTGTCAGTTATATATGTCATTTTCCAGTTATGTAGTTGTGTATGTGACTGTATGCAATTTTTATCATATTAACTTCATGTAATTACCATCATAACAGAAATACAAAATTAAAGTATAATCAAAAGAATTCTTTGTACTATCCCTTTGTACCCCTTCCTGTTTCTAACCCTTTGGGATGGTTAATTTGTTGTCAATTTGCATATGTTACTTCAAAAGTGTTCTATAAATGGAATCATGTAGTATGTAACCTATGATAGTGAATTTTTCCACTCAACATAATACCCTTGAGGTCTATCCAAGTAGTTGTAAGTATCACTTCTGGTTCTTTGTTGTCAGTGAGTAATATTGCATACTATGGATGCATTCACAGTTTACTTAACCATTTACCCATGGGAGGACATTGGATAGTTTCTATTTTTTGTTTATTCCAAATAAAGCTGCTATGAGCATTCCTGAACAAGCTTCTGCATGGACATAAGTTTACATTTCTCAGATGAATGCTCAAAGGGTACTCCTTCTGGGTTTCATGGTAAGTCTATCTTTAGTTTTAAAAGAAACTGCCCAACTATTTTTTAGGTGACTTTAATATTTTATATTGCCACTAGGAATGTGTAAGTAATGGAAATTCTCTGTTTCCTTGCCAGCATTTGGTATTATCACTTTTTTTTTTTTGGTATCAGGGATCGAACTCAGGTCCTTGCACTTGTGCAGCAGGTGGCGAAACCACTGAGCTAAATCCCTGGCCCAAATTCTTTTTTTTTTTGGTACCGGGGATTGAACTCAGGACCTTGTGCTTGCAAGGTAGGCACTGGAACAACTGAGCTAAATTCCTGGCCCATTATCACTTTTTATTTTAGTCTTTCTGATAGGTAGTATTATCATATTGTGGTTTTAATTTTCATTTGCCAAATGGCCAATGTTGTTGGACATCTCTTATTGTAGTTATTTGTAAGTTCTTTCAGTGAAATGTGTATTCATGTATTTTGCCTATTTTCTAACTGTCAATTTTTAACAGTTTATATATATTTATCTTATTAAAAAATAAAATAGGGCCAGGGATTTAGCTCAGTGGCACTGCACCTGCCTGGCAAGTGCAAGGTCCTGAGATTGATCTCCAGTACCAAAAATAAATAAATAAATAAATAAATTAATTAATTAATTTTCATAACCAAATAATAAGAGAACAATACTTACTACATTGTGTATCATTATCTTCAAGGTAGTTACTCAGTATAATACTAAACCAAAAATTCTTACAGAAAGAAACAAACAGATAATAACACAAACTTTCTTTTCAATGAACTAAGTAAGATAAACTAGTAATATAAATGAAAAATATACCATGTATATTGAACTATTTTTAAAACGACAGAATATGTAATTTGGAGAAGACTTGAACTTCTCCCTATTTCCTATTTATCTCTCTTCTACTTTTCTCTTTATTTGTGTTTGTGTATATATAGTTTCTTATATATTATAAGTACATAATATATTCTAGATATGGTATGCAAATAGTATGGTTTGCAAATATGTCCTTGCTTTGTAATCTTTCATAGATCAAAAGTGTCTAACTTTAACAAAGTCCAATTTCTTAAAGTTTCCATTTATGGACTGTTTTTCTAGTGCAAAATGTAAGAACTTTTTGTCTAGCCTTAGTCCTGAAGATTTTCTCCTTTAAAAAAAAAGATTTATAGTTTTGCATATACATGAGTCTTTAATCAATCTTTAATTTTTGTATAATGTACCAGATTTAACATGTTGTCTATGTATGTCCAATTGATCTAGCACCATTTGTTTAAAAGAGTATCTCTCCTTCATTGCATTGGTTTGTACCTTTCTCAAAAATCAGTTGCCAGTATTTGTGTGATTCTGCCTCTGGGTTCTACATCCTCTTCAACTGATACATCTACACCTCTGATAATAACACACTGCCTTAGTTACTATATAATAAGCTTAATAGTAGCTATATAGGTCCAGGGATTTAGCTCAATGGTTCTGCCCCCTGCCTCACAAGTGCAAGGCCCTGAGTTTGATCCCTGATACCTCCCCCCCAAAAGTAGCTATATAATCAGCCATATACCAGGTAGAGTTATTTCTTCTACTTTAGTATTCTTTTAAAAAATTAGCTATCATTGGGCCTTTCACTTTTCATATAAATTTTAGAATAAGCTTAACTATGTATGCTAAAACTTTTCTAGTACAGTAAGTTCCTGTCTTACGAACATTCAAGGTGTGAACTTTAACTGTTATGAATGGAATTTGCATCAGGAACATTCATAGATGCCAACAAATCCTGGAAGTAGCTCACATGTCTGCTGGACTGTGTCGCAATTGTGCTGCTGTGTGCTTACTGTACAGTGACATAGTATACAGTAGTACAGTAGTCAAGGTGTCCAGAAACAAGAGGAGAAGCAGTAGAGATGTGGAGAGGACTGCTAAGAAGCACGAAACAATATTCATTGTACATGTGAGTCAAAAGTGTATAAGACTCACTTTGTCAGACTTATGAACAAATCTGACTTACAAACATTCTCCCTGAATGGAACTCGTTCGTAAGTCAGGAACTTACGGTATTTTGACAGGAATCCCATTAAATGTGTGGTTTAATTTAGAGATAATGATATCTTTACTATATTGAGGCTTCTAATTTGTTTTTTTTTCTTTTTTTTGGTACTGGGAATCGAACTCAGGACCTTGCCCTTGCGCGGCAGGCACCAGAACCACTGAGCTAAATCCCTGGCCTCCAAGGCTTCTAATTTTTGAATGTGAGAATTTTCTGTAGTTATTTAAGGTCTTCTTTCATTAGCATTTTATAATTTTCAGCATACAGTCTTTGTACAGATGTTGTTAGATTTATGCCTCAGTATTTCATTTTCTTTGGAGCAATTGAAAATGCTATTGTACAATTAAATTTGTTTCCACATATAAATTGCTAATTTATAGAAGTACAATTTATTTTTATATGTTAATATTAAATTCTGCAATTGTGCTAAACTCATTTATTAATTCTAGGAAGGTTTGAGTTTATTTGTAGATTTATTTGGATTATCTACATAAACCATCAAGTCATCTGCAAATAGGTTTTGTTTTCCTTTCCAATGTATGAGACCTTTATTTCTATTTTTTGTCTTACTGAGTGGGCTACAACTCTCTGAAATGTTAAGTAGGAGTGGTGAGAGTAGATATCCTTCAGCTCCTTTTTTTTTTTTTTTTTTTTGGTACCGGGAATCAAACTTGGGTCCTTGTGCTTGTCGGGCAGGCAGCGGAACCACTGAGCTAAATCCCTGGCCGGAGAGTGGATATCCTTGTCTTGTTCCCAGTCTTACAGGAAAGCATTCATTCTTTCATCATTAATTGTGATGTCAGCTGTAGATATTTTGTAAACACTCTTAATCAAGCTGAGAAAGTTTTTCTCTACTCCTAGTTTTCTAAATATTATTTTACAATCTTCCATTCATGTTGAATTTTGTTAAATGCTTTTTCTGCCTTAATTGACATGAGTATGATTTTTCATCTTTGGTCTGTTGATTGACTTTTCAAATATTAAAACAGTCTTGCATATCTGGAATAAATCCCACTTGATCATGGAATATTATTCTCTCATGATTACTACCTTCAACTTACTAGTTTTTGTTAAGGATTTTAGCATCTCAGTTCATGAAAATCATTGATTTGTAAGTTTCTTTTGTATTCATTGTCTGGTTTCAATGCAAGCAATATTAGATTTATAAAATCAGTCAGGAAATGACTTCTGATATTTGGAAAAGATTGTGTAAAATTCTTTAAATGCTTGGTAAAATTCTCTAGTAAAATCATCTATTTCATCTTGGCTGATTTTTTGTTGTCATTTTGAAGTCCAGTTCTTCAAAATTGTTCAATTTATCTGTGTATATATATTCCTAAATATTATTTAATGGCTGCAAAAGACATAGCAATTATCTTCTATTTCATTCCTGATATTGATGCCTTGTTTCTTTTGATCTTTATTAGTCTGGCTAGAGCTTTATTAGCAATGTTAGTTATTCTCCCTACTAACCAGCTTTTTATTTGATTTTTCTCTTATTTTTTTGTTTCAGTTTTATTTTTATTTGTTCTTATATTTATTATTTCCTTCCTTCTGTTTGCCTTGGGTATATTTTACTCCTCTTCTTATATCTGGATCCAGAAGCTTAGATTATTAACTTGTCTTTAGTACTACAAATTTTCTTCTTACCACTTCAGCTGCACCTCACAAATTCTGACACTGGGTTTGCTTATTCTTTGAGATTGTTTTATTTTGTAAATTCCTTTTGAGATTTTTGCATTCATTCCTGACTTGTTTAATTTTCATGGGTTTAAAGGTTTTCTGATTTGTTCTGTTATTGATTTTCAGTTTTATTCCATATAATCAAAGACATACTCTATTTGATTTCAATTTCTCAGTTTGTCAATAGTTGTTTCATGGCCCAAGATTTGGTCTACTGTGATGATGCTTCCAAGTAATATCTATTTTCCTGTTGTTCACAGAGTATGGAATAAATGTTAGGTTCTGTTTTTTGACACTGGTGTTCAGTTTTTTTTATCCTTACTGTTTTTGGTATAGTAGTTTGATCAGCTGCTGAGAATGTTGAAGCCCCCAGCTCTAATTGAGGTTTATATATCTTTTCTCTAAGCTCTATCAACGTTTGCATCATCTATTCAGAAGTTTGTTGTTTTAGTATACATTATCATTAAGATAACTATGTATTATAGATCAACTCATTTATTATTGTGTATTTTCTTCTTTGCTCCTAGTACTGTAATTGCCTTTTCTCTGAAGTCCACCTGATACTAATATAATTATTCCTCTTTAAAAATTAATGTTTGTATGATGTATGTTTTTCATTCTTTTACCACTACCTACCTATTTCATCTTTGAAGTGAGTTTCTTGTAGATAGACTATAATAGGTTTGTGATCTTTTTAAATCCCTCTGCCAATCTGTCTTTTAATTGATATATTTAGACCACTGAAATTTAAGACAATTATTCATATCTCAGGGTCTATGTAAACTGTGTTAGTATTTGCTCTGTTTATTCTCTCTGTAATATTATTATAAATATATTAATGTTCATATGAAATATAAATATTGGTACTTATATTAATATTTCATCACTCATTTTCTTTTGTTTTTCTATGGGATATTTGAACTTTTTTAATATTACATTTAAATTTATTTATAATATTCTTGGCTATATTGCTTTTCATAGTTTCTGTAGTGATTGTTCTATGTACCACAATATACACTTGGAATTTATCTCAGTTTATTGGTATTGACACTTGAGCTCTTTGAGTAAACAATTGAAACCTTATTTTCATTTAGATTCTTTTTCCTTCTTCATTTAAAAAATATAATTGCCTTAGCTGTTTCCTTTACATACACTGAACATCACATCAGATGTAACATAAGTTTTGCTCCAATCATCAAGTAAGAATTAAGAAGTTACAAAAAGGATAGTTCATAATATTCACCTCTATTTTTACCTACACTATTGTTTTCCTTTCCTTTCTGAAGTTACCAGCCTTCTGTTATTTTCTTTCTGCTCAAAGAATTTTCTCTAACCATTGTTTAATGGTAGGTCTACTAGTGACAAACTTTCTGGGTTTTTTTGTCTAATAGTATAATTTCCCCTGCATTTCTGAGGGATTATTTCATTGGATATAAGACTTCTGATTTTTACTTTTTCTCTTTTAGGCCTTGAAAAATATTGTGCTAGTTCATTTAGGGTTCTAAGGTTTCAGATAAGAAATCCTCTGTCGTTCAAATTGATGTTTGTCTGTGGATAATGCATCATTTCACTCTAATGTTTTTAAGAGTTTTCTTTGGTTTTAGTTTTCAGAAGTTTAATTATGATATATTTTGGTACACATTTCTTTAGATTTATCTTATTTGGGATTCATTTGGTTTCTTGAATCTGCAGGTTTATGCACTTCAGTGAATTAGGGAAGTTGTCAGCCATTATATTTTGAAGACTGTTTTAGCCTTATACTCTTTCTTCTCCTTTTGCAACTGATGATAGAAATGTCATATCCTTCTTAATCTTTCTTGTTCAAGTAAATTCTATAGATCATTCTTTGCTAAGTTTTTCATTTGTTATTATTTATTTAAATTCTCTTTGCATTTAGTTCTTTTTATAACTTCTGTATTTTGCTTGGATTTTATATTATTTGTTTTAAGAAAATTTGTAATGATTGAGCTGAGTATAGTGGCATACGCCTATAATCCCAGCACTTAGAAGGCTGAGGTAGGAAGATTGCTGAGAGTTCAAGGCGAACCTGAACTGCATGGCAAGACCATGTCTCAAAAAAACAAAAAAAGAAAAAACAATTGTAATGGTGGAAACGTTTTTAAAAGGGCTGCTTTAAAAATCCTTTTCAGATAATTCCAACATTTGAATCATCTAAAAGTTGGCATCAATCCATTGTCCTTTCTGATTCAGGTTATGTTTCTCTTGGTTCTTTGAATGATGCATGATTTCCAGTACATGCTGGACTTTTAGCATATGATAGGAGACACCTGGTTCTGCTTGCTTGGTTTATTTTTAGTAGGCAATCATTCTATTTGGGCTTAGCATGTAAGTCTGCCTAGTTTTATGAGCTGTAACTCCAATGACAATTTGTTTTCAGAGTTCCTGCAATGCTGATATAGTCCTCCTTGTTCTTGTAGTGCCCTCTGGGCTCCTGCTTTACTACTGCTAGTGCTTCCTGGACTGTGGTGGGTGAGGGGCATCAGTAGCTTCCCACCTAGGTCTACTCATGCTGCCCCTGAGGATAAATTAGCCACCTGCTGTCTTGGGTAAGAAACAAGGATACTCCTACTGCTGATGCACATGGGACCCACTGCAGTTCTGGATATTGGACAGGTGTCTTTGATGATTCTGACACTGAAGGTGGGACACTTGCCTGCAGGAATGAGGTGGGATTAATTTAGTCTGCTGTGATGCTACTGCTAAGGAGTCTCTAATTTCTGCTATGGCCCTGAATGGGGACCAAAGGATTAGCTTCCTACCGGGACTTTCTGGGTTCATTTTTTTCCTCTGCTTTTGGCAAGAAAGAGAAGGCTTTTGCTTTTTAATTCTACTCTACTAATGGTATAGGGTTGTAGGTCTGTAGACCCCAATACAGGAATGTGGGAGACAAAAAGAAAAACTAGAAAATCACCATGCTATCTCAAGTCTGAATTCTCAAGCCAGCCAGCTTTCTTTTTTCCATCTTTCAGAGTCCTCTTATGATTGTCTGTTATTTCCAGAGTATTTGGTTATATTTAGAGGAAAGGAAGAGGTAAAAATGAGTCAATAACATCTCATCCAATTAACTTTTAGACTTAGAAAATGTGACAACCCAGGCAATTTCTACAGGGTAAGCATTGCGAGGAAGGATTTCTTATCATATTGGATGTGAAAGCATGCCAAAAACACAGTAACCAGAACTGGCAGAGCACCAGAGATATCAGTGGAAAAGAATAAAGAGTATAAAGAATCCAGAAATAGACCCAACAGAAATGGCAATCTAGCATTTTTCCACCTAGGAATATGGGGAAAAATCACTAACATTTGGAAAGGAAAAATGAAGCTGGATTTCAGGCTCCAAATAAATTCTAGATTAATAAAATATGTGTTAAATATTAAAAATAAAATTTAAATTGGTAATTTATTAAATAATCTTGAAATATAAAAGACCTTTTAAAGCATGGCATCTGAACTCAAGAGCTATGCCAAAAAAGATTCATACATTTAATTACATAAAATATTAATGAAAATATGTGACAAAAATAATATAAATGAAATAAAATTACAAATTAAAAATAGGAAAACGTCATTGTCAGCATTTATGTAACAGCAAAATATTTAAATATACTCATTAATAAGAAGAGAGTGGGGCCGGGGATTTAGCTCAGTGGTGCTGCTGCCTGCCTCACAAGCGCAAGGTCCCGAGTTCAATCCCCAGCACAAAAAAAAAGGGGGGGGGAGAGAGGGAAGTTTTTTTTTAAACAGTTTTTATTTTTTATTAGTACACATTTGCATTATATAATGATTACATTTGGTTTTGGAAGTTTGTACCTGTACATAAAAGATCTCAATTATTTTTTCATCCCTTTCCCTTCCCCTCCCTCACTGCTTCCTCTATCTCTTGGTCCTCTTCCCATTTGAAAAATATTTCCCTACTTTCTATTATCTATGCTTTGTTTTCTCTTTATTTATATTTTGTGTTTCTCTTATAAGAAGAACCATCCAATATTTAAGCTTGTGTGTCTGACTTATTTCACTTAACATTATGGTCTCATGGTGCAACCATTTTCCTGTAAATAACTCCAGTTTGTCCTGCCTTATGGCAGAGTAGTACTCCATTGTGTATAAATACCACATTTTCTTTATCCATTTACCTGTTGATGGGCAGATAGGACTTTTCCAAGATTTAGCTATTATAGATAGTACAGCTATAAGCATGGGTGTGAATGTATCATTGTAATATGATGTCTTTACCTCTTTTGGGAAGATATATAGAAGGGGAAATGGAATTTCTGGGTCAAAAGAAATTTCTGGTTTTAGTTTTTTGAGGTATCTTCATATTGATCTCCATAATAGTTGTACTAGCTTACATTTCCCCCAACAATACAGAAGGGCTCCTTTTGCCCCACAGCCTTGCCAGCATTTGTTATATTTGATTTCTTGATAATGGCCATTCTTTCTGGAGTGAGATGGAATCTCAGTGTTGTTTTAATTTGCATTTCTGTAATGGCCAGTGATGCTGCTTTATTATTTATTGGCTATTTGTACTTCTTCTGAGAAGTGTCTATTCATTTCACTTGTCCATTTTTTATTGGGTTTTTTTATTTTGGGGAGTTTAATTTTTTTTTAGTTCTTTATATGTACTAGATGTTAATCCTCTGTCTGATGTATAGCTGGAAAATATTTTCCCATTCTGTAGGTTGTCTCTTCATTCTGTTGTTTCTTTTGCTGTGCAGAGCTTTTTAATTTGATGTGATCCCATTTGTTAATACTTGCTACTATTTTGTGCCAATGGGGTTCTGTTCAGAATGTCTTTGCCCATGCCTATGTCTTTTTTTAGAGTTACCTATTTTATTTTCCAGTAGATTAAATGTTTCTATCTTAACAGGTAGATCTTTAATCCATTTTTTTTCAAGTTATAAAGCTTTATTAAAAACCATCTTTACTAAAGTTTTAATACTTAAATGTAAATATATGTGAAATCATTCCTAACTGAAACACAAAGCTATTCTTGCTAAAAGTATAAATACTGTCCTATAGTCATTACTGTTTGCAAGTCTTTTCCTTAACATAAAACTTTGAAAGAAAAACTTAAGCATATCAAAACTCCTAATTACTCTGTGTATTCATCATTCTATTAACAAATGTCTTAGGAATTAAATAGTATATTAAAGCCATAAATCATCATCTCCTCTCAAAGGACTATTATTATTCAGTTATCTAGGAAATCATTTTTATGCTGTGTCTTATGAGGCTGAGGCTGGTCTACAGTTGGTAAACAGAACCATTTTTTCCCCCTTTATAAAGTTTTAAATTTTTCACTGAAATAGAATTTGGGAGTTGGGTATTGGATCTTTAATCCATTTTATTTTAGTTTAGTACATGATGAGATACATGAGTCTTCTGCATGTGGATATTCAATTTTCTAGGCACCATTTACTAAAGAGGCTACCTTTCTTCCAGTTTGTTTGTGGACGCTTTGTCAAAGATCAAATAACTGGATGTGCCTGCAGTGGTTTCAGCTTCCTCTATTCTGTTCCACTGATGCACATGTCTGTGTTTGTGCCCATATCATTCTGTTTTTATCACTATAGTTTGTAGTATAACTTCAAATTTGAGGTTGTTATGTCACCTGCTTTGCTTTTGCCAAGGATTGCATTTGCTATTCTGGGTCTCTTCTAGTTCCATATGAATTTTAGGATTGTTTTCTCTAGATCTGTAAGGAATGCCATTGGTATTTTGATTGAGATTGCATTAAATCTATATATCAGTTTTGGAAGTATGGCCATTTTGACTATATTGGTTTTTCCTAATCCAACAATGGGGGCAATGTCTTTCATTTTCTGATGTCTTCTTCAATCTCCCTTTTGCAGAGTACTATAGTTTTCATTGTGGAGGTCTTTCACTTCCTTGGTTAAGTTAATTCCTAAGTATTTAGATTTTCTTGGTGCCACTGTGAATGGTATTGTTTTCCTAACTTCTTTCTCAGTGAGTTCATTATTAGTGTACAGGAACACTATTGATTTTTGTGTATTGAATTTTCTATCCTGCTACATTGCTGAGTTTGACTATTAAATCTGGAAGTCTTTGGAATTTTTAAGGTCTTTGATATGGATTATGTCATCTGCAAATAATGATAATTTGACTTCTTTTTTATACACATCACTTTTATTTCTTTCTCTTGTTTAGTTACTCTGACTGTTTTTGCAGACTATATTAAACAGGAGTAACGATAGTGGACATTTTTGTCTTACTCCTGATTTTAGATTGAAAGCTTTTAATGTTTCCCCATTTAGTATGATGCTGGCAGTAGGTTCATCATTAATGGCTTTTCTCAGATTGAGATATGGTCCTTCTATGCCTATTTTCTTCAGAATGCTTTTTAATCATGAATGGATATTGACTTTGGGATTGGTGTTTTCTGCATCTATTGAGATGATCATGGGAATTTTGTCCTTGCTTCTGTTTCTGAGATGGATTACATTTTGTGTATGTTGAACCACCCTTGAGATGATACCTGCTTGGTCATGATGTGTGATCTTTTGCTAGGTTGCATTCTGTTTGCTAGGATCTTCCTGAGGATTTTTTCATCTATGTTCATTAAAGAAATTGGCCTATGGTTCTATTTTTTGGTTCGATCTTTGTCTGGTTTTACAATCAAAGTAACATTAACTCCCAGGTATTACTTTGGTAGTACTCCTTCCCCTTGGATTTCATTAGCATTTGAAGAGTATTGGCATTTGATCTTCCCCAAAGTTCTTATAAAATTTGGCAGTGAATCCATCAGGACTTAGTTTTTTCTTAGTTGGTAGATTTTTTATTACTGCATTAATTTCATTGCCAGCTATGGGATTATTATTATTATTATTCAGGTTTTGTGTTGCCTTTAACTCACTATGTAGCTCAGGGTGGTCTTCAACACATGGCAATCCTCCTGCCTCAGCCTTCCAAGTGCTGGCATTACAAGCCTGCACCACCATGCTCAGGGTTTTTATATCTTGTTGGTTCAATTTTGGTAATTGCTATGTATCTAGGAACCTAGGTATTTCTTCTGAATTCCCAATTTATTAGTGTACAGATTTGCAAACTAGTGGCTAATACTTTTCTGGATTTCAGTGGTATCTGCTGTGAGTTTATGTTTTTCATTTCTAGTTGTTTTGATTTGGGTCTTTTCTTTCCTTTGTAATAAGCATGGCTAAAAGTTAGTCTATTTTGCTTTTTCCTTTAAAGAACCAGCTCTTCAATTCATTGATTCTTTGTATTGTTTTTTGGGTTTTTTTTTTTTAGTACTGGTGATTAAACTCAGGACCTTGCGCTTGTGAGGCAAGTGAAGTGCCACTGAACTAAATCCCCAGTCCTCTGTTTTTTAAATCTCCATTCCATTGATTTATGCTGTGATCTTTATAATTTCCTTCTTTGTACTACCTTTGGATTTGGATTGTTCTTGTTTTTATTTTTATAAAATGTGAAATGTGAATCAAAATTTTTAAAATTAAATAGTCAATTAACCCATTATTATTTATTGAGCAGTTTACCTTTTCCTAACTGATTTGAATTGTATTTTTTTCATATTCCAAGTTAACTTCATTATTTTTGGACTTTTTATTCTGTTCTGACAAGTAATCTGTTTATTTTAGCAACAAGGTCATATTGTTTTAATTACTTTAGCTTTATAGATTTTTTTATTATCTGCAAAAGTAAGCATCCAATCCTGCCATTTTTTTTTAATTAAAAATTTCTAGGCTGTTCCAGGGAATTAGCTCAGTGGTTTCACCACCTGCTTCACAAGTGCAAGGTCCCAATTTCGATTCCTGGTACCAAAAAAAAAAATTTCTAGGCTAATAATTCTGATATATTAGAAAGAGAAAAAGTCAGCCATGTTTAACCCTTGTGGCTGAAGATGCATATATATGTATACATACATATATGTATGAATTTATATTTGCATAGGCATAGACAATTTTTTGAAATGAAGCACAAGACATTCTAATAGTTACCTCTAGGGAGTGGGAGCTGTCAGGGATTCTATTGATGAATGAGACTTTTCACTTTAGATCATTCTCACTATTTATGTATTCTTTTTTTGGGGGGGGGGGTACTGGGGATTGAACTTGGGACCTTCCGCTTGTGAGGCTGGCAGCAGAACCACTGAGCTAAATCCCTGGCCCTATTTCTGTATTTTTAAAAAAATGATCATGTATTCGATCCCCAGTACCAAAAAAAAATGATTATGTCTTTCTCTTATATTTAAAAGTAGTATCTGATTTTCTCCGCCAGAAACCCAAAACTTATGAGGACATGAGCTGTTTCTCAATTTTAGCTCCACATTAAAATTACTTGGGGGGCTGGGGATTTAGCTCAGTGGTTCTGGTGCCTGCCTCAAAAGCACAAGGTCCCAAGTTCGATCCTCGGTACCAAAAAAAAAAATTACTTGGGGAGTTATTAAGAAATATCAGTGCCAAAAGACCTGCCTGTGGAGATTCTGATTTCATAGTCTGGGCAAGGAACTGGGACATCAGCATATTTTAAGAGTTCCCCAGGTGACTCTAATGTGCACCCACAGCTAGGAACCACTGCTGTAGATGATGTGAGGCTTAAAAGGGTCCCCAGAAGGCCACTGTGATGAAGCATGTTCAGCATATAATGACTTGGGGATGCAATCCAGAGTAATCCATCACTTCTTTGACAGGCTAAGTGTTGGCATGAGACTGAGCATAAACAACTCCAAGGGGAGGCATGTAAAGTATGTCTCCATGGTAGGCCTGTTTTATCAAAAAGTAGACTCCCTCAACTAGTCATAACCCTGAGAGATATAAGAATCTCACAGAAAACCAACAATAGCCAAACAACTGCACCTCAGATTGTGATTGGTAGCACTGGAAGGTCCCAGAAGATCACAAGGAGGCCAAGTTATTTTGAGACCCTCCCATAAGAGATTTTCAAACTTCTTTCATCTGAAGAGCCACTCTGTCCTAATAAAATGAACATTCTTTTGGAAGCCTAATCTGGAAAACAGATGGAAGAAAAACTATTCTGGCCCACTTACCTCCCCCACCTACAGCTCCTGCCTGAAGAAATATAAACAGTAGCTAGAAACCCAGTGGATGCAGCCTTCTCCCTCTCTGCTTCCTTTCATGTGTGTCTTCTCTGGATACTTTTCCCATGACTGACTGATCCTGCCTCTTATCCCTGACAGAAGATCTGATTGGCCCAGCTAGGATGGAATAGTCTGTCACTCATTGAGTGATAATTTTCCCACCAGGTGTCTGCATAGATTAATCAAATGGTTCATGGAGTCATGTGACCACCTCTGGTTAGCTAGTCCAGAGAGGGGGTGGAGAGCAGAGATAGAAGTGGCATGCACAAAGCTGCCTTGTAATTGAAGGAGGAGGGTAAAAGTGAGGAAATTTTCCTTAGAATGTAGAATGAATAGAATAAGCACCATAAGTAGCCTGTGTAGGCCAAGGAGTAAATCAGCCCTCAGTGTATGTTGAATTGGAGGGTGGATTTCAAACTACTTAGTAAAACTACTTAAATTCAAATAAAGATGCTAAACAGAAGTCTGGCAAGTGTCCCTGGATTACGAACATCTTCAAAGATCTTTTCTGGCTAGAAGGATTTTTAAGACCTTTGCAGCCTGAGGCATCAGGAGAATAACATTCACTTTTCCCTTGACATTGGATCTGTGTCACAGGTATTCACTGCTATCAAGCAGTTGAAACATGGCTAGTCCAAATTGACATGTAGTGTGTATGAAAATACATAGTACAGTTTAAATCCCATTTCAAAGCCCTGTATTTTAAGGGCCAGGGATTTAGCTCAGTGGTTCTGCCACCTGCCCCACAAGTGTAAGGACCTGAGTTTGATCCCTGGTACCAAAAAAAAAAAAAACTCTGTTAAGTATAGGGCCAGAGATTTAGCCCAGTGGTTCTGCCACCTGCCTTGCAAGCACAAGGACCCGAGTTCAATCCCCAGTACCCCCCCCAAAACAACAACAACAAAGCCCTGTATTTTAAATGTTTGTGCTCCATCTCTCCCCATTCATATATTGGTGCTCTAATCCTTAATGTGATATATTTAGAGATGGAGCCTTTGGATGGTGATTAGATTTAGATGAGATCATGAGGTTGGGACCTCCATGGTGGGATTAGTGTCCTTATAAGAAAAGAAAGAAAGATTTGATCTTTTTTTTTTTTAACCACATGCAATGATAAGGAGAAGGTGGCCACGTGCAACCCAGGGCTTCTCTGGAGAATGGAATCAGCTAGCACCTTCATCTAGGATCTCCCAACCTCCTGGACTGTAAGAAATAAATATCTATGCCACTCAGATTATGGTATTTTGTTATAACAGCCCAAGCTTGCTAAGACACATGGCTATTAGAAAATGTAAAATTATATATGTGGCTCTCATCTATCTAATGGACAGAGTTGAATCGGATGTTAATTGATATATTGTCCTGCTCAGATATGGCTGTAAAGATCCGGGAATGAGCCACAGTAGTGTTTTGCTGTGCAGCCCTATCAATATTCTCTCCTTGGTTCATAATCAGAGCTATAGCAGTTTATCTTGTTCTGTCTCTTTGTCTCCCAGACTTCAACCCACTGCCTGCTCTCAGCACCACCTAATCCTCTCTGGTGGTTCCCAGAATCCCACACCCAACTGGTCCTCTTTTATGGCTCTGCCTCAGCAAGTTCTTGCAGATCTTGCCTCTGCCTCTTCACCTCCGTTCCTCTTTCCTTACTAGTTCTCTGCTCCCTTTCTACAGTTGGCGCACAGTGACAGATTCATATTTGCACTCTTATCCATTTTTTGCACTGTTGTTTTTTCTTTCAAGACAACTGTATTCTAGCCAGCAACATTCCTTTGAGATACATGACTGCATCCCAAAGACTCCTCACAGTTCATTCTGATTCCTCACAGAATAAAGTTCACAGACGGGACCAAGTCATTTCCAGAAGTATATCTATGTCAAGTAATAATGATGATAGTAGCTGGACGTGATGGTGCACACCTGTCATCCCAGCACTTGGGAGGCTGAGGTGGGAGGATCAATGTGAGTTGGAGGCCATTCTGAGCTACATAGTGTGTTCAAGACCAGCTCAAACTGTACAATGAGATCCTATCTCTAAAAAATGTAGATAATAAAAACTACTGCCATTTATCAAGTTTTTATTATCAGCCATGATTTCTACTAGACACTTTACAGATATTTCTCATTAAATCCCTATAACAACCTGACAAAGTATGTGCTGTGATCCCTATTACAGATAAGAAAAACTAGGCTCAGTGACATGTACACCTTGCTTACAGATCACTGCCAGTAAATAGCAGATATGGAATCTAAATCTAGATCTGTCCCCCAAAGTCCTTGCTCTTACCTATCATGTTTATACTGCCTCCCACATTCTGTGCCACCACCCGAGTTGAGCAACCAAGCTGAAATTCAGTGCTGCATACCAAATGATATCTATAAGCAACTTTGCTGAAATAACAATGCCATGCATTTGTGCAGGGTTTTGAAGATTTGCCACAAAACTCTGTCAACAAAGAATGTACTCTATGAACCCCATTTAACTCTAGAAAAACTGTGCTTTTCTTATTAAGGTGATTTGTCTAGAGTCATTACATTAAGAAAAGATCCCAGATAAGAACTCAGTTCTCTTGAAATAACTTAGTTTACTTTTTCTTTGCTTGTCAATTTATACTTGGGCATTGAGCTGCCTGGATGGCAGGATTTGGAGAAAAATCTTTTATTATGGTTGCTGATTTGACACTGCATTATGTGAGGAATTTTCAGATAAAGTCTCACTTGGGTTTCTCAGCTGAAGGAATGCTCGTTTCTATCCAAAAAGCATTAGCTCAACCCAAGTAGAGGCAGGCATTGTTCTAACAGTGAAACAGAAGGGTGGGTAAGATGTGACTTTGTCTTGAGGAGACAACCTTCTAACAGAAGAAACAATTATCTTGTAAAGAGCACTATTCTCCAGTGAAAAAGCTTTGTCCTAATGGAATACAGAGTTCTGAGGAACACAAAGGGAAAAGGAGGTTAAGTCTGCTTGGGAAGGTTTCATGGTAGCGGGAACTTCGGAGTTTGATCTTAATGGACTAACTTTAGAGATAAAAAGCTTGAGTCACTGAGAGTTCCGTAGAAGACTTCATAATTTTTTTAGCTTTATTAGGTTTCTAAAAATATGCCTGTTGTCACAGCTCCTTAGAGAGTAGTAGCATACATTATTTATTGGAATACTTTAAAAATATTAACATCAATAATTCCCACAGTAGATTTACAAATACTGTGCACAGTTGAATAAACCAGTTTGAAATAATGGTTTTCAAGTTACTCAAACTTTCCAATTCTACAAAGCTGGTAAGGATTCTTGGAAACAAATAAGAAGCACAATATAATCATCACAAATCTCCCAAATTCACCATTTCAGACAGAAGAGGATTCTGTCTCTCTAGCTTTTTATGCCCTTTTATTCATGCAAAGAGTATTTTTTTTTCCTCACAGAGAATACTTAAGAGTATTTTTCTCTTCCAAATAAGCTTAAGATTTCTTATAAGTGCTACTGAATGTTATCTCTTGAATATGAAGAGGCTAGGTGTTTATATTAATGTATTTGGATTATTCTGAGCTAGAAGGAAAAGAATATTTCAAGGTTGGAGACTGAAACTCATCAGAGCCAAACCCTTGGGGTATCCCAAGAGGAAATTGTTCTTCATTCCACTGTGCTACACAAGGTCACCTATAACTGAGTTTTTCAGATAGCTGATACCAGACTAGACAGTATCCTAGGTAATAGAGGTCTTAGCTTGTTATTTCTGCCTGAGAAGGAAGATTCCATCCTGTGACTTTTTTCCTCTTGGGATTCAACTGGTTGTTTTGTTGGTCTTCTGGGTGGGACCAGGTAGATTTACATCCTCAACTTCCAACTGAGATGGAATACAGTATAAGAATAAGGTCCTGATCTAAAAGGCTGGGAAACCATTAGAACTGGCATGAAATCTTGATATCCTTTGAAGAGTATCTTACCTTCCAGAATAAGGGCCAAGAGTTCTGTAACAGTTCAGCAGCACTGAGGATTGTTGGTGAATATCAATATTTTGTTAAGAATCTAAAAATGAATTGCTTGACAGAGTTGTTCATAAATGTAGTGGTTTACCTGGGGAGCAAATGAGCTCCTTCTCAGTGGTGGTATTAAGTATAGGCTGAATAGGTATGTGGTAAGGAGTCATGCATAAGGCAAGGGCTGGACAAAGGGCTCTAAGCTTCTCTTCCAGCTTCTATACTGTTTTATTTGTAGATCCTTGGTTTGTGCTTTTTATTTTCTCTTTTTTTTGTACCTGGGATAGACTTTGGGACCTTGCATCTACGAAGCAGGTGGCGGCACCACTGAGCTAAATCCGCGCCCCCCTTGGTTTACTCTTTACATCTTCTATGTTTTCACTTAGCTTGTTGTTCTATAATGGTATTTCCAGATATTTACCTCCCCCACAAATCCAAAAACTTCTTGAAGGGATAATATTTATGCTTTTCTGTTCCAAGTGTTTTTAGCATAGTAACTAGCACATAGGAGACATTGAGTTAATATTTATCAAATGACATTGTGTGTGTGTTTATCTTGATTTATAGCTTAAATTATCAGCAAGAAGACTTGCTTGCTGTGATCATGTTCATGATCCTTAGAACCAGTGGTTGTTTAAGTACCTGATGATAAACTGTGCCACATAATTATTTAAGTATAGCACTTCAAATTAATCAATTCTTTCTCTATAGATGGAGCCATAAATGGCAGTAAAATAGAGCAAAGTATGGCTAGGATTTTTCTGAATTTATAGTTCTCAGTCAAGTTCCCTGTGCCATAAATGGCCCTGGAAGTGATGGCCAGAGTTCTTAGTATGAATTGGCTGCATTAGGCAGGCAGAGCTCTCCTGTGGGTAATTAGGAATATAGTTTCTTTCCAGGCTTGGGGAGGAAGGTGGATGCATAAAAAGGCAAGGTCTCTAGAGGCATGATGGGCAGAGGGGCAGGATGTGAGCGGAAGTGGGATCATGGGTGAGGGAATATCAGCAGGCTAGACTGGGTAAGGAGGTAAGAATAGGACTAGGAAGCAGAGGCAGATAGGTGTGGTTATGGGGTGGAGAACTTGCCAAAGATGCAGAAGATGTGGTTATGGGGTGGGTGAAGTTGCAAACAGATTACTTTTCAAAGAAGTGCAGTCAACTGAGATTTGCTTGTACCAAGCACCAGTAGTTCATTTACTCAAATGGTATATTGAATGTTTACTTGTGACAGCCACTTTGCAAATACTTAGGTTACCAATACAAATAAGGTAGAATCTCTTGCAAGTGCATAAATTATAAACTAAACTCTACAGATATTATTAGTGGAAAATTACAATACTGTGTAATAAATGGTATAACAAGGTAAGCACAGATAGCCTATGGGAGCCTCTGGGGAACATATAATCAAATGTAAGGGAGTTATGAAGGATGTTATAGTTGTCAAAGTGAAGTGGATGAGCCAGAACAAACCTGCTAGAGTTCTAGGGATAGCTGAATATTCAAATGACCAAAGAGGGAGTTTATTCAGAGATTGCAAATACCGTGTCATAGTTAGGCCTTATATGCCATGACAAGTAGTCCAGAATTTATCCTGGGAGCAATGAGTCACTGGAGCATTTTAAACAGTTTTGTGTTTCAAAAATATAACTATAACCAAAGTAAGTATGGAGAGAGGGATGGAGAAAAGGAAGACCAGGGACCCAGAAAATTATGGCAGTATCTCAGTGAGTGAGGGTGGTGGCTCAATGAAGTCCAGGGCCATAAAAACAAAAGCAGATGGATTCTTGAGACATTTGCAAGTTGTAATAAACAAAACCTGGTGGTTGATGGAATGTGAGATGTAATCAATCAAGAATGGCTGGTTTCTGGCTTGGGCAACTGGGTAGCTGGCTCACTCCAGAGGCACAGTGGCTGGAGAGGAGAATGTGAGAGCTTCAGGAGAGTTCTGGTCATGAGGGAGCCAGAGTCCCAAACCTACAGGCTACAAAGGAGACATGCCTCTTTTGGGAGCTTAATGGGCTGTAATAACTGACTAGGGTCCTCATCCACTGGTCATTATCATTTATTCATCTATCAAATCAAGCAGTATTTATTAAATACCATTTATATATTCCTAGTATCTCAGGATTCTATAGACTCAAGTGTCCATCTAACAGTTGGCTTAGTTTTTTTTTAAAATATATTAATTGGTACATTTTAGGTATACAATACATTTATATTTATCATTGGGTGTTTGTACCTGAACATGATGTATCTTAGTTCTTATTTTTTCCATTACCTATGCGCCCTTCACCCCCACCACCCTTCCCTATTTAGGCTTAGGTTTTTTTTAAAGTAGTTCTCAAAGTCAGAGTTACTACTCTATGTTTTTAATAGTCTTTCCTACTCAACCCACCCCAACTTGGTTATATTACTGTTTGAGCTGTCATGTGCTGCTAGAGGAAAATATTTCCTCACTTCCTCTTTCCATGGTTGCAGTATCTTTTTCATTACATTACCATGGCTTCTTTAAATTTTATTTCTCCTACATGGACTTAGTCTTTGATAGAATTTTTACTTGGATAGAAGTTAAATTCATTGTTGTATATGGTCAAAGGTCTGGAAGCTTGTTCTCTAAGCTCCAGAGTTTCATGAGCAATTCTGGGACTTCCTGTGACCCGAGGGATGGTATTGGAATTTCAGTATTAGATGTGATTGATCAAAGTCTTCCTCCCAGTTCTTGTATCTGGTACAGTTTTATTTCATATTTGATGCTTGGCTTTCCCAAGCTGACATATGAAACTCTAGCATTGGAGAAATCAGCCAGGTTTGCAGATTGAAGTTAACAAAACACTCAATATGAACCTGTGTAGTTAAGATTAATAAAATGAAATGTGTGAATATGAGAGTCTAATCTTACATAGCTAAGAGACATCATCTTGCAAATCTTTTTCCTGGGAGACAGAGGAGTGTTTAGGTCATTGGACCAAGAAGAATGGGGAATCTACTTTGAAAACCACTCTCATTAGTCAGTAATGTTATTTTGTCATAAAGCCCTTAGAATCTCCAACTCACTTCTCCAGGATACTGCAAGAATTAATGAAGTGATTTTTAATTATCAGTCTGTTGTAAATAAATGTTGCTTTATAATAATATGCCATTATTGTTACCATTATTTCATAATCAAAGAAGTTATAAAATGTTGGATGTTTATTTCAATTGTCTTAGTGATGCCAGTGTGATCATGGCCCAGGATCAAACTCATGCTCAAGACATACTTTTAGTTTCCCAGAGAATGTGTCTTTTGCAATAGTACACTCCATCTAGCCCCAACCAGCCACCTCTTATGTGGGAGGCTGATATTTCTGTTGACTAATGGATAAGTAATGCAGCCGCTTCATTCCACTGATGTGTGTGGATAAGTTAACTTTGGATGTAGAAGCATAATATTGAAAGTCTTAGAAAGCCTGAATGAGTCGTTGACAACATCTATCCTAGACTCTTTTGTTTAAAGTTAAAAAAATTAAAGTAAATTGCTTGCCCAAAAATCACCCAGTTAGTGCCATACATCTGGATTTATTTGTGAATCCAATGTCCTCACTATTGCTTTGTGTTATACTCACTCTTGTCTAGAACTTCCTTCTAGGTGCTTGGGTTGAACACAAATTCGCTAGTGAGTCAGTACCCAATAAAGTACACAAAAATCTTTAGCACCTATTTGTATGTTATTAGAGAGTTTTGTATGAAGTAAGTCATATACCTACCATATTCTTCTAGGCAGACATTTAGAAAGCAAAAGTCAATCTGCCATGTCTGCAGTCCACCAGGCAGTCCTACTGGGCAAGTTTGAATGGTGTTCTAGAACTCTAATCAACCCAGCTGGTCTGATTACAGCAAATGATAATAAAGTGCCCATCCTAATTAAGCTGGCAGGGTTTTTGCCTTAGTGGAAGTCCCAGTTGCTGTATTCACAGATGTGTGACTCAGTTATGTTCAATTATTCAACCACTTCATATGAGGATGAAAATTTCATAATATGCCAAATGTTACTAAAATCTCTTCGTAATGTGGATAAAACATGGGTCAGGGGTTGTAATGAACTCAGATGCAGTTTATATGTAGAGATTCTCCAGGATGACTTCAGAGGCAACCAAGGGAGAAGATGACCTCGTGAAATTCATGGGTATTGGTGACATGTGCTTTTCTATCAGGATAAAAGGAACTGGAAAATTGGTCTCCTTGATTTCTCTTGGCCCTGAGGTTTTCCTTTAAAATGTTATTTATTGCATACTTTTTTAGGTTATGAAAGTGTTTTATGTTCACTGTGGAAAATGCAGAAAATTTACAAAGAAAATAAAAAGTAGTCAAAAAATAAAAATAAAATAAATAAATAAAATAAAAAGTAGTCATAATTCCAACACAATGATAGCTACCTTTAATTTTTTAGGTGAAAAATTTGGAATCTGTTTAGGCATATGTAAGATTATATACCTCTTATTCCTCCCTCATCTTTTTTTTTTTAGTAAAATTGAGGTCTTACTGTATCCTTCCCTGAAATTCTAGAAGTTTATAAAACACACAGAAGTAAATAGAAAGTTTCTTGCCCAAAGCGCAGCACATGATAATTGCTCCACAAACATTTGTTAACCAAATGGCCAAGAAAATTTGATTTGTGGACTTCAGCAACCCCACCCAAATCTCAACAATAAGATGCCAAAGGAACATAATGAACTGGAAACTGGAGACTTTCTTTTAAGAAAGCTCCCAGTTTTCAAGAGGGCATTAGTAGTAATTCATATCCTTTTTGTGCTCATTATGTATTTCAGGAAATTGATCTGAAAGCTGCACATACAAGGGACTTGCTGGAAGCATGGACCTCAGTGACAAATGGGCTTTGGAGAAAGGAAGCTGGTTGTCTCATTCTGGAATTCATCATTTTCTCAACGCCAGAAGAGGTATGGCCCTTTTGTTTGTTTGTTTGTTTTGGTACGGGCTGTCGAACTTGGGTCCTTGGGCTTTCGAGGCAGGCGGCAGAACCACTGAGCTAAATCCCCGGCCCCATGGCCACTTTTACTCGTGATATTTTTCAACTCCTTCACATCACTGTATCAGCTCAGCTGTCATCAATATGTGCCCATGACTGTTGCTTTTTTGAAAGCATCTAGGTAGAGAACAGAGTCTCTTATGGGTCTTAATATCAGAGCTGGATCCAAACCCAGAATTTAATCCTTATAAGCTATGTGGTCTTTAGAAAACCTATGGTTCCCTGGACTCTAATATGAGAGTAAGATACCTACTTCTCAGGATTCTGATAAGGATTGTTATCAATATAGGATGCCATTTCCTGAGCCCTGGCCCTCACTGGGTAGGAAGTTAGTCGATATCTTTAAGCATCCATCATGCATTATGTTCCTATTTCATTCGTGTCCTTTCACCAATCTTCCAAGCACTCACGTCGGGGGAAAAGCAGCAGCTAGGGAGCAGGTCAGTCCTCTTCCTTTTTTTCTTTGTCTAATTATCTGATTAATGTAATTCAGCCTTAAATGATGGGGATCTCATTACTTTCCTGGAGCAGAACATTTATATGTAAGAATCAGAGCCCTGACCCAGTGCTATGGTCTTCTGTTGAGTCTGAGAGATCACCTCTCCTTCATTCCCAAAGTCTGATGGAGAGCTACTTTGGTAGTAGGAGCTAATCTATGGATGTGGGTAGGGGGTGTTCAGAGTCGCTGAGGTTAAGGGCCTACATGATGCTTTTAGTACAAATTTGTCTGCCATTTTTTGTTCTCTGATTATGCATTTGAGATTATTACTGAGCATATATTATATGCCAAGCACTGGGAATCCAAAAGAGGAAGATAGACATAGAAATAACTAAACTATACTATGTGATCTCCCCCCATGTCTAAATTGGGTAACTTATACAGCAACAAACATTTGTAGATCTTCTGCACTGCACTGCATTTTCCAACTAAGATTCATACAAACAGAGAGAGATTCTCCAAAAAGATGGGCAGATCCTCCCAAGGAGGAAATTTGGATGCAGTTTATTCAAAAACCCACAGCTGTTTGCTCCTATGCCCTCTGACATTGTTACTTTAGCCACTTTTTGGAGGCTCTTACATTGTTATCTCCTCCAAGCTCCAGGAATAAAGGTGAACCTCCTTAGCTCAATATGCAGCCCTTCCTGAGCATATATATCTCTGCCTCCTTCTCTAGATTCCTCCTCTGCTGTTCATCACTAAGAACGCCCCCTTTCCTGTCCATGTATTGATCTCCGGATCCCTGCATACAGCATGCTCTCACATTCCCATGAGCCTCAGCACAGGCTCTTTCCATCTGCTTTCTACTTGGTCAGTTTCTACTCATCTTTGAATCTTCAGCATAAGGTCAGCTGTTCTGAGATGGCTTCCTACCACTGCCACTGCTTCTTCACCCCATCCTGGCCTTGCTCAGAGGCCCTCCTCAGTGCTGCCACAGCACTTTGCATAATGTATTATTATTGTCTGTATTCTTAACAGCTTGTGAGCTTCTTGAGGCAGATTTTTATCTATTGTTGCATTCCTTTCACTGTAGTGTGACAAACCCTTGATGCATATTTGGTGCCTGGCTCGTAACTACGTATGTAAATTAATAAGTGGGTGAGTAGTGGCTAGGACCATGTCCTCTGCATATCTCTGCCTTCACTGAACACATTTTTGGGTTTTGACAACTCACCTTGCTGTGTAACTGCTCCTGACTCTACCACACCACTTCACCTTGCTTTCAGCTTTACCAGTAATGCTTCATTCAATGGCCTCAGGCTTATTTACCAAGCTGATAGGCAGAGGAGAGAAAGAAAGTAAGTGGGATTTACCTGTTGGTGCTTTTGTAACCTAGGCAATAGAATTATCCATCCTAGAATTTTAGAACTCAAATAAGCCTGTAACGGTGTGTGTGTGTGGGGGGGGGGGTATTTACTGTGACCTGCTCCACACACCAGCACATCCCTCTGTGAGTTCACCTTGTCCTACATCCAAAATCTGTGGGCAAGTTTGGCCAGTAGGGAGGGGAAACAGGCTGTGGTGAAGTCTATCTATAGGAGCGGAGCAGTTCTTGAGTAAGTGATAGTGAAACTTAGTTCTGGTTGGCAGCAGATTCCATGAAATCTAGTTCCAGTTCAGATAATCAGTCTGCCATAAAGGAGATATACAATACAAGTGTGGCAGTGTTACATTGTGACAAGGGACCAGTGTGGTTGAAATTTGAAAATCCATGTGGTCAGCTGGTATTAGGGTGGGGAGCTTGGGCTTCAGGGATTCAGGAAAGGTACAGGCCTAAAGGTATTATAGACAGATGAGTTACATAGAAATTTTATATGCAGTCAGATAGGGCTAGGTCCTTGAGGGGGTCAGGACAAAGGTGAAACGCACCACAGTTACAGGGGACACACATCAGCTGGAAACCAGGCCTCAAGCTAAAGACAAGATGACCAGACCTACATACTTCCTCAAAGAACAAACAGTGGGCCTAACGAAGTCTAGATAGACATCAACCACCGGCTGGATGACCAGAGGCCTCTGCACCCACCACTTCCTAGGAGAATCTTTGTTCTTTCCATCATGTTTGTTATGTAACTTGTTTCCCAACTGGACCACTATTACCTAAGTGACTACACTTGTAACCTTATTGGATGTCCATGGCTGTGGCCCACACTGTACCCAATGGGTTTCACCCTATAAAATTCCTCTATAAAGTGGCGCCCTGGGCTACCCACTTGGGTCCCGTCCTACCCTTCAAGAGCTTTCCTGTCAATAAAATACCTTCCTACTCTTAACTTCCATTGTTCCTAGGACCCATTCTTCAATTTCTAGAGAACAAGAACTTGATGTATCCTACAGTTAACAGGTTAGAAGATATAATATTTTATATTTCATCTCCGTATTTCCTGTAACAGAGACTATCTCAAGCAATTCTCACAATAACTTTATTCTCATTTTTGAATGAAGAAACTGGGCCTGAAAAGGTTGAAAACTTGTGCAAGATCATTCAGCTTGCCAGTGATTGAGCTGTGATTTCATCCTTAATTTGATTTACCCCAGCCACAGTAGGCTTTTGCTCCTCAATACACTGCTCAACACTTCCTACTCTGCTTTCATAATTTAAGGTTCTGGTAGTCCAGATACAAACTTGTATGGCTGGTGATTTCACAGACACAGTAGAAAAAAGGATAGCTC
This sequence comes from Heterocephalus glaber, assembly GCF_053883595.1. Taxonomy (NCBI): domain Eukaryota; kingdom Metazoa; phylum Chordata; class Mammalia; order Rodentia; family Bathyergidae; genus Heterocephalus; species Heterocephalus glaber. Next base: position 11,153,300 of record NW_028258294.1, read on the forward strand.
TGAGCAGGACCAGAAAGTAAACAATGCTGTTGCAACTCGTGGGTTACCATCCAAGTCTACAGCTGCCTCAGCTAACACACTGCAAGGCTCTGACCCACCTGCTGCTGAGCATCTTTTCTTTCTTTTTTTTTTTTGGTACCGGGAATCAAACTTGGGTCCTTGCCCTTGTGCAGCAGGCAGCGAAACCACTGAGCTAAATCCCTGGCCCTGCATCTTTTCTTGACCTTGTTTCTCACACCTCTCCCCGCCATTGGCTGGTACCAGCTGTTCCATCTCTGGGAACCGATGTGAATGAGTGGGCTTACATTTCCAGTGAAAGTCCAAGGAAAGTCCTGAAAGAGTCCAGGCCTCTGGGCTTTGTTCTTGGCTTCAATTCTCAGTCCTCAGAGAATTGCATTATTTGCCAGGGAGGCTCAGTGATCCTGCTGAGTCACAGGCCTTGAGGCAGAGTCACACAACATCTGCCCTTCTGTTATCCTGGAGCATCTCTGGCTGCCATTAGGGTGGGTCTGCCTCCAGGAAGCTGGGTGGGGAGAGCCCGGGATGTCTGGGGGTGATAAGGAGTTTCTGAAGGAAAGTCCCTGTGCCACTCCTGCTTTATACATTCCTAAAAATATTCCCATGAACTGGGGCCAATGAGTTTTCAAACTTATTTTAAAGGACTGGGGCATGAAGAAATTATTTGTAGTCCCTGACACAAAACACAAGGAGGACAGTGTCTGGCCAGTGCCCTGTTTCTCTTGCATTACATGTTGATCTAGTTCTTCCTTTGATGTGTCACTGCCTGGACATATATATACATGTGGGGATTTAGCACAGGAGGGGTGGTCTTTGGCAGTGAATGCATAAAACATTTCCTCCTGTTCTAGATGTGCTCACTCAGCTGTTTGGGAATCTTGCTGTCATCCACCCTTCCCAGGGGACCCAACCTACCTATGCTCCTCAATAGGGAAGAGGCAGGAAATCTGGGAAGCACTGCTTGGCAGTGTGGGCCAGGTGGATCACAGAAACTCAATGGTACTGTTTCCATTTCAGTGATAAAAACAGAAAGAAGTAGATTTCCTTTCTGGTGCCTCTCAGGGTCAGGGAGAGGTTTAACTTTGGGCAGGCAAGAAAGAAGAGACATTTCCTGAGAGTAGTCTGTATGCCAAGTGCCAGGAAGTACATTATTACATTTTATTCATACCTTCACTGGAATCTTGTGAAGTAGCTATTGTTGCCTCCATTTTGCAGATGAGGAAACTAAATGTCAGAAAGGCCAGCTAGTGACTTCAAGCTCATGTGGCAAATGGCAACAGAGCTCACATCCAGACTCAGGTCTTTGTACTCCACAGCTGTGTCCTGTCCTTTACCTCCTTGACAGTTTCAAAGATATTCCATCTTTCTGTAAATTTTGATGATTTTTGTCTTGCATACTTTGTGTAACAGAGGGATGTAATAGTCTATCACCTATGTCCTCTTATTGGCACTTGTTCTAATATGTTTCCTAAGGCCATCAACTGTTCTATCCCTTCCATTTTATAGAGAAGAGCATAGTGTAGGCAGGTTTGCAGTCTCATCAAAGATTGGTTGCAAAACTACAGCTAAAGCCCAGGCCTCTGCTGGTCCCCTTGCTCCCATACCTATATTGTTAAGACAGTTTCCTGGAAGAAACACTTCAGAACAGAAGAAAAGGGGCTCTTGTGTAGTCCAAAGACCATATTTGCAGCTCTGAAAAAAGCAATTCTCTCTCAGGCCTCTGTCCAGGATTCTGGAGTGAAAAATATAAGATCAAGGTGGTCCCTGTATTTCAAGACAATCATATTCATCCTATGGATTGTGGTTTTTTTAATGGCTTAGTTATAGCTTTCAATTGCAGCAAATGTTTTTGCCCTTAATCTGAACAGGATTTTTTTTGTCTAATGTCACTCAATAAATCCAACTGAATATAAGTTGGAAGTATATGAGTTTCCTCTTCAGGGACATTATTCTGTGTGTATTTTTGGAAATGTTCTTTATTTTGATTTATGCCCATGTACACCTTCTAGTAGCTTCTTGGTTCAGCCAAAGGTTTGGTTTTTTTTTCTTTACTATGATGTTGACTGAGAATTCTCTTAAATTTTGATCTTTGTACCACACTTGGTAACCAGAATTGGGGGTGGATCAAATTACCTATCTAGTTTGCAAAATACCTTGCTTTTGTTAACAGCATGTGTGTTGGAATTTGTATTTTTCAAGAGATAATATTTAGCATTTTTACCTAAATGAATCCTTGGCTTCCTGTTAGATTTAATGTCACACTATCTCTTGTGTCCTATTGTTTCTGTTGAAGCTAAAGTGTTTTGGTGAGATCTATTTAACTGCTCTTCCTATGGAGTTCATTTCTAGAAGTTAGAAGAACCTAAAGCAGCTATCTGAGGTTTGGTCTCATGGAGGGGGAATAAAACAACTGTATTTTCTTCCTTTTATCAAAGATTATAAAGTGACATTGTGCTAAAAAGAAAAAAATCAAGGTCTGTCTGACCATTAATCCCACTGTGTCAAGTGCGTTGGGTTAAGGAGCACCTAGCAGATAAGTTAAGCATGCTCCTGGGAGTGTCTGGATGGGAGGCCTGAACTTGGCTGCTATGTACAGTTCCTCACCTCCTCTCTGGCATTCTTCCCCTTCTCTGCTTCCAAGATGCCATCTTTGCTTTGTCATGCCTTTCTGCCTCAGTGATTCTGCCTTGAAGCCAGCTGACCATAGAATGAATCCCCCAAACTGTGGCCCAGGTTAAACCTCTCCTTTAAATTGTGGGTGTCAGGTATGGTATTTTTTTTTTTTTGGTACCGGGATCGAACTCGGATCTTTGCGCTTGCGCAGCAGGCTGCGAAACCACTAAGCTAAATCCCCGGCCCAGGTATTGTATCTTAATGATGCAAAAACTTACTAATACACTCAAAGAAGAGAAATGTCCTCAGGGCCAGTTCAGCCCAGGAGCTAATGCTGGGACTCATTTGTTGCAAATTTCTTTTTGACATAGCCTTACTGGTGGACATGCATTTGTCCTTGGTGTCGTCTGTAGCCTTGTCCTAAAAGATACAGGAAAGATGATAATCAGCATGCAGAATTGAGCAGAGCTCAGGCAGCCAGAGCCTCTCTCCCTCTCAAATCACTGTAACCCATACTTCACAGAAAGGGGAGAGGGGGAGGGAGGCATTGCTTTTCCACTCTGCTGTGCTGTTAGCTAGCAGAAGGCCTCTGGGTGACAGATGGCTACCTACAGAGAAGATGAACAAAAAGCAATGCCAGGGAGGAAAGACAGAAGGAGGGCTCAGTTCACTTCTTTCTGTCCTTCATACTTGAAATTGGCGACCTCTCCAGGGACTAAGATGGAAAGGTTATGAACAGATCTTAGTGAGCTCTGACTACCATTGTAACTTGTTATAATGGTATTTCTGTAGCTCTTTCTTGCAAATAAAATTGATAGAACTGTATCCCTTGGCTGGAAAAAACTTCTTTCCATGTGGCATAAAGCCCCTCACATACCTTTTAGACAAAGAATCATATTTGTATAAGACCCCATCTCTTTTTCTCCTCTACCTAAGTGACTGCATGGCCCTCAAAGTAACCTCAAAGTAACACAGGCCAGAAAGACCCTCTCTTTGACCCCTGCACTAGGCAGAGGCTGCTGCCAACACAGGTCCTGGCACCTCTGCAGCAGAGGCTGTTCAGGAGCTGATGACATTCCTGGAATGCTGAGGATGTTTCTGGCCCACAACTGAAGTCCCCATGCACTAGGCAGAAGATCAACGATGGACATTTTGCTAAGAACATTAATTCTAGCTACTTGAAAGAGCTTGTAGAGTGCTCTTAGCTCTAGAAATAGAGCTAAGTATTCCTTTGATCCTAGAGTCATGTCCAGCGTGGTTATATGACTATACCTCAATTATCAAGACATGGAGCTTGACTGAGTGTTCCAGATAACTGAACTATAACCCTTTAAACCTAAATTGTTTAAAATGTTACTGTTTTCTAACAGTTAATAAGACTTTTTTCTATGACTTTTAAATATATTTTCTCGCCCTAAAAATGAAAATTGTTATATCCCAGTTTATGATTGGCTTATGGAGCAAAATTTCATTTAAAAATATATTGCCTTTAATATGGATCCATAATATCATATCCAACAATTCATTTACACTTTTAAATATGCCTTAAAAATATCTACCTGGATCCACAAGAAACTGTGGACGGTTTTTCAGGTTGGGGATAGAGATAAGGATAGGATGGGAAAGGGAATTTTTATTTTTCAGTTTATAGCCATACGTACTAAATGTTTTTTTCTTTACCGCAAACAGATATTATATACTTATATAATAAAAATTAATTTTAAATGTTTAGAATAATATAAAGAAAGAAAGAATATTAAAGCTATGGAGTGGGTTCCCAGGCTGGCTTTCAAAAGTCTACTCAGTTTACCATTAGTCAAAGTAATAGTAACAGTGGCCATTAAATACCAGCCCCTTGTATAATCTGTTTCTATGGAAAATCCACCCTGAGTCACAGAAATATTTCCTTCTTACTGTTTTCTCTCTACTCTTTAATAAATGCTGCCTTTGAAATAGGAGCAGAGAGTTTGTCTTCCTGTCTGATGGGGCATGGGAAAAGGAGACCTACTCTCTACCAGGGACAGTAAAAAGAGGGCACTCTGGCATGCTCCCAGACACTATTTAGAAGAAAAAAATGAAAATTTAGTTTGCACCCACTGTGTGTTAGACACTGCTTGATCTGTCTCACATCTTTTTTTTTACCTATGAGATAAACATTACTTTCAGGAAACTGAGGCTTTTAGACAGTAACATTCCTGAGTGATTGTCCCCTTAATAATTGACAGAGCTAAGATGCAAAATTATAAACTCCCTCACAGGTGATTATAACTCAATGGCTCTCTACCACCCCTTTGTATGGCTTTCTATCACCTACAAAAGTGAAGTATAGATAGGTACTTTGGATATTACCCTGTATATTATTCCCCTTTCCTATTGCTGGGTCAAATTATTTGACACCCACAACATAATGGAGAAGAGGTTTATTTGACTCATGGTTTCAGAGGATTCCATCCATGTTTGATGGCCCCAAGGCAAGAACATCATGGCAGAAGGGCATGATGAAGCAAAGCTGCTTAGTCCATGGCAGCCAGGAAGCAGAGCAAAATAACAGCACCAGATGGTAAGAACCAGGGGTCAGCTATAGACTTCAAGGTTGTTCCTCCATAACCCACCCAGACACACCCAGAAGTATGTTTCATTGTTCCCTAGGTGACTCCCAAACCAAACAAGTTGACAAATAAACTTGACTGTCACACCATGAAATTCAGTAAGATCTTCTGTCATATAATCCTTTATTAGAAGGTGAGAAGCACTATGGTGTTGATGACTTCTGTAACTGAAATGCCTAGCACAGTGCTGAGAGCATGGTAACTCCAAATAAACATCAGTTTGACTGGTAGGAAATATTATTTTTTTTGTACAACTTTTTATTGGTACATTTTAGGTGTACAATATAATGACATTCATCATTGGAGATATGCACCTTTACATACTCTCTTGGTTCTTATTTTTTCTCCCTTCCCCTGCCCTCCCTATTTACAAAGACTTTGTTTCCATTTTTTCATTTTCTCATATTAATTCCATTCCCTTCTTTCCTTTCCCCTACCCCTCCCACTTCCCCCTCCCCTTTGCCCCTTTTCTTCCTAGGAAATATTATTGTTTACTCTGCTCTACTTTACAAGATAGAAAATTGGAATGATAATATTTAGAAAATTTTTCTATAGCAAATATTGAAATAAGAAAAATGTTTTCTGATTAACCTCCACTTGGTTAGGAAATTCAAGTAACTAAAGTGATGTAAAGAAAGTTCTTGGCAGGGCTGGGGATTTAGCTCAGTGGTTTCACCCCCTCCTGCACAAGCGCAAGGACCTGAGTTCAATCCCTGGTTCCAAAAAAAAAAAAAAAAAGAAAGAAAGAAAAAAAAAAGAATGTTCTTGGCTTACAAGTCATCGATTTAGATGAACAAATCAAAAAAGAATCCACTGTTAATTAGAGCAATTTGGCAGGACCATTTGGCAAGTTCCAGAACCTACTCACCCTGTGGAACATTTGTAATGCTGTATTAGTCAGTTTTCTGTTGCTATAACAAAATGCCAAAGTCCAGGTAATTTATAAAGAATAGAAATTTAATTAGCTCATGATTATGGGAGTTGAGAAGTCCAACATGATTCTGTATTTTCTCAGCATCTGGTGAGGCTCTTCTTGTGCATCACAACATGGCAGAGGGCACCACATATGGATGGAGACTGTGCCACGAGTGCTATCTTGGATTTCCCTTCCTCTTCTTATGAAGCCACTAATACCTCATGGGGACCCTACCATCATGATCTCATCTAATCCTAATGACCTCCCAAAGGCCCCACATCCAAATACCATAAACGTATGAATTTGGGGATTAAATTTCCAACACATCAATGAGAAGAGGGACACATTTAATCCAAAGCACTATTTTTTTTTTTTTTTTTTGGCACCAGGGATCAAACTCGAGACCTTGCGCTTTCGAGGCAGGCGCTAGAACCACTGAGCTAAATCCCCAGCCTCTAAGGCACTCTTTTTTAAGGGAAAATGGTTACCACATAACTGACTTTCAAACCAATTGTTAGAATAAAACCCAAAAGTCAGAGACAATGAACTTTCCCCTTAATTGAAACACACTCTATGAATAGTACTTTATTTCAGTAACTCAAAGTTGTTAAAGGAAAGAAAAGAGCTCATTTGTGTCAGCTGTGAAGGTACAAGGCATCCAATAATAACGAACATTCATTTGATTTTTACAATGTGACAGTCTGTCTTCTAGGGATCTAAGTGTATTTATTTATTGTACTTTCACTACAACTAGATATCAGTTATGAGTATAGTGCATCTTCATTTTTACAGAAAATTAAGGCTAGCATAAATTACCAGTGAATGGTGGAGGTGGTATTAGAACCAAAACCCCTCTAGATTGCCTCTGTTAGAACACAAAGGGTATTTATGCTTCTCAATGTGATGGGAAACAAAGGAGACTCTCCATCTGACCCCATACACTCATAGGACCTATAGTGTATCAAAAACTGCTATTAAAAATCTAGAAATTGGCAATGGCAAGGTCATTGTTCACCTTGACAACAGATCCTCTGGCAGAGTGGTGAGGTAGAAATTTGTTTGGACTGCCTTTAAGAACAAAAGGAAGAACAAATGCTACTAGTGAAGTTTTGAGGGGAATTTTGTTTGAAAGAGCAACTGAGAATTAAAGGTTGGCTGTAGACAGATATAGAATCAAGGAAGGATTTTTTTAAAGATAGGAAATTAGCATGTCTGTATTCTAGTGGGATTGACCTAGGACAGAGGAAAACATTAATTTAGGTGTTAAAGGGAAAGAGCCAGGTGAATAGGATCTGATCCCACAATGGTGTTGGCTTTGGTTGGAATCCACACGATTCCTCTGTAGTAAAAAGAACAGAAGAGTAAATAAACTAGGCAAATGCACAGTGATTACTGGGCTGCACAAAGGTTCCTTGAGTTTAATGGTCATCAATTGAAAATAAAACCAGACAGCAAGATTTTATACTTTTTCAACCATGTTTAGTTAGGTGCAAGTAGAAAGAAAGTAGAGAATTGGATTTTACTACGGTTGTAGTTTTTTCAAGTAAAGAGTATGGAAATAGAGAGGGATGTATATTTGAGGGTGCATATAAGAAAGAACTGATAGGGATGAACCTAGAAACCAAGGTGCATTAGGATAGAAGGGAAGTCATAAGGAGAATGAGGGACAGAGAAGAGGTCACAGGATAAGTAAATTGTAGATACTGTTAGGGCCAAAGAAAAATTGGATTAAGATAGCAGGGAAGAGACTGAAAAGGTAGGAGATGGGGGTTGGAGAGTAGAATGCTTGACATTATTGATGGTATTACTATGAGAGCAGGAGGCTGGGCTGATGGGGTAGGTCAAAGATGGAAGAGGATGCCAAAGAGTTGAGAAATCAGTGTGTGAGAAGAATCCATTATGTACATATGAAGAACCAAAAACTATCACAGGAATGGAATTGAGGAAAGGGACAGTGAGCCAGATGATAGTGTCTTCAAAAAAAAAGAGGTAGAATAACTCAAAGGTCTGTAGATGGCATGGGAATAGCAAGGGACAGTACTATGTGTCATTTTTGAGGATTACTGGGTTTCAGACATAGCATGAAACAAAAAGAAATCAGAGGAGAGTGAAGACACGGGGGATTTTGCTATTGAGGAACTATGAATTCCAGAGAGCAAATGGAAGGATTCTAGATGATGGAAAGGGGTGGACTTATGTGTGCAAATTCTCTCAAGGATATTTAATCCTATATTTGGGAGCTCTGAGTGTGAGGAGCAGAATCCCAGAAGAGGAAGGAGAGATATTCTATGCAGCTCAAGACTGGCTACATTGGTGGGGAAGGAGAGCCCTACCCCTGCTTCCTTGGGCTCCAAGAGCAGTGCTGGCTAAGTGGTTCTTTCTGTCCTGCATGGTGATTTGTAAACTAAAACCCAACAGTGGAAAAACGCAGAGCCGGCTGTGTGTTCACAGGACAAGAACACACTGGCATAGATCTGGTGGCTTTAGGCTGCTGCAGCTGGTGTTCTGATCATTTTGAGACAATAGGACCCCAGGAGACTGCCCAGACTGCTGATCTTCCAACTGTCAGTCCGCCGAAAAAGTGAAGACACAACCAGGCTTGTCCCTTCCTTCCCCTTGGTCCCTCTCACGGGTCATTAGCTATGGGGCTGTCACCGGAGCTTGCCCTAAAAGCCCAGGATCCTCACAGAGAAAGCAGTCACAGATCGTCCGTGGTTGGAGGTGGGGGATACATATAAATTTGCCCAAGTTATTCAGGCCATTGACCCAGAGAGAGAGAGATTCCCACTACCTGACACTAATTACTTCAACACTTAGAACTCTCAGGTGGAACTTCTGTTACCGAAAGCAGGCCACTCATTAGAGAGAACCACTGAACCCCAGCGCATGACAGTGCTCAGCAGTCTTCCATAAACGAGATTTCCAGGCTCCCTCTCCCTACTTGTGAAATGGAGATCTTATTATTTCCCCTGCTTGAACCAAGTGAATTCTTAAGAGGAGGAAATAAACTTCGGGCTGGAATTTGAAATAAGGTTCAAACAGAAAAAGGGATAGGAAAGAGGAATACATAAAAAACTCCTCCTCCCTGGCTGTGAAATGAATTCAAGCTCAGAAAGTCTTTTAATAAGAAGCCCCGGAATAATCAGGTGCAATACAAAAGAACAGGGAATAGTTTTAGAGCTGGTTATACTCTAATTTTTAATAAACGGGCAAAGGGGTTGGGGTTGGGGAGGACATCCTCCTGGAACCGAGACAGGAGGCAGCGCGCGCAGCTGGGGAGCGTGACGATCACGGTCGCGTAGCAACGGGCGGGGATGCGCGCGAGGCGCCCCGCAGGGTGAGCGCTGGGAGCTTGAGAAGCTGCGGCGCCCGGCACCCTAAAGCTTCCCGGATCGCGGAAAAACTTTGAGGTTTCTCGGCGCTGGCTGTCTGCGCGATGCTCCCCGCGGGCTGAGGGCGAACAATGAGGTTGCAGCCGCCGCGCTCACCTTGGGGAGCCGCAGGATCGCATCCTCAGAAAGTTGGCGCGCAGCTGGCGGCGCCTGCAAAACCCTTAGTCCCTGGGCCGATCTGCCCCTCAAGTTTCTGCGACAGTCTCACATCCTCAGCGGATCCGGGGTTCCGAATACGTCGTAGGCCCTGGTGCACTGATTCTGATCCCTGGGAGAGAGAAACCCGCGCTTTTCTGAGGGACCTGCGCTTTAAGTGATGCTTGATCAATTTTTTCCGCCTTTCGTCTTTCCCCAGACAGTGAGTCTGTGGACGCCTCTCCTGCGCCTTACAGCCCAGAGGAGTTAGGTAAGTCTAACCCTTTTTCTTCTTGAAGGGAGGATCGGAATTCCACCCTACAACCGCGAGTTTTGGGTCGCCAAAACAAAATCAATAGAGGAGTGGATGGAAAGGGTCAGGAGAACCCTATATCATGGGGCAGCGTATAGTATTCAGACTGGCCTTTTCTTGGTGTGAGTGTTCTAGGGGTGGTAAGGGAAGTGTTCCATGTTCCGCGCGCGCGCGCGCGTGTGTGTGTGTGTGTGTGTGTGTGTGTGTGTGTATGCGCGCGCGCACAAGTCAGTGGTGCTGCCGGAAGGAATGCGTCACAGCAAACTTCCATACCTGGCACTTCCATGAGCAAGCTGAACCCTTTCAGCCTGGAAGGGCTGCGGTGGCTGATTCTGTCTTGCCAAGCACCGTGCAGAGAACAGTGTATGGATATCCTTCACCTGAATTTAATGAAGTTGACTGCCAAAAATGGCGGTGTAGTCATTAAATTACAAAATGGGGCTGGGGCGGGGGACAGTTCCTCTTGTTTAATTTGTAGGTGTTTTGAAATAGGACATTTCATCCTCCTGTTTCAGTAAGAGGGGATTTGTGGAAGGTGAGTGGTGACAGTTGTCAGAAACAGACCTCCCTATGTGGAGAGGCAGAAATTTGCATGCTCAGGATCACACTAAGCATTCTTGACACCCAGTCTCTCTTGGAGGCCCAGTGTTTGGGTTCTTTTCCTTTTTTCTGCTATCAGGTTAGTTTAGTTAGCTGCTACCTAGTCTGTCAACTCTGTCCTGGATGTCCTGTAATCACCAGGATGGAAACCATGGCTTCCTTCCATGAAACAAAAAGATGTTTTTTCTAAAGGTGCAAGTTGACAGTAAAGGAAAATAGAAATTTTCTGCAGAAAGCAGTTTACAAATGTTTACCATAGTAATATTCTCAGTGTTGGGCACTTTGTTTCCGGTCAGCTTCTTGTCCTAGGATATACAGCCTTATCAAGTCTACACAAGCTGGGCCGGGGATTTAGCTCAGTGGTTTTGCCACCTGCTGCGCAAGTGCAAGGACCCGAGTTCAATCCCTGGTACAAAAATAAATAAATAAATAAAATCTACACAAGCTGAAGTAAAATTCCACCTCAGCAATGACTTTCATCCATTTCTAGTGAATCAAAATAGATGTGAATCAAGAATGGCATTCTGAGGTAGGGAAGAGTATCTTGTTTATTCAGAAAATGCACTTCTGACAGATGTGAGGCAATCATATCTCTGCAAATAGAATCCCAGATTAAACACATGAGCAAAGCTAGCTTTTAAGGGCACTCTGTGGTCAGTCCTTCTATGAAATGAAAATAACATCAAAACCATGGCTTTGCATGAAGTGATATATTAGAAGGCAGGTCCTTGGTGATTTGCTTCACACAGTGTAATTAGGTACTGATGACAGGAGCATTGATGTGCTATGGTATGACAGAAGTATTTGGTCCTCTTAAGTTAAAGATAAAGTTAAAGCAATGGCAAGATGGGCACTGCTTGCTCCAAGAAACAAAACTCTCTAACTGCCAAAAGGTTTGAGTACTGTAATTAACGTACCAGCAAGGCCCAGGTATTTGACCCTCTTGCATCTTCACGTCTTCCTCTGGGATTAACAGACTGGACTGCCTCCTCCCCCAAGCTGAGGCACTGATAGGCACTGATAAGTAAGCAGAGCTCTTAAAGTTAGCAATAAACATTAAGAAAGTAACATTTTTTCTCTTTAGTTTAGAGAGTAGAAAAAGCTGAGTTTTTCAAGAGGAGATGAGAGTATGTCTTAGACTGGACTGTTGTAACAAACTACCACTGGGTAGTTTGTGAACAACAGAGATTTATTGGTTCTGGCTCTACCAGATGACTTCTTAGGTATCTTCCAGTTCTAGCCTCCTAAGATACTGTGTGGACTCATCAGCCAAAGGAGATTTGTTGTCATCGGGTGTTCATTGTTTATGTTCATGTGCCATGATGTTTGTGTACATAGTATCTCTGAAGGGTTATTCTCAGGTGGAGCAGTGCTCTGGATGAGACTGCACTGTTTCCATGGTATTCAGGTCAGAGAGGGAGCTTGCATTTCTCTGTTGGAAAAAGGCATGATAGTTTTTGGTTCTTTTCTTAGACACGCAGCAGGAAAGATACCTCTTCTTGCAGTTGGTGAGCTTGCCAAGCAGCCATTCTTTCTGGGGCACAAATGCATATAGGCTCAGCCTTGGCTAGGATGTAAGAGGGGAAAGAAGCTAAAGGAAAACTGTTTCTCTCTTCACAACCCTGCTGATATCCAGTGTGTGGGTTTTGCACACCAAGCAATTGTCCAACTCTTATGCCAACAGCAGTTGGGTACCCTACAATGTAATTAAGCTGATATTACCCAGAGCTAATGCAGACTCCACAGATTAGGGGCTCAGTCATACAAAGCTGCTCCCTCCTACAGATGCCAAGTGCAAGTAGTGATTCTCTACCTTCTCCACACTTCTGTCCAACTTAGTTACACTTCCAAGGCTCCTGCAACCTTTTCTTCCAGTTCAATAGTTTGCAGTAATGGCTCACAGAACTCAGGGAAACACTTTACTTATATTTGCCAGGTTATGATAAAGGTATTATAAAGGGTACAAATGAACAGCTAGATGAATAGATACACAGGGCAAGGTCTCAAAGGGTCCCAAGCACAGGAGTTTCTGTCCTTGTAGAACTGGGGCATGCTACTCTTGTGGCATGTGGACATACACATCTCAGAAACTCCAAAACTCTCCATTTAGGTTCCATGATTAATTGAAGGTAGACATGATTAATTAGGTAGACATGATTAATTGAACATTGGCCACTGGTAATTATTTTGGACACAAGCCCTTTCACCTCCTTAGAGATCAAGTTTGGAAACAGTTGTATCTAGTTGAAAATCACAACCTTCTGTTAATGAGGTTTGTTCTGCTGGCAATCAGCCCTCATCCTGCTATACAGAGACTTTCAGCTGCCATTCATCTCATTAGCATAAACGCACAGGTGGTTGAAAGGAGCTTATTATGAATTAAAAGAATAAAACACTCCTGTCACTGCTCCCAAAACATTACAGAGGTTTGAGGAGCTCTGTACCAAGACCGAGGGACAAAAACCAAGTATTGCAACAAAAGATGCTCTAATGATATTTACCACTAAGAAAGTGATAAGGGTTTTAGGAGCTTTGTGTCTGCAACTTGGAATGAAGAGGTAATTTGTATTTCTTATTGTATCAGATCATAGAGGTCCTAGAGTCTTAGTTTGAATTCTATCGCTGAACTTACTTGTAATCTTTGACATGTGACTCAACTGCTCTGCTTCTCAGTTATTTTGTCCACCCAGTTAGGACCTTGTACGGATATGATGAATTGTCTGTGTATCCTAGTAGCATGTATTGAATCTGCTTATGTAGCATGTATTGAATCTGCTTCTGTAGCATGTATTGAACTAAGGAAGTGCTTTTATTTTATTGTTATTATTCATTTAAAAGACATGTATTTCCCATACTTTAAGGATTTTATTGCTTTTATCACATGTCCCACCGAGTCACCAAACTTTTTATTTCTGAAAGCTTTTTATGAAACTTACCTAATCTCCAAAAGACAGATAGTTGAGGATAGTGATCAGGTCAGTTGAATTATTTCATGACTTGCTCCAGGAGCAGCATATGGAATGGTTTTCCATCTGAGGTCTTTGGTGACAGTCCTACTACTTTCTTGCCTCATGACTGGAAGTGTATTTCACCTCTAAATTTTTATGCCACTCTCCTAATAAATTATGAAAAGCTTCTTGGGGGATTGATTCTCAACCTTACAGCAAGGTTATATAATGAGATTAAGCCACCAATATGGGAGATTTTTAAAAAGCAGTAGGAAAAGGAGTATACCTCTGAATGAATGCTGTATTGAAGGCTGCTGTGATGAAGAATCATGGAACACACCTTCTTTTCTAAGGTGGGACCATTCTCTGAGGATGCAGAGCTCACACCTTCCTATAGCCTTTCTACAGTCCTGTTTACAGGTAGAAGGATGGTCCTCTGGGTAATTAAAAAGAATGCATGGAGAGGTGGGATGAATCCAGATGTGACCATACCTGTTTAATTAGCTTTACTGACTGCCCTCTACCTGGACAGTAGATAATTTGTTTAGTGCAGTAGGACCTGCATTATCTGCATCACCCCCATGCACTGTGACCTTCGAGTTATTTTGAGGCAGTCCGGTAAATTTAGCTTTGTTCTCTCTGCCCATGTATCCTTCTTCCCCCTTCTCCCTTCTCGCCTGGCTTGCTCCCTCCCATCCTTTAACACTAGGCCCATATGTCATATTTTCCTTGTGGTTCTCAGTGTTGGCTAAACATTAAAATCAGGAGATGTTTTAAGTCTTGAGACCAGGACCCAGTCTTGGGTTCCATTAGAATCCCTAGGGTCTGGACACAAGAATCCATGTTAAAAATCCCATCTCAAGTGATTCTACTGTGTAACCGAAGTTACAGGCCTTGGCACTAGATTGTAGCCAACATGTAGCACATGTAAATCTTCAGTGAATGGTTACTGAATGAGTGAATGAGGGAGGCAGCCTTGACACGCTTTATCTCATTACAATTAGATATCTCTAAGATTGGCCTTCTAATGGTTGTAACAGTGCCCAGGGGATAGGATCGTTTGACATATAAGCGCTGTCTGCTTTGTTTATTCCTTTGGTTTATTCAGTTTATTTTCTATCTTTCCTATTTGTTTTAAGACTTTAACTTTTTAGTATAGGGTAATATTTGCTTATTTTAGAAAATTTGGACATTAAGAATAATAAGAGAAAAACCACTCGCCTCATACATAACCAGATTGGTCCCTCTTTCCTTAACTTTTCCTAGTTTGTTGTCCTTTGGGGTTGCTTGACCCTCTGGCATGCCTGAGTGCTTTCTTTTTTTGCCCAGACCCTGTGAACTGCCCTCTTAGGGCCAGAAGAGGAGTGTCTCATGAGACCTCATTCTTGGGAGCCAGCAGGGTTAACCCCTCAGGGCCAATATATCATGAGAAAGGATTTTCTTGTCCTATTCTTGCCTTCCTCATTTAGGAAGACTATATGAGCCTTATCAGAACAATATGATAACATTTGTGTAACTTCTTTAAAATAATAACTTAAATGTTTGCTAATTCCTCCCCCATTACCTAAAATAAGAGATGAGATTGCAGCTCTGGATAATAGTGTTTATGTCTTTCTCAGGATGAATTACATCCAAATGTCACTGGCTTAACACAGTAAAGCCTGTGTGTGTTTCTTTTCTTTCTTTTTTCTTTTCTTTTTTAGGCCATGTTTTTTGCTTCTGTGGTAGTCTAGTGCTGAGCTATTAGAGGGCTGTGTTCCATGTGGTCATTGAGAACCCCAGGCTTCTTGTGTCCACAGCTTCACCTTCTTCTAGGGGCTCAGATTCTTTCACTGGGTGTTCTGTATCCATTTGGCAGAAAAGTAAATCCGGTGAGCCAGGAAAATGTATGCTCACCCTTGATTGTCTCAATGGAGATAAGATACTTCCTTCTGCTTATATTCCAAAAGTGAGAGCTGATCACGTAGCTCGCCAGATAGAAAGAGCTGTGAAATACAGTCTAGTTGTGTGCCAGGAAAAAGAGGAGAACATGCACATTGGAGATCGCTAGCAGTCTCTACCAGTCATATTTCTCTTATTGCTCAAAGGATCATAATTGAGGCTCATTTTTTTCCATGTAGGTGCTTGGCTTTCATATTGTTTAGGATACACACTGGACTGCTGTACCAAAGACCACAATGACAATACCTTAGGCATAATACAAATTAATTTCTCTTTCACTGAGAGCACAAGCAGTTCAGGGATGCTTGTGGTGACTTCATGATGCTTTGTATCCTCAAATGTAGTTACTATGAAGTGTTCTAAAGCAGCTGCTTGCTGGATGAGGTGGCACATACCTGTAATCCTAGCACCTGGGACGCTGAGGGAGCATAATGGCAGCTAGTCTGAGCTCAGCCTGGGTTACATAGTGAATTTAAGGCCAGGTTGGAATACATAGCAAGACTGTCTCAAAAACAAACAAACAAACAAACAAAAAAGCTGCTTCAGATTCCACCATCACATTTACGTTCCAGTTTGTAGAAAGGAGAAAAGGAAATTAGGAAGCACAACTTGAAAGCTGCATATACCGTTTCACTTACAATTTTGTTGGCGTGAACTTCAGTCAGGTGGCCATATCTAGTGCCAAGGAGCTGGAAATTGGATGGGAATGAGTCTCTTACTAGAAGAATGGTTGGGTATAGGGTGACTAGCTATTTTAAAAACTTATAGGAAGCATGTCTTAGTGGTTCAGAACATGTATCCAGAGATATACTATATGGGTTTGAATCTTAGTTTTATTAAATCTGCTTTTTGACCATATTCAAGTTACTCAATCTGTATCTCCATTCTTAATCTGTAAGATCATGTTCCAGAGATTTTTCTGACATATTTCCAGACCCATTCTGCTCTGGGCCCTGGAAAACTTACCATTTGCCATTTATTCCCTGTCTTTCACTTGGATTTGGCTAATAAGAGACATTAGCAGGATGTAGGATGGTGGCAAGAAACAGATAGGATATTTATTCCCTGCCTATGAGGCTCTAAAATGGCATGGTTGTATGATTCTACTGAAGGCCATATGCCCTGTAGAGTGGCCCTCTCCTATAGCATCTCGTCATGCTAGACTGGCAACCTCCCCTTCTAGTTTAGAAGTTGTATTAGTCAGAACCCATAGAGACAGAACCCATATATATGCCTTTGTATTACTTAGAGAGGTGTGGGGTGTGTGTGTGTGTGTGTATATGTGTGTGTGTGTGTGTGTGTGTTTATTAGGAGAGTCAGCTCACACGATTATGGAGGTTGAAAGGTCCCATAATAGGCTGCCTGCAAGCTGAGAATTGAGGTAGCTCAGTGCAAGTCTGATAGACTCGGAACCAGGAAAGCTGATGGTGTAACTTTTAGTCAGAGGCCAAAAGCCTAAAAATGGTGTTAGGGATGCCTCAACCAACTGAATCATGCCCACCTACATTGAGAGCAGATCTTCCCCACTCAGTCCTCGGCTTACCTGCCAGTCTTCTTTGGAAACATTCTCAGATTCAACCAGAAAAGGTGCTTTACCAGCTCTCATAGGTCTCCCTTAATCCAGTCAAGTTGACATCTAAAATTAGCCATCACAGGAGTGGCAGCAGTTCTCCATTGTGCCTAGCCCTGGAGTAGTTCATTACTTGTTTGCCCTTAACTGAGAAACATCGCACTTTGCAAGAAGGCCTTTTATTGGATTCTAGAGACTCACTCCTTTTTTTTTTTTTGGTATCAGGTATCAAACTCCGGTCCTTGTGCTTGCACAGCAGGCGGCCAAACTACTGAGCTAAATCCCTGGCCCGAGACTCACTCTTTTTGAGCATACTGTCCATATCCTGAAAGAGCCTTAACTGATACAATGGGAATAAGAATAGCAACAATCTCTGACCATGGTGGTCATGGTAGTTCACCACCATTAACTGTCTTACTGCCCTTTGGCAGATGCTCTGATCCTTCCAGGCATCGTTAAAACTCTCTGAAAGATTTAATTTTTGTCATTTATATTAAATAGTATTGCTACTCACTGCCTCTTCCCCACCCTGTATCAGGACAATGTGCTGAGACTCAAGAGTTGTGAGCATATCTGTTTCTAGTCAAATGCATCCTGTATCTGAATTTTCCTCCCTCCCATTTATATGGAGATGAATAAGGAGAAAGGAACCAGGTTTACCATATATCTACTCTGTGCCCAGAACTTTACACAAGTATACTCAGCCCACCAACTTGAGATGTAAATCATACTACCCAAATATAAGAATTTCCAAAGATTCACCTAGCTGTATTATTAAGAAATCAACACTTTCTTTAAGGCTACTCTCCACTTTTATGTCCAAGAATCCTCAGGGGATGCTTATTTGCAAGCACAATCCTTACTCTTTTACCCTTTTGCCAGGGGAGCAGGAATTCATATGGACCTTACTGAGACTGGTGAACACCATTATAAATGTTCCACATTCACTCTTCCACAGAAAGTTGCAGCCATACAAAGCTGGCCATTGCTGCTGTTCCCCTGCTCACATCAAAATCTATAGGTTTGGCCTTGGCTTGCTGAGACCCTAGCTAATTTCTCAGTAGCCTACACTTGGTTCCCTCAGGGATGAGGACAGTACTCTTCTGGATCCTCTTGCAGCCTCAGAGTAGGCCCAGGTCCTTCTCATTGCTACATGAGGCCAGAGTCACCCTAAGATGTAGGATTTCCCTTGAGGACCTCCCTAGCTCAAGTGCTCATCAAATGACCAGGGGTATTCACCCCACTCCAGATCCACCCCAAATCTCTCCACTCCTTGGGAACCTATCTGTCCTGCCATCCTGCTCCTGGGGCCCAGACTTAGCTTCTGAGGGAAAGAGTTTTCATTCCAGTTTATCTTTTTCTTAGAATGATTGACAGTGGAAAGTTTAATTCCCTTCACAGGAAACCTCACCCAACCACAAGGGTGTGGTCCAGCCTCCTGGCTCCAACAAAACAACCAAGGGAGGGTTCAACATTGTTACAGTTCCCTAAATCTGGGCTACTCTTCTCTTCCATGATTGATCTTTTGGATCCTTTTCATCCTCAGAACAAGTCAGTGAAACACATGGAGTTATTTTCATTGTATGAAGGAGAAAACAGGAGCTTAGAGAAGTTGTGCCTAATGTCACACAGGTAATTAGAGGCTTAGATTCAACATAGAATCTGGGACTTTCAAGACAATCTGTGTGATTCTCCTGGGGAGGAGAATACATAAATTGCCTTCCTCCAGTGGAGATTTTGTTGTGGATTGAATAAAATAATATGTAAGAGTACATTTGGCCCTCTGTACCATGGGATCTGCATCCGCAAATTCAACCAAATGTGGATGGAAAATATTAACTACAAAATTGTGTCTGAACTGAGCCTGTATAGATTTTTTTCATTATTCCCTAAACAATGTAGTGTAATAACTACTAGTATAGTATTTTCATTGTATTAGGTATTATAGGTAAACTAGAGATCATTTAAAGTTTATGGGATGATATAGATAAGTTATACGCAGCTACTATACCACTTTATATAAGGGACTTGAGAATCTGTGGATTTTGGTATCCTGGGAGGTGGTCCTGGAAATAGTCCCCCAAGGGGCTGGAGGGCTGACTTTTCTAGCAGAGACCATGGTCATTCATGGGTCTTCTGGAATGTTTGTTAAATAAATAAATGAATAGTAATTGTTCCAATCTGTATATATTGTATTTTCTTTAGACTACTCAATAATCATCAATGTGGAATAATCATCCAGAGGAATTTTCCATAGCAGGATCTAAAGCAACAACTACCAACAATTACCAAAGCTCCTCTAAGCTTTCTTCATTTAATTCTTGCTCTTTCTCCTCAGAGTTCCTTGAACACGAACACTCCTAAGGTTCCTGGTGGTGCTGACCCATTTCTAAAGGAAACTAAATGTTTGCAACAGCACACTGTAGAGCAGGTGATGAGAGCCTGGCAAACTGTGGAAGCACAGAGAAGGGCAGGTGGACTTGGTGTGGGTGTAAAGTGAATTACACTCTCCTAAAATTTGTTTGCAAAGTGATACTGTGACACTATGTCTTGCTCAGGAGGTGAAGTTTTATTTTGGGTTATTCTAGTTGGGAGAGAGAATAGAGTAGGAAGAGGGAAATAACAGTAGGTTCTATTAAGTATATGGTTATCTACCTTGGTAATAAAGAGAAGAGAGGCAGGTGGAATTATGGAGACACACACACACACACACACACACACACAGACAGAGAGAAACAAAGACAGACACTCAGAGAAATGGATAGGGCATTTTTCTTGCCTAATAGATATTTATACTAGAAAAAATAGAATTGTGACTATTTATTCCTGAATGTGTTTTTAAAATTAATTTATGCACTTTTGACATACATAATGATCACATTCATCATAGAGAATTTGTATCTGTACATAATATATTTCGATTCTTCTTTTTTTCTCCAATCCCCTTCCCTCCCTTTAACCCTTCTCCTCCTTATTTACATAAGCTTTGTTTCCATTTTGCCCTTCTATTTTTTTTCCCTTTTCCCTTCTTCCCCCATCTTGTTTGAGACCATATTTTTAAGTGATACATATTGGACACACATGTTTAAATATTGCATTGTTTGTCTTGTGTGAGAAACTGAGAGGGTAAATAAGGACTGAAATAGATGATAGATATTGGAAAGTAGGAAGAACATGTTCAAATTCCTGAATATTAAACACAAGCATGATTCCCCTAGAAATGATGAGGTGTGTGTAAATAAGAAACTTGATCTTTTCAGGTTTGCTATGAGTATGGTTTTCTTGATCACATTCTTACCACATGATCATTCTGGAGTATGTCCTGTTCTGCGTATCTGTCTCAAAGCCCGCAAATTAGTTTTGCTGAGGGTGGATACGTTAACTTGATTTAATATCATCTGTTTGGTTTCTCTCTTTCTCACTGTCCCCCACATTTCCAATTTCACAGCTCTTCTTGCTCTCTGCCCCTAACTATATCTCTCTGCCTGTTTTCTCACGTCATTCTCTTTTCCTTTTCTTCCTCTTGCTCCCTCCTTCCTTTTCCCATCTTAAATTGGTATACAGTCAGAAAAGGCAGTGCTTGCTTTCCTAAGGCTCTCTGCCAGAAAATGGAACAGGTCAAATTATAAAAGAGGATAAAAAAAGAATGTTCTTTGGCAAAATGGGGGAAACAGATGTTCAGGGCTGGTTTTGCTGTCTCTTGCTGTCTGCTGCCAGCTGAAATACATTCCTTACAGGATCACTAGAAATGAACATTCATCAACTAGCACATATGAGTGGTTATTCTAAAGATATATATATATATTCTGCTTAATTATCTTCTCCCTGTGATCGCTGTACCCTCAAATCTAGCTTTGGCAGGATTATTGACTACAGCTGGTAGCAATATTATTCTCATCCTTTCAGGTCGCAGTACAATAATAAATATTGTAAGGAAATTTCAGGTTCTGAAGACAACAGAGTGGGTAACTGTGGGAGTAGAACCAGATTTGGAATGAACCATGAGGAAAGTATTGCGTTGGTGGTGCGGGGAGAGCTTACTGGTGGCCTGCTGCTGGCATTTGTCAATTTGCTTCTTTTTCCACAGGCTTGCAATTTACTGACTGTTGGCCATAAAGAAATGTCCATGATTTTTTCTCTTGTGGTTCGCCATTCAGATACCTTAAATTTTCTCCTTGTAAAAAAAAATGTTTCCCTTTGACTCTAAAAGCCATTTTTTCCTTCCAGATTGTGAATCTGTGTGATGGACTAAGGACTGTGGCAGGAAGTTTTATGTTTCTGTCAGACCTTTATGGGGGTAACTTCATGTGGCCCCTGCTACCTCCAGCTCCAGTCAATAATAAAAAAAAACACAAAGGGCCGGGGATTTAGCTCAGTGGTTCCGGCCCCTGCCTCGAAAGCACAAGGTCCTGAGTTCAATCCCCGGTACCAAAAAAAAACCAAACACCTCAGGCTGACTCATGTACAGTATGGCTTATAACATGCCACACACTGCAAGTGACAGGGTTTAGGGACACAAGGATGAATGAGACATAATTCTTTCCTCAAAGAACTGACAACCTAACTGGGGGAGAAACGCTCATTATCAGAAAAATGTATAATGTGGAACTCTGGTTCCAGCCAATGCGCACTAACTGGCTGTGTGACCTTGGACAGATTACCTAATTCCTGTGGGCTTCTATTTCCCCACTTGTGGTATTGGAATGCAAACATTGTCATGCCCTCTGTAATGAGCACATATAAAATGATGGTCCCATAAGATTTCAAAGGAGCTGAAAAATTCCTCTTTTGTGGTAATGCTGGTATAAACATTCCTGTTTAGATATTTTTAGACACACAAATACTTTTCAATATGTTACAGTTTCCAACAATATTCAGTAGAGTAAGGAATATAGCCTAGGAACATATAGCCTAGGTGTGTAGTAGGTTATACAACCTAGGTTTGAGTAAGTGTACTCTATGAGATCTACATGATTCCCTAACAACATGTTTCTGAGAATACATCTTCACTGTTAAGTGATATCCTACTGTACCTACTTCATAGGGTTACTGGGAAAGATTGAGTTAATACATATATGTAAAGTACGTAGCACATGGTGAGCACTCCCTGAGAGACTCTGTTTATTTTTGTTATTCTGGTGAGTGGAAGGAGGCATGAGATCCCAGGAAAGAGGAAACTGACTCACCATGGAGGTCAAGGGGAGCCCAGGCAAGCTTCCTGAATGAGACCCAACCTTCACAGTGACCATCAAGAGTGAAGGTGTAGGGATGAACAGCATCATGTGTGCCTTGGGACTGTTGGTGGCAGCCATGGTGAGCTCTTCTATGGCCTGAATAACTGAGTAACTGAATGGGGAATAATGGAGTGTGAACCAAACTGATTTTCTTCCTCAAACAAGCCTGGATTAGCACGGAAACTCTACAAAGTAGGACTGAAACCTCATTACCTACTTCCTCAAATGCTGTGTGGGTGTCCTGATGTCTCACAAAGACTGTCCCACTTGTAAAAGACCCTTACATTTGCTTTGGTAGGATTCAGTGAGATCAAGCTGTTACACCGTGCTTACTTGAATTTCATTCCTTTTCTCCTTTTTGTCATCATTATTGCTTGTTTACTATTAGCTTCTTGCAGCTGATATTTCATACTGTTTGCCAAATGAGAAACTGAGGGATCTTCTAAATCAGTGTTAAAAATATAACCCAGTATAGGTAGGCAAGTATTTTCAGGCTTAGCAAATAAAAGCACAGGATACATAATTAAATTTGATTTTTTAAAAGTATGAATATGTCACTTACAATAGCTGGGGCATACTATACTGTATTGGTCACTTCCCTTTCATTAGGACAAAATACCTCAGCCACAGTTTAAAGGGGGAGAAATTTATTTTGGCTCATAGATTTGGTCTCTTTTTGTTTTTTAAAAATTCAATCCATAGTTGGTTGGCTCCCTGGCAGAAATGGCATAGTAGAAGGGCATGGCAGGGGAGAGGTGATTACCCCAGGGCAACCAGAAACCTGAGAGAAAAGGGGGAGAGGAAGAGCTGGGTAAAAGAACACACCCTTCCTGGATGAATCCACTGAAGAGTATAGTGTCCCATGATCCAGTCACCTTCCAAACACATGAATCTTTGGGGGGGTGGGGTGGGTTTTAGACCTAAAAACCATAACACATACAAAAAGTTATTGTTTATCTGAAATTCAAAACTAGCTGGTGTCATGTATTTTATCTGGCAGTCCTAGGTGTGGGAGCAACATCTGGGGAAACTCTGCTCTTGGCATTGAATCTTAGCTTGACCTATTAGTAGGTCTATTGGTTCCATATCACCAGGTTTTCAGTCTCTACCTGACATAATTTAAGTGCTTACAACAATGAATCTTGATTGAGGATGGCTGCATTATTATATCACCTCAATGAGAAAATTGATGCTCAAAATGAATTTTCCTAACAGTAGAGATCCTAAAGAACTTCAGAGATTTGATGTGAGCTCTATTTAATATAAAATATAAACACAGAATAATCTTTTCTCCTGGAATCCTTACATGGGTTCTGGGTCTGGATATTAAGGCTTTATTTTCGTCCTCTTAGCAGAAATTTAGGTCTGATCTATTCCATTTTGGAAAATCAGAGCATCTTGGTGTTCTCATGGGAGTGAACACCCAGTGCTATCTGTCCTTAAAGCATCCTCACCCAGCCTCTTCTAGCACATCCCTCTGAAAGTGTTGTATATATTGGGGAGGGGGCCTGCTTCCCAAGAAAACCTGTTTTTCTGTTGTACAGTGATCTTTTTTTTTTTTTTTCTTTTTGGTGCCGGGGATTGAACTCAGGTGCCTGTGCTTGCACAGCAGGCGGCGAAACCACTGAGCTAAATCCCCAGCCCAGTGATCATTTTTATAAAGCTTTCTTCATACGGAGCTGAAACTCAACTTCCAATTTTTTTCACCTGGTTATCCATTTTTTTTTCTGGAGCTTTCAAATTTTTTTTTTTATGGTAACCCAATAAAAGGTACATTTTACATTTGGACCTACACATACAAATTATAGCTATGGTTGTAACAATAACAGAAGTTTCATTGCATAGCAATTACCCTTCTTAAATGGTCTGCATCTGGCATTTTCTACTATGTTCTATTTCATTTATTTACAGTGCTGATCATGTTAACTTGATTTCATGACCCATTATGGGTTGCCAACTGCTGTTTATAAGACACTGCACTAGGGTGTCATGAAGCAAAAATAAAATAAATCTGACCCTCCTTTCGGAAAGCTCTTGAAATATCCGAAACTGGCTATCATATCTTGTCTCAATCTTTTCTCCGTGTAGGTGTGCTCTGGGTGTTCCACCTACTCCCACAGTGTCATCTGAGTGTCTTTTAGTTGAGGAATGTTAGATTTAAAACTTGGCCTGAAAACTGGACTTCATAAAGAGCTTGGACGATTCTTTTTTTTTTTTTACTGGATCAAAAGAATGTTTATTACAGCACTTATGGCCCTATCTCCACCATAAATAAATCTGTACAGAGTTGGGAAGGACCATGATATATACAGAAGGGAAGAGAACATGGCGTTAAGCCCCAGGGATCAACATGTGTCATCAAGCTAGGCCTTCTCCGTTTTCAAGTACACTAGCAGGACCGGGGATTTAACTCAGTGGTTTTGCCGCCTGGTGCGCAATCACAAGGACCCGAGTTCGATCCCCAGCACCAAAAAAAAAAAAAAAAAAAAAAAAAAAAAAAAAATCAAGTACACTAGCAAAGCTGCTGGGTGCCCTATTGGGAGTTGAAACAGCGGAACCCCTGCTATAAGACTTCTCTGAATTTGGAAACCCAAAGCAGGTTTAGCCTATGATCCTGGTCCAAAAGTCCCGGCCTTTTCTGCTACTTCCAGAGCTAGCTTCAGGTTCTGGTCAAACAGCTCACACCTGATGGGCATTTCCAGAGTAGAATGGATTCTTGAGGGCAAAATCTGAGTAAATCTCATAAATTTTTCGGAGAAGAGTATCAATTCCAGCTTGC
Organism: Heterocephalus glaber; assembly: GCF_053883595.1. Lineage (NCBI taxonomy): Eukaryota > Metazoa > Chordata > Mammalia > Rodentia > Bathyergidae > Heterocephalus > Heterocephalus glaber. Next base: position 11,178,368 of record NW_028258294.1, read on the forward strand.
CTAGGATCTGCCAGCACCACAAACTTGATCTCTGTCAGCGTCTGGAAGCAGTGCAGTTTGAATGTGTCTGTCTCCAGCATCTCAAATGCCGGAGCTGCCCTGTTCAGGGGACAGCTGAGAGCCAATGGCAAAGAGCGAGTGGAATATGGAGGCCAGCATGAGCTTCTCATTGGAGGTGAGGCGGGGCCGGCCGAAGCGAATGGACACAGGGTAATTAGCAGGGTTACTCAGATACTCCAGCACCTCTTTCCCTTCGGCCGTGTACTTGCAGTTCACGTCTACGCCATTGATGGCCAGCACTGCATGGCCCACCCGGATGCCGTCGCGATGGCCAAAGGCAACCAGCACACGCTCGTCGTGCAGCTTGAGCAGCAGATCCAGCGGGTAACTGAAAATTTTCTCAGCCTCAGCCCGCGGGGCGTAGCTGTCGTGCTGATAAATCAGGCCGAGCTTGGCCAATTCTTGCATCGTGGAGTCTTTGAATCCCTTGGGTTCGGTCCCCTGCTCAAGTTAACATCAGTCTGTGAATTAATTCTCATTTAATTCTTTACTAACTTATCTCAAAAACCTAACCTAGCCCACTTTTTCTGTTTTGTCTAGTAATTTATCTTGAAATATTTTCTCTATTTGTGGGGGTGGAGGGGTGAGGAGGTCAAATCAATATGCCCATCATTTATATTTCTTGCATCTATCCTAAACTCAAGAAATGTAAACAAAAAGAAAGCATGTCAAGCACATTCTGCCTCTGCAATAATTTAAACTCCTGTAAACTGGCAGAATTTGGTAAGAAAATGTCTTAACAGGCTAAAACAATGGCTAATAGTTACAGCACATGTGCTGTGTACTAAACATTTGCTATCTCCTTTCATGTGATTAATGAATTTCTCACAACGCTGTGAGCTACATACTATTGTAACTACTACATAGTATGAAGTGGGAAAATCTGAAGTTTGGAAAAGGGAAGTAATTTAGCCACCATTATGTAACCAGTAAGTGGCAGAGGGTGAGTTGACCGTAGGCCCATCTGATTGCTGGGCCTGTTTTTGAAAATACTTAACTGCCTCCCATAGAAAGGAAACCAACTCTAGTGGTTTAAAAACAGAATGTATGTTACATGTGTAACATAGTTCATATATAGGAGTTTAATAGATTGAATTCTTCCCAAAGCTAACAGAATTACACAGATCAGTTCAGGTCCCAAACAGCCCATAAAAGTCTGTAAAAAGTAGTGTAGATGTATCAGTCCCCACATGGGGTCTGGCCTTAGAGAGCATTGGACCAGGAGGAGAGTCTGGAGTTAGGGAGCATCTGTCTCTCTTGGACAGGTGAGCTGGGGAGGCAACATGAAATAGTGGCTAAGAGCAAGAGTCCTGCACCAACAGGCTTGAATCTGGACTCTGGCACTTATTATCCATGTAATCTCTGGTAATTCTCACACCTCACCTGCCTCCTTCCCTCATGTATAAAGAATGGGTAATGATACCTACCTTGCTGGGTGTAATATACTGATGGCATGAGATAAAATACAGACTTGCCTGGCACAGAAGACATTCCATGCATGCCAGCTCAGGACAGAAAACTAGACTTTGATTATTTTGCTTCTCTAATATCTCTTGCCTGTTTCCTCACTTGGGCTGGGATTCGGAATACATAGAAATATGTGCCCCCACATATCTTACACCGGTGGTTTTTAAAGTGTGGTCTGTGAATAAGCAGCATGGGCATCAAGTGGGAACTTGTGAGAAATGCATATTCTTGTGTCCCACCCAGACTTACTGAGTAGGAAGCTCTGGGGTGAAGCCCAGCACCTGTGCTTTAAAGCCTTTTGGATGAAGCCTCTCAAATTTAGGAACCACTGCCCTGACATCACAGAGAATCCTGGATTTCCCATTTTACTAGGACTCAGAGGACACCTCTAGAGAGATCTCATCTTTTAAGTAGATATTGTGACCAAAGACGTAGACTGGAATTTACTTTCAGGTTGTTTCCACTTAATCCTTTTCTTATTGATTATCCCAAATTGGTCACTTACTGATGTAGCTTTTCTATTTTCTTTTTAATTTGAAATCCACATTGTATGGACCTTACTTCATAATTATTAGTCCACCTATTATTGTACTGTTTTGCTTTTCTTTATCACACATAGCCCAATTTGTAATTATAGACTTATTTACACATGAAACAGAGCCTATTCCAGGGTATTAACATCTAGCAGAGTACCTTCCTTATCAATAAAGTCAATAATCTTTGAATGGTAAAATGATCAGATGAGTGAATGAGTGAACCATTGCAGGTCTTGCACAGCTCTGTCTTCTTTCAGACTCTGTTGTGCTTTCATTAATTCTGCTGTTTAGTACTTATTTTTTCAGTTATTTCTAATAATTAATATATAAATTTAAATTCCTTCTCCCCCCCTGCTGAGTCTGTGCTGTAATGTGAGTTTTTCTCCTGAATTGAGCCATCCCCACTGGTTGGAACCATTAGGAATGGTGGTAATTTCCCCATTTATGTGTCATTGGATTTTCAAGTACAAGATCTGCTGGTCTGTAGAGCATGTTCTGAAAAGAATTAGAATTGCTGTACATGTCATGGAGGGGCCATTTCTTTTACTGTTCTTTCTGGCTATGAACTGAAAAGACATGTTTTCAGAATAAAACACCCAAGCATTCTGTTCAAAATGGTGATCACAATCTCTTATAATCCTTTAGTGCAAACATTCTGATCTAAGTTTCCAGTTATTGTGAAAATCTTCATTTTTAATCAAGGCTTTCCATAGCTGTTGTTCTAGAAACTCAGTATGCTTCCAATTTTAGAAACAAAAACGTGTCTATATCACTGGTGGAAATAAAAGAGGAAAACATGATTAGCTTTTTATTCATGAAAAGAGAACAAAAGAGCAATTATCACATGGTATATTGTAGGATAAACAAAACTGAGACTGCTTCCTATTAATATGCAATTGGATCCACTGAACAACTCAGCAGAATGATCAATATGGTTAGAAGATTGACAGCACCAATTAATCAACTCAGTAATTCTCATTCAGGAGTTTTTTAATACCCTAAGGGACATTTGATAATGTCTGGAGACATTTTTTTGTTATTTTCATAACTGAGGGTGGTTGCTACTGACATCTAGTAGGTAGACGTCATCCCTAATCCACAGGGAAAGTCTTCACTACAAAAAATTCTCACCTTCAATATCAGTAAGTGCCCAAGGTTAAGAAATATTAAATTTGTCAATCAGTCAAAAAGTATTTCAAGCTTTCAATATTTCCAAGTTTTCTGTAGTAATAGTAGCAAATAATCATAATGATTGTCATTTATTGAATATTTATCTTTATATTCATGGTTACTCTGCCTTATTTAGGCTCTGATCCCAGGTGTGTTTGGGACCATTATCTTTACTCTTCTTCCTCACCTGTTTGTTTAGTATAGGTGGATTTTTTTGGACATGGTCATATCTACCTTTTCTATCTTGTATTTTATATAAAATTATATGTTTAGAGAAGCTGAGCCAGTCCCAGCACCTGGAAGGAAGCTCCCCTGCTGCCATCCCATGCTCCTAGGGCAGAGAGGCTGAGCCGGTCTCAGCACCTGGAAGGAAGCTCCCCCACCGATATCCTGCACTCCTAGGGCAGAGAAGGTGAGCTGTGCAGGTGCCAGAAGCACCCCCCACCCCCTGTGGAAATGAGAAAACATGTAAACAAGCCTCAAAAACAGACTTCCGGATCACCTACAGCAACCGCAAAGGGAAACGAGATGGAACAATCTGATATTCAACCACCTGGACTCTCTGAACTGGCAACAAAAGAGGATCTGAGAAATATGAAATCAGAAATAATAACTCAGATAACAGCAAAGATTGTGCTCATAGTGCAAGACATGATTAATAAATCTAGAGAGGACACAGATAAAAAAATAGAGGATCTGAGGAACATGATGGAATCCCAACAGAGGAAACAAATGGAATCCATAAAACAGATGCAAACAGATTTCCAGGAGATTAAAATCTCCATCGAAAGTCTGCACAGCAGAATGAACCAATGTGAGGATAGAATTTCAGATGTAGAAGAAAAGATTGCAATTAGTGACCAGGAAAAGAAAAATTGCTTTAAAATTGTAAGGGAACATGAGAAATCAATCCAGCAGCTGCTAGACGGTGCAAAGAAGAATAACATAAGACTGATTGGGCTCAATGAAGAAACAGGAGAGAGCGCAGATAACATAAAAAAACTCTTCACAGAAGTGATGGCAGAAAACTTCCCAAGGAGGGGAAAAGAACTTGACCTACAGATAAGTGAGGCATATAGGACTCCAACTAGCCTTGATCAAAAAAAATCTACGCATAGGCAAATAATAGTTAGGATTCCAAAAATCCAGCAGAAGAACAAAATTCTACAAACAGTGAGAGAAAAGAAACAAGTCACATACAAAGGAAAGCCCATCAGAATCACAGCAGACTTCTCAATGCAAACCCTCAAGGCAAGAAGAGCTTGGAGTGATGTATTTCAAGCCCTAAAAGAAAACAGCCCCTAACCCAGATTGATGTACCCTGCAAAACTATCTTTCAAAATGGATGGAGAAATAAGATACTTTCATGATAAAGAGCACCTCAGGAACTTCATGAGTACCAAACTGGCCTCCAAAAAATTTTAGACAATACTCTAGGAAAAGACAATGAGGATCACAACCCAAGGAAACCCAGCAGAATGAATCCACTGGGCATGACAAATTAAACGCAAAGGGGGAGAATCCAACAAAAAGAAAAAGCCAGGACAAGGCTTTTAAAACTTTTAACTTCATCTCCCTAATGAGTGTATAATTCAATCTTGTTATTGTACTGACTAGTATTTTTCTGATTCTAGAGTTGCACACCTTTCCTTGTGCTATACTGGCTATTTATCATCTTATGTCTACTTTTTAATTGGGTTGTCTATTAATGAGCTGTAAGAGTTCTTTATACATTCTGGTCATAGGTTATATGCATTGTAAATATGGTCTGTTTAAGGACTACTTTTCATTTTAATGATGTCATTTAAAGTTCTAAATTTTGATGGAATCTCATTTATCAGTTTTTTTCTTTTATGCATCATGTTTTTTGTATCCTAGGTAGTTTTTGCCTACCCTGAATTCATAAACATTTTCTCTTATAATTTCTTCTTAAAGTTTTATACTTTTAGGCTTTCTTATTTAGGTTCATAGATCCCTTCAAGCTATTTTCATGTATGGAAATAAAGGGTTGAGTTTAATTTTTTATATACAGATATCAGGTGTTCTAGTGCCATTTGCTGAAAACACTGTCTCTTCCTTGGCTCTTGAATTGAGTTTATATTCTATAAAATGCTAATGTTAAATAATCTTTCAAAACTCACTGGACCATGTATGTGTGGTACTATTTCTAGATTCTCTATTTTATTCAAATGACCTATATGTCTTTCGTTATACCAACACTGCCTTGATTACTGTAGCTTTAGAAGAAGTCTTAAAATTAGGTACTAAACATCTTCCAACACTGTTTTTGCTTTTGTTTTTAACTTTTCTAGGTCCTTTGTACTCCTACATAACTTTTAAATTTCAATATCCAATTCTTCATTTATAGCAAGTATACACAGACCTGAATTTTTATACATACCTTGTGTTTTCTAATCCTGCTAAATTCAAATACAAGTTCTAGGGGGTCCTAGAGATTTCTTAGTATTTTCTCTGTAGATGATCATTTCATCTACGTATAAAGATTTTGCTTCTACCTTGCCAATCCTATCCTAATTGTGTCATTTTATTGCCAGACTATTTTGGTGGGGCCTAGGTTTCAAAGTTTAATGGACAGATAAAGAGTAAGCATATCTGCCCTTGTTCCCCACCTTAAGGAGAAAGCATTGTATCTTCTCCATTCATATAAGGCGTTCTCACTGGAAGTATGGAGTACATGTCTTTAATCTGTTGAGAAGGTTCTGTTCTACTTCTGATCTCCTGATAGCTTTTTTCCATGAATAGCTGTAGAATTTAGTCCAGTACTTTTTCTCCAACTAGTGACAGGATCATATGGCTTTTTCCTTTCCTCTGTGAAAATGATGACTTTTGGGGGTGGATCTTCCAATGCTGAACCAACACTGCCATCCCTATAACAAAACCACTTTCTACATCCTGCCAGATCTGACTTCTAAGAGTTTGTTTTGTTAAACGAATTTCTATCTATGTTCATACTTTTTTCTTCTATTATCTTTATCCAGTTTTAGGATTTGCACAATGTTGATTTCCTAAAATGAGGGGAGAAGCATTCCTTCTTTTTTCTGCTTTGTTTGATATAATTTATCAGTTAAAATGTACATGAGCCTGCTGTTGTCATATAAGTAGGTTTTCAAGCTGGGAATATACTTTCTTTAAAAGGTGCTATTCAAATTTTTCATTTCCTCCAGAGTTAGTTTCATTAATTTGTCTTCCAAGGTACTTCTTAGAAGTTGTCAAATTTATTTCAAAAAATTTCTGTAATCTGCTTTCTATATCCTTTTAAATTCTGTAAAATCTGTGGTAATGTCTCCTAGATCTTGATATTGTAATTTTGAAAATGTATAATTCATATTGTGTAATAGGAAGAAAAGGTCTAAAGGAGCAGGGGAAGTGGGAGGGGTAGGGGAAAGGAAAGAAGGAAAAAGAAAAAACTGTGAGGAAAGGAAAAAAATGGAAACAAAGTCTTTGCAAATAGGGAAGGGTGGAGGGGGTGAAGGGAGGGCAGGGGAAGGGGAAAAAATAAGAACCAAGATACTCATGTAATGGTACAAGATCCCAATGATGAATGTAACTGTATTTTATACCTAAAATGTACCAATAAACTTAATGGGGAAAAAAAAAACCAAAAAACCAATGTCTCATTTAAATAAAAAAATTATATGTTTGTATAAATTAGGTAATAATGCTTGTAGGAGAAAAGAATGAAGCAATATGACACTGATGTGTCACTATGGGTGTGAAAAACATCCAGAAAAACAGGTCTCAGATCCGTAGCTTAAAAAGCAAGCCTTGCTCCTGTATAGATAGGGTGGTAGCACAAAGAGTAGCCCTTTTAGGTACTTACTCAATATTTGCTGGGAAATGTTTTCATAATTGACACAGAATCCTAGGTAAGCTTTCCATGGAGTAAGGTTTCCAAATGATCCATTTTATTAGGCATAATTTTTCCTGGCAGCAATTTCCTCATCCATATCCACAGGCACCTAATATTTCCACAAGTACAGAGGTGTCTTGCCTGTGTGTCTTTCAGTCTGCCATGTGCATTGTACTCCCCTTTTGTTTTTCACTCTTCCACTCTTTGGCCATTGCAAGGGCTCATCCCTTGTCCCCGCCCCCACCAATAATGCACATCCAATAACCTCTGCTTTCAGCACTCCTGGTGTTCCTGAAATATGCCCCTGTCAACAGTTTGCAAGATGGGGCCAGGGCATGTGTCAGAATCTCCAGCGGAGGCATATAATATGTGAAAAAGCTAAATAAAGAACATGATTTTATATTGGGAAATAAGCACCAAAAAAGCTCAACTATTGTCTTTCTAAAACAGAAAATTGAAAGAAAATCTTAGAAAAGATCTTTTTGCCTGATGATAATACAGTAATGTTCCCGTATCCAAGGAAGACAGGTTCCAAAGTGGCCAGTGGATGCCTGATAACTACAGATAATACTAAACTCTACATAATTTTTTTCTGTACATACATGCATATGATAAAGTTTATATTTTAGGCATATAAGAGATTAACAATAATAATAATAGAACAGTTATCACGCTATACTGTAATAAAGGTTATATGAATATAGTTCTTACTCTTTCAAAATATTTTTTACTGTACATAGTAATGGGTAGGTAGTATCTGCAGCATGGATATTCTGGACAGATGTTTCATGTCCCTAATGGGACAAAATGGGGCAGCTTGAGACTTATCTCGATATTCAGAAGTGTATGTAATATAAAGCTTTGAAATTTTTATTTCTTGAAATTCCATTTAATATTTTTTGGGCTGCAATTGACTAAGTTAATTAAAAGCACAGAAAGCAAAACTACAGATAATGGGGGATTACTGTACAGGGCTTTATCAAATCTGGTGTTGTTATGATCATTTTGTTTATAAAATGAAGAAGTTGAAAGAAAAAGTATTGAGAACCATGTCAGTGTGTGCCTTTCTTTCTGCTGTCCATGCTTTTGCCAGAGACACCCTCCCCTCTCACCACTTGGATTTCTTGGAATCTGTCTTTTTCCTCTGTGCAAAATCACTCTTCTATGCTTCCATGATGCTTTGTTTTTAACCTCTAATATGTCCACCATCATCCTTTACCATTAGCCTGCTAAGCTCTGATGCAGTAAATGCTTCTGAAAGAGAATTGCAAGAGCACATGACCCCAGTAAGGCAGTGGGAAATGTCATTGTGCTAGGAATCACTCAGAGTGGGCTCTTGGACACTACCCTTAGGCATTCTGAGATTTGGATGAGGGATATGAGGAATTTAAGTTTTTATATGCTTCCATTCGTAGATCACATTTTAGAAATCACTACAGAACTTGAACTTTTAAAATATCCTTACTTTTTCTAGAAGCAAAATAAGCATTTTGATTAAGGCAGCCTCACTGTATTCAATTAGTGGTTAGTTCATCCAACAGTCCTTAATAGTGATCTACTAATTGTAGTGATCCGTCCTAGATAAGACTGACCAGTAAGCTTTTCCTTCTGTGGTCAGTTCTATTCACTCTCCCTTTGCCATTCACTTTCTCTCTCCTAGCAAGCTCAGGACCACTTTTAGGGGCACTTCATCAAATTATTAGCTTGTAAGAGCTTGTAAGTGTTTGTTTAGGTGGGTGGGTGCTGAGAAAGAGGGAGAAGGAGATTTGCATTTTAATATGGTATTTTAATGTCTTTGATATTTCAAAGTACTGAAGGAAAAGGACAGGGTTTCTAGCTTTTCCTGAATTCCTAAGATGTGCCCAGCTCTTGATATATATGATCCAAAAATACAACCAATGTTTAAATTTTAAAAAAAGGTATAAGCCAGTCGTGGTGGCTTATGCCTGTAATCCCAGCACTCAGAAGACTGACGCAGGAGGATCGACATGAGTTCGCGGCCACCATGGGCTATATAGTGAGTTCAAGGCCAGCCTGAACTGCATAGCAAAATCCCGTCCCCAAAACTAAAAAAACTAAAAACTAAAAAATAACAATGATATGTTATAGCAAAAGATACATTGTGACTAATTCCACTGAAAACACTTCCCTTGCTTCAAAGAAGTGTGTTTGAAGGGAGGAAGGATATTTTGAGGGGGACTAATGGCAATGTGCCTTTTGCTGTAATAAATTAAAAAAAAAAATTAAACACTGTATATTCTGATCACCCCTTGTGTGCTATCTCATTTAATCCTTATAATAAACCTCAGAGGTAACTGCCATTATTCTGGCTTTGTAGGACTGGAAGACAAGGTTTGCACTGTTACTCTCCATGTCTGGAAACAGGTGGAACCAACCGGGACTAGAGGTCAGGGCTTGCTTGAAGGTTGGGCTCATTCACCTCCATCTGGATACTCCTGTTCCTTCTCTCCTCTTTCTGTCTCTGTGCTTTTTGGGACCATCCTGGTACCTGTCTTGTTTGGAGTTAAAGACTGTTCCAAAGCGTCCTCAAAGAGACCTCTCACCTTTCTAACTCCCTTAGGGGCTAGAAACAACTTGGGTCATCTGAGAAAGGATGCTGACCATTGGAGCAAGAGTGTAGATCCAAAAGAGCACAGATTGCAGACCTTGCTGCTAGTGAAGCTGCATTCAGTTTTTATTTGAAAGTGTGTCTTGTTTCTATTTGGCTTAAACCAGGCATCAGAAGCTGCCATAAAATATGCTGTAAAATGTTATTGATAACCTCTTGCTAGTCATATCTGAAGTCTTATTTTTAGGCCTTAGTTTCTGGGCAATTAATTCGGATTTTTGGGGGTTTTTTTTTTGGTACCGGGGATCGAACTCGGGTCCTTGCGCTTGCACAGCAGGCAGCGAAACCACTGAGCTAAATCCCCGGCCCAATTTGGATGTTTTTGGTGTAGAACAGTATTCATTTTCTGAATCCGGTGTTGAGATTGTTAGCAATTGAGGAAATTAAGCCATGGGAAGGGCATCTAGCATTACTTTCCCCCTCAACTTCTATGAATTTGATTACTTGGCAACCATTTAGGGAGTGCAGGCTAGGTCTGCCTGATTTACTCTGAAGATTCTTATGCCTACAAGCAAGGCCTAGCACTTTATAGGAAGTCTAGGAATCTATAGCATCAGAGAGAGGGATCAACATCTTAACACTTTCTTGCTTCCACGCCTTTTAAGTTTCCTCAGCTCTTCCTACGTTTCTAGCCTCTTCTTTCCACATTTTTCATTTGTGGGCATTCACATGAACTGATCTTCACAGCTTCATCATTCTCTCTTTTTTTAATCCATCCTCAACTTCTTACCCAGAAGACAGTCACTCAACATCTTTCTCCAACTAGTTCCCCTTCTCCATTGTTGGTCCAGTGACCCATTCTTCCAAGTAAGGAACGTATTCCCCTGTGACTTGGGCTGAAATTCAGTTAACTTGATTTCTTTGTTCTTTTCCCCAAGATAACCATCTAGTCAATGAAAAAAATGAAATTCTTTAAGAAAAAATTTTTATTGGTACTTTTGCAGTGCGTCATTATTACATTCTTTGTGGGAAGTTGGTACATGTACATAACACATCTTAATTATTGTTTTCACGCCCTTCCTTTCCCTTCTTTCTCCTCCTTCCATCTCTTGGTCCCCTCCCTTTTGCAAAGGACTTATCTCCATATTTTTTATTACTTTTTATTTTGCTCTTTACAATTTGGGTTTCTCATAGAAGAGAAACTACACAATATTTAGCTTGTGTGTCTGATTTATTGCACTTAACATTATGGTCTTAAGGTACATCTATTTTCCTACAAAGGACTCAAATTGAACTTTCTGTGTGGCAGAGTAGTACTCCATTGTGTATAAATGCCACATTTCCTTTATACATCCATCTGTTGATGGACATTCAGGCCACTTCCAAAATTTAGCTCTTATGAGTTGTGCTGCTGTAAACACAAGGATGCATGTCTGTAATAGGATGTCTTTAACTCTCTTGGAAAGATACCTAGAAGGGGAATAGCTGGGTCCAATGGAATTTCTAGTTTTAGTTTTTGAGGAATCTCCATACTGATCTCCATAGAGGTTGTACTAGTTTACATTCCCACCAACAATGTAGAAGCCCCCCCCAGCCTTATCAGCATCTGTTACTGTTTGATTTGTTGATAATAGCCAAGAAGAATGAAATCTTGCTTCAAAGAGTTGCTATCTTGCTTCCAGTTATTTGTTATCTTCTAAGATATGATATCTATTTCTTTCTGTCTCTCTCTCTTTTCTTTTTTTTTTCTTTCTGTCTCTTTATCCCAACCTCACGTCATTGCTTCCTGCAACTACCTCAGATTGTCTCCTTATCTCACAGGGCTATTGGGAGGTTAGCTGAAATACTCCTAGCAAATATAAGTTCAGTACTTAAATTCACTGTACTAAGCATTTTACATTCATTACTCTATTCAGTCATTACAACCACCTGGGAGACTTGTTGCTGTGTTCATCATCTTACAATAGAAGATGGTAAGTTTTAGAAAAGTAGGATGACTCACCCAAGGTCACACAGAGAGTAAGTGGCTGAGCTGTGATTCAGTCAATGCCTGTTTTGTTCTAGAGGTAATGCTTGTAAACTCTACTACCACGTAGGTTATAGGATGGTACCTAGGAGAGGGGATTGGAATATGTAACTTAGCTTCTTTCTTTCTCTCTTTTTCTATTCATTAACTTTTCTCCAGTCTATATTAATTTCATACAAATACTGGGTAAATCAGTAAATCCGCAGTTCTCTTGTTGCCTGTAGGATATACTATCAGCTCCTAAATTGCTACACAGGGTTTACAATATGTAATAAAAACATACCAAGGTGGAAGTCAATTCTACCTGGCTTTCCCACTAAATTTGTTCTGTAACATTGGGCAAGTCATTCAACAGAGGACCCAAATGTGAGATCTGATCGATAATTTTTCCTATTCCTCCCAGGTCTACATTTTTGTGTTTTAATTTTTCTGCCTTCCCCATGTGTTTTCCTCCTTTCTCCTAAAAATCCTTCCTTCTGTTTACATTTCCTTCCCAAGCACTGAGACCTTGTCAGTTCCCACTTGGCTCAGCCTCTGCTTGCCCATTGCTGCCCTTTCCCCTTCCTGCTGTATCTGAACACCATTTCCTTCCCAGGCTCTCCTTTCTCCTGCAGAAACCCCATCCTTTTTGCTGTCTCTCCCGGCCATCTCCTGCGTTGTTGCTTTCCCCTTTTGCCTGTCTTGTTTTCTTAAATGGGTAACATATCTGCAAGGACTGGTGAGCTGCCGTAAATTTCACTTGTGTGCTGTTAAGTACTGGGGTAGATGACTTAAATGGAGTAGGTATTTGATAAATAATTGTTAAGTGATTGTATTTTGGGTTCTATGTGGAGAACAGAGGTTACTGAAGAAAAGGGCCTTCAGGGGAATCAGAACAGTCAGGTAGAACACACAAACGCATCAGAATTGACTGGAGGGGTAAAGTTGCAGGCAAGTTAGTTAGGCAATTGTCACAATCCAGGGAAGAATCCTGGATTCCTGGCCTAGTGAGAATGCAGAGAGGAGAGGAACTCAAGATAAAGAAGTATGGGTGTACTCCCCTGCTCACACAGTGGGCAGCAACTGCACCTCACCCGGCTTTCTCTCAACCGAGCAGCAGAGCTACCCCACAAAGCCAGGCAAAAGTGGGGTGGGACCGATTCTGGCACCCCAGAGCAGATGTTGGGAGGATAGCCAGTATAATACAGTATAACGAGGTGGGTGAGGAGTGTTGCTTAGTGCAGCTTGATTTAAGAAGTGGGGTAGAATCAGAAACATTTTCCCAGAGTCACATTCTTTGTCTACTGGACAGATAAGGGCAGTGAGAGAATTTGTGGCCACCGGATGTTTGGCTCTGCAATTGTGGCATTATAATGTCTGTTTTGGCCCTTTTGCCAGCAGAGTACCTAGCAGCTTGTCGCCCAATCCCAGCGCGTGTTGAAAGCACTAGGGCCTGGGAAATGTTGAGAAAAAAATGTGGTCACTTTCCACCCGGAAATTTCACATAAGAAAAAATCTCATGCTAAGCAGAACCTAACCTGGGTTTGGGGGACAGATCTGGAACCAGAATTAGATATGAATTGGCCTGGTGGGAAGGAAGACAAAAATCTAAGGAAAGACAACTGGTGAGGCACGAATTAAAACGCGGCTGGGGACAAAGCGAGGGAGGCTGTAGCCCTCCGAAGTCTCAGGGAGACACGTCAGCTCGAGCTAGGGCAATCTCAGCCTGGCAATCTCGCGGGCCGGGGCGGGGTGGCTGGAGGCTGAAGACGGGCTCTAGGGCCCAGCGGCGGGCGCGGGGCGGGGGTAGGGTGTAGGGTTACAGCGGGGAGCCGGGGCGACTTCCCGGCGGGGCGCGCGGACGGTGGCGAGAGCGCGCGGGACGCTCTAGGACCCAGCTGCGGTCGTCGGGTTTGGGGCTGAAGCAAAGCCCTGACATTTCTCTCTTTCCCATGTGAATGAGGCCAATTGTCGGGCGCCACTTCCCCGAGCTGCCCCATGCCATGCCCAGCAGCTGCCTTTCCCCCGCCGCGGGACTGAACTAGCCATGCTCGCCTCATGTGGAGGGCAAAGTTGCGCCGGGGAACTTGTGAGCCTGCGGTGAAAGGTAACCAGCCCCACTGTGGGTGCAGGAGGGCGCCCCCAAAGTCTCCCAAGCGAAGGGCCGAGCCGTCCGGTGCTCCCTCGCTCCCGCTGCTCCAGGCCGGGGTCTCCTCCTGGGACCGGGTGCTCAGGTCGGCCCGGCCGGCTCCACACGTTGCGACTGGGGCAACTGATGGGGCTCTCAGGCCCGGGAGTGTCCGCCAAGGGACCCAGCTAGTTGAGAGAGAGGAAGAGAACTAGAACTGGGCTCTTGACCCCCTCCAGCTCTCCGGCACCCACCGGCCAGGTCTCAGCGCCGCGCCGTCCCGAGACCCGCTAGAGACCGGGAACTTGCGCCGATCCGCCTGGGCTCGGGGTGCTGGCGTGCGGGCGCGCCCCCGATGCGGGGCTGGTCCTCTGGAGGGGCGCTGCCGCTGGGCCTGACTCCTCCACATGCGCCCGAGCGCGGGTCTCTGGCCGCCGAGGGAGGGGGCGGAAGGGGGTGTCCGGTGGCCGCTTCCCCCCCGCGCGAGACAAAGGCGCACACCGCCGCCGAAGGACTCCGGCGACCCTTCCGGGCCCTTCCCGCCTGGCCGCAGGATTTGACTCGGAGGGTGGGGCGGTGAAGGGGTCGCACTCGGACCCCGAGGCTAGAATGCATTAGCAGCTTCGCTCCTCCTTTGTTCTCCCCGGACAAGTTTCTTTGACAAACCTGGAGTTAGATCTAGCTTTCCCTAGCCTGTGGTGCAGCCTCTGAAAGAATGTGACTGGGGGCTGGGGGTTTAAACTTTCCAAGTAGAACTGGTTACTGGTTTTTCTTGGAATGTGGCATTTGTGGCCGGAGGGAGACTGGCAAGTCGGCCTCTGACAGCCGGTTGAAGCCGGGGCCCTGCGCTGGGGCGGGGGCTAAACGTGCCCCACAGGCAGCGGTGCTGGAGGACCGGCCCGCGAACTGCCAAGCCTTGGCGCGCACCTCGAGGCCTCCTACACCTGGACTGAGCTCTCGCTTCCCTTTCCAGGTTTCCCCTACAGAACCCCACCCGGGGTCCCGGGTCTCTCCCGCAGCTCCCGTGCTCGGTTCGCCTTGCCTAGCTTTCTTCTTCACGTTCTTGGTGACTGGGAAGACGTATGCTTTTCGTTTTTTGTTCGAAGTTCTTTGCCTTTTTGTCTTCTGTGTGGGTTCATTGTCTCCAAATGCCAAATGCTATTCACTCGGTGGATCATCTAGACTGGGGCTTCGTTAGGGAGAGGTGGGAGGCTGATTCTGTGGCCTCCTGAAGCTTTTCTGTTTGGACTGAATCTTTTGTCCCCTTGGTCCTCAGCCCCCTTATCCTGTGTCCACACGGTTGCTCCTCTGAAGCATTTATGAAAATTGAGTGTTCGATTGCTTATAAAAGTCCTTGGCTTTGGTGAGGACAGAGGATCAAGAGAGCCATTTGTGATACCTTGAAGATGCTTTTGACTACCCATTACATTAACTTGCTCACCATAAGCAAATAAAACCACAGTAGTTAATAGCTACAGTGGCAGAGAATTTCCTTCCTTTTTGGGGAGCGAAAATCCAGGGCTTGACATATTGAACAGTCATGGTTCCCTACTTCCAAAACGGGGTTGTGTGTCCCTGCCAAACTGGCTAAGATTTCTCCTGGCTGTCTACTGCTCCTGGACCCAGGCAGCTGCGTTTGTCAAACTCAGGTTCACCATTTAGGTGGATTGCAAGTTCTTAAAGAATCTGGAGGAAAGTAACATTTACTTACTAGATTTCTAGAGCTATATTCTGAGCTTTACAGGGTATCTACTATGAACACTGCTTATGAGAACAATGTACAGTTCCCACAACTATATGAACAGTTTTGAAGGGAAGTAAAGGGCCAGGAAGCACTGATTTGATCAGAATGAAAGGAATAGGTCATAGAGTAGAAGAGCTCCAGAACCCCCCCCCCCTCGTGGGTGCCTGGTGGCCTGAGGAGGGGGAGAAGGTTTAGATCTTGAATGGGCATTCTTTTGCTATTGGGTGATATACTTTTCAAGACAAACAGGGAAAGCCTTATAAACATGCAGGGGGACGGGAGGGAGGGAAGGTCCTACCTATGTAAGCTCCCCTCTTTATTCCCCTTCTTTTTAAAACGCACAGAAGTGTGGATCTCTTAGTTTCTGTGAAGATGGTGGAAGATGAAGAATGCTAATGTACTAAAGGCTATGTGAAGATCAAAGCACTTAAATATATATCTTTTCATGGAAGATAATGGATGACATTTGGTTTAAATGAGATTTTAAAGTGCTGTCGTTAAGAAAAGCACATGGATGCAGAAATGTGGATGGTTTTATGGGAAGGCACTGTTCTGACTAGACTTGAGAGCGTCTGCCCCTGGCCAGTTAGTCTGGCACTTCTGTGGGTAGAGCTCTGTTCTTTTTGATGTCTACCCCCGTGGAGCCCAGTGGACCCAGCGCCTGAGGGAACAACAGCCAAACTAATTGAAATTAGATGGGGGTCTGAGTGAGAGTTCTGTGGCAGAGCACAACCTTTAGGTACTGTGCTGTATTTCTTCATAGTCATTTGTGAAAATGCTTTCAAAATGTTAAAATGATACTATACTGTATTACACAAGACTTAAAAAAATAGTGACATGAAACAAGGGAAGTACTACTGAAAATCTGATTTTCCAGGCTAATAAGTTATACTTTGTAAAACCCATTAGTATTTCTGATGCAAAATTCACCCACGTTGACATTTTTTTTTCTTTATGTGTTGTGGCTATCTGTGCTTTAAATGCATATGGAGGCTCAGGTCAAGAATTTTTACAGTGTTTTAAATAATCTTTCTCCTTGTTTTTTTTACTAGTTTTGGAGGATTCTTATGACCAAAAACTCAGTAGGTAATGGGATCCTTGAAAAGCAAGGGGTGGCATGGAGGTCAAGCAAGAAGACATATTTGATTACAAGGTTTGTTGGAAATTGTTGTCTGAGGTTGTTGAGGTTATTCTGTTTGTTTGCCTAGTGATTCTGTTTTTTAAAATTTTGTTGGTTTGACTTTGTTTTGTCTCGGAGGAGAGGCACAATGTAAATCCTAGCCATCGTGGTAGGTCAGTACACTGCTTTGCTGCAAGGAGGCTACTTCTGCTCCTGGGCTTTTGTGTTGGCACCAGGCTCCTGTCACCTCTGAAACCCTTGACTCCATCTTTGAGACCAGCCCTTGTGAAATCTTAGGCTACCTTCAGGTCAGAACTCCTGGGCTCTCAGAGGAACTCACAGATGAGGCACTTCCTTTTTGGGTGGAATGGGAGAGTCAAGTGTTAGGAAATATATCTCTGTTAAGATACCGCAGAATTGGAGATAACTTTTTAAAACTAGTCATTGCCTTATAGTGTGTGTTTAAATCTGTGTTTGGTACCTCACTGGTCAGTATTACGGCTATATACTTTTTTTTGATTGCCATTTTGAGTAAAATGTCTGTAGGTTACTTATTTTTCTTTTAACTTTTCATTTTGAAATGATCTGCATTCATAGGAAGTTGCAAAAATAGTAGAGAGGTCCTGTGTACCTTTCACCCATTTTCCCCCCACTGGTAGTAGCATCTTACATAACCACATTATAATAGCAGAACCAGGACATGGAAGAGATAGAATACTCAGAGCATATTCAGATTTCACCAGCTCTTCATGCACACATTTCTGTTTGTGTTTGTATACTTTAATGCAATTTTTCACAGGTGAAGATCCATGTTACCACTGTTAAAATGAAGATACAGAAGTAGTCTATCATTTTAAGGATCTCCCTGGTGCTGCCCACCATAGCCATACCCACTTTCTTTTCCTCCAGCCCTTCTGTCCTTGAATGCTAGGAATGCCTATCTTTTTACCACATCTATAATTTTGTCTCCTTGATAGCACTATACAAACAAAACCATACAGTATGTGACTTTGAGGTGCTTACCCTGTAGAACTGAGGCTGTTCATCTGTAAAAGATTGAGTTTGAGATGGATTGGTTTCTAAGGTGATTATTTGCTGTATGTCACTCTATTCTCACTTCTAATCACTCTTCTGTGACTCACTCTTTTGTAGTCACTTCTTTCTCACTCTCAGTTATCTCTCACTACTTGGAAGATATTCTAAGATTGGGTCTGGCTACCATAGAAAAGCCATATTGCCTTGGGTAAGCCATGTAGTCTTTATAAAATAAATGTATTTGCTAAATACTTAAGGTTATTTTGATATTTAAATGAAACAATGAGTATGAAAGACCTGTATAAGAACTAAAGCAGAGTGCAAAATAGTTTTTGTTACTTGATGCAAGTGTCTTTGGACTTGGAGTAGACTGTCTCCTGATGCTAAGGGCACACATGGTAATGATTGCATAGAAATCAGCAGGAACGTGATGGAGAAAGATTCTGAAGTGGATGGACAGTTAGACTAAGGTGTTTGAGGACATTTCAAACTGGATGCTTTAGAAGCACACTGGGGATGTGTAATACCAAAAAAGAGCTCAGTGCTGGAAAATCATTTGAGCAGATACTGGAATGTTGAGAGACTCAGTTTCTTGCAGTAGAGAAATATCCTAAGCAGTTTTCCCCCCAGGCACTTTAGGATAGATGTGATCTGTTCATATCTACTTTTTAAAGATCTAGACTTGCACATTTCATACTAACCACTAATCACCTGTAGCTATTGAAATTAATGAAAAACTAAAACTTCAGACATACTAACCACAATTCAAGCAATAACCATTTCCATCATTTCCTCCATATCTTTGGCCAGGGAGATTGCCTCTTGTTTTCCGATGGCAGTACTCCTTGGATTAAATGATGGCATAAGGATACCACTTGTCCTTTGAAAGTCTGGTGTGACCTGATGGGGAGAAAATACCGTGGAGTGAATGCTCTGTTAGCCCGAACCTCATTGTACCATTTCTGTTTCATTTGGTTCATTTCTTTGGCAGGTGGGGCGGGGTTGGGGGGTGCGCCCTGTCCACATGGCATCTGAATTGTGCCGGGGCAGAGCTTACCAGGCCATTATCAAGAGATGGTTTCTGTTTCTAGGGATGTTTACCCATAAGATTCTCCCAGGGATCTGATGGCCCTTGAGAGAAGCAAATAGAAATACTGAGGTGTAGTCAGACTGACAGGTTCTTTTCCTGGAGATCATCAAAGGGCAGCCCGGATGCTTCCGCTCTGAGTCTGTTCCACTGTTGAACCAGTCTTGATCAACAAGAGATGGGAACTGGTTCCTGTTCATCTCCCCAGTGTTTGGGCATGCTTTAATAGTATTACACTCTGCACTATCCTGTTGTCTCCTGAAAGCATTGTGTAAACTGTAAAGAGCCACTCTTTGTCCTCCCTACATCCATCCAGTCTCTCAGTCCTTGTGGTTGACCTCTGAAATACTTCTGCATACCTTCTCTTTGTTTGCATGCCTCTGTAATCCAACTGATTTAAGTGCTTATTACCTGACTCCTGAACTTCTCTGTGTGATAACCACTCACGACAGGCCTTCCTACTTCTTTCCTCTCACATCTCTACTTGTCTATTCTGTGCTTCCTTCATTTCTCTGCTGCCTCCCACTTTTTCCTCCACCTTTTTCAGAACTGGCTGAGCAAGACAAGGATGATAGATATCTTATCTTCTAGGCTCACTCTGCTTCCCCTGAAGGATCTGGGGCTGTGCACATATCCTGTGGCCAAGTGCCAGGGAGGAAGGAGACCTCTCACATTCAGCTGCTGCTTCTCAGCTGTAAGGGTGGCCCTGGGTGATGTGACCTAGGAATGTGGCCCCTGGAAGCAGTTGTGAAGGAGGTCTCTTCCTTCCTAACATGGGCTGGACTCTGAAGGACTCTGAGAATCCTGTCTATCTGGGGGCACTGGAAAAGGAGAGAGCATGAAATTCCCTGGTAAGATCCTGTTTGCCCAGGGACTAGTCCTTAAGTATCACTGGAAATTAATTGTTCACTTGGTAATGTGGGGAAAAGTTGAAAGATTTAAGGGCAAACAGAGTAGAAATGTACTTTTTCAGAATCATGGGAGGGATATACTGCACAGCATTCAACATTCAATTCATTGCTGAACACATACAAAACTAGCCTGTTCTCAAGAGAAATGGCTAACAGTCCTTTATCTGGAAGAGTCAAGGAAAATGCCTACGGAAAACACAAGCCTAAATTAAGAAACCTGAAATGTAATATAAAAAGCATCGCAAAACTATTTCAAAGACCTTGAGAATAATGAGGGAGTCAGTTTTGTATAGCAGGTTTCTTAAAACACATAATCTGATTGGATTTATCTTCCCATGGAATTGACTGGCCTGGTAAGATAAAAAATAATTGTTAGGGAGCTTGAACAGTGGTGAATAAATTCACCTTAGTTGACATGTAGATTTGCTTTTATGAAGTGTACATAAAAAAATTATTAATGCAGTGTATAGAAGGTCTACTCTGAGATGTGGATTTTCTTAGCTCCAATTTGAGACATAATATATTCCTGAATTCTGAAATTTCTTCAACTTTCTCGAAAATAAATTCCAGCAGATTGGAGAAAAAATTGGAATAAATACAAATATTTATGTTTGTATTTATATTGCTATAAGATATAAATGGCTAGGATCATTTTATTAGTTTAGGAACACAAAATAGGTTATGTGTAATTAAGTTTGCTTATAAATTTTGTAGTATTAAATTTAGTAGTTTTTAAAGGCAGCAATCAATATGCTAATTGAATGTAGTTGGAATATTCAGTTTCTCTTAGAGAGGAAGGTACATGCTAAATACTAGAGAGCATGATATTTCTTGTTTTTGTACAGAATATAGATTAGACAGATTTGGATCCAGAAGCACTGAATGCTCAGTAAAATCTGCAAGTCCACACTGAGGTGGAGAACTTGGTGAGGATGTGATAGAAGGATATAGTTTGTACCTCTGTTATTTGAGGTCTGTCATTTGCTAGGTATCAGACTAGGTGTGGAGTCTATATCCTTTATTCTTGTGGAATTTATATTCTAAAAGGAATATAATATAGTATGATGCTAGAAAATGGAATGCAAATGAATAGGGCTTTAGTCTTTTCTGAGAAGAGAGGGCCAAGAAATGATTTGTAACTGCCTTTTCAAATATTTTATCTTGCTTTGAACCTAGTAAGAGGCAATGGACTTAAATTACAGATACCATGACTTTTAGAGACATGAAAGAGTCCCTTGCTAGAGAGGGTGGCAAAATATAGAGACAGAAGATACGGAAGGCACAGAGCAACCAAGGAATCAATAGAAGTGTGTGTATCTCATTCTGGAAATCTGTAGAGTAGGATTTAGTGTGGTCTTGCTAATGGTTGAGGTGAGCCTAATGGGCTAGTCATACTGTGTTCTTTGTATATATTTTTCAGGTTTCAGTAATTATTTGTGAAATTTAATGGTTAAGATGCCAGAGCTGGAAACATGTATTCACATCGTCCCTGTGTCACTCACTGGCTTTATAATTGTGGGTAAATTACTTAACCTCTCTGTGAAGTAGTTTCCTCATACATTAAGTAGGGATCATAATGACATTTACCTCCAAAGATAGTTATAAGGATTACATACTAGTCTCTAAGAACATGAAACTTGAAACCTATGTGCTAGCTATCATGGTTGTTATAGTTACCTATTGCAACATTTTATTATGCTGTGAACCTGGACATCCACTAGGTCACAGCAGAGATGGCCTGTCTCTGTCCTATCATCCCTGGGACCTCAGGGGAACAAAAATTGGGGTAGGGATGCCTGGATCATTTGGGACTAGACTCACATATTCTGGCACCTGGGCTGGGATGACTTGAAGGCTAGGTCTACAGCACAGAATGTCTAGAAGTTGCCTTTCCAGATTTAGGAAATCTAGGGATGTTTACCCATAAGATTCTCCCAGGGATCTGATGGGAGATCCTTACAGATTTAGGCTAGTCTGAATCTTAGTGGCAAAGGGTTCCAGGTTCCAGCAAACAGGACAGAAATTGTTCCTGCCTCAGCCTCCTGAGTGTTGGGATCATAGGTGTGCACCACCATTCCCAGCAAAATAATTAGAAATTTAACACAAAATAAGTCCTCAGCTGTCTGGACTACCTGGATTCTGCATTCTTCTGGAGATGTGAATTTTCTATCTAGTTGAGGAAAAATATCTTTGGTGGCCATTCTCTGCAAGATTGGCCCCCTCTTCATTCCTTTACCTCTTGCCGAATGTAACTTTCTCTTGATGGTTCAGATCATTATTTAAAATCTCAATTAATGTGATTCCAATTTTTTTTTTCAGAGAATTATTGTAAGTCAATTTTAAAATCCTTGACCTGGAAGGGTTATTCAGTTATCTGTTGTACAGGATTTTGGAGTAATGTTGCAGTGGGTTTCCTAGTCAACTGTTATCAGCCTGGTTTTTTTGGTTTTGTTTTGTTTTTTGTTTGTCATCTTTTTTGACTAGGCTATTGAAAGACTCAGTGTTTTTGGAGGTCAAAGTAGGCCTTAAACTGCCACAGATGCTATGATCCTGAAAGAATAGTCTTTCCTTCATTTTTGGTAGTAAAAGTAAAGAGGGGTCCCCCCCCCCCCCCGCCTCATATCATCAATGAAAGGGGAAGATCACTGCATTAATGCAGAGACTTGGAGTTTACACCTTGACTGTCAGCCCATTATGCCACAGGTGAAATGAGACAAAAGTTGTGGTACAAAGGTGCCAGGAGAGAAGAGTGTTTTTATTTGTAATGCTCAGGATGTGTTATGGCTTGTGTTTAGATGTCCCCACAAAGCCTCAGGCTTTTCCGGAGGTGTTTGAATCTAGAGTATGTGATTGATTCATGGTGGGGCTAGGCCCGAAGGCACTGGGATTAGGGGCGTGAGTGCTACCTACCCTAAGTAGTCTGAATAAGATACAAGGGGCAGGAAGATGCTGGTAAGGTTCCCTTGTGGCTTTTCCTTTGTTGCTTTGGTACCTCCTGGCTGTCATAAACTGTTTCTCCTCTGCCAAGCCACCTTGCTTTGGAGCCAGCTGATTATGGACTGAAACCTCTACAAACTGTGAGCCAATTAAACTTTTCTTCATTTACCTTTGAGTGTCAGGTATTTTATCTCAGCAACGATAGAAAAGTAACAAACACAGGACATGAGGCAAATCTCCTCTGCCCCCTACCATGACTGACCCTTGGTCATTCTCTACAGATGCAGCCACCTTGGCAGCGAAGGGATATTCAGGTGAGAGTCTGGTTTCTGATACATTCTTCATGCCCACCTATTCCTTGACTTGCAAGATAAGGTAGCTTCATAACTTGGGAGCTTTGAATAATCCCACGTAGTCTTATTTTGGTCTTTAGTAGTAGGACCACAGTATTAAACTTATTTTCAGGGAAATTATGTGTTTTAGGTCTTCCCTCATTCTAAATTCTTAGAGAATTGAAAATGTAGTGGTCTGTCAATTAGTGGAATAGTTTGATCTGAACAGAACTCTGAACTTCTTCATCTGTGTGAGAGCATCTTGCTGCTTTTATTTTAAAAAAACACTGATTTGATAATTTCTTGAAACATGAATTTTACTGTGGTAATAATTCCTGTTCCATTTCCTATTTTAATGAAATGAACCTAAAATTTGGGAGCATTTACTGTGTGCTGGGACATTGTTCATAGCCCTCCATTATTGCCTTTAATCTTTATGAGAGGCCCACGTCTTAGGTGTTCTTCATATTTACTGCTAAGGTCATAGGCTCCAAGAAATTAAATCATTTGCTCCAGTTCACATAGCTAATCAATGGTAAAGCCTGGATTCTTACATTAAGAAGCAGATTTGCCAAAACAAAACAAAAACATGACTCATCCTTTCTTCCTATGCAGTGGATATTTTCTCTGTTATCTTTGTTATTCTTTAAATCTTTCTAATTCATTGGTCTTTTGGCTTGATGACATCACCTTCTTTCCTTTTCTGTCATTATGTTTTAATATACTTCCATTTGTCCAGGCTTCCTGCTTGACAAGGTACTACATTTTCTTTGTCCCCACCCTAAATGTCATATCATGGAGACTTTTTCCCCCCTAGTGAAATGCTCATTGTTGATTTGTACTCCCTTTAATAAAAATTCCTCCAGGCAAGAAGGTGCCTTCATGTGCAGGTGTTTTCTAGGTGGGCAGCTTTCTGTCTTCAGATGCACTTTCTTTAATCAACAGGGGTCTATTCATTTTACAAAGCGAACTCAGCAGTGCTTTACATCAAAGGGCCTCTCTCTTCTTTAGGTTTCACTGATTTCCAGGAACTCAAGGCATCTTCCTTTGCCAGGACAGAGAGATGACTCACCACCCTCAGCTTTGGTTTTCAGCATTTTCCTCCTTAAGTTCTCCTTAAATTTTATATCTTCTGGACTTTCTCCATGAAAGAGGCTGTGAAATGTAGAACAGTGTTTCTCAAAGAATAGTCTGTGGAACCTTGGGAGAGAGTGTCTGCGACCTGAAAACTACTTTCATAATAATTCTAACACATCCACACACTACTTTCACTGTGTTGACATTAGCGGCTGATGGTGCAAAAGTAATTATGGATAACAGGGCTGGTCCCTTAGTATGAATCAAGATGGTAGCACCAGATTGCAAAAAGTACCCCACACATTCAACAACTAAAAAAAAAAATTCCTTAAGTTTGTTATAGTTGAAGCAGTATAAATGATTGTGTTAAATCTTAGACTTGAGTACTCTTTTAATATCCTGTGTGATGAAATGAGAAACACAAGTAAAGTGCTTCTGCTGCAGACTGAGAAGCACTTGTATGATGGAGGTGAGGGATAGATATCAACTAGATGCTTTTTTTCATGGAAAATCATATTTACTTGTGAGGACAACTGACTAAGTTTAGTATTGGAAGCTGTTTAATTAAGAATGGATAAAGGGGACTTGTCATTTCAACTATTTGCTGCCAGTGATAAAACTCAAGCTTTCTATTAAAAGTTGAATTTTGCAATTTTGGAAAACTCAAACTTGCTACCGTAAACTTGATGCTTCTTAGTGTCTAAAACACTTTTCTGATTATCAAAATCCACGGTATATTAACAAATGTAATTTCATTATATACTTGAAATGTTTCAATGTATGGATGATCTGCATTACTTAGTGAGTCACTATTTTCCAAATGACCAGTGTGTAATGCTACAAAATCTTGCATTTATAAAGAAAAAAAGCTTCCTTCAAAGTGAAAGATGGGCCAGTCAATTTTAATGTAATAGGATATAGAGTGGTGGTCAGGAAAAGACTACTGATAGGGTTTTCTATTTCACATTGCAGTTACTTCTCACTCATATTAGCCTGTTTGCTGTTATTGTAACAAATACCCAAGATAAGTTAATTTAAGAAAAGATTTATTTTGGTTTATAGTTTCAGTCAATGGTTAGTTGGCCTTGTTGCTTTGAGCCTGTGGCAAGGCAAGTACATCATGGTGGGAGCAAGTGGTAGAGCACAGCTGTTCACCTCATGGCAGCCATGAAGCAAAAGGAAAAACTAGAGGGGTTGGAGTCCCAATAGCCCTCCCAAGGACATGCCCCCAAGTCCCAACTTCCTCCTGCAGGTTCCAATACTTCCCAGTAGCGCCAGAGGCTAGCAACCAAGCCCTTAACACATAAGCCTTATAGAGACACTTCTAAACCATATCACCACTTTGGTATAGTTTCAAAGAATGCTAACAGTTATCTGCAAAGGCTACTGAAATACTCCTTCTACCAACTACATATTTTGTATGAGGCCAGCTTTTCTTTGTCTACTTTTTTTTTTGTACTGGGAATCCAACTTGGGTCCTTGCGCTTGCAAGGCAGGCGGCGGAACCACTGAGCTAAATCTGCGGCCCTTCTTTGTCTACTTTAATCAAAAATCATACAGCAACAGATTGCAAGCAGAAACAGATACAAGAATCCAACTGTCTTCTATTAAGCTAGACATTAAAAAAATTTGCAAAATGATAAAGCAGTACCACTTTTCACATTGCCTTTTTTTCAGAAATGAGTTATTCACAAATATATTTTACATAATTTATAGTTACGGTTTATTATTTATATGAATTAACATATATAATGTTTCATTTTTAATTTCTAAAGAAATAAATATTGGTAGATTTGGCCCATATAAACAAAAGATTATCGGATCCTCAGTAATTTTTTAAGAGTGGAAAGGCACTTTGAAACTAAAATTTGAGTGCTTTTAGTACTCTGGTAGAATCCATAGACTCTGGACCCACATTACTTGGGTATGAATCGAGATTATTTTTTCTCCCTTACTAATTGTGTAATTTTGGTCACGTTATTATTGTTAATATCTTAGTTTTCTAATCTGAGAAATGGGGATGATCCTCTTAGACTTGTTATGAGGGTTGGGTGGATTACTAAAGGAGAACAAGGTCTTTTCCATAGAAAATTGTCAACAGTGTTTGTTTACTACCATTTACCCCTTCCCAAGGCCTGTAGTTGATCTGCCTTCAGAAAAATTTATTTTGTAGCATTTTTCCTTCTAATTTCCCTTCAGAATCATGGATAATGAAAAATTAGAGATTCTTATACTGAAATGTGTGGTGAATTACATGTGATTTGTACACCTTCGTCTGGAATGTGCATTCTGGTGAATTCTTCTAGAACTATGGAGACACTCTGAAGCTTGTGACAGATTCTTTTAAAGGAGCATCAGTGATCCAAAATACGGTCAAAGAGGAGAAAAAGGCAGGTGTAGCCCTAAGCACAGCTCTGAAGTGGACAGGGGCACTGGTGTCCCTGATTGCTGCTTGGCACTATCCTGAGCCTGCCTCTGTCACTGCATTTTGATGTTGTCTGGCCATTGTGTGCTTTTTATGTCTGTCTCTCCCAAGAGATGGTCAGATTTGGACCTTGGGCTTACCATGGTCTCACCCAGGAGAGGTGCTCAATGTCACATAGTGTATCTTTGTAAAACGACTGACTGAATGAATGGGCAGATAAATTAGGGAAGAATTCTGCCTTTTGTTACTAATCAAATTCAAAGCTGGTAACTCATTGGAATTATAAGGACCAGTGGTATCTCAAGTATCTAAGTGTTTTTATCATTTAGATTCTGTGGAATGCTTTGGAGGAGCAGTCTACATCCAGCTTGCTTCTCAGCCTTAGAATTACAAGATGTGTAACCCCAGGCATGTCATTCCGATGTTTGGTTAGGACAAAGATGCTGAAACCTAGCTCTTAGGGATATGAAAGAATGTTTGTAGCATATCAGTAATGCACTTTCTATGTCTTCCTTCTCTGTAATTAGATAACATAAACTGTTTGGCTGTAGTTGGCCACTACAGCCAACTAATACGTATTGGTTCACATTAACTCACTTAAATACTCTTAACTCATTGAGGATTATCCCCCATTTTCAGCTGAGGATTTTATAAATTCAGATTCACCAATCATTTATGTATAGTATGCCAGACATTTTCACAGGCTTTCTCTTGTCATGTTGTTGAATTAGATGTATTGTTTAGCATAATCACCTTGTCACTATACCTTTATAACAGTATTTTAGATGTAATTAAAACAGCCATGTACTCATCACCAGTCATTCAAGCTAGCAATTATAAAATATAAGGTACTGAAACTATTGATTTTAAATCTAAATTATTGAAAAGTAACAAATTATGTGACAAAGTCATAATTTGACTAAAGGGGCTAATGCAGGTTGATTGGCTTTTAAAATGTGATCAGTTTACAAAATTCCAGTTTCTCACAGTTTCAGGTGTGTATGTGTTGTGTGAGAGCTTATGTGCCTGAGAAGTACAAGCCTCCCAAACTTAATTGGATTCAGAGCATCTTGAAAGGGGGAAAGGGGCAGAAAAATTCATTTCTGATCTGTTCTTGGGGAAAGATCAATGTTTCAGGTCCAATGTGTGGACTTGGAAGTGGCATCTGTTTGCTTGTTTGCTTTTTGATGGTGCTGGGGATTGAATTCGGGGCCTCACACACACTACATAAGCGCTGCACCCCTGAGCTACACCCCCTAGCTCTGGAAGTGACCCGTGTATGTGTGGTACTGGGGACTGAACCCAGTACATCTCCAACCCTTTTTATTTTTTATTTTGATGCTGGGTCTTCTTGCTAAGGCACTAAGTTGTCCAGCCTGGACTCAACCTTGTGATCCTCCTGCCTCAGGTTCCTGAGCAGCTGGGATTATAGTTGTGCACCACTGGTGACATTTTTAACAAGCTCCACAGGTGGTTCTGACACAGCTTATTATTTGGGATTCATTAAAGTGGAAGCACTGTCATGAAAATAATATGTGTCTGGGTTGAAGGGAAGAGGAATGGTGGTTTCCTCAATTGCCCTGGTGTTCTGGTAAGCAGCAGCGAGTATGCTGCTATTCTCCAGAGTTTTGGTAAGAAACAACACAAACACTATAAATCTAGATTTTTTTCTGTCCCATCCTTGCAGGGAAAGAAACTTTCCCAGTAATTTACATCTTTATCTACAAGCATGAGGATTTCATTATAACTTCCTTCATTTTAATGTAAGAATACTAGGAGAAAAGGATACAGAATTAGTTTGAATTATTGAGGGATCTTAGCAGGGCAAAAGGATATAGTAAAAAGAGTTTTGCTGTGAAAGTGGCTGTGCTGCTGGTAGTTTTTGTGGCTCTGGCCATTACTTAACCCTTGTGAGCCTCAGTGTCCCTGTCAGTAAAATGGGATTTGGGTGGTGAAAACTAAATAACACAACTTTTATAACATCCTTGCACTAATAGGGTCTGAGTAAGTGGTAGCTCCTGCTATTTGTATTTATGCTTTTTATTTCTAAAGGAACACCAGGTTTCTTGGGGAATATTGGTTGGTTTAGATGATGTAGTTCGTTGACAAGCCCATAGTGGTTGATGAGCTGGGTGAATGTGTACTTGCCTCCTGATAGAGTTCCTGTCCCTGGGCTGCTGCAGCTGCTTGATAGACATGCCAGTATCATCAAGTTGGAACAACAGAGACAAGCTGGAGGAAGCCAGGGCAGGTCAGAAGTGTTTTGCTTGTTGTTTTTTTTTTTGTACTGGGGATCGAACTCAGGACCTTGGGCTTGCAAGGAAGCTGGCTTGCTCCTCTGTGTTTGTAGGGTGGGTGGAGGGGAGCTTTGAGGAGCATAATTTTGCTAACGTATTGTCATTTTATGTCTGGGGGCTTATTTTAATGCTTTCCATTTTGTTTGTTTAAAAAGAATATTAAGTACTTATTGTCTGCATACAGGGCTATAAACACATTTAAGTATTGATGGCCACATGGTAGTAATTTTTCTCTCTCCGGGAACCCAAGGTGTGTCAGGGCCACCCAAAATAATGCTTCTGTGTTTCTGAGATATTTTTAGAAAGGTCTAAATAAACAGGATAGAATTAGGGAGCATTTAGAGTTCTGTGATTTAATTAAATATAGAGTTTATTTATTAAAACTATCTGAACAAAAGGCTCTCTGGAGTCTAGGTACTTTTTTTTTTTTTTGGTACCAGGGATCGAACTCAGGACCTTGTGCTTGCTAGGCAGGCGGCGGAACCACTGAGCTAAATTCCCGGCCCAGGTGCTTCTAATATTTTAGTTTTATATAAGTTCACACCAAAGACAGCAACAGGAAATAAGCATTATAATGGTACTATGTTCAATTTGAGTTAATAAATTCAAGTAGCCTGTGGATTTTATGTTAAAATTCAAAATTTAAAAATTACTTTCTCTGTGTAGGTGAAGTCCTTTTATTAAGGATTTTATATACTCATTGTGGTTGTGTGATAGTTAGGACTGGGGCTGTTCCGCTTCCTCTTTTCTGTGGTGAGTATAATGGTCCTTTGAATCTGCTCCAGGTATGCTCCTGGAATGCAGAGCCTGCCTGCTACAGGGGCTGCGGAGGAGGAAAGATCATCTCGCTCTAAACATGGGTTTGTGTTCAAGCTACAAATCCCTGCAGTGTTACTTGTCACATACACAGAGCCCTTCTTGAACTGCAGCACAGCACCCTTGTAATTAATCTATTTTAGCACTAGGTGGCTTTTTCTTCTTTTTTTCTCCAGTAGGTTTTACCTTTATCTCTTAAGTAATTTAAAAGGGGCCTTAAAATGGGCAAACTTACCTTTGAGCTAAATTCTGTAGAATTAAGAATATGTTTATAACCGGTTATTTTAAAATGCGTATATATGTAATTGAAACATTTATTGTTACATACTAGAAAACCTTGATACTATAAACATATGCAAATGATTCATTGATTCCACGAGTATGCACTGAATACTTACTGTGGTCTTATTTCTGCTAGTAATTGGAGATTCAGAGGTTATGATTCCTGCTGTTATAAGTTCACAAGCTTAACAGGGGGAGAAAAAATAAATATATAAGCACTTTAATATGAATTGTGTCATCTATATGCATATAATGCTGTGGGAGCACTGAGTGGCTCACAAGAATTTGGGGGAGGAGGAGTAGAGACTTCCTGCAGGAAGTAGCCTTAGAATGGAGCTTCAGAAGACTTTTTGATAGCCAGAAAATATATTTTAGCATTTAGTATTTGCCAAAGCAAGTTTCCTAGACTTGTAAGGGCAGAAAGTCTCTCCAGATGGTAGACTCGTTGAGGCAAGTATTTCCCAAGGGTGTATGCAAAGGATACTTGGGGCAATACACATGAGTTACTCTAATTCAAGGCAGATGGTGCTAAGTCATGTAATACTTACGATACAAACAAAATGCTGGATATAATGAGGGTCTGGACAATTAATTTTTAAAAACAAAAGTCTACCAGATATTTTTTTACTTTATGAAAAAATGAAACAAAATTTCATAACAACATAATAAAAGAATCATTAATATACGGTCTATTATTATCTTCAAAGTTACTCAGACTACAAGATATAGATGAGAAAGATTCTCTCTTACAAAGAAGAAACGGAAAATAGCACAAAAAACTTTTTTTTTTTTGGTACCAGGGATTGAGCTCGGGTCCTTGCACTTGCACAGCAGATGGTGAAACGACTGAGCTAAATCCCCAGAGCACAAAACTTTCTTTTCAATGAAGAGAAGCTAGTAAGTATAAATGAAGCAAATTATCATATGTATTAAAATATTTTGAGACAGTGGAATATGGGAATAATAATACTTGAATTTCTCCCTACTTCTTGTTTATCTGTCTTCTATTTTAATGTAGTTTGAGTTTCTCTATCAGATTTGTGATTGTCAGCATTACAAAGTGACTTTGGCTAGCTTAAGCAAAAGATAAATTAATTGGAAATATATTGGGCAGCTGACAAATTAATAGGATTGCTTAGAAAATGGAGGCCATCAACTTTTTGTTGCGGTGATAAACTACTCAAGAAAGTCAGCTAAAGGAAGAAAGAGTTATTTTGGCTCAGCAGTTTAGAGATTTCTGTCCAAGGTTGGCTGGCTCCATTGCTTTAGGCCTGGGATGAGGCAGAAGATCATGTCAGGCAGCTTGTGGTGGATGGAGTAAGGCAACTGACTGCATGGCAAACAGGCAGAAAAAAAAAGAGCCAGGAAAGGACCAGGGATGAGTTATCCTAGGACAACCCCCTAGTGACCTACTTCCTCCAATGAAGCTGTACTTCCTGAAGTTTCTGCCACCTCTCAATAATGCCATCATATCATGAATCTGTCTGTGCATTGGCTCTGTTGAGGTCTGAGCCCTCATGATTCATTTACTTCTGAAAGACCCACCTCTGATCATTGCTCCGTTGGGGACCGCACTTTCAATACATGAGCCCTTGGGGGATATTTCAGATCCAGACCATAATACCACCCTAGCAAGTACTGCTGCTCCTGGACTCCTGGTAATAGTGCTGCCATGGACAATTTTTTTTATTAATGTCCTCTCATCTTGTGTCGTTTCCTTAAGAGTCAGTCAACATTCAGTGGACTGAGTCTAGTTCATCCTAACTACTACAGCAGGGAGGGGACCTGTGGCTTGCATAATGGAAGATGAAACCTGACCCCAAGACTTACACAGAGTTTTGTGTTTTCTAACCCTGAAAGTAATTAGGGAGTGTGGTATAGGTAGTAGTTGGGAGGTGAACCACTCAAGCTATGGAGATAGTTTAAGAACACCCCCATAAATGCTAGATTCTGAGACTGTGGATGTAGCTTCATCCTTCTTACCTTAGCCAAGCTACACCAAAGTGTGTTCCTTAAAGAGACAAAGCTCTTTCATGACTCTGCCCTGTGCTTCTGCCACCATCTTCCCTCACTCCTCTACTCTGCTGCAGCAGATTAGCATCCTCCTCATTTTCCTCTATTCACCTCACAGATCTTTTTCTCCTTGTCATTGCACTCCCTATCACTCCCCTCAGCCAACAAGAACTAATAAATTACTCCTGGGCCTCAAGAACACTATGTGCCTGTCTAAGTTACTTTTCTCATTGCTGAGACAAAATACTGCACACCCGAAGTTAAAGGAGGAAAGGTTTATTTGGCTCACAGTTTGTAGAGGTTTCAGTTCATAGTTGGCTGGCTCCAAGGCAGGGTGGCATGGCAGAGGGGCATTGGAGAGGAGAAACAGTCCATGGCACCCAATAAACAGCAAAAGCAAGCGAGCGACCAACTACAATAACTAGCAGCAAGCCTCTCTCTGCCGCTTATCTGGTAGCTAGGCTACCCACCCTTGGGGCAGATAGCACTCACACCCTTAATCCTAGTACTGCACCAGAATCAATCACACACTCCAGATCCAGCCACCTCTGAAAAAGACCCACCTATTACTGAATGAGGCTTTAGGAGGACATCTAAATACAAGCCATAACAGTGCCTTTAAATAGAGCATTTACCCTGCAATGAAATTTGAGTAGCTTTGTGCACATTGGTCTCTTAGACCAAATTATAGTATCCTAAGGTCAAGGACCAGCTTACTCATTTCTTTGTATTTAGAGCTAATAGTGTTTTCTTGAACTCATTTGTTTCCTTAAAGGTTAAGCCTATATTCAACATTTTGGTTTACATTGATAATATCTTTGTGTATGTGTGTGTCTGTGTGTGTGTGTGTGTGTGTGTGTATGTGTGTGTGTATTGCTAGAGATTGAACCCAGGGTCTTTGCACTGAGCTACATCCCCAACCCACTTTTGGGTCTCTCTAAGTCAGTAAATTGCCCAGGCTGGGATTACAAGCCTGTGCCACCATGCCTGGCCTTAGGTATTTATAAGTAAGCAATACAAAGTTAAAATTTAGACAAGTTTAAAGTTATTCATTGTACATTTCAGTTAAATAGATAATGGTGTACTGATTTCATTTGTTTTCTAGAATAGATAGATTGATCCAGGAGTTAGAATTAAAATTTGATACCCATTCAGAAGATTATACCATGTAAGGATTGGGAATCTTGGAAACCTCATCCTCTAGTCTCCATCTCAAGTCTTCCGATTTAAATAATGATTCCTAGGGGAAAGAGTGGGAAAATTTATTATTGTGCATGCTTTTGGTGTAACGGTAGAGATTTCTGTTGGCTTTTTTACAAGTGTGTGTATTGTATACAAGTGTTTGTAGAAGACTGTACCATTGCTTGCCACCCTTGGGTCTCAGATGCCTGGACTGTCACATGGTTCATCCAGAAGTAGCCTTATATAAGGCTTCATAAACAGATTAGCCTGTGTTTTTCAGGTACATGTCATGGCTTCTCCAGGTCTCTTCTAAACATTGTATCCAGGGCATCTCCTTCTCTGAATGGGCCATTCTACTCCCTGGAAAAACTTCAAGTTCTGCCAGAATCAGAAGGGTTGGTTGGTTGCTTGCGTTTCGTGTTGAGGCCACTGGCACACTCAGCAAATTCCTTAGCCTTTAGAAAAGAAAGGTAGAAGCCGCAGAATTGTTTGTTGCTG
This sequence comes from Heterocephalus glaber, assembly GCF_053883595.1. Taxonomy (NCBI): domain Eukaryota; kingdom Metazoa; phylum Chordata; class Mammalia; order Rodentia; family Bathyergidae; genus Heterocephalus; species Heterocephalus glaber. The sequence goes on from NW_028258294.1 coordinate 11,211,930, forward strand.
TGGTTAAAATCTCTGTTATAAAGCTAGAGGATGTTATTCTACTCTAGACAGTGATTGTTTTTAAACACATTGGGAGGTTTTGGATTACATGTAGCTGGCAGGAATCTTCATACTTTGGTGACCTGTGGGGTTTGTTTTTCAGTTAGTGTTGTCTTTGAGGAATGGGCCACCGGCCTGCAGACCTCAAAGCAACAGTATTAGCAGCAAAGGGGAGCATAAGGCCCTTGTATTTTAGGGAACGAAAAGGTGCAAGGAATTACCTGAAACTCAGAGACTGGCTTGGTAGTGAGATTATTCCAGAGAGTAATGCCTTATTTTCTCTACTAGTCATCAAGTAGGCAGAGAGCATGCATGTATATTCTATTTTCAGAAATTAGCAAGCACATGGTGTAGTGCCTGTCTTCAAAGACCGTTATTACTTGACCAGGGCAGATTAAGTGACAGCATCTTAGATTAAATGACTACTGTAAAATACCAGATTAAATGACTACTGTAAAATACCAGTTGATATTGAAGTGGTAAGTTTTGGGTGCATCAGAACTTAATTGCAGTGGCAGTTGGGGCAGGGGAAGGTATTCCTGAGGAGGTACTTGAAGGGGTAAATTCACTGGATGAACTTTGGTTTTTAATTTTTATTGGTGAGGTGTAAGGTTAGAGGGGGGCACTCAGAGAATGATGACCTTCAGAGGTTGCTGGGAGGCTGAGGGGACCAGCAAGACCATGAACAGCTGAAGGAGTGGGCTGAGTATAGACAGCTTTGAAAACCAAATTCTGACCTTGACCTTATAGCTCAAATAGTTACATGGAAGGGGGGAGGGGTGTTCCAGGACAAGGGATCCCCACCGTGCCTGTGTGAGATGATAGCGGGGTCACCATTTAATGACCTTGGTCTCTTGGCTGGTGACAGATGGAAGATCTGCTCCCCAGGAGTTAGAGCGGGTGAAGCCCAGGAGCAGCTCACCAGGTCCTTTGTCTTGCCCCTTACTTTCCCCAGAAAATGTACTTCATTTTACCTTCAATTCGTTTTCCTTCAACAATGAGGCCCTTTGTTATTGCAACTATGGAGTAAGAAAAAAAGTCTTGTTGGGGTCACATTACCTGCAGGCCTCTGGATAGTCACAAAAAGGTAACAGCCTAAAGCTGTGATGGACGTTTTCATTGCTTCGGAAGCAAGCCAGAAACAGTCACGCTCAGCAAGAGAGGAGCAGGATTCTCCATACTGACAAATGACACTCGGATTCTGTAAAAGCAAAAGGAACCAATTACGTAAAATGACTTGTAGTCGATCTAAGGCAGAAATGTTGAATCCCCAAAGTAGATTTCTGAATGTCACCCTTTGTTGACTGCAGAAAAAACCAGATCTCTGCTTTCCTTCTAGGAAGGGGCCCTGGAGCTTCATGTGCCCCCTCCCAGCAGAGCCTCTTCTCCAGAGAGCTGGCTTTTTCTCCTGCACACTAGAGCTGTGGGAGTGGTAATCCTCAGACAAGGTGCTGGCTTGAAAGAAGTAGGTTAACTATAAGTTACCTGCTTAGACAAGAGGGCCTCGTATGGAAAGAGGCTTTATGAAGGCCTTGCAACAAGTGTGTTGTGCATATTACACACTGTTGAGTCAGCAGAATCCTCAGGAGGCTGCGGGCCCCCAAAATGAGCAGTGCTGTGGTGTCCCTGGGCCCAAGCCAGGCCTTACAGGAGCCTTCTGGGTGGTAGTGATGTCTGGGGCCTTCTGGGTTTTTCACAGCTCTCACTCCCAGTTATGAACTGCCAATAAAGAAAACAGCATTCCCCCTCATGTTGTTCGACCACTTCCAATTTCTCATTTCAGTTTGTTTAGATTATGTGCCCTGAAGTTTGCTGAAGAAAATAGACTCAGTTGGTGCTACAGGAGTGCCCAGGGAAGGATTAGGTACATGAGGAATGAAACAGGGCCTCTCTTTAGCTTTTTTTTTTTTTGGTATCGGGGATCGAATTCGGGACCCTGCGGTTTCGAGGCAGGTCGTGGAACCACTGAGCTAAATCCCTGGCCCTCGTTGGCTTTTGATATGTGACTTAGGAATCCAGTGCACCATGACAAACATCACTGCCACTTTTCCTTGTCCTACAAGTCTGATTGCTTTAGGCTGTGTCAGTACTGGGAAAGCCCACCTGGCTGTCTCTTGGCTTTGGGGAAATGGATGAAAACCAGCCTTGTCTGCCTGTGGTGTCTGTTTTCATTATCTGTGGAGCTCTCTGGCCTTTCTTTAACACCCAGGAGTGGTAGCTGTAGTAGGAATTAAGATGGTGAACACGAGGGTCCCCAGATGTGTGCAAAAACGATCTTAAATAATCACTGACATGTCATTAAATACTGTGCCCTCAGTCTGGGTAGATGTGTGAGTGCACACATGAACATGTGTGTATATGTTTATGTGAAGTGCATTAGTTCTTTTATAACATTGAAGGAATATGGTTAAAGATGGCATGTCTTTGCTGTCCTCTGTCCTCTGTGTTCTTCAACAGCTGCCCTCTGTGTGGTGTTGTGTGGTCTGGAGCTCTTGGATCTACTATCATTTGGAAGCCCATAGGATAAAGCATGGGAAAGTAATTTGTATCAGTGTTGTAGTGACTGAATGGCTTAGTGCCGGGGTCCATTCTGAGCTCTATGTTGAAAACATATTCTCCTTTACGTGTGTATACATTTGTGTGTACATATATACCTTAATTTTGTTGGTAGTTTTCTCCTTATCATTTACTATTCTTGGTCAGGTGACTAGATGGTATCACCTAAAGTTGTATCATGCTGCCATGTGCCATTCCTGAACCAGATCTATGTTAAGAAAGCACCACAATTTCTTTTATTGAAGCATGTAGGCCCTTGACTCCTCTCTTGCTCTAACTTGGTAGGAGGGGTGGAAATGAAAGTGCAGAAAGGTGTTGTATGATTCTTTTTTTCCTCCACATGTGTGGCCCTCCCTCTAGCTTTGGACTTCCCAGCTTTGACTGTACATTAGAATCATTTGAAGAGCTTGATAAAATGCAGATGCCTGGGCCCTACTCCCAGAGATTCTGACTGAGCCTGGGTTCTGGGATTTTAAAAGTTTCCTGGATAATTTTAATGTGCAGCCAACATTGTACCTCATCCCTCTCTAGTTTGACAACTGTGGGAAAGTAGAAGCCAGGTCAGAATTTGACTTTGGCTGTAGGCCATCCATGATTCCTAATTTTAGCCCTAGACTTTCAGATATATGGATGTGGAGGACTAGGCCCAGAAAGGGGTGAGAGGTTGGCTGAAAAAGAGAAGGCTGACAAATAGTCTCTTATTATGGATTGGAGCAGTAGTTTTAAAGTGGTCTACATCCAATATGCCATTCACACTTGGTTTATATTCATCTTTAATATGGTAGTCACAACTACATTATTTACAATTTATAAGATAAATATTGTAGTTATGAAAATCTTTTTTTCTCCTTAGGGCAGACATACCTCTGATACAGGTGAGCAATACATGTAAGAACCAAGAAGAAGGCAAGTACGTTACCATCATACAGCCCTTGGTATAGTTAGTCTTTTACTAGTAGCTTCAGCCTTGTGGGAAATGGATGGATAACAAATCTGGGTAGAAATTTCAAATGATCAATTTGGAACAGTTGCTGAAGAACTTTACTTTTCTTCTAATAGAATTATCTTTGGGGAAAGAATCTTCATTTTAAGAAAAGTATGACTTTCCAGAGTAAATTTAAGTTACTTTTGCCGAAAAAAGCCTTGAACTTGGTGCCCACGCGAAGTCTGAGCAGAGCAGGAAGACAGGCTGGACCTGAGTGCCGGAAGTTCCCACAGATGGTGGTGTGGAATCAGTGTTATTGAGGTGGTATCTTATGTTCAGTGGCTGTAGGACTGAGGGCCGTGTCAAGTTTAATTGGAAGAGGAAGCACATTCTGGTTTATGTGTGAAGCAGATAAACCAAAGCTTGAAAGCCCAGCGCTTGGCAGAGGCCCAAAATCCAGAACCCCAGCTCCATCTACGCTGCAACACGAGACTTGAGAAACCTTCCAGTGAACTCAGTGCTCTGTCCTGTGCTGGAAAATTCTTTTGCTAATACATGGTCTGGCAAAGTGACCATTCCTTTCTGTGTCTTTTATGTATTTTGAGAACCGGCTTTCTTCCCATTTTAGTTTTCTTTTGCTGGTCACCCTTCCTGTCTCCCTCCTTTCTATCCCTCATCTTCACTGTTTTGGAATTTGTGACTTGTAATTTTTATAGGGACTTGACTTTTGTTGGAACTGGGCTGTGTGAAAGCATTCATGCCTTTGTTCAGCATGTCTTAACTTTTAGATTGATCCCACGAGTCATTTTGGTAGGTGGCAGGGGCCTTGTGATAGTTCTGAATTTTATGAATCAAAAAGACAAGAGCTGTCACCACGAGCTGAAATGTGGGAGAATGCTTCGTGGCCTTTTCTGAGTCACACAGGAAGGAGGGGGCACTTGGTTGGCACTAACATACACATTACTTTCTTTCTGCCAGCTCCGCCTCCTGTCTGTTACAGTCCTAGCAGTCCCATCCAGATTCTAGAAGACCCCAACTGTTTTTTCTCAGGCCTTCAGCTCTATTCTGGGAGGAATGAAGCATCTGCTTTGACTGTGGAGGCAAACGGTAACCTCAGAGAAAAAGTTGGTGAGTCCTTTCATTAGCACTTGTATTGGCAAAACAAAATGACCTTATGTCTCTCATTTGTAACTTTCTCTTTAACTGTGGGAGCTTTGCTTCCACAGTTTGTTACTCGAGGTCAGCTGTGGTTGGAAATATAATGAAAAATACCAGGAATAAACAGTTCATAACTTTTAAATAACATCATTGCCATATATTGTTATAATTGTTTTATTTATTATTGACTATTAATTTTTTAGTGTGCTTAATTTATAATTTAAACATTATCATAGGTATGTAGGAACAAATATAGCATGTGCAGGCTTTGGTACTACCCCTGGTTTCAGGTGCCCACTAGGGTTCTTGGAACAGATCACCTGAGGGAAGGGGGCTTTGTAATCCAAATGTTTCTTCATTTTCTATCCTTATTTTAACAATCAGCATATTGGATTATGGGTTATCTCTTTGCTGGTAAATGCCGTATTTGTAATCATGTTATGGTATGATAAGACAGTATTTTTTGTTTTTTTTTTGGTACTGGGGATCGAACGTAGGACCTTGCATTTGCGAGGCAGACACCAGAACCACTGAGCTAAATCCCCAGCACTGATAAGACAGTATTACTATATTACTAAGACTGTATTATTCTAATATGTGGCTCCCTTTGCAAGAGTCATATCTGTGTAGGAGCTTCAGAATTACATCATTTAGTCCCTAATTTTTTCTCTATCTAATTTAAAAATATTTTTGTCCCTTTTTCAGAATCTTTTGTTGTTTTCTTTTTCTGCTTCATTTTTATTTCTTTTTGCAAATAGTTCACAAGTGTAGAAGGAATAAAACTATAAGTAGGGAAGGGGAGCCACCTCCTATGTAAAAATTTTCTATTTTTGAAGGGTTTTTTTGGTGGTGGTGGGGCACTGGGGACTGAACTCAGGGCCTTCACACTGAGCTCCATCTCTCCCTTTTTAAAATTTTTTATTTTGAGACAAGAGTCTCATTAAGTTGCCCAAGCTAGGCTCAAACATGCCATCCTCTTGCCTTAGTCTCCCAGAGTGCTTGAATTACAGGCATGCACCACCATGCGTGGCTTTTTGAGGGTTTTTGAGACTGGTAAAACTGTGAGGAAATTCTTTAAAACCATTTTACAACTCTTGCCAAAGTATGCTAGTTCAGTTTTTTCTTACTTCAATGAAGAAGGAATTCAGTAGTTTTTATGCTTGTTGAGACCCATTCCTTTTATTTTTCATCTAAAGAAATAATTTTCCATTGGAATTATATTGTTATTTTTATTAAAATATTTATTTTAGTATTTTCTATTCTTATTAAATGTGCTTATTCCATGAAGCCCTTCAGATCCATTCTGTCCTCTTTAGTCTCATAACTCTTAACAGCTATCATTGTGCTTAAAATATAAAAAGTTTGCAGTTGTAATTTTGGTGAGTGAGTGAATGGACTAGTCCAACCTACATTCATCTTTTTCCTTGGGTTGCTCATTGTTAATTACATTTGTTTGGTAATTCATCACATGTGGCCTTTTGGTAATCTGTTTTTATTGCTGCACTTTGAGTTTACATCTCACTGGTTGTATATATTCTCTAAAGGTGAGGAATATTTGACTTTATATAACCTTCCATAAGGCAGGTATTTAGTCTCCCCATTTTTCAGAAGAGGAGGTTCAGAGAAGCCCAATAATTTGGCCAAGGTCACAGAGATGAATTTTTTTGGCCAAGGACAGGGAGAGCCATATGACTAAAGTATAGCCTCAGAATCCAGCCTGTACCGTGACTGAATTTTCTTTGGCAGATGTCTCCATGTATAGGGCAGTGTTCTAGGTCAGGAACACAACCCACGTATATGACAGACAATCCTTTCTGCCTCTGAAACTTGAATTCTAGTAGAGGAAGATAAGTAATATAGTGTGACTGGGAAGAAGAGGCCTGAGGCAAAAGGTTTTAAGAGGCTTTTCAGGACATCTCAGCATTTGTTAAGGAGCCACATTGAGGCATGACCAAGGTTAGGTAAGAATAGGTGGACAGGAGAGCACATTGGAGTAGAAGTGAGGGCTTGCTTCTATCATACATGGTAAATTTCTTAATGACAATTAGGACCAACAGAGAGTTTCTGTCTTTTGCTATTACAAAGACACTAAAATATCATTTATTGTCATGTTTTCTCATATTGGAATACTAAAGAAGAGGAATGTAATCCTGGATAACCTTTGCCAGAAAGGACAGTTGTAAACCTAATAACGTGTCTGCATAAATACATATATAGGTGTGCTAGTACGTATATACAAGCCATATGCATGTATCTTGTGAGTAGTTATACCTTTTTTTCTATTTTTTACTTCATTTCACTGTGGCCTGAAAAAAAACTAGGTTGGCAGTTGATTAAATATGGGAAGCAAAGGAGAGAAAGGGCAAAAAGTGGATATGAAATTTCTATCTGTGTGACTCATATGACGAGGATGCCATTTATAAGAAAGAAGATATACTTGGGGAAGAAAGATGGTTTTTGAGAAAAGGATGTGCTCTCTGTGTCTATAAAAAACACAGAGCCACCATTTAATGTCACTGTAAAGCTTGGGTATCTGGAGATGCTGTTGTTCAGCTCCCCTTATTCAAGGAGAGGATTTTCAGGCTCAGAGTAAGGTTAGGCCAATAGTAAGTGGTGGTGGAGCTTTCACACCATCATGCCATATACCATCTTAATTTTTTTTATTTTTATTTTTTGGTACTGGGGATCAAACTTGGTACCTTGTGCTTGCCAGGCAGGTGCCAGAACCACTGAGCTAAATCCCTGGCCCCATGCCATCTGCCATCTTTAATTCATTGCTTAATAGTATTGTTGTGAAATGGGCTAGGTATTACATTGCGTGTGGCTGGTGTAAGTATTCTTGTACTGGTTAAGTATTTGAGACCAGCATTGTGCTGAGTGCCAGGGTGACACAGATGAGAAGACTAATCTGGTTTTGTGGAGTTTGGAGTCTTGTGTAAATAAATAATTGCCATCTACTATGATTATTGCTTCAAAAGCAATATGTACAAATGGGCTCAGGACAAGGAAGACAGTTTTTGTAGCAGGGACAGTAGCTTTGCCGTTACCATTTAAAGGATGACGTTTCCCAAGAGACATAATGAGATCCATATTTCTAGGAAGAGGAAGAATGCCAAAAAGGCCTAGAGGTTATAGAGAGCTAGCACATCCTGGAAACTATGTGTTCCTAGGTACTGCTGGAGCTTAAAGTCTGAGGGGTTACCAGTATGAAGCAGGGGTGACATGAAGTGTTGCCAGGTAGGTAGACAGTATGTGCTGCAATATGTGATGGAATGTCAGCATTATCATGTAATTGATAATTGATGAATTTTGTGCAGATAAATGATATAATTAGATTTTCCTGTTGGAACAATTTTTCAAAGTAGTGTGGAAGATATGTTGAGCCTGAGTCGTGGGTTTGGAAATTGGAATGAGGCTAGAGTTGGGCATAGATAAGGACATTATGGAAGTGGTCTGGGTATGAGTTGCCACAGCTTGTAATACTATGGAATGAACATAGAGTTGGAGTTCCTACCTGTGTGGACTGTGTGACTTAACTTCTGTGCCTCTCTTCTTCTATAAGTTGGGGGAATTGATACCTCTTTATAAGACTGTATGGAGAATAAGTAAAATAACATATGGAAAAAATTTAGTGAAATACCTAGCATATCATATACACTTTAGGAATAGTTCCTGTGATTATATTATGCTTATGAATAATGGTACTTCAAGATCGACATGGGAATAAAGAAGAGGGTCTATAGTGATATTTACGAGGTAGAATTAACAGGTGGTAACTCACTAGGTGTTGGAGGAAAGAGGAGGAAGGAATTTTGGAAAACTTTCCTGTTTCTGGCTTGAGAAAAAGTAGTGGAGATGGGGCTCGAGAGTTAGACTATGTAAGCATTGGGGGAAAGGAAGATGTGTTAAGGTAGAATGCCTTAAGAGCTATTGGCTGCCATTGTAGATGTGGATTTCAAGACTTGAGTTGAAGACACGAGTGGAGATTCTGTTGAGTGAGGGTAGAAGAGTACTCGGGACAGAGCTGGGAGAAAACATTTGAGGGGCAGGTGGAAAAAAGGGAGCCAGAGAAGACGTGTAGAGAGGCAGGAGGAAAGGTGACTTGGATGCTGACTTAGGAGAGTTTCAAGAAGAGGGTGATCAACCATGTTGATGCTTCAGAAAGGTTAGGTGTATAATATGAGTTGGAAAACTCTTGTTGAATTTGGTAGCTGATCAGGGCAGTGAATGGAGCATTTGGAACACAGAGACAGAAAGCATATGTTGCTTACTGAAGATGAGCAGAAGAGAAGGAAGGAGATTAGGAGATTGTAGGGTGACAATCAGAGGTCTTCCTGTTTGATTTTGGTGGGTATGTTTATGTGTTGAAAAGAAAGGGGAGTTGGAGAGGATAAAAGAAAGGGAAAGGATGAAGGATGGAGGAAGTCTCAGGAGTGGGAGGAGAGGGAATGGAGAGTAGAGTAAATTGGAAAACATATCTGTGAAACAATGCAGGATAGATGGAGGTAGTGGTGTGTCTTAAATCTTATCTTTAAATGCTGCTGTAGTTGTAATGCTAATTATTCACCACATACTGATGGACATGTATCTCCTGGGGAACAGCCTGATGTCTTTTTTCTATGTTTATATTTTAGTTGAGGATCCTCTTTGTAACTTCCTCTCTACGAACTTCCTGAGGATTTCAGAGGTGGAAATGAGAGGTTCCGAGGATGCGGCAGCTGGAACAGTATTACAGCGGCTGATTCAGGAACAACTGCGATATGGCACCCCAACTGAGAACATGAACTTGCTGGCCATTCAGCACCAGGCCACAGGGAGTGCAGGACCAGCTCACCCTACAAACAACTTTTCTTCCACGGAAAACCTCACTCAAGAAGACCCACAAATGGTCTACCAGTCAGCACGCCAGGAACCGCAGGGTCAAGAACACCAGGTGGACAACACGGTGATGGAGAAGCAGGTCCGCTCCACGCAGCCACAGCAGAACAATGAGGAGCTGCCCACTTACGAGGAGGCCAAGGCCCAGTCACAGTTTTTCAGGGGGCAGCAGCAGCAGGGGCCCGCAGGCCACAGTTACTACATGGCTGGGGGCACCAGTCAGAAGTCTCGCACTGAGGGGAGGGCCACGGTGAGCCGTGCCAACAGTGGACAGGCACATAAGGATGAAGCGCTGAAAGAACTGAAGCAGGGCCATGTCCGCTCCCTCAGTGAAAGGATCATGCAGCTATCATTGGAGAGGAATGGTGCTAAGCAACACCTCCCTGGCTCAGGGAGTGGAAAGGGGTTCAAAGCAGGAGGGGGACCCTCGCCAGCCCAGCCCGGTGGGAAAATCCTGGACCCTCGAGGTCCTCCACCTGAGTACCCCTTCAAGACCAAGCAAATGATGTCCCCAGTCAGCAAGAACCAGGATCATGGTCTTTTCTACGGTGACCAGCACCCAGGGATGCTCCATGATATGGTCAAGCCTTACCCTGCCCCTCAGCCTGCGAGAACAGAAGTGGCCGTCCTGAGGTACCAGCCACCCCCAGAGTATGGGGTCACCAGGTGATTATCAAGCCTAGAGGGTCAGCTTGGCTTTTCAAAATTCAGCAGTCATGTTTTTAGCACTCACTGCTTTCCAGGCATGTTAAATTTTTGTCATCAGGTTTTTTTTTCTTGTGCATTATATTTAATAAGCCACTTTGGGGCCATGATTTGTCAAGTGAAGCAGAGTAGAGGGCAACTGGGGATTGATGAGTGGAGGATAGGAGCCTCTGCTGTTGGTGTTCTTGGGAGCTCTGTCTGGACACCTACAGGGTGTTTTCCTGGCGGGCTTTGTGGAGAAACATTCAGACTCCTGGAACATATTACCAAGGGGTTTTATAGTCTTTCTTCACTGTAGATCTTAAAGCAAAATAGTCAGACTGCTAGAACAGAGGAGTTAAAGAGACTGTGGGACTCACATTCACAGATGGGAAACTAAAGCCTGGAGAGATTAATAAATGTCCACAGCACACAACTCAGAGGCAGTTGGGGGCTAGAGTCAAGTATCCTGACCATCAACATCTCTTCACTCTCTCGCCCTAATTCCTCTTACAGCCTTTGGATGTGTTGTGTGGCTGGTTGATGGATTACTGGATATGTACTCTGTGCAGCCTGGTACCAGATTCACAAATAAAGATATGGTCCCTGCCCTCAATGACTTATAGCATTGTCTCTGGGGAAACTGTTTCTGAACAGATCACTGCTGTTAAATTACTGTTTAGGATAGAAGTATACAGAAAGTGCTAGAGGAACAGGCAGGGCAGTTACTTGTAACTGAAGGGACAGGAGAGAGCTTCCCAAAGGAGGTGATGTTTCAGTCTGGCCTTGAAGGATAAATGAGAGTTGTAGGGTAGAGATGGAGTAACAGAATGTCCTGTGCAGAGGGAAAGCCATTTCTTGAAACAAAAAGGCTGTGAAGATGTGTCTGGAATGAGGGGCAATAATGCAGAGCACAGGTGGGCTAGGTATGGTAAGATGTGGCAGAGGATGTGTTTGGACAGAGAAGTTGGTAAAGGTGGGTGTAATGCTAAGAAGTTTAGCATTTATCCATAAGCCATTGGGAAATACCTTTTTAAGTAGGAGCTACGTGCTGGTGGTTTTTGTTTTTGTTTTTATTTATACCGGGGATCAAACTTGGGACCTTGCGCTTGCGAGGCAGGCAGTGGAACCACTGAGCTAAATCCCCGGCCCTACATGCTGGTGTTTAATAGCTGACTTGAGTGGCAGTGCAAGATGGGTTAGAGGGGCTGATAGCTCTTCATGGGACCCTTCAGGGACATGAGTAGTCCCAAGAGGAACTGGTGAGAGTGCCTGAAGCTTGGGGCAGTGGGAATGGAGGAACGCTGTGTGCTGAGAGGCAGGGAAATAGACTTGACAGGATCCTGTGATGGGTTAGGTGTGGAAGCTGAGTAGCAAGGCAGTTGGAATAAGGCAATTGGAAATCCAGCTCTCAGGAGAAAAGTTGGAGTCACCAGTGTAGATGTTGTTGAACTTGTGCAGGAAGAGCATGAAGTATAAAACGAGAAGATAGGTAGCCTTTGCTATTTTTGGATGTGTTATTCTCAGAAAGGGTTTGCCTGTTTCTAAATTGAATGAGCTAAGGTTCCCCATGCAGCCTGAGCAGGAAGCATGCCCTGGATGCACCCCTTTCGGACAGGGAGTGACTAGAGCTGGACAGAGAGCACTGGCTGACACAGCACTTACTCCCCAGCTTGATCCTGCAGTGGGGCTGGGTGGGAGTGCCCGCATTGCAGTAGTCTGGCCAACTCTTAGACCTCACATACCCAGTGGAATGCCTTCTTCCTCATATGGGCATAATCTGACCACTGGGAAATCCAAGACAGGGCCTGGAAGCTGCTCTTCTTTCCTTTTTATAGTTCCTTAGGTCACAGGAGAGATTTAAACTCAAAAAGTATCAAATCACTACTATTTGCATCATATTAATACACCTTGCTTGTTTAAAACATCCCGTAGTGTTCCAGAATCATACCAGAGCTTATGACAGTTTACCCTTTCCCCTGAACGTTTCACTCAACCTCTGGAGCTTAATAGAGGATGAAAATCTTCCCATATGAAGTCTTCACTTTGTTAAATAACAGCACATAAAGTGGATGATTTCTGCTTTGTCAGCTGGCAGTAGGTATGATATGAGGTGGAAAAATGGTCAGGAAGGAAACACTTCTGGGAGGTCTCCCCAGTTATTTGCGGAAAGTGTCATTTGTCTCAAAAGAAGAAAAAAACGTATGAGGGATTTGAGCTTATTGTTAGGGTTGGCAGCTGGATTAACACGACACGTCAAAATGTCTGAGACTGTGTAACAGAAGGTCGTCAAGGATGGGCCCCAGAGCCACAGGGCTGCTTTGTGAGCCTGGCCACAGCTAGCCCGAAAGGCTCCAGTGGCACAGCCCTTGGCTGGCTGGGTAAACAGAGTGGCATCCATACTGCTCCACTTTAGACACATTTAGCATAGCTTAAAATCCCAGGGTTGAGTTTATGTAGTGTGCAACTTATTTGTGACCCAGGAGACAAGCAGCGCTCCTTTGAGTTTCACTGACAAATTCCCTTGGGCTTAGAGGGTTACCTCTTTAACAGTGAAGGTTTAGGAAACTGCAGGCTGTTGGGTACAGGCATACTGCAGCGTAGACTGCCACACTAGAAGGAGAGGCCTCTGACTGAGGTCGCCCAATCCATTGCCCTCCTGGTGCTGCACATGTGTGCTCAGATGGTAAGGGATATTTAGTAATCTGGTCCAATCCATTATATTTGTGAGACTTGACTCCTTTTTGCCTAAAGACAGGTCTGAAGAGACAAGTGATAGAATTTATGAGAAAAAATAAGAATTTGAACTTCCTACCTTCATTCCTGTCTCTCTGTTGCTTACAAAGTCTCTCACCTGCTCTGAGGCACTAAAGATGGAGGTGCCCGTTGAGTTGTAAACCATTTGGACTCCTTTATGGAAACCCCCTGAGAAAGGCTACTGATGCAGGCTCCATTGACTTGTAGCACCTTCCTTTGTTGTGAGCGAGGTAGTGTGAGCTGCCCATGGATGAAGGCTCTGGTTTTCCTCTAGCTCATCTTGCTTTTCCCTCATCTTGAAAGTGGAAATAGGTAGGAATGAGGGCAAGGTGGGATTTGCTTGTTTCTATGGAGAATTGTTCTTTTCCACTAACCTCCAACATGTATGGATATTAATTCTGACTCACTTTGTGGAAACAGAGCCCTTCCAGAGGTAGTTACTTGGCTTATGGATTCTGCGGTGTTGATAGAAACAAATGCACACATGAATTCCGATGGGTGGTCTGGTTTTTATCAGAAAACTTTGGAATATGTTAGTCAAGGTGCCTGTTTGTTTTCCAAAAAATTGGTCCATATTTTGAAATATTTGAAAACTAGAGGTGCAAAAATTTACTTATTAATATCCTACTTCCCCAATACAACTACTAACATTTTCCTTTATAAATTACTTTTTTCGTGTTACAATCATGAATTATATTCAGTTTACTATCTTGAGCTATTTTTAGGTAGCATTGTCTCAAATTTTTTGCCACAATCCTTTATATTTTTATAACCATTTTATTAGTGTCTAATATTTTATAATGTATATAATTTATACCATTTTCTCTAAATGATGTGATGAAAATGATTATGCATATCAAATTTTCCACACTTTGGCTTGCTTCTTTGGGAATTATTACTTAAAAATGAAATTATTGAGTACATTGTAGTGAACATTTATTGGCTTCTGGTGCTGCATAACTTTGTAAAAACACTACTGTGCCTATTTTATTGCACGTTGACCAACATTAGTCCTTATAATTATAAAAACTTTGCCAATTTGAAAGAAAAAAAAGTGTTTAGACCCTGTTTTAATTTGCAGTTACTAGCTAGGTTAATTTCTTTAGGCAGTATGTTTTACTAGATAAACTTCTTTGATTTTGAAACTTGGCTCTTCATGTTTTTTGTTCATATGGGTTATATACTTTAATGGATCCTGTATTAACTAAAACCTGTTTTCTCTAACACTTGCTCCATTTTTCCATTTTCTAGAACTGTCTCTACCCTCAGCAGGTGGCAATAGAGTGGTATTGGTGGCAGCGCTGGTAGCTGGAAATCTTAACCTTCACCACATGCTTACTGTGTGCCAACACATTGTGTGGGTTATCTTCCTTAATCTTTACGACTCTAAGGGCTGAGTACTGCTCACCTACCCATTTTCACAGTGATAAGAATGGAGGCCTAGAAAAAAGCATTATAGTACTCAGATCACTACACTAGCTCTGTGGTGTAGAAGCCAGGATGCAAACCTGGAGTGCTCTGCTGTATGAGGTGTGGTCAAAGAATATGGTGAATGTTTAAAAATGATTACAGTAAAAGACATATTGCTATTAATTTTCCTCTAAATTTGCCACCTTGCTTTGAACACACTTGTCCCATCCTTCTTGCCACTTTCTGAAGCAGTTCTGGAAGTTTTCTTCCATGTTCTTCGTTGATCCTGGCTGCCTTGATGTCCTGAATAAATCAAAGTATTTACCTTTATGTGTCACTGCACTGCAGAAGAGCCAGAGGTCACATGGTATAAGAGCCAGTGAATAAGGTGGATGAAGGTATACCATAATGTTTTTATTTGAAAGAAATTGCCATACAAATGTTTTGAATTGATTCAGGACATCTAGGGAGCTGTGAAAAGAAACTCATGAAAGAGGACTTCCAGAACTGTTTCCGAAAGTGGCAAGATGATGGGATAAGTGTGTTTGAAGCAAAGAGGAGTATTTTCAGGGGGATTAATGACAATGTGTCTTTTACTGTAATAATTTTTTAATTGTTAATTTAAATATTTCCTGTAGTTTTTGATCATACCATGTACATATACCTACTGTGAGTTAAAAATATGGCCACTTTACATTGCAGGGGAAGTGCAGACTTGAGTTTAACCTGGCATCACTTACTTGCGGATTGCCTAATCAGATTTATAGAATATATCACATGTGATGTCCTGCTCGCCACAGTGTTTTTCAGAAAGATAGGACTACTGATTCAGTACTCCAGACCCCAGGAAGAAAGCCCTCCAGATACCTTTTTTCCTCCAGATATCCTGGAGGGCTACAAACAAATTTAACCTTGGCAGCTGCAAGGGCTGATCTTTCACCTGTCGTTAGGTTTTTTTCATTTGAAGGTGGAGACTGGGGTAGTGGTGTGTATTTTCTTTAGATATTTTTAGCAGAATGTTTCAGTTATGGAAGATGATAAAAACTAACAAGACTAATTTCTATGTTGTAGGCAGTATCAGTTTGGAAAAGGACTAAGTGTGATTCCTGATAATGAAATGAACACTTGCAGCTGGGTGTGTCTGAGCTAGACATTGTCTTTTTGTCCCTTGTTTTGGTTCAATATTACCTGTTTGATGCAGAAGGTTTGATTTACTAGCTTCCTGAAGCAGGGAAGAGTAATACCTATTTATTAATATTGTGCTTATTGATGAATGCATTAACTTGATTTTTAGTATGTAGATACTTTAAAAGAATTTTATTTTTATTAGTACATATTTGCAGTATATAAAGGTTACATTTATTGTGGAGAATTGGTACATCTGCATAACACATCTCAATTCTTTTTTTCCATCTTCCCCTCCATCTTCCTTTGGTAAAAATTTTTCCGGCATCAGACTTTATTTATTTATTTATTTAATAAGTCTTTGTCAACTTAATTATCATAAACACCGGTTAACAGCCAGACTAATAAGCCAAAAAAATGTATAAAACAAGTAAGACAATAATACTAAATTTGGATACACTTTTAGATATTGGCTATGCTGATTACAATAGCATTTTTCCTATTGTCTTTTATTTTGTACTTTATTTATATATTGGATTTCTCATATAAGAGAAACCATGTGATATTTAAGTTTGTGGGTCTCATTTACTTCACTTAACATTATGGTCTCAAAGGTACACCCATTTTCCTACAAATGACTCAAGCTTGTCCTTTATGGCAGAGTAGTACTCCATTGTGTACAAATACCACTTTGTTTTGTTTTGTTTTGTTTTTTGGTACTGGGGATCTAACTCGGTTCCTTGCCGCCTGCTCAGCAGGCAGTGAAACCACTGAGCTAAATCCCGGGCCCTTCACAGTTTTTAATCTATTCATCTGTTAATGGACATATAGGCTGCTTTCAAGATTTAGCTATTAACTGTGCTGCTGTAAACTTGGGAATGCATGTATCTCTATAATATAATGTCTTTAACTCTTTTGAGAAGATAGAGGGGGAATGGCTGGGTCAAATAGAATTTCTATTTTTATTTTTTTGAGGAATCTCCATACCAATTTCCATACTAGTTTACACTCCCACTAACAATGAAGAAAGATTCCTTTTCCCAGCAGCCTTTCCAGCGTTTGTTGATTACTTGATGATAGCCATTCTTTCTGGAGTGAGATAGAACATTAGTTTTGTTTTAATTTGCAATTCTTGACTGACCCCATGATGTTGAGCATTTTTTTTCATGTGTTTATTGGCCATTTGTACTTCTTCATAAGAGAAGTGTCTATTCATTTCAGATCCCCATTTTTTGATTGGGTCTTTAAATTTTGAGATTTTGAGTTTTGAGTTTTTTTATATATTCTAGATATTAGTCCTTTGAGGAGTAGCTGGCAAAAGGTTTTTTATTCTGTAGGCTGTCTTTTCACTCTGGTGGTTGTTTCTTTTTCTGTGCAGAAGCTTTTTAGTATGATGTGATCCCAGTTGTTGATTCTTGGTATTATTTCCTGTGCAGTCAAGGTTCTATTCAAGTAATAGTGTGGGGGGTTGGGCAGTCCAAGAGCACATGTAGCAAAGTAAAGATAACACCTGTCTTGAAGAAGCCAAGTGCATTTTAACTTGAGCAAGTGTAAAGACATGCTAACCGGCAGGTCTGACTCCTGGTTGGCTCCACATTTGCCATGTGCTGTATGATAAGAAAAAAGGTTTGGTGACCCCATCTTACTTTGAGTTAGAAATGACTGGAGAAGGGAGGAGAATTTGGAGAATGTATGTATGCTTCCAAAATGGTGAATTACTTTTTACCATTTATACAGTCATGAAAATGAATTGCTATGTAGGATCGAAAGGTAAAACAGATGGATTAAAAACTGCGCATTGCCCTTAGTGAAAATGAGGTCATGCAGTCTTATTTGAATTCCACTGTGTACATGTGTTAACAGTATTTAGGCTTAATTATGGTTGGATAAGTCAAGTAAAATGCCCTGTTTGTCCTGAGAAATTGTAGTATGAGAATTTCAAGAAGCTGGGGTCAGGTTCAGGTTACTTTCCCAGGGTACTTGTTGTAATTCCAGCTGAAATGCATTAAATGAGTGACTTCTCTAACAGAAGGTTATTTGTATCCACCTGCATAGCAAAGATTTTGATCTTCATTTACCCAAGTTGAATCTTAATGTAAATATCTATGAGACTTAAAGTGTCTGGTTGACCAAAGAGATTGAGGTGGAGAACTTCACTGGTTTGGAAAAAAAGGTTCAAAAGGTGGGAATTCTTTTCTTCTTTCCTAACAGCAAATTGCCTAAAGTTCTCAGAGCGTCAGCTTCCTTATCTATAAAGTGTTACAGCCAATTTTTCATAAAACTTAATTGATTTACTTCCTTACATAGATAAAACATGTACCTTGTAGAAAATTTAGAAAAATGCATAACTCCTACCACACTGCCCTCCCAAGAAAGGGGAAATAATAACTACCATCAATCACAGGTAACCACTGTTATATATTCTGCTCACTATATTGCTTTTTAAAAAATTTTATTTATTTAATTTTTTAAAATGAATTAATTTTATTGGTTTTAGACATAATGATCACATTCATCAAAGGGAATTTGTACTTGTACATGATATATCTTGATTCTTCTGTTTTTCCCATTCCCTTCCCCTCCCTTCAACTCCTGTTCCTGTCTTTACTTGCAAAAGCTTTGTTTCCATTTTTTCTTTCTTTTCTCTTTTCCCTTCCTTCTTTTCCCCCTCCTCTCTCCCTGGTTCCCCTTCCCATTTGAACATTTTCTTCCTATTTCACAATATCTGTTATACATTTTGGTCCTTATTTACACTTTTGATTTCTCACACCAGAGAAACAATGCAATATTTACACATGTGTGTCTGATTTATTTCACTTAAGCGTATGGTCTCAAAGTACATCCATCTACCTAGAAATGTCTCAAGTTTATCCTTCTTTATGGCTGAGTAGTACTCCATTGTATATATTAAAAAAAAATCTTTATCCATTCATTGGTTGATGGGCTGTTTCCAAGATTTACCTATTACAGATTGCTGCTTTAAACATGGGTGTGCATATTTTATGTGGTATAATGCTTTTAATTCTTTGGGGAAGTTACCAAGAAGGGGTATACCTGGGTCAAATGGAACCTCTAGATCTTTGAGGAATCTCCACACTGATTTCCATAGTGGTTGTGCCAGTCTACATTCCCACCAACAGTAGAAAAGGGTTCCTTTTCCCCCACATCCCTGCCAGCATTTGTTATTGGTTGATTTCTTGATAATAGCCATTCTTTCTGGAGTGAGATGGAATCTTGTTGTTTTAATTTGCATCTCTTGAATGACCATTGATGTTGAACATTTTTTCATATATTTATTTGCTATTTGTACTTCTTCATCTGAGAAGTGTCTGTTCATTTCAGATGCCCATTTTTGGATTGAGTCTTTAAATTTGGAGGGGTATGATTTTTTTTCAGTTCTTTATATAACAATTATAAATATATATGCCTCAAACACTGGTGCACCCAACTATACAAAACAAATATTAATGGTCATAAAAAAATCAAGTAAGCACTAACACAATTGTGATGTGAAGGCTCAATACCTCAGTGTCACAAATAGACTGATAAACTAGACAAAAAATCAAAACAGAACTATCAGAACTGAACCAAACCCATGAAGAAATGGACCTAGTAAACATCTTCAGTGTTCCACCCCACAAAATCAGAATACACCTTCTTCTCAGCTGCACGTGGGACTTTCTCCCAAACAGACCACATACTAGCTCATAAAATATATCACTTTAAGGATCAGAACATTTTAAGAAAATACAGTACATAAATGAGGTATTTTTACTAAGAAGTTTTCAAATTTGGCCAAAAAGTCTTATTATTTCATCTAAGTTTTAAATTTTGTTTTATTTCTCCTTTCTGATTAATGAAATGGCA
This sequence comes from Heterocephalus glaber, assembly GCF_053883595.1. Lineage (NCBI taxonomy): Eukaryota > Metazoa > Chordata > Mammalia > Rodentia > Bathyergidae > Heterocephalus > Heterocephalus glaber. The sequence continues at coordinate 11,231,329 of NW_028258294.1, forward strand.
ATGATAAATTTTTGTTTATATTTTCTAATTTTTTCTCTTTTTCTAATTTTTCTAATGAATTTTTTTCATTAGCTAATGAATTTTTAAAAATGGCTATATATATTCATTGTAGAAAATGTGTAAAGAACAGAAATATATGAAAAATAGAAAAGAAATTCTATAATCTCATTACTGGAGACTGTCACTTTTACCTTTTATAATACTTTTTTCCAGCCTTCTTGATATGTACTGTTTTTTACACAGGCAGAATCTGAGTAGGTGTCATATCTTGGGAAGTTTTTAAAAATTCTTGCTCTGGGGTTCAATAAATGCTTGTAAAACTGAATTGTTAATACTGATAAACTGGAAATATTGTTCATAAGTTTGTATTGGAAAATATGTATTTAGCTGCTTTCATTTTTTTCTTTTGTAAATGACTTGTCCACATCATTTTTTTTATCCACTGATTTTTCTTTTCTTGTTTTATTTTGCAAAGTTTTTGTCAGTAAGGCACATTATTTTTAGTAAAGATTAGCCTGATTGGCCTAACGTAGATAAGCACAGAGTATGCTGAGTACAGCTTGTGGTCACTATTCGTGCCCGTTCCTGTGGATCTGGGAGCCACAGTGTGGGAAGAGTGAGCCTGTTGGTGGCGTTGCTCAGTTGCTCACTGTATTCTGGTTTTAACCCTCTGATTGGCCTTTGTGCAGGATGGGCCAGAGCAGCCCTGCCCAGTGGAAAACATGACTCATACGTGTAATATAAAATTTTCTAGCAGCTACTTTCTAAAAGAGCTAAAATAAATAGATGAAAATAATGTAAAAACATATTTTAGTTCATCCATTTAAAGACATTTAAAAAATATTTTAGTTAACCCATTATATCAAAAATACTATCATTTCAGTGGCTAATATGAAAACTAGTGAGATCTTTTACCTTTTAAAAGACTTTTAAGATGGCTTTTTATTTTTCCCTTTTTATTAGGATATGTTTGTGATGCATAATAAATGCATTCTTTCACTCTTTTTTTGTATTGTCTTCAAATTTTGATGTCTCTTTGACACAGAACACATCTCAATTTGGACTGGCCGCATTTCAAGAGATCACTAGTTCAACTGGCTGCTGTTTGGACAGCATAGGAGAAGAAGGAATGAGAATCTGAGAGTACCCTGACCCGTCCTGATTCTCCCCTGAAATTTCCTCTGATTCAGCATTGCACTGCACTCTGTGATGCAGGAAGAACCCAGGATTCCTCACGGAGGCCTTAGGAATATGGACTGTGATTGCTAGTCCAAACCTTTAGGAGAAGGAAGGGAGACCCAAGGATATAGTTTCTGGCCTTTCTAACACCCACTAGTAGTGTGTGGTAGTAACAAAGGATAATAATTATTCAGTGTTTTACTAAGTTAGACTCAAAGTGGAATGCTTTATATGCATTTTTATCATTTAATTCTCACAGCTCTGTGAAATAGGTACTATTGTTGTTACCTTTTAAAGATGAAGAAGAGGTTAAAAACTTGTCCATGGTTCGAGGCTAAAGTAGCAGAACCAAAATTCAACCCCAGTGTAAAAGAAATAGCTACCCTAGGTTAACAAGCACTGCTATTCTGTGCCAACATGGGAGACTCCCTGGTGTGGTGGAAGAATGTGAGTTCAAGGCTCATTTTTTGCTTTGTAAAGACTGTGAGGTCTCTGATTTGTTACCTGAATCCCCTGAGCCTAAATTTGTATGCTGAGATAATGTATATGGAATGAGAGCAGTGAATGCCCAAGCATATGAAAATTGAATGACACGGGCATAATGTAAAAGCAGAAGCTTAAATTTATGTATGAGGCCTTGTTGTATGTAGAGAAGCACAAATGAACTGTTGCTTGAATGTTGCTTAGCTGACCTTGTTTCTCCAAACCAAATAAACATTGCTTCAATTTTTGAGCTGCACTTGTGACCTCAAGTATATGAGATGGGCAGTGTCACAAAACTATGTTATTGTGCTGGTGTCTTCATAATTCTGCAATCTACCTGTAGTGTCCATAGCAAATCTTAATGCAATGTTGAAGGCTTATTTGTTCTTTTTTGTTTTTTTGGTACCTGGGATCGATCTCGGGTCCTTGAGCTTGCGCAGCAGGTGGCGAAACCACTGAGCTAAATCCCCAGCCCAAGGCTTATTTGTTCTTTGAAAACCCATCAAGTGAATGGTGCACCTTGCTCTCAGGTCAGGGAACTAAGTCCATTACCAAAAGTTTCTCAGGTGCCAACTAAACGTAAGTCATAATTTTCTATTCTTAGAAAGCTTATATGTTAATAATTAGGGAGAAAATACAACTGATGCATGAAATATTAAGTAATATATTTAAATAGAAATTCAAGATAACAAAAAAACATAATATATAGGCAGTAATAGATAGTCGTCAAGAGCGTGATTCAGGCGAAATTTGCAGTTCAGAGGAGAGAAATGGGTGAAGTTCTGAGAGTCAGCCTATGCACAGAATGGTCTAGACACTGATGCTGCAGGACTAGTCTAAGGCTATTTTGTCTCTTAGATATCATTTTTTTTTGGTACCAGGGATTAGATATCATTTTTTAAAGCCTATGAGTCTTATTTTTTATAAAGAACTATGGACTTTGGTGGAGAGCCTCTGGCAGCCCTGCTCAGATATATTTGAATAACTGGTCATTTTGGTGGCATGTGGAAAATAGTCACTTTCTTTAGTGTTCCAGGGTTCCTTTGGAAAGGAGTAGGTTTGACTTCTTGAACCTGTTTTCTCATGGAAATAGGGATGGTGTTGTCTGCCTGCATTTTTGTGAAGGTTAAGCTAGGTGATGAAATGTACTGCCTGGTAGATAGCGCAGACCTTCAATAAATGTTCATGGAATGTTTCCTATAGACGAGACATTAACCTGTAAAAAGGTAATAATTTGAATATAAGTCATAGTCCAAGAAAAGCTGTTAGCCCTCATGTTTACTCCAAGGTTACTTGAACCAAAAAGTTCTGGTGCTATAGTTTGAGGTTTAGATCATGGACGGGGTGGTGGGTCAGACTGGGCCACAGATGTTAGGCATCCAGGAGCAGAGGCTGCCTTCCCTTCCTTTCACCACTGTTTACAGGGAAGCAGTGAGCTGCAAGGACTCTGGAGTCAGAGAGCCAGACTTGACTCTCCTTTAGGTTCTTGTATTTTTGTTTTATCTGTTTCTGTATTTGGGAAGTTACTTGCTCTGTATTGTTTTCCTTGTCTAAAATAGACAGTGATATGTACTTTATAAAGGTCAAAATGAGCTGATGCATGTAGCAGTGGATACTACAGTTACTGGAATGTAAAAATTGCTCAGTAAATGTTATTCATAACAGAAAAAAAATTTACTGGCTTTCTCATGATTGCCTCATGGTTGGCTCTGTATTAGGAGTTGTCGGATGCAATGATAATAATGGTGATAACAGATAACAGTTAATAATGGTGATAATAGTTAACATTTTTCCAGTGCTTACTCTATTCCAGACTTGATACATACTCCTTAGATCCTTTGACAGCCATATAAGATAAGGGGGATTGTGGTCCCACGAGACCAAGATACAGGATATTCAATAAGCTTGCTCTCTAACTTCATGATCTAATAGGGGAAACAGACACACAAAATAGACAATTCTAGTGTAGAATTATGTTCACAAGTGCCTTATCCATAAATGTCAGCTCCTATCCCCTCTTTTTTCCAAAAAGGTGGTATTATCTTTGCAATCTGAGGATAAGCCGGTCCATAGCATTGGTGTGATTTTGTATGAAATTTTCCTGTTCACTCTTGAAACCCTTCTGCCTTGCATAGATCTTCACATTCACTAACCCCAGATGAGCAGTAGAGCAGGGGAGAAGTTTGTTCTCCTGCCTGCACACCATCCATTGACATGTGGAGCTTGTTAGCAAGAATGTATCACTGAGTTGTGAAGCTAGTGCTATCTCTCTGATAGCAGACTTCTCATTCTGAAAAAGCCTGTTATTTTCTGACTTTAAGCTTGGCAAACATGCTTTTTCTTCAATCTCACACCATCATTGAGGGTGTAGGATAGCACAGGAAGCACTATCATTTGATTTCTGCCTCTCAGTTTTTCTAATTGTTACATAGCAAGAAAAGAGGTCTGAGAATACGGCCCATCATGGACCATAAAAGACTTCAAATCCTAGAGTTAAAATAAATGTAGGAGGTGGAAGCCCCACCTTGAAACTCATGGGTTTGGGGAAGTACTGATGCTTCTGTGAGCAGAGCTTCTAACTGTGGCCTCCCAGGAGATCAGCCACATTATCCCTCTCCTTGGGGGAAGTGTGCAGGGAATGCTCAGGAGGTGGAAAGAGGCCTTGGCCTTTGTATCTTTGCACGAAAGGCAGGGGTATCTAATGTGTGGTATTTGTACTCTTGTGACAGAAATCTCTTTCAATGAAACATACATTTTAGGGTTTAGCCATCCTGCAGGAAGCACTAACTCAGTAACAAGTCTGTGTGGTGCTGGGCCCACGACTGGTAGGAGTTCCTGTCAGGGGTGAAATATGAGCAGGGTGAATGGGACTTGTTTACATTTGTGATGAAACTGAACCTCCTTGTATGCATGGCATGACACATATATTCACACATATACTTCATTGTGATGAGGCCCAGATTCATCAAAATGCAAAGAACGTTTTAGTCTAAAGAGATGACCAAATAGTGATACAACAGTTCTCCCCAGACAACATACTTTTCTGAAATCTGAGGACAGGTAGAAGGTGAAGCTTGCTTATGGAAGGAAGAATGACTTTGAGTTGATTCTTTTCTGTACTCAGGGAATGTAGATGTCAGTTACTATACAGTAAAATAGAAGGATCTCCGAGTCTGAAGGCTGAAAGAAACCTGCTTGGGAAGCATCTCCTGAACTGGTTGGAATACTCTGCTAGTTATCAAGTGAGGCCTGAGATGAGTTACTATAGCAGGATCTGCTGGATTTATTCCATGGCCATCTTTATAAAGGTCTTTATAGAGGTGAGAGCTGGGGAGAACCCTGTCAAATTTTCTTTTCTCATTGGCATTTAGGTGCTGTGATCTGGCATTGTGAGACATCAAGTCTGTAAGAAATACTTACAAAATGAGAATTGACAGGGTCCCAAAATATTCCAGCAAATATACTTAAAAGGAAAATAGAAGGCTGGGATGACATTCTGGGAAAAATTGATAGTACTGAGAGCTTTGCCCATGGATGGCCAGGAGTTATGGAGGGCAACACATGAACTGTTACTGATTAGAAGGAGCAGGACCTCCAGAGGACTCTGCCCTCTGACACAAAATGCTGGTGGTGTTTGTGTAGTTGCTCAGTCTTACGCCTCACTTCTGTTTCCCAGATGGAGACCAGAGGTGAAGGAAGTCAACAAGAAAACCAGTTTCTCCATCTCTCCAGAAGAGACAACTGTGGTTGGAAAGCTAGACATCAAGACTATGTTTGCTGTTTATACCTATACCGATAAACGTTATCATTAGGAATACTTGGCCTAGGTTGAAAAACTACAGGGATTTTTAGGAAACAGGTTAACAGAATAGTGAGAAGGAAATTGCTAGGGAATGAGACAGGAGATGGAAATTCATGCTTTCATATACAAAGAAAAAGACCAGGAATTTGAGCCACCAATGAACACTTCTGTATGTTCTTCCTAACATTGCTAAAATTGGACTCAAAATGAAAACACAACACAGATCAGTTTCTCTTCCAGACCTTCCCATTTTTCTTAATTGGTACACTTATCCACTTGCACAGAGTCCAAAGTCTAGGAGTATTTTTGTATTTTCTTCACATCCTTCCTCCCTGTCCTAGACCCTCAATTGTTTCTTTTCTTGCTTCCACCTGTGAGCCCCTGTCAGTCTTACCCGGGCCTCCTCACTGGGCCTTGTGTGTCTGTCTGTTCTTGCCACCATGCACTGTGACCTCTGCCCATCACTCCTAGCAAAGGCAGATCCTCCACTGGAGTTTGTACACTCAGAGGGGAGTCTGGCCTTGACTCATGAGGGTCTTTGCACTTCTTTAGTCTTGTCCTGCACTTCTGGTCACTGGATGTGCTTTGCTTTGGCTTGCTCTCTTCCCCTTGCCCATGACAGGTGATTCTTGCCATGGGCCCTGACCCCTAGCTGATGCCTTACCTAGAGTATTCCTTTCCCCCACTTAATACCCCCTTCATCTAAACCCGATTCCTTCTTGTCTGTCAAATCTTTGCCTCTCTGAGATTCTGTCCCTGACCTGTCAATCAGAAGTAGCAACTATTCATTCTGTTCTTTGGAGGGTACTCATTGCATTTTGATACTTGGCTTTGTTTTATTGTTTGCTGGTGTGCCTGTCTCTTTCTTCTAGAATGTCAGCTTCTTAGACCAGGGACCCAGTCTTTGTTGCCTGCTATCTCCCAAGTATCCAGCAGGGTACACAGTACAGACCTGTGGAATGAGTAACCAAACCTGTTGCTCAGCTGATCATTGAGAAGCTCACTGGGGACCTCTTACTGTGGAAGTCACCGACAATGCAAACGTATATTGGTGGGGTTTCCTTCTTCCTCCCACTACTTCCCCTGAGGTCTGATTGCTGGTCTTCTGTTCCCTTGCAGCCGCCCATGCCAACTTCCGTTCCCGTCAACAGTGCAACAGCACAGCCCCATGTCCTCACAGACCTCCTCCGTCAGTGGGCCACTGCACTCCATCTCCTTGCCACTTCCACTTCCGATGACCCTGGCGACTCAACAGCCCCCTCCAGCTCCCTCCCCTAGCCAGCAGCTTGGTCCGGATGCCTTTGCGATTGTGGAGCGAGCCCAGCAAATGGTGGAGATACTAACAGAGGAGAACCGGGCGCTTCACCAGGAACTGCAAGGCTATTATGACAATGCCGACAAGCTTCACAAGGTATATGACTACCTGGTACAAGGGATGGAGAAGCTGCTCTAGAAGGAATGAATTCTTTACCTGCTCATGGAGTGTAAATTCACTGATTAACTTGCCAGCGTTTAGAGGCCCCTTTCTATGCTAGGCAGTGTAAGGGTTCAGAGGGACAAAAGTAAATTACAACCTAGGGCTACATTGGAGGGGCTTGCATCCAAAAGAGGAGAAAGCTGTGTAAGCTAATGCCTGCATGGGGAGTGTGCAAGGGATCCAACAGACACAGGGGAGGTGACTCTTGACCAGGGATATAGAGGCTAAGTAGGACTTCCCCAGGTGGACACGTGTAGAAGAGGGAACAGAGTAACACAGAGGAATGAATTGTGAGAGATCAGTTTTTATTTATTTATTTATTTTGGTACTGGGGAATGAACTCAGGACTTTGTGCTTTCGAGGCAGGCAGTTGGAACCACTGAGCTAAATCCCCGGTGAGAGATCAGTTTTAAATCTGGTACTCTGAGGAGCCCTATGCTTGCCGTGTTGTCTCATTAGCTATTCACTGCAAAATGAAGCAGTGCCTCAACACTGGAGGTCAAGAATACCGGTTAGTGCATATCTTCCTTCTGTTTGCCACTTATCTGGTGGAGAGATGCTGAGTAATTCCAGCCCACATGGCTATAATGGTGATATCAGAATGTGGGGCAGCCCTTGTCTTTAGACCTTTATGCTCAGAGCCAGACTGAGCCTGGACACATCAGTTATCATTTCTGGGGCAAAGAGGCATGTAGTAGTGATCTTATGAGTCTAAATGCCTGACTCTGTCTCTGGCAATAAGAGGCTTTCTTAAGGAGAAAGGATAGGAATATAAACTCTCCCTGACTACAAGAGCATTCATTGTCCCTTTGGCTACATATAGCCATTGATGATCTTGGCTACATGATTTACTATTCATTATTTAGTATTAATTTCACAGGTAAAGGTGGTCCTTTTACTGGTCAGGGTTTGGGCATTGCAGCCCCCTCTCCATTCCCAGGAACAGCCAGTAAAATGCTAGGGGCAGTAGATCTGATGGTGAGAATGTTCACAGACAGAATCTGCCCCAGCATGTTTGTGCAGAACTTCCACTGGAAAGGTCTGGAGCTTTCTGAGTCAAGACTAGACTTGGCTTTGGCTGCCTTTATTGCAGGGGGGAAATGAGAGCCAGAAACACACAGGGATGCCTGAAGACTGCACCCCCACTCCCACCCACATTTGAATCCTTGGAAATTGGGAAATAGGCATGTTGTTTCCTGGCCCCAGCTTGCCTCTGACCCCTCTCAGGAAAGCCTCATATAACCTGAGAATTGGGAGGGACCCACTAAGCACTTCTGGGAAACCAGTATTTCTTCCCTATAATGAAGCTCCAGAGTAGACATGTCCAAGAGCACTGTAGACCTTGTAGAGCACTGCAGAGTTTGGTGCTGCATCTGAGCTAGGTGTGGTGGGGGAGGCTGAGGCAAGGGAATCACTAGTTCAAAGCCAGTCTAGGCAACTTAGTGAGATCCTGCTTCAAAAGAGAAAAAAAAAAAGAATATGGTTCTGGGTGATACTGTTAAAGAGTTACATGCATAGTACAGAATGATCATTGGCTTATTAATATATACTTTTCATTGACTAACAATTTCTTGCTTTTGATGCACACTTCTTTTTTGAAAAATAAAATCACTTAATCTCCCAGTACATCTATTTCTCCTGCCCAGGGGGTGATTCTTGGAATTTGTGGTCAAAGGGATTTATATGACTTCTGAAAATGGAAAGCTGTTTTTCTTCTGGAACTCAAAATTCCTTCATTCCCTGAATATTGTAAACAGTTTCATAAATACTACATTTTATTGATCTGTCATCTGTCAAGCCAAAATCGTCAGTTTAAAAGCTCAAAGTTTGTTAGATTCTTGGCATACTCGTCATTAGTTCTATAGATGTTCTTAGCATCTAGGATTGAGACATAGAAGAGTTGCGTGAAATTGGTGGTGTATTATTTCATGCTTAGGCCATCCTGGTTCTCTAAATTACCTTACCATCAGCCTCGCTGCTCAGTGTTCTCAACAGTTGCTTAAGCCTTAAGTCTGAGGAGATCATGGTCAGGTGAGGTAATGACTTTTCTTCTCAGTGATGATGGCTGCTAGTTTCCTGGCATGGATTTGCCCCCTGCTTTAGGTGGCCCACAGCACCATACTATAGGATGTGACCATGCTATTCCTACACTGCATCCCATCTTCGATCCTCACAGCATTGGGAGACATTGGCCCCCACAGAGATTCATTGTAAGGGCAGAAGAAAGGTAGATGAATTTTTAATTGCAGACCTTTCTCCTGTGCACATTGTGCCAGGAACACAGCAAAAGAGAATGACTGAATTCAGACATTGCCAAAACCCAACCTAGTTATGGAGGTCTTGTTTCTAAAGGACCACAAGGTAATGGTTATCGCTGTTAGTATTGCAGTGATGATCAAGAACTCCCAGAAAGATCTGTTGATTTTGGTTTCTCATTTTTTTTTAACTGTATATCCTTTTATTGGTACATTTTAGGTATACAATATAATGACACTCATCATTGGAAATTTGCACCTTTACATACCCTCTTGGTTCTTATTTTTTCCCTCTTCCCCTGCCCTCCCTTCAACCCCTCCACCCCTCCTTATTTACAAAGATTTTGTTTCCCAAAAAAAAAAAAGATTTTGCTTCCATTTTTTCATTTTCTCATATTAATTCCATTCCCTTCTTTCCTTTCCCTCTCCCTCCCACTTCCCCTTGCCCTTTGCCCCTTTTCTTCCTATTTCACATTATCTGTTATACCTTTTAGTCCTTATTTACTCTTTAAGTTTCTCACACTAGAGAATTGGCTTCTCATCTTGCTTCTTTTTCCTCTCAGTTTCCCTAAAATTTAATTAATGGGCAGAGTTTCCACCAGGACCAGACTGTGGGCTATTGAGTGGTTGGCCTCGGAAGCCATCAGGGGATAGATAACACTGGGAGGGCAAAGGCTGAGCATTTACAGTTACTTCAGCCTTTGGGTGTTTGTGAGCAAAATGAGGGTGGCTTTGATTGGGCAGTCTGTGGTATGGACGACAGGCCTTTCTTTGGTCCTGGGTGTCCCTGAGCTGAGTAGGTGACGGTGCTCAGGGAAGAAGTCCACATTCAGAGCTTGGGACAGCTGAGATTTTCCTGAGGTCCTCTCTGCTCATTTGCCTTACGACAGTGGCACCAGTGGAAGCTGTGCAGAGCTTTCTGCTCTGCTCGAAGTTCTGTTTCTGGGGACACTGAGTGCTTCTCTCACGGCCCAGCCTGAGACCTCCCTGCAGCTGGGCTGGAGGGAGGATGGGAGCACTAGAGGCAAACTTGACTTTCCCTCTGTGTACCAAATTCAGTCTAAACATGCCCTCATGGTTTCATATCAGAGGCAGCTGTTTGTCTTTCCCTTCTTTGACAAATCTCAGAGACCTCCTCATGTCTGAACATGAGGGTTCTGAAGAAGAACGTGTGGCTCCTGTTCTGCAGGAGTGTGCAATCATAAATAAAAGAGGGCTGGGGGTTTAGCTCAGTGGTGCTCCACCTGCCTGGCAAGTGCAAGGTCCTGAGTTCAATTCTCGGTACCAAAAAAATTTGACAAAAACCAAAGAACAACCACAAAAAAGAAATAAAGGAGCTTTAGATTTAAAGTTCTTAATGTGAATCTGCTCTGACTTTCCACCTTTTAGAAATCCTTGTTTTGTGTCCCAGAAAGGAGGAGGCTGTTCATTTTTCACTTGAATATTTCCAGAGAAAAAAAGGTCACTACTGGGTATACTATACTTCTGGAAAATATAATTAGAAAACTCTTCCTCATGTAGAATCAAAATTTTCATCTCTTTAATTTCCCATATTTAGTCACAGCTCTGTCCTCTGCCACTACACTGAAGGATACTAATCTTTTATCACCACTGCCGAAATCATTTTGCACAGGATATACCTAAGTACATAGCCAAGGGCTGGTTCTTAGTCATTTTTGTTCTTTGATATAGTAAAATATGCTGTTGTAGGGGCCCTGGAGTTTCTTCTCACATTGTGCAGAAGGAGGTTCCTTCAATGGAAGGGATGAATCTATGGTCAGGTACAGTTTGTCAGAGCCCAAGTCTGTTAAAGATTAATTAGTCACTGTTTTGGTCCTGGGCAGTGTCCAATTTTAGGGTAGGGAGGGCTGTTTCTGCCATCAAGGAGGGAACAGTCAAGTCAAAGACAGAAAATATATGTGCACTTCAGAATTTCAGTGAGATGAATACAACAGATAAAAATACTGTGAACTCATTCCCTGGGAACATTTCTGAGGGTACATGGTTCAGAAAGGCTCCCAGCCACACTGGGCCTGCAGAATGAGCACCTTCTCAGGGCAACGCCTCGTGCTGTGGCTTAGGCCTCCTTAGTGACTAGGAGATTCCCTGTGGCCTTGAAGGAAACTGTCCCCGTGCCATGCCCATCTGTCTGAAAATAAAGGCCCTTTTTTATGGATAAAATTGGCATAGAAATGTTATTTGTTTGGCAACTATCTTTTTTGAAAACAAAATTAAAAGGAAGGAACATTATTTGTGGTAGCTCTGTGAACAGGATTCAGGACATGCTATTCTCTGTACCACCACATTATCAACAATTCATGGTATCTGTGGAAGAAACAGAAAGGCCTTGTTGAAATGAGGGGCACATGGAAAACTCTAGTATAAGGAGACCTTAGGGAAAACAATGTAATAGAAAAAGGAGTCTCGGTATCTGGATTCCACTGCTACTGGCTGCCACTAAGCAGAAGCCTCAGTGCTCTTCAGCCTTTTTATTGCCTTCTTCCCAGCCTGTCTTGGCTCCCTTGTAACCTCAGGGGGCACTGACCTTGAGTTTGCGTCTTTAAATCTTTGTTTTCCTAGCACCTAAGACGTTGCTGGCTTTGCTTTCTGTGTTTTGCCATAGCCATCCCTCCCTGTGAATGCACCCTGTCCTTGGCCTTCTAATCATCTGTTAATCTCCCTAAATGGTCTTCTACTTTCATACTATCCCCCATCCATTGGCGATGACCCTACAGCTGCTCTGCTGGCTTTCAGACCTTTATCTCCACCTGCTAATTAGAACTCTTCAGTGCTGGATCTTGGTATCTACAGAGAGACCCTGGTTTTCCTTCTCTGGTAAACCTGTTTCTCATACGATTGCTTGGTTAACATATTACCCTATCCTCTGAGCTATAAATGTCTATGTTGTCCTTGATTTCTTTCTTCCCTACTATCTTGACCCATATACCAAGCATTAGCTTCTTTTTCTAATGAATGAATTTTATTTTATTTTAACTCAGGCTTTGTTTTGTTTTGAGACAGGATCTCGCTATGTAGTTCAGGCTGGCCTCAAGCTTTTGGCGATCCTCCTGTCTCTGCCTCCCAAGTGCTGGAATTACAGGCCTGTGCCACCACGCCAGGCAAGAATGAGCTTCTTACCTGGACTCCATTTCTCCTGCCTCCTCTTCTCCTGCCTCCTCCTCTACTGCCATCCTCCAAATCCACCTCCACCTCCACCTCTATGAGACTTAGAGCTTGCCCTTCTCCAATCCTTTCCATCCCTATAATTCCCCCTTGCCTGTAAACTTAAGTCCTTCCCTCGACCCTGGCTCCTGCCACATCTGCTCTCCCTGGACTCTAATGACTGGTCATCTGCTTAGAATGACAAAGCCCTTTGGTCTATCTCCTCTGCCTGGCAAATTCCCATTTGTCATTTAATATTTATTTTAAATGCCATTTTCTCTGAAGTCTTTTTTCAAAGAAAGCCCTTCTCTCCTCTGAAAAACTGTCTTATCTCTAGGCTGTCACGACATTGCACTGCCATACCCCTTATTACACAGCAGGTAGAAGTGTACAGTCCTGGCACATGCCAGCTTAGTTTGAGAGCTCCTAAAGGCTAGGAATTATCTTACTTATTTCTGCATCCCTGGACCCAGAAGAAACTGCACATTGTAAGCAAATAATGGACATTTTTTAGGATATGTGTTATTTATTATAGGAGTCTTGGAAGGGACTTTCTGATCTGGGCAACTGAGTTCAGAGAAGAGGGTACCTTGCTCCTGGTGACATCGTTTTCCTGCGGAGGGACTAAAAGCATGGCTCTGGTCTCCTCCCATTCTGACTTGGCAGCAGCCCCCTAAGTTTCCATCCATGTTTCCAATCCTTACCTTTCCTCCTGGATTAGTTACACAATAACAAAGTGGGGTTTATTGATACCCACTTCAAATACACTAATTTTTTAGTGTAGCAGTTCTAGCTACTTGTTACAGAGTCATGTGTGCCTCAGGTTAAAAGCTCTCCTGTTCTCGATCTAGTGAAATACAAAAGAAAAGAAAAGAAAAGTTTTAATCCAGCAATATCTCTTATTTCCTGTATATGAAGAGGCTTCCTGTGGTGCATTGGTTTTCACATAGGTACAAGTCTATTAGTCCTTAATATAGGTAATTTGATAGGCAAGGGGTAAAACTGCTCAGTCACAAGGAGACGAGTAGGAGGATCTCTGCAAGAGCACTGTGCTTAGAATCTGGAAGTTTGGGTTTTGGTTATAGTGCTTCAGTTGTTCTGTGCTGTAATATTTTCCTTATGTTAAATGGGATTAATGATAATAGTTACAAATGGCCGTACAAAATATAAGAGGCTTAACATGTGTTTCGATTCACCCCTTACTGATAATGGTACAGAGGGAGTTTTACAAGGTGACCTTGTTTGGCCAGTTTTATGAACCTGTTATTTATCGAATTCTAATGCAGGGACTGGGGATTTAGCTCAGTGGTTCCACTGCCTGCCTCACAAGAGCAAGGTCCCAAGTTCGATCCCCGGTACCAAAAAAAAAGAAAAAGAATTCTGATGCAGCCCTTAGAGGGCAAAAGTTGGAGGGGAACTGATTCCACAATTCTGAATGTTATTGAATCCGTGTTACTAAGATGCTGGCATGAATGTCACACTAATGCCAGTTCTTTCTTACAGTTTGAAAAAGAACTTCAAAGAATTTCAGAAGCCTATGAAAGTCTGGTCAAGTCGACCACCAAGCGAGAGTCGCTGGACAAGGCAATGAGAAACAAACTGGAAGGCGAGATCAGACGACTTCATGATTTCAACAGAGACCTCCGAGGCAAGTTCTCCTCATGTCCTTCCTTCTACACTGCCCAGGTGCTGATAGTCCAGTTCCGGCCCAAATTGCTTTGCCACAGATGCCATTCTTCCTGTATTAGATTTTCTTTAAATTGCAGCCATCTGGTAGGGAAAGGTGTTTGAAGAACAGGATTGTTCTCTCCAGTCTTGTAGGTGGTAGGGAGCAGCATGGAGCCTTAGAAGTGACAATCTGCATGTACAAGGCTGGGAAAGGAAGGGACTGTGTGTAGCTCTGAGTTCTTTTAAAGTACTCAGCAGTAGTAGTCATGACTGTGTGGATGGGAGTGTTTCAAAGGACCAAGGCTGGCTGCACAACCCTTTGTCCATCAGGCTGAGTCACTTGGTAGCATTCTTTGGAAGCCAGCACCTGAGTTGCTAGGTATAACATTGGAGACAGAACTATACATATGTTCTTACTGGAGAAAGAAAAAAGCCCATAGATTTGAAGAGAGTAGATATATCTCCTTCTTGAAAGATCAGAGCCACCTGTTGTGGAATCTTGGCCACCTCTGGTGTGCATGATGGCTTAAAACATAAAGTTTTACCTCACTCTCAGTCAGGCAAGCCACTTTTCAGTTGACTCGTATGCCCATGTGGTCCCCAGTAGCTAGATACTACTTTTTCTCTTACTACAAGCTCTTTTGTTTTGAATATCTTATACATCCTATAAATACTCAGTGAGTCAGATTATTTCATTGGATAAATGAAGATCTGTCAAGTAGTTTGAACAAACAGAACTTCCTGTGTGCCATCTTTGTAGACCATTTTGATCTTTTTGGTATTAATTTGTTATTTTTATCTATTTTCGATGTTGAGATTCAGTTAGCAGTCACTGGCTAAAATGTAGGGCTGATGGTCAGGGTTACACTGTGGCTGGGTTTCAGGTTATGAAGACTTCGGGAAAGCATTGAATCAGAGGCTTGCTGTCCTTTGAAGGAGTGAAGCAGTTTGTATTACAAACTATCCGTCGTTGCCTGCTGCTAGTGCATACTCTTTGGACTGCATAAAGACACAGGGCAGCACCTGAAGCCCTTTCTTGTGATATTTGGGAACATGGTTATAATAGTTTCTTCTCAAAAATTGTTCATTTTGGGGCTTCTGACTGAGGATTCTTCATACTCTTTGGCATCACTTCGTTTCACCATTGGATGTTGACTTAAATCGATGTGCACTTATTTTCAATCACTTCCTATTTATTCATAGATCGACTAGAGACAGCCAACAGACAGCTGTGCAGCAGGGAATACCAGGGGCATGAAGATGAAGCTGCAGAGGGTCATTATGCTTCCCAGAGTGAGTCTCTACATTTATTTCCCCCAAAGCTGGATTTTTAATAATTTTAAATAGGTTTTGTGCTGTTCGCTTTCTGTGTGTTAATTTAGCGTACAGCCTCCTCGTCTTGGTGAAGCTCTTTTGTGGTTCTCAGAGACAAAGCCAAGACTGACATGTGTGTGTCATTTCAGTGATGTTGATTTAGTCCTTCTGACCTGCAATTCCTCAGTCTAAAATCTCCTACAAGGAATAGCAACATTACAATCTTTCTTGCCACTCACTATTTCAAATAAGACACAACCTTTTTCCTTAGGAGAGAGAGGGAAACTAAGTAGTCTTGGTTCTCTGGCTAGGTTTGTGCCCATTTAGGCCATGGAGTTCAAGACTGGCTGCACCTGCCAATGTGTGATCCATTTAAATGCTCATGCCATACATCTCCATAAGTAATGCTCTTTTCCAGAAACCACTAAACTGAACCCATCTCACCAGGAATAATAAACAAATTCTTTATAAACCACATCTATCAGGCAAATATTTTATTAGTTTTGCCAGAGGCAAATAATAAAATTAGATGGGTTTTGATGAACCATTGGTAAAAGTTTGAATTTCTGAAAATTCTTTACACAAGACAGTAATTTAAAAATCTTACTTTTCTTAAAGGTCTTTAGGAAATTGGATTCACACTTATATCATAATTCTCAACAATGTTATGTGTATCTAAGTACTCATGAAATATACACAATTGAAAGAACAAAAAGGAATGTATTCAGGCACTACTCATTCATTGTATGATAGTGATACTCTGATGTGAGCTTGTTAAATGTACCCCGACATAAAGGTTGGGAAATGGCTAAATTTTTAAAATTTTACTACTGTTTTGTTGAGTTTAACTTCCTTTGTTTCCCCCAAATTTGCTTCTATTGCATTACACTTTTTTGTTACCTCTTCATTTTAAATTCATTTTTATTTTTCCAATGTATATTTTTATTTGTGTTTATTAATTTTGCAAAATGTTGGGTTTCATTTTGGTATTTTTATACATATTTTGATCACCACCCTGCTTTATTTTTAAATTCTGTTTTTGGCAAGCAAACACTATCTAGGGCTTTTGCCCCAGATTCTATTTACAAAGACTTGGTTTCCATTTTGTCATTTTCTCATATTAATCCCATTCCCTTCTTTCCTTTCCCTACCCTTCCCACTTCCCCTTCCTCTTTACCCCTTTTCTTCCGACTTCACATTACCTATTATACCTTTTAGTCCTTATTTACACTTTCAGTTTCTCACACTAGAGAAACTATTTGGTATTTACACATGTGTGTCCTATTTATTTCACTTAAGAGTATGGCCTCAGTGTGCATCCACTTAGCTATAAATGTCTCTGATTTCTCGTTTTTTATGGCTGAGTAGTACTCCATTTTATAATACAACCACATTTTCTTTATCCAGTCTCCAGTTGATGGGCACTTGGGCTGTTTCCAAGTTTTAGCTATTACAAACTGTGCTGCTATGAACATGGGTACACATATATCATTATGGTCTGATTCTTTTAATTCTTTGGGGAAGACACCCAGCAGGGAATAGCTGGGTCAAATGGGAGTTTATAGTCCTAGTTCTTTGAGGTATCTCCATACTGATTTCCACAGTGGTTGCACCAGTCTACACTCCCATCAGCAGTGGAGCAGTGTTCCTCTTTCCCCACAGCCCCGCCAGCATTTGTTATTGGTTGATTTCATGATAGCAGCCATTCTTTCTGGGGTGAGATGGAATCTTAGCATTTTTTTCATTTGCATCTCTAGAATGACCAGTGATGTTGAACATTTTTTCATATGTTTACTTGCTGTTTCTACTTCTTTGTCTGAGAAATAGCGGTTCATGTCAGATGCCCATTTTTGGATTGGGTCTTTAAATTTGGGAGGTCTGATATTTTTTAAGTTCTGTATAGATTCTAGATAGTAGACCTTTGTCTGAGGAACAGCAGGTAAAATTTTTTTTCCCACATTGTGTGTTGTCTCTTCACACTGTTGTTGGTTTCTCTTGCTGTACAGAAGCTTTTTTTTTTTTTTTTTTTTGCTTAAGTTCTTTTATTGTTACAGTTTAGGTATATAGTACGTTTACATTTATCACTGGGTGCTTGTACCTGTACATGACATATCTTGCTTCTTATTTTTCCCCATTACCTGTGCACCCTTCACCCCCTCCACCCTTCCTTATTTACATAGACTTCGTTTCAATTATTTTTCTTTTCTCATTTTTCCTTTCCCTTCTTTTCTTTCTCCTTCCCCTCCCACCTCCTTACCTCTTTGGGCCTTTTCTTCATATTTCAAATTATCAGTTATTCATTTTAATCATTTTAATCCTTATTTACACTTTTAGTTTCTCACATTAGAGAAACTGTGTGTCCTATTCATTTCACTTAAGAATATGGCCTCAATATGCATCCATTTAGCTAAAAATGTCTCTAGTTTCTAGTTCTTTATGGCCAAGTAGTACTCCATTTTATTAAAAAAACACATTTTCTTTATCAGGTTTCCAGTTGTTGGGCACTTGGGCTGTTTCCGAGCTTTAGCTATTACGAACTGTGCCGCTATAAACATGGGTGGACATGTATTGCTGTGGTATGATTCTTTTGCAGAAGTTTTTTAATAAGAAGAGATCCCACTTGTTGATTGTTTGTGCTAGTTCACTGGTAACTGAGGCTTTGTTCATAAAATTGTTTCCTACACCAGTGTCTTCAAGAATTCTACCTAACCTCTCTTCCAGCTGGTTCAGCGTTTCTGTTTTAATATTTAGATCTTTAATCCATTTCAATTTTAGTTGAGTGCATGTTGAGAGATATAGGTCTAGTTTTAATCTTTGGCAAGTTGAAACCCAATTTCTCCAGCACCATTTATTAAAGAGGCTATCTTTCCTCCAGTGAGGGTATTTGGCTCCTTTGTCAGAGATGAGGTGGGTGAGTGTGTCTGGAGTTGTTTCTGCATCTTCTAATCTGTCCCACTGGTCCTCAGGTCTGTTTCTTTCCCAGTCCCATGCTGTTTTTATCACAGTAGCTTTGTAGTATAGTTTCAAGTTGGGCGTTGTGATACCCCCTGCCATGTCTCTGTTGCCTAGTATTGCTTTTGCTATTCTAGGTCTCTTCTTGTTCCAAATGAATTTTTGGATTATTTTCTCAACGTCCGTGAAGTATGCTTCTGGGATTTCAATTGGGATTGCATTGAATCTATATAGCAGTTGTGGAAGTATGGCCATTTTCACTATGTTGATTCTTCCTACCAAGGACCAAGGGATGTCTTTCCATTTTCTGATACCATCTCCAATCTCTCTTTTCAGAGTGCTATAGTTTTCAGAGACGAGGTCTTTGATTTCGTTAGGTTGATTTCTAGGTATTTCAGTTTTTTGGATGCTATTGTGAAAGGAATTGTTTTCCCTATTTCTCTCTCAGTGAGTCTGTTGTTTGTGTAGAGGAAAGCTATTCATTTTTGTGTGTTGACCTTGTATCCGGCTACTTTACTGTATTTGGTTATTAAGTCTAAAAGACTTTTGGTGGAGTTCTTGGGGTCTTCTATATAGAGTATCATATCATGTGCAAATAATGATAATTTAACTTCTTCATTTCCTATCTTTATTCCTGTTATTTCTTTCTCTTTCCTAATTGCTGTGGCTAATATTTCCAAGACTGTATTGAACAGGAGTGTTGATAGTGAACATCCTTGTCTTGTTCCTGATTTTAGTGTGAAGGATTTCAGTTTTTGACCATTTAGTATAATATTGGCTGTTGTTTTTTCATAGATGGTTTTTATCAGATTGAGGTAGAGACCATCTATTCCAATTTTTTGTAGAGTTTTTAATCATAAATGTGTGTTGGATTTTGTCAGATGCTTTTTTTGCATCTATTGAGATGATCATATGGTTTGTGTTCTTGGCTCTATTGATATAGTGTATTACATTGATTGATTTGCATATGTTGAACCATCCCAGGGATGCAATCCCACTTGGTCAGGGTGTATGATCTTCTTGATGATCTTCTGCATTCTACTTGCCAATATCTTATGAAGGATTTTTGCATCTATGTTCATTAGTGAGATTGGCCTATAGTTCTCTGTTTTGGTTGGGTCTTTCTCTGCTTTGGGGATCAAGGTCATGCTTGCTTTCAGGAATGAATTCAGGAGTATTGCTTCCCTTCCAATTTCGTTGAAAAGTTTAAACAGTAGTGGCAATAGTTCCTCTCTAAATGTCTTGTAGAATTCAGCAGTGAAGCCATCAGGACCTGCGCTTTTCTTAGTTGGCAAGTTTTTAATTACATTTTCAATTTCATTGATTGATATTGTGTTGTTTAGAATTTTTAGGTCTTCTTCTTCGTTCAACTTTGGTAATTCATAGTTATCTAGGAATCTGTCCATTTCTTCTGTGTTTTTCATCTCATTGGCATATAGGTTCTCAAAGCAGGTATAGATGATCCTCTGGATTTCTGCTGGGTCCAATGTAATTTCATCCTTTTCATTCCTAATTGCATGGATTTGGGCCTTTTCTTTCCTTTTTCTGATAAGGTTGGGTAAAAATTTGTCAATTTTCTTTATTCTTTCGAAGAATGAACTCTTGGCTTCAATGGGTTTTTTGTATTGTTCTCTTAGTCTCCATTGCATTGATTTCTGCTCTGCTCTTTATAATTTCCTCCCTTGTATGAGCTTTGGGTTTGTCCTGCTGTTCTTTTTCTAGAAGCTTGAGGTTTGGCATCAGGCTCTTTAATTGAGCTCACTCTTTTTTCTTAATATAAGTATTCACTGCTATGAATTTCGCTTGTAAGACTGCTTTCATTGTGTCCCATAGATTCTGATATGTTGTATTGTCATTGTCACTTAATTGAAGGAACTGTCTGATTTCTGTTTTTTTTTTTTTCTTTGGTACCGGGGATCGAACTCGGGACCTTGCACATGCGAGTCAGGCACTGGAACCACTGAGCTAAATCCCTGGCCCAGTCTGATTTCTTGTTTACTTCCCTCTGTTATTCCTCATTGGTTATTCAAAAGTATGTTGTTCAGTTTCCATGTGTTTATGAAATTCTTGTGGTTTCTTTTGCTATTGATCTCCTATTTCATCGCACTATAGCCTGATAAATATACGGGGATATCTTCAGTTCCTTTGCACTTACTTAAACATGTTCGGTGAGTGAGTATGTGTTCTATTTTGGAGAACGACCTGAGTGCAGCTGAAAAGAATGTGTATTCTGATTTTATGGGATGGAGCACTCTGTAAACATCTGTTAAATTCATTTGTTCACGAGTTTGAGTTCTAGTATTTCTTCGCTTATTTTTTGTCTAGTTGATCTGTCTGTTTCTGACAGTGGGATATTGAGGTCCCCCTCAATATTGTATTACAATACTTTATTAGTGCTCATTTGATTTTTCATGTCCATTAGCATTTGTTTTATATAGTTGGGTGCACTAGTGTTTGGTACATATATGTTTATGATTGTTGTCTCTTCCTCTTGTATTGTTCCCTTTTCAAGGATGTAGTGTCCTTCTTTGTCTCTCTTAATCAGTGTTGGTTTGAAATCTACTTGATCTGCAGAGAGGATAGCTACTCTTGCTTTTTTGGGGGGTTTCTGTCACATGGAGTATTGTTTTCCACCCTTTAACTTTCTTTTTATGAGTTTCTTTTTGAATTATGTTTCTTGTATGCAGCATATTGTTGGGTTTTGCTTCTTGACCCATTCTGCCAGTCTATTTCTTTTGATTGGTGAATTGAGACCATTAACATTGATGGTTATAACTGATACGTATTGACTTATCCTTGTCATGACTTTTTCTTTTTGTTGGATTCTCCCCTTTTGCGTTTAATTTCTTGGTGTGCCCAATGGATTCATTCTGCTGGGCTTCCTGGGCTTGTGATCCGCATTGTCTTTGCCTAGGATATTGTCTAAAATTTTTTGGAGTGCTGGTTTGATATTCATGAATTTCCTAAGGTGCTCTTTGTCATGAAAGTATCTCATTTCCCCATCAATTTTGAAAGATAGTTTTGCAGGGTACATCAATCTGGTTTGGAGGCTGTTTTCCTTCAGGGCTTGAAATACATCACTCCAAGCTCTTCTTGCCTTGAGGGTTTGCATTGAGAAGTCTGCTGTGATTCTGATGGGTTTTCCTTTGTGTGTGATTTGTTTCTTTTCTCTCACTGCCTGTAGAATTTTGTTCTTCTGTTGTGTTTCTGGAATCCTAACTATTATATGCCTATGTGTAGATTTTTTTTTGATCAAGGCTAGTTGGAGTCCTATATGCCTCACATACCTGTATGTCAAGTTCTCTTCCCCTGCTTGTGAAGTTTTCTGCCATCAATTCTGTGAACAGTTTTTTAAGTGTCTGCACTCTCTCCTGTTTTTTTTCATTGACTCCAATCAGTCTTACGTTATTCTCTGCATCATCTGACAGCTGCTGGAATGATTTCTTGTGGTCCCTTACTAGTTTTAAGAAATTTTTCTTTTCCTGGTCATTAATTGCAATCTTATCTTCTATATCTGAAATTCTGTCCTCACATTAGCACATTCTGCTGAGTAAACTTTCAGTGGAGTTTTTAATCTCCTGGAAATCTGTTTGCATCTGTTTTATGGATTCCATTTGTTTCCTATGTTGGGATTCCATCATGTTCCTCAGCTCCTCTATTTTTTTATCTGTGTCCTCTCTAGATTTATTAATCATGTCTTGGGCACAATCTCTGCTGTTATTTGAGAAATTATGTTTTGTTTCATTTTTTCCAGATCCTCTTTTGTTGCCAGTTCAGGGAGTCCAGGTGGTTGAGTATCAAATTGTTCCATCTCATTTTCCTTTGGGGTTGCTTTAGGTGATCTGGGAGTCTGGTTTTGAGACTTGTTTAAGTTTCTTCTCATTTCAAGGGGGTTGTGTGAGGGGGATATGCTGCTGGCACCAGCGCAGGCTCACCTCCTCTGCGCTAGGGGATGCTTTTCTCCTTGGCAGTGGGGATGCTGGTACGGTGGCCCGGATGGTTCACCTCTTACGGGATGGAGGCAGCTCTGCTCCTTGGCACTGGAGGCGGTGGTATGGCCACCTGGAAAGTTCACCCACAGCTTATATTTTACAAGCTAGCTCAATAGACCAAGTAGATCACAAGTTCATGAGGGATTAACCTAGAAATAAGGAGACTTCACTTCTAAGGTGGTTGTCCTAAGCTTCACACCAAGCCCTAACTCCTTGGTATATGTTATACAGAGCTGTCTCTACTATTGCTATATTGTCCAGCTTTTCTCTGTACCATGGGCTAGAATTCCAAAAGGCTTTTCAGTATCTGGGCAAGATCTGTAGAGGTCCCAATCCAAGGCAGAAGAAATAGCAATGGAAAGTAGGGACAGATAAATCGTGATACATTATTAGTAGTTGGCGACCAATTGATAATGGTGTGGAGGGGGGTTATAGCAGCTAGATGGATAGTCAGCCTTTACCAATAAAAAGCAGGAGAACCAGGTTGGGATTAGATGATAGGTTAAAGTTCAAGCTGGTGAGTCATTTCACCTGCAGCCCTTAGCTCAGGGAGGAGGTATAACCAAAGTGCAGAGATACCCAGGAGGCTAGATGGAAGGTGTTCTCTGTCAGGTTTTCATTTTAGCATGTGGATACAGAATGGCAGGCATGAATTACTACCTCTCTTCATAGTTATTAATGTGCTGTATTATCTGAGTTTTCTTTCAGTGCCCCTATTATTAGAACAGAGTTTGTCAGACTCCTGGTAAGCATAATCATAATTATAAATATTACTCACTCCAGGGAGCCATCCTTTTCAAGTGAGCCTTTTGGAATTCTAGCCCTTGGTAGAGAGAAAAGCAGGACAGCATAGCAAAAGTAGTGACAGCTCTGTATAATACATACCAACGAACTAGGGCTTGGTGTGAAGCTTCTAACAACCACCTTGAAAGTGAAGAAGTCAGAATGAAAGGGAAGGTGGAGAGTAGTATGCTCAGTTTTTTTGATTGTGTTCATATTGATGCTAGCCTCCGAGAGCATCCAATCAGCTCTTGCAATACAAGCAAAAACCAAGTTAATGAAGGGAAAAAGTCCTTTGGGGATGACTATTTAAATTTCATTTTCTCTTAAAAACTGAACTCTGTTCTTAGGTTGGAGCCCAGGAAGGCCCTGGTGGAGTTGAGGAAGACCTAGGTAGTTATTGCGCAGTTGTAAAGGTTGAAATGGACCTTGATTGATGTTATTCCTCTCTGCTGTAAAATCTCTCTGCATTAAACATCTTGGGAAATTAAGTGCTTGGGAGTTTGCTGACCTTGAGAAAAATTGTTCCCTTATCATCTCCTAGTGTTATAACATTCTCTTTTGGAGAAGTTTAAAGTTTTATTTCTTTGTTTATTGGCTTTGGTTGTTTGTTTTTTCAAAATGTTTCTATAGCTTGTAAGATGATGATATCAGAGCCAAATTGCTTCTGAAAAACAGGGCCTCTAGCCAACTCCTGCTTGGTCTGTATGAAACTGGTGCTTCTTTGTCCTTCACCTTAACTTAGGTTCCCATTTTCTCCATTCATTTATTTGTGATACACACACACACACACACACACACACACACACACACACACACCCTAATCAGAGGTAGCTTGCTATCAAAAACAGAACCTCCAGACCTCTGGGGAATAACTATGATTCTTAGCTATGTCTTCTCAGTGAAACCTTTTTACCCTCCTTTTTTTCTGAAAATTTGATAACTCTGCAAAATTCCATCTGCTTTAGGCCAGAGAGCCAACAATAAAATACTAGGTGGGGGAAAAGTAGACTGGTGGAGATGAAATTTCATTTTACCAGAGTTTTCAAATAGATGTGTCAGAGTCCTGTTAGGTTTCTGATTGAGTGGGACTGGATTGATGCTGAAATGCTTGTGATATTCCAGGACATCACCAAGCCATGTTTAGAGGATGCACAAGAATCTCCATTTTGGGATTTTCTGTGTACTTCATATTAAGCATATCTGGTTAAACTTACATCTAGGTAGGTTGATTTTGGCTATTACACAGTGTGCCTATCTAAAGGGAAAAAAAAGATTTTTTGAACATTCGGTGGTTTTTTAAAAACTGTGATGAGTAATGAATGGGTCTAAATATACATATATATTTGATTTTTCTTAAAATCCTTGTGTGTTTGAAAACTAACAGAAAATATGTGTGAGACCACACTGTTTTAACAATAATACTTTGCCATTTCAGTGTACATTGTAATCATCACCCTTGAATCTTATTTTAGATACTTTAATTTTCTGGCTCTTGTGAAATATGAGTCCTAATATTTTCCTAAAATTAAAATCTCTCTTATTTTTGTACTCCTATAAGGTCTTGTGAACCACAAAAGAGAAATTACAATGACATAAACATTTATTCCGTTGACTTACATAGAGCATGCAGGAGTTATTCTGAATCCTCCTCGGTTTTTATTGATCAGATGTGGTGGGTTTCCATCAAGCTTCCTTAGGAAGGAAGGTTAGATGTCATACATGGGTGCAGTAACTTCCTCTTCGAGCCTCCCAACACTTTGCAGCAACTCTGGACTCTGGACTCCTTGGTGCCGAGCTCTGTTAGAGCACTGACTCCATTCTGCATGGTCATGATTTATTTGCATGAATATCCTCCACTAGATGGAAGAATCATAGGCATTCTTTACTAGTATTGCTCCCCAGCCCCATTAAAACACCTTACATCTTTATGAGCCTTGGCACTCAAAAGATGTTTATTGAGACAATGAATAAAAATAGGAATAGTAATAGAAGTAGAAATAGTAAAATCCTAAAATTAGTAGGCTTGAAATTCTCCTTATGCAGCATTAATATCAAAATATCCTTTTAACTCACTATCTCTAGTCATATGGGAAGATATCCCAGTTTATCGTCTGTTATTTTAAATCATTAGGCAAATTAAAAGTTACTATTAGGAAGTAACAATTTAAAAACGTTCAAATTTCTGGGGGGTTTTTTTGGTGGGGGGGGTCTTCCTTCTTCTTTCCTTCTATTTTTTCTCAAGTACAAGAATATCCAGGTAAGAGAAATTTTTCTTTTCTTTTCTTTTTTTTTTGGTATCGGGGATTGAACTCAGGACCTTGCACTTGCGAGGCAGGCGCCTGAACCACTGAGCTAAATCCTCGACCCCAAAACTTTTCATTATTAAGAATAGTAGTATTTTGGGCCGGGGATTTAGCTCAGTGGTTTTGTTGCCTGCTGCACAAGTGCAAGGACCCAAGTTCGACCCTCGGTACCAAAAAAAAAAAAAGAATAGTAGTATTTCTCAAGAAAGTTGATAGTTAATTTAGCCTTGACTCCTTCTTTTTACTGTGCTGTGGATGTGTTTGAGGTGTGCTATGTAAACATTTTTGTACCACACAGCCAGATGCTGTCACTGACCGATTAATCCATAGACATGCCAGATACCACATATCAATGGCATGGGCAAAGGGAAAACACTTGCCCATGAAACCTGCCAAAGTGACATCATCTTGATCAAGAAGGTTGTTTTAGGGCTGAGGATTTAGCTCAGTGGTTCTGCTGCCTGCCTCGCAAGCACAAGGTCCCAAGTTCAATCCCTGGTACCAAAACAAAAGAAGGTTGTTTTGCCTTATCTGAATTAAGTAGTCTTCTGTAAAGATGATCCCTACACTTGGTAGGGCTGTGAACTTCTAAAATTCAAAACACAGGCCTAGCAAATAGCTTGTATTGATTACTGGTGCCTCGCTGACATACTCAGTAAGCTGAAGTTAAATGCTTCATCTCCCTTCCCTCCGTTTCCTTTAAAGTAATAGAAGAATAAATCTCCCAGGATCTCTGAGGATAACTAGAGGAAAAAATGTAAGGCAGACTATAAAATAAAGTAACTTTTTTTTTCGGTGGTGGCTGGGGGGTTATTGAACCCAAGGCCTCACATGTGCTAAGCAAGTGCTCTAACACTAAACTATAGCCCTATCTATTCTGCAGTACTTCTTCCTGCTTCCTAGCAGCTATTTCAGTGCTCATCTTCTCTGGAAGGACCTGCCAATTTCCAGGGAAGGGGAATGGGCCAAGTTCCCAAAGAATGTCCTCATGCTACACTTAGCCATGCTGAATTTGGAAAGCAGAGCATGTGAGCGCTTAAACCCTCTTGATCAACCTTGACAGGCAACACTGAAAAACTTCAAGCCTACATGACAACCAGAAGTGCATAGAGTCTGCAGGGCATCTGTTTATGTTCAATCAAATCTTCTCCCTAAGTGTGAAAATTAATGCTACTCCATTTAGGCTCTGATTTTCCATGCTTAATGAATGGAGCTGATTGAAGAACTGTCTCAGTTGTGTGATGATGCCTGGTCTGTAGCAAGTGAACATGGGTTATGATTTTTACATTAATGGTTTAAAAAATTATTCTTGGTATTCTTGTTATAAGGCTGAAAAAAATGAGCTTCTTAAATTTTTGTATGCTCTACATTCCTTGTACTACATAGCTAGATAAATGGACAGTAATCCATATGCATTTCGTGCAGCATCAGGGAACCCTCATTATCCCTAACAATTCAAAACCAGGAAATCCGTGCCCTGGCCTCAGCTTAAGTTAAATGACATTTTCATAGGGAAACCTTCCTGAGATACAAAGTTATGTCATTCTTTTATATACTCCTCCAGCACCCTGTACTTTTTCCTTTGTGAACACTCATCACAACCTTGTATAAGCAGTTGTTTGAATAATCATTTTCTGTCTTCCTCCACAGAACTCCATGCATTCTAAGGGCAGGGGCCTGTCATCCTTACCAATGTAGTCCCAGCCTGTTACATTTCTAGAACCTAGCATCATTCCTGGCATTTAGAGGCATTTAATAAATATTTGCTCGGTGTTGAATGAAATGATCATTATCATTTATGCAAACAAGTAGTTAAAGACTACCTACTGTGAACTAGCTGTGATATAGGACAAGGTCAACAATCTTTCTTTTAAGAACCAGGTAGTAAATATTTCAGGCATTGAGGCTACAGCTACTCAACTTTGACTCAGTAGCCCCAAAACCACCATAGATTATTCATGAACAAATTGTTATGGCTGTATTCCAATAAAATCTTATGTACAGAAACAGGCCACGGGCCATAGTTTACTGACCTTGACTCTAGGTACTACTCATGGGAAGAAAGATGAAGGATTTCCAGCAACAAGAGAAAATATAGTAGAAAGATGCAAAATAAAGATCTTTAAAAGTATTTCCTAGGGCCAGGGATTTAGCTCAGTGGTTCTGCCGCCTGCCTTGCAAGCACAAGGTTCCAAGTTCGATCTCGAGCACCAAAAAAAAAAGTATTTCCTAGATCTTACTTTGTAAATCACCTCAGCTTATAAACTATGATATAATTGTTTTTTTGTTTTTTTTTTTGGTACCGGGGATCAAACTCGGGTCCTTGCATTTGCGCAGCAGGCAGTGAAACCACTGAGCTAAATTCCCGGCCCAGTTTTTCTTTTCTTAATACCACATCAGGGGAGCATGGCTACTATCATTTTAGAAAAAGCGAGAAAACTGAGATATATAAATGCAGTTACAAATTGAGTTTATATTCTATAAAATGTTAATGTTAAATAATCTTTCAAAACTCAGTGGACCATACATGTGTGGTTCTATTTCTAGATTCTCTGTTTTACTCCAATGATCTATATGTCATTCCTTACACCAACACTGCCTTGATTACTGTAGCTTTAGAAGAAGTCTTAAAATTAGGTACTAAACGTCTTCCAACACTGTTTTTTTTTCTTTTTCTTTTTACTTTTCTAGGTCCTTTGTACTCCCTACATAACTTTTAAATTTCAATATCCAATTCTTCATTTATAGCAAGTATACATAGACCTGAATTTTATATATATACCTTTTGTTTTCTAATCCTGCTAAATTCAAATACAAGTTCTAGGCGCTTCTAGAGATTTCTTAGTATTTTCTCTGTAGATGATCATTTCATCTACATATAAAGATTTTGCTTCTACCTTGCCAATCCTATCCTAATTGTGTCATTTTATTGCCTATTTTGGTGGGGCCTAGGTTTCAAAGTTTAATGGACAGATAAAGAGTAGGCATATCTGCCCTTGTTCCCCACCTTAGGGAGAAATCATTGTATCTTCTCCATTCATATAAGGTGTTTTTGCTGGAAGTATGGAGTACATGTCTTTAATGTGTTGAGAAGGTTCTGTTCTACTTCTGGTCTCCTAATAGCTTTTACCATGAACAGCTGCAGAATTTAGTCCAGTACTTTTTCTCCAACTACTGACAGGATCACATGGCTTTTTCTTTTCCTCTGTTAAAATGATGACTTTTGGGTGTGGATCTTCCAATGCTGAACCAACACTGCCATCCCTATAACAAAACCACTTTCTACATCCTGTCCAATCTGACTTCTAATAGTTTGTTTTATTAAACAAATTTCTATTTATGTTCATACATTTTTCTTCTATTATCTTTATCCAGTCTTAGTATTAGCACAATGTTGATTTCCTAAAATGAGGGGAGAAGTGTTCCTTCTTTTTTCTGCTTTAAATGTTTGATATAATTTATCAGTTAAAATGTATATGAGCCTGTTGTTGTCATATAGGTAGATTTTCAAGCTAGGAATATACTTTCTTTAATAGGTGCTATTCAAATTTTATATTTCCTCCAAAGTTAGTTTCTTTAATTTGTCTTCCAAGGTACTACTTAGAAGTTGTCGAATTTATTTCAAAGAAGATTTTTGAAATATGCTTTCTATATCCTTTTAAATTCTGTAAAATCTGTGGTAATGTCTCCTAGATCTTGATAGTGTAATTTTAAAAATGTATAATTGATATTGTGTAATAGGAAGAAAAGGTTTAAAGAAGAAAAGGTAGGGGTAGGGGAAAGGAAAGAAGGGAAAAATATGTGAAAAGGAAAAAAATGGAAACAAAGTCTTTGCAGATAGGGAAGGGTGGGGGGGGTGAAGGGAGGGCAGGGGAAGGGGAAAATAATAAGAACCAAGATACATCATGTAATGGTACAAGATCCCAATAATGAATCTAACTGTATTTTATACCTAGTATGTACCAATAAACTTAATGGGGAAAAAAATAAATGCAGTTACAGACATTAGTTACCCAATGAGGGTCCAAAATGAGCTAATGATGGAGATAAGGCTGAGCAAGACTAAGCCTGTAGTTGGCCATGATGGGTCATTGCCTGGATAGTGAGTGAGGTCTTGAGGGCATCTCTCTTGGGGGTGCCATCATTTCCTAGGCATGCTAGGAGATTAGCTGTGCAGATAGTTATCAGGTTTGGAGAGTACCTTTAAGGTTACCAGTCTGGTCATCAGCAATGCATATATCCTCTGAACCAGAGCTCAGTAGACAGCCATATAATGGCCACTATGATTGACAGTGTCCCCAGAGGCGGTTGACCTGCTGATTAAAAGTTTATCCTGAGGGCGGGGGATTTAGCTCAGTGGTTTCGCCGCCTCCTGCGCAAGCGCAAGGACCCGAGTTTGATCCCTGGTACCAAAAAAAAAAAAGTTTATCCTGAAAGTTTGGTCCTGGTAGCTATCCTTCCAGTTCTGGTTCAGGCTAGTCTGGTTGTGATCATTTAACCACAGTCACAGCTGCCAAAGCTAATCAAGCACTTACTGGGAGCTAAGCACTACGCTAGCCTCTGTGGGTACATTGTCTCTTTTAATTCTTCAAGCAGCCCTTTAAGGTAAGTATTAAAGGTATTGTACAGATGAGGAAATTGAGGAACAGTAAGGTTTAGTGACTTGTCCATGGTCCTAGAAGCTGGTAAATGGAGCTGGTTTTGAACTCAGGTCATTCTGACTGTGCCATGGGAAAGCCACCTCTTTTGGACCAAAGGGGTGCTGAAAAGGCCAAAGGTGAAAAATGGAGGTGTTGGACATCCAGTGAGCTCAGAATAGCATCCACGTTTTTCAAAAGATGAAATTGCAGCCAAGAGTGATCAGGGGTTTGCCCTTGACCCTACAGATATTTAATGACTAACCTATGACTAAAATTCGAACCTCCTTTTTCTTATTTTTCCTTCTTCTTTTCCAAAAGGTCAGCTATCAGTGCTGGGACTGAGTGAAGATATCACATTTTTACCCTGAAAACAGTCCTGGATAACAGCAAACAAAATTCTTGAACAAGAAGTCTGATTTGGTTTCAAATAATTTAGCCCAATACAGTGACTTAACAGTATATATTCATATCTTCTCGAATGAATTCTATTACAGTTAACATTCTGCACTCTGCCTTCTTCATCTATCTTTGAACCAGAGCCAATTATAATAAAAGGCTGGACATCTTCTTCACATCTTCTTTCATTACATCTTCTTCACATACCTGCCTCCATTTGAAAAAAAATTTAAAACAGAATATAGAGTTTGGAGTCTATAACATATTTTTCTCAAAATGCCTGTGAAATCAGACTTTATGTTCTTGAATTACAAAATTTAAAAAATGAGAAGAATACAATGAGTAACTGTGGTTTGGTTTCTTAGAATTAGTTTGTGAAACTATTTTTAGTTTGTGAATTATAGTGAGAGCCTAAAGCTGTATCTTGATGGAACCAGAGAACTTTGAGAGGACAAAGTGTTTGGTTTAAGTCCAGAAAACTTGGTCTTATACCATTAAAAATAAGCTTGCATCTGCTACTAATTTTCTTTCTTGCTTACAAAGACTGTGGTTGGGGAGAAAGGAGGAAAAAAAGAATCTGTTCAAAGCAATAAAAATGACAATGGGAGGGACTGTGGAAGTTAAAGGATGGAGAGAACATGTAATTGCAGGCAATGCATTTCTTTCTCCTTGATCAGTCCTAGCATGGACTACTTCATTCCCCTGATACAATATCCCTGGCATAAACTTCTAATCTTCATGCCAGGCTCTGGTGTTAAGCAGTGTCTGTCATTCAAAGGGGCCATTTTAAAAACAGAGGTAGAGCTGGGAGTATAGCTTGAGACCCCAAGGCCAATCCTCAGCACCACCAAAAGAGAAATAAAAAACCAAAACTTTAAAAACATAATGTGGGGCCGGGGATTTAGCTCAGTGGTTTCACCGCCTGCAAGTTCCTGAGTTCGATCCCTGGTACCAAAAAAAACCCAACAAAACAAAAACACATAATGTGTATGTATATACACACATAGACAAATGTATAGATACACACACATAAAATATCTTAGTTTAAACAAATATAGGTATACACACATTAAATATATATTTTATATTGTTGTGTTTGCTTTAAGGCCTTATTTACCTGCAGTAAAATTTACAGACTTTAAATATAAAGTTCCCTGAAATGTAACCACCACCACAATCAAGATTTAGTCAGCCCTCTGTGTTTGTAGGTTCCACATCCATAGATTCAGCCAATCACGGATTGAAAATATTTGGAAAAAAAATCACATCTGTAATGAGCATGTACAGATTTTTTTCTTGTCATTATTTCTTCATATTGTATAATAACTTTACAAAGAATTTACATTATATTAGATATTATAAGCAACGTAGAGATGACTTTAAGTGTATGGAAGGATGCGCATAGGTTATATGCAAATACTATGTCATTTTATTATTTATTTATTTATTTATTTATTTATTGGTACTGGGGATAGAACTCAGGTCCTTGTGCAGGCTGTGAAACCACTGAGCTAAATCCCCGGCCATACTTTGTCATTTTATGTAAGCGACTAGAGCATCTTCAGATTTCAGTATCTTTATAGGGTTCTGGAACCAGTACCCCCCTGGGTACCAAAGAATGACTTGTGAAAAATGTTAATAGCTTGTATGGCTCTCCCTTTTCCCTCCAAGTGAGCTGGCACTTCCTTCCAGAATCTGTCTGCTTATGTACACATTTCAATACCTTAAGATCGCTGTTCTTTATATTGTTTTATGGTGTTTTCTTCATGGGGAACAAAACTTTCTGCTAAGATCTCACTTTGCCATACCTAGAAAAAGACTAGTCTGTTTTTTATCTTTTTAAGTGAAGAGAAGACAAAAAGGACTTGTGTTCTGTGGTAGTTACAGAAAGCGAATGTCTTTGGGGTTGATTTGTAATTGACTCATGAAAATGCCCCATGCATCCTCTATTTATGTGGCATTATTAATTCATTGTCCAATTTGTTATGATACTGTAAAGTCATATAAAAGTAGAAGTGCATTTCTTTTTTTTTTTTGGTACTGGGGATCGAACGCGGGTCCTTGCGCTTGCGCAGCAGCCGGCGACACCACTGGGCTAAATCCCCAGCCCAAGAAGTGCATTTCTAATTCAGGTGAAATAAGATACAATGGAAAGTTTAACAATGTATTTGGAAGCAGAGCTGGCTGAACGGATATATATTCAGTCAAGCAAGTTTGCAAACAACATATGTAATAAACTTAGGTAGATAAATAAAACCTGTGAATTATATCTGTGTAAGTGAAGTCTAGAATTAAAATGCAACATGAAGAATAACTAGATTAGAGAAAATTATATTTAAGGGAATATTTACAGGTATTCAAATAAATATTTTACCGATCATACCTAAGTTTTTTTTTTTTCTTTTTTTCTGGTACTGGGGATAGAACTCAGTATCTTGCACTTGTCAGGCAGGTGCAGTGCCGCTCATCTAAATTCCTGGCCCTAAGATATTTTACTTTTAAATTCACTTTGAGGCCAGAATATCAAAGAGCAATAAATAAATTATATAAACTAACAAAAATATGATAAATATGTTAAGGTTTGTCTTACTGCCTTAGAATAATGTAAAAGTATGTGACTAGGCTGTGTTACTTTCTGGTAATGAATATTGAATGCTGTCAGATAATTTCTAAGTTTTATTTTGAAGGCTGAATTTGAATTTGATCTTACACCAATAACATCCTCTTACTCAATAACCTATTACTTAAACTGTCGAATCTCTTCAATATAAAACATTTCAGCCATATGATACTGTTAAAATCCCATAAAAGATTAACACTCATTATGACAAGGGATCAGCCCCATATGACGTAAACCCAGGAGAAAGGATAAGACAGACAGATAGCAGCCCCTGTACCTGCGATATAAGAAAGGATTCATTAGAGAATTATCTTCTTCTAAAAAAAAGCAAGGAGCAGAAGCCTATATAGTGTGTAGCGGGCCTTGAACGGTACTATTTCAGAGGAATTTTGCTGCCATATTGTTCTATTTTCCTTTTTTAAATTTAAGCAACAAGTTTGAATAAGTCACTCACACTCAGGCTTTACCTTATTTTCCCATATAGGGTTGAAATCTCTGAAAGATTTCTTCCGAATATTTTAATGACAGCCATTTCCACAAATCTCTGTCTCTTTGGAAAAGAGTTCTTATTCAAGAGAAAGATTGCCTGAAAGCCCACTGTGTAAAATGCCTGGAACCTGAGGTGATTTCTGCCTAATAGTGGGATGGGGTCTTCAGAACTGCTCTCCTTCCTACCTAGCCCTTGCCTTCGTACAGTTTTCCATTGCTATAACAAAATACTTGGGACTGGGTACTTTATACAGAAAAGAAGTTTAGCTCATGGTTTGTTGGGCTGAGATCACAAGATCAGACAGCCCCATATATTAAGCTTTATTGGGGGCCTTATGACTATATCACAACATGACAGGTGGCATCCATGGGAACATGTACAAGTCATGGTGAGAGAAGAAACAAGAAGGACTCAAGAGAGCTGCCATGCTTACAATGACCACATGCTCAAATCTTTTGAGAGTGAATGCACATCCCTAGACAAAATTAGTGCCCCTGTGACTTTACTTTCCACTAAGCTCACTTCTTAATATCACCAATTTCAACACTGTCATCCTGGGAACCAAGCTTCCAGCTTGTGGGGGACAAATTCAAACTATATCCAAACCACAGGACCCTGGCAGCTCCCTACCTTCTTGCTTCTCTAAGTCCCAGGACTCCATAGAGCAGAGTTTGGTTTGAACTCTTTTTCCTAGTTTTCCTTTTATAGACTCATTTAAAAAGTTTACTCTCTCAGCCGTTTAGAAGAAGCCCTGCTTAAGTGTTCCTGTGTTTGTCAATATACTGCTTAACCACCCACTCACATCCTGTGTCCCCACTGCCTGGTGGAACCATGGCAACCTTGCCTGGGGACCTTTGGCTGAAGACCCTTGCCTGAAAAAACAAGGTGCCATTTCATGAGAAACTTTACCTTTAAGAAGACAACAAACCACCAAACTGCAGTTTTTAGGGTCTGCCTTGTATTACTTTTCCGTCTGTGAATTAATAAGTGTGTCTTTTGAACATAGATCATCTTTCATATTTTTTGCATCAAATAAGCCTCCTGTGAATAGACTCCTCTCATATGAGATAGTCCTTCATTTTAATTATATTTTAAGGCTCTCTTTCTGTGTTCATCAATTTGACAGTGTGGGTATATGTTAAGATGTGAGTGTAATGTGTTTGAGGCAGAATTATTCAAAATCTTAAATACTTTTGTAGACAGTGAAATAAGTGAAACACCCTCTTATTGTCCTTGTACTCTCACAACCTTTGAAAAAAAGAATTACCTTTGGATCAACAAGGACTTTCTAATGGAGCTAATCCTTCAACTGTCCCGTAAGTTGTAGCTGACCTTTCCTCCCCAACTTGTGTTCAGTGTTGTAGGAGAGGGTGTCAGGGAACTCGGGGCTGAAGGAAAGATGGAGAGGGACGGGGAGGAGGAGGGGGAGGGCCATTAAGAAGAGTAATTTGACAGTTATTTGGACTTCTTTTCATAAGAGGGAGTCAATTTCATCAGTATCGTGAATTTTCTAGTTACCAGAGCTGATGCTGTCAGTGTTGGTTGGTGTAACCCCATGGTTTTCCTAAGCTATCGAGTTCTTTCTGGGTAAAGAAGGGAGTAGAGGTATAAAGGAAGAAGAATGAGTGTCCTGGTGATCTTTTTGTTACAGAAAGAAAAATCCACTTGTGCTATCTTAAGCCTCAATAAGAGGACAGTATTTTAAGTTGATATAAGTGTGTAGTGGAGCCCATAGGCAGGCCTTTCAAGGGCTGGAAAACCTGTGAGAATCAAGTCACAGTTTGTATTTGGGAAACTGTGTTTGTCTGAAAGAATCTGTTTTTCTCTCCTCACTGTAGACCCTCATCCTCATGTATATATCTGTCCCCTTGATCCTTCCTTCCCATCAGTGGGCCTTTCTGTGTTTCTCCCAACCACACACTTGAACCATAGCCTGCACAGGGTTGCGAGTCCTGTCAGTGTCACTGCCTGTCCCAGGTTCCCACCTGATTCCCAAGTGAGAGACTAATTGGAAGAGCTTGGGTCAGGTTGTCCTACAGTTTTGATCAGGTATCAAATAGGAGTGGCTAGTAGGGGTAAAGGGAACAGCTTTATACTACAGATGGGTCTCCAGAACTTAACCCTGTGGATGGAGGAGTGTCATAGACAGGTCTTTGAAATAGGGAATTGGCTGAGGATAACATGAAAGTTGTCTACTCCATAGAGAATTTCAGATTAGGAAGCATTTGTCTCTTCCAAGCCCTGCCCTGACACACAGAGGGCCTGGGTGCTATTTGCCATGTCTCCCCTCAACTTCCTACCAAGCCTGTCCTTTGTTCATGGCCTCTTCTCTAGAAACATTCTTTAAGCTCTTGTCACACAGAGCATCCCAGAGACTACCCCTAAAATCATTCTCATCAGTCAAAATATTTCTAGTCCTTGGCATTTCAGAAAAGGTTGTCTGAATTGTGCTACCTCCTCTTTACCTCTGTCACTGTCTAAGGCAACAAGAACCATCCTTGAGAAATGCAAGGGAGATACCTGACTTCTTAGAACTAGATGTCAAAATGGGCTGGTGGTTGTGTATCACTATGGGAACATTTGAGACTTGTAGCTCCAACAGAATTAGCTTTGTCTAGTATGGTCTCTTTCTATGTCTGTGTCTCTGTCTCTGTCTCTCTCTCTGCCTCTCTCTCTTCTCTCTTAACCCTCAAAATCCAGTTTCTTAAGTCTCAAACCTTTGTGCCACCTTGAAAGAAGAGGGGTAATATCTTTTAGGTCACCCCTTGATCAAGTTGGCAGCAGCTGGACTCTTCCATCCCTTCAGCTATATAGACCTTAGGGAAAAATGTGTCAAAAACTCATTGTATAAGAAAAGCTTAGAAAACTAATTCTTACTTGAGAAGGGACAGGGTGCAACTTTGCTCTCTTCATGAGTTTCAGCCAGAAGTTGGAGCACTGAATTAAAACACAGCAGGACGGCACACCCGAACACTTCCACAGGCAGCCCCCACCTTCTGGGTTTCTCGACAGAAGTTACCAGTGCCCATAGTCCCATTGTTAGTCAGCAGTGAGTGCCAAGCTCACATAGAGCTCACAAAAACGGTTTCAACAGCTGCCCACTTTGAACTGCCAAGGGGAAGGGATG
This sequence comes from Heterocephalus glaber, assembly GCF_053883595.1. NCBI lineage: Eukaryota > Metazoa > Chordata > Mammalia > Rodentia > Bathyergidae > Heterocephalus > Heterocephalus glaber. The sequence goes on from NW_028258294.1 coordinate 11,267,972, forward strand.
GAAGGGGATCTTTGAATTAGAGGGCCCAGTTTCCATCCACTTCTCTTTCTTTGAGCAAGGAAACCCAGTGGAACTGCCACTGACCTTTTACCAGTATCACAGCTACTATTGCTTCAGTTTTCTCATTTTTTAAATGGCACTAATGTAAGGATCAAAAGAGGTTCTGTTTAAAGCTCGTGGCTCATTTCCTGGGATGTGGTGAGTCTCCAGGAATATATATTGGTTCTTCTTTTTATTTATTGTTGGGTGCCAGGTCCCATTTCACCGATAGTTGTTTTAATTCTCAACAGTCCTGTAAAATGCATCTTATTAGTTTCATTTGAGGAAATGACGTCTAGAGAGGTGAAGTCATATGTCCAAAGTCAACTGGTATGTGACGGCTCCAGAATCAGACTGGGCTGGCGAGGCTTCAGAGCCTGTGCCATGGCCGTGGGTTCAGGGGTAAACAGTGTATGAAGATACAACCTTCTGTGTAAATGGGCTGTGGGCCATCAGGGAAAATGACTTCCTGCTCCACACAGTTCTGGGTAATTCATATCCACTGGGTAAACACACTATTCTGGGCAAGAATTCCCTGTGTCAACTTGCCTGTTTTAGGAATTCTCAGTGTATACATTGGAGCCCAACCAAAAATTTAGTGTAGGGTTGGTCTTCCTTGAGAACCATCCCAAAGAGGCTTAGCTAATAATAAACCAAAGGGGCCTTCCTGTGAGGTGACTTCTCCCCGGGTCTCTCCCTTGGTACCTCTCAAAGAATGTCGTTTTAGAAAGAGTCAGATACACCTCAGAGTTCCCACCTCTTCAAGGAGCTGGGGAGCTCTGCTGTCGCACTGTGAGCCATGGCCTAAAACCTCCTTTCTATGCCTGTAGCCTAATCAGACATCCTCTCTTGTGTTCTCATAGACCCTCTGCATGCATTTGTTTAGGGAAATTTGTCATAACTGCCTTTGTCTGTGTCCTGGCCTCTCTTCTTGCCAAAGTGAGAGCAGCATGCTAACTCCTACTGATAAATTGTTACCCCCAGAATTTATCACACTTCTGGAACAATAATAATAATAACCACAGTGTTATTGTTGCCAATCGATTGGTTGAGGGTTCTTTTGCTCAATTTAGATGGAAATCATGAATCAGCAAAATGCAACTCTCTTAAAGTTCTTGATGCCACCAGATGACACTGGGTAATGCTGGGTGGCAGCACTATCTCTGCTGGCCACTGCCATCCAACACCAGCTTGTCCCAGATGCTGTAGGTCACTGCTGCTGGTGCTGGTCTTTACTGCTTCTCTTCCTTGGCTGCTGGTCTCTGGAGATCATCAAGCCTAAAAGCTCCTAGTGTTTATTGCTCTTTCTATTGAAATGACCATTCTGTCCACACTACTCAGGACAAGAATCCTGAGTAAATTTATAGGATCCTGGAGCCTTCGCTTCCTGAGAAATAAATCACAAGCAGATTTACAGGACCACCAAAGCATGTCTTTAACAGGACTTGTTCTGCAGCATGTGGGGGTCAGTACACCAGAGGGAACCCTCCTAGACCAATCCAAGAAGTGTGAGAAGAGTGCTGCTTACATAGCAGCTGCAGGCCTGTGATAGGTTCAAGTTCAGGCCTGCAGTGGGCTCAAATTTGAGCCTGTTGATTGGTTTAAGGATTGACCTGTGATTGGTCCAAGTGAGTGCAGGCCTCCAGCACAGTGGCACCTGTCGTGACAGCAATTCAATGAGGAAGCAGGATAACACAGGCTATTTGATTGACAGCTGTCACATCTGTGGGGAAAATGACAGAGCTGAAAGTGGGGAATCTTCAGAAGGCTAGTTGAATTCATCACAGCTAATTGGGGTTTAAGGAGGTTGGGAAGGTTAACAGTGGGCCCAGATCCCTCCCTTGATATTAGCCACACCATGGTACCCTCTTCCCCAGCATATAAAGTTACAGAAGTAGGGAGAAGCACCACGGCTGACAGCCAAGCTGCATTCATGCTGGAGCAAACTGGAAGAGTGGCTGCTAAATGACCAGGGAGGACATCGAGTCCATGGCGGGCTGAGGAAGAGTGAGTCGGAGGGGAGGGCCTCAGTAGCCACCAGCTAAACCATACCCCTATCTGACTGGAACAGGAGAAATGAGAGAGTCTCCTCTGTCTCATTATCATAGTTGATATTTATTGGGTCTTCTGTGTGCTTTTTTTTTTGGTCCCAGGGACTGAACCCAGGACCTTACCCTTGCAAGGCAGGCGGTAAATCTGAGCTAAATCCATGGCTCATCCTATGTGCTTTTTCAAGTAGGTAGTGTGATGATCTTTTAAAGGCAGAAAAAAACCCCCAAAAACACAAGTAAGGAAAAAAGTTTGTTTACTTCCAAAGGCACAAAACTATAAGTGGTAGAAGTGGATATGACTCAAGCAGATTGAGTCTGGAATCATGTTTTTAATTATATTCTGGGTCACCTACATGTAGCACATGCTTATTTAATACTTGTTAACAGATACATGTGTGAACGTAATTGCTGTGTTTTGAGAAATATAATTTACAAAATACTTAAATGTGTGCAGTACTAAACCTCATTGTGATGGGGCTCTTCTGCAACACATCTCTTTGCATGCTCCCATAGGAGAGGTAGTTTTTGTGAACATGTATTAGAAAAATACAAAGTCTGCCTCTCATTAATGAGCATCATTTCTGTGGGAAAAATCACTTATACTTTCTTATTGTTATTTTTCTAAACTGGAAAATAAGAATAATAATGGTACCTACCTCATACAGTAAACATAAAGGCAATATTATCAAGGGAATAATTAAAGGGAACGCTGTAAGTAACTATCTTGAAACATAGTACTCACTGGACAAACATGAGCAAATATTGTTATTATTATTATTGTCATGAACATTGTTTTAAAACTTTATGATTGAGAGTACTACACCCTGCCAGTGGGCAAAAGGCTCTGAGCCAGTGTGAGTGCTGTGTAATGACATAGCTGCAGTATGAAGTCTGTCACCAAACTCAGGACAGAGATGTTTTGACCCATGTATTTCAGAGGCCTTCAAGTCCTTCCAGAGCAAATGAAGCCTTTATCCAGTATTCACACCTTTCCTGTATAGTATAAAACATGGGATTTTGAGGACCCTGGGCAGAGAGTAAACTGAGGGCATCCGTGGTCAGTTTTAACCATCTAATTAGTAGTGGTTTCTAAATGAACAGTGAGTCAAAGGTAAAGTGGATAGCTAGGTAACAAAGACTGGTAGATTGCAAGGACGCTGAACACCTAATAGCTAACAAGAGCTACAATTTATTGTTCAGCTGGCATTGAACTGGGCACAAAAGAGAAACTCATTTTTTTACTCAACATTATTATTCAACCAGGCACTCTTTTAGGCCCAAAGAGTCAACAATAAAACAGATAAAGTCTCAAATATTCAGGCTTATCTCATTAACAGAAACATCTCAACAACACTGTGACATAGATGTTATCATTTCCTTTTGATAAACAAGGGGGCAGAGTCTCAGAGGCTGAGAAAGTTTAAATACCTTGCTTGAGGTCTCATAATTGGAATGCAGTGGACTTGGGATTGTAATCTAGGTTGTTTGGTGCTAAAGTTTATTCTTTAGTCCTGTATGATACTACTTATCAAGGAAATAGCAAATGCTGGAAGCCTGTGCATGCCTGTGTGTATGTGTTAGAGGGGAAGAGTAGTTTAAAACTCTTATCTAGGTAGTTGTTGTAACATAGCAATAATTGTGATCATAAATTTGCAAAAAAAGTTTTGTAGCTTCTGTTCATGAGCTCAGCCTGTCATTTTACTGCTTCTGATCAAAATCTAAGTGGCTCCCTCAACAAAGAGGTAAATTTTTGGGGGGGGGGCGTACTGGGGATCGAACTCGGGTCCTTGGGTTTGCGCAGCAGGCAGCAAAACCACTGAGCTAAATCCCCGGCCCTAGGGAAATTTTTTATACTTAGGTCAGTGAGCAGGTAGAGGCTCAGGAATCCATTGGCTCATTCCATGGCATGCCTGCCTACTAACTCCTGGGTGCCTCCAAGGCTGGCCAAGGCCAGCAGGGACCATGCACATTGAAACTTTCCAAACCCAGGGAGCTAGTACTCGGATGTCAATGAGTTTAAACAGAATGAGTGAAATTCGTGGTCCATTCAAGGCTATGGATGGTGAGGCCCAGAGCTAGGTGGGGTTAGCTGCTGACCCCTTTGGTCAGGCCTCTTGCATGCCTATTTCCCACATATTGGAGAAGAAGATTCATAGAGAGTGTTTCAAATGCCACTGAAAGGGAAAGGAAGGAGGGCAGTTGGTCACTGGTGGGATGTAAAACCTAAAAACAATGTTCTGTTCTGGGTAGTGTCTTAGTGACCCCATTTTTCTTCTAGGGCCTGGTTTGGTTTCTAGAACATACAGTCACAACTGAGCTTTTCAAGTCTGTTCATTCAGTCTGTCTATTCAGAGGCTGTTCCATCACCCTCTAATGCTATCGATATAATTTCAAAATGCAAAGACAGTGCAGTCAGAGGAAAGGACATCCTAGTGGGACATCAGAAGACCAGGATTCTGGCCCTGGCTCTGCCCCAGCTGGCAATGGAACCATGCACAAGGACTTTGCTCCCTTGGACTTTCCTTTTCTCATTAGATGTTGATGTTTTCTGTTAACCTTTTCTGGCTGTAAAGTCATGATTTTGTTATCTGATATTTGTAGCATTACAGTGTCTTTTTAATTTTCATGTCCTATACTCAAAGCTATATTTTCTGCTCCTTTAGTGCACCATTCTTTCTGTTGCTCCGAAGCCCATGGGGCTGGTCTTTATGGTCCAGTAGCAATTTGTTAAACTAGTGAATGACTCCATATAGAAGGAAATAATGAATGAGTGCAGCCACTGTTGAGATGTTGGTGTGCCTTCCTGTCCTGGGCTCCCTGTGTTGTAACGTGGGTTGCTAGGAGAATTGTGATAACTGGTATGAAGCATGCGAATGATGTGGGCACACAGAAATCAGTTTCCAACTACTGCTGTCACCACAATTATGTATCTCACTTTCTATGAATATGAGATAATGTGCATATGGTTTTATAACCACTTCTTGCCAATAATAAAGATTTTTTCCATGTCACTGATATTCTATTAATTTTCATGGCTGTATGCTGTTCTGTTGTAGAGTTTACAGTAGTTTATTTCACCAATCCCTTCCCTTATAAATTCATTCAAGTTTTTCCATATTATAAACAACATACCTAAATAATTTATTTTAAAAAGAAAATATATTGCTTTGTAACAGAAAATACGTTTTCCATAAGAAATGCTCATTCCCGTGACACTACAAACCTCTCCCACTCAATTTAGAACAGAAGTATGGATAGGAAGGTGGACAGAGGTGACTAATGGCACTCCGGCCTGGATCCATGTGCAGAGAGGCTGTGATTATTGTTACATTCATGCTGAATGAGAGAAGAACAGTTTTCCTAAATCCAAAGCATTATCCCTTCTCCCTCTTGATCAGAACCAGGAGAAAATGTGTGGCCACATTTGGGAAGAGGACCCGGGTGGAGATTGGAGCCTTGGGCTTGGAGCTCCCCTCTGCTGTCTGGCTGAGACAAAGAGCTCATCTTCTTGAACCTTGGTTTATTTTTCTATGAATGAGAATATTATTAGTACTGAAAGTGCCTGCCCTTTTGCCACAGGCTTGGAAGATGCAATCAGGAAAAATTGTGAGCATAAAATCAAATAGTAGGTACAAGACTAATTTGAAGCATTGAAGTCAGTGTGGTAGAGAAGTGAGTTGTGGAGAATATGGGCTTGCTAGTTCTTGTTTGCATCTAATCTCAGCAACTGTGACCTGGAATGTCTCTAGGGTTAACGGTGGTTTTTGAGAAAGTTCTCACCTTACACACCACTGCAATTAAGAGGGAGCAATAGCAGTAATTCAATCTTTTACTGTTTGCATGCTTTTTTTATTCTTAATCCTTGCCAGATGTAGACTGGCAGTGAGCCCAGAGACTGAGCACTTTCTGAGAGAGGTAGTTTTGTTCTTTCCTCCCTCCTAGACAAAGAATTCTTGAAGGAAAAGGAGAAGTTAGAAATGGAGTTAGCAGCGGTGCGGACTGCAAGTGAGGACCATCGGAGACACATCGAGATCCTGGACCAGGCTTTGAGCAATGCCCAGGCCAAAGTCATCAAGCTGGAAGAGGAGGTGAGACCAGGCTTAGGGGCTGGGGATGAGAGGGCAGCAGAGCCCAGAGGGCCTCCACTTCCTTTTCCTAACTCAGCTACTTTAAACAGAGCCAGTCACAAGGACCTGACACTGGGGGAAGGTGGGTGTTGGAAACTTCCCAAATAAAAATGAATAAAAGCAGAGTTTGTCCACCCCAGAGCCAGGCAAAGTCTGAAAGGCACACATGAATCCCATCAGCAAAGAGCTCACAGCCTGAGGCCTAGCCTAAAGGTCATTGGACTGGAAATAAATGGAAGGACTGGAAACCACTGGTGCCTGTACAGCAGAGACAAACAATTTTTTTAAAAATAGCCCAGTAGCTGTGTCTTTGGGCTTCCAACTCCATAAAAGAAGGCAAAAGTTGTCTGATGGGGTGTTTTCAACAAATGTATCTCCAGTTTACAGAACTTGGCTTGGCCATGTAATACCCCGCACCCCAAATCCAGGAATCTTTGATCCCATTCAAGCCTTATGGATTTGGTAATTTCTGATGAAGTCAATCCCTTAACTTTAGTGATGCTGACTTTCCCTTTAAAGTGGAATGAGGCATCAGAACAACCATTTCTGAGTTCCACGCTAGGGGGCCCAGGCTGTAGAGGTTGAGGCAAGAGGAGGAGAGGTGCAGCCCCCCAGACCAGAGTCTCTGCCTGCACCTGCAGCCCCCTGCCATGGTGGCATCTCTGTATTACGGGGCTGGACCCAAGCAGGATCCATTGCCGGAAGTAGACACTCAGTCTTGAGTCTTAACTGATATAGTCCACATCAATTTGAAGCTTTGCGCTTGGGACATAGAAAACAGTAACGTTATTGATTCTACTATTATTATTAGTTCTACTTACTACTTTTCCACCAACAGCTGGGGGGAATTTACTACTTCAATAGCACCTCTTGGTGAAGGTAACATAGATATCTCTGCAAACTTCAACTGCATGGGTGCCACTGCTACAGAGGAAGATTTTTATTTATGTATTTATTTTTTTGGTACCGGGGATTGAACTTGAGTCCTTGTGCTTGGGAGGCAGGTGGCGGAACCACTGAGCTAAATCCCCGATCAGAGGAAGATTTTTATATAAACAAGGATCTTGTCCATTAGAAGCTTCTTAAATCCTGCAAGTCCTGTTTAGAGACCATGATTTTAACAGTAGCAGGAGGATTCCAGGTGGCAGCCCAGAGTGTCTTCTTTGTCACCACAGAAATTGACCTTAACCCCTTGAGGGTGGGAGGCCTGCTCTGAGGAAAGGAGGCCTGGATGCCTTATTTTTCTCATCGCTGAATTCACTTCTTGAGGATCCATCTCCACATATGGAGTGAAAGGAAATTATAATTTAAAAATTTGGGGGGGAGTCCCTTGATGATAGGTTCTCCAAAATCCCCAGTATTGTCTTTTCTTGTCATTATTTTTAGGCAACATCTTTGATTGAATGGAGCCTCTTCAAAGTGACTCATGTGTCTGGCTTCCCATCGCACTCCTAGCTCACCGCAAAGCTTCTTCCAAAGGGTCTTAATTCAGTCCAGGTGGCTGATACCAAGAGCTTACCATAGTTTACCATGCTGGTTAAGAGTGCACATAGAGCCAGGCTGCTGGAATAGGGCACATGAGCTCTATGATATACTAGCTGTGTGACCTTCAGTAAGTCACTTAGCCTCTTTGTCCTCAGCTTTCTCCGCTCCTAAGTGGGGAAATAAAAGACTTTACCTCTTACTGCCATTGAGAGGATTAAATCAGACACTGCATATAAAGCACAAGGCTTGGTGTTGTACCACTGAGAAAATGTTGACTGATTTAACCACTGTTATTAATCATCCTCATTGTGATGTATGCCATGCTAGACTTAAGGTTTATATAAAGGTGAAGGAGACAGAACCATGCCTTTGAAGATCTTGCCATAGCTTAGGGGTGATATTTGTTCATTTACTCATTACAAACATATATTGCGTGCGCATTGGGTGACAGGGACTGTTTCAAGCACTGGGGACATACTGTTCACTCTGCAGCAGGGATCAAAGTAGAGAGATCTTGTAGTGCTTAAAATCATTCAGAAAACTGTATGTAGTAGAAGACATGGTAAGTGGTGTATGAATGAAAACATACAAAATATTTGATTCAGTGAGGCTTCTGAGAGTTACAGAACCTGCACTTAGTAGGTTCTCAGAAGTTTACTAAATTCAGTTGAACTGTCAGAAGCATAATGAGTGCAAAGGCCATGTAAAAACTGACACCCAGGTCCAGGGATTTAGCTCACTGGCACCACGCCTGGCTTGCATGCACAAGGTCCTGAGTTCAATAACTGGTACCCCCCGCAAAAAAACTGACCCCCAAAACTTATATCTGTTAAGTTGATATCCATTCCTTGAAAGAGCAGAAGCATCTCCATTATATTCCAGTGGCTTTGGATCAAAAAAAAAAAAAACAGAGGTCCAGCTCATGGGAGTGCTGCCTGCTAAGTCAGAAATTCACCTAGCAGCAAGCTAAGTCACCAGCACATTGCAGCTTGGCAATGTGGTCAGGGCTTGAACTCAGAACTGAGTCATCTGCAAGGCGTCTGCACACTCGGGCACAGAATGACAGGAATAGCAGCTAGTGTCCTCTCACTCAGGACCAGGTCTAGTGAATGTCTCATCCTGATTTTTGGCACCAGCCGATTCCCAGAATGATAGAAATGTGCCTGGATTTATGAACATGGGCCAAACTTCCAGTTAGAAGAAAACAGTTTGAATAACAGTTTGAAGTTATGGATCATGATTTTAAATCCATACCTGATGCAACTTTACTTAAGTCATTTTAAGTTTAATTTCCATTTCCTGAAGTCATTTTGTTGAGTATTCATTATATCTTTTTTGTCTCTTCAGGGCTGTCAACTACTCAAGGTCACTGAAATCTTCAGTCTATAAATATTTATAATAAATGTTTATACACAAATGGGTATACATGCATATATATACATATATACACATAATTTTTTATAGCAGAATAGTTTATATTTATCTTAGAAAATTAAAATTCCTTATTCTTTATACAGAATATTCTTTAAACATAGTTAATGCTTTAAGCATTTATTCCTGGTATTTTTTTTATGGGCCAATATATAGGAAGACAAAAATAGTTGTGATAATGTATGTAGTTTTTAATTTGGGGTTTTTCATTTAACATTATAGAATAAATATTTCTTCATGGTAAAAAAAGCTCTTTAGTAACCTCATTTCCAGTGCCTGTAAATGCTGTAATCATTAAGAAATAACTAAGCATTGAGCCCAAAGCTGTACAGATTACCAAAAGCAGGTGCCCTAGCAAGGTCTCCCATTCCAAACATCCTGGCCACTTTAAGGATAACTGATGGCCTTTGTGTAAAACTTTTTTGTCAGAGCACACGTGAGGGAGAAGAGAAGGGAGGTGCCCACACCTGTACTTTAAACACAATCTCCAGAGGGTCTGACTCCCACCTGCATTCCAGCATTGACAATCATGGGCTCAACTCTGCTTTGTCACTCTTCTCCTGTCAGCTACGAGAGAAGCAGGCATATGTGGAAAAAGTTGAGAAGCTGCAGCAGGCCCTGACACAGCTGCAGTCTGCATGTGAGAAGCGAGAGCAGATGGAGCGCAGGCTGCGGACCTGGTTGGAGAGAGAGCTGGATGCGCTGAGGACCCAGCAGGTGAATTAAATTCAGTCAATAAACATGTAGTGCCCTCAAGGGCCTGCCACTGCTCTCTACACTTAAAACTCCCTGTCCTGAAACCTAGCCACCAGGGGGGACATTGGGAGGTCCACTCACTATGGAGAAAAAATCTTCGTCACAGAGAGAAAGGAATCACCACCTTGGGGCTGGTGAGAGGGGAAGGCAGCTTCACATTTGAGCTGGACTTTTGAAGGGTGACTTTGTTGGACATTCAGGGCCAAGAACATAGGGAACGTGTAAAGGAGAGGGTCACGAAGTGGCAGGCCAAGTCCAAGGCAGCTGGCTGCCTTGAAGACTGCCCATTGAAGTGGCCAGTGAGGGGCAGTGGCCTGTTTGTGGAAGGTATTTGGTCAAGCGGAGAGAAGGGGCTTCCTCCTGTAATCAAAAGATGAAACTATAATCAACACCTTGGAGGGCAGATGGTGAAGTCAAGGAGACCCTCCTGAAGACTCTTACTGTGATCTTGGGTATAGTGACAGTGGGAGTCCATGGAGGAGCTAAAGCCAAGAGCGGGTAAAGGGTGAAATTAATAGGACATTGTCATCACTGAGCTTTCAGAGGTGATTGAGGGAAGTTCAGGACCACCTCTAGGAAGTAATACTGGCCATAAGCTGCAATTCCTTCTGCTTCTACTCTGCTGGTAGCAACTTGATAATGTCACTCAGCTACAAGTAAGCATGGGGTAGAACGCTCCACCCAGGGCCAGTGTGCATGTAAGCAAAGAGAAAAGTCTGGCAACAGCCTGGCCAAGAGCTCCTGGCTGCTCCTAGGCTTGTCCATTATCCATCAGTGTGGTGGGCACAGCCTGTTAGGTGGCCGATGAAGGGTGTGCTCTCAGTGGGGTGACCGGGAAATGTAAGGCAGGCTCCTGGAATTATTTACCGGGTAGGGCCTAGTAGTTGTGGTTGAAACACTTGAAAGCATGTACTCAGGCCAGCTCAGCCCTCTTGCATGGTAGGCCCTTGCAGTTCTCTCTGGGTGTGTGCACTTGGCTGACAGAGGAAGTGTCACCAAGATTGCGCAGAAATTGAAGAAATCCACCCTGGCTTCCACCACCACCTTGGCTCAGTCCATAGCTTGTGAGGAAGGGTGGGTCCTTTTCCAGTCTTCTGATACTTACAACTTTTGCCATATACCCCGGCATCAGTCGAGACCTTCTACTGTTCTGTTACTCAGCTGTTGAGATCTGGACCTCCTCAACATGAGAACAAGACTTCCCTGGTCCCAGGCGTGGTAGACTCTGACAAGTCTCTGGCTGTTATAATAGGTACATCTCAACTCTTAAAGCCAAGAAGAATATTCTCTTCCAATTAATGTGTTATCCACACTCTACAGTTAGAATACTTATACTTGGGTTTTCTATTTTGAGTGCTGTGATACCAGACTCAACTCTTATCCTTGTCATGTATCAAGATGAAATAAGATTCTGGGGCTGGGAATTTAGCTCAGTGGTTCCGGCGCCTGCCTCGAAAGTGCAAGGTCCTGAGTTCAATCCCCAGTACCAAAAAAAAAAAAAGAAAGAAAGAAAGAAATAAGATTCTGGAGTTATTTGAAAAACACCCTAATTGCCACAGAGGACAGCTCTTTTTATGTGCATTCAGACCCGTATCCATCCTCAGACCAGCAGTAGCTTGTGCAGAGGCTGAGGTAAGCTAGGCACACTGCTCTAGGCAGCAGCATCAGAATTGGGGCTCACCAGGGAAATTACTCTTCTTGCACTTTGGGTTTGTCTTTGGGAACTGATAGCAGATCCCTAGCTGTGTATGGCTGACAGGAGACCGAGAGGGGAAGACAGTCTTTAGAATTGAACAGAATTTGATGCTCAGCATCTCTCCATAAATAATATTACAGTTTGGTTTTTTTAATGAGTATTAATATTGCCAGAGTCCAGCTCCAGTGGGTTCAGGTCCTGAGAGGAAGTGTGGAGTCGGCGACGAGAGAATGAGACAGACACTGAGTGGAGGGTCGGCAGCTCAGCTTGCCTGTCTGAGTTAAACCGAAATCACTTTACTTATATGTTTTGATTACACAAGGCTTTGGTAAGCACATGGGTCCATACACAGTGTGTTTTCATACAGAGTTAAAGAAAAGCTGATATCATCTAAGAAAATATTTTAGACCACCCAGTTCTAAATACTCTTCCGGGTGCTATGTGAACTCTTGCTAATTTATCAGATTTGCATTTGAGGAACAGGAAGCATTTTAGAAAGGTCAGGCTACTTCATTAGGCCAAGTTTCTCGTCAGATCTCATTGTTGTGTGCCCTGCAGGTGTTGGCCAAGGGTGACCAGGTGCCAGGCAGTGGGGTGCCTGCGTCATGAACTTGTTGATGTCCCAATTTCCCTTTGTACAGTGAGGGCATATGGATGTCAGGTCCCCACTACTCATGGAGGTATGGGTGAGGGGCTTTTCTGTAAATGGATTTACAATTTCTCCCTGTAATCCCGGCCTAGTAACCATTTCCAAAGTATTGACTTTTATCCTTTCAGTGATTTCCCGGGGAGTACAGCACCGAGGTAATCACTACCGCGGAAATCAAAAGCAAAAGACAGAGTCGTGGTTTCAGCCATAGTCTCGGTTTCACTGGAGCTGTGTCAAGCAGCGAGACTGTGACCATGGCCTGTGCCACAATATGTCTCCTATGACATGAAACACATTCAGATTTTCCTGTTGCTCTTCTGTACTCATTAAAAAATAGGTATTTTTATTTTCTTGCTTTAATACTTCTTGTGTTTCTAATATTACCAGTAAGTATATGTTATTCTATAACCAGAAAAGGTAAAAATGCTATTATAAAAATATATACACACGTGTAATTCCTTAAAATCATGAATTTCATAAAATTATGACTGTTTCACCAGTGCCATGTGGTAGACGCTGTACGAGTTACAGTCTGCTCACAGTAGTGTCTGGGTCCTGTGGACTAGTGAGAGAGCAACTCTGTCAGTGTTCCCAGGAGCCCACTCTAGAACATAGAATCATCTGGGAAGCTGCTTTTCTGAGAAAGGCTGCCCCAGGGCCTCTCTGATTTTTCCATTCACCCTTGCATAGCCATGCATGTGCCTGCCCCTTTTTGGCAGAAACGTGGGGAGCCTTGGGGAGAGCTTCCGAAGCCCATGTCACTCTTGGCTCCTTTAGCCCTATGACAATGAGGCATTTATTCGACCTCTTTAGAAATCATGCTGAGGTTACACTATAACAAAGCCCTGAGTCATCTGCAAATCAGTAAGGCCAGCCACCCTGGCTCACCACTTCCCACAGGGCATAATTCTAAAGACATAGGAGAGTAGCTTAGAGTACTTGTTGGATCAGCACCCCACACAAGGGCTGTCCTCTTAGCCTGAGGCCAGGACACAGCTGAGTCTCTCCACTTGGTCTTCTTAAGAACACAGAGCCCCCAGCAAACTCTAGTGAGGCTCCTGTGAGGTGCCCTGGACTCTTCCAGAAGGGTGGATATGCTAGAGATGAACAGAGTGCCATGGAATCCTGTACTGATTTGGAGCCTGGGCTCCAGTGTTAGCCTGACCAGGGTTGAGTCCTGCCTCCTCCTAGGAGAGGATATAGCCTTGGGTAAATTATCTTTCTGAGCCTTAACATCCTCATTTATAAAGTGAGGAAAATAAATTATACTCATACTTTTTTTTTGAGATGGGATCTTGCTATGACGTTCAGACTGACCTTGAACTTTGAACTCACTGTGTAGCCCCAGGCTGCCCTCTTAACTGGTGACAATCCTGCCTCAGGCTCCTGAGTGCTGGGATTACAGGCATGGACCACCACTCCCAGTACTCATTTTATACTAGAATCTACAGTTAAGGAAATCTGCACAAAGTGCCTTTCGCAGTCCCTGGCATTTAGCAACTGATTAAGAAGGAATAACTCTAAATACTGTTCTAATGAATGTCATTACCGTCAGAGTCATTTGAAGGCTTAGGGCACCCTCGGTACCATCTCCCAAATTCTTCACTTATGTCACTTTTCCAATGGGAAAAAATGGTGACAAAGGTCTCATTGAAGGAGAGAAAGATAGGTCAGGACAATAGGACTGGCAGGAAGGAAACTCAGTTGACAGTCATTATTATACGTCATCTCTCCTCTACCACAGGAGGTGATATAGTATTTCAGAATCATTAGGAACTGGGAGAGATGTGAGAAACAAACAAACAAATAAAATAGGAGGGAGGGGAATTTGCTTTTTTTTTTTTTTTTGAGACAGGTTCTTCTATGTAGTCCAGGCTGGCCTTCGAGATTCTCCTGTCTCATCCTCCCCAGTGCTGAGATTACAGGTGTGCACGACCATGCCCAGCAAGAAATTTGCATTTTTAAGAAGTCACAATGTTATCTTTTTTTCACAAAGAGCTCGAAGTAATTCTGCATCTTTCTTTCATGGTAGTCCTAGGAGGACCCATGAGAAAAGGTGGGAATGTCACAGAAGAGGAAAATAAGGCACAGGGGCCAGGCTAAGGTCAGAAGGCAAAGATTTCATCTGTTTTGGTCATTATTGTACCCCCAGCACATGGTACATGCTGTTTATATTTGTAGACTAGCTAAATGGGCATCTGAAAGTGTCCTGCCAGGCCCTTGGTTTGATATTCTGACTAGCATAATTACCCATTAGATACTGGTTCTCTGTACACCTCCATGCTGAAATCCATGCATTTATTAAACAACTGTTACTATTAGACCAGAGCTAGAGGGCCTATGAAGAGTTGTCACAATCTCATGAGAGGTCAAGGGAATTCTGCAGAAATAAGCCAGCTGAGAAGTGAGAAGCCAACAGAAAAGATTTAGACAGAAACTGACAAGCATAGATGGCAGTTTAGTGGAGCCAGGCAAGCTCCTTCTGGAAAAGTTTCTAAAAACAGCTTCTCATCTTAGTGGACTGGTTCATCTGTCCTCCTGCCTTAATCCATGTGTCTAGCCAGCTGGGGTTGGTGACTTCCTGTATAGGTCAGATGAGGACAGAGATGTGCCTTCTGTTCTATTCTTACCTAAATATTGGTCACCAGAAAGCTACCACTTCTGAAAATAATTTATATTTGGAGTTTAAACACATTGAATACAAATGTATGGTTTACAAAAAACCCTGTAGGGGGCTGGGGATTTAGCTCAGTGGTGCCACCACCTGCCACAAAAGCACAAGGTCCTGAATTTGATCCCTGGTACCAAATAAATAAATAAATAACCCTGTAGGTCCATTTGTTCTCTTTTCTGGTAGGAGTTGTTCCATCAGTGCAGCTCAAATGCCCAGCTGTTACTCTAGGTAATTCTCTAGCTCTTTTCATAATCTAGGGCTTAAATAGTTTTGGGTAAAGTGTTCAAATACCTCTCACCTTGCAACTAGCTGCAATTTTAAATTGCACTTAAAATTTATGATCGCTGAAAACATGAGGAAAATACAAGTTCCAGGATATAAATCAGCTGGAATGAAATCATCCTCTCAGGTGTGAAGGATCCTGGCTCACACTCAGACAGGGCCTGGAACCCTGAGATGCTGAGATTTCCTGTCTGTGCTGCTGGTCTGAAGTCAGAACTTCTCAAACCCCCATCATCCCTTACTTCATGTTCTTTAGAGAAATAGTGGGCCGGGGATTTAGCTCAGTGGTTTTGCTGCCTGATGCGCAAGCGCAAGGACCCAAGTTCAATCCCCGGTACCAGAAAAAAAAAAAAGAGAGAAATAGTATTCCTGAGTTAAAAGGAACATCTGAAATGTGAATATCCTCATCTTTTGAGCAGTCCAGATAACAATCACTTTATTTCCTCTTGCTGATATAGATGAAAAGAAAGAGCTGAAAAATGAGCTGGCCTTGCATTGGAGACATTCTACTTTCACACGCATTATCTAATTTGCTTTTCATTCTCTAATGGGATAAGTCTTGATGGTTCTGTTCGCAAATCAACCTGGCAGCTGGGAGCATGCATGCTCGGGCATCTGACTCCTACTTCCTGTCCCTTTCTATGTTATCTCCTAGTCTCAGAGGAAACAAGCATCTGGAATCACTCCCTTGAATCCTAGAGAAAGACCCTTAGACCAGAGGCCAAGGCTTAATTCCTTTTCTTGCTTTTGGTATAAATTTGGTATAAACTGCATGACTTTGGACAAGACATTTCTTGTCATGCAGTGTTCTTGAGCTATGAAGCCAGACCCAGGTTTGAATCTTTACTGCTGACTATCTGAGAAAAAAGAACCATTAATTTGGCCTTAGTTTCTTTCTGTAACATTAGTATAATGTTGTCTGTTACAGAGCTGCATGAGTATGAGGCAAGCTAGAGAACATAGAGGTGAGGTGACATGGTGCCTTCAGGTCGTACACATTGCAGAGAGGGAGCATGGCCATGATGACAATGTATATGAACTGCCATGGAATCTGGGGGACCGTTGTGCTTCGTGCAGATAACAGTGCTGACCTGGCTGATGTGGTCTACCTTGTAGCTCATTTTGAGGATTAGGATGTTATTTCTGCCTCTCCAGAAACATGGAAATGGCCATCAGGCTGGCATGCCAGAATACAATGCTCCGGCCCTCATGGAACTTGTACGGGAGAAGGAAGAGCGGATCCTAGCCCTGGAGGCTGACATGACCAAGTGGGAGCAGAAGTACCTCGAGGAGAGCACCATCCGACACTTCGCCATGAATGCTGCAGCCACTGCTGCAGCTGAGAGGTGAGACAGTACACTCTGCCATTGGAATGAACATCAGAACAAAACATGGGTCCAGAGAGGTCCAGAGGCCCATCCCAGGGTGCAGGGTCAGCCAAAAATAATGTTTAAAGGACTATATGGGTAGTTGAGAGAAAGATGGTATAACAGTTCTGGAGGATACTTTGGCAATAGGTGCCGTTCCTTTGGTTCCAAAATTCTAGTTCTAGCTATTTATCTTACGGAAGGCAACATGAGTGCCCAAAGAGTTAGGTCCAAGGATGACCACCCAGTATTGCTGAAGATATCAGAACATTAAAAATAGCTCGGAGTCCAACAAGAGGAAACTCATTTAATAAAGTACATCCTCACAGAGCAATACTATGTGATCTCTAAGAATGATGTTGGGGAAATGTATTTATGATTCTTTTAACACTGGGTCTGTTTAATGGCCTGGACAGGAAGAACGCATAGCTCTCATGGCAGCCCTGAGAGCAGGTCCTTTTCTTATCCTCATTTTACAAGTGAAGAAAACAAGCCTGGGAGAGGTACAGTGGTTGGTTTCCAATCCTGAATCCAATTTCCAAATAGTAGTTAGCAGTGGACCATGCGTCACAGGGTGATCTGTCCAACTTCATATCTGATATACTTAGTTTGAAATCATTTCCTGCCACTGTCAGTGTTTACCTCTGTTTCTTTACTTTTCACTTCTTAGGTATACAGCCTTATTCTTCTTTCAAAAGTAGCTCAGTATGTGCCATAGTCCACAAAATAACTCACAAAGATTGTTGTCTGAATTGCTCTTGGCCATCAAGTGGCTGTGCACAACCCATCAAGCCCCTCACTCCCTTTCACTCAGCATGCTTTTTCTCAGAAGTCATATTGCACTTTTAATTTAGAGTTGTTTGGAATTCACCAAAGTTTAGAGTCAGTACATTTGGAGGAGATTCTCCAATTTCAAAGGAGCATCCAGAAAGCTGGCCTTCTTAATAAATAAGGGCTATTTTTTGTTCATTTGTGTTGGACAGATGTGAGCCAGGCAATAGGAATAAAAGCAAAGGTGCAGCTGGTTACAGACTCAGTTACTTCAGTGAGTGTGAGAAGATGTGCTAGGATTGAGGGACTGGTGCTTTATAAGCTGTTTATGGGCTCTCAGGTTCATTACTGGAGTAGAGAAGAATCCCTGGGTATGTGCTCAGATGTTAGCTCTAGGGATTGGAGAAAGCAGTGCCACTATGTGGCACAGATGCCCCCACTGGGCTCCCAAGCATCCTTGAACGTGGCAAGATGACAGACTCATGGGAAATAACTGTTTTGGAGTAATTCTCTAGCACTCATGCCGTGAAGGGAGACAACCCACCAATATCCATGAGTGAAACTGGGAGTGGGAATAAACCCCTGAGAGTCACAAATTCCAATGTTAGGGGATGAGAGTTGGAGGGAACATGCAGCCTCCAGCTCAGTCCTGCACTGTATAGGTGGGGATAGTGAAGCCCTTTGCAACGTTTCTTGATTTTCACATACTTAAAATGTTCTTATTTTCAGCTTTTTATTTTTCAAACTAACAATGGAATTACCTCTCTAGCCTGAGGAAGAGAACAGACAGTGTAAAGTTGCAGAGGGGTTCGGGCTAATGTATCTTGTCAATGTGATTGCCCTGGGTGTTTGCTTTCTGTATCTGGGTTCAGTGCAAGATCAGCGTCCAGGGAGGTGGACATTTGCGTTCAAGGCTTCTCTGTCACTAACTGTGGGCATGTGACAGGGATAAGCCCTTCTGAGTGTCACTGACCTCATGCAAAATGGAATAGTAATTCTGGACTGGTAGAGAGCAGGGGACCCAACCACATTCCTCTGGCTGAGGACACTAAAGCCCCATATTGGTGGAAATGAGTTCCCTCAGGGGACGACACAGGCCTTCATTTGTCATTGTTGGGCCACCTTCTGCTGGTTTATCAGATTAGATATCTGCCTGGGATCCTGGGCCCTGAGTAAATGAAGGGGACTGGAATGTACAATCAGAAGTGGGGGTGAGCAGGCCTGCACAGGGAAGGTAGGAGGTGAGTAGAACCATACAAACCCTAAACACAATCACCCACCTACAGACTCTAGGCCCAGCCCTGCCCACCATCTGTCAGACAAGAGGAAATGGCTCTTGTTTCAGAGGATGGAAGTTCTCAGCTGTACTATTTGTTCTTCTGTGCTATTTGGAGTTGTAGATGTGTGGATGGAGTCCTTTCCACCATTCCTCCCTTTGCCCCTCTTTTCCATGTATATTCATCAAGCATTTGATAACTTGAGAAGCCACCCTCCCCACTCCTTTATGGACTGCTTCCTGCCACCATCAGCGAGAGAAAGGGAGAAGGGTTCAGAGACACTCAGAAATTTAGCGCCAACCTTAATGTCCTTTCAAAGAAAACTTCTGTAATTTAAACATTACTTGTCTGTTGATAATGAAGGGCTTCGAAAATGAAGCATTTTTGAGCTCATGTCTAGATGCCAAATGGCTGCAGATAAATTGGTGAAGGTGACTATTTCTACCCATTAATCCTATGTGTTTGGTGCATGCTTCACTTTTATAAGCAATGACATTTAAACAAAGAATAAAATTTTTGTATACCAACTGGTTTTGTCATCTCTACATATCTTGATGCCATTGATCAGAATTTTTAGAGGTTGGGCTAATTTTGTTTTTATGTGTGGGGAGGTTTTGAATTTTTACAAATTGCAAAGGAGTTACCAACTAATTGCACAATTATCTACCAGTCAACTGTGCCTGCTACCCTAACTTGACAGTATAAATATGAATTTTTAGATTTGTCTCCAGTTCCATGTGAATTCTCCAAAAACAAATTGGTTGAAAATGTTTATAGCCACTAATATTGATGGTTTTTGTATATCATAGGGTGAATCAATAATTTTATAAGTATGTTTAAAGCTTTTTTTTTTTTGCTTTCTGTATTACTTGCTTTTATGATATGTTTCAGTCACAGCTTGCACTTTTTTGAGGCACATTCATACATATGCTACCTTCTTCATTTTCTTTATCTTTATGTACCTTTGCTGAGGTCTTCATAAACACAAATGAAACTTCTAGGGGTGTTGAAGAATGGCTAAGGACTTTGGAGTCATTCATCTTTGGATTTGATCCATTTCAACCATTCACTAACTGGGCATTACTGGAAAAATCACCTAAGTCTGGCTTCATCTGTGAATCAGGGAGAGTAATATCTATTGCACATGTAAGAACTAAGCAAGGGGGTTGAGCTTTAGTTCCATGATAAAGCACTTGCCTAGCATGCTTCAAAGCCCTTAGTTCAGCCCCAGGCACCAAAAAGAACACAAAAACTAAATGACAGACCATGTGTATTGTGCTGTTTCCAATCCCTGCATAAAATAGATGTTTAGTCACTAATAGCTCTCCTTAAAAAGAGTAAAAAAAGGTTCTCATTTTTGCTATTGTAGGGTGTTTTAGAAAAGAGCTTTAAAGTTTTCAATATGATTGAAACATTGAAATATGGAGTTAAAGTGAAATATTTGACTAGATCATTATGGATTTAGTATTCACATATCAGAGGCTTAAATGCTTTCATCTTAAGGTATCACTTACCTGTCATTGTTAACAGTAATTAAATTGACAAATCCAGTAGTACAAATAATTATTTTTGACTGGACGCCTGCTTACAGCTTAAACTACTTTTCCATCTAGCAACATTTCCTTTCTTCTCACCTGAACTTTCAGGATAGAGCATCTGTCTTCTACATCTTTCTCTTCTGATACACCCAGCATGTTTGCTGCTGTGACCTAATCTGAATTCTAGGCAGAAGCCCATTAAACAAGAAGGAAATTGGAATATAAATGTGAAGGAAGACTTCCGCTTGGGACCTAGCCATCTGAGAGGACTAATCTCAGTTTCAAGTAGTTACTGAGCCCCCATTTTACTGTAAAATACTGAAATAGCTACTACAGTGGGTCATAGAAGTAGATCTTTGTGATTAGAAAAATAAGGCAGAACAAGAATTAAAAGTACAAGCATAGAAACACCAACAAGTGTAATGATGATAAAGGTATTCGTATACGAGTAGATTAAATGTGTATGTACCCATCAACATATTCTTAACAAATCACATAACTCAATAGATGATGTTGTTAGTAGAAGGGACAAGAAATTTTGACTTTTGAATTTTATCTTGCTTTCCTTAGATACTATCTTAATTCAGCCAACTTTAGGAAAAGAATTGGCTAGGACTTAGGACAGGGTAGGTAAGTGAAGGGATTTTTTGGAGAGATGTCTTAGGATAGTGTGCTTGGGTTGCCTCTCCATGAGCATCTGCACCATTTTCTGCATCAACATCTGATGAGTGTGATGGCTGAGCTGGGGAAGTGGAGATGGAAATCTTCAGAAGGGATTAGAGAGACGGGCAGATCTCTGCTCCAACACAAATCCTGGCCTCTCCATTCTGAATCTGTTTGCATGGAAGCCAGGAAGGCTTCCAATGACCCGGTGCCTGTCCTGTGTTCCCAGGGACACCACAATCATCAACCACTCGAGGAATGGCAGCTACGGGGAGAGCTCGCTGGAGGCCCACATCTGGCAGGAGGAGGAGGAGGTGGTGCAGGCCAACAGAAGGTGTCAGGACATGGAGTACACGTAAGGGACAGCTGTGTGTGGCCATAACACCAAGTGCCACTGTGACTACTCATCTCCAGACCCTAACAGGGCCCCTTTTGTACTCACACACCAGCCTTTCCAGAAACAGTTGCTTCCCTGGCCTGTTTCGAAGGGCTGAGCTTGAGGACTCCACACCGTCCTGGAGAGAACTAACTACCGCTAAGTGTATGGTTCCACTCAGCTGAGGGCCTGGTGTTAGAGTTCTGTGGGGGATAATTGCAGGTTAGAGCAGGTTTTAAGGTGGAGGCTGAGTCTAATGACAGGAAGATTTAGATGCTCATATTAATTCTGAGCATCTGACTCTATCACCTTCCAGACATTATGAGCTGGAAAAGAAAAACATATCCCAAAGACCCAGAGATTTCTGAGCCAGAATTCACATATTACAGCCAAAGATATGAAGCCTACTGAGCCAGTGTACTCTTCTAATGGGCTATATGTGATTTCCAGCAGATTTTTGTCATCATAAAACAAGCCTCCCTGGCTTGACCACCTGAGGGCCAGTTGAGCCTTGGAAGTCTTGAGCCTCCCGGGGTGCAGATGTGAAAATAGGGCTGACACATCACTGAGAGTCATGGAAAGAATACAGATTTTATGTGTTCTCATTTTTGGCCATCGATGGGGGAAAATAATCTTCCAGAGAACCTGCTCATCTCTTTATTTTTCCTTCAGAAAATAGAGAAATTGACCTCAGTTAATGACTTACCTTATTTGTTGGGCCTCAGACTTTCTGTGCTTTGTAGTGCTCCTTTTCCCAATACTAGACTGGCTAAGTGCAGTGGTCCCTGAGCAGGTTGGTTCAGGAAGTCCTTAGTGGATGACCATAATCATTCTCACTGTCCCTCCAGAAAGTCCCAGAACCTCTAAGGTGCCAGGAGAAGGTGCACCCTTTTGACTTCTCACAGAAGACCCACCTTATACAATTTGGAGATTGTAAATGTTTGAAGACTTGTACTGCCATAGATCCACCCCTCAGCCCCTGCATGACAATTAAGGTCCCTGAGAAAAATGCTTCAAGTTTGTCTAACCAGACAGCTTTTTATGGATCTGTTTTGTTCTGGTTTACAGTATTAAAAACCTACATGCCAAAATCATAGAGAAGGATGCCATGATTAAGGTGCTTCAGCAGCGAGCCCGTAAAGATGCCGGGAAGACAGACTCCTCAAGCCTGCGGCCAGCTCGTTCTGTCCCATCCATTGCAGCGGCCACTGGGACACACTCCCGCCAGACCTCGCTTACCAGCAGCCAGCTGGCTGAGGAGAAGAAGGAAGAGAAGACCTGGAAGGGGAGCATAGGTGAGCTGTGCTCCTCCTTCAGACTGGGATCTTGAGAGCAAAGGCACACAAGCATTAAGAAGAGACTTCCCTGCCACTGATAGCACTCAATAGCTCCTGGTCTCAGTTTACTCATCTGTGAAATGGGGTGCAGTCATACTCTGGTTGTGGAAATTAAATGAGATATGTGGAAGCACTATGTAAATTCTAAAGGCTATGCCAGCAGAGTAGCTGTTAGCCATGGGCTGGCTCATGTCATAATTGGTATTGATTATTGCTGAAATTTGAGGTGACAACACAAAATGTCCTGTTAGAAACACTTATACATCAGGCCTCTGAACTTGGATCTGCCCCAGCCCAGTTATATAACTGCTCTACCTCTGCTTCCACATCTAGGAAAAGAGGACAGTGTCTGCCCCACTTGCCTCAGTGTAGGATAGCCAAGTGACATAATGGGGGAAATACATTGGAAGAAATGCTCTCAAGTATAAGGGGTGGTTAGTGGTGGGTTTTGTTGTATTGTTGTCGCCCAGCAGCATTTTGAGAATTCAAGTGTGGTCCTTGCCAGGGGTGGGTTTTGGGGCTCACTGGCTGGGCTAATGAGCTAGACAGGAAGTAACCAACAGCACCCCCCCCCACACACACACACACATGCACACGCATGCGCTTATGCCCTCTGCTCCCTTCCCCTGCACTCTGCGGAGTCTGGCCCTCCCTTTATACTTATCTCTGAGTCACTGTATGTTTTTATTTCTTTATTGAGCCCAGAGCCAGTTTTCCTGAGTATGAGATCCCAGAGAACCCTGGCTGCTTTGTGCCAGAGGGGGTAAGAGCTGCCATATGAACAGACAGAGTTGAGGGATCAAAGGCTCCCAGCCGGAATCTCTTTTTGAAGTCACTCTGCTGGTGGCCTCAGCAGCCCCTGCCCACAAAGGAAATGCACTTCAAAGAGGATGTGTATGAGCAGCAGCTGGGATCATCAAAGACCCTCCCAAGGACACTTAGCTCCCAGCCTAGTTAGAGACAGGCTTCCTTAAGGAGTGTGAAATTTACTCAGCTCTGAAGGGAACCTCCTTGGAAGAAGCCTGTTTGTGACAAGCATCCAGGCAGCTCAGTTTGGTGTCTGTGCCTGTACCCCCAGGATCTGGCAGTTCTAAACTAGGCCTGGGAGCCACAGACCTTGGCCTGAATGAAGAGGTGCTGTGTTGTCTGGACCTTTATTCCTCCTCATCATTGTAGTTGGTGTTCATAAGTAAGAAAAACAGCACAAGACTCTGAGGGTGCAGGCAGAGCCACATAGTTGGGCCACTCACAGTTCCATACAGTCTCACCCTCTCTTGCCTAACAGGCTTGGGGGAGAGGTGGCAGTGACAGCATCTCCCTTCTTGATTGCTGAGGGGCTTCCCAGAGAGATGACTGCCTGGTGGTTTATTATACCCAGCACCCCACCTCCACCACACAAGAACATCCTGTCAGACTTTCAGCAGGCAGAGAGAAGGTGGAAAGAACATAGATTGCTCCCAATCAGGCACAGCTGGTTTGAAGCTCATTTGTGCTGCTACTTAGCTGAGAGATGCTGATTTCTCTGAGTATCCTTCTGTGTTAGACAGGAACGTTGTGAGGTGTAAAGTGAGGTGATGTGTGAAGCCCCCAGCAAAGAACCTTGCTACCCAAAGTGTAGTCTGTGGACAAGCAGTACCACTTCACCTGAAGTGTGTTAGAAAGGCAGGAGCTCAGGTCCCTGTCCCAGAATTGAACCTTCATTTTAACCATAGAGCCAGATGATGGATAGGCACCTTGAACTTCAAAAAGCATGTGTGCTGTAGACAGACTCAATGGCCCTGAGTAATGAGTGTCACCTTGAACAGCCCTGCCAAGGATACTTTATGAACCACTGGCTGATTAACAAGATAAGTGAACAGATACTTGACTGTGCTTACCACTTTCCCTATAGGCTAGAGTTTGAGAGTACTGGCACTTTTCTGAATGTGTAATGCATTTACAAATAAAAGGATCACCCTCCTGTCCAGTCATGTGGGAAGGCTTTGAGGAGAGTGGACACCTCTGCACACCGGGCCTTCTTTCTCACAGCAACCCCAGCTTCACCACCACTGGAACTGGGGAGGAGAGAGCTCAGCAGCCCTTTCCAGGAGCCCAGCTGGCTTCCTGCTTCTTGGATTCATAGCTCTTTGAGGGAATAATGTGTACAACTCAGTGGTTGTCCCAACTAGGTAGCACATTTGTTTTTGAACCTGGCCTACAGGAGACCATCCATCTATTAGCAAGGATGAGATGGAATTCAGAATTATTCAGAGTAGAAGGCAAGAGGAAACATATCTAAGACTGAGAAGTTCTTATAGGTTTTCTTAAGCACACAACCACACTTCAGGCCAGGCCCCTGGGCCCTGTAGGGTACAGTAAACTTGATCTCCCTTGCAGGAGTCTCCTCACTCCTCATCTTCTGGTATTAGGTACCTCTTTTCTGCTCTCCATACCATCCTGTGAATGATGTTACCCTATATCCTGCCATATTATAACCAGTTTACTTGACAACTCCCCCTACCAACTGGAGTTTTTTAGAGAGGGGACTCTCATTCTTTCAGTGTTTATTATTTCATATAATTTATATATATAACTTGTATATATTTATATATAATTATATAATTTATAAGGTATATAATTAGTATTTACTGTGTGCTTGGTGAATAAATCATTGAAGCAAACCTCAGTCAAAAAGGAGGTAATCTTTGAAAAAAAAAAAAAGAAAAAAGAAAGTCATTGAAAACTGTTCTTTGGCCACCAGGATTGCTGCTGGGGAAGGAACACCATGAACATACTTCTGCCCCACTGCTGCCAACCCCACCTGCCTCTGCACTGGCCCCTGCGGCCTCTTCCACGTCAGCCAGCAGCGCCCATGCTAAGACAGGCAGCAAGGACAGCAGCACCCAGACGGACAAGAGCACCGAACTCTTCTGGCCCAACATGGCCTCCCTCCCCAGCCGCAGCAGGCTGAGCACAACCCCTTCCAACAGCCCTGTCCTGAAACATCCAGTGGCCAAAGGGACCACGGAGAAACTGGGTATGTGGTCCCCACCTCCTCCACACTCCAAGAACACATGGAACTGTGTGGTCCAAGGGAAGGTGTCTTGTATTGAGCTGGGAAAAGAGTAGCTGCACCCATCAGCGCCTCTTGTATGATTGTGGTCATCCCAATGCCCTTAGGCTATGTGTGCCTTTTGTTATTATGCCAATAAAATGTGTATAAATACTTCTAATTTATTACCATGTAAAATGAGTGTGGAGTTTGGGTCCACCTGGTAATGTAGGCTTTATAACTGGCCCTTCCCCAGAAGGGGTAAAAACAGACTCTGGGAAATGATAGAGAATTGCTCTCCT
The DNA here is from genome assembly GCF_053883595.1 of Heterocephalus glaber. NCBI lineage: Eukaryota > Metazoa > Chordata > Mammalia > Rodentia > Bathyergidae > Heterocephalus > Heterocephalus glaber. Next base: position 11,293,824 of record NW_028258294.1, read on the forward strand.
TGGGTACATCTGGGAGCTGTGCCTGGGACACCCTAGGTCCCCAGAGTCCTCGGGTTTGTAGATGTTACCTTCAGCACATTGGCTTGCCAAGGATTCCGGGCGCAGTGGAAGACATCCTGACTGAAAAGGAATTAGACTTAACTCAGGTTAGGTTAGCTTGCAGCATAGCACTCAGACCAGTAGTGATGAGCTGTTTAAAATACTAAGACAGCGTGGGGAGGGGTGGGCTTTGCAGTGAGTCCAGAAGTGTCCAGGCGAAGGTAGATTTGGCCCTGGACTAATCGTAGTTATGGGCAAAGCCCTTTTTTCTTTTGAGGAGTGGTGAGTTCCTTGAGGCATAAGCTGTCTCCACCTGGATCTGTATTTTTGTTCCCAAAATAGACAAGTACAATGTTATCAATTTATGGAAATGTAATACTTGGGATGCACTTTGCCAAGTAGGGTGAGGAATGTGTGAGAAGGGTCTGGGTCACAGTGAGTATCTGATGGTTTTGTGTGGAGGGGTGGGTGTGAGGGTCTCTGCACAAAGTCCCAGTGTCCTCTGCACACATTTACTCCTCTCCCATCACCATCCTGGTTGTCTCTGTTTGCATCTGAATCCTGATCCAGTTATTCAGCTTTTCCCTCCTTGGCTAATTACATGGCTTTCTTACATCCACTGGTGAGTGAGACTTCTGGGTGAGCAGTAGCTTTAAAAGGGCCCATTATAGGGCCAGGGGTTTAGCTCAGTGGTTTCTCCACCTGATGCGCAAGCACGAGGACCCGAGTTCGATCCCCAGTACTGAAAGAAAAAAAAAAAGGGCCCATTATAGAGAGAGCTCATAAAATGCCTCTTGAGGAGTGGGCTGCTGATGTTTCCTTTCTGTTTGGCAGAGAGCTCTCCTGGCCATGGGAAGTCACCAGAGCACAGAGGCCGCGTCAGTAGCTTGCTGCACAAGCCCGAGTTCCCTGATGGAGAGATGATGGAAGTTCTCATCTAATTCTGTCGTCCTTGTTGAATTTCATACTGCGACACTGGCAAATCAAGAAAGTGGCAGAGAGGGAGACGAGCGATCGAGGAGGTTGTGGATGGGAAGCCAGGAATGATGTGAACTGATAAAGATTACAGAGTAATAAGAACACTTTTTATAAATGTTAAAAACAAACATAGGAGACCTACATGACTGTGGAGAGAAGAGAATGCTATGGATTTTCTTACATGTAGTGGAAGAGAAGATGCATGTAGGTTTGGAAACAAGTTAAGAAGAAGTAGGAAATGGAATTTTTCATTGTACAGAAGTTGTATCTTTTGGGGAGGCTTGGTGTACCCCCATTCTTTGGTTATGAAGAGACAAACCTAGACATGGATTTTCCTTGAATAAGCCCCATTCTGCTTGCCTCTTAGCATGTTTCATTTAAAAAGAATCTCCTAGACATGTCTAGAGCCCATCTTGGCACTACGCAGTATCACCATGCCTTTGCAGGTGTCCTGCTAGCAGTGAGAAGAATTGCCCAGGAATGAAGGGAAATTTCAGGGGCAGTCTTCACCTCATTACTTGTTTGGCTTGGGTTTTCAGGAGATTGCGGGCTTCTTAGCTTTTCTGGATTTTGTGGTAATTTCTAAACAGATGAAAGCGTTAGGATCTTGGTCCTCATCCTCCCTAACTTCTCTGAGTTTGTCTCTGCTTTACTTTCTTTAGTTTTGCTTTTCTGTCACTCCTTCCTTTTTTTTCTTTTTAATAAGATATTACAGGGTCCCTTAGGTATGGGACTTAGAAGATCATTATTTGAACTCTCCTCGTTCCTGCCATATCAAATAGTGGCCAGTAGAAAACATCCCTGCTGGCTTTTGGGTTGGGCTGAAGTTGTTATTCCCATTCTGGCTGCACACTGGCTGGGGAAGCTTTCATAAGGTGGAAGATTCCTTGGGTCACTGTCACACTTTACATCAAGATCATGGCACTGGGTTTTTTTCTTTCACACATCAGTTTTCTCATAAGGAGCTTGATATTTTTGTTCCCTTACTCTGTTGGGGTAAGGTCTTCAAGACAGCACTGGATGACAGTTTACAATGTCTCGGTGGCATCCAGAATGTCTCCAGGTGCCCTGTACCACATTTTTGTATTTGGGGCTCACAAGTCTATTCACCACTGACTTCTTGTCCCTGGTTGCTGCTGATGAGCCTGCAGACTTCCCATGTGTGCTTCTCTCTGCTGTGAACTTGCCTTGAAACCTGTCAAGTGCCACTAGGAAGAGCCGTGAGTGAATGAGGTGGTGGGCCTCTTGTCTGTCTGCTCTGATGTTGAGGAGCTAAGCAGGTGTCAGGTGCTCTTGTAGAATCCTGAATTTTTTCCCTAAGTACACTGAACCCATGTTTTCCCAGATCTCTTCCTTTCCTTGTGCTTCCTTACAGGAAAAGGAAAGAAGAAAAAGCCTAGGTCTGAGCATTTTTTTTTCTCATATTAAAAATTGAATCCAGAGCCTTCTACATGTTAGGAAAGCAGTCTGTCACTGGGCTACATCCCCAGAACTTTTTAAAAATTTTGAGACAAGGTCTTGCTAAATTGCCCAAGCTGGCCTCAAACATATATGAGTGTCCTGCCTCAGCCTCCTCAATGGCTGGGATTACAGGTGTGGGTCACTGTAACCACTCACATGTGAGGTTTTTTAAAGGAACTCTTAAATGAAATACTGAAGAGTACTACTCAGGTAACTTCATTTGGGTAGCTTATTTTAGGACTGGTCTTTGAACCATAACCTGATAAAGTTACAGCGTCCCCAAATTGAGGAGGTAGAAAGAAGACAAGAGGTGTAGGGTGCAGAGGGGAGGGAGGAAATTGATAGCTTTGGAGAACAGGGCTCTAAGCCACTGATGTGACAAGACTAAGTGGGAACCTACCCGCCCTACCTCTGCTGGTCACTGGGCACTGAGCTGCCCAGTGTGCTGCCTGCTTGTTACCTCCTCTAGTCTCAGACTAAGCATCAAGTGTTCATATTGCACAGAACAGGAAACCAAGGCAGCGCCAAGAGCCTGCACACTGATAGCTCACCCTGAGGTGTGGGAAGAGAGCACGAGAAGCCTCATGGTGGTGATGAGCTCAGGGATGATGTAGATGCCAGAGGGGGTGAAGTGGAGGGAGCACATCTGATCACTTTTCATGGGCCATGAGGGAGGTCCAGTTGATGACAACAAATTCTCTTAAGGACATTTTAATCCCAATCAATGTTGGGGATAGACCAGAAAGGAAACTGTTGAGAGATGGGAAAGGAAGTCAACTGCTGTCCTGCACTTCCATGTCTGGGCCACCCCAAACTTGGGCTCTCTCTCCAACAACAGGCAAAAGCGAGAACAACAGTTCAGTTTCTCCCAAAGCTTGGTCTACATACTCCAGATGCTGCATCTGCACATTCAGGCGTGAAGTTCACTGCCTTTTGTAGGGCCCCTGAATTACTGTGTCTTCACTGTCAGCATAAAGATGGAAACATGACCATACATCAGGGCTTCAAGTACAGTTGTACTGTCACTTTTGCCAGTCTTGTTTTCCTCCTAATCGGTAAGACTCCTCTGTGAGAAAGGGGATCTGTAGCTTTCAGATATCTTCTTTTATGGGCAGTGTTCTGCCAAGCAAGAGCCCTGAATGAACCCTTTCATTTTCATAGTTTCTTAAAGCCTAGCTTGCTTATAGGAAGAATGGATTGTAGATGCCGAGCACCCACTCTGAGCTCTGGGCAGTCTACAGTTCCTTATCTCATTGAAATTGGAGAATAATGCTAGCTATATTTTATAGTGCTGACTGTATGCAGGCACTGTGGTGTGTACCTTTTAATTAGTCCTCAGTGTCCGGGGAGCAGGAGCAAGTTCATTATTCTAATTGCAGGGAATCAGAAACTCAGGCTCGGGAATGTTAAGTCCCTTCTCAAAGCCTCACAGCCTAAACTACAGGATGCACAGCCTCAAACAAGACCTGCATTACTATGTCTGAGCTCTCTGTGTATTTGTGATGTGTTTGCAACATAGAAGCAGCAGAAGAAGCAGCTGTACCTCTCAGAACCTAGGAAATAGCATGAAACCCAGAACCCCTAAAATTACCAATCAACACCAGGCATAGTTGGAAATCTTTGTGTTCTATTATATTACAGTTACAAAACACATCTTAAAAAATAATTCTGCATTTTCCAAAGGCTTAGTCTTCTTCAGAACTTCTCAGGGACATCTGACCCTAGGACTTGACCAGCTCAGGTAAAGGGTCAGTGCTTTGGCTTTGAGCAAAGGTGTGTCAGAGAAGTGTAGCTTCACCTTGGGTGGATTCTGATAATATCTTAATGCTGCCAGGATTTTACATGAAATATAAGATGTAGTTGGGATCAGCCCTATGACCCTAGAGTTTCACTGAATAGATGGGTTTGTTTGTAAGAATTATTACTGTCTGTAGGTCCATATAGCTAAAGCTGCCAGGAAATGCACATTTTTCAAAAATACCAGCATGTATGGAACACTCTTAATGTTCTTTTCTTAGTGTTCCGTCTGCTTTCCGGAGGCTGGTGGCCAGGGGCAGTGTGGAGTTCAGCATGTTCTCACCATGCCCACAGGACAGAGCGGCTCTTTCTTCCCCAGCTTGGTTGGGACAGCAATGAGTGGCAGAGTCCTTCTCATTTCAGTTGTCTGAGGGTTGCCAACTCATGTGTGAGTTTGACTACAAAGCTGGAGTGGGTATCAAGTTGCTCCAAATAAGTTCTGAACATGGAATAGAGAATCCAGTGGTTCTGTTGATCAGAGAAGAGGCTTTCAGAATGACCCCTGCAGAAAAGCAAGTCATCATCCACTTTGCTCCCACTTGGGTTACCTTTGGCCACCTGCACTCTGGTGATGCTGTGGCTGAAGCACCTTTATGCCAAGTATGGTTAGATGGAGAAATTCTCCCCAGCAACCTGCTTAGTCCCAGAGAACACAATCAAGCAATGCCATGGTCCCAGGAGACAGTGAAGGAGAGCTAGGGGTTTGAAAGACTTCAAGGCAGGGAGCTCACATGTAGGCTAGAGAGAGCTATGCTGAGCAAAGAGATGTGATGTCCAAAATGAAGTCTTGCTCCATGTCTGCTCTGGAGCAAGTAGGGCAAGCATGTTTCTCTGCTCTGTGAATGATCTTGCATATTTCTGAAGGAAAGGAGTCTCAAGGCCATTGGAAGTGGGATTTCACCAATGTTCTTAAATGGTGAAGGCTCTAAGAAGCCAGAGAGTACACAGCCCACCAGTTGCTTCTCCACATCCCCAAACCTAAGGTGGTGATGGTATATACTTTGTAAATGTTGGCTTTCTTTACTTTTTTCTTGCTAATGAATCAATGTGTTTAAAATGTCTTCATTTCATGTAAGGATTGCTTGCTGTGTTTGCTTTTGATGTGTGGCTCCATGGGAGATGGGGAAAGGAATTAAGTTACCAGAAGCTGGTCAGCTGAGAGGATGCAAAGGTCAGAGTTTCAGTAAATGACTTTCTTCTTGAACTAAAGAACATATTTTTCTCTTTCTAAGTACTGTACCTTCTCATTTAGTAATTTACTGATATATTAAGATGTATGTATTTGAGTGCACATGAGATATGACTAAGGGTTGTGAGTAGAATTTTTTAATATCCAGAAAACCCAAGTTTTGCATCATAATGTGGGTGGGTGATCTCCCTTTGGGAAACTATGTACTGAGTACTACAGCTCTGCCCAAGTAATTAAGAAAATTATGGGAATTCCTTTATTAGAGTGGCTTTTAGGGTCTGGCATGTTCCTTTAATTTCCCTGGAAAGGTGAGAAATCTTTATCTTTTAAAGATGGTTTTATAGCCAGGTGTGGTAGCACATGCCTGTATTCCCAGCACTCAGGAACCTGAGGCAGGAGGATCACCATAAGTTCAAGGTCAACCTGGCCGACATACTGAGTTCAAGGCTAGCCTGAACTACATAGTGAGACCCTGTCTCAAAAAAACACAAAAAAATAAAGATAGATTTGAGTTTTGGAAGTAATCCCAAGTTGTTCATAGCACAAGGGAATGAATAGAAATGGTAATTAAGGTAAGTCATGCCTTTTTTCCCCCTTTAAATAAAATCCCTAGGAAATGTTTTGAAATGAACTGGGACTTAGCTTCTCAATGTGACAGTTCAAGGGAGGACAGTAGTCAGTTGTATGCACAACTTCTAGAGGTTTCATTTGTTAAAATCTGTTCTCTTGCTGTGCCCTGTGTGTGTTCCCATCTCTGCATACACTGCAGACATAGTGCATATTCATTTGTATGAACATCCAGTAGGTGTTCTGTAAAACCAACTTGTACTTAGATGCATGTTATTGTCCTGTATGCTGTGACAGGTGTTTCTTTGTCACGAAACCTTACTTCTTCACAGAATGAAAATACTGTCCTCTATATAAGGCAGGACATCTACAGCATTTTCTTGTATCAGCTCTCAAAGTTTTGATGCCCGGTGTTGTGTTTACATGTGATTTTGCCTAGGATTCTGTTCTCAGACACCTATATTTATTACAAAGCAAAATGTAAGCAGATTTATCTGCAGTAGTTTTATTTGAATCAAGGTGTTTTTCCCTTTTGAGGAGGGACAGCAGAACCCCCTCCTCCTTGCAGCACTTAGAGTCTGTATAATTCTGTAAAACAAGGGCGAGTGCAGGCACCCAATGTCAGCCAAACTTCTGACAGCCCTAGTGCCACTGCCCTTTCCGCCTGCTGTGTGTGTACGTGTGTGTATGTGCTTGTGTCACTGTGTATGGTAGCCATGTGCTGTGAACGCTGGTAGCTGGGTGTAACCTTTGGCATCTTTGGATTGCTGGTCTGTATTGAGTGGTGTTGTACAGAGCTGTACAGCCAGATGGGTCTGTGTACAGAGTGGGGAAGTCCAAGCACATGGCATGTCCCCCACAGCAAATACAGATTCTGTTGGTCAGCCAAAGATTTTCTTATTCTTTGCTGCTTAAACTTGTGCCTTAATATTGTATATAATAAATGGATAAAATGGCAAAGTGGCTCTTCTTTCCCTCTCACTTGCTCTTTTTCTCCAGATGTTCATTTCATTGTGTGTGTGGAGGCAACTCCTCTCACTGTCCTGCTCCAGAGGCTTTTGGGCCCCGCTCTGGGCCTCACCTCAGATTGACCCTGAGCTCTTGCTTGGAGAAGGAAATGAGTCATGCAGCCCCTGGAGCTGGTAGCCCATACTCCTGGCTCCTCCAGAAAAATGAGGAGGGAAGTTCAGGGAGTCTGGGGCGGAAAGCAGTGCCCACTTTGTTCATGTGTGAGTGTCCTCATTGGGGTTCTTGGATGCAGAGCCTTCCATGACCACTGGAAACTAAACTCTGCCTCAAAGGATTCACCTGGGCCCCGGGAATTGGGCTGGAGTTAGATGTGCCTCTGTACCCCCAGGATGGGCATGGGGATGGTAGCTGCTTTGTTAGTATCTTGAGGTTGTGGAAAGAAAAGGTGGCTCAGAAAACAGTCAGATGGTAAGCTGCTGGAATCCAGGCCAGAAGCTTCAGAGACTAAACCAGAACAGAATAAACTGCATGACAGTCCCCAAGTGAAAACCCTTCCTTTGGGCATGGTGACCATGGAGTGACAGTGTCAAGCAGGGACAGTGGCCTCTGTTTATTCTCTGGCCATGCCTTTTTCAGCAAAGCCTCTCTCCTCACTGTTTCCTGGTGCTTGCATGGGAAAAGTGTCCTAAATATGAGCTCCAAGAGAGTGTGAAGTGGACATCTCCAATAAACACTGGTGTGATTCAATGCATGTCTCCTTCAATCCACAAACAGCCTCGTCATTAAGCTACTTTACAGAGCAGGAAACTGAGGCTCAAATGTGCAAAAAGTGGCAGAGTGGGGATCTGAACCCAGCTGTAGCCAACTCGGAGCCTGCATGCAGCATGTGGAAGGTGAATGGGCCCTAGGGCGAAGGAGGGCCCCAGCTTCCCTCTGCTTGGCTTCTCATCTGTTCTGCTTTCTATCCAAAGGATTCCTTAATGGGGAACTCCCTCTGCCTGCATGTGACTATGCCTCCTTCAGCATGAAGGATGAACCTCTGCCCCAGCCCACTCCTCTCAGGACCAGTCTGGGAAGAACAGCCTGAGGACCACATTTGTGTCCCCTATCCCACCATCCATCTCCCTGTGTGGACCCAGGGCTGGCAGCTCAGGTGACTTGTCACTCCCCAGCCCCCAGCTCTGGCCTTTCTCTTGGCCCTTTGCACTCCACAGGAGAGAAATGCTTAGGCCCAGCAGGCCTGTGTACTCATTCCAAGCCTTACATCATTTCACCCTGAAGGAATGCTGGTCTCTATGCTAAGAGCCTAGCCAGGGCCTCAGAGAACTGCCAGGGATAGCAATGTCCTTGAAGTTGGTTCATCTTAATGAGGAGTCAGGTAGCAAATGAGAAATAAATCAGGAGCTATAAAATTTCTTTCATTAAAAAAAAAAAAGTCTGGTTGGCAAGCAAACAGAGCTTTTTGTCACTGAAGAATTTTGCTACTTTTTATTGTTTCTGCCACTCTTTTATCAAGCATGACAGTGTGTGTCTGATGTGCTCCCTGTATCTGTCCCTGTTCCCAGCAGGCCAACATTCAATTCCATATCCGGATGAGTCAGAGCTTCTTCTCCCCCTGACAGGTATGCCCTCTGGACTCTTCTCTCTAGAATACTGGGAGATGTGTGTACATGTATGAGTTTTACAGCTGACCCAGGCGCCTAGGAGACCCTCCCCACCTGAGGTGAAAGTCTATCAGAGGATGACTCCACCCAAGGTCTCAGAGACTCACAGTGTGTCTGCAGAGGAGATACGGCTCACAAACTACATCACTGAATAATTCACAGCATAAGGCTGGGGATTTAGCTCAGTGGTTCCACCGCCTGACTCGCAAGCACAGGGTCCTGAGTTCAATCTCTGGCACCTAATGATAATAATAATAATAATTATTATTATTTGCAGCATAATCATATGAGCAGTAGAAACTAACAGTGTGTGACTTTATGTCCTGGTTGTTTTGGTCTTCTGAATGTTTGAGGGAGGCAGGATCTAACTGAGATGGCTATTGAATATGACTTCATGTTAAGAGCCCAGAAAGTAGGTTCTATAATACACTTTCTGCAGTTTGGATGAGGAAACAAGCGTAAGAGAGGTGAAATGTGAGCATGGGCTCTGTGGTACAACCTAGGCCTATTCACTTCTAAAGTCCCTGTCTACGCTCTGTGTGCTGTCTTGTGCCCTTTGACTATAGTTTTCTAAAAAATATAGTTTGTTTGCTGTGTTTGTTCATAATAGTTCCAAAGAAAATTGGTAGGCAACTAGCTAAGTGAAAAATCATTACTGAAGCTCTTTCTGAAAGTATATTTCTAGCAGAAGCATGTGCTGGACTGACAGGTTGGATCAATGGATCAATGGTTGGATCACCTATTTGTGGGATATAAATTTAACTTATGCTTTCTGGACTTTCTTTATGAACACAGATAGTCCTGGTAGACAGCACTGGGGGAAAGGGCCCACACACAGCTGTCTCAAAACCTGTCTCACTAGGCTTGTTCCTGTCTCCTCTCAGGCATGTTGTAAGATCACAGAGATGCTGTGGTCCTCAAATGGTCCAGAGACACTCAGTATAAAAAGGAAGTGTTTGTTTTTCAGTCAAGTGAAGTCCTGGATTGTATCAATGGACATCTATATGTAAGTTTCCCATGCCCCTGAAACCTGGTGCCTGATCTCCCTGCCCCCGTCACAGGTCTGCTTGCTATTCCAGTCACTTGGTTGCCTCATCTGCCATCTTGCTGTCTCCCTTTCTTTCTCCTTGGCTAGTCAGTCCCTTGTTCCTGTCCATTCCACCTTCCCATGATGCTTTTGTACTTTCATCTCTCCATCCTCACAGCCTTAAAGCCCTCATCTCTTACTCAGACACTTCCATAGCCTCCTGACTACCATTTCATCTCACACTTCCCTTGACATGGATGCCATAGAACTAAGAATAACAACTGATATTTACTTATTGTAAATATACAGCTAACACCCCCATGAACCTTTCCTGTATTAGGACAGTGAATTCTTAAAACCACTCTCTGAGGCCAGCACTACTTTTCTTTTTGGTACCGGGGATTGAACTCAGGACCTTGTGCTTGCAAGGCAGGTGGCAGAACCACTGAGCTAAATCCCCAGCCCACCAGCACTATTATTATAGCCCTGTTTACTGAGGAAAAACCTAAGAGGCTGTTAAGTCTCTTGCCCAAAGTCCCACAGCTTGTGAGTGGCAGGACTGGGATCCAACCCAGGCATACCAGCTCCAGGTGCTATACCTTGGACTAGTACCAATCAGTAGCCTGTTGGGAACCGAGCAACACAGTAGGAGGTGAGTGGCAGGCAAGCAGTGTAGCCGTCATCTGTATTTGCAGTAGCTGGCCTTCCATTATGTTCTTACCTGAGCTCTGCCTCCTGCCAGATCAGCGACAGTGTTAGATTCTCACAGAAGCTCAAGCCCTACTTCAAACTGCACATGCCACAGATCTAGATTCAGGGCTCCTTTCAGTTATCCTGAAACCATCCCCATCTGCTTCCCCTATACCCCCTTGGGAAAATTGTCTTCTTCAAAACCAGCCTAAAAAGTTGGGGACTGCTCTCAACCACCCTGATCTTCCTTTGAGTTTCTGAAAACAAATCTGATCACACTTCTCCCCTCAGGAACACAACAATAAAATTATTAGCCCACCAGGGCCTTTCGGATAAAGCTATGACATTCATGCCTGGCACAGTTGACCCAGCTCTCAAAACTGGAACTTCGAACACAAATCACTCTGAAGGCATCACTGAGCTCAGTATCTGCTTTGTGCATTTCCACTTCTGCCCTGCCCACAGGCTCCCCTGGTCTGGAACATCCTCTTGTCTCTCTGCCCAAATCTAACTGATTCTTTAAAGGTGAAGCTCAAACATCACTCCCTGATGTTCCAGGTGGCCCCTGTCAATATTAATTACTCCTCTTTCATTATTGCTGAGTCACCTTGAGAAAGTTGTTGAAGTTCTCTAATTTCTCATCTGTAAGATGATGTGAAATAGGTCCTGTCTCTATTTTATCACTAATGTGAGTAAGGCACCCAATGCAGCTCCTGACATACCATAGGTTTGCAAGTGTTTGCTGACTGAGTCAACCCTAAGAATTGAATGAGACAAGAGTTGTAATGGGTACAGCTCATGAGAGACCCCTCACAAAGGTTCGTGCTGTGCATCATATCAGCTATTCGAACCCTGGCCTCAGTTGGCCTCTTGTCACAGTGAACTACAGTGCAAGCATCTGTCAGCTCATCTGTTGGGGTTAGGAACTCTGACTTGGACCCAGAGTACATACTCATTAAAACTTGAGCTGCCTGTGAATTCTGCCAAGATTCTTCCTACATCTGTTCAGTGACTGTTGCCAGGGAAACTGAAAGAGGAAATCCTAATGTTAAATGTTACTTTAAAATTATGCCAACAATGCACATTTGTTATAAAAACAATCAAATAATACAGAAGTGTACAAAATAGAAGCAATTCACTCCTCTAAATCCCTGTAAGCAGCCGCTGTTAACAGCTTGGAAAATTTCCTTCTAGACTTTTCTACAAAGTTGTACAACCAAGTAGGCAAATAGATATGTGCGAATGAATATTAATTTTAAAATAAGACCATGCCAGTAAAACAGTGTGCTTCATTTTCCACTTAATAGTAGGTCATAGGCAGATTTCCTTGGCAGCGTGTATACCTGGAGCTGTATCTTGTCATTTGCGGATGTATAGTGTTCCTCTGTCTGCAGGAAGGGAGGTCCCTCCCCACAGCATTTCCCCAGCAGTTAAAAGAGAACAAAGAATCCAGGCAAGCTGGGCAGATGTTTTGGTTTTCCCTTTAAAAAGAGACCAACAGTGGCAAGAATAAGTCTGACCTGGGCAAATGCTGTCCCTGTGTTCCTCCAGTGTTCACAGGGTTTCCTTTTGTCTACCCAAGCAGATTCATGACAGTCATGATGACACAGGGGTCCCAAGGACCAGCACTGTGGTCTCACTGATTGCTCAGCCCAATCTGGGATGCCCTGTTTTGTTTTTGTCAGCTGGGTAACCAAGGAGCTGATTTTCCATCCAATATCTTACCCTTCAACCTAGAGAAGAATATATTTTCCTGGCATCATTCAACTCAGCCCCAAGCTAGTCTTGACAGGTATCTTCAGTTTGGATCTTTCCAAACTGAATATTTAGCTTTAGGAATCACCTGTAAAAGAAGCCCAGTTCATTACTCACTCCACTGTTGAATTATGTGCCCAGCGTGTTTCAGACCCTTCCCTGAAGAAAGTGGAGGGGCACTGAGTGAACTGATCACTTACTATATGTCAAGCATTTACATTAATCTTCACAATAGCAAGGACTGGGATTCAGAGAGGTTTGGCATTTACCAACGTCCAGACCCAAGAAAGTGACAGGGTGGCATTTGAGCCTAGACTTGGGTGACTAAAAGTCAAGAATTTTCCATTATGTCCCGCAGACTCCAAGTCTAATAATGTAGGTCATAGGTATAGAAAAACACCTGCTACTTGTTCATCCTTGGAGAATGTACCCTAGGGTCTCTGGATGTACCTACTAAGTCACTGCCACACTCGACACATACAAAGAATTTGGCTGCCAGTGCCAGCCCTGCATTGCAGTCCCAGCCCAGGGGCAGAGGGTGGCCCACCTGCCTGGGTGAGAATGGAGCCCCCGTCAAACTTCACATGTGGCAGCCTCACAATTGGGCCACAGATTCAAAGCCAAGAATGAATCTTGTCCTCATTTCCTTCCATCTCTGAGAGTTTCATTGCCACCAGCAGGACCCACCTGCTGTCTCATCTTCCCAAAACAGCCCAGAAAGCCAGTGGTCTCCTACTCTCTTCTTTGTTCTATTTATTGTCACCATTTAGTTTTACCTAGAAGGGGTCGGTGTCAGTACTTTATACCTTGACAAACAAAAAATACCTTTTCTATTTTTCCTCCCTCTGTCACATCACTGCTTCTCATCTCCACTGGATTCATAGACTCAGGCTTGGGTACTTGATACAGCTCACCAGGTGTATGCAATTGTTGTACATCAATACCAAACAGGAGTAATAAGCACCAAATGCAAAGTGAGCCACTGTTCAAGTCTGGAGTGCCTTTCATCATACCTACAGAATGGAAGACAAATGCCCATGCCTTAGAGCTTCCAATAGCAAATGCACAAAACCCACCACTACCCACACCTGTTTTCTGTGGAGTAAAACTGAGCATCCAAACAGTGGGACTGGTAGAAGAGCTGGGGCCTGCTGGGAAGATACCCAGCTTTAGTGTCTGAGAGAAAGCAACAGTGAGATGCAGAGAGGAAAGACTAGGAACATCCACACTGTATTCCTTCCCCTGGTTCCCATCATCCCAGGACCAGATGCTCTCCTGTCCTGCCAGTTCAGTTATGTGAACTAATGCATCTCTCCTTCTGCCTATACCAGCAAGTTGGGTTCCTCTTATTTGGAGCCAGGAGAGTCCTAAATAATACAAACCAGGATGGGCTTCAGACTCAACCACACTGTCTCCATGTTGTACAATAAAGATAATTTGAGAATATAAATCATGTTCTTTTCCTTCAAACTTCCATAAAAACTTCCTTCTAACGACTTGAGTGCCAGACTGTCATATGCAGTCCCTGTGGGCTTCCCACTATAAGACCTGCTGAGGTGACACCCCCAGTGGTTCCAACTGTGAAGATGGCCCTCCCTTCCTCCACACCTCCACAGGTGTCACCTCCACAGGCTTTCTTCCCATCAAGATCTATTGTTTTGTTCCTTTCCTTCCTTTTCGAAAAAAAATAAAAACAAAGAAGCAAAACAACAATAACATTAAAGAATATAGATAGACCCAACTTTGAAATACAGCCTTTCTGCAGATGGCCCATATGCTTCTCAAGATTCTGGTGACAATGAATGATCCCTTACATCCCACAGAGCATTTCAAGTAGGAGTTTTACAGAGCTTCTGTTTACACACAGCTTCAGAGAGCACATCAATTTTGTGTTGGGAAAATCTGTCACTGCTTTTTCTTGCCTCCTTTGAACTTTACAAGCATCTCCCTTGGTGGATCTGAATGTGGGCTTTTTGCCTTTCTGACATTTGTTTGCTTGCTTTTATCTTTCATCTTTCCCCTAAGGATTTGAGGTGGCCAATAGCAAAGCACACACATACCAAATGTATAATAAAATAGAAACTGGAGACGCTTGATATTTGTAATTTAAATTCCCCAACTTCAGCTGTTCTTTAATAATGTTGAAGATCAGTGACAATAAATAATTTCAAAAATAATTTTGAAATCCCTTGAAATTCAAACCACTCAGCTTCAGCCCTTCCTTCCAGGGGTGGGAGAGGTGGGGGACAGCTATATTATCTATAGCAATGCAGTGTACTCCTACTTGTCCCCAAGGCCAGCAGCACCCTATAGGATGGAACTGGCAGGTCCTGGTCCAAATCCCCCAACTGTCTGTACTTACAAGTTCCGTCCAGGACTGGGTAGTTGACAAAGCAGGTTTGTGAGGGAAGATCAGGCATTTTGATGGATTTCAGTATATATATATACATATTTTTTGGTACTGGGGATCAAACTCAGGACCTTGTGCCTTTGAGGCAGTCAGCAGAACCACTGAGCTAAATCCCTGGCCCCTTAGTACATTCTTTTCCACTTATTTCATTCCTAGTGTGCTTGATAGTCAGATATAGTTTGAAATTTTTAAAAATTTTAAATGGCAAATTCCCATAGCTCCTCCTATCAACTAGAAAGTTCCCAAACCCTCTGTTGGAGCCTACTTTCATCACCTACTTTTAAGGTGAGAAGTCGGTCTGTTACTGTGTGATGGATGCTGATAGGAGACACAGCATTCCTGGGGGAGAGACATAAGACTTTGCTATTCATTGCACAATGAGCGGATGAGCCCCATGCCCAAATCATTCCCCCAAGTCACACAGAGTAATGCTGGGAGCCAGGTAGATGCTGTACATGCAATAGTTTTACATCCCAGCTGAGACACACAACCTGAGGAGTCCAGTGCTCTTATACTGAGCAGCAACAGCCTGCTCTTTGTCCACAGGAGACATTACCTCATCCCTGGAGGCTGCTTGCTACAAACATCACCCTGAAAAATGTCTGAGTAAAGAGTATTGGACTTACCTCCTTGGACTATATAGTGGAAACTTGCAGGAATGCTCAGCACCCATGACAAAGCATCTCTCTCAATGCCCTTCCTGTTAAGAATTCAAGAAAGGATGCCTGGATGAGCCTTGGAGAGAATGAGGCTCACTCTCCCACAGACACCTAGTCTCCTCACACTACACCTAGGACTGTAGGGAGCTTCTACATTCTAGATCTGTGACTTCCTCATCCACAGCCCAGTCCCATGGGCACACATGACTGACAGCTGACCTAACACCTAAGAGCAAAAAGATGGCTAATATTAATAGGGCCATGACTATCTGGCAGCATGCCAAGCCACACATTATTTTATTTAATCATTGCAAGAACCTTCGGAAAAGGTTCCGTCCCATTTCTCCTACCACCATTACAGATGAAAAAAGAGGTGTAGAGAAGGTTCAAACAAACAAACAGACAGACAGACCTTTCTGCCTGTCAACCAACTATGAAGAAATGGAGCCCAGACTTGGCCCACAGTCTGACTGGCTCCAGTCCACATGCTTGGTCATCTCACTGGCCTTTCCTGGTCAACATGGATTGTTCAGTCTTGTTTAATTTTTGCAAATTCTTCTCTGTCACAATGAACTCTTCATCTCTCTCTGATCTCAGCCTTTATCTCTACTCAGAGGCCTGGCTGGGATTCAGCAGTTTCTCAGTAGACTTTGGAATGAGCCTACACAAATGCTTTTCAAAAGCCCTCAGGGTGGTCTTCTGGGCTTCTAGAGCAACCCATCATGGCTCCACTTTCCATACCAGAGTGGGATAAAAGAGTGTGTGCAGCCACTTCAGGACTGACCACTCCAATGTCAGGTTACCTTATGCAAATTAGATAAAAGTACTCTGCCTTCAAGGCATTTGATTGCTATTTGTGAGAAAACTCCAAATATTTGTATCTAGGGAGATTCCTATACGTATGCTACCTCCTGCAATTGGATAGTGTGTAAGCTATATAACCATGCACAACCAGGCTGACTCTAGGCCTGGTTCTAGACTTGGTTCTACCATTCATTAGCAGAGTGATCTTGGGCAGGTCCAGGCTCTCTGAGGCTCATTTCCATTAGAAAGGAGGCAGTATCACTCTGTTCCCCTTGTTCATAAGATTTAAACTGCAAAATAGGAAAGAAATGGTGCTCAAGTCCCTTAGGGAAAACTATTCTTCTTGGGGTAAGACGAAAATATCAAAATCAGAGACAGGCCTGCCATATAAATCTGCCTTCAGCCACAGGTGGGAATCATTGGACTTTTTTTTAAGGTCTGTCTTCACAGTGAAAGAAGAGCAGAGCTAGTAGTAGTTCAGAGTGCCTTCAGTTTCATCTCCTCTCCCTTTCAATGACCTAATCCTCAAATCTTCCTCTCTTCTTTCTTCCTTCTCCCTATGAATAGGAAGCAATGATTCTTTGGGAAATTTACCTCTAAATAATGTTAGGCCAAAAATCTGATTCTAATCAGTCTCTTCTAGCCTCGGGGAAAGACGTTTTGCAGCCAATGCCTTTAAACAACGGTGCCAGGGAACTCGACACCTAGAACTGAGGGGAATAGCTAAAAGAAATGGCTTCCAGTCTGCGCTCGCGGCGCTGATGCTTGCCCCCTCTAGTGGCTTGCTATGGGAATGACCACCATTTTCTAGTACTGTATTCAGATGGAAAATTCTGCAGCTCCCGCAGACATAGTTTTGGCTCAAACCACAGGTTGGGGTGGGAGTGCCAGACAGGCTTGGTTTCAAACCGTGGTTTTGATTATCCTGTAAACTCCAGGCCACCTAATATCTCCTAGTTTCAGCTTTCTCCTCTCCCTCTGTTTCCCAGGGTTGCTAAGTCTCCTCAGTTTACCCACACCTTCCTAGGCCAGGTCTGGCACCTATGGAGGACTCAGTGAATGTCAGCATTTGCTCTACAGAAATGGGCAAACCTACTTGATGAGGAGGGATGGCAATAGGAAAGAGAGAAGAGGAATGTTTAGAGAGATGGAAAAGGGGCCTTTTCTCTCTGTTCTCTGATTATTTTGCAGCTATTAATGAAGAGAATCCACATTTTCTGGCTGCAGATCACTTGTAGAAAATGAGCTTAAAATGGCCCAGAGAGGCCCTTGGTTATTAAAGGAAGAGAGACTTAATATATATGTTTGCCACTCTTCCAGCTCTCCATAGCCCAGGGAGCCCGGTTCCCTTTAAGAGTTCAGATTTTAGGAGGGTTTTTTTTTTTTTTTTTTTTTTTTTTTTTACTGTCTTTTAACATGTCTGTAGAAAGGTATCCCTGAATGTCTTGACCAGGTAACAAATTTATCTACTTATAGATCCAAAGAATGGCTGCGCTACTCACACTGTCTACTCCACTGAAGCACATTTCTCTTAGGGCCTAACTATTTTCTAAATGGTGCTAACTCACTAGTGTCTCCTGTGACTCTTGAGATTTTGCTGCTTACGCTTCATGAACCACACTCCTCAGGCTAAACTTTGAGAAATCTCAAAAAGAAAAGAAACAGCAAGGGTTATTCATTATGAGTATCATAAACAGTGAGTGATCGATTTCCAATTCCCTGAGCACTGAGATTTCTGTTAGTTGATTCAATATTAACTGTGTGCCAGCAGTTGGGCTGGATACCAAGATGATAAAGATGAAGATCAAAACAGAGTTTGCCACACGGACCTTATGGTCTGGTGAGGGAGGCATTCTCCGACACAGACAGTCATGATGCAGGGGATACAGGATGGAGTGGAAAAAGCATGGGAGACAGAGTACTAGAAGAGACTTTACTCACAATGGAGAGAAGCAGGGACGGGATGAGAAGGTGCTGCAATAGGGCTCCTGGGAAGATGCTGAGATGATTTGGGGGTTCAAGATGTTTAGTGAGGATCAACACTAGTGAAAGGGAGTGAAGCTGGATTTGGTAGAGGAAGAAATAAAACTACAGTGCAATCCTCTCAAAACTCCAGCCAACCCAATGTGGGACTCTGGGGAGAAGATGGCCTGTCAGAGGGTCCTGAGTTGGGCTGAAACGGCTGAGCCTGTCCACTGTCCCTAGCTGCCAGGTCTCTGGAGGTACAGCTGACAGCTGAAGGCAGCCTCCTGATGCATTCCTCATGACTGGGGAGAAAGTCCTTCCTTGGAGGGTCACCTGGGTCTCTCAGTACCATGGTCATCTTGGAGCAAAGCTTCCTAAACTAAGGAGCATCTAAACCAAAATGTGAAAAGCAAGCCACCAGGTAATAAGGTGGGATGAGGGAGGAGTTGGGAAGGGACAGAGGAGACAGCTGGCGTGGAAGCTTGGGGAAGCAGATAGGTTATGTAAGAGGGACAAAATGAGGCAGAGCTCGGGTAAGGGTAGGCGTGCAGTGCAGAGATAAGAGGGGAAAGTATAGAAAGGACACACCTTGCAGGACCTTGTGGGCCACATAATGAGGCTACACAATGAACACAGGGATGGCAGTGGCATCCATGTGGGAGGACAGATTGGATATCAGCAAAGGGTGGTACTCTGAGGGATGGAAGCGAAGGCCCTCTTCGCAGAGTGTGGGTCCTCAAATGCCCCAGTGAAGGATGCCTCCTAAGAATAGTGCCTCTTCCTGACATTGTGTATGTGCTGGCTTGGATTCCCTTTGACCATTAGAAAGGGGCAGAATACCCCTAAGCCTTAGCAAGGCCTGGCAGCTTCTGCCTTTGCACTCTTGGAAGAAATCCAACTACTGCACTATAAACAGCTCAAGGCCAATCTTACTTCATCCATACCCTCATCAATCTTCCCCTTCTCCTATCATTTCTGAAGCAAATCCCAGACATTATGTCATTTTACTCAGAAGTATTTCAAGATGTATCCTTAAAATATGAGGATATACTTTAAAAAATAACCACAGCATTTTGAAGAGATGGAGGATTTGAGGTGCAAAAGTGGGGGCTTATCTGATCCAGGGGTCTGATCAAGGAACAGCAGAGTTGGAAAAGTCAGCAGCTTGGAGTTCAGAGGCAGCTGCTGCTGGATGGGGGGGGCTAGTCTTACAGGGTGTTTTGGAGGGGTGGGGTCTTGTTCTTTGGTTTCTTGCCTCAATCCTGCTTTGAGTGTGAATATATATTTGCCTGTCAGAGGCACGAAGTTTGTTGATTATTCACAGTTTCAGGAATATGATGCAGATGAAGACCAAGGATGAGATTCAGGCCTTCCTGCTGAGAAAATGTGACCCTCTCCCTGAGAAGTTCAAAATAAGAGGCAGTCTGGAAAGAATTCACAGGAAGATATGGAGGACTCAGGAGAAAAAGATGTGAAGCCCAAGATAGTTCTCACTCAGCAGAAGAGAGGGAAGATGAAAAAGAAAAGCATAAGCCAGCCACGGCAGGCAGCCTCTAAAGCAACTTCTGCATGGAGAGACACTCATGGGAGATGTGGGCAGGAAGAACAAGTCAGGGACGAGGTGCTGTGTGGGAGAAAGATTCTGGCAACCATGGAGATTTCCTTACAGAAGACGATGATGATAGTGACTTTGTTGTTCCAAAAGAAAAACTGAGAAAAACAGAGAAAAGCAAGCACCTAAACCCAGGCTAAAACTACACCACCAAATCCAGTGAAAGACAAAGGGAAAGTGGGTCACCCTACACCCTCAAAGAAGGAGAGACTCCCTCACTGAAAGAGAAAGACAAGGAAGCAGAAAGCCCTCCTACAAAGAAGACACCTGCAATCCCCCACCCAAGAGATCTGGAAAGAAGAATCTGAAGGTGAAGGCTAGTCTGAGGTGTATTAAAAGTGATAGTTTGGGGAGAGAATTTATCAAGAAAAAAAAAGATAAAGTGAGAATCTACTTAAGAGAAGAACATGGTTTGGCTATGGCTTGACTTAAGGGTTTTCAGTCCCCCTCCCCATTGTATTGAACATACAATGTTACCTTTTTGTCTAATTATTTCCTCATTGCCACTGACCCCTTTCCCAGTGAAAGCCATGTCAAATTAATCATTGGATTGACTGCTCATTTTTAAAATTTTTAATGGAAGGCACATCATAATTGTAAAGCAATTTAAGTTTTAATAAGATTTGAGAAGAATATTATGGAATTTTGCTTTCTGCTAAATAATAGCAAGTTGAACAGTAATATAAAAGCATAAAAACATTTTAGTTAAAAATAGTTGGACGTTAAAATCAATTGTCATCCATATTAACATATAATCGTGGCAATATTATACAAGTGTAAAGGTTTTCTAAAAATTATGGCTTTAAACTTCCACTGATAAGGTAAGTAGGAGATAAGATGGACTCTGAATATATAACCACAATTCTGTCATCTATAAATGGTTTCTTGATATAAATAAGTGGTCAGTGTTCAAACTTGCTGTTGTCTCAGAAATGTAATAAATGCTTATTTTTTTACAATTAGTTTTAATTGGGATCTGAGCAAGGTCCAGTCATTTTGGCTAATTGGTATAGCTTTTAAATCTTTTTATAGTTTCTTCTTGCAACACTTCTCCCCTTCTTACCTTTACCCACCCCACTCTGACCCCATGATTTATTTTCTGAAGAAACTGGGTAATTTGTTCGTATTATTTCCTCAGTCTGGATTTTTATCTCAAAAATATGTGTTCAAAATGTTCCTTTGTATTGTCTTGAAATTATCAGTTGGATGAGGAAAGTTTTAAATCAGATGAGATGGAATTTTCAACAGGATCAGGTTGGACTAGACATTGAATACTTCAAATTTACTGGTGTACTGTGGAATCTGCCCCATGTGCTGTTAACAGGTAGAAAAAGACAGATTCCATGGTGCACAGGTGATGGGAAAATTAAAGTTAAAGCATGCTTGTATCATGCACAGCTATTCAATCAGCTAATAACAAAAATATAACTATGAATACTTTGGTGTTGATTTCCAACTTGATTTCAATTCATTTCCTGGACAGAGTTTATAGATCCTCTCCTCCAAGTTCTGCCCTATTCTTACACCACTGGTCAACAGCTCTAGGCAGCTGTTTCCTTGAAACAGAGCCCTTGTTACAAAATGTTGAAAATGCTTTGCATACATTGTCTATCAAAATTCACTTTATGTAGCAAATGTTATTACTTGGTGGCTAAGGAGGTTTGCTTCTTCCTGGTGCTCTTTGCATAAAGTTCCTCATTGTTGCTCATTGTAAGATAACAAGTAATCCACACTCTAGTGCTGTGATGACGTTGCTCTACCCACTTTTGATCAGAAGGGTAATTGTACTAGGCCAGGTATGAGCTGAAATGGGTTCACTCTTATGGGCAATAAGGCTATGCCTGGGTTCTAATGCAGCTTTACCAGACATCCTTTCTATTTGCAACAGCTTAGGGCTGTTACCAAGCAGTCATTCCTCTCCCCTTTAATCATTGTAATTTTATCTTGCAATATTTGAGGGGCTAGGTGGTGAAGCCTTTCTACTCCTCCTGGACCACTGTACAAGGAGGCCTGGGGGCCCATGCCTGGACTAACAGATAAACAGGTTTGGCTATACCCTGAGTAGTAGTTTTCTGATAGCTAAGCACTCCACAAAGAGAAAGGGGCCTACATCTTGGGAGGTGCTCCCAGTTCACTCCTGGGCCACCTATCAGGAATGCCAGGAGAAGCAACCCTGCAGTGGGTGGGCACTGACTTGGTGGACTTGAAGATAAGGCTTTGTCCATTTCGAAGACCTACCAGCTTCTACCATGTTTATTCCTGACTGAACTCTCATTTCTGGAAATGTTAACTGGTGCTTGGGCCAACTGTACTCATGTGCTTGACCTCATTTATATCTTTTATGTCATTCTCAGAAATGGCCCTCCCTGGCCAAAGTCTTATTTTCTGGACAGAGACACAGAATGCTTGGAATTTACAGACTAAGATGGAACACAGTGAAATAAGAGCAATAAATATGAATAATCCATCTCTTTTTGGCAGTTTACAATGTACTTTCATGCACTTTCTTTCACTTAATCCTCACTGCAAGTCCAGTGAAGTAGGTTGAACAAGAATTCTTATCCCCACTCTTCAAAGAAGGAGACTCAGATGGACAGATGCCTTGCCCAGAAACCCTGGATTGTAAATAGAAGGAAAAGGCTCAATGCTTGCTGTCTTCTGCAAGTATAAGGAGGGGGTGGGGCACAGCCCATGCTGGCCCAGGACAAGAGCCCAAGTACAAGCAGCTCAAGGGGGCAGCCGGATCTGTTGGAGGGCCCATGCTAGGAACAGAGGTGTGAATGGGCCTCACCCCACCAAGAAAAAGTGGCAACTGAATGAAACACTCATGTGTGAGACAAGAGCCAACACATTCTCTTGGCATGCTTGAATCTTAGAACTAGAAAATCACCTTGGCCCAAGATAGAAATAAAGAGAACATGAAAGTTAGATAATAGGAAGTAGGGAAATTTTTTCAAATTGGAAGGCGAACATGAGATGGAGGGAGGAGGAAGGGAAGGGAAGGGAGGAAAAAAGGGTAAAAAAGAAAGAAAAAATGGAACCAGAACTTTTGCAAATAAGAATGGGGATCAAGAGGTGGAAGGAGCAGGGAGTGATGAGAAGGGTAGGAGATGAAAAAAGAAGTAAAATATGTTATGAACATGTACCAACTCCCATGATCAATGTAATCACTATTACAGAAAATATGTACTAATAAAAAAATCATCTTGGCTTGTCAGTCTATCCTGTTCTTCAGTATAAAACATCCTAAGCCTGATTTAATGTTTGACTAATCTGTTTCTAGTTCTATATTCTCCAAAACTTATTTCACCATGTTTTACTCTCTTCTTCCAAAATTTATAAGCACTAGTTATGTGTCAAGCATTCTGTTAAGCACTTTAGCTATATTAATATTTAATTTCATATTAACAGTGTAATTCATAATTATATATGCACCTTAATTTCTGATATAAATTAATTTTAGTAATACAAGAATGAACATACAAACAGACAATAGCCAGACCAGATACAAAAATAGAACCAGTTCCAAAATCTGCAGCCACCAGTCCAAGAAGCGAACCACGACTCTATAGCAATTTGCCCCTGGAAAGTCAGAATTTAGTCAGTAACTCCAAGCTTTCCTAATTGTTTACTCTGCTTCTCACCTAAGAGCAATCAGAGAGAGCCAAATATACACATGAGATGCCAGCACACCTGAAATCCTCCCTCTTTTCACTCTAGCTTACCACTGTCCTGCCTGCCTTTGGGTCTCAACAGTTTGTTATGGCAAGCTCTGAACAAACAGCCTCTGTGTGTTCTAATATGGGATGGTCTTTACTTATTCTCATAAGTACCTGTGAGGTATATATTGATATTACTTCCAGTTTCTGTAAAATAAAATTAAGTCATAAGATCACCAATCAATAAGTATCTACTCAAGAGCTTAAGTCCAGGTCTCACTATAAAGTTCATGCTCTGAACCACTTCATCCTGAAGACCTCCAGAGCTTCTGCTTAGTCTGCATTACCAACCCTTGGGCTGCCTACCAGCCACAGGAACTTTCCAGAATGTCCAGCCTAACTGTCAGATTGGTCTGGGAGACAGTTAGAAGTCCCAGGACGCCGCCTCAGCCCTTAGTCTCTCTTGGGCTCTCCTCATCCTCCTGGTAATTCCAGGAACTCACCTTTAATCCTCTGGTCACCTGCTTTGCTCCTCACTCTTTTCTCCTCCAGGACAAGATGGAAACTGTTAGGGGTCTCAGGATATCCCAGTTTCCCTTCTTTGTTGACACTCTTGATAATTATGGCCAATTATATGAGAAAACAGGGCAAAATACTAGGCAATCTAACCCTCAAATAGCACTCACTGTGGGACAGCTCCTCTGCAGTAAATGCACTAATATCCCCATTTTACAAATAAAGAAACTAAGGCAAAGAAAAGAAAGGTAACTTGTTTAATATTACACAGCTACTAGTAAGCTAGCAGAGCAAAGGTTCAAACCCAGGTAGTCTGAGTGTGGGACATAACCAGACTCTATACTCTATGCTAGATGTTAGAATACAAATACAGGAAAGTTTAAATATTCCAGAATCCCAGTTACACGTAGTGCAAGTTGCCTCCTGCTTGCACAAAGCCCCCTGCCCAGAACTCATCCCTTGAAGTCATCTTCATCGCTGATGGCCTTCACCAGAACCGAGGAAAGATCTCACAGTTTCCTCACTCATCCAGGAGGGAAGGAAGGAGGCACTAGAGAGCTCAAACAAGTCACGCTGGCCCCCTCCGAACTTCAGCCGACAGGGAGGAGGAGGAGAGAGACCTCTGAGGTGTACAGTGTGGAACAGCAAGAAAGAGGGCAAAGGCCAGGGGGCAGCAGTGAGAAAAGATACCGCTCTGGTTAGGGGGATGATCATTCTGCAGTGGCCATTTTTGCATTTCATCTAGGTTCCTGCCTAACATTGATTACAGGAGAGTGGAGGGAGGGGAAGACAGGATTTCCAAGGAAAGCAAAAACTGTACATGGGGAGTTCTGGAGAGTTCTGGGGACCTGGAGAATGGAGTTCAGGTATAGTCCACGAAGCTGGCTTGCTTCCTCCCAAATAAAATGCACCCAATTGGAGGCCTGTGGGTAGGTGTGGAAGGTGGCATGAAAGAAGTGAAGGAGAGAAGAGTTGTGAAGGGCAGGCTGAGGCATGAATAGAACAGATGAGGCTGTAGGTAGATTGAAGTGGTATTGGTACCTTTGTACCCATGTTGGCATACGAAGGAATTCAGCCTTTATCCACAAGTAATGGGGAATCATTGGATGTTTTAAAACAGAGGGAAAGTTTCATTCACTCATTCAAAGAATATTGAGCCCGTGGCCTGTGGCAAATATAGTACCAGGTGCTGGAGAGGCAGTAGAGAGTAAGAAGAGTCAGGTCTCGCCATCTGGAGTTTACACTGAAGTCTAGGAACATTTCGACAAGTAAGCCCACAAGATGTGTAAGGTTCCAACTGTGAAGAAGGCTGGGGAAGGAGGGCACTTAAAGGGACTCAGGGATGTTTCTCTGAGAAGGCGACAAGTTGAGATGAAAGGTTAGTAGGAAGTAAGTAGGTAAGGCCAAGGGAGTAGACTTTGAACAGCAAAAAAAAAAAAATTTAATTCACTAGATTTGGAAATAATTGAATTTCTTTCTTTCTTAGACAACAGACAACTAAAAGCATATACAGACTTTTCCACCAAACAAAAGTAAAATAGGATTGACACATAAGGCGGTCAGGTTAAACTCAAATAAAGCAGCACTTTAATTAACTCAAAGCAAAGTAGGCTGAGAGTGATGTAAATATCAGGCCGGGGTTGAGAAAATGTCTTTGGAGTTCTATTTCCTTAGACAAAGTTAAGATAAATGTGGAATGTTGTGCTTCCTTGTTGGCAGTGAAACCCTACCTATGGGCCTGGTTCTTGGCAGGGAGCTGTAAGTGGCTTACAGGTCTTTGGGGACCTGAGCAGACAAAAGGCTGGTGGGAAGCCCAAGGTGTGACTTTTCTATGTCACATATCCGTAGATCTCAGACTCTTTCGGCAAGCATGGAATGCTCTATTTTCAAAGGCCATAATAGGCCAGGAGAGAATATGTTACATTTGAGGCATGAAAAAATAGATGTTTGAAGCTCAGAAGAAAGTTTGTGCGGGGCAAGTTGGGCCCAACAGGCAGGCAGAACACAGAGTCACAGGCACTCTGCAGGCCACGTCAGGAATTTTAAAGCCAGGCTTCTCAAATTTGCCTGATGACAACAATCATTGGAGTTTTTATTAAATAAATATTTTACTGAGAATCTCCCCTGAGAATTCTAAAAGATCTGTATTGGGCCCCTAGGAAGTATCTTTTTAGATTTTCTAGGTGATCCTTAATTTTAGGAGAGTTTAGAAAATTTAACAAAAGCCATTCATTTTAAGTAGTTAAAAGGAAGTGACCTAATCAAACTTGCAATTCAGGAAAAACAAAGGTCCATCAAAGTCTGTCGAAAATCTGTTTGTCAGAGTCAAAGTGACAGACGGTGAACACCTACTCCAGAGAAGCAATGATGGAGATGAAGAGATAAATTGGTGATAGACAGGGGGCTAGAAGTAGAAGGGTGTGTTGAGATGACAGTTGCATTCCGGCTCATGTGGCTGCACAATTGACAAGGCTATTGGCTAAGACAATTGACATTGTAGAAAGTTTACCAATCATTTTGAGCAAGTTGAGTTTGAGATACTGTTGAAATATTTCAGAGAAGACATCAAGTAAGCAACTGAGTGCATCTAAAGATCAGAGGAGATATCTGCAATGGAAATATAAATATGTTGGTTATTTGCTTGCAAGTGGGAATTAAGAGCTATGAGTATACTTGAGATTGCTGGGGAAAGAGAATGGAATAAATATGAAAGGGAAAAAAGTCTTGAGGAACTGCATTTAAATAACAGAACAAAGAAGAAAACATCCAATGGAGACAGAGAAGGAAATAGTAGAAGGACAACTAGAAGATGATATTCCAGAAGTCAAGATTGAATCTGTGTTTTAGGAGAAGCCCTAGGGCTGTTATGATGATTACAGTCAGGTGCACTTTGAATAATCTAAAAACTGGTGTTCTCTAGCCACAGCAAATATGTCTCTTGAGTCTGTATTGATGCCTCTGGCTTACTATTGTACTTAACTGATGTCTGCTGCTGGCAGTAATGAGACTCCTAGTAATCAAACTATTATTGAGTGAATCAGTCAAAAGAAGAACTTGACCATGTGTTTTTCTTTCTTTATTTCTTTCAAATATAATTTTGCCACATCAAATCCCTTTAAAGTAGTTATATCTACTGAAAATTAGGACAAGAGAATAACTCAGGCTCCTTTTCCTTTGAACCTCCCATAGCTTTTAACTGAACTATAATAATAGAAATATGCCTTTATAGGTCTTCCCAGTTTTCAGACTACATTTGAAATCGTCTGAAGTGAAGATTAAGCAGTTAAACTAAGAAATGGGAACAAAGCATATTTTAATGAAAAAAACAAATTTTTTAGCTCCAGGTGGGGCATTTAAGGGAAATATTTGATATCCAGAGAAGAAAAAGGCTACTGAGAAATAAGGCAGTGCCCAGAAGACTATGAAACTTCTTTCACTGTGATACAGCAAACACTTTTGGTGACAGTATTTATAAGAATTATAAGAGGAAGTGTAGCACACTTGAAAGCATCATCACAGCTAAGATAAAATCTTTGAGCAATTTAGAGACCGAAACTATTCATCACAGCAGATCTCCTATGGTGTGAAGAAGTCCTTCCTGTGGCACTATGTTTATGAGAACAGGGTCTGGCCTGGCAAGAATGACCCAGAAACTCTCTGAAAGGAGAGAGTGCAGATCTGGATGTGCAGAACCCTAGCCATTGCATCACCAGCTGTGGGGAAGCCTTACTGTTAAGGCTGGGTACCAGGTTTGCTTGAGCACTGCTGTGTGGGTGGTGGCATATGTTCCAATCAAGACAGATGAAGTTGACTCTGCTAATCATTCTACAAACATCATCACATTTAATACTTGCAACAACCCTATGAAGTAGTTACCATCATTATTTACATTTTAGAGGACAGAAAATAGGACTCAGGGAGGTAAATGATTTGCCTGAGCAGATACAATAGCACAGCTAGTCTGCAGGCCTGGGTTCTGAATCATCATGTGGAATGCCAATGAGGTTTAATAAACCAGGCTATCTTGACTTCTTAATGAGTGTTTGCTTCTGCTCAGTTCTCCCTTAGAGAATCCAGAAGGAATGCAGCCCTGCTGAATTAAGAGCCCTTTTAGGCAAGATGCAGGAAATGTTTTTGACAGGGTGAAGCAACAGGTGAAGACAACAATCAACAGCTGGAGTCATCATTCCTGGGCCAAGACGGGGTGGACATGGTGATGGTCCCCCTTTCAGAACAATTCTAAACAAACACATCTTGTTGCTGTCATGTAAATTTAGCCTTCTCAAGGTTTATGAGGTTGGTGGCACCATCACCAGTGAGACAATCAACTAGGCTAAGACTCACAAAATAAATTCACAGCTGGTAAATGGTGGAGTAGGGGCATATACCTATGTTGTCTCTAGGGCTGCTCACTTTGCAGGCAGTGAATAACAGATGCCTGTCATTTGAATGTGCTCTGTTTGGGGAGAAAGTCTCCTAATGTGCTAGTCAGGAGGGCTTCCTTTTTATAAGTTTCCTTTAAACCTCAGAAATGAATAGTTGGGAGTTTCTTCTAAAACTGAGCATGAATCTGAAGCTTTGGGAAAACAGGTCTGGGGTTTGGGGTCTGGGCCCTAAATCAGGGCACAACTAGTTTCATATTCATCTAGCCTACTGTGTTCTGGTCCCTTTATTTCTGTGAGGATGGCTGATGCCACTATGAAAATCAGTCTTATATGTGCTGTAACACATTACCATAAAATCAGTGGCTAAAAACATCACACACATATAGTGATGCTCTCCTTATAGATCTGGAGGTCAGAAGCCTAAAACCAAAGAGGCAGCAAGGTTTCATTCCTTCTGGAGGCTCTAAGGGACAATCCATTCCATTGACTTTTCTGGCTTCTAGAGGATGCTTGCATTGTTTTGGCTCATGGCCTCCACCTCCATCATCATACTGCATCTCTTTATATATATTTTTTCTGCTTCCATGTTATAGAACCTTCTCTGACTCTGATCCTCTTACCTCCTTCTAATGATTCTTCTACATTGACACTGAGTCACTAGGCTAATCCAAGATAATTTCCCCATCTCCAGATCTTTAAACTAATCACATCTGCAAGGTGCCTTCATCATATAAGGTAATATATTAACAGATTCCAGAGATTAGACCATAGAAGTCTTTTGGGGTCATTATTCAGCCAGCTGCAGGTACCACAGAGATTGCTGCCCCATTATTCATTAATGTGAGGACTACTCCTCTCCCCTGCTGATGGTGAGCCTCCCTGGTGCTTCTGGAAAGGCCAATCTCATCCCTCCACAGTTCCTCCCTGCATGGACTCTTAAAGATGGCTTTTTCAGTTCTTACTGACATGCTTAATTGTTTTCAAAAGCATACTCTGAGTCAGAGTGATGAAGTCAGAGTGATACAGTCTTTCTGGCTCAGATATGCATTTTCCCCCAAGACATTATATCTGTGTGATGAGTTGGGGTGCAGACTCCCCCTTCCACTAATCCAGAATTAGGGGAGAGGATAAAATTCCGTATCTCTTTATGTATTTAAAAGAAGGAAAACCCTCTGACTTAAAATGACCAGTAATCTCACTGAAGATGCTGTTGTTGCCATAGTAACCGGAGGCTAGGGAATGAGATTCTCTCACCTCTTCCCTATTTCCCATCCCTCTGTACATTTTCTTAGCAATTTGCCATTGGATTCATTTATTAGTATCTCAGGGCCACTCTTCTGCCTAATGAAAATAATCCTGATTCCCAGGAGAGGATATCTCTATCAAGTAAATCCAGCCCCCAGGAATGGTAGGGTACATTGGAACATCGAGATCTGCTTTCTCCAGGCAAATGGAGAATCTGCAGATGTGCTCCCAATGAATAAATAATAAGCATCCCATGCCCTGTGTCTGTGTGCTGTGTGTATAAATGTCTACAATAACGAGGGGTAGAGAAGGAAAGCAAGAAAGGATAGAGCTGATCTAGGATCTAGAGAGAACAGAAGCTGCTGAATCCACTTGTTATACCCTCTCCTCTGTACCCTTTTCCAAGAAAACATTCTAAGCCTCCCTTCATCCACCAAACATAATCTGGGGCCCAGAAAAGGCCTAGAATGCCGTGAGCTGAAATCTAAGTTCTAGGATGGAAAGATCTGATTTTGTTTTCCAGCTGTATGATCTCACACAAAGCAATCTTCCAATCACAACTTCCTCATCTATAAATTGGTATCAAGATCTCTGACCCACCCGCTTTGTGAGACCATGGTAATGATGAGAACAGATGAAAATGTGAAGGTGTTTTCTGAATGTTGTATGGAATTATCTATATGCAGCTGTGGGTGGTAATGATGATAAGGATAGTCATTTCCATACTTTGAGTTTTTACCACGTGCCAGCTACTAGTGCTTTCAGGCCTTGTTTCATTTAAGCTATTTGAAGGAGGTAGTACTGGAGCCTCTTTCCCTTATCTAGCTGACATAACCATGTCCAGCATCATGCAATCACTAAATGACAGATTCAGAGCCTTGCTCCTACCACTCTACTCTGGAGAGACCATTGAGGCATAGAAGGTAAGCAAATCCTAGGCTTTGCCCAAAGGATTTCTCTAAGTGGGCCAAAATCTTGGGTCTATGAGGCTGAACCAGGGGGAAGGGTGTCCTAGGTTCTAGGCAGACATGGAGACTAATGCAATATCAAGTGCCATGTAATAAAGGAATTTAGGATGCTGGACTCAACCTGAAGACTAGAGTTACAGGGGAGGATTCTCATGAATCTATGTCCTAAGAAAAGATACCTGCACTTAGAGGGTATCACTGGCCTGAGTCCAAAATTATTAATGAAAAATTGCTTCCCAACATACAACATTTATGTGTTCACAGAAACCCAGTGGATTAGGTATTATTATACCTGCCTTTCTCTTAAGAATGGTGGGCAGCAGCACAATTAATCCATTGGGCATGACAAGAAAATAAATGCAAAGGGAGAGAAGCCAAGAAAAAGATGAAGTCATGACAATGATAAGTCAATATGTATCAGTTATAACCATCAATGTTAATGGTCTCAATTCACCAATCAAAAGAAAGAGACTGGCAGAATGGGTCAAGCAGCAAAATCCAACAATATGCTGTATACAAGAAACACACTTAATTCAAAAAGAAACTCACAGACTGAAAGTGAAAGGGTGGAAAACAATACTCCATATGACAGGAACCTGAAAAAAAGCAGGGGTAGCTATTCTCTTTGCAGATCATGTGGATTTCAAACCAACACTGATTAAGTGAGATAAAGAAGGACCTACATCCTTGTAAAGGGAACAATCCAAGAGGAAGAGATGACAATCAAAAACATATATGCACCAAACACTAGTGTGCCCAACTATATAAAACAAATACTAATGGACATGAAAAATCAAATAAGCACTAATACAATAATAGTTGGGGACCTCAATACCCCACTGTCACAAATAGATAGATCTACTAGACAAAAAATAAGTGACAAAATACTAGAACTCAATCAACAAATAATCTAGTATTTGTTCAATACTAGAACAAATGAACTTAACAGATGTTTACAGAGTCTTCCATCCCACAAAATCAGAATACACATTCTTTTCAGCTGTGCACAGGTCATTCTCCAAAACAGACCACATATTCACTCATAGAACATGTTTAAGTAAGTGCAAAGAAATTGAAGTTATCCCCTGTATATTATCAGACCATAGTGTGATGAAACTGGAGATCAATAGCAAAAGAAACCGCAAGAATTTCATAAACACATGGAAACTGAAAAACACACTTCTGAATAAACAATGGGTCACAGAGGAAATTAAAGAAGAAACCAGACAGCTCCTACAACTAAATGACAATGACAATACAACATATCAGAATCTATGGGACACAATGAAAGCAGTCTTATGAGGGAAATTCATAACAGTGAATATCATATTAGGAGAACAGAGTGAGCCCAATTAAACAACCTGATGCTGAACTTCAAGCTTCTAGAAAGAGAAGAGCAGGACAAACCCAAAGCTCATACAAGGAAGAAAATTATAAAAAGCAGAACAGAAATCAATGCAATGGAGACTAAGAGAATGATACAAAAAAAATCAATGAAGCCATGAGTTGGTTCTTTGAAAGAATCAACAAAATTGACAAACCCTTAGCCAACCTCATCAGAAAAAGGAAAGAAGAGGCCAAAATCCATGCAATTAGGAATGAAAAGTGTGAAATTACAACGGACCCAGCAGAAATTCAGAGGATCATCAATACCTACCTTGAGAACCTATACACCAGTAAGATGGAAAACATAGAAGAAATGGACAGATTCCTAGATACATATGAATTACCAAAGTTCAACAAAGAAGAAGACCTAAAAATTCTAAACAACACAATAGCAATCAATGAAATCGAAAATGTAATTAAAAACTTACCAAGAAAAGCGCGGGTCCTGATGGCTTCACCACTGAATTCTACAAGACATTTAGAGAGGAACTACTGCCACTACTGTTTTAAACTCTTCAATGAAATTGAAAGGGAAGCAATACTCCCAAATTCATTCCTGGAAGCAAGCATCACCTTGATCCCCAAAGCAGAAAAAGACCCAATCGAAAAAGAGAATTATAGGCCAATCTCACTAATGAATATAGATGCAAAAATACTTCATAAGATACTGGAAAATAGGATGCAGAAGATCATCAAGAAGATTATACACCCTGACCAAGTGGGATTTATCCCAGGGATGCAGGGATGGTTCAACATGCGCAAATCAATC
Organism: Heterocephalus glaber; assembly: GCF_053883595.1. Taxonomy (NCBI): domain Eukaryota; kingdom Metazoa; phylum Chordata; class Mammalia; order Rodentia; family Bathyergidae; genus Heterocephalus; species Heterocephalus glaber. Next base: position 11,326,338 of record NW_028258294.1, read on the forward strand.
AATGTAATACACTCTATCAATAGAACCAAGGACAAAAACCATATGATCATCTCAATAGATGCAGAAAAAGCATTTGACAAAATCCAACACGTATTTATGATGAAAACCCTAAAAAAATTGGAATAGACAGTCACTACCTCAATCTGATAAAAGCCATCTATGCAAAACCAACAACCAATATCATACTAAATGGTCAAAAACTAAAACCCATCACACTAAAAGCAGGAACAAGACAAGGATGTCCAATATCACTACTCCTGTTCAATATAGTCTTGGAAACATTAGTCACAGCAATTAGACAAGAGAAAGAAATAAAAGGAATAAAGATAGGAAATGAAGAAGTCAAATTGTCATTATTTGAAGCTGACGTGATACTCTATATAGAAGACCCCAAGAACTCCACCAAAAGTCTTTCAGACTTAATAACCAAATTCAACAAAGTGGCTGGATATAAGGCCAACACACAAAAATCAATAGCTTTCCTCTACATGAACAACAGACTCAATGAGAGAAATAGGGCAAACAATTCCTTTCACAATAGCATCAAAAATACTGAAATACCTAGGAATCAACCTAACAAAAGAAATCAAAGACCTCGTCTCTGAAAACTATAGCACCCTGAAAAGAGAGACTGAAGACAGTATCAGAAAATGGAAAGACATCCCTTGGTCCTGGGTAGGAAGAATCAACATAGTGAAAATGGCCATACTTCCAAAACTGCTATATAGATTCAATGCAATCCCAATTGAAATCCCAGCAGCATACTTCATGGACCTTGAGAAAACAATCCAAAAATTCATTTGTAACAAGAAGAGACCTAGAATAGCAAAAACAATTCTAAGCAACAGAGACACGGCAAGGGTATCACAATCCCCAACTTGAAACTATACTACAAAGCTACTGTGATAAAACAGCACGGTAATAGCAAAGAAACAGACCTGAGGACCAGTGGGACAGATTAGAAGATGCAGAAACAACTCCAGACACACTCAGCCACCTCATCTTCAACAAAGGAGCCAAACACCCTCACTAGAGGAAAGATAGCCTCTTTAATAAATGGTGCTGGAGAAATTGGGTTTCAACTTGCCAAAGATTAAAACCAGACCTACATCTCTCACCATGCACTATACTAAAATTGAAATGGATTAAAGATCTAAATATTAAAAGAGACACGCTGAACCGGCTGGAAGAGAGGTTAGGTAGAACTCTTGAAGACATTGGTGTAGGAAAAGATTTTATGAACAAAACTTCAGTTGCCTGTGAACTAGAACAAACAATCAACAAGTGGGATCTCTTCTTATTAAAAAGCTTCTGCACAGCAAGAGAAACCACCAACAGTGCGAAGAGACAACCCACAATGTGGGAAAAAATTTTCACCTGCTCTTCCTCAGACAAAGGTCTACTATCTAGAATCTATAAAGAACTTTAAAAAATCAGACCTCCCAATTTTTTTTTTTTTACCAACAGCACTGTGCAGTTTTATTAACCATTCAAGTACAGTGGCATCTGGTAAAACTGGGACAGAATTGGGATTGAAAAATGAACAGATATTCAGCATCTAACAATTTAAAAGAAGCCACTACATACTCTTTTCACAAACGTTTTTTCACAGAGCCAATACAGTACTAGCCACTAACCCAGTACACCAAGTATACTGAAGTAGAAAAGGTGCAACATGAAAAATAGCAACATTAGAAAGACCAACACTTTAGAAAAAGAGTAAAACACTTTTAGTTTCTCCCCTTTAACCCCTAAAACAACATCTTACAGTTTGGATCTACCTATACAGTCCTACCATCAGCTTCTAGAATATTTGTCAGGAGGGAAAAAATAAAATGACACTGGCCAGTACAGTCTTTGGATATTTAGGAAGGGGAGGGGGAGAAAGTCAGTTCTCAGAACAAATTAGTCAGCTTCAGTTTCATCAGCAGGATCTTTGGATTCTTTGTTCTTCTGTACCTCTTCAATGTGTTTATCCTTCTCTCGCAAACGCTCCAGTTTGGCAGCCTCTCGGTTTTCTTTGTTAGCTTCCATTTTGTGGGTCAGTTTCTCTTCCGCCATTTTACTGAAGTTGTTGTTCTCTTCTATTGCTTTTGGAAGCACTTCTTTCTCATGCTCTCGTTTCTCAGCAAGCTGCTTCAAGACTTCAGCTTCATGGGACTTGCGTCTTTCTTCTGCAGCTTCTAATTTCTTCTGAATTTCCTCCAGGGAAAGATCTTTCTTCTTTGGAGGAGAAAGGGGGAAATCTGGGACAGATTCTTTTGACCGAGGGCTGAGAATCAGCTCAAAAGCCTGGCCTGAAGCACGTTTCTGCAGTTCTTTCACGCGAATATCAGAAGAAGCCATGGTGAATAGAAGACAAGAGACTGGCGGTGTATTCTACACAATCAGCTGGTAAGGAAAGCCCTGCTCGCTCCCAGCCGCTTGGCCACACTCTGAGCACGGACAGACCAGGGCACGCACAAAAGCGCCAAACAGCGGCACGTGACCAGACCTCCCAAATTTAAAGACCCAATCCAAAAATAAGCATCTGAAATGAACAGACATTTCTCAAACAAAGAAGTAGAAATGGCAAATAAACATATGAAAAAATGTTCAGCATCACTGGTCATTTGAGAGATGCAAATTGAAACAACGCTGAGATTCCACCTCACCCCAGAAAGAATGGCTGCTATAATGAAATCAACCAATGCCAAATGGTGGCGGGTCTGTGGGGAAAGAGGAACCCTGCTCCACTGCTGGTGGGAGTGTAGACTGGTGCAACCACTGTAGAAATCAGTATGGAGATACCTCAGAGAACTAGGACTGGAAGTCTGATTTGACCCAGCTATTCTCCTGCTGGGTTTCTTCCCCAAAGAATTAAAAGAATCATACCACAGTGGTATATGTGCACCCATGTTCATAGCAGCACAATTTGTAATAGCTAAAATTTGGAAGCAGCCCAATTCCTCATCAACTGGAGACTGGATAAAGAAAATGTGGGTTATTTGGGTTTTTTTTTTTTTTTTAATAAAATGGAGTACTACTCAACCATAAAGAGTGAGAAATTAGAGACATTCATAGCTAAATGGAGGCACATTGAGGCCATACTCTTAAGTGAAATAAATCTGACACACGTGTAAATACTGAATAGTTTCTCTAGTGTGAGAAACTGAAAGTGTAAATAAAGACTAAAAGTTATAATAGATAATGTGAAATAGGAAGAAAAGGGGCAAAGGGGAAGGGGAAGTGGAAGGGGTAGGGGAAAGGAAAGAAGGGAATGGGATTAATATGAGAAAATGAAAAAATGGAAACAAAGTCTTTGTAAATAGGGAGGGATGGAGGGGTTGAAGGGAGGCCAGGGGAATGGGGAAAAGGTAAAAACCAAGAGAGATTATGTAAAGGTGCAAATTTCCAATAATGAATGTCATTATATTATATACCTAAAATGTACCAATAAATTTAATTTAAAAAAAAATGGTAGGCAGTTCATGGATAGTAACTGCCTCTGATTGGCTAAAAGAGTTGGTGGGATTAGGAGCACACAGCCACTTTGGCACCTCTGGGACAGGCTGAGAACTAATACCCTCAGAAACTGTCTTTAATCAATTTTAGGAAAGAGTGACATGTGTCTTAAGCCAGATTCCCTAGAATCAGAGCCTAATGCAGGATTTTGGCCCTTGTCATTTATGAAAGAGAATTCTCAGATAAAATTTATAAGCAAGAGAGGCTAGAGAGCCAGGTAGGGAAGGGGAAAAGGATGAGCAAAGATGTGTTCTCAGGTAGTCTGTTCTTGGCCTAATGCAAGAGTGGAGCAGGATGAAACTCTGGAACATAAGCTTCACCTCAGAATTGCCCTTCTCTTCAAGACCAGGGCAAAGGGTCTGGCATTTGGTTTCCCTTTTCAGTCAACCCTAATATTATTTGAAATTTACCAATGTTGAAACTGAAAACTGGGCAATTAGCTTAAATTCCCACCTTGTAGGCCCGGGATTAACACCTAATTTAAGGGCTTAAAGGAGGAAAGAATCAATTCCACATTTTGGTGGGGTTGCGGGTTCAGAAAAAGCATCATAGAGGCAGCAACCCTTGAATCATTGAGAGGGAAGCTGGATGTGGACTCCAGGCAGAGGAAAGGCAACAAATATGTTTGGTAGGTTTGGAAATTTTGTTCTAATAAGGTAGGACAAAAGACAGAACTAAAGAAATAGAGCTCTGATCATGGAAGTTCTCATGGGGAACCATTTCAAAAAGGTAAGAGGTAATGCAGATGCAAACAACACTGAGATTCCACCTCACCCCAGAAAGAATAGCTGTTATAAAGAATTCATCCAATAACAAACGCTGGGGGGGCTATGGGGAGAAAGGAACCCTTCTCCATTGTTGGGGGAGTGCAGACTGGTGCAACCACTGTGGAAATCAGTATGGAGATACCTCAAAGAACTAGGACTAGAGGTCCCAGTTGACCCAGCTGTTCCCCTGCTGGGTATCTTCCCAAAGAATTAAAAGAATCATACCATAGTGATATATGTACACTCATGTTCATAGTGGCACAATTTGTAATAGCGAAAGCTTGGAAACAACCCAAGTTCCCATTAACTGGAGAATGGAGAAAGAAGATGTGATTTTTTTAATAAAATGGAGTACTACTCAGCCATAAAGAATGAGAAACTAGAGACATTTATAGCTAAATGGATGCATATTGGGGCCATCCTCTTAAGTGAAATAAATAGGACCCACATGTGTAAATACCGAATAGTTTCTCTAGTGTGAGAAACTGAAGGTGTAATTAAGGATTAAAATGATTAAAATAAATAATTGATAATTTGAAATATGAAGAAAAGGCTCAAAGGGGTAGGGGTGGCGGGAGGGGAAGGGGAGAGATCAGAGTTACAGGCTGGAATCTGGAAAGAATCCATATATAGATTGTGTTTAAAACTATAGGAAGAGATGTAGATAGAGACTAGGCTGGAGCTCATCAGTGGATTGGGAAGGAAGAGTCACTGAGATCAAAGGAGAGAAGGGTATGTTTCCAGAAGAAGCACATACAACTATGTACAGTACACAGTACTTGATAGTGTGATAAATGGCTATTACTGTTTTAGGTACTTATCATAACATGCTGTGCTTTTCATCCTTCGGAGAGTAATCCTACTTATATAAAGAGTTTACTGTAAAACAGTGTGCTGCTATGCCAGTGGTAGCCTCATGTATCTCGTGTTTAGCTGCGCATTTGGATAATATCAAGGGGCCATCACAGATGATTGATGTATACTTTCTCATTTTGCACTTAGAAGTTGGCACTCAGTGTGGTACTTTGCAATACACATGGATGAAATTGCCTAATGACATATTTCTCAGATTATATTTCCATCATGTGTCACATGACTGTATTGAAATTTAAATAAAAAAAAATTTGGCCTATGTGGCTTCTACTAGCTAATTAGAATTTTTTTCCAGACCATTATTTGTTCAATATTAGTTTTGAAAATCTTTCTAAAACAAATCACATCCTCTGATGTGTTAATTCTTGAGATTTTTTAAAAATTATATGGAAAAACGTTTAAGTATTTTTCAGTTTTGCTTTGGTTGAGTTCTACTATATTTGAATATTATTATAGTTTTTTCCCTTGCATTGTTTTTTTGAATAATTTTAATTTTTGTATATGTGTGTTTGATAATAAAGTTACACATTAACAAAAGGTAAGAGGTATTAATAGAAGTTCCTGATTTCTCTTTTATGATCTTCCTTGAGTGTCATTTTGTCTGTCTACTGACAGTGATTTTACTGCCATTTGTTTCTCAGGATCTCTACTGAAAAGGCCCTAGAGATTGGAGTATCCATTGTCCCACTGGGTATGTTTTAAAAGGTTTCTAGGATTCAGGATAAACCTCAAACGGTTCCTAATAAAACTTGAATCAAGTTGTCTCATATAAGACACATGGGCAGAAAATCCATATTACCTATCATTTCTATTTTGGGGAACAAATAAGTAATGAGTTCTTAGTAAGTCAGCGAAGAGTCCTCCTGGGTCTATGAGGCCAGCATGGTCCTAAACCCTATAGAGTCTATAAGAAATGGAGTGGTGTGGGCAGGGGCAGGGAACACATGGATGAGACATGGCCTTGCTTTCCTTGCTCATCTCTTCTCACATCTACCACCTGCAGATCAGGAGAGCCCCACCTTCCTTGTCCTATTTCTGCTCTTCAAACAAACAGAGCTTTGCACTTTCTGCTTTTCCTGTTGGGAGCTTCCTACCCCAGGTCTTCATATGGCTGGCTCCTTCTCATCCATCAGTGATGCATCCAAATGTCACTGCCTCCAAGTTTTCCCCTGACCACTCAAGCAAAAGCTCCTCCTTAGCTCCTCTCTCTCCTTCTGTGATGGTTAATTTTGTGTCAACTTGACTGGGTCATGGAAATGTTTGGTAAAACATTATCTGGTGGAGGCTGTTCTTTTTGGATAAGATCAACACTTAAATTTGTAGAGTGAAGGAAATTGACCTCCTGATGTTGGCTGGCCTCATCCAATCCCCCGGAAGCCTGAATAAAATGAAAGGCTGAGCAAGAAAGAATTTTCTCTGCTTATCTTCAAGCTGAAATATCACTCTTTTCCTGCCTTCAGTCTCAGACTCAGACTGGAATCTATCCCATTGGCTTTCTTGGTTGTCAGGCCTTTGGACTCAGACTGGAACCATCAGCTCTCTTGGGTCTCCAGCTTGCTAATTAAAGATCTTGGATCTCCCAGCCTCTGTAATTCCATGAGCCAATTCCACATAGAAAATCAAATCTATACTCATATATCTTATTGGTTCTATTTCTCTGGATAATCTAGATGACTACAACTGCCTAGAGATTCTCTCTACCATATTACCTCATTTTATCATCATCCTGATAACTCTTACAGGAAATTATCTGCTTTGTTTACTTGCTTTTTGCCTCACCACTTCACAGGTGTGTGATAGTTCTCAAGTTGCACCTAGCCCAAATTTGAGCCTGTTTCCTCATTTCTGAAATAGGAATAGGGATATCTCCCTCCTAAGGTCCTTGTGTGTAGTCTATGATATAAAATATATGAAGCCGCCTGCCTGTCCAGGACTTAATATAGCAGAAGATCAGCAGATCAGAGTTCCTTCCTTTCCTACTCCCCCTACATACACCTCCTCCTACTTTCCCCATGGACAAGGCCACTCCCAAACACAGACCCTCCTCCATTATCCTCTCCACCTCAATTCAAGTTCACCGTGCCAGAAGAGGGTTGCTGCCCACACAGGAGGAAATGGGAAGCCAGTGTGGGAAAGGGTTCCAGAAGTGGAAAGGATTTCCTGAACCTGAGGATGAGAAGCTGATGACAGAGAAGGTCTGGGCTGGCTTCCTGACCCCAGCCCTACTCCCCAGGGGAGCTCCAGTTTCTCCTCCCTGCTGATTTCTGGGAACTGTGCCTCTAAATATTTTTCTTTCCTTTCAAAGCCTCTGAATTAAGGCATGCTAAATGAGAACTAAGAACTCGGCTGGCTCCTTACTGAAAGGTCACCTTAAAAATTTTACAAGCAGGGGCTGGGGATTTAGCTCAGTGGTGCCACCACCTGCCTGGAAAGCGAAAGGTCCCGAGTTCGATCCCTGATACCAAAAAAAAAAATTTTTTTTAAGCAAAGAAATATGGTCTGCCTTTGAATGTTGTGTCCCTTCTAACAATAACACTTGTATATAATTGTCTCATAGTCATACTTTGCAAAGTGCTGTCACTGACTTAATCTCATTTGATCCTCACAAAACTCCACAGAGCAGCCAGGCTTGTGTCATCAGCCCATTTACAGATGAAGAAACTGCAGTGCAGAAGTTTGTATCTTGCAGAGATGATCACTGGCAGAAATGAGGCCATTTTAGATATCATTCCCTTACACAGGACAGGACACGGGCCACACAACCTTGTGTCAGTAAAAGTCAAGCACCCTCTGGACAGCTACAGTGCAAAGGGAGCTCAAACTTTGGAGATAAAGCATAGGGAAATCCAAGTCTGGCTCTATAACGTGTAGTCTTGACAAGATGCTATCTAGGGCTCCATTTTCTGTTTATAAAATGGGAACAATGCCCTATGCTTATCTCGAAAAACCAACCAGATGATGCCAAGGAAAGTGCTTTCATAACATGGCCTGTCAACTCTATCAAATATTAGGATGGTTTGGATTGTTGATGTTTTTATTAGCAACAGCTGTTTTGCTGTATAGTCGGAAGATTGAGTTTATGAAGACAGAGAACCTGGTACAGTGCCTGACACATAGTAGGTACTCAGTAAGTGGTAGTTATTTTCCTATGCTGTACATTGGTGACTTCCCATTTGGCCTCCAGTTTTATGTCCCCCAGGTCTGGCAATCCTGATCATCAGCTAGACACAGCATGCAGAGGATCTCAACAGCCAAAGGGAGTTCGCTTAAGCTTAAAATTCATATGGTGACATAACAATGCAATTAAGTTACTCTGGATTTCTGGAAAAGGTTTCCTCAGTATTTCATCTTCTTGCCAGTCTTCAGGTCATATTGTGGCTCCTTGGCCACTAGGACTTGGTGAGTGGTCACACGGGAAGCATCTGAAATATAAATTCATCCCTCTGGCATGAATGGCTTTACTATTTGAGGAGGCTGAAATTCTGGGCTGAAATGAGGCTCTGGATATCGCTGGAATTTTTCCTATTCATGCCCCATTTAGCAGGAATAAGAGTTGTTTCTGTTTGCTCCTCTTTATAGCCAAGCTGGGGGCATCTACAAATAAGCACTGGTACACAGTGACTTGGACCATAGTAATGGGCATTGGTACTCTTGACATTGGTATTCAAGGAATGGAATACATTCACCATTCAGTTGATATTTATCAGGTCCTATTTTGAGCTGGTTCTGGTAATACATTAGTAAAAATAGATTCTCAGACATCAAGCAATTTATAGGTTATTGGGGAATACCAATAATTAGCCAATCAAGTATAATTCAATGAGATAGGTGCACTAGAAACAAGAAAAAGGTTTTACTCAATTATGAAGGATGTGTCAAGGAAGGTGTGGTGAGGAATGAGACAAGAGGATGCCAAAGATAAGATTTTTAGGAGGCAAGAAGAACTCAGAGCCACAGAGGAAACTGTAGTTGCAATAAAATAAGGATAAAATGGGACATATAAGCAAGGAAGGAGAGGAAATCAAAAGTATGGAATGATCAAAGGATAGTAAGAACTGAAAAGTATCTGCTAGATTTGACCATCAGACTAATGGAGATACTTGAGAGAGTAACTTTGTGAGGTTGTGAGGAGAAACCCAGCTCTTGAGGAGTTATACACTAAGTGGAATGGAAATATAAACTCTCAAAAACCCTGGCTGCACATGTGACAAAATCTTGAATCTGGGTGAATCTGTACACGAGAACACATTATACTGTTCTATTTTTGTCTGAAAATTTTTATGATACTAATTTCATTTTGTTGGCTGAAAAGAAAAAAGATAACATGGAGCAGTGACTAAGAAAAATATGAGTGGACAGAAGGTTATTTGTTTTAATGAAAGGGGATTGAGCATGTTTAAATCCTAGTAAAGGCTGTGGATAACAGGGAAATAAGAAGAAGATCAAAGGAAGACGAAATAGAATGAGGATGAAATTACAGACATGGGGGAAGGATTTGCCTTAATGGGCTGGAAAGACATTTCTTTTAAGAACAGAGGAATGAAGGGAAGGGGAGATGTTTTTCTGAGAGAGAAGTTTATCTAGGTTAGGGGGCAGAAGTCTATGGAGATCCTCCTTGATGATCTTTATTTTCTCAACCAAATAGAGGCAAGTTGTTCAGTGGGAATGAGGTGAGAGGAAAGTTCTGAAACAGTTATTGCAAAAACTAAGAAAAGCAGAGCAAGTACAGGCATGTGGTTCTGAACAATACAAAAATGCTCTTCCAAGGCACCTAACACCTTATTCACAGCCTGAGTTCTGCACAGCCTAGAAGGGACTGCCTTTGTCATGCACACCAACATTTTGTGTGTGATAGCTGTAACTTTGGCTGAGCTGCTGAACAGGGATTCATAAAAGTCTTGCCAGATGGCACTGAAGTCCTTCTGAATCTGGAGATCTTATATTCATTTGCAATGATCTCAATCTGCCCATGCATGTGACAGTCTCTTGTCTTATTTCAAAGTCTAAGGAAAAACATAGATGGGTTAAGGTCATCTGTTGTCAGGTCAGTCCAAAAATGATATCAATAGGATAAAAGAGTCAGAAGTGTTAACAAGAAAGTTAGTGATGGTCCGCAGGGTCATGAAGATGCACTGATAGACTGGGGAGGTACTGAGAATAAAGGAGTAGTGTACAGATTTGGATGAGTTCCAAGAGGACCTCATGCTCATGCAAGAAAGTGAAAATGCAGGAAGGGTATCTAACGGGCAAGAGCTGTGATATCTCTTTTGTGGAAGAATTCCAGATAAGACAAGGACTAGGTGTGGCCATGGAGGAAAGGGAAAAAAGGGTAGAAATGAACAGTGATGAAATTGTGAGTTGTGATCTGGAGGTTGGATGGCCTGTCCACAGTGACCCCAACTTCCTTGCTGATGGTGGCATAGGAGTGATGAGGAAGACCTTCAAGTGGGCACCAAGTCTCCCATGAGGGTGTGGATGTCTGAAGACCATGTAAGGTTGAAGGTATTTCTTAATCTTTGCATGGCAAAACTATGTTACTTGATGCCAGAGCTATCATTTCAGAAAACTGCAAAGTAAAAGACAAAACAAAACTTGTCTTGGGACAACTCCAACATAGAGTTGGTTTTTACCATAGTCCTATGTCCCAACATTTATTCAACAGTGAGAATATGGATATATCTTTTAAAGGGCCAGCATTTGGTCCACTATAGGAGACAAAGGCAGAAACTCAAGCATGGGATGGTATGAGCTTGATATGAATAGCCGGAGGACAGTCAGCAACCTACCTATGAGAACATGTCAGCCAAGCACAGAACTGCCTCCATCATGGCTCAGTGCAGCTTGCCTCAGTAATGATCAATGCCTGCTCTGTGACAGGCCTTGGGGGACAGAGAGAATTCAGCAGGGAGCCCCTTGAGGTCCCCTCCAATTCTGAGATCCTTCCTAAATTCTTCCAGAATCCTTCCTGATTCTGTTATTTCTGAGGCTGATGTGTTTTGCACAAAGAACGAATTCAGTCAATGAGGAACTGAGAGAAAGTTGGCAAATGACTATCCAAATACAGGAAAGCCTTATGTTTGTTGTCTAGCGTGGGTGAGGTTTCTGAGTGAAGAAGTTCACTTCTGGGGCAGGTGTTGAGGACCTTGGACCTTTTGGGAGCTGGAGGATACTCCAGGTGAGTTCCTGTGCCTGACCTGCTCCTGGGGCTGCAGTGTTCTCTCTAGGTATTAGAGACAATAGGACACAGCTCACTGGCTCTCCAGAGCTGCTCAAGTGCAAATTCTCAGGCTTTTTCTAGATCAACTGATTCCAACACTCTGGGCATGGTGTCTAGGAATTGGCGATGTAGCTGGACTTCCTGGTGCTTCCTATGCCCAGGTCAAGGTAGAGATCACTGACACAGTGGTTCAGATCTCATTTTAGGAATCAAGTATGCCTAGATTTGAATTCTAGCTCTCTTGCCTATAAGACTTTGGGCACCTTACCTAACACAATCAGTCTGAGCTCTATTTTTTCTCTTAAGTAAAATAGCAACAGCTACTTTATAAGGTTTTCAGAGAACTTAAAGGGGCCATATTTGGAAAGAACTTTGCACAGTGCCCAGCAAGTAATAAGTACTCAGCTAATAATACTACTAACCACAAACATGTCCTTGGAATGACCACCTGTCAATCTATGGCTTCAGCTACCAGATTCCAGGCTTTTCTGTTGTCCTGGGGCTGCATCAGGCAAGGCTTTCTGGCTTATTCTCCACCTGCCATTTCAATTCTGCTCAAAATCCAGCTCAGCCAACTCTATCCACAGAGTGGGAAGTGTGGAAAATGGTTGCCCCGAACTCATCCAGTAAATGAGTTGTAAGGAGACTAACTCATGTTCTCTTGAGTCCTCCACAGAGCTACAACCCAGTAACCAGCAGTGAGCAGAGCAGCAATGCCAGATTGCAGCATCTTGGCAGTCAGACTGGAAGAGCAACTTCTCCTTCTTGCTACCAGATTCACTACTGTCTGTTTAATCACTTTTTCTTTGATCAACCCCAAGTGTTTGGAAAATCTGTTTTGTTTGTCATGTCCATAAAGAATCTCTATGAACATTTTGCTTTTTGTTCAGTCATCATCCGGAGCACTGCAGAGCATGACATGTCTTCTCTGTTTCACAGGTGAGAAAACTGAGTCCTTGGGAGGTTAAGCAATTTGTCTAAGGTTGCGCAGCATTTGTCTAAGGTTGTCAGCGGTAGAAACAGAACCAGAACCCTCACTTCCTGGCTCCTGTTCTAACGCTCCTCTGAGTACCCCACATGACTTCTTTCTAAAACAGACATGAAAAGCTCCTCTCAAGTCACCAAGCCAGGTAACTCAAGCTGTAGAAAGTCCTCATCGTTGTCTGAAATCCCTCTTTCTCTAATCCCCTTCTTGTTGCTATTTGACCTAATTTTTTCTGGCTCAGTTCTCAGTGGGGAAGATGAAGCCCTTTGGGGCAAGAAAACAAGAAATTCCTTCTTTGTACCTCAGGTCTGAGTCACCAGCTGTTCCCCGATCCCGAGGCTTGACTTCTGGAGAGCTGGGAAAGGTCAGGCCAGCCAGCAGAGATAGGGTACAAGTGAAGAACTTCTGCTGCAGGTCTGTTTTCTTTGCAAGGGGTCCCTGAGATCAGGGAAACTGTATGGTATTTTGCATAAATTCAACATCTCTTCATGGGTGAGAACTCATATTTTGGGGGGTGGGTACACTGGAGATCAAACCCAGGGCTTCATGAAAAGTAGGCAAGCATTCTAGCACTGAACCATTCCCCTGTTCTAATCTTCTCTTTAAAGTAAGCATGTTAACAACATTGCTGGCCTGATCTTAGTCTTGGGATCAATGGGGGGTCTGGCTGGATGGAGGGGCAAAGGAGCAGGTTTGGCTGTGTGGAGAGAGAGGCTCTGTCTTTTCCCTGGAACAGATGTTGGCATCCAGCAATGTGCCAAACCTACACTCAAGGTTGTCAGCTCCCTGTAGCCCACTGCCAGCTCAACTAGAGGGATGGACAGGCAGAAATCATAATTGGCTGTTTGTGTGCGCAACTTCCTCAGCTTTCTACACCTCCCAAACACACACAATTTGCTCTTTGGCTTAAAAAAATAAGAGACAACTAGGCTCCAGGTTGTCCTGTAGGGAGGGTTGTGGGTTGTGGCAACTGACTGAGAGGTTGAGAAGCACCTGAGGACTGACTGCAAGCTTTAAGATCCTCAGGGTGCTGGCTGGTACACAACAGTCCTGGCTGGCAGGCAGTCCTGAAGCTGGGGAGGGTGAGTCAATATTCAGGTCAAAGCCTGAGCAGTGTGTTGCCATAACAACCACTCCTGACACTGTGAAGAACACATAGGCTAAGTCTACACATGCTGGGAGGAAGGTGGCTCCAGAGCTAGGCTGTGGGGCCAACTCTTTCCGTTTCTCTTCCATCTTTGTCCTGGACTGCCCCAGTCCTTCCAGGCCCAGGAGTGAAGTGTGGGTGGGGAGATTTGTTCCTTCTCATCCAAATTTGACAATTACAGGGAACTTATTGAGAATATTTTAGTCGATGCTTAAAATGCCAACTTTGAAAATGAAACCCAGTTGCACTTATTTTAAATGCAGAGCAAAGCTCTTAATATGCATCTGGACAAAAAAGAAAATATTCCCTATCTTTCCTATCTTAGGTCAAACAAACATCTTTCTTGCAGTTATTTTCTCTCTCTCTCATAGGATATAAAGGGGGAAAAGAAAATAGCTCACTTGTTCAGATCAATTGAATGCAGCTGATTTCTGCCTCAATCTCCTTCCAAGAGTCTAGGAGTGAAAGCCAGGTTGAATTAGCCATAAAAAATAAAGTAGCTAAGCAGAAAACTCCAAGGCCAGGGGCCAAGGGTACAGCTCAGTGTTAGCATTTGCCTAGTATGCCCAAGGCTCTGAGTTTGATCCCTAGGGTTTCAAAGGAACCAAACAAAACACCAAGGCCAGGAGAAAATTTGTAGCTAACGAGATTTGATATATATATTTTTTTGGTACTGGGGATCGAACTCAGGTTCTTGTGCTTAGAACCACTGAGCTACATCCCCAGCCTGAGATTTGATATTCTGAGTCTGAGTCCAGTGAATGTGAGGCCACTTCAGGCACATTTCTCCTCAGCCAGGGAGTTCTGTTGCCAACTGGACGCTCCCCCTTCCTAGGGTTCTAGGATCTAAATCTTGGGTGCTCCTGGTAGGAGGGAAAGAATACCAGAATCCTGCCTTGTATGTGAAAGGTGCTGACTCAACCCCTCCCCAGCAGGGCCAAGCCCTGCTCAGGCCACAGCTGTAAAGGGTGATGTCCAACTGAGTTGCGACTCTGAGCCCAGGGAACTGCCAGTTGTATTCACCCAAGTAAGATGCCTCCCCTCTCTGTGCCAATGATTGACAGTCATCCAAAGCATTTCTTGAATATTTCACATGCATCTAGGAATTTCTACTAAGAGCTCATATTCTAGAGAAGGAGACAAAACCATACACAATTTAATACAGTGCAGAAATGCAAAGGAAGAGGCAGCCAGCTCCTCCAAGAGGTGATACCTAACATGAATTTTCAAGATGTATTTTCACTGAAAATGTACAGAACTTTTTTCTTGTCATTATTCCTGAAATAATATATGGTACAACTATTTAAACAGCATTTATATTGTATTTGGTATTGCAAATAATCTAGAGATGATTTCAATTATACAGAAAGATGTGCATAAGTTTTATGCCAATATACCATTTAATAGAAAGGATTTGAGCATCTAGGGAGTTTGATATCTGCAGGTGGTCCTGGATACTGATATACCTCACATATAGACACCACAATCTATCAACTGCTCCCAATTGTCTTCCATAATGGAAAGCTGTCTGGGGAAATCATCCACCCTGACAGAGTGCACACACTCATCTTAGTGGCTTGTCTCCTTATCATCCCTAGTCTCCTGGGAACTTGATTTGCCCATGCACTGTGCCCTCCACTCACCCTTCTGGCCTTGGCATGCGGGTCAGATGAGGCCAGCAGGACACTTGCTCCTGATCTGCTGCTTCCTGCTCCTAGGCTGACCAGGCTGTTGGTATTCTGTGTTACTGTTGCTCCCTGCAGGTGAAAAGGCAAGGCCCTGATTTCCCTGCCTGCTCTGCCACTTGCTAAGCCTCTCCCATCCATTACTGACAGCTCTAGACCTGGCATATGGCCCATGGCTCTGTTAGTGAGCTTTACAGATCCATGGTACAATGAAGCTAAGTATATGATTTGCCCGAATGACTCAAGAGCCACTGCAGGAGACCAGCAGAGGGCTCAGGGTACCCTAGTCCCTCAGCCTGAGCTGCTCTGCTTTCCCCCTGCTGGGTAAGGCACCACGAGAAATTTCATTCTAAAATCATCATTCTATATGATTTAAAAAGAAAAAGGAAATCCCTGTAGGACTGAAAGACTTTTATAAACTTTGCTGACTGTAGCCAGAAGAATAACTCCTGAGCAGAGAGCTGATTGCAAATTTCTCTCATCTCATCCCTGACCTTCCACCTCTTTCCCTTCAACCTATGGCCCATGTCCCCTACTCCTACCTATTGCTTATTATTCATAAACCCTTTATGCTAGGAACACAAATAGCCTCTATACTATATTAATTAAGGATGAAAATTCTCTACTTGTCTTCTGTATGGAACTTTTTTGCGCCAACTTCCATGAGGTTTATATCCATGGTTCTTGAACCTGTATAAGCATCAGAATCACCTGGAGATTCTTGTGGAACAGAGTACAGGGTCTCTCTCAGGCCCGAGGTGGTGCACCAGGGTTCATCCTTTAACAACTCCTAGATGACCTGAAGCTACAGGTTAGAGACCACACTTTGAGAAACACTAGTTTACAAAAATACAATCTAAAATGAGCACAAGTCATTCTTGAAGTTCCAAGAACACAGATGAACTTAAGAACAGACAAGATGGGGTGTGTTCAGGGTGGTATGGCTGTAGACTGAACTTAAGAACATAAGGAAAGGGCACACTGAGTAGTGGATGGTGACTTTGCTCACCTTGGGGGAGGAGTGGGCCTAAAAAGGTAAGATGGTAAGAGGAGAGTTAATAAAGACCGGATTTGCTGGGGATGAGATTAGGAGATGAGCAGTAAGGGTAAATGTAACATAGGAACTCAAAAGCTTGTTACAAAATTATATAGAGCTAAGGATGATTTTAAAATGTTATATGTTCAGTCACTGGTTCTTCAAGATATTTGTACCTACTACTTTCAGAGCACCATGTGCAGCATTCTAGGTATAAAAATGGTTCCTTCCCTGGAAATTGATTATATCCTTCCCTACAGTTTCATAGTAGATGAGCCAAATACATGCATGGACAAAGTCCATGAAGAATGGTAAAGGAGACAATGGAGGCAGCAGAAGTGGTGAAAGTGGTGGAAGTGGTGGTGATGGAGGTGATGGTATTGCGAATGTGGGGTAGAGGTATTTGTGCTAGTGGTAGTACTGGTGATTGGTGGTGCAGGAGGAGGTGGTGGTATTATTAAAATAGTGGTAGTGGGGGTGAAGGTTGTGTTGTTTTCATTGTTGGTGGTGCTGCTGCTACCAGTGGAGATGGTGGTGGTAATGGTAGTAGAAACTCTCTCCCAGTTCCATCTATGTGCCAGCTTTGAGGATAAGGACTTTCCATATCTTATTTACTCCCCAGTAGTACAGTGACACAGGCATTCTTACCCCTGCTTTGTAGGTATGGGAATTCAGCTTGTCCACAGCCATGAAGCTTATAATTAAGAGGCAAATCAAGATTTACACCCAGGTATGTTTGGCTTCAGGGTCCCAACTCTTAACCATCCCAACTTTACCATATCAGTCTTTTTTGCACCAGAAGTTTGCAGAGGACCAAGAATTAAGTCTGAGGAAAGTTTGTGTTAGGTTAGGTCTCCTAGGAATGAAATTCTCGAGATGTGATTCTGATGGACAAGAAGAAAGAAGCCACCCCAACAAAAAAAAAAGTGTCCAGCATTTGAGAGTTAAGACTACTTGATAAAAACAATTATTTGTAGTGAGTTAAAAGGTTAAAGAATGCCGTCAAGTCAGGTGTTATGGTGCATACCTATAATCCTAGCCCTCTGAGAAGGTGAAGCAGGAGGATCAAAAGTTTAAGTCCAGCCTGGAAACTTAGTGATTTAGTGAGAACCTGTCTCAAAATAAAAAATAAATAAAGGGCTGAGGATATAGCTCAGTGAGAAGGCCTGAGGTTCAATCCCCATTACTACAAAAACTGGGGGAAAAAAAGACAATATAACTATACCACCTGTGACAGGTTTATTTATAGGGACAGCTTGAAGTCAACTCTTTTGCACAACAAGTGAGTTCCCTGGGGAAGCAGAGAGGAGCTGAAGTCTAACTGTGCTCATGTGAAGAACAATCAGCATATCCATCTAAATGAATGCTCTAGTCCTGGAAAAGTTTTGAACTCAGAGTCATAGGAAAGTCAGTGGGAATGCTAGAAAGAAATTAATTTAGAAAGATCCACAGAGAACAGATGTTTCTAAAAGTTACAGTCTATAGATGAATTTGCTGAAGCATTTCCCTATGTGTGAATGAAAATTCAGCTGCTGTGGCTGCCTAACAAATCACTCCAACCTAATGGCATAAGACAACTACTTACTATGTATGCTCAGTGTCTATGGGGTCAGGAATTTGGACAAGGCACAACAGCTTGTCTCTGCTTCCTGGTATCTGGGTTGTAAACTGGAATGCTCAAAGGCTCAGAGCTTAGAATCATTTGAAGATTTGTTCTTAGAGGTGTCTGGTGGTTGATGTTATCCAATAGCCCCAAATCCTCTCCACTTGAGTATCACCATGTGATCTCTTCACAGACTCGTTTGGGCTTCCTCACAACCTGGGTACTGGGTTCCATGGGTGAGTGTCCTGTGAAAGATCTAGGTAGGAGCCACAAGCCTTTGCATGACCTGACCTTGGAAGTTGTGTGACATCATGTTTGTCAAGGCAGCTCCAAAAGCCTCCTCAGGTTTCAGATTCACTTGATATGAATGTAAAAATTCTGGAAAAATGCATGGAACTTGAAATACTGTTTTGGACACTTTTGGAAAATACAATCGGCCACACTGATAAAAATAAAAAGAATTTTAAAGTGGACTGTACACTAAATTAATCTGTAAATATATATTAATCCTTCTTCTGACTTATCCTGGCTGGGGATCTTAAGCAGACCATATTCAGGCTTCTGCTTACATATTTTGCCAAGATTTTAGATTATTTGGAAAAACCTAAAGTTTTATTAATACTGAGATAAAATTCTTGAATGTGAACAGTTTGTTAGAGCAGAGTATCAGTTGCTGGATTTTTGTTTTGTTTTCTGTTTTCTGGGGCAAGGTCTCATACCATATAGTTCAGGCCCCTTGGACTCACTCTGTAGCCCAGACTAGCCTTGCTCTCACAGCAGCCTTTCCACCTCAGCCTCCCAAGTACTGCGATTACAGGTGTGTGCCACCATGCCAGCTCAGCTCCTGTTTTTAAAACAAGTACTCTCCACTTGCCTGCTCACTATAGACCCTGTCACTTGGTGATTTTCCATGCATTTCAAACCCTTTTATTACATTTCTGGACCCCATGTATGCTTGACCTAGAACATTAGGGTGTGGCAAAGCTGGCTGGAGAAGTAGGAGTGACCTGTTAATTACAAGATCCTGGAACACATGAGAAAATCAAGTCCTAAAGTCCTGCACCTGGGCTTCTCATAAGATCTTGAGATTTTTTTGTTTTTTGTTTTTTTGCTTTTTTGAGCAGGTTTTTTGATGGAATGGCCTAGACCTGATGTCAGCCTGAGGGGTGGGATCCCAGTACTTCTCTCAGGACCCGTATGTAGAAGTTCCCACAAGTTTCCTCAAGATTTGGACAATTTAAAAGGACACAGACACCAAGAAGAGCTTGCTCTTGTGGCTTTCCTCATGATAGCCCATCCTGCTTTCTCCAAGGTATTCTTTTATCTTGCTTTTTCTTTTCCTCATCCCAAGCTCACTCTGCAGAGCCAGTTTGTCCCTCACTCTTCACTTTTACTTTTTCAAATAAACTTTGCCACTGCTTTTTTGCTTACTTTGTTCAGTTCTTGTTTGAAATGAGAAGAACCCGGAGTCTAACTCCAGAAGGAAAGGCAAGCAACCCAAAACCCAGTAATGTTTAACTGGGAAACCACTTTTAGAAGGAGCTACCCAATAACATGCTGAGTTTACGTCCTTGGCCTAGGAGATTTGGCTACCCCTAATCCGACCAGAAGAGATCAGATCTGAAATTAGACTAAGAAGATGTGAATGTAGGTGAATTCATCACATTTAATACATCTTTGAATTGGTTTTAGGGCTGCTAGTTTTGTCCCAAATTTGTCTCCCTGAGAGCTTCAATAAAGAATATAATTTGCTTTTAGTTCTTATTGTCTTTGATTTGAAGAAAAGCTGAGGAGAATTTTGGACTTGCAATTGGCAAACTTGGGCTTTGAGACCTCTGAGTTGCTAGAGGTAAAAGAAACTCATTTGGTGAACCTAGAGTAAGGCTTTTATAATCTACTACCAGGGATTGAGTCCATGAACCCCTGAAGTTTTGTACAGTTATATATATTTGTTGTGTATGTGGTGAAAGAGCACATATTATACAGGTTTGTCATATTTATACAGGGTTGTTGACTCAAAATGGTTGAGAATTTATATCTGGGAATAGAAGATCAATGCAGTGGCAGAAGTTCAAGGATATTTGTTACATGGAGAAGCTGAGTCAGGAAGAAAAAGCAGAGGGCAGGGAGGCAAAGGGCTAGAACCCAGAAGGTTAGTATGTCAGAAGCAGAGCCCAGAAGCCAAAGAAAACTTGCTTGAAATTGCTCTTGTCAAAGTCGCCAATTACTTCTATGTTGCTAAATCTGACAATCAGTTCTCAGTCACCAGCATATTGACCTATCAGCCAGCTGGCAAAAGTTGATCGTTTCTGCTCCTTGAAATGCTTCCAGGATTCCAACTCTTCTAGATTTTCCCTGCCTCACTGGCTGCTTCCTAATCTCCTTTGCTGAGTCCTCCTTTTGTCCTTGACTTCTAAATTTTGGAAGACCTTGGGGCTTTTCATTGCTTTTCTATAAATACTCACTTCTTTGGTGATATTATTCAGTCCCAAAGATTTAAATAATTCTATATTCCGAAGGTACCCAAATTAGTCTTTATGTGTGTACTCTATAACTTAACTTTTTTGCATACTTTCACATTTAGACACCTGCCTACTTTGTATCTCCACTTGGATGGCTTAAAGAGAAAGTAAAAGTTTCACAAACTGAACTCATGTTTTCCCAGCCCCTCCTCTCCCCCAGGGTGTCCCATGTTGGTGAAAGGACCCCCAGGTGACACAGCCAGGAATCTGAATTTTCCTACTTTAGATTCAGACTGCCACAATTAAAACAGGGAGCACAAATGCAATGACCCTGGAAGCACGTTGCCTTCCATGGTTGTTAACAGTGGACAGAAGAAACCTGAGTTCCCTGCTCTTCCACAAAATGGGCCCCAGAGGCAACTGACATGCAATAGGTGACTGCCAGCTCATCACCTTGGAAATGTCAACCAAAGGCTGTTGCCAGGAGGAGGCTATGAGGGACAAAAACACAGGAGTTCTGAGCTCTTACATTGCAGCTATTTTTGGAGAAGCCAGTTGGGGGTGGGGTCGTGAAGGCAGAATGTGAACAAATCAAAAGAGTAACAAACACAATTGGAAGCAAATTCAGGCTGAGCCTGGAATAGGCACAATTCCCCTGAGGCACAGAGTCAACATGCTTAATGGGGTGCTGGCAACTCCTGCAGTTATTCTGTTAATGATCTGCAACAAAAGTAAAGAAAGGGCCCTGCTGCACTTCTCCTGGTAATCCAGAAAGGCAAGCTTTAAGAAATGAACATTGTTTATAGAATGCTTAAAAGGAACAGATGACAGGCTTGAAGGGATCATTGTTATTATTTCTGATTCACTGTGTAATTCTGCCATTTATATTTCTGTGATTGGAAAGGCACGTGGTTCCTATAAAGCAACACTTTCCTGAAATTCTCTTCAGCTATCCTATACCAGATAACTAATATGATGCCCCATGTTTTCCCCTTTCAAAGAACACTTTACCTACATTTGCCCAGGCCCTGAGGGTCTAGAGCTTAAATGAGCATTTAAGAATGAGGCAGAAGCAATTTCTCTATTTTCTTAGCATGATATCCAGCCCTCTACAAAAATACTCCTGTCTTCCCACTCTTTATCATAGTTAATTTTTTTGTGCCTGAACCTTCTCTCCTCTTAGAGTTTCACATTGTAGAGGAGAAGGACTATATTTGACTTTCTGGAATTTATCACAGTGCCTAATATCCACAGATGCTCAATAAATGTTCACTGTTTAATGAAAAGCTAAAAAGAAATAAATGGAGGCAGAGACTGACTTTTAACAGGGGTCACAGTAGTAATAGGTACCACTTTCCAGGGGCTATGTGTTAAGCATTAGGCTAACAGCTTTATGGTAGATTCCAAAGCCAAGCAAAGGAATCACTAGCCTACATGCTGTGATGGAAAGCATTCCTTTTAAACAAGGTTCCTTCAGCCAGTCTGCCTGAAATGCCTACTCCAAATTTTCAAATAAGAAACATGAATTGAAAGGCAAAATTTCAAAGGCAAAAGTATTACTGGAAAACACACGACATTAATACTGACTGACTAAAAACATACTATTGCCAAAGCTCTGTACTAAGTCCTTCCCATGTAGCATTTAACCTTCATTACATTGCCATGATTGCCAGAATTTTGTAAATGAGAAAATTGAATCACAAACTTCAATACTTTGTCATTGTTCTTATAGCTAGTAGGTAGTGGATTCAGGTCACAAACCCAGTCTACCACCAGACTCTTAGCCATGCTATTGCAGCCCTAGAGAAGGAACCCAGGGCCTAAGAAAATGGTACACAGTAATTTAAAAGAACAGTGCACAAACAACTCAGACTTTGATGCTGATGAGAAAGTGAAATGTGTGGTGCTTGAGCACACCTGAAGTGACTTGCTTCCAAATCAGAGTCTGTGGCTATGGCTAGTGAGCCATTGTGGGAGTGCTGTGGCCACTCATGTGCCACTCAGATCTGTCTTCAAGAGAACCTGCTGCAGGGAAGGTAGCCGGTGAGCAGGACCCAGTTGTGCACATTTAGGTCCATTTGAGCCTCATACTGGGGCCACAGTCTCCCAGGCTTTTCCTAGCTCATGACTAGGTTTGGCAGGAGTACTGCAGCCTACCCTTCCCTGTCCTTTCCCTGCTGGGAAATCTCTCTAACACTCCCTATAGGCCTGGCTATCTAAGACTAAGATTATCTGCTATCAGTGCCCCTCCCTTCCTCTGCCCTTCCTTTCCTCCTTTCCTCCTTTCCTTCTATCTCTTCCATAGATATCAGGTCTTCCCTCCCCACCCACTCCTGCTCCCTGTTGCCTTCATCTTCCATAGGTGTTCCCCCAGTAAACCTCCTGCACATCTAATTTTCTCTTGACATTTACTTCTTAGGGAACTTGATCTAACAAAATTGCAAACAAAAAAAAGTGAAAAAAATTGGGCATATGATATGTGGACCTCCAAATAATCCAAATAAGAGAAATATTATAACTCCCAGCCCGCTAGATATCTGAAACACTAAGTTTGTGTTCTTTAAAATCGAATAATGAATCCTAGGAACAATGGAGAGATTAAGAGTAGGTGATATTTATTGAGGGAAAGACAGCTCTTGCCTGAGAGGGACAGTAGACACCCAGAAAGTGGGCTGCCTGCCAACCACTTTTCTCAAGGGTATTTTGAGCAAAGCCACAAGGTGAGGCAGGTTCAAGGTGGAACAAAACTAGTCAACTAACAAGATTAAAAGTATTGTCACTTAGGTAATACTGATCTAATAAGAAATCATTAGGTGAGTATAAGGTGGGACAAATTAGGGTCAACCAATAAGATTACAACAAGTATAGTCACTTAGGTAATATTTATTGAATAGGGATCAAATGGAAAACCAAGCCACTTAGCAAGCATACATGGAATGAACAAGGATTTCCAAGAAGGAATAGGCTAGGGAGGTTTTGGTCCTCAACCAAGGTAACTGATGCCTATTTAGAATATCAATCACTGCTGTTCATCCCTAGGGGAAGTATATGAGTGTAGTAATTTCTCTTTTTTGAATCCTGGCCTTTAGTAAATGTGCCTCAATTGTCTTCTGTATTAACTCCCTCCAAAGCCCTGCCTGTCTAACTGCCTATAATATATTAATTTAGCTGCCTACAATATTCTCTCCTCTGAAGAAGTATCCCTAACTGTGGTTAGGGGAGAAGAAGTATAGTTTCTATCTAACTGCTTCGAGCTGAGAAGGGTCGATGTAAGGCAGGCCACACTCAGGGGCCCTCTCCAGAAAGCTAATCTAATGGGCCTCAGATAGAAGTCATATTGTAGTTTAGCAGTGAAGAACTTTCTTTACAAGGTCAGTCTGATGGCTCCTGATAAAAGGAGTATAGCACATTTGTTATTGGGTACATCTGTATAAACACTTGGACTTTGGCAGCCTCTATGTAAAAATAAACAAATTTTCCAAAAAATTAGAAGATGTATAATCAAAGCATGAGCTCCAGAATAGAAAGGTAGATTGGGGAAAGAGCCACATCTAGAGACTGTTCTTAAGGGACTGAGATAGTGATTGTAACTCTCTCACTCTTAGACCTCTCTACTGAGGGAGGTTATTTATAAGTCTGATATTTCTTGTCACAAGTCTCTCTAGTTTCACCTGTAAGAAGATGGAGAGTTTGGTGATTTTGAAGAACAATTTTACCTAAGAAATTTAAAGACTCTTATTGAGCTCTTATAGATTCTACCATAGTTTTTCTTAACGACCCATAACAGTGGTCAGCTATGGGTGTAGCTGGAAACTGTCAAAAGGGGTCAGCTATTGGAGCCCCTTTTTATATGTAGCTTTATTACTATGGCATTGTTTTTATACATCTTTTGGTTATAGTTTTCTGTGTTTTCTCATTTCGACTGGGGCGGGGGGCTGTCAGCGCCTGCACGGATTACCTCCTCTGAGCTGGGTGAGGTGGGATAGGGGCCGGGAGCAGCGGTAGGGATGGTGACCCAAAAGCCCTTTCCTGTGGGCTGGGAGCAGCCGGAGGGATGGTGGCCGGGAAACCCCTTCCTCTGGACCAGGAGCAGTGCGATGGTGGCTCAGAAGCCTCTCCTTCTGGGCCGGGAGCGGTGGGAGGGATGGTGGCCCGGAAGCCCCTTCCTCTGGACCAGGAGCAGTGGGACGACGGCTCAGAAGCCCCTACCTCTGGGCCGGGAACAGTGGGACTCAGTACCTTGGTCTGGTGCTCTGGTGTCCTCTGCGCCTTGGTAATGTGGAATCAGGTGGCTGCCTGTCTGCAGTGGGGTGATTCGGTGTCTTCCGCGAGACTCAGGACCTCGGTAGAGCGTGCACAGACCTGCCTGTCTGCAGCGGGCTGATTCGGCATCTTCCGTGTGACTCAGGACCTCGGTAGGGCGCGCACAGACCTGCCTGTCTGCAGCGGGCTGATTCGGCGTGTTTTCCGCGCGACTGGGGACCTCGGCAGGGTGTGGGCAGACCTGCCTGTCTGCAGCGGGCTGATTCGGCGTCTTCTGCGTGACTCAGGACCTCGGTAGGGTGCCCACAGACCTGCCTGTCTGCAGCGGGCTGATTCGGCGTGTTCCGGGGGACTGGGGACCTCGGTAGGGTGTGGGCGGACCTGCCTGTCTGCGGTGGGGTGATTCGGCGTGTTCCGGGGGACTGGGGACCTCGGTAGGGTGTTGGCAGACCTGCTTGTCTGCAGTGGGGTGACTCGGCGTCTTCCGCGCGACTCAGGACCTCGGTAGGGCATCTGGTTATAGTTTTCTACTGGGTGTTTAAGCCCAAGTTAAAGTAAGACCTATGTCAATCAAAATTAACCTCTTGCTCTCTATCTGGTCAGTTAAGTCTCTTCAGGCATTACTTTAGAACATTCGTAGAGCCTCTCAGCTCATCTGTCAGTGCCAGCTTCCAGGATGGGTCATGGTCTTGGTTGACCATATTAGTTTTGGTAAAAGCATGGGAGACTTTTTCCTCTTGGTGACCCTCCTTTGGCACACAGTACATTTGTTGATTCTTTGTCCTCTAGGGTTCAGCAATCTCCCTGTTCAGGAGGTTGGGTGACTCACCAATATTGTAGGATCCTGTAGAAAACGTTCCCTCATGACCTGGGTCCTTGTTGACCTTGGAAAGCCAGCACCAAAATATTGGCTGTCCTCTTAGCCCACTTACCTTTCTAGTTCTGGTCTCCAAACTTTAGTTGTTGAACACCCAGCACAGAAGATCAGTGACATTAGCATTGTAATGGGGGGAGTGATCTTAACTATTATAATTTTATCTGGATATCAACCACTTTGAACTATGAAGTACAGCTAGAAGACTGTTATTTCTTATCAACCATGGTTGTTCTAGTAGTTGAATTCCTGAAGAATGTTAACAGACAGGAGTTATGTAGTTTTACACAGAAAACTTGAGACCAAGTCACACATATTACTTTAGTGTGACAATCATGATGACATTATCTTTGCAATACACTTAAGTGTCTATCTTAATATAGAATACCTTTTTAAGTCAAATATCTCCATCTGATTGCAAGATATTAAATGACATAAAGAAAACTCTCTTGGGCCAGGGATTTAGTTCAGTGGTTTTACCACCTGCTGCACAAGCACAAGGACCTGAGTTTGATCCCTGGTACCAAAAAAAAAAAAAAAAAAAAAAACTCTCTCACTTAATTTGTTATCCTTCAATAGGATATCATCTAAGAAGAACACACAGGTCTATACATGTACCTTAGAAGTTTATAACGTCTATCCTCTAATTTTAGTGTGTGACATTGTTTGGATTGTTTGGTGCCTGAGCATCCCTAAGTGGAGTGACACATATAACATACATATCCTTTAAGTTTTTAAGAAAAGCTAGTATTTGGCAATCTTATGCTGGCTTGACATATATCTCTTATCCCAAATAGCTGGAGCACAAGACAGGCAGATATCTGAGTCTAAAAAAATGGTTATCACCATAAACAATCCTGGTTTTATGTCTTAGAAGACTGTACACCCAGAAAGCATGAATACATTTAGTACACTATGAAATTAGCAATAATGAGTATCAACAGCTATATTAATCCCTTTGTCCCTTAATTTAGTTTTGTACCAACAGCATCTTTTAATAAAACCTTATTGTTTTTTCCACAGAAAACTTAATCTTTTTATGATGACCAATGTAAATATATCACAATAATATGTTTAGGAATGTTTTATTTTTAATTTTTTTTTTTTAGCAATGTTTATTGAGGTGTGTCTCCCATAAGGCTATGGAAATTATTGGAGTCCTATTAGTGAACAAAGACTGGAAAAATATTTCCTGGAAGCTGCTCCTTTATTCACCTAGGAGAGTGTTGTCCAGCAGTTTCCATAAGCCTAATGAGTCCCCAGTTAATTGTCTTAACAAATTTTTAGATGACCTATGAGAACCAGATCATAACAATTAACACATTATTCTTGATCAATGAAAGATTCCTGAATTACTACACACAGACAACAATATACATTGCTTTTATAAAACCAGTCTTGGGGCTGGGGATTTAGCTCAGTGGTTTCACTGCCTGCTGCACAAGCACAAGGACCTGAGTTTGATCCCCAGTAACCCCCTCCCCCCCCAAAAAAAATCAGTCTTGACATCATTTTGATTATCTGGCAATCTTGGGGAAGGAAGCATGTCTTTAACTCTAATGACATTTATCTACAAGCCAATTTAAGTTATAGGTATATATTTTAAAAATCAAAAAAGGCAAAAAAAATTGTTGCGCTCAAACAAAACAGCTTCAAGACAGGTTGACAGATGGACAAGCACACATAATGCAATTTGCTTATAAAACCATAGTGCACTCCAATGTATTTGTCCATGTTAAATTATAATAATCCTTTTATAGTTTTCTTGGTTTTTAACTATAAATAAGACCAGTCAGAACTTTTTGTAGGTCAATTAGCAGAGATCTCTTTAATAAGAATCAGAAAAAAACACACTTGTGAAAGCAAAGACAGGTTTTAAGATAGGCCCTAGGCTGATGCCTTATCTGATTGGAATATCTAGCTTTACAGGCTTTTCATTGTTGTTTGATAGCCATAGTTGTTGGATGGTCACAGCTGATAGCCAAAACTGCTGTTTTGATAGCCACATGTAATTGCTCTGTTTAGGGGGCAGACTGTTAAAAGTTAATTTTAACTATTTCTGGGGGAGGGTTCGTTTGCCAGGCTTTGGTGTAGAAAGAAACTCTTTGGAGCTAAGTATGTATTCTAAACAGTACGGGAAGAAGGCCTGTCAGGGCTCTGATCTGTCCTGTTGCAGATGTTTACCCATGACAGTTTTCCCATTTTGCCTGTGGCCCTTGGACTAGACTTAGCTATAGGCTTTTCTTTTTTGAGCCTCAGTTAGCATATCTGTGATAATAGTGACCTGGCAAGATATTCTAAAGAGAAATGAAGAGAAAGGCAGTCCTCTGGGGACTGGGGGTGTGTCTATTTTTTTTAATATCTGTTTTTGTTTAAAACTGTTATTAAACTCATTAAGTTCCCTAGGAAAGTTTTGTTCTATTGATGAACTTATCTGTGTTATAAAAAATCAATCAGCCCGCTCTGTACTATAAAAACCAGTCAGCATCATTCTTGAGGGGGAAGGGAAGTAAGAGGTGTTAATCTCTAGTTCTGTCTAAGGGCTGAAAGACAGATAAATGTGGACTAAACTTTAATATTTATTTATGTGAGTTTCAGGATTAAATCTAGACCAGTAGTTTAATATGACCCAGAGATAACTGAAAGTCACCTTCACTCTGGAAGGGTCCCAGGGAGGGGAAAGTCATCATTCTGGAAGCTTGGTCCTGAAATCCAGCAGCCACAGAGGAGAGACTTGCCTTGGAGCAAAGACTTTATAAACTGGTTATTTCTCAGAGGCAGAGCAGTGGAGAATGGACAGAAGAGAGACTCTAAGTATGGCACAAGAACTAAATCCTAACCATCTCAGGTGCAGAAAGACAAGATCAAGAGCTTTTCCCAGAGTGAATCTCTAATCCTTAGCAAAACATCCCTCCAAAGACAAAAGCTATGTTACCAAGCAGAAAATTAAACCAATAATCAAAGAATGTGAATGGCTGATTTTTAGCCTCTTAAAAGAGAGTGAGAGAGAAAATGAAAGTGTTAATCAGGTTCCCAAAATATGGATATCTGTCTTTTGTGTTTCTTTTAAAAGCTGATAGAAGGGTCGCACAATTTTACCATATCTTGTTATCCAAAGGTGACAAAAGCCTATAATTCCTAGGAATCTCCTTAGCTGTTTTAGAGTCTTGGGCTGTGGGAGGGAAAAATTGGTTTAATTCTTTCTTTCTTCCTTCCTTTAATTTAATTCTTTAATTCTTCCTTCCTTCCTAAGGGTTCCTTTAGATATAATAAAGCTCAAGTATTTTACCTCAAGGTATAAAGATGTGTCTTAGATCTAGAAACCTTATAACTCCTGTCTGCTAGAAAATTTATCAGAGCATGGGTATCTTGGCTAGAGAGCTCTTCTGAGGGGGCACCTAACAGTATATCATGTATATGTTGCAAGACTGTGACTTGGGAAAAACCACAGTACTTAAACAAGATAAAACAGTTCTCCCCAGGAGGAGAACTGGATTTTCAGGCATAATTAAAAGGAGTGTGTAAAAATAAAACTGTCCCAGTTATAACCCAAGGGTTGTGAGAAATAGCGAGTTACCTCCTCTCCAGTGACCCCTTTCCCTGAGGTATGATGGCTGGGCCTTCTCTGTGGAGATGACAGTTCACCCAGAGGGAGAAGGCAAAGTGCCCTGAGGCTTCTCAGTCTTGCTGGTCCGGCTGGTAAGAAAGCTCTGAGGCCCCCACCTCAGAGTGCAGTCCAACTTCCAGTGGCCACCTTGGAAATCTTATGTCAGTCCTTAAAGTGACCTGGTTTCTGCAGCAGTAGCAGGTGAGGCTAGTCACTGAGCTCTTCTTGGGGCCCCAACAATCAGACTTAGGGTTTGTTTCTTTTAAGGTCATGATAAAAACAGCTGCTTCCTTATGTCTCTTTGTTTTCTCCCTTTGGCTTCCTCTGGGTCTCAATTATAAAATATTGAGGAGGCAATTACTACAGTATCAAGTGAGCTACCTGGAGCAAAAGCCTTCTTTTGTAGCCTTTTTGAAGTATCTGGGTCTGACTGGGTAATAAATCTATCTTTAAGAATAGTCTGTCCTTTTATAGAATCTGGAGCTAGGGGTGTATGTTTCATTTAAGCCTCTTGTAAATGATCTAAAAAGGGGGCGGGGGGGTTCTCATCTTTCTCCTGATAAATAGTTGACCATTTAAAATAACTGGAGGGCTTAGTTCTTGTCTTTCTTAGACCTTCAAGAATACATTCCTGAAAGTGTTTCCTATTCCAGTCTCCTGCCTGGTTGGTAGGCCAGTGGGGGTCTTGTATGGGGACTGCATGTGCTCCAGTAGGAATCAGCTGTTCCCCTGGCTGCCTGTCTTCAGACCTTCTAAAAGTAAGATAATATTTATCTCCAAATGTAGTAGCAGCTTGTAATGCTGCTTGTCTCTCACTAGAAGTCAATGTTAAATTTAAGAGTAATATTACATCTTTTCAATGTAGTTCATAGGTCTGAGTAAGTCCTCTAAAGACCTAAATGCACTTATCAGGGTTGTCTGAAAGCTGTCCTACATCCTGTTTGATTTGTTTTAGATCACTAAGAGAAAAGGACACATGAACATGAGTAGTCCCATATTTGTCATTTACTTCCTGTAAGGGATATTGTCCTTGAGGATCTTGAACAAAATTAGCTAAGGATGGATACAGCCCCATAGAGGTTTTAATTACCGCTGGCCTAGAAGCCCTGGCCTCAGCACCCGAAGGACAAGTAGGAGAAGCCTCAGACTCAGTAATAGTGAGCAAAGCTTTGATTAAAGTTGCCTTGGAAACCTAGTCATCAGGTTTTAAAGGGTGAGCAAGAATAGCCTCAGGCTCAGTAGTAGTGAATGCCCTAAGGGCCAGGTATCTGGTTTTCCTGTAGTTTGCACTTACATTTTGAACACAAGTAAGGATTATTATTTAATGCAAAGAAAGTCTGAACATAAGGCAATTTTGACCATTTTCCTCTTTCTTACAGTACAATTCTAATTGTGAAATGCCATCATAATCAATTTTGGCTCTAGAGGATAGGCAGGCCATGTGTGGGTGCAGAATAATACTAAGCTTCTTTTTCTCAAAATGTGAGGATTCCAAAGGAGTAAGAGGTTTTGATAATGTATTTTCTCCCATGTTGAAATGCAAAAAGAATCAGCATCCCTTTAATTTCTAAGTGATTTCTGTACCTTCAAGACCCCCCCCCCCCGTAGATTCCACTCCAGGGCAGGTGATCCAGAAGATAAAAGAGGACTGGACTATTCACCCTTTTACTAGCATCATCTTATCTTCCCAGGAAACTCGTATCCTTTGTCTTGTAGCTGTTTCTAAAAGCACTAGTTAACAAGTGATTTTAGCTGTAAGGAATATGTTTAAAGAAGGAAGCACTGTTAGCAAAACCAATAATCAAGAGATCTAAACCACTATTTTCTAATTCTTGGAGAGAGATTGAGGCAGATAGATCAAAGGGCGCATTTTCCATCCTGCAAGGAAATCACCTCTAGAAGCAAACAAATGGCTTGGAGAAATTTCACCAGTGAAGAAGCCTCTAAGGTACCTGTGTTATTTACCTAATCATCTAGGCAACCTTCATTGGCAGCAAGACAAGGCTAAGCTTTATTCAAGTTTTAATCTAAAATTTCTGCGTCTCTGAAGCTTCACAGGTTAAACTTATTCTCAACACCTAGCAACCACAATTCACGTGTTAATAAAGGCACATCTATCAGTTTCCTGAAGGCTGAGAAACATGAAGGGAGAGAAAGGCTGATTCAAATCTCTTTTTCACTCTTAATAGAGCACAAGTGTAAGTCAATAGCTGATTACTATTCTCCTCCATGAAGGGCAAATAGTTGTTGCATGTTTCCTCAGCCTGACTTTCTGGAGGGAGGAGTGGTCTAGATTCAAGGTGATTGTAAAGTTAACTCCCAACTAGTTGGAGAAAAGCTTAGGGGAAGTTTCTAACTTACTAGCAGGGGGAAAAAAAGTCCTAATAAAAGCCTAAGCCACCCCCCCCCCAATAATCACATAGCATTGTGTAAGTTTACAGTAAAAAGTTTAAAGTCCACAACCTACTAGCGAAAGTATTTTACCTCCCCTACACACATAAATGATGAAAACCAGACCTAGGAGGGGAGAGCGAGAGAGCCAGGATTTTGGGGATTTTCCCTTATGACTTTCTTGTCTTCAGCATTAGCAAAGGCACATTTTCTATGGGCTCAACTTAAAGGTCCTTAGTTGGAAAGGTTGGGGCAGTTTTAGAGATCCTTCTTTTCCTAATTTTACATACTTCTATAAGGAAAATGTCAAGTGTCAGGGAAAGATTTGACATGAGACCAGGAAAGGCAGTCTTTTCTTCTCATGCTCACAGTGACTTGTTGAGACAACTTGCTCCCAATTTGTCACTCTTAGCCTAGAAAGGCAAGAATGGGGAATCTCAAGAGCTAAGATTGCCTCCTTACCAGCAGAAGATCAGGTCAGAAAGGAAACTGAGGCAGAACAGGCTCAACATTTTCTGTAGATATAGAGAAGGATTGAGCCAGACCATCCCACTGAACCCGTCCCCCAAGTCTTAAGAATGGCCAGTGAGGGCTGGGGATTTAGCTCAGTGGTTCTGGCACCTGCCTTACAAGCACAAGGTCCCTGGTACAGAAAAAAAAAAAAAAAAAAAAAAGAATGGCAAGTGATCTATCATCTTTTCACTGGTGAATGGGGTCCCGTGATTTATTAATAGGCATGTACCTTTCTTAAAGGAAAGAAGGGAAAGGAAAAATTATGAGAAAAGAAAAAAAAATGGAAACGAAGTCTATGTAAATAGGGAAGGGTGGAGGGAGTGAAGGGCACACAGATAATGGGGAAAAAATAAAAACCAAGATACATCATGTACAGATACAAGCACCCAATGATAAATGGAAACATACTGTATACCTAAAATGTAACAATAAAAGAATTTAAGGAAAAAAACCCCATTTTACAGAATTTTATATTAAATTCTACTAGGGGGCGCTATTTTCCTAGCACTGTTGCCTGAGCCGCAATTAAACGAGTGAAACAGGCCAAGCAAGGAACACCAATAAATTTAGCAACTAGTCCAAATGTAACATAAAAATTTATCATTATTTTAACTGAAGACAATGCATCACAAGAGAAACAAGCAATTGACAAAATTTTAAGACATAAGGCATGAAATTTAAGACCATTTTGATTACCTAATCGAGTAGCACATTTATGAAGGAAAAGCAAACTCTTACCTCCATCCAATTATCTCAGTGGAACCTCTAAATGATATAGGGTGTATGATATGTGGACCCCCAACTAATCCAAATAAGGGAAATAGTATAACTCCCAACCCACTAGATATCTGCAACATCAAGTTTGTGTTCTCTAAAATTGAATAATGAATTCTAGGAACAATGGACATTAAGAGTAGGGAATATTTGTTGAGAGAAAGACATTTCCTGCCTAAGAGGCACAGAAGACACCTGGAAAGTGGGTTGCCTGCTGACCCCTTTTCTCAAGGGTGTTTTTTGGTTTGTTTGTTTTGAGGTACTGGGTATAGAACTCGGTACCTTGCACTTGTGAGGCAGGTGGCAGAACCACTGAGCTAAATCACTGGCCCTCTCAAGAGTGTTTTGAGGAAAGCCACAAGGTAAGGCAGGTTCAAGATGGGACAAAATTAGGTCAACCAATAAAATGACAAGTAGAATCACTTAGGTAATATTGATTAGAATAGGGATCAAATGGGAAAGCAAGCCACTTAGCAAGCATATGCGGAATGAACAAGGATTTCCAAGAAGGAATAGGCAAGGCAGGTTTTGGTCCACACCCAAGGTGACTGATGCCTATTAAGAATATCAGTCTCTGCTGTTCCTCCCTAGGGGAAGTATGTGAACAAAGGAGTTTCTCTCTTTTGAATCCTGGCCTTTAGTAAATGTGCCTCAATTGTCTTCTATATTGACTCCCTTCAGAGCCCAGCTTGCCTAACTGCCTCTAATACATCTAATTAACTTCACTGTCTTCAATAAAATGACCTTTGTCTTGTTTTCACTATAACGTACTTATGAAGATTAAATACACATACAGGAAGCTGTTAGAAATCACTCAAGGTGTCCTGTAGTCTTCAAAGTACGTATTTATTCTTTTTACCAGAATTGTGTGCTGCTTACAAAAATACGTATGATCCAAAAAGGAAAAACCCAAAGGATGGAGGGCTTTCAGGCAAAAAAAAATAGGTCTGAGTATTGCAGATAGGTAAGTTAATTAGATATCTTGTAGGCAGTTAGACAGGGCCAGCCCGCAAGGAGCCAACATGGAGGACAGTGAAAACACATTTACTGAAGGCCAGCATTCTAAAAGGAAAAAAACTACCACACCCATGTAGAATAAATATTCTAAATAGGTATTGATATTCTAAATATGTATCAATCACCTGGGTGGGGGGCGAAGGTCTTAATCCAGCCTTTCTGGGAAATATCCCTGACCCCTCCTTACTGAAAATCCTTGTAAGCTTGCCTCGAGATTTGCTCCCCCACTTGACCCCCATTTAATCAATATTACCTGGGTGGCTATACTTATAATCTTATTGGTTGGTCATGGTTTTGCCTCACCTCATGGCCACTTTGTAAATTTCCATCGGGTCTTATAGTTTTATCCCACTTTTTACCTGCCTCACCACATGGCTTTGCTGTATAAAATATCTTTGAAAAGTGGGGTGGGCGGGCAACCTGCTTCTGTCTCTCTTAGAAGCTTTCTTTCTCTCAATAAATTTTTTCCTACTCTTAACCTCCATTGTTCCTAGAATTAATTCTTCGATTTAAAAAAAACTACGAACTTGCGTTTAGGATATCTACTAAGTTTGGGAGTTACATCTCTTCCCCCTATACTAAGAGGAAGGACTAGCCAAGGAAGCATGGATGACACATGGGTGCCCAATGGCATCGTTTTAGGACCTACTGTGGGAAAACCCAGAGTTTCTATGAAGATTACTCTAAGCTGAAGGCCTTTGAAATTCAACAGATGCCAAAAGAGGCTTCCTTTATCTGTTTAATAGCAGCAACTTCTGGGAAATGATGCTGCCAATACATTCACCCTTTATGGTGGGTCCACGCCTAGGAGGAAAAGCCAGAGTGTACACACCATAAATCTCCAGGAAGACAGAGACTGCTTTTTCTGCATAGACAAACAGTATCATAGACTTTCTTCTCTCCCTTTGTTCTCTTCAAAAATCCATTTGTCTTTCTAAATGAATGATTTGTTCTTTTCATATGTGCTTATTCTCTTTCTGATCCCCTATTTAATTAGCTCTATGAGTTTTTAATTTGAAAGAGGCAACAAACTACTTCTTTGTTAGCTGTATGTGCTTATGAATACCCCCCTCCCCAGTTAATCTACCTTTTGTTACTTTTAATTCTCAGGTACTGAATCTTAGAGGGTTAAAGAAAGATTTTTCTCCCTTCCCCACACAGGGGGTCCCCACACAGATCTGCCTCAGAACACAGTAAAGGAGGAAACAGAAATCTCCTAGCCTTTATTGGACTCTCCAAAGTTGAGAAAGTAAAACCAACTCGCTCCTCCCGATGATGCACTGCTGCTCCAGTTGCTGTGAGCTGGTCCTGTGAGGAATGCTCCATGGCTCCTCAGTGAGAAGACTTTGTTCTCATGAGGTGTGGGGACTACCCTAAACACCACCCTGTAAAAGCAACCAGAGGATACTGTGTTGAGCTGTTTTCCATGATTCCTTGCCAACTTTGGCCACTGTTCAGTGAAAGTGATTCCACGGGGTCAAGATCACAGGTCCAAGAGCACAACTATTTCATGGTGTAGTATTTAGCTGCTGATAAGACTCAACAAGAGACAGATTAGGGCATGGCAAAACTGGCTGGGGAAGTAGGTGTGATCTGTTAATTACAAAATCCCTGGACACCTGCGCAGAACAGTTTCCAAAGCTCTACCAGTGGACTTCTCATGAGAATTTGAGCAGGTTTTTAATAGGATGGCCTAGACCTGACATCAGCCTGAGGAGTGGATGATACAAAAAGGGCAGTCACCATTGAGTTTTTGCCACTGCACTCTCTCTTTTATGGATGGCCCACCCTCACAGTGTAGGATATACTCCTTTTTCTGCTTTTACTTGGCCCCAAATCACTCTGCAGAGCCTATTTCTTTTCCTATTTTTAATAAAACTCTGCTACTGTTTGCACTTATTTAATTCTTTACTCAGGACAGAAAGAACTTAGAAATCCCCTTCAGAAGGAGACTTGAGCACCCCAAATCCTGGTAACAAGCATGCAGGTGAATGAAAGAAAAGGACATTCTTTGCTCATCTTTCCCTCTATAAACATGCTTTCTCACAGATCAGGGTTTTCTAATGATGAGAATAAGGAGAGGTTCATGGTTGTAGTTTTTTGGAAGACCTGAGGTGTAACTCTTATCTGTTGCTACAAAGGGTAAATTTGTGTTTTGTCAATCACCTGGCAAGGATGGGGTTAAATTTTTTCTTTGAAAATTAATGGGCTGGTACCAAGAGATGGGGGAGGGAAATGGAAGGGAGGGAATTAAGATGTTATGTATATGTGTCATGTATTTTCTCCCCACGATGAATGTAATAATAATGTACTACAAACACGTACTAATAAAAATTAAAATTTTAAGAAAGAAAATCAGTGGAATGAATCAAAACATTTGTCTGGAAATAGAATAAAGGAAGATAACCTGAAATCTATGAGCACTAACTCTGGGGCAGGTGAAGTATAGGAAGAATGAAGGAAACAAACCTTAGCTAACCCCTGGCACTGCCAGGTTATCATTGCAAGGCACTGACCTTTGACAACAATTGTCGCATTATTACCCGACTGTTCTAAGTGATGACAGGCATAGTCACAGCACATGACCCGGGACAGAAACAGTATCTAAGCTAGTGCTCTTTCCACTTCATTAATTTAAATGATAAGCTCAAGCACTTATACAAACATGGTTGTGGTTGTGATATTGGCTCAGATTTCAAGACTAATTTAAGTCACCACAAGAACTTTATCCTAAGTCAAGAAAAGCAAATTGAGTTTAATGGAGAGCTCAGGTAAGGAAAGCAGTGGGCTCCTGAGGCAACTGGGTTATTCCTGCATCTGTCCAAGTGTATGACTCAAACTCATATTGATTTTACTGCC
The DNA here is from genome assembly GCF_053883595.1 of Heterocephalus glaber. Classification (NCBI taxonomy): domain Eukaryota; kingdom Metazoa; phylum Chordata; class Mammalia; order Rodentia; family Bathyergidae; genus Heterocephalus; species Heterocephalus glaber. The sequence continues at coordinate 11,362,915 of NW_028258294.1, forward strand.
TTCCAGACCCCATTTCTCTGTACTGAGAATTAGAATGGAGGGATATTTTTCACAGAACATTATCTTCATAAGAACTGTGATTGTTATTAATCTCCCTTCATGCTTTACCAATGGGAAACTGATACTCCTTCTTTTCTATGCAGACTACTGTAGAAAAAGGAGGGAGTTTAAGTGATGCCCCAGCTTTGGAGGACCTGTGCTTTTTTTCTCCTTTTTAGAGCAAAGACCCCAGGAAAGGAAATCTGCTTAGTTGGGGACAGGGATTTAGCTCAGTGGTTCCGCTGCGTGACCCGCAAACACAAGGACCCAAGTTCGATCCCCGGTACCAAAAAAAAAGGAAATCTGCTTGGTAGAAATAGCAAGCACCCAGGAGCAGAGTGAACCAAAGGCCTCCTCATTTCCTTCTGAGTTCACATGTAGATCTGTAGAGGAGCAGTGGACTAGGCAGACAATCACTGTTTGACAAAAGAGGTAACACAGAAGATGTTATTGGGCCAAATAATGATGTTATTGGCCACTAATACTTCTAAAATATTTAGTATTTTCTTGTCTTTCTTTTTTTTTTTTTCTATCACATCATCCTAAGAGCAAGTTGCTGTTCTCCCCATGTTATATCTGAGGAAACTGGGCCCAGTGTATTAGTGACTGAAGAACATCTTGTGCTGGAGCTGGAGATTTCACCCACATACACAGAATTGTGGTCCTCTCTACCGGGAATTTATTAGGGTTATGGTGGAGAAGGGTAAAAATCATATTTAAGGACATGACTGTAAGCACTGAAGTGCACTTAAGCACTGCCCCATAGTCATTCTTGATATATGAATTAGTTCATAGTTACATAGCCCTTTTATGGCTATGGCTTTCTCAGACCTAGAATATGAAGGAGCCATGATGCACAAACTGTTGTAAACTGGTTTTCGATTTACTTGTGGCTTAGTCTGTTTCATGTTGCTATAACAGAAGACCACAAACTGAGTAATTTATAAGAAATAGTAATTTATTTCTCACATTTCTGGAGGCTGGGAAGTCCAGGGTCAAAATGTTGATGACAGCTGTTCTGTTTCTAAAAATGACTCCTTAAACACTACAAGATCCAGAGGGAAGGAATGGGTGTTCACACACAGCAGGAGATGAAGGACAAGAAGAGCAAACTTCCTCCAGCAAGCACCACTGTAAGGGCACCTACTCCATTCGTGAGGAGCCCCGTGACCGAATTAGCTCCCTCTCAATACTGTTGCAGGTGGGATTAAATTTCACATGAATTGAGGGGACAAGAACATTCAAATCAGTAACTTGCTTGTTTTGTTTGTTTGGGGGATGAATGTGTAGTTATTTGCCCTACTCAAATAAAGAAAACTCAAGTATTGAGCACCTTGTATTTTTCTAGGGGGAGGTGGAAGTAGGAGAGAATAACAAGATCTGCGAGAGGACAGAGTCTCATAATTTTGTTGAGAGAGGCCCCTGAGATCTCTAATACACAGAAAAAGAAAACACTATAAAAATATAAGAAAGGAGGTGCTAAGTGCACCAGGGAACCTAGGAAGGACTCTAAGAGAATGACAGAGGAATGGGCATAATTTGGAAAATGTCTTTAGATTCAAGGGAAAGGGAATACTTTGCGTGACAGCAAGAAGCAGGGAGACTACTGAAATATTTCAAAAACTTCATGCAGACCAGCACAAAAATCTGAATGAAATGATGGTTATTATTATTTTGAATAACAAAGGTTGCACTATTATTTAGGAAGTTGAGAATGAGGAGACTTGGAATGAGCCACAATAGGCAATTGATGACCTCCATAGACAACTGTTCCTAATAGAGCGAAATTCTCAGAATTAGAATCCTCAGGATTGAAAGGGGCAAAGATTGTCTGTCCCCTCTTCAAAACTCAGCACTTGAGCCTTGTCTCGCAGTAACCTACCTAAAACTTTCAGCCTCCATTTTCACTCTGCACCTTGATGGTCCTGACCTCAGTCAGCACTTCCTTCCACTGCCCTGAAATCTATGTCTAGGTATAGAGACATAGAAGCTCATTCTCCTCCACACAGCAGCCTTCTAGATGGATGAATACAGGCTCCCATCACCTTCCCAAATCTTCTCTGCACTAAATATGGGGTTCCTTCAAAAGCTTCCATAAGTTTCTAATTTTACTCTTCATACTTCTTATATTTTATTTTCCTCTGAGCATGTTCACTTACTTCTCCTAAAGTGCAGCTTTGCATTTTGGCACCCTGTTCCCTCCTGTGTAGTAGTGCATATCTACCACACCCTGGGAACATAGCAAAGCAGAAACTGGACAGTCACCTTGTTGGTAGGAGAGTAGAAGTGGGGCGGGAGTAGGTGAGAACTATGGCTTACTGACCATGTACTATATATCATCCAGGCATTATGCAAAGAGTTTTACGCATACTGTGTCTTATTCTTAAAAAAATGGATTCATTGTCCCCATGTTACAAATCCCCAAACTGAGACTCAGGGAGATGAAATAATTGGACTAAAGTCAAGTAAGTGGTAGAGCTGTGCCAGAAGACCAGCTCTGTGTCTTAAATGTCTTTAGAACAGTGTCTTCACATAGTAGGTGCTCAGTTTCAAAGAACATTTTTAGACCTGTCCTCTAAAAGCACTGACTTGCTACTTTCTTTTTTTTTCCAGTACCGGAGATTGAACTCAGGACCTTGCACTTGTGAGGCAGGTGTGGTGCCACTGAGTTAAATCCCCAGCCCCAGCACTGACTTGCTATCGTGAGCAAAGCACACGTCATTTCTTCCATATTCTTGCTCTTCTTTCTCTCTCATTCTCTTCTGCCCTTCCTTCTTCCTTCTCCCTCTCTCTGCTTCAAAACCACAATCTTTTCCACGTGAGTGATCTTTCACTTTTCCTGCTATGCTGCTGGGTCTTAATGCTCTCAAGCTTCTGACCATGTATTAAATAATTATGTTCTGTCTTCACATGTTTTATGAGCTTTTTCCAATGACCCAGCCTAGGAGATAATGGGAAGATGGATGTGGTTTTGTTCATCCAGGCCTGATGGATGTGTCTGCCAGCTTTTGGTAATTTTCAGGTGAAAGAAAAAAAAAAAGAAAGAAACTCAGAGAGAACATCTTTTTTCCCTCTGATTTTTGATGACTTCAGACAACTCTGTCTTTCAACATGGCTAGAGTCCTAAGCTGCACTTCACCTCCAGGCTTCCCTGTCCCTTTTCTGCCTGTGACACAAAGTCACGATGAGCTTCCAATCTGTTTCTGTCCCATCACCCTCCTGTTCTGACTCTCACTGGAGTTTCTTGGTCAATGAAAAAATAGTAAAATGTATCAAACTCTGAGTGTCACTTTCCTCTCAAGGTTTTCACATGGGACTTACTGTCCAAAGAATATTTTCTACCTTAAGTGCAAGTACATTATTTTTGACAACTTTATGAACTTTTCCTTTTCCCTAGATGAGAATTTTCTTCCTCTAGAAAGGTGAGAGGGAAGGAAAGAAAGCTAGAGAAAAAGAGAGAGAGAGAGAGAGAGAGAGAGAGAGAGCTTTTTCTTTAACACCTAGGCATTTTGCATGCACAACACCATTTAATTTCCTGCAGGAATTAATGTGTCCATGGCATACAAAATGAAGAAATGGCAACACTGCTCAATGTCATGGTGCTGGTGAAAGTCAGAGATGGAAAGGTGAGGGTTTCTATTCTGGAGATGTTTGTTGAATTCAAGGTGTTTGTGGGCCCTGAGTGGAGATGCTCAGCAGAAAATTGGAACTAAAACACAGAAATTTGGAATAGAGACCTGGCTGGAAAAGCAGTCATACCTTGTACTACTGCTTTCCCTAAAAGGGCTTAAAGCAAATGAAGAAAATTTCCCACTTCCACCCAACCTTTACATCATCCACAGTTCCTTAAGTTGCAGAACTTCCAAAACCCAAAGGACCGACTTTGTTATTTTATGTAGGTCTTGCTCAGAATGTCAAAGGCCAGGGAGACAGTGAAGGGCAATAGGTAGGAAGGGCTCAAATGGAGGAGGCTGAAATGGAAGAGGACAAGGAAAAGTTACGCTGTAGGAGCCCCTCATTGAAAGTATCCATACAGAACATTCTCAAAAATTGAGGCACTAAGTCTCATTTGTAGCAGGCAAGGGAACATTAAAGTAGCTGCAGCTGCAGTATGATGCCAGTGTTCCTCTGCTCTCCTCTGGGGAAACTGGCCAGATCTCTTTAGTAGAGTGCTGCTCAAATCCTCTTTGAGTTTATGACAGTACTGTTCATGCTAGGGGGAAAACAGAAAAGAAATAGACAAGAGGAGTAAAATGAACTCTCAATCAACAGGTGATTATGTCTGTACATTTTAAAAAATTATTAAAATTATTTAAAAATTATTAAACTTATTTTAAAATTATTTTAAATTATTTTAAAAATTATTTTAAACTTGCACCAGTGATGTACCAGCTCTCTGTAAAAAATTAAGGCCCCGATTTCTAGCGATTGCCAGTTTCCATGGTATAAATTCTACCATTATGAGGATTTCAAGGCAATGATTTAATATCTACCTTACAAAATTCTTGAATACTTAATAATTAGCGCTTGAAAGAGGTAATTATTAAATATTAAATGGTTTCAGAACACCATGGAGACTTGAGCATTGCCACTAGTAAGAATGAATTAGAACTGGGTGTGTGGTGCTTGCTTGTAATCCCAGCTACTTGGGAAGCTGAGGCAGGAGGATCACTAGTTCAAGACCAACCTTAGCAAGACTCTGTCTCAAAATATAATAAAAGGTGGGCTGGGGATTTAGCTCAGTGGCACTGCAGCTGCCTCACAAGCACAACATCCTGAGTTCATTTGATCCCAGGTACCAAAAAAAAAATGTATATATATACATATATACATATATACATATATATACATGTATATTAAAAGGAGCTGGGTTGTAACTCATTGCTCCCTGGGTTTGATTCTCAGTATTTAAAAAAAAAGATAGGAACTATACTATTTGTCTTGGAAATATTTTTGCAAAATTCTATTAATAGCAATGAAGCAGAGAATTATGTACTATTATTCCAAATACTTTTTTCCACAGAAACTGGGTAAAATTTTTATTTAAAAATATCACATATAGTTACAAACATAAATGTCCCAACCATAAAAACTATTTTATATACAGTGTGTATGTGTACATATATATAACACACACATATATATATGCACACACACACATACACCACATACACCCCTAGTTAAACTTGCCTCATCGTTTCATCACTTTATTTGAGTAAAAAGAAGTACACTTTCCTCATTCAGGAGATTTTTGATGTTGTAGTAATTACCTGAAGGAACATAAAATGAATTCCCAGTAGTTATCAAATAAAGTGTTTCATGTAAGGTACACAAAAGGTCACCAACATTAACATAAAAAACCAGTATATTGCCTGGGATTTAGCTCAGTGGTTCTGCCACCTGCCTTGCAGGCGCAAGGTCCTGAATTCAATCCCCAGTACCAAAAACAAAACAAAACAAAACAAAAACCAGTATATCTTCACCACATACTGCTTTCCCTTTTCTTCACAGGGTCCTAATATCAACTTCCCAGTAGAAAAAAGGGGTGTATGCCAATGTTTTATGTACTTTTAACTCGCCATGCTCAACAAAAAATTGGTGTGTATCTTGTGCTCTTATAAGGTCCATGAGAATAATCTCTCTTGTTTCCGGGTCCTTTACTTGAGTTGGCTGCAAAGGATCTCCTAGGGGTATATCCAGATTTAGCATTAATCTACTTTTTCTTTATTATCAAGACAGATCCTTTTCCTATTATCTATTTTGTTGACTTCTCCCACATTTCCTTTTGCCTTCCTTTTAGATATTACTGTTTCTGGGGATAGTATTCCACCAATCAGAAGTCCTCCTGTTTCTTGATAATCTACTCGCTCCCCTCACCAGTATTTCAAAGGTTTTGAATGTATTCTCTTGGTCCTTCGAACATTTGGTATGTTGGAAGGTAATACTAATTTGTGATGCACTTCATTCCTTGGTGCCACTTTGGATCTTTTTACTCTTGAGTCATCTAAACTTTCTTGAACCTCATTAATCACATCAGAATTATTCTTTCCAGACATTAAATAATTGTTGAGCCTTTCTTCTAAAACTGAAGTTTTAGACTCTCCAGAATCCAAATTAGACTCTACTAGTGTCTTGCATGTATCTTCACTGGTCTGAGACTCTAGATGAACACTCTCTGTGGACATAATACCTTCTTGATCTTTGGAGTGTCCTGTTGTTCTGGAACAATCAAGATGTTTTTTCTTAGGTCTATCTTGTCACTTTCCAATGGCTCATTCTGGGGACAACTGGAAACTTCATCATGGCCAATAATACTTCCAGAACCTTTAACATTTAAAAACTTTTGTACTCTTGAGCTGCATTGAATAGATGTCTTCTGTCTTTTTGATAGAATAGTTTTTTCACAATTTTCTTAGATGGCAGATTTATTTTCTTAGCAAGTTTTTGTCTACTATTGTGATACACCAATATATCATTTCTTACTGAATTGCTATGAACAGGACTTTCCTCTGCATTTATCACCCACCCATCAGAAGGACACCTGGAAATTCTGTGACTTCTCGTGACAAAGTCATTTCTTCAGGTACAAGTTTTTCCTCTTAGACTCACTGGAGAAATGCTTCTTTCTGGATTCTTTCTTATCTTTTTTAGTGCCACATTTTGTTTTCATATTTTCCACAGGGGGCATCTCTTTTTTGGCATTGTGACCATTTCTCATCTCTTCACAACCTTCAAAAGTTCCGTCTGAATGTCTTGGTAACTTGTCTTGGGCAATATTTGACATATTTTCATCTTTAGACTGTCCTGTATCAGGCTGTTCTTCAACTACATTGGTCTTCAATTTTCTTTTCTGTTTTTGCTTTGTAGTCCTTTTGTTTCCAGATGGTTTTTCAACTTTCTCAGAAAACATTTTTTATAGATCTATAATTACTTTCCAATTCATCCATCAAAGTACAACTTGTACTTGGTTTTTTTTCATTAAGAGGCTCAGATTTCTCTTCTGGGTAAGCTTTATGTAAATGTTTTTCACTTGTCAGAGTCACAGGTGATACACTCTTGATGTTTTCTTGCCTTCTTACACTGAAGGACTGCAGAGCTCTCAACAGAGGATACTGTATGTTGTTTTAAAGGTCTACTCTTTTTTGGTATTGTAATCCAAGATTGAGAGGCAAAACTTCTCTCTGACTTATCAATTATAAATTCATCTTCCAACAATTTTGTATCATTTGGAGGAGATGAATGAGATGGAGCCATTGCTGTATGCCTAACAATGGGACTGGATTCATCGAACTCAGGACCTTGCGCTTGCAAGGCAGGTAGCAGAACCACTGAGCTAAATCCCCGGTGACTGTTTTCACCTTTGCTCTTTACAGGTTCTAAAAACAACGTTGAAAAGCTCTTTGTAGCTTGTGATTGAATTTCATATTCTGTATCTTGTACTCTTTTTGGAGATGTTTCTGATCGTCTCCTTTCTTCTTGTCCTGATTTTTATCTTCTACTTCTGACTTGTTCGTCTCTCTTCTTTTTTCAAAATATCTTTATCTTCAAGTTTAACCTTTTTTTGGTTTTAAGAGAAATCTCTGTACTTGAAGACAGCATATGTACTGAATTTCCGAAAGTGTAAGTTTCTCTTTTTTGGGCAGATGAAATAGCATTTTGTGATTCAGATGGTTTTTCATGCAAAAGAACAGTGAGAGAGCCAACTTATGTGTAAAATTCTTCATCAGCTTCAGCTCAAAGACCGTTTAGTTTTTTACCTGAGTTTTTTTGTCAAGTCAGGTGTACTTTTAGAACAAACATCAGCTGCCAGAACTTTCTGATAAATTCCATGGGCCTGAACTGATCTGCTGGCAGCTTCACTGAGTTCTACAATGCTTTGCAGAGAGTCTTCTTTCTTTCTTGAAGAAACTGGAAATGACCTTGGATGTGACTTCTGGCAATCTTTGCTTGGTGACTCAGTACAACTGTTTTTCATTTTGGGTGTTGAATAAAGCCCTGATTTTGTAGAATTTGTAATAATGTCATCAATGAGACCTGGGAGGCCGGCCAAATCTTCTTCGGTAGTCATTTTTCAGATGATCCAGTCCTGATGTCTCCATGTTCCGGCCCCGCTTGGCCTGGGCAGGCGGGCGAAGGACGAAGCCCAAGCCGGCGACTGCGCCAGGAGGCGGAGCACCGACAGAGTCTCGGGGGGCCTCGCAGCAGGCAATAGTGCAGAAACGGCCGGGAAGGTCTAGCGGGCCTAGCAGGCCGGGCGCGAGGGCTCCGAGCCAGTAGGCGAGTGCTTCGGAAGCTCCCCGCCCATGAGCTCCCCCAAATACGTTTTTAAAAACTGAGGGGTGCAGTATTTGTCAGCATGGAGAGAAACATGGAAGATCCATGTTAATTAGGTTGTTAATAGGCCTTACTTGGTAACAGGCTATTGGGAGAGAAGTAGAAGAGACAAAAGGGAGAGCCAAGCAACGAAGTAAAAGGGAAATAGAGGGTGCTTTAGCCTGTTTGAGGTACTCTAACAGAATGCTGTAAACTGGATGATTTACAAACAACAGGAATTTATTCTCACTGTTCAGGAGCCTGGGCAGTCCACAACATCAAGATGCCACGTATTTAGTATATGGGGTGCACAGGTTGCAAACAACATGAACTCGCTTGGTGAAAAAACCAAGATAGCTTTTTGGGGCCTCTGTTATAAGGGCACTAATCCCATTCATGGGGGTTGTGCCCTCATGACCTAATCACCCCCTCAAAGACCCTACCTTTAGATTTACTACTAAAACTTTATATTTTATATTTTTAGAAGTACACATAATATTAGGAATATAATTAGTTTAAATGAAATTGAATGTATCAAAAAAATTTTTAGTCAAAAACAATATAAATATAAATATATTATACAATATAAACATGGTCAATGGTGAACAGTATGTATCAACAGACATACGTTGAGACTTTGCACAATAATTATAAGCCAGGCATGGTGGCACATGCCTGTGATCCCAGCCCTTGGGAGGCTAAGGCAGGAGGACTGTGATGGAGGTCAGCCTGGACTACACAGCAAGACCCTCTCTCAAAAAAAATCTTACAAAAATAATAATTAATAATTAAAATAAAGAGAAAAATAATGTATTGATAAAATAATACATTAAATTAAAAAAAATTTCTGTTGATGGACAAACATGTATTGTTTAAGAAATGAGGAGGAACTGAGCAGGAAGAATGAACAGAGGAAGTCTGTTATCTGATGGAAGTTCTTCTGTGTCCTTGGTAGATGGCCAGACAGGAAGTGGCTCTCCTACAGAAAGATTAAGACAAACCCTGAATTTCTCTGCTGCTATTTCTTTGGCCAAAGAGTTAACCCTGGGACAGAGAAGAGAGGTCCTACCACTAAGACTATTCAAATTTACAATATTTTAGTTAATGCAGCCATGACAGCACACCAACTCTCAGATTGGAGAGAAGCAATTTGGATGGTCAGGCTCTGTGCACGGTGCTAATGTGGGTTGAGGTTGAAGAAGAAAGGTCATGGCAGGGAGAGAGAGAGAGCACAAGTATGTATTTGCATGTGGGTATGTGTTTATGAAAGCATTTTCATAACTTGATTGTGAATACCTGAAACACATAATTTAAAAATATTATATATATAAATATATATATATGATACAGTGCTAGAAATTTTATATTCATAAAGAATATATGAAGAAGAAAAATAGAGTTAATTGGAAGGATAAGGCAAAAGTATAGCTAACTTTTATAAAAGACACAATATATCTGTTAAAGTGTATGTTGTATCTGGACCAATGACATTTCATTCCTGGGCTCCACATAGCTAAAAGGAAAAACAAAATGTTGATAATCCTACTTCACTTTTAACTCAGGACCTTGCACTTGCTAGGCAGGCGGTGGAACCACTGAGCTAAATCCCGGCCCCAATCCTACTTCACTTTGACATCCAATAATTCAGTCAATTAAAAATAATAAATAATGACCAAACACATTTATCTTCTCTCCCCAGAATAACATAAACAAGATTCAAAAAAATATTAAGTCTAAACCCAGGAATGAAATGAAATTGATTTAACTAATGTTGAATTTCTTTCATCTATGAGAATAGGAGCTAGAAATAAAATTGAATTGTGTTTAAAAATGTATATCTTTACATGCCTGAATTTGTGAACCTACTACATATAGGCCATGAATTGTTTCAGTGATGTTTATTTTATGCAGGTTAAAACAAGGACAGAACAGTGTAGTGATTCTTGAGCTAGGAAAGATTGCTATCAACTGAAGAGCTTTAAAAACTGTTGTTGACTGGGTCTTAACTCTTGTGATGGTTAATCCTGACTGTCACCTTGGCTGCATCAAGAAACACCTAGGGTATTAATAATGAGCACTTCTGGATGTGTCCATGAGAGTGCTTCCAGAGACAACTGATTGGCAAGTGGACATCAAACTGATGGGGCAGAGACTCCCTGAATGTGGGTGGCACTATTTAATAGGGTGCAGGCCCGGCTGGAGCAAAATGAAGGAGGAAGATGCCTGCAAGCACCTGTTTCACAGCTCTCTCTGCTTCTTGGATGCCATGAAATGAGCAGCTTTCCTCCACCATGCCCTTCAGCAATGACGTTTTTGCCTTGCCACAGGTCTAGAAACAAAGGAGCCAAGTGACAATGGACTGAAACCTTTGAAACCGTGAGCCAAAATAAACCCATCCTCCTTATAAATTATTTTTTTAAACGTTTAGTCATACCAATAGAAACTGACTAATACATCCCCAAATTCTGATTTAATTGGTCTGGGGTGTGTTTTGGGCATCAGACTTTGTGAAAGGCCTCAGGTAGTTCAAATGTGTGCCCAGTGTTAAGAAACCCTGGAATAATAGTCTAAAAGTTCAAATAATAAGAAACAAAATTTTTTTGCTAATTTTAAATATGAATGCCAAAATTAAACAAGGGATCCATAGAAGTATTGGAATAGAATACTTAAAAAGTGCTCTAGAACCTAGGATAAAGTCACAAAAACTAAAATAAGAGAAAAAAAGAAATGATGGAGGATTAGCCTAGCAACAATTGGAGTTCAGAAAAGAAAAAACAGAATTTGAAGGAGAGATTATCAAAGAAAGAGAACTGTCCCTGCAATAGAAACCCATGGATTTCCAAAAGGTTCACAGGGAACTAAACATAATGTGACAAAAGTCTCGGCTAGGTGCATCATTGTACAATTTCATAGTGGAAAAGAAAAAAGGAGGATCACAAAAGATTTCAGGGATTCAAAATAAAACTAGGGGGGCCAGGGATTTAGCTCAGTGGTTCCACCGCCTGCCTCGAAAGCACAAGCTCCCCAGTTCGATCCTGGACACCAAAATGAATAAATAAATAAATAAAACTAGGACCCTGGCTTCCATTCTTATCACTGAAACACAATAATGATTTCTGCTTTTGATATCTTGCATAGAAAGGCCATTCTAGCTCAATATTAAGCATATATTTACTTCTATTTCTCTCCAGTACATATTTCCCCTTCTAATTAAATCATTAGTGTTGCTGTCACTCGGTCCTGTTCATCTTGTTGCTGCTTTACTCCAAGGCCACATCCTGGAGGCTATATCAATGCAACTTCCTTTTTTTTTTTTGGTAGCGGGCATTGAACTCTGGTCCTTTCGCTTGCGAGGCAGGTGGCAGAACCACTAAGCTAAATCCCCGGCCCTCAATGCAACTTCCTTCCCAGCCTAAGTACCAAAACGCTTTAGTCCACAAAGTGTTGCTTGTTTCTCTACGGGCTTTAATCTGTCAGCCTCACTTTAGCTTTGTACTTAATAGTACCAATCTTTTTTTCTGCCGAATGATTAGTAAATTTTCCTGATATTCTTTAATGAATAGTTTATTTTCCACATTGATATTTTTCTTATTAAAAATTTCTTAATTACAAAATTATTCTGTACTTGCAGTTTTTCAAGATTTTTTTATTATGTTCCATTTTTTTCCCCATTCTTTATTCTGGGGCAAGAACCATGCAAATTTTTATTTGCTTATAATCCATTTTAAAATCAGTGGGGGAGGAGCTGGGGATTTAGCTCAGTGGTTCTGGCACCTGCCTCACAAGCACAAGGTCCCGAGTTTGATCCCCGGTACCAAAAAAAAAAAAAAAATGGTGGGGGAAATCCCTTCCACTATTCTTGCTTACCACATTTTTTTTCTGGAAAATTTTTTTCTAATGAAAAACTAGAATAATTTGAAGTAACTTGATCAAATTATCAATTTTATTTTTATTTTTTATTTTTTTTTGGTAGCAGGGATCGAACTCCAGACCTTGCACTTCTGAGGCGGGCGGCGGCACCACTGAGCTAAATCCCCGGCCCTCAAATTATCAATTTTAAAATCCAAAATCACTAGAATTTTTTTCTCCCAATTTTTTTATTAGTCCATATTGGTAATAAATAGGTTTCATTTTGTCAGGTTTGTACATGCACATATTAATCCTCCCCTCCCATCTCTCCCCTCTCATCCTCCCCCTACCCAGTTTCATGGTTTTTTGGAGGGTTTCAATGTGCATAAAGTATTTTGATCATACTCATTACCTCAAAATTTTACTTTTGGGGGGGCAGAGAACTGAGGCTTTTAAACCGAGTCCTCCCGTCCAGGAATAGGTCTTTCTTCACACTTCAGTCTGTTTAAAATCTCCCACAGTAGAGGAAGTTTCCTTCAAAGAGGTTTTGCACATTTCTTATTAAGCTTACAACTATATGTTTTACATTTTCTGTAGCTATCACAAATGAATTCTTTCCATTATATTACCTAAATGGTGATTGTTTATGGGGAAAAGATTTAAACAGGGAAGTGGAATAGTGGAAGATGTACCACAGATGGTGGGTAGGGCGGCATGACGTGAGGCAGGGAGCCTGGCTAGGACCTATGCTGTCCATAGGAACTGTGGCCATAGGGAACAGGCTTTGATGTTCTGGAGGCTTTGCCACTTACGTTATCACAGTTTTTCTCTTCCTTGGCAGCTTTTCCCCTCCCCTGTGGCTTCTTTGAAATAAATGCTTCAAGAGAGTGACTCAACTCCCAGTTCTTATTTAACACACCTTCTGGAGATAGGCCTCTGAAACCCAGCGTGAGACTTGCAAGGTGGTGTGAGTTTTGAAGAAATCTCAAGATGACATCACAACCCTCCTCTCTGAAAAAGTAAGTCACTGATGTTCCCACTCCTCTCTCCTGCCTTAGGCTCCAGCACACACCTCTGTGTGTGCTGGAGCTCAGGAAGCTGCTTCCAATTATCTTAGGACCTTGAGCAACCATATCTTCCTTTCTTTGTCAAAGGGAGGCTGAAATTGTGGTAAGATGATAAAACAAAACACAACACCTGGGAGAGGAAGCCTCTCCCAGGAGTGTGAACACAACAGATTTCTCCTTCTGATTCTGAGAGCTGGGCCAGTGAGAACAGGCATTTTAAAAAATGAAATGGAAAACTTCTAAAAGAGCTTCTGTATAAAAAGGTTTCAGGAGCTAGGACGTGTGCAGTTGGGTCTGCTGAAGTGTGATTTAGGGTATCTCTACCACAACACCACTATCAGTAATAATAGCAACTATACAAATAAAATGACATCTAGCATTTTGTAAAAGATGATGCCAAGTTGGATCTGAGTTTTTCCTTTGTTCTGATCTTGGCCCAGACCAGGAATTCTGGGCCAATACTGCAGAAGCTCCGGCTGTCATTGCTCGCTTTTACTTGCCCATGCTCTCCCCACAAGAGTGGTGCAGTTCAATTAGTCCGATTTCTATAATCTTGTCCTACAGATGAACAGATTCCACCCTGCTCCCTGGGTACTGGCATTTCAGTATGCAGTAGGAAACCAACCCAACAGGGCCTGCTCCCAGTAGGACTCCTCAGGCCTCTACTCTCCCAGCTCCAGCTTTTCCACCTGCGCTTGAGTCAAGGCCTGTACCAGGAGTGGGTAGAAGGAAATCTGCTGGAGTCAAGACCTCTTGGCCAAGGCTCTAAGCCCTGCATCATGCTCTGCTGTCCTGTAAGTTTTCATTTACAATTTGAGGACAGCAGTGACTTATTATTACACCTCCAGGGTGGAGCCCTTCTGAGCATGGGGCTGAGTGATTGTACTGGAGCCAGGAGGCTGGCTCAGATTATCAGTTCACTTTTCCTGTATTTCTTACCTGATTGGAAATTTGGAGAAAGACAAGGGAATAATTACCACTACCTTCCAAGTGCTTCCAGCAGTTCTATGAAAGCACTTATATCACCTATAATTTAATAATTACAATTTATAATTTGATAAGTATGGTTATTGTTACTGTACAGAGAGGAAACTGAGGCTCGATGAGTTAAATAACTTATTAAGGGCATAAAGCTATTAAGTGGGAGAACTAAAATTCAGTTTCCTTAGGCTATTGTTATGATCTGAAGATGGTTTGTCCCCCACAGGTACAAAGAGAACATGTATGAATCTCCTACAATGTACCTGCCAGACACTTGACATCAATTATCTGATCCCTACAAAATTCCAAGATAGTTATCTTATTGAGTTGGTTCTTTGACAAGATGGTAAGGGGATTAGGGATACGGGAGCCAGTATTATAGACAGCTAAGTTAGGTAAAAATATAATAGGCAGTCAGACAGGGCTGAGCCCTTGAGTCAAGACAAAAGGTGAAAACGCACTACAACTGCAGCTGAGACACATCAGTTGGGGGCCAAGCCCTCAAGATAACCAAAAAAGGACCAGGCCTACACACTTCCCCAAGGGATAAGTGATAACACCTGGTCAAATAAAGTCTAGCGCGGCACCAGCCACCTGAGCAAGCAATCAAGACCGCGCCCCCCCCCCCCCCCCCCCGCCATCATCTACCTGAGTTGTTCTTTCCATGCACATTTGCTACATGACTTGCTCCCCCATTGGGTCCATGTTTCTTAAGCAGCTATACTTATAATCTTATTGATCACAGCTGTTAACCCAACCCACATTGTACCCACATGGTTGTGCTCTATAAAACTTCCCAAGAAGTGAGGTTGGGGACAACTTACTTTCTGGGTGTCCCTTCCTGTCTCTCAGGCAGGAATTGTCTATCCCTTAATAAATATTTCAGGGCCGGGGATTTAGCTCAGTGGTTTTGCTGGCTGCTACGCAAGCGCAAGGACCCGAGTTCAATCCCTGGTATAAAAAAAAAAAAAAAAAAATAAGTATTTCATACTTTTAACCTCTGTTGTTTCTAGAATTCACTCTTTGATTTTAGAGAACACAAACTCGACATATCAGACATCTAACAGGTTAGGAGTTACAGTCTTTCCCTTCTATCATTTAGAGGTTGATATCCCTATTTCAACAGGAGGGGAGAGAAAGGGGAAGTAAAAAAGATCAGGATGTGATACATATGTATGTCTATTCCCCCAGGATGAATGTATTATGTACTGCAAACAATAAAATGTATTATGTACTGCAAATAAAACAAAAAAACTTTAAAAAAAAGTGGCAAGAATGCTGGAGTATGTTCAAAACAAGGGGGACCACTTTGAAAAGGATTAATGGCAATGCGTCTAATAAATGTAATCATTTTTTAAACAAAAACATCAGACCCCCCAAAATTTATTGCTTCATAAAACAGAGATGGGCTAATTAACATGAAGAGGCAGTCAAGCACAGCAGTAAAAAGGGCTTAGAATAAAGACTTCTACATTTGAATTCTGGCCAAGTTTATGACTGCTGTTTTTTATAAACTTACAGTTGCCAACTCCCTTACATACAAAAGGTGAAAAACAACAATGCCTATCTTACAAGGAGTGGTCATTAGTTGAATACAGTACAAACATGGTAAACACTCAACCAACTCTGACTCTAATAAACCTGAGTGACAAAGCTAGGCTTCATGCCCCATCCATTTGAAGCTCTGGTTCTTTCCACTCAGCATCAGTCCCTGAAAGGACTAGGTCCCTTAACTGCTCCACCACAAGTGTTTTTGCAAGGGGAGTGCAGTAAGGCATTGTAGCTAAGTACATTGTAACTTGTGCTGTAAATTGGAAAGCTGACACATTTACTTGTCCTGGGTCTGTAACTCTGGTTATATGCTGTGATCCTACACTGGAAAACTAGAGGGAAAGGGAGAAAAAAAATTGAAACTAGCTTTACTCTGATTCTTCCATAACCTATCTGATTCAAATAGAAAATCCGAAATAAGTAGATCTTGCAGTAATCGTGCACCTAAACCAGACTTCTGGACATGAGTTACATATATCCTTTCAGATGCTACAAAAAGAACAAGGACCACAGTTCTGAGAAGCTAATGTCACTTGTATCTGTAAACATTTTTATAGTGTTGAGGTGTTTATATACATGATCCATCACTCACATATTAACCTGGATCAAGTCACTGGGCCTGAGCTTCATTTTTCTTAATTCTGAGTAACACAGTCCTTCTTTGCTACCTAATAATGCTGCTAGGAAGATAATGGAAATGTAAAGTTTAGAGGTAAAAATAAAGTCTTATAATTATTAAAGGCTTTTTAGAAAAATATTAGTCAAACTGCAGCCTCCAGGTCTAGCTGTACTCCCGACTCAGGCTACTTACAACCTATGTTCAAATTTACACTGGAAAAATGCTAGAGGAATAAGGTCTTACTGAAAAGGATTTAATACCAAGCAATAAGGAATATGCTATTTTGCTTTCAAAGTCTTGTCTTTAAACTCATCATCATTCACAGCTAAGGAATCCCATGAAATGGTCTCTATCTGTAAAAGGCTTTATTTCTTGTTGCAAATTTTGTGGGACTGGAGATTAAACCCAGGGCCTCACATATGATAGACAAGAGCTCTAGCACTGAGCTATATTCTTGAACCCTTTTTATTTTTGAGAGTGGGTCCAGCTAAGTTGCCCAAGCTGGCCTCACCATTTTTCTGACTCAACCTCTTGAGTAGCTGGGATTATAGATGTGCGTCACCACACCGAGGGCTGGCACCCAATTTCTATCAATGTGGCTCCTGTAAACCACAGCCCAAGTTTAGGAAAACTTTATTTCCCAATAGAGCCCAGCTCTGTTTCTCCCTACCACTTTCTCACAGATATGTAAAATAGCAGATATATCCTATTTCTAAAGGTTTTATGTGTTGATCTGAAACTTTCCACAGCTTTGTGTCTAATACGTATCAGTGTGCACTTACCTCATTCAAGAGGCATTTCAGCATCTAGAACACAAGTGATTCCCATTTGCCTAAGAATGCTTGCAGAGCTCCTGTCCCAGGCCAAATGAAACAGGAGTGCCTGCTGAGGTGAGATACCCAGTTCTCTCCTAGACACATACCTGTGTACTTATAACATGTGACTCAAAATGTGACCCCTTTAGCCTTTTATTGTACTCTTAAAAAACACACAGTGAAAATATTATGAATTAACTAAACTTAAATCAATGTAAGAAATAAAGGGGAAAATATACTACATTAAAAAAACAAACACACAAAGATATTTTTTCTTTTGAAAAGAAATTATGCAACATTTTACATGCTGCATAAATTACAAGAAAAAGTTAGACACCCAGACCTAGTTAGATTAAAAATATTAACTGCAGACAGATTTCTTCTCCCAATATTAAAAACAAACACGTGACCAGAAACAGTCAGGGAATGGAAACTGTGTTGAACCTATTCCCATGTCCATTATCACATAATACATCATCAAAGGACAACATATTTTGGAGCTTAAAATTAGGGAAGCCTATACACCATTTAGATGGTGGGAAGGATAAAAAAAAATCAAACCAATCCTCAACATTTTACAGAATTTAATTAAGCACATAAAACTGTACTACTTAATATATTTCTCCATGAACTTTTTGTGAAATTCAGATCGCAGTGTATCATTTACAAATCTTTTGTCTTTCTTCTGATCATCTACACCTTTTGCACAATTCTTGAAGACAACATCATCATCCCACCTGAAAAAAAAAAAAAGGCCCTCATGTTTGCATCACATGACAAGAATACTATGTGCAATGGAAAAATTGGTATTACACAGAAAGATGCTTAGTATGTTTTACTTGACACAGCCAAAGAACAGAGTGATCCTTAATACAGAATCTTGCTTTATTATAGCAGGAGGGACAATTTCTATTTAGAACATACCAAACACCATCTTTATGTCTCTAATAAAAGAAACTTCATTATCAACTTTATTGATGTTTTTAGGTCTAAAACAGAGGCAGTGCAAAGACTACCTTGATTCCAATGATGAATGTAACTGTACTGTATACTTAAAATGTTCCAATAAAATTAATTTAAAAATTAACAAACAACAAGAAAAACAAAACAAAAAAAGACTACCATGATTAGTATAAAGTAGTCAGCTTAGTGTAGTTTAGATTAGGTGGTTTTGAAGATTTTATATATTTCTCTATCGGTTAACATTTGGTAGTCGTCCACTGTACTATTCACATTACAAGGGAAGAAAAAGAAAGAACTATTGGAATGCAACAATTAAGGCCCATATTGGCCTACATCTACATTAACCATAAAGAAATATCTGCTTAGGGCTGGGGATTTAGCTCAGTGGTTCTGCTGCCTGCCTTGCAAGCACAAGGTCCCGAGTTCAATCCCCAGTACACACACACACACACACACACACACACACACACACACACAAAAGAAATATCTGCTTAAATGATTGGATTTCAAAGCATAAGCATTAAAAAGCACCCTTGGGTGGACTATAAAATACTTGTTACAGAAAATAAAGAGCATGATTTCAGAATATGATCTAGCATATAAACAACAAGGCACAAATATATGACATACTGTCATAAATATATATGAAATACAAAGCCATCTAATGTGTCTATTTGCCAGAAGAAGCTGCACATGGGAAATAAACAAAGGATGTGGGTATCTTTGGAAAATATTGAAGTTGTCACTAATGCAGTATACAAACAGATCAATGACTGGAATCTAAGATATATTTCTATTTGTATCCAAAAAAGGGCTGAACGGAGCTGGGGATTTAGCTCAGTGGTGCCGCTGCCTGCCTCAAAAGTACAAGATCCTAAGTTCAGTCCCAGGTACCAAAAAAAAACCAACAAAAAAACAAAAAAGGGCAGAATTAAGCTATATAGCTTAATAAACATTTAATATAGTTTTTTCTATATCCATTCTCTCCTTAACTTACTCCCAACAGGCCTTTTGTCCCTCTTCCCATACTAAAACTTTTCCTCTATTTTGCTAAATCTCAGTACTCACTTCACTTGTTCCACATCAATATCTGACCTCGATGATAATTCCTTTCCTCTTGAAATACAGTACTTCCTAGATACCAATCTTTTCTGGTTCTCATTTCCTTATTCCCCACTGGCTGATCCTTCTCAGCTGATTCTTTTTGTCCATTCAAACAATATTTATTAAGCACCTATTGTGTACTGGGCACTGTTCCAGGGATCAATAACTAATCATTTACCCAACCTTTAGACAGTGTCAGGCTCAGCACTCTGACTTCTCTCTACTTACACTCATTCTCTAGATGATACTGCTCAATGCTACAGCTTTCAAAATTTTTATAAGCTGACAACTCCCAAATTTATTATCTCCAGCTTGTAGTAACTGCAGAAACATACTAAACTATATATCCAAGACAGGTATATAACAGCCCAAACTTTACCATGTCCTAAACCTGTTACCTTCCCCAAGTCCAACCTTAGGCTACATTCCTCCCTATCTCTAGCTTTTCAGTTGCTCAGGCCAAATACCTTGGAGCCTGGTCTCTGTCACCTTGTCAGTAAACCTTCTTTTGAGTATACTGTTGCCACTGCACCGAGTAGGTAGATTTTTACAGCTTTATAAATCATTATAAGGAGCACATTTTTACTGTGAATGAGTTAAGATGCCACTGAAGGTTTAGAGTAAGAACCTATTGTTGTGATTTTACAGTTTACAAAGGATCAGGTTGCTATGTTGAGGAAAAAAATGAGACAAGGATAGAAGGTGGTAAACATGCAAGTAGCTAGAGGCACATCACTCCTGATGGGTGATGGTACCAGTGGAGATTGTGAGAAATACAGTCATATCTCAGTTCACGAACTTGATTCTGTCCATAATTCTGGTCACAAACTGAGTAGGACAAGAACTGAATCAAATTCAATGGTTAGGTTCAATGTTGACCTTATGGAGAAATCTGACTCAGTTCTTGTCCAGTTAGGTTTGCAACCAGAATCGTGGAAAGAATTCAGCTCGTGCACCGAGGTACCACTGTAATGCATGCCATTTAAAAGTGAAGCTGATAGGGTTTCCTATCTTATGTAAAATAATAACCAACTTTCTTCCTACTCAGTATTTCCAATAATCTTTTCTACATATTACCATATATATGTACATGTACACACACACACACACACACACACACACACACTATATAAAGGATTTACTGTTCATCTTCTCTCCCTCTTCAGCCTTTTTCTTCACTCCTCCACATACATTTGCACTACAGAAAAGCATTAACATACAGACTGAAGACCGCTATCCTTAGGCCCACTTGTAAGGTTGGGCTTTGGCTGGGATTCAGAAACCTGTGCTTCAGGTGTTTCTCACTGTTACTATGCCAAAATGTATGCATAATGTGCTTTATGTCCAACACTTACTTTCCTTTGAGGGTCTGGATTTTGGTATGTGCTAGGCAGAAGTTGCCTCTATGACTAGTTCCCAATAAAAACCCTAGGCAAGGGCCAGGGATTTTAGCTCAGTGGTTTCAGCTGCCTGCTGCACAAGTGCAAGGACCGGAGTTCGACCCCCGGTACCAAAAAAACCCCTTAGGCATGGAGTCTCTACTGGGCTTCCCTGGGCAGAAATACCACGCATATGTTGTTTCATTTTTGTTGTTCTGTGTACCTCTTGTGGGAGGGACAGAGCTTAAAGAAGTCTACACATGGATTCCTCCCATTCCAGTCTGTATCTTTGCCCCTCATGATCTGCCTACGTATCCTTACTAAGTTACCCAACAGTAAAACTACATGACATAGCTGTGTGTCTTTACTATGTTAGCTGTGAATACAACCATACACCAAGTCCCCTGAACCTTTGCAGTGAGTATTTCAATGTGAGTGGTGGTCTTGGTAACTACAGCACTGAGACATGCACATAATACATAAAGTTGCATGGTTAAGGGCTCAGTTCATAACTCTACCCCCAGTGTTTAGATTACTGGGTATATAGGTGGCTACTATAAATATCTACTGAAAATGAGTTTTTCTTTTGCTTTCCTTCTTCCATTTTCCCAAAATCAGATATAGAAGAATGTTAGTGGAAGAGGAGTTTTAGAAGCTTAACATAATACAATAGGTAGCCAATTCATAATCTCTTTATATAAACCCAACCCATTACTTAATCTACCTTCTTTTAACTTTGAAGTTGGCCTGCGGCTGGGATGGGCCAGTGAGATTAAGGAGAGGATTTCCACTAAGAATGTTTTCCATACGAATCCTTTCCTCTTCAGCTTTTTGTTCTTGTTCCTGTCAATGACAGAAAAAGACTCAAATTTACTTGTATTAATTCTAGGTCAAAATCTTATATTAGCTCATTAAAAAAAAAAAAGACTATTAGGAATGTATGAGAAGAAAATTAGACATTTTAATTATAAATATTTCATGGTGCCGGGCCAGGGATTTAGGTCAGTGGCACCGCACCTGCCTCGCAAGCACAAGGTCCTCAGTTCGATGCCTGGTACTGCAAAAAAAAAAAAAAAAATTTCATGCTGCCATCATACAGTAATTAATCTCTCCTACCTCTGAAAAACTACGAGATACATATCCAAATCTGTTCTCTTTTGAAGTACAAACAAAATCACCTTAATATTTAAGAATACATCAATAAGCATTTTATATTTTTAAGAACACATTAAACATCAAAGACACATTTAGTAAAGTTAGTGCCTCAATTTTTAGAGCTATACACAGACTGTGATCCAAAGCAATTTTATTTTGAATTATAATGTAAGCTTACATCTTAAGGATTAATGACAAATTATTATCAAGCAACTACTAAAATCAAACTACTATGTAAAAGAAAACATTCCATTAACATGCACTTCTATTAATTTACCTGACACATATCCATTTCATTTTTATGATTTAATCTTTATTTTTATATTTTATCTCTCATTCAACACATCTTTATTTTAGCATCAATCTCTTCAAACTCAAATCACCTGTTTCATTCTCAAAATTAGGAATATAAAATGCCTGAAATCTTTAGCTATAACTTCTAGACCTACCTAATAACATGTTATCTTTATATAAATCCAATTTTGCTGTATTTGGGGAATGACAGCAATTACTAATTTAATAGATCTGGAAATTATGTTAAAGTGAACCTAATTGTCCACAAAGGTTACTGACACGTCATCTTAATGTGAAAATGTGAATGATGGATTTCATTTTTATCAAGAAAACTGAGAAGTGAGAAGATGTTATTTGTAGAAACACAAACAGGAAAATTCCTTTAGGTCACACTGCTCAGAACTTAAGCAAAGTCAGGAACTATCCCTCCAACTGAAGAATAGATAGCCCCTTAAAAAGTATATACAGTATTTAACAAACTATACTATACTTAAGGTGCAAAGATATTTTTCTGAGATGCTAGAAAAATAGGAACTCAAGTATACTTGTGTCCAAACTTTACGTTAACACATAGGTGCTGGACTTTTTGTTTAGAGTACTATTTCCTTTAGAGTCACTTGATTACTACACACAGCACTGGCAGAAAAAGGCACCTACTCTTCCTATATTCAAATACCAGGCGCATAAGCTAATGGTTGGATACCCCATGGGTCAAATCTAAACTACCCTTTCTCATTTTGGCAAATAAAGATTTTGTTGGAACACAATCACACTTACTCATTTATATATTTTTCTATAGCTGCTTTTGTGTTGTAACAGCAGTTGAGTAGTTGCAACAGAGGCTGTACGACCAGCCATCTTAAAGTATTTATCATGTAGCCCTTTACTAAAGGAAGTATGCTGATCCCTGATAAAGGCTAATAGCCTTTTGATGTGGGACATATCAAAATAACAGCTGATGGAAAGAGAAAACAGGGACAAAAGAAACAAGGTTGGGATGCAACTCCAAGAAATACCAACACATTTTTGTACAGAGATTGGATGAAATTCCCTTAACTTCCAGGCCTCTAAAATGTTTATCCTCCTCCAAGGTCAACCCAAATCATTTACATAAATTTGTCTCTGTAAGTATACAGAGGACAGGCACATTAAAAAAACAGAGGGGAATGACTGCCCTCTAGTGGCAAGCAAAAGATCCTAGAAATGTTCTTAATTCTTTACATGCATTTTTCTTCTTCCAATCTGAATCCCCTCTCCCACTTCGGTACCAGGGGTCGAACTCAGGACCTTGCACTTGCGAGGCAGGTACAGTGCCACTGAGCTAAATCCCCCGGCCCTCCAATCTGAATTCTAACAGTCTTCAAAGTCTATCTCATATTCTATTTCTTTTCTGAATTCCTTGACACTTCTCTGAACTCTTATTTCTTCAGATTCTTAGCATTAATCCAAGTCACTATGTTTCTCCAACGGCTTTTCCATCTTTCTAATCTTACACCAAAGTCCATAAAGAACTGTGATACTCTGGCTGAAAATGGGGGCAGATATCTCTATTCAAATGTCTTACCAAGTGTCAAATTCAACATGTTCAAAACAGAACTCATCATCTCTTTCTGCTTAAATACATCCCTTCCACTTTCTCTTTGTATATGCAATCAGTTATCTATGTTTTGGTGCAGCAACCAAACCGTCACCATATGTGGTCAATTCTACCTCCTTTGTTGTTCTATTAGTGCTTGTTTATTTCTCAATTCCAATTCTTATCATGCAAGTTAAGATATTCTTAACTGCACGTGAGGATTATTGAAAAGTCTCCTCAGTGTTTTCCAATCTATCCTTCTTATTTGTGCCATAATAATGTTTCTAAAATGCATATGCAATCTTATCAATCTCCTGCTGAAATCAACTGGCTCCTCATAACCTTTAGAACAAAATCCTAACTCCTGTAGCACTGGTTTATAAACCTTAAATGCTCAGACTTGTGCTTATCTCCCAATTTTATATCTGGGGGTCTTAATCTGTGTGTCTTTTTCCCCAAAGATACTGAATTAGACATTCTTTTCTTCCACTGTGTAAATGAAGACTGTGGATACTTAAAGCAGTTAGGTAACTTGCCCTATAGTACATAAGATCTAGACAAAGATTGCCTCAACAAGTGCCTAGGTGGGAGGCAAGAGAAAGAAACTTTGTAGATCATGACTATACATTATCTTTGATTCTTCTGATATTTAATAAACACCGAGTAAATGTGTATTGACCTAACAAGTGAATACAATCAAGCTGATGACTATTAGCATGTCTGAACTCTTTGAAAAGAATATCCAACATAACCAGGAGACTTAGGATCTCATAAAAATAATCAGATTTATAGATCTATAGGGCACTATCATATTCAGACATGATTAGGAAAATTTCTAATACACAAAGATATTATTTGAGTTTAAAAATGTGTGAGAAGACAGGGAGATGTAAATACTTAACACTCATTTTACCTTCCTGGCCTGCTCTTCAGCTCTTTCCTTTTTAATTTTTTCCAGTTCTGCAAGAAGAGCTGCAGTATCATCGTCATCACTCTCCTCCTCAAAATCTTCATCTTCCTCCTAAAAAGGCATAATTATGATCCATGATATTGGAGAGAAAATACATATCCACTTTTCCCCATAAAAATTACACATAACAAATCTTTAGGACAGAAATAAAATTTCCTAGGGGGAAAATGTACTTAAACATCATGATTAAAATCAACAATGAACCAAAATATAAAGCCCTAGAAAAAGCTTGTGAATTCTTACTAATATGTCCATTCCTCATAAAAGTGCCTTTCAAATTTACATGGCCAAGGGGCCAGGGATTTAGCTCAGGGGTTCTGCCGCCTGCCCTGCAAGCTCAAGGACCTGAGTTCGATCCCTGGTACCAAAAAAAAAAAAATTTACATGGCCAAAAAGAACTTCACATGAAAATATTCTAAAATCAGAAAGTGAATACTTCATGATGAAACACAGTACATATGTACAGTGCATCATCCAAAGAGAATAAAAGTAATTTTATGTAGCTAAAAGCAACTGTCAGCTAGCAATTAGGGATAATTAGACATACAAAAAGGGTACTAAATAATTTCAAATGAATAATCATTAAATTTCACCTAAAACTGGGATTTGTTTTAATGAGTAGTAGTTAACTCCACCAGTTAGCTCTAGAATTAACTGCTGACATATGTGCATAATTAGATACTACCCATGACAGGTCACTTAGATTTTTTCCAGTGTTATGTTGAAAACCTCAAATTACAGTCTATAAGGCACCACTGAATTTTAATGGGTTGATGTGTGACTCCTGGGAACCATTATGTGTACTGAGCTGCTGAAGGAAGCTTCAAATTTAATGAGGAAAGGCCCATGGGTATAACACTAGGGGGTGCTGTTTACAGAATCCAGAACCCAACCTAAAGTGTGTCCTCTGGAAGAAAATATGCTAGCACAACCTCTAGGCCTTAATACAAGACATTTTGGGGAAAGTATGTCCTTTAATAGATTGCTTCTATATTCAGTTCTCGAAAGATCAAACTTGTTCTTTAAGTCCTTAATGCACACTAATACTTTTTATTTTAAAATCAACTGTGAAGTTTAGGGTTGAGTTTAGAGACACATTTGAATAACACTATGTGAAAACAAACACACATCATAAAAGTCAGGAGCATTAAAACAACATACTTTAGAAAAACACGATAAATTACTAGACAGAGACAAAAGGAGAAAACACAACATACATCTGTTAGAGGATCATCTGCATCAAGGTTGGCAGCAGGAATCTGGTCTAACCGAGGCTTCTTTGACACTGAGGAGGAGGTTGTGTGTTCTGAAGGAAAACAAACATCTTTTAGCTCACTGAAACAACTACTGCACTTCTTACAATGTTTAAGAGACCTGTGGGCACACAGAGCCCACATTAAAAGCATTACGGCAGTGTTAGAATTCACAAAAATATCAACACTTGCAATTTGCTACATGAGAGCAAAACTATCAACAACATAATTTTATGAGACAAATATTTGGGACAGTGTTGCACCTCGGGTTGGACGATCCCTATTTTTCTCTCTTGCAGCAGCTCTCTCTCTCTCTTCCAATTCTCTCCTAAAGTCACGATTACGAACCTCTTCAGGGGCATCCTGAGTAGTTTGTCTAAATTAGAAACAAACCAAGGGCAAAAATGTTACTCACCCCAAACAAAGAAAAAAAATTACATGGCTATAGCAATGGAAAACAGTTGATAAATGCAAACTGTCCCTTGAGCATAAAACAAGAATGAGGACAAGATAACACATTTGTGGTGTTTCTAATATTTCAAGAAGCCCAAATAGCATCACTTCTTTTCCTACAATATGGCTGCACACTGATATCAACTCACAGGCTTGTTATAAAAATACTTTTATTTCATATGGATTAGTGCTGATAGTGCTCATAATCTAAGGTAATATATTAATTACTATTCTATCTACATATGCAAATTCCTGGTTAAGAGGAATGTAGATAGCACTGTAAAATCAGAGCATAATTTTATTGTGGACCTTTTATTATCATTCTATTCCTATGAAAATAGGCAAGTGATACAACAAACATGATCATATACCATGATCATGCCCTTTAACAGTTTGTCTTGTGTGTGAATAAGAAAAAAATGAAAGTCATCATTACCTGTATTTTATCTTTGTATGAGAGGGAAGGTCCCTACTTGAATACTGTTTTGAGAGTTGGCTCAAATCACCTTCTCCTTTTCCTCTTCCACCTCTTGCAGGTTCAAAAGTTGGCCTGGCTGCTGTTGTCATTTTTTGTGCCTTGAAAAAAAAGTTGTTATTTCCAATACACTCTCATTTTATAAATTACTCAACATCTATCCTTGTGAAAAACTTCCAATTTTATTCCACGAAAGTTCTCAAACAATTTTTAAACAAAATTCTCAAGAAAACAAAGTATGAGACTCAAGGTGTACATGGAATATGATTTCCCAGGTAGCTCTTATTTAGAACAAAATATTCTGTTATAAAGACCTGAGTTGGTGTTTCTGCACTTCTTTTGGTTGTGTCGCTTCGGACAAGTTCCCTATTTTGTTTGTCACCTGTGGAAATGGCCAATCCTCACAAGACTATGAAAAGTAGGAGACGTGACATGTCAAAGTCCATGTAAAGAACTGCCATGACTAAGTCTTAAAAATACTCACTCTTATTCTACCAAACTAAGATTTGCATTGCATCTAAACCTCAAGAAGAGAAATAAGTTAACAAAAACAAAACAATTTAAAAATCATCGACATAGTTACTCAGTGTTTCAGAGAGAAGTGCTAAAATTCAATTGACAGTTACAAGGGCAATATTCTTTAGCAATCTTTTGATTCAATTTTATCCTTTAACAGCTATCATAATATAAATCAGAACTTATGTGGGTTATACTTAACTTACATAAATTTGTAGTTATATACACACATATTTCTGTATGCTCAGAAATCAGGAACCTCACCCGCAAAGGATCTTAATAACCAAAAATTAGGAACTTATTCTTTACGTTACTTTCAGATTTGAGCAACCAAAACAACTTTGCCTGGAACATATGGTTACTAAAATTCCGTTAGTGTTGGAAAAACACATGAATGGAATGGGTGACAGAAATAGAATTTTTCCTCCCTTTCTTTCTTTTTAATATACATCTCTTAAGTATCAGAAAGGGAAACGGAGTGTATCCGGAGGGGAAAACAGGGTCTCTTGCTAGGGCAAAGTCGCCTCCGGGGAGCCCGCCCTCGGCTGTCACCATGAACTCGCTGCCCTCCCATGGGTGGCGAATACTGCGGTGGGAGCGACCCGGGCCCACCTAAGGGCCTGAAGCAAAGCTGCCTCCACGCTGCGTCCTCAGCGGCTGGCCTGAAAGCTGTGGATGCGCCCCACATGCCCACCGCTCTGGGGCCTTCTCCACCCTCTCCGGAGTCGACCCCAGCTGCCTTTTCCCGTCCTACCCGTATAAGGAGAATATATCGCAATCCTCTCGCCGCACACTTGGGCTCAAACACAAAACAGCAACTTCCGTAGATCATATAAACACCATGGCTACGCCTGGCTCCCAGAATCCTCTGCGTCCACGGCTACGACCCAAGACCCGGAAGCAAAACCCAAGCGCTTTCTCGCTTTCGGAGGCGGAGGCCACGACCAATCCGCAGAGGTCTTGGTGGAAGTCGGTGTGACGATATCAAGGGGCGGGGCCGAAGCAGCCCAGGGGGCGGGTGTTTGAAATCAGTGCCTTAGAGTAGACCCTAAATATCATTTTATACCTTGGAGAACCAATTACTTAATGTCTCTTCCGTCTTTTCCTTTCCCGACCCCCTCCCAGACTCCTCCATTCCGGTTCTGCGTGGATGGGAAGCCCCGGGTAGCCGACACCACGTCCCCGGCTAGGATTACACCAAACTGTTTAAATTCAACGGCTCCTGCTTCCATCCTTTCTCCTGAGGTAGACCCAACAAGCCTAGGGAGTTGGGCTACGGAAAAACTAGTTTTCATTTAATTGGATATGAAGAAAGAACAAATATGTTACGGGGGCAACCACGATCTTTATAAAGGTACCATTCCTGCAAAAATATTAGACTTCAAAGCAAAGGTTGTAGTCGTATTGTTTGTAAAATTTTTATTTTTATTAAAAAAGCGTTTAGTGTTACTGGGAGGGAAGATGACAGTATTAGCGTTGACGACCTTGAACGTCTAGAACGGTGGGCCCAACTGCCAGGAGCGCGAGATGGAATTAAAATGGCTACTCAAGCGTTAGGTGAAGTTTTAATGAGGCATCGAAAAGTGAGGGCGCGGGGCGGGGGTCACCATTGCTCTCTCCCATCCCAAAGCTCGCTGAGGGCAGGGCTTTATTTGTCTTGGTATCTTGTCACACAGAGATGGGCCTGAGTTAGATGCTCAATACGTAATTGTTAAAATCCAGCTTTCCCAACTTAGTTTCCTATGTCAGGATCTCATAAAATTTAACATTTAAGTATTTTTCTCCCTAAGTTGTCTTTGAAAATTTTAAATTAAGAAAGAAAAGTAGAAAAAGTCGCTTCCCCCCAGAGTTCAAGATGCAAATCTAGACTTTTCTTAGGGAAGGTATTCCTACCCCTGTCTTACACACCTTAAAGGATTCTACCATCATACTAGTAACTCAAACCAATGTCCCAAGATATGCACCTAAATTCCTTTACCTTCACTTTTCTTTTTTTTTTTTCCTTCACTTCTCTGATTCTGTTCATTTGCCAGTTCTTTCAAAAGTTACCCTAAATGTCATTCCATGGCATCACCTTCATCCAAACCACAGTCCTCTTCCACTTATAATTGCCCCCATGGGTCTTCCTACTTATTTTGTCCTACAGTTTTACATGTAGCAGTGGAAGTCATCTTTCAAAATTATCAATCTGATGAGGTTATATTCCGTTATCATATTCTGCTGCACTTAGAATAAAAGTCGCATTTATGCAAGGTTTTCTTCATTGCCTCTGGCCCGAAGTAACTATACTGTCATCCTTCAAGTCTCAGCTCTAATAGTACAGGTACTTGAGGTTTTCCTTGCCGTCTCTATTTGCACCCCCACAAACACCATCACATCACCCTGTTTTATTTTTTCATAGTTGTAAATACTACCTGTGTGTTTTATGTTTTCTGTTTGTTGCATTTCCTTGTTTTTGGCCTGAGAGGCTGCATAGCAAGGCCATTGAGAGAAAAAGATCTAGCTCGTATTGGTTCTAAATTACAGTTTAGTCCGTTTTCTAGCTGTGTAAACTCTAGACAAGTTATTTTCCTTCTCTGTGCCCTCAGTTTGCTCATATAAAAATGAGGATAATTCTAGTCCCCACCTCATATTGTTACTATAAGGATTAAGTAAATTGATGCTTGTAAAGTGCTTAGAATTGTCTCAGCATCAGTATTTGATAAATAAATGTTAGTTATCATTATTAATGTTATTTTTATTATTATTGTCTATCTTCCTGTATTAGAACATAAGTTCCAGGAAAGCAGGAACCTTGTCTCTTGTTCACTGGTGTATCCTCTGCATATAGAACAGTGCCTGGCACAAAATAGGTGCTGAGTAAGTATTTGTTGAATGAATAAATGAATGAATGAATGAATTACGCACTATGAAATAGAAGAATAGAGTAACAATGGCAAGATGGTGACACAATCATAAAAAATAATCCACAGTTTTATATACTAAATGTCTTTATGAATCCCAAGTGAGTCACCCCAATCCATTTAACTACCCAATCTTTTGACTGCCAACTGTAATCAAATAAGCTCCCAATAATTTAATTAACACCAATATATAATATAATCAGTCAGATCACAACATTAAAAGCTCTTGACAAAAAGGTCTGAAAATATTAATAAAAAAGCTTAATTTTTTTTACTTAAATGAAAGTACTAATAAAATGAAATTACAAAAGCTTTGATTAAACCATTTGAAAATATTTTTTAAAAAGGAATTAAATGTTGAAAAGTTTACTGAAAACTTATAATTCATCCTGTCAGCTAACCTAGCTGGCAAAGATCATATAAGCTTTCATAAATTGTTATTTGAAACCTATCGCTGCAAAAATCTAGTTGGACCTTTAATTCTGCTTGCCATTTCACTTATATTCCCCTAATTGTTTATCTTCCCCCTCTGCAATAATAGTACCCACATTCCCCTCTTTCTTCAACTATATGTATCTCTTCTACCTCTTTTTCCTTACTCCTCCTCTTTTTGAGAGTAGAAAATATTTTAATTTCCTTGGGAAAATAGAAGCTCTTAAACAAGGTTACTCCTTGTCACCCTTCTGAGCATATCTGTGAAGTGGCCTTTGGCTCTGGCCATGTCCTCAGCTTTGCATGTTTGCCTAGAAATGAGGTCATTCCAAACCCTTCCCTGGTGCTGTGGGTCCTAATTCCTCCGCTTTGTTAGTGACTGGCATCTTGCCATATTTCCTGTTTCTCATAATCTATGAAGCCACCATCTCTTTCAGATCATTCTTGCCAGCTTTTGAACATAGTGTAAAATATTTTAATCTTGAAAATGCTCCTTTTAATATGAGAAAAGTATTTTTTTTCAATGTGAAAAGGATGTTTTATTTAATAACTGATTGCAAAACTGACTATTCTTGTGGCAGGAAGTAATACATAAATTCTGTTATCAGACTTTACCCTGAAAAATACCCAAAAGGGAAAAAAGAAGTCATAAAAAGAAGAAAATTTTGAGAAACTTTAGAACCTAGGATTTGAAAAGATGTTTAATCGAGACAGAATATCTAAGAGTCTTAAAGTGAGGACTTTAAAGCACTTACCTATATAAAAATTAATTTTATCCAGACATTTTCTACCTTTCTTATTTTATCTTTCTTTCCTTTTAGTCTTTTGTCACTTACTTCATTCTTCATTCTTTTTTTCTGTGTTGCCTAGATTGAGATTGTAAGTTCCTCTCAGTAAGAAGAGTAAGATTATGAGATCTGAGGGGTAAAAATTTTTAGAAAAAAATTTAATTTTATATCAGAAGATGTCAAAAACAAAGCCAAAAGCTAAATGCTAGATTAGCAGATGTGTTTTGTAATGTCTATAATATAGAAAATATTATTATTATTAATAGCAATATGCATAATATAAAAACACAAACAACCTAATTAAAAAAATAAAGGGCAAAACAAACTATTCAGAAAAAGCAATTCCAAAACAACAGTAGACAATAAATATGAAAGAAGAAAATGAAAGTAACAATGAATTATCACATTACACCATTTGATGTATAATAATTTAAAAAATTAATATAGTAGGATGGGTTTGCAAGAAAAGGACATCTAGTCAGATAGCAAGGAGCCATTGGCTCCCATTACCTTTACAATAAGAGGTAAAGTACAGTACTTAAATGGCCTCCAAGGTTTTCCATGATCTAGCCTTACCCTTGCCTCTTTGACTCATCACTTGCTTGTACCTATCTAGGCTACATTCTTTCCTGGTGTTTAGAGATATATGACTGCATCTGTCTTAGGAGCCTTGAATTAGCTATTTTCTCTGCCAAGAACTCTCTTCCTTCTCTTATTTGTCATTGTTCAAATGGGGCCAACCAACCCTGACAACCCTATTTAAAATTGCAGCTGTTCTATCCTTCTGTACCCTAAAATCCTGTACTCTGTTTCTTTCTTCCTCTGCTCTTTTTTTCTTCTTTACACAGCACAAATCATCTCCCATGATCTTATACCATTTAATAATCCTGCATTTGTTTTTCTCTCTACCTCTTCCATGCAGAATATAAGTTCTACCCTGGCAAGGATCTTTGCTAGGGAGTGTAGGCCAAGCGACTGAAACAATGCCTGACACCAACAGTTGCCCAGTCAAAATTTTACAAATGAGAGGATAAATGAATGGGTGCATGGATGGATTGAATGAATGAGTTTTATCAGGAAAAATGTTCTGATGTACAAAGTTACTGCCTTACTCTATTATTTTAAAGAAGAAAACATTAACTTACATTCTGAAATCCTGATTTCAAATGAAGATATGACAAGACCCAGAGAAATGGTTTCCATTTGGGAGAAAAATCACTAATAAAAAAATCACGTGATGATCAAACTTTCTATATATCATCAAAATTCTAATTAAGTTACTCAGTCTAGTTATAACTCTAATCAAGTCTCTCTACATTTCTACCAGTTGAATCACTTACCTGAATTCTAGTAAACCCCCTTATTTACAGTTATCAACCCACAAAAGGTAAAAATTTTACTTAAATATATTTGAAGCTTTTAATACAAAATAGGGAAAAAAAGCTCCAATGCTCTTCAGTCAGAAATCACATTTAAAAATAAAGTAATATATGTAATAGGATATGCATTGAAAGTTTAACCTGAAAATGTACTTTCTAATACAAAGAACTAGTGCTTTTATATGTTTTGACAAGTAAGAAAAATAGAGAAATAAAGTGGATTGTACTCTACCAATAAAATCCTGATTTTAAGTGAAGATACTCTGGGGCTCAGAGAAGTGGCTTCTTAGAGATAGCCTGTATAGGACATATCGTTCACTAGAGTACTGATACGGTTATAACTTAACCACCTCTGTCTAACCTAACCACAGGACCATCTCATTAGCAGGCCAGACCATTATTACTAACATAATTAGAAATAAGCATATTAAAACAGTCAACTAAAATATGGAAAATGAACAGATAAAAAAGACATGCCAGGCAAATTATAAACAAAAACTTTATGTAGCAATATTATCAAAATATTCTTTATATTGAATAACAGGACAAAAGGTGCATCTTACTATATCACAAATATTCACTAGAAAATATTACAGTCATGAACATGTATGTAGATAACCATATAGCTGGAAAAATATGCAGCAAAAAGAAATTATAAGAGAAAGCTGACCAATCTGTGATTGTGGTGGGAATTTTTTAAACATAAATTCAGCTTGGTCGATAATGCCATTGCTGTAACATATATGTGTGCTTATAAGCGTGTATTATGTATATATGCTTACTGTATTTTTATATGGATATGAAATCCTACAACCAAAATAGGAAAACTGCACTATTTTCAGTGACCTTTGAACATTTACCAAAACTGATCAAGTATAAAGACCTGAAATAAGTTTCAATAAATGTCTATGTATATATTTCTAAATGATACTTAGTCTTGCTAGTGTTTGAACCTTAATAAGCTTTAAATGTTTATATAAATGAATCATATATTTTATTGTGTTTTGCATTTTTCCTCTCAATATATGTTATGGGTAGCTGTGGCATGATAAATAGAATTTTACTGTTTAAAAATGCACTATATGATCTTATCAATTATATTTCTACTATGGTGGTATTACAAATAATGCCACTATAAACATTCTTGGAAATGTGTAGAGGTATATATGTGTGCATTTTGTATATATGTTAATATATGTATTCACATATATCTATGAATATATTTAACATTTAAATATATAAATTTATTTATAGATATATATTTATATATTTCATTAGCACGACAGACATTCTCCAGTTCTGTAATCTTCTACACTTTGCCTAACTTCATTTTCATCTCATCTGGCAGTATGTAGTGGTATGTCATTGAAAAGGCAGGTGTGGTGGTGCATACCTGTAATCCCAGCACTTGTGAGGCTGAGACACGAGAATCACTGTAAGTTTGAGGCCAGCCTTGGCCACATAGTGAGTTCAAGGCCAGCTTGAACTACATAGGAAGACCCTGTCTCAAAAAATCATTTAAATTTTACTATTTCCTTCCTTGATTGCTAATTTATATGCTTATTGTCTATTTAAATTTCTTTTGTGAAGTACTTTTCTATCAAATTTTCTTTTTCTTAATGTATTTCTATGAGTTTTTAATACATTGGATACAAATTCTCTAGTACTTACTTGTGTTGCATGTATAATTTCCCAGTTCTTGGCTTCTCCTTTTGGAATGATTTTATAATGATTGTTTTATCTTGTGAGTTGGTGATTGAACATATGGCCTTGGGAATGCTAGGCCAGTGCTCTACTACTTGAGCTTTACCTCCGGCCTGATACTGATTTTGATATGCAAAAATCTTTTATTTTAGGGTAGTTGAACTTATTAATCTTTTGTGCTTAGTGTATGATATTTCTTGATTGAAAGTGTCCCTACTTTGAGGTCATCACAATTTTCTCAGATATTATCTTCACAAGGTTTCTTAGGCTTTCCACAACTACACCAGAAATTCATTTTTGTGTATGATGTAATGACAGGGTTTGAAATCTGGCAGAACAGTCTTTTTATGTCATTCCTCTTTTATGAGTGCTTTTGCTCCCTAGTCTTTTGAACCTTAATATAAAATTTAGGAGCCATTTGTCAGGTTCCACAAAAATACTTTTGATATTTTGATTGAGATAACATTGGATCTATAGATTAAGAAGAATTGACATTTTTACAACATTAAGTCTCTAAATCTATTAGCAGGTTATATACTGTTGTATTTATTTAAGTCATCTTTAAATATTTTAAAGTATATTTAATATAGTCATCATAGAAATGGTTTAGTTTTAGGTGCTATTTAGTGTTTAATGATACTGTAAATGGCATCTTTCTTAAATTTTGGGTTGCTGTTGTATAGAAGTAGAATTGATTTTTATATATTGCTATTTTAAATTGAGAACTTGCCAAACTGTCTTATTAATTCAAATGGTTTGCTCAGTGACTTTTTGGATTCTTCATATATACAGTCATATCTGCCAATAATGATAACTTTGTTTCTTTCTTTTCAGTCTTTTTCCCCTTCCTTCTCCTTTTTTCCTTTTCTTATATTGGTTAGGACTTTCAAGACATTGTTGAATGAAAATGCTGATTGCAGGCATCCTTGTCTTTTCCCTGAACTACAAAGGAAAACTTTTAACTTTTACTATTGTGATTTTGGTAGATGTGCTTTATTACTACTAAGGTTTTTTTAGTTTGCTGAAAAAATGATCAATTTTATCAAATATTATTTCTGCATCTGAGATTCCCTTTTAATCTATTGTAATGCATGTTATTGCATTAATTTATCATAAAAGTTTTAAAATTTGCAGCTAACCTTTCATTACTGGAATAAATACATCTGGATCATGATGCATACATTCCTGGAATTAGTTTGGTCACATTTTATGTAGGATTTTTGCATCTCTATTCATAAGAGAAATTGGCTTTTCTTTCTCATAGTGTCCTTGCAGAGGATTTATATAATTTGTATTATGAATTAGGAAGTGTTCTTTCTTTTTTCTCACATTTTCAATCAAGAAATAATATAAACTAAGCACAAAGGACAAGATTAATAAGTTCAACTACCCTAAAATGGTGCTGCAGAAACTTATCTAAGATTGGATCTACATTTCCCTCCAATGTTTGGTAAAATTTGCTCGTATAACCATCTAAGCCTAGAGTTTTGTTTCTGGGAAGAGTTGGACAACTGCTTCAGTTTTCTTTTTGGTTATGGATAGATTTAATGTTCTATTCCTTTTTGTCAGTTTTGCTATTATATTTTTCTAAGAATTTATTTCAATCAGTATGTATTTATATAAAGTTTTGTATTATCTTTATTTTCTTTTTTAGTTTCTGCAGCATCTGTAGGGATAGTCCTTTTATCTTTCCTTATATTGGTTATTTGTGTGTTCTATTTTGTTCTTCACCATTTTTACTAAAGATTTTTCAATTTTATTAGAATTGAAAACTTTTGGGTTTGTTCACTATTTTATATTGGCTTTGCATTTCATCAGTTTCTGGCCTTATGGTTTTCTTCTACTTTCTTTACTTTTTTTTTTTTTTCTAATTTCCTCAGATGGATGCTTAGTTCATTTAATTTTCTAGCCATCTTCCTTTTCTTAAATATTTAAGGAAATTTCTCTTTTAATGCTCTTTATCAGTGTCTCATAAGATTTTAAATGTAGTGTTTTCACTCTCATTTAGATCAAAGTATTTCCCAATGTGTTTTTTGTTTCATTTCATTAAATGTATTTTTAATTTTATAAGACAACAAGTTATCTGTTTTGTTACTAATTTCTAACTTTATTGTATTGTGGTCACTACTTTTAACTCCTTTTTCTTTAAAACTTGTCTTATAGCCACAGTTTTAGGGTTAATTTTCTAAAGTTTTTATACTTAAAAGAAATTATATTCTACAGTTTGAAAGTACAGAGTTCTGTGTTCTATTTTTTTTTTTTTTTTTGTGGTATTGGGGATCGAACTCAGGACTTTCCGCTTTCAAGACAGGTGTGGTGCCACTGAGCTAAATCCCCAGCCCAACTATTGCTTTTTAACTGTTTCACATATTAGTAGAGTTCTTCTTTATGCGTATCATTCCCGGGTCCCTTTGTTCTCAAAAGTATCTCAGATTAGATGATAAGTGATAAGATGTATCCTAATGTTAAAGTTTAGAACCACTCATGTTGAAATCTAAAATGAGTGTAAAATTCTTACTAACTCAGCCAACATTCAGTGTTTTACTAAAGATCATATCTAGTTATTTAGGACTTCCATTCCTGCCCAGCACCAAAATAGAATAAGAAGTATTAGTTGCAGAAAAGGAGGAGCTATATAATTTGGTTTTTTTTTTCTAGAAATATAGCAATCTACATGGAAAATTCCAGAATGAATTTCAAACTAGTATTGAATTATACGTATGAAGATCTGAATAAAGGGACAAATATACCAGTTAATGAATAGGAATGCTCAATAGGAGCTATGGAAATCTTCCTCAAATTTTTCTTTACTTTTAATGTGATTCTAATCAAAGGATTTTTATAGAACTTCACAGATTTATTCTAAAATGAATGCTGAAGTTTATAAATCTAGCCAAATTACTTCTGAAAAAAAAAAAGGCCATGTAAGGAGATGCAGACTTCTATTATCCCAACTATCAATGCTAAATATAAAATTATAGTAATTAAATGAGTGTAGCATTGTCATAGAATATACAAATAAATGATTGGGCCTGATGGAGAGTTTAGGAAGAGATCTGTTATATTATAACTTGGCATATGAGTATGGAGGATTACCACTCATGGGGGAAAATGGTAATAGACAACTGTACTTCTAAAACAAGCGAACAAAGGCAAAACCAAAAATATGGATCCTTGCCTCCTAACACCAACTCAGTGTTCTACATGAGTGAAACCAAATAAAAATTAAAAAAAAAAAATTGTAAGACGCTAACAATTTTTGTGACCTCAAAGCAGTGGGTTACAAATTGGAAATAAGGAATGAGTGATAATAAAAATGCTTAAGAAATTTGATTACACCTAATTAAAAAAAATGTTTGTGACATAATGTAAATGGAGGTGATGGGCTGGAATAAGGTATTTGTGAAAATACAAGAGACATAGAATTAGTATTCCAAACATTTAAAAAAAACTTACATACCAGTAGAAAAAGTTTTAAAAAGCAATCTAACAAAAAATAATTAAAAGATAATTGGTGAGTCACAGATCTGAAATCTAGAAAAGGTCAGTAAATCAATGAAAAAGTATTTGACTTCACCAGTCAACAGGCCACCTTATAATGATATTGATAATAAAAGGACATAAATCAATCAAATTGCCAAAAACCAAAAAAGCTGACACTGGAGTTATGTGTACCTGGGGTTACGGAGAAACAGAAACTCTCCTACTCTATTGATTAATGTTTTAGGATAGCCAGAGGGTAGAGCAATTTGACATCGCCTAGTAAAATACAGAATTTAGTTTCTTTTTTTCTTTCTTTTTGTTTTTTTGGTACCAGGGATTGAACTCGGGACCTTGTGCTTGTGAGGCAGGTGGCAGAACCACTGAGCTAAATTCCTGGCCCCAGAATTTAGTTTCTATGTCACTTGCCAAATTATCTAATGTAGATAAATAATCATATATAAGCACAAAGACATATCAGGTGTTATTTGTAATAGGATCCACTGGAAGTAATGTAAATCTCACCAAGAGATATACATTAGTAAAATACATTCTTAGAATATATATATGTGTATATACATACATGGGAACACGTCTTAAAACTATTAAAGTTGAATTTTAAAATTGTAGTAAATGATCACATTTTCATATAAACAATTTATATAAAATTAAAATAGGTATACAACACAGTACTCTATTATGGACACACACACACGCATGCGTGCGCACACACACAAATGAAAAGCTATCCAGAAATGGAAATGTACCAAATTCATGGTTGTAGTTACCTATGGGGAGGGAAAAGGAGGAAGAGGCTTGGTGTTTGGAATATAAATGGACTTCTACTTCATATGAAGTATTTATTTCTTCTACTTAAAAGTGCTTGAAGTAGGAACAAGGTCCTTAAGGATGTTTTCCACACTACTTCTGTTCAGGACACCGAAGTTTCTAGATAGAGAATTAGGCAAGGAAAATAATGTATCCAGATTGGTAGGAAAGGAATGAAACCATCTCTATTGACAGATGACATGACCTTATATATAAAAAATTCTAAGAAACTAAAAAACTACTAGACCCAAGAAAATTCATCTGTGTTTCAGATACAAGGTCAGTTTGCAAAAATCAGTTGATTTCTATGCACTAGTAATAATCTGAAAGAAATTAAGAAAACTCCTATTCACAGTATTGTCAAAAAGAATAAAATATTTAGGGAAAGTTTAGTGAAGGAAATGCAAGACTTACACCCTAGAAACTACAAAACGTTAAAAACTAAAGCTAAATAAACGAAAAGATATTTGGTGTTCATGGGGAAGAAGACTAAATAATGTGAAGATGATAATACTCCCCAAGTTGATATACAGATTTAGAGTAATTCTTCTTACAGTTTCTGCTGTTTTCCTCCCTCAGAAATTAAAACTTGATTCTAAAATTCATGTGGAAACAAAAAAGACCCATTACAGCCAAAATAATCTTGAAAAAGAACAATATGGAGGACTACATTTTCCTGTTTAAAAACTTGCTACAGAACAATGATAATACTAGCACAGTATAAAAATAGGCTCAAGGCAATATGTTGAAAGTCCAAAATAAACTCTTACATTTATGTAAATTGATTTTCAACAAAAGTTTCAAGGCAATTCAGTAGGGGAAAATAATCTTCAGCAAGTGGTGCTACTGGATATCCACATGCAAATTAATGAATTTGGATCCTTACACAAAAATTAAGTCAAAATTGATTATAGGCTTAAATATAAGCTAAAACTATAAAAACTTTAGGGAAAAAACCCCAGAAAAATAATCATAATCTTAAGTTCAGCACTAATTTCCTAGAAACAACACAAAAAGTATAAGCAACAACATCAAAAATTGCTAAGTAGACTTTATCACATTTCAAAACTTGTATATTTCCAAAGGCATGGTCAAGAAAGTAAAAAAACCCACAACTTGGGGAACATATGTGCAAATCATATATCTAGTACAGGACTTGTTACCAGTATATATAAATACTTCTTACAGTTCAATGTGAAGACAAAAAATTGAACAAAGAATTTGAATAGGAATCTCTGAAAAAGATATGTGAATAGCCAATAAGTATATGAAAAGATGCTCTATCATTAGGAAATGTAAATCAAAATCAATAATTCATACAAGAATTACTATAACAAAAACAATAACAGGTATTGGTGAGAATGTCAGAGAAATTGGAGCTCTATTATATGGCGATAATATAAAATGTTGAAATTACTTTGGTAAAATGTAGCAATTTCTCAAAATGTTAAATACAGAAGTTGTTATAAGACCCAGCAGTTCCCCCCTAGGTACCTACCCAAGAGAATTGAAAATATATGTCCACATACAACTGTGTACATGAATGTTCCTAATAGCGTTATTCAAAATAACCAAGAAATGAAAACAACTCAAATGTCCATTAGCTGATGAATGAATATGTGCTATAACCGTAGAATATTATTTGTGAATAAAAAGAAACAAAATACTAATACATCCTACAACATAAGTGAACTTCAAAAAAGTGCTGAAAGAAGCCAGACATAAAATATCACATTATATATTCCATTTCTATTAAATATTAAGAATAGGCAAATTGATAGAGGTAGAAAGTAGATTAGTGGTTGCCTGGGTGTGAGGGTGGAAATGGGCTGTGACTGCATATGGGAACAAAGATCCTTTTTGGAGTGATGGAAACATTCTAAAATTAGGTTGTGGTGATGCATGAACAGCTTTGTAAGTATACTGAAAACCATTCAAGTGTACACTTAAAATGGATGAATTTTGTGTTATGTAAATTATACCTCAATAAAGTTGTTCAAAAAACTACTTGAAGCAAATATGAAATATAAAAGTCTCAATTCTCACTGGTTGGATGAAGGTTTTTATTATAGGTTCTAATTGCTCTAAACAAAACTCAGACATAAATTTCTGGGCCCCAGTTTCAAATTAGAGAAATCTAAACTTAGTCTTTATTAGATTCTTAGCTTCAGATACTGATAGGTGTATCTATCTCCAAAGAAAATGATTAGATCCTTATTAAAGTATTATCTATGAAGGTCACTATTTTGCATGGCAAATCCAACTCTTTTGGGCCTGGTTCTTAAATCAAGTATAACTATGATTAATACTACTAGAGGAAGAAGCGAAAAATCTATAGCCATGGGAAATATTTCTATAATCTTTACTAAAAAGGTATTCAAAGAACAAGAATAATTGCTGGAAATTAAAAATAATTGATAGGTTTGGCAAATAACAGCACAAAATGTTTGAAAATAAGAGAAGATATTTCAAAGACCAGTCAAAAAGTCTGATATCCAACTACTTGTATGTACATATA
Organism: Heterocephalus glaber; assembly: GCF_053883595.1. NCBI lineage: Eukaryota > Metazoa > Chordata > Mammalia > Rodentia > Bathyergidae > Heterocephalus > Heterocephalus glaber. Next base: position 11,404,319 of record NW_028258294.1, read on the forward strand.
TATGAGAGAGAAGAGAACTGAAAGTGGAATGGAAAACAATACATAAAAAAAAGGGCCAGGGATTTAGCTCAATGGTTTCACCGCCTGCTGCACAAGTGCAAGGACCCGAGGTCAATCCCCGGTACCAAAAAAATAAAAGATAAAAAAAGAAACCAATTTCACAGGAAGAAAGACATTGGTCTTTACTTTGGAAGGCTTAGTACAATAGTTGACAAGAAAGATATACCAATCATAACTTAATGAAATCTTATAAAATGAGGGTCAAAGTAATATCCTAAAAGTACCCAAGGAATTAAAACAGGTGGTATATAAGAAAGATCAGAAAACAGATTGGTTTTGGATTTCAGAAGATAGAATTCAATAAAGGCGTGTCTCCACAATCCTGAAAGAAAAGCATGAGAGTAGAACAAAGACATTTTCAGATGTTCAAACTCTGATAAACAACTGTGATATCTGTGGCCACTCAATAACTTAAAATTTCCTTTCTATGTTTGAGAAAATGTCCACATTATGATCCCTACCTCACCATAGTTGAAACTAGAACTTAAGTTTTCCAGCATTTATGAAAAGGCATAGGTATGTTCTAAACGGATTATGACCTAGGAGTCTCCCAACAGGACATTTCCATGAAAGACCTCAATTGAAGAAATTTGAGGAAGTAGGTTTTGCAAAGGATCTGCTTTTGGAGAAGAGTGGTAGGAGACTGAGCTTTCAGAGGCAGAAGTGGCATAGATTCTAGTTGAAAATGTCTGGTGCTTTCACGTGAAAGAGATACATGAATACCTCACACACTTTGTTAGATAAGTTGGATATGATTCTTGACTGTACAATCTTCAAACCCTACTCTCTGGGCCTTTTGGAGATTTTGTAAGCTACTTCACCTTCTAATGAAGCTTTCAAAGATACTCCTGATGGCCATGCTTTACCAACACTAATGAGTAAGTGGAAAGAGCCTGAGATGGAGGGGATTGAGAGATCTAACATAATAGGGAAAAGTAATCCCCTTGATTATGATGGATATAAATATGTCTAGATGCAGGCTGTGCCACAACCTCAAGACTAACCAGTCCAGATTCAAGCAAGCTCCAGGAAAAATATTTTTGAGGAGTGAAACCTTCAGTATTTGGTGTGTTTTATTCATTTAGAAGATTTAAATTGCTGGGAATGAATGAATATGTATAAAACAAAACCAATGAAAGAAGACAATTTTCAGCTATAGGATAAATATTTGTACATGAGTGGCAGTGTAATCACAGTACACTAAAGAACCAGCTGTGACTAATTCTATGCGGTAAAAATTCCAGTTGGTTTTTTTTTTTTTTTGGTAGTGGGGATCAAACTCAGGTCCTTGAGCTTGTGAAGCAGGCGGCGGAAACCACTGAGCTAAATCCCCGGCCCTCAAGGTTTTAATTTAACTAGAAATTTTGATTCAGCCATATGAGAGGGGCAGAGGTAGTCTATGTTTATTAGGGTGGGGAATAAAATCCATATCTTTCATAATTTGAGTGACTGCAATGTCTAAAATTGAAAATTCTAAAAACACAGGAAGAACATAACAGAAGAAACAGCTAGACTGCATGGTGATTGAATGTGAGGACTAGGAATGATGGAGGGGAAATGGATCAGTCAGGGTTCTTTTAGTTACATATTACAGAATTCACTCTATTTAGCTTAAGCCAAGGGGGTTGTTATTTAAATATTAAGTAATTTACAGAATCTGTGGGATAGTTCAAGAACCAGACTACATGCTACTCAAGAAATGTATTTATAGTTTATTGACAGTTCAAGGAAGGATATATTAGTAATTGCTTTCATCGACTGTGTATCCTTACGGAAGACATCTGACTCCTGCCTTTCTGCTACTAGATACCACTATTACTGCCCTACTATCCACGCAACAGATGAAAGTAAATAGAGGTGACTCAAATGAGGTAAATAATTCCATGTTCAATTTATTTTATAAGTCACAGTGAATATGGCACTGAAATTTCTGGATTTAAAGGCCATATCCAAGCTTCAAGATTTATGCTACTCATACGTGATGCTTCCTGCCATGGATCATCAACTCTATAGCCACACACCTTCTGGATGTTCCTAAATGATTGCTCCACACAAAATGTTGGCATTTGTAGGCACAAAGGGTACAGCAAAAGTCATCCTTTTACCTTTTCTATGCTATGAAGCTTATCAAGAAAGGAATATTGAAGCTTGTGGGGTAGAGACAGGCAGATGTCTTGGAGAAAGAAACAAACATCTCCTGGGGGAGATTTATTATCTTAGATAAGTGCCCAGTAAAGATTAAAGCTGTCTGTCAAGTCAAACATTCTGGAGAGCTCCCACCTCAACAATTTGTATTAAGTACCAAGTAAATGGCCCAGGCAAATAGTGCTGCCCACAGAGTACCGAGGACAGAATTCTAACTAAGGTCTAGGACCGGTAGAGAAAGATTCCTTATGTAGCAAAGCCCCAGACTGGCCTGCAAGTCAGGGGTTGTAATTTGAAAGGAGAATGGAGAAAAGTTAATTAAGGAAGTCATAGCATCGGGGCCAATGACTACACATATTCGACTATAGCCAAGAGTTTGTATAAGAAAGTATCAAGAGATACATTTGGGAAAACAAAGAGCAATAAAGATGGGAATCACCAGTCATCAGTCATTTTTTACTACTTCCCCCAACCTAACTAAATGACAGTAACAGGGCTTACATTTTAAGAAATAAATGTACGGGCCAGGGATTTAGCTCAGTGGTTTTGCCGCCTGCCTCACAAGTACAAGGTCCTGAGTTCAATCCCCAGTACCCCCCCCAAAAAAGAAAAAAATACAAAGATAAAAAATAATAAAGGAGACAATGTAGTAACAAAATTTGGAAGTTGGAAAGCATATGGAGAAGCATAAACTGATTTATCAAACCTGGAAAGTTGAGTCCTACATTGGCAGGAACAAAAGCCAAGAAGCAACACAATTCTCTCTATAGAACCCAAAAGGCTTAGGATGTCATGGCTTTGGGTAGCTCTGGAAGTGGCAGTTGAAGTGAGATGAGGTTGATTTTTTGAAAGTCTAAGACACGTATAGAGCCCCAAGTTCACACTTTCTCTCAGAAAGCCAGTTAAACTGCCACTTTCTGACCCTGGTAAATGACTGGTCTTCATTTTCTACTGTTAGTGGGAAGGTGGTCTCTGGACTGGAAATGTCCAGGAACTATTGAGAGTATGGTCACTATGGGGGAAGCAAGTTAAGTGAACTCTACAACTTGGATACTGGAACTTTTAGGCCTTTTTTCTTTCCCTTTTGGTGGGGAATCCAGATCTGTTGCCTGTAGGAGAAAGGCTGGACCTGTTGAGTATGACTAGCTTTAGAGATACCAGCATAGGGGCCTCACCTGGAAAACAGCCAGATCACTGTGCAGGGAAACATTCTTAAACCCAGTCGTGCACCTTTAGCTTCTAATAAGCTTCTTTGAACTGTACTTTTTTATACAAACTATACTATATGAGCCAAGGACTATCAGACATTTGAGAAGTCTTTTTTTAAAAAAATTCTTTTATTGGTACATTTTAGGTATACAACACATTTACATTTCTCATTGGGAACTTGTACCTTTACATGATGCATCTTCGTTCAAAGATATTTTTTTTTTGTTGTTGTTGTTGTTATTGTTGTTGTTGTTGTTGTTTTTGGTACCTGGGATCAAACTTGGGACCATGCACTTGCAAGGCAGGCACTGGAACCACTGAGCTAAATCCCCAGCGAGAAGTCTTAAACATGACAGATAAGAGACCAAAAAGGGGAGGGAGCAATTTCAAAGAAACATCATATAGTAAAACCTCCCCAAACCATTAGTATTTTAAAATTTTTTGGAGGAATTAAAGAAGAAATGCACCTATAAAACAAAAACAAGAACATAAGAAAGAAAAGAAAGGGAATTTACATATATACCAAAACAAACAAAAAAGCCAAAAGTCACCAAACAAAAAACTAAGGGAACAGACATGACCCATTGGAAATTTAAAATTTTGCAAGAGAAATGAAAAAGACAAATAAAAGGAGTTTTACAATATAAAGACAAGAAAATTTTTCAAAAGATAGGAAATAGGGAGAAAAAAGGATGAAAATTAGAGGTGAATCTATGAGCAGTCCAATATCCAATTAACATGAGTTACGTACAGAGGAAAAAGAATACAGAAAGTCATCAAAGAAGTAGCTCAAAAATTCTGTCTTCATCAAAGAGCCTGATTTTTAGGTTAAACAAATTTAAGAACATTGAGAAAAGGAACAATTTACCTATAAAGAACTAGGAAACAGACTATATCCTCCTTTTATCCATTCTTTTACCAATACCATAGAGCAATTTTAAAAGTTAATAAACTCACTAAAAAGAGAATTAAAAGTACAATAAACAAAGGGGAAAAATTAATGTTTATGAGCCTCTATATGCAGAAGTATATTCAGAAACTAAAAAATTGAAATATATGTCAAAATTTTTTTATTAAATTAAATGAAATTAAAGAAATATAAATTAAAGAAGTAGCAAGTTGGTGAAAACTATTAACATATTTACCAAAGGGTTTAACAGGCAAACTATTCATATAAGGAATATGGAAAATAATCCTAAATAGATGAGGAAACATACTAGGATTGTATTAGAGAAAATATGCAAAATATATAAATGAATACTTATAATAAAATCCAAAAGGCTAATGTTCATGAAAAAATAATAACCTTAGTGATAATTTACAAGTGTGAATTACAACTTGAGCTACACTTTACACTCACCAAGTGAATAAAAGTTTGTGTTTTTTTCCACCGCCTGCCTCGCAAGTGCAAGGTCCTGAGTTTGATCTCTGGTACCAAAAAACAAAAAAACAAAACAAAACAAAACAAAAGTTTGTGTGTGTGTGTTTTTTTTTTTCCAAAATAAGGTTGTTCAGGCATGTGTGTTGGTGCATGCCTGTAATTCCAGCAGTCCAAGAGGCTAAGGTAGGAGATCACATGTTCAAGCCCAGCCTGGGGCAATCTAGCAATTTGGAAAGACCCAGTCTCAAAATAAAAAATCAAAAAGGGCTGGGTATGTAGCTCAGTGTGAGGGTCCTGGATTTAATCTGAGTATTGCGAACAAAACAAAATGAGTTTGCTCAATACTGAGGATGTAAAATGATAGATTCTTGCAGGAAAGTTTTCATCTGTGTATTAAAAGATCTTAAAATATTTAATCACACAGTAAAGGAATTCTATTTATAAGTATGTACTGTAAGGAATTTCATTCAATCAGTATTTTTTTTTTTGGTACTGGGGATTGAACTCAGGTCCTTGTGCTTGCGCAGCAGGCGGTGAAACCACTGAGCTAAATCCCCAGCCCTCAATCAGTATTTTACTGGATATACTGTTTTAGGTACTGAAATATGGTATAAATATTTAAGTGTAAGTGATTGGTAGTAATTGTGGAAAAGTAAAAATAAAATAACTGTCTAATAATAAGGGAATCACTTGTCTCCATGAAATAATATTTTTTCAGCTATCAAATATTATGGTTATAAATTACTTTCAGTGAGTGATAAATATACTTATTTTTTCCAGCACTGAGCTACATCCTCAGCCCTTTAAAAAATTTTTTTGAGACAGGGTCTCATTAAGTTACTACGTTGCTCAGGCTGGGTGCAAATTTGAGATCCTCCTTCTTCAGGCTCCCAGAGTAATGAGATTACAGGTGTGCACCACCACAGCCAGCTGAAGACTTTCTAACTTGAAAAGAAAATGTTCAGTGCAGCATTTAGATATTGACTGTCAGAAGAAACAATGACTAATGTCTAAGGTATTTTGCCAACAATCCCCTATTTGAAGTAATAGATTTGGAATACACTGTATATGTAACTTGAAAGAAAAAGGGGCTTTCCTCTAATGCTACGTTTTAGGTACAGCCTGCAGCGAAGGGGCTATTAAGCTCAACCAACTTCATTCCTCACTTTTCCCAGCTTAACACACACACACATACATACACACACACACACACACACACACACCACAGAAAGAGCAGGGAAGTTTAGGAGGCAATTTTATTTTTAAAATGTGGAAGAAATACAGTATTCTTGTTCCAAGAAATCCTTCAAGTTTAAAGGACCAAATATTATTTTTTTATCATACTGATAGGAAGAGAATACATTCTTCAGTTGTCAGAACTGTCAAGTTTTCTTAGATGAAGAATTCCATGTTACCATGTTCACTATAGATAAGGATAAAAAGGATGAATATCTAAAGTGACAGAGCAATTATTCTCTATTGGTAGCTTGTGGTTCCACTTGATGGATGCAAGAAGACAGTCTCACAACAACCATTTGAAACTTACAGAGAGAAGTGACACATTTATCTGGAATACTGAAGGCTTAACACTGTTATTGTACTTGGGAGATTTTGTGTGGTTTTGCTGTGAGCAGACTTACACTTAAAAAACCAGATTATTTCCTTTTGCTGAATAACATCTGAAGACTGAATAAGGGGATGTTGCTTCATTCTTAGAATCCTTACAAATATAAAAAGGAAATAATGTAGTTTATAAAACAAATAAAAAGTGCTCAACTCAAAGCTTATTTTAATTGTATATTCAATATGAAATGGGCTTATGTGATATTAATAGTATCTTATTATTTATTGGAGGAAAGACCCTTAATGTGGTATTTAAGTTTCTAATATTTAATACTTCTTCTAAATTTCCTCTTTTCTGTTTTCAGAGCAAATTTTCAGATAAAAGAGAATGAAATATGTGATTAGGTATTCCAAAAATTTAGACTGTCATGGGTTCAGGTTGACTTTTGGAGGCTCAGTGGACCATTCAAGATGCAGAAACAAAGCAGAAGTACAGGAGATCTTCAGCATTAGAGAAAGCTCTGATAATAAATAATGCAATAGTAACAAAAGTCATGAACATAAGTAGGACACTTAATGAAAAAAAGAAAAAATTAAAAGGGATGGGAATTGAGCTTTGGATAAGTCTGCATTTATGTGATAGCAAGAAGAGGAGGAACTAAAGAGAAAGGGAAGAAGAATATTAGTACCCTAGAGGCCAGAAAGGGCAGATGTTCCATGAACCAATGATGTGGGAAGGTAAATGGTAAATCCTGGCACAGCATTTGGGTGGGAATTTGAGTAATAAGATGGGGGTAGAATCAGAGAGGGAGAAAGAGGGAGAGAGAAATAAGGAAACAGGTTCATGAATGTAAAATTTTTATGTTTTTAACATGTTTGGTACTAAAAGGAAGCTGAAAGTTGAAAAAGGACCAAAGCTTAGGTCAGGAAAAAGACTGATTACTTGATTTTGTCCTCCATGAAATGGGACACTGACAGTACCAACTTCATGGAATACTTGTGAAGTTTGACTAGGAATACTATATAGAAAGTACCTAATAAAAGACATGACAAAATCAAGGGCTAAATAAAGATGTCATTATTGTATATAAGGTAGAAACAGTAAGTGCCAAAAGAGAACTGTAGGAGATGAAAAAGATAAGGTGTTTTGATGAAGTGATAAAGATAAAGGCCAAGTTCATCTACTTAGCAAAGGGAAGAACTTCAAGAACTGAGAAGGAAGAAATATTTTAGTAGAATGTGGGAAAAGGGAAACAGTGTAAAGTTCAATTCCCTAAAGTCAAAATTCATGAAGATTTCGAGATACTGATTTTAAAAAGAGATTCAGTTAAAGACTTCCCCAATTTAAAAATCTGTTCAAAGTATCCTGTTCTCTTTGTTACTTACATTTCATAGGGCCACAACAGAATTATTTGATGTAATGTAGACATTCAACACACAAAATCATATATTGTTTCCCTCTCCTTCACTACCTTCATGTTCTCATTTTCTTTTTTATCCAGGGTAGATTTAATAGTCCATCATTATGATCATTATGTTGATCTTCCATCAAATCCAACAACATCCACGTTCCTCTCTTTCTGCATCATATTTACCTGGAAAAATTCTAACCCTGACTGAACACTGTTTGCTTACTTCATATCTTTTGGATTGCCCTTCTCGATGAGGAAAAATTCTATCATGGTAGACATATCTTTGTAGGGCTGCTCCCAAGTTTATGCAAACCATAGGGAATGCCACTACATCATACAATATCAGTTAAGGAAATGAAAGACATGATCCCTATTCTTTGTTATTTATTCAATACCCCTCCTCCCTCCCTTCAAATTCTATTTTCTAGCTTTTTGGGGGGGGGTACCGGGGATCAAATTTGGGACCTTGCTCTTGTGAGGCAGATGGCAGAACCACTGAGCTAAATCCCCGGCCCTTCTAGCTTTTCCAAATGAATATTTAGTTCACTTGTTTTCAATCGCTCTTTTTTTTCTTTTAGTACAATAAAATATTTCTCTTAGTTGTCTTTAATGGTTTTTGCTCAAATTATATTTTAAACTGACATATAGAAGCCTGTGAAAATAACCATAGCTTGATGAATTATCACCAGAAGCTATTCTGATGGGCATATAACCAGCACCCAGGTTCAGAGCAGATCATCATTATTCTAGGTCCCTTTCTTTCCTACAACCTCTCTTTTCCAAAGGTAGCCAGTACTTTGACTTTGAATATTTTGATCTTCATATAAGTGGGATCATGTAATATGTATTCTCTTGAATTTTAACAATTTTGTTCAATATAATCTTTATAAAATCTATTCCTGTCTTTTTATATAGCTTTTTTTTTTTGTACTGGGGATCAAACTTGGGTCCTTGTGCTTGCAAAGCAGCTGGTGGAATTTATATAGCTTTTATCTTCATTGATATACAGTACTCCACTGTATGAATATACAGTACTATAATGTACTTATCATTTGTAATGTTGATGGCCACTTGGGTAGTTTACAGTATTTGGTTACTAGGAATAATGTTGTTAGAAGCATTTTTAGATGTGACTTTCAGTCCATAACTGTACACATTTCCTGTGCATATAGAACAATTGAATCATAGCACATGTATATGTTTAAGTTTAGAAGATACTGTCCAAATAGTTTCCAGAGTGATTTGTAGTGCTTTGCATTCCTTGTTATAAGGTATGAGAATTTCTAGTGTTTTGTTTCACATCGACATCATCACTTGTATTGATAATCACGTAAAGTTTATCTTTTCTTTTAAAAGAGAGTACCTAATTATGCTGTTTAATTTGTAGTTTCCCAGTAACTTTTTCCAAACATTAATTTTCAATCTTTCTATATTCTTTCAGATTTTGTTTTAGATACTTCCATGAAGACACACTTGTATATCTGAGTCATCCACCCAGGTCTGGGTAATTCAGTAGAACTCAAGAGGACAGAACCAGGTACCAACTGAGGAAAATAATAGAGTTGCAGGCTGAGTGACCATTGGCATCTAGGCAAACCTGCTTCCTGGACAATACTCATCAGTCAAGAAGCCCAAGAAAGATTATTATTTCATGTGCAAAAAGTTGACTGGTAGATCCTGTTGCCTCATACCTACAGCAACTCAAAATTAAAAAGTAGAATTTTCCTGCATCCTCAACTACCTAAAACATATCTAAAAACTGGGAGGTTGCTTTCCATTAATTTGAAACTATGAAGTCTAAGAACAGATGTGCTGAGAATCCAAGCTGTAACATAATGATATTTCATCCAACCAAAGAAGAGTTTAATGATTTTGATAAATATATTACTTACATGGAATCCCAGGGTGCACACAGAGCTGGCTTAGCCAAAGTCATTCCTCCCAAGGGATGGAGAGCCAGAGAGTCCTATGACAACATCAGTGACCTCATGATAACCACTCCTCTGCAGCAGGTGGTCTCTGGGAGGGCAGGTGTGTTTACTCAATACCATAAAAGGAAGAAAGCCATGACGGTGGGGGAGTACCGCCACCTGGCAAATAGTAAAAAGTATCAGACTCCTCCACACCGGAATTTTGAAGATTTGGAGAGAAAATACTGGAAGAATCGCCTCTATGATTCCCCCATTTATGGTGCTGACATCAGCGGCTCCTTGTTTGATGAAAACACAAAGCAGTGGAACCTTGGGCGCCTGGGAACCATTCAGGACCTGTTGGAGCAGGAATGTGGAGTTGTCATCGAGGGAGTCAACACACCCTACCTGTACTTTGGCATGTGGAAGACCACATTCGCGTGGCACACAGAGGACATGGACCTCTATAGCATCAACTACCTGCACTTTGGGGAGCCCAAAACTTGGTATGCGGTGCCCCCAGAGCATGGCCAGCGCCTGGAGCTCCTAGCCAGGGAGCTTTTCCCAGGCAGCTCCAGGGGCTGTGGGGCTTTCCTGAGGCACAAGGTGGCTCTCATCTCACCCACAGTGCTCAGGGACAATGGGATCCCCTTCAGCTGTGTGACTCAGGAGGCTGGGGAGTTCATGGTGACGTTTCCCTATGGCTATCACGCTGGCTTCAACCATGGCTTTAACTGTGCAGAGGCCATCAATTTTGCCACCCCTCGGTGGATCGATTATGGTAAAGTGGCATCTCAGTGCAGCTGTGGGGAGGCGAGGGTCAGCTTTTCCATGGATGCTTTTGTGCGCATCCTTCAACCTGAGCGATATGAGCTGTGGAAACAGGGTCAAGACCGGGCGGTAGTGGACCACAGGGAACTCATACCTCCCCAGAAGCAGGACCTGATCACCTGGAAGGATGTCCGTGCAGCCAGGAGAGCTTCACTGGGCCTGAGGCACTTCAGGCTTAGACAGGCCCTGCAAGCCCCTCTGCCTGTGGCTTCCTGCAGTGAGACCTGCTGTGGCAGGAATGTGCGTCCTGGTCGTCGTCGTTGTGCATCTGGGCGACCGCCTGCCGGAGATGCTGCTGCCAGGTCCAGGACCACAGCCTACAGCTCCCAAGAGCTCAGCCGAGCCCCACTGGCCTCCCAGCGTCCGTCTGTCCCGGATACCCACCTGTCAGCTGGCAGACCTCGTCGTGGCCGTCCTCCCCGGCAACTAAGGGTTCAAGAGCCGATCCACCAGGGTCTAGCCAAGAAGCGCAGGTTGGTGGTCACGGAGCACACAGCTCTGGATTCAGAGCTTCAGTTCCAACCTGGGCATGGAGCTTTGATGGTCAACCCTGTACCTAAGAGCCCTGGACTTCAGTATCTTGCTACAGCTTCTGAATGTAGCTTAACCTCTGATCCCTAAACTCAGGGGCTGCCTTCATAGCCCACTACTCTGCAGTCTGGAGGCTTGCTGAGAGCTCTCATAGGTAACTCACTGAACTTTGAACCACTTTGTAGGACATTGATCATGCATAAGTGAAGTGTGATGGCTCCAGATGCTGCTCAGTCTGGTGGTAATTATTAAATTTGCCATTTTTGTCCTTCCTCCTAGATCTTGGGATATTTTTCAACTTTGGTAACTTCTGCATCTTAGCTGAAGTTTCATCCACTGGACACTATGTCTCAGAACTAGATTCCACTAAGATTGCTGGGAACCTGAACTTTGCGGGTCTCCCATCCTCTGGACCAACTGTGGAGGGTGCTGTACTTTCAGGGCTTTGGTTCTCCTTTACTTTCCTTCCATTTTCTCCCTCACTCTTACCTATTTCTTGCAAACTGAGGCACTTTTGACCGATTAGTTTAACAGAGTCACAGAAAGGTTTGACCTTTGTAAGTTACTGATGTATTTAAAATGTGTTGTTATCAAGTATTTGTTCATAGATAAATAAATTTAAATGTTAAAATTTGACTATTTCTAATATTACAGTTTCAAATAGTGAGGCAGGGACAGAGGTTATTCTTTCATGAATTTTCTTAATTGTTTCAAAAACACTTGAATTTATTTTTATGGGCTGGCTACATTGTTTGCAAGAGTGAATAATAAGTTTGGGGGATGCAAGTTGGGTTCTGGCTATATCACTGGCTTGGGGTATTTGATTTTTACAGTTTTGCTTTGAGGGTGACATGGAGGATCTAAGGATGGGCAGTAGGAACTAAGTTGTTGGGAGAAAAAAAGCAAGTATAGAAAAGAAGTGTCATCACCTGAGACTTTTGAAAACCATAGATACATTTTATACTCATTTATTCAGCACAATCCACATGCCTACAAATTAATGAATAAGACAGTTTCAATTAGTAAAACGTGCTGTGAAGGAACTAAAGTAAGATTGGACAATGGTGCAAAATGGGAAGGTGCTGGCCTGTGTGCCTGGTCAGGGAAGGTTTCACAGAGCAGGATACCTTTTTGAGGACCACTTGACACAAATGGAAGGTTCAAATTGGTGTTTTGCACTTGAAAGGATCTAACAGAACTCCTAACGTGGAGCTTGGTGATTCTGATTTTCCAAACAGCAAGAGAGCTTATTTGTGTCTGGAGCATAGAGAGGAAGTAGGGAGGAAGGGAGAGCACGTGGGCCTGGTATCTCATGTTAACTACTTGTTGCCATCACCTCAAAAGACGAAGCCATGGGAAGTTTAGAACAGTAGCAGACATCATGTGATGTGCATATTTAAATATTTGCTAAATTATATGGAAAATGGGGAGAAGGAGAATTGCCTGGACCATCTATATAAAACAAATGAGACTGAGTTATTTAGACAAAACATTTAATGTTGAAAATAAACAAAATGGGGAAATTAAGAATATATTTTGAGAAATGATAGTTTGTATACAGAAAGACATTTCTGAAAAGCAAGGTACCCCACTGCAAACCACCCTACCTTTCTCCCACCGACAGAATTTCAATGAGGCTCTGAAATGTGAAGCACCAGGCAAAACTGAAAGCAGGAGTGAAATAACATATACATATATATGTATATATGTGAGTGTCTCTTTAAATTTCTGAGTAAGGAGTAGCAATATCCTCTTCATCTTTATGCTGTGCGGCTAGCTGAGCACCCCTGTCTTTCCTAGTAGACATGGAAGCTTATTCCGTAGAAAAAGAAGCTGTGAGACTGAGCTCAGGGACCGCAGTCAGAAAAGGACGGGAGTGAGATGCCTCGCTGATGGGAAGATTAAGTTAATATGGAAATGGTGGAACCACAAGCTAGAACCACATTGAATTCACTTGGGAGAGATCAGCCCTACAGAGCTGCTGAACCCACGGTAGATCTTGCATGAGCAAGGAATAAACTGGTTGTATGATAA